>NC_091991.1:17466172-18666172 GCF_044704955.1 Pristiophorus japonicus
AGAGGAGGGAGGGAGGGAGTGAGAGAGGAGGGAGGGAGGGAGGGAGTGAGAGGGGAGAGAGTGAGAGGGGAGGGAGAGAGAGGGGAGGGAGAGAGAGCGGAGGGAGAGAGAGAGAGAGAGAGAGAGAGAGAGGAGGGATGGAGGGAGAGAAGAGGCAGGGAGAGAGAGAGAGAGAGAGGAGGGAGGGAGGGAGGGAGGGAGAGACGAGGGAGGGAGGGAGTGAGAGTGGAGGGAGGGAGGGAGAGAGGAGGGAGGGAGGGAGAGAGGAGGGATGGAGGGAGAGAGGAGGGAGGGTGGGAGAGAGGAGGGAGGGGTGGGAGACAGGAGGGAGGGAGGGAGAGAGGAGGAGGGGAGGGGAGGGGAGGGGGTGGGGTGGCGTGGGGGAAAGGGAGGGGAGGGAGAGAAGGAGGCTGAACGGCCGGGCCCAAGACTTCGGGCTGGGTTTACAGGTAGGTGGCGTCGGATCCCGGGGGGCTGTCGCGGTGTGGTGTCGCGGAGGTCCGGGGGGCGGTGGGGAGGCGCAGAGATCGGGTCAGGGGGAGGGAACGGAGGTTGGGTCAGGGGAGGGAACGGAGGTCGGGTCGCCGCGGCAGGTGCGGGGGCGGGGGGGGGAAAGAGAGTATGGGTTGGGTCGGGTCCGGTCGGGTGGGAGGAGCCTTATCCACGCAGCCCATCCACGCAGCCCCAGTGAGGCCTTTCGGCCAGGGCTAGGGGCTGCGTGCTTCTGGCCCCTCTCACAGTTTTGGGCGCCTGCAGCTACTGCACATGCGCGCCCACTGTAGCGCGCATGTGCAGAGGTCCCAGCACTCTGGCTCCGCCCCCCCACCAATCGTGCTGCACTGCGCCCAGCTCCAGAGGAGCTGCAGGGAGCCGGAGAATAGGTGAGTTTTTTTTAGGCGCACTTTGTGGCGCGAAAAAGGGGCGTCCAGGTCCGGGCTGCGCCATTTTAGGCGCGGCCTGAAACTTGGGCCCATTCTCTCTGCATCCACCTTGTCAAGCCTCCTCACAATCTTATACGTTTTGATAAGATCACCTCTCATTCTTCTGAATTCCAATGAGTAGAGATCCAACCTATTCAATCTTTCCTCATAAATCAATCCCCTCATCCCCGGAATCAACCTAGTGAACCTTCTCTGAACTGCCTCCAAAGCATGTATATCCTTTCGTAAATATGGAAACCAAAACTGCACGCAGTATTCCAGGTGTGGCCTCACCAATACCTTATATAGCTGTAGCAAGACTTCCCTACTTTTATACTCCATCCCCTTTGCAATAAAGCATGTGCCGTACACGCTGTTACAATCAGTTTCTTCGGTCACTCAGCAGCCAAACCAGTGCCTCTTAAAGGGAGCACTAGAGCCTGGCACCCAACAGGTAAGTTTAAAGTTATTTACTTACCGTATCATGGAGCCAGGAGAACGAGGAGTGCTCTCGCGGCTCCATATTAAAACCACCGTCCATTGCCAACCATCGGTCGCCCCCCCTCCCCCCTGTCATGGACTCTCCTGAGGCCCCTGCTGCCCTGCCCTGCGATCAGTGAACTGTCTCCGTGTTATGTCTGTAATGTATTTATGAATGACCTCACGAGGCAATGTGTTGTACTCAAACTGTAGTGACCTTGGTCCGTTATTTGTAACTCCAGAGTGAGGCACAAGCATGGTGGGCAGCCTTTTATACTGGGCCCTGCACACCTATGCAGGTGGCCCTCAGGTCTCCCACCGCAGTGCCCTCTGGTGGACAGCCTCTGCCACAGGGGCAGGAAACCCCGGTCTCCACCAGTTGCACCCTCTAGTGGTGCCAGCATAGTATATACACAATGTAAACCTTATTGATACTACTTCAGGTAACAAATCTCTATCTTATGCAACTATACAGTGACTACACAGAAGTATAACTATAGTCTGCATATATAACACTCTGGAGCTGCTAATGCCGCCGACAGCTCGCCGGTACTCATCATCATAGGCAGTCCCTCGGAATCGAGGAGGACTTGCTTCCACTCCCAAAGTGAGTTTTTTGATGGCTGAACAGTCTGATATGAGAGCCACAGACCCTGTTACAAGTGGGACAGACATTCGTCGAGGGAAGGGGTCGGTGGGGCTGGTTTGCCCGCGCTCCTTCTGCCACCTGCGCTTGGCCTCTTCATGCTCTTTACGTTGAGACTCAAAGAGCTCAACGCCCTCCCGGATCGACTTTCTCCACCTCGAGCGGTCTTCGGCCAGGGTCAGTGGTGATGTCGCACTTTACCAGCGAGGCTTTGAGGGTGTCCTTATAACGTTTCCGCTGTCCTCCTTTGGCTCGTTTACCATGAAGGAGCTCCGCATAAAGCATTTGCTTTGGGAGTCTCATATCTGGCATGCGAACTATGTGGCCTGCCCAGCGAAGCTGATCGAGTGTGGTCAGTGCTTCAATACTGGGAATGTTAGCCTGGTTGAGGACATTGATGTAGGTGCGCCTGTCCTCCCAGGGGATCCGCAGGATCTTGCGGAGACATTGTTGGTGATATATCTCCAGCGACTTGAGGTGCCTTCTATACATCGTCCATACTTCAGATCCATACAGGAGAGCGGGTATTACTACAGCCTTATAGACCATGAGTTTGGTGGTAGATTTGAGGGCCTGGTCTTCAAACACTCTTTTCCTCAGATGGCAAAGGCTGTGCTGGCGCACTGGAGGCGATGCTGAATCTCCGCATCAATGTCTGCCTTTGTTGATAAGAGGTTCCCGAGATATGGGAAATGGTCCACGTTGTCCAGGGCCGCGCTGTGGATCTTGATGATTGGAGGGCAGTGCTGTGTGGCGGTGACAGGCTGGTGGAGGGCCTTTGTCTTACGGATGTTAAGCGTTTGGCCCATGCTTTCATATGCCTCAGTGAATACATTGACTATATCCTGGAGTTCAGCCTCTGAAAGTGCACAGACGCAGGCGTCGTCCGCATACTGCAGCTCAACGACAGAGGTTGGAGTGATCTTGGACCTGGCCTGGAAGGGGCATAGGTTAAACAGCTTCCCACTGGTTCTGTAGTTTAGTTCCACTCCAGTGGGGAGCTTGTTGATTGTGAGGTGGAGCATGGCAGCGAGGAAGATTGAGAAGAGAGTTGGAGCGATAACGCAGCCCTGTTTGACCCCGGTCCGGACGTGGATTGAGTCTGTAATGGATCCGTTGGTAAGGATCACGGCCTGCATGTCGTCGTGAAGCAGGCGAAGGATGTTGACAAACCTTTGAGGGCATCCAAAACGGAGGAGGACGCTCCATAGACCCTCACGGTTGACAGTGTCAAAGGCCTTTGTAAGATCGAAAAAGGCCATGTATAAGGGCTGACGCTGCTCCCTGCATTTTTCCTGCAACTGGCGCGCTGCAAAGATCATGTCTGTTGTGCCCCATAGGGGACAAAATCCACATTGTGATTCCGGGCGGAGCTCCTCGGCCACAGGGAGAAGACGATTGAGGACAACGCGAGCGACAACTTTCCCAGTAGCTGAAAGTAGGGAGATTCCCCTATAGTTGCCGCAGTCGGACTTGTCCCCCTTTTTAAAAATGGTCACAATCACTGCATCTCTCAGATCTCCCGGCATGCTCTCCTCCCTCCAGATGAGAGAGCTGAGGTCATGTATTCACGCCAACAGCGCCTCTCCGCCATATTTTAGCGCCTCAGCAGGGATTCCATCTGCATCCGTAGCCTTGCTATTCTTAAGCTGTTTTATGGCTTTGCCTACCTCGTGCAATGTTGGAGTTTCACTGAGTTGGCGGCGGGTCGCATGCTGCGGGATGGAGTCGAGAACACTCAAGTCAAAGGCAGAGTCTCGATTGAGGAGATCTTCAAAGTGCTCCTTCCATCGGGCCGACAGCCTCGGTGTCCTTGATGAGTGTTTCCCTTTTCTTGGCCGGGAATGGGGTGGGGCCTTGGGAGTTTGGACCGTAGGTGGCCTTGACTACAGCGAAGAATCCTCGCATATCGTGGCTATCGGCCAGTTGTTGTATCCCCTGTGCTTTCTCCATCCACCACCTATTCTTTAGGTCCCGAGTTTTTTGTTGGACCTGAGCCTTGAGCCGTCAGTAATGTTGTTTTGCAACTCCCGAGTTGGGCTGTTGCTTGAGGATCAGAAATGCTTTGCGATTGTGATCTATTAGTTCTTCGATCTCCTGATCATTTTCATCAAACCAGTCCTGGTGTTTTCTGGTTGAGTGACCAAGTGTTTCTTCACAGGCACTGGTTATAGAGGCCTGGAGGGCAGACCAAGCGCTATGGGGATTCAGCATCTCAGGGTCATCAAGGCATGCCAGATTGGCTGTGAGGCGCTGGCTGTATCGGGCTCTCTTAGCTGGGTCTCTAAGTGCCCCGGCATTAACTTTTTTGCAGAACTACTTCTGCTGTCCCCTCTGTTTTGGGGCAATGTTAATGTTGATGATGGATTGGATTAGGCGGTGGTCCATCCAGCAGTCATCAGCTCCTGTCATGGCGCGGGTGATGCGCACATCCTTGCGATCCCTGGCTCGGACGATGACATAGTCAAGCAGGTGCGAGTGTTTGGAGCAAGGGTGTCGCCACGATGCCTTGTATTTGTCCCTCTGGCAGAACAGGGTGTTGGTAATGAGGAGTTCATGTTCTAGACATTTTGTCAGAGTACCGCTGGAGTTGGCTTTCCCTACCCTCTCTCTGCCAATCACGCCTCCCCAGAGGGCTGTGTCTTTGCCAACCCTGGCATTAAAATCACCCAGGAGGATCAATTTGTCACCCATGGGGACGCGAAACAAGGATGTCTCGAGGTTGGAATAAAATCCCTCTTTAGCCTCATCCGTTGCATCGAATGTGGGGGCGTAGGCACTGATGACTGTGGCACATTGGTTCTGAGATGGGGTGATACGGAGAGTCATGAGGCATTTGTTAACCCCACTGGGGGAGTCTTTGAGGTGGTCGACCAGTTAATTCTTAACGGCAAAGCCGACTCCATGAAGGTGGTGTTCTGCCTCTGGTTTCCCTTTCCAGAAGAAGGTGTAACCTCCACCATGTTCCTTCAACTGGCCTTCCCCTGCCCGCCGGGTCTCGCTTAGGGTGGTGATGTCAATGTCAAAACGTCTGAGTTCCCGGGCAATTATGATGTTGCGGTGTTCCGGCCTGTTGCTGTTGGGATTGTCCATGAGGGTCCTGATGTTCCAGGTCCCGAACTTCATACTGACGAAGTGGAAGATGCCTGTCCGTGAGTTCTTTTAACATGAGGTGCCCGCTGCACATCAGCAATCACACGGGCTTAGCTGGACAAGGTCTTGGCCCAGTGGCAAGGGGGTCCAAGACAACTGGAGACCAGGCACAGCTCTAAAGGCCTAATTGCCTATGGCGAAGTGTTGGCCGCAAGCTTGGCTCCGGGTAGCACCATTGATGGTAGATCGTGAGGCGAGGTTGGGGGGCAGCCATTAGGAAGGTGGCTTCCAAAATTATTTTAAAAGTTAAAAATTGATAAAGATTCCCAATTTATTTCAAGAGTTTCTAAGGGTTGTTAAAAAGCTTTAACAATTTTCTAAGAGTTGCTAAAGGTCTAAGATGTAAATCAATAATAGATTATAAAAGTTTCCCCAATTTAAAAAGTTTCTAAAAGTTGTTAAAAGTCAAAGATGTAGATTAATAATAGATATTTAAAAGTATTTCGATTGGGAGTCTAAAATGTAAGTTTTAAAAGTTCTCCGAAATTGTTTAATATGTCTAAAAGTTGGTTAAAAGTTTGAAAATTAATTAAAAGTTGGTTGGGGGTATAAGACGACGCCATGCCTCGGTCCCTTCAGCCGGTTCAGCGCCAGCCTCGGAGTCCGTTCGACGGATTGAGCGCCGGCCTCGGAGTCCCTTCAGCCGATTCCATGTCCTCGGGTCCCTTTGGCAGGTCGTCCTGGAGTCCCTTCAGCCGGTTAGACGTCCCCCGAATCTAGTGCAGAGTCCTTTCGGCCCGGGATAAAAGCGGTCGGTACGGGGTCCCTTCGGCCAGGGACAGAAGCGGCCAGTACGGGGTCCCTTCAATAATAGGTTACAAAAGTTTCCCCGGGGGGGTTGCTGTTGAGGCCGGCTCCGAGCTGCCGAAGGGATACCGTGGCCGGCATCTAACCGGCCGAATGGACTCCGGGGCCGGTCCAGGACAACAAAGGGTTGGTGGTGCCCATGGAGCAGTGCCAGGGGAGTACCCTGACTTACACCTCAGACTTTTAATCAATTTTTTTTTTAAATCAACTTTTAATCTATTTCTTAAAAACTTTTAATCAACCTGAGTAACTTTTTAAATAACTTGGAAAAACTTTTAAACTTTGAAACTTTGAAACAACTTGGAACCTTGGAGAAGCCTTTAATATCTTTGGAAACTCTGGAAAAACGTTTTAAAACGTTCCTCGGACTCGCCGGTACTATCTTAATGTGGTGAGCGGACCAATCTGCTGTGGACCCGCCGCTGGCCTCATTAGGCATGTGCAGTGTGCACTGCACCACAATTACATGGGGCCTGATCCAATTTCCAGGCCTCGGACTTTTTAAAAAGAAATCCAAACCACATGCATTGTTTAAAATAGCTTCATTAAAGCATTGTTATCATAACGATGTGACAAACTAACCTTCAGTCCAAAGTGTTGGAGTGGCAGATAGGCTCCTGACTCTGACTTTATCCAGTGAGTAGTTGAGTCAGACAGACCAAAGATTTCTCCGCTGGAACAGCAGGGGTTGCGCCACATTCGGGGAAGGAAAAATAGCCCAAAGTGCCAGCTCCTGATTGCTATCCGGAGGTCCTTGCTGGAAGTGTGCATGTGATGATGTTGGCTGGAGACAGGATCAAGATCAGCTGTGATTCCCCTGCAGTTAAATAGCTTGCTGATGTTCACTTGTTGAACCGGACACATGGATGATACCCACTTGGGCCAGTCACTGGAGAGCAGCCGGTGCTCATTTAGCCATGCCCTGGGCATTCATTGGGACGTCCTCAGGTTGTGAAAGACAGTGTATAAATGCAAATCTTTCTTTCATTTTCTTTTTCGGGGCGATGGGGGAGTGAGGAAAAGAAAAACAATTATTCTGAGTAATTACTTTTCCATTAGGGGGAAATGTTTTTCTTAAAAGAGAATTATATTATGACAAGTTTTCCCATAATCCACCGTCATAGGCAGTCCCTCAAAGCGAGGATGACTTGCTTCCACACCAAAAAGGGATGAGTTTACAGGTGTTTCAATGAAGGACCTAATATTCCAGGCCCTGAACTACATCTTGGAGGGTGGAAGATGTCTGTGCATGGATTTTTTTTAACGTGTGGTGGCCGTTGCACACCATCCATTAGCCACTAATCCATTAGTGCCATAAAACCCATATACCACCTATATCTTTTACTCATTTCTTATTCCTACCTGGCACTGCTGGTTACAAGCATTCTGCAGGGAGCGAACATGTATATGGATCTCATCCCCATTTTCTCCAATCATAACGTGAATGGGGAACACTTGCTGCCTATTGTTCCGAGTCATGATGCCACTGGAGTGAACTGTCACGATGGTTTCAGCAGCAGTTCTATACAAAATGTCTGCTCCTCAACTGGATGTGACGGAGCAGTTATACAGTATGAACAACTGTAACAAGGAACAACTGATCAACAACATCAGTTACAGTTCAGATATCTACCTTTAGCATTATGAGACAATCTGCAGAAATGCAACTTGCATTTATATAGTGCCTTTCACATCCTCAGGATGTTCCAAAGTGCTGTACAACTAACGGATTACTTTACAACTAACGGATTACTTTTGAAGTGCAGTCATTGTTGTTGTGTAAGTGAACATGACAACCAATCTATGCACAGCAAGCTTCCACAAACAGCAATTGGAATGAGCAGACGATCTGTTTTTGATTATGTTAGCTAGAAGAGGAATATTGACTCTTCTTCAACTAGTGCCATAGATCTTTTATATCCACCTGAGAAAATAGGTGGGGCCTCGTTTTAACAGCTCCTTCAGAAGATGACAATGTAGCACTCTTTCAGTACTGCACTGCACTCAAATCTGTAGTGGGCTTTGCACCCATGACCTTTGATTCAAAGGCGAGAATGTTAGCAGCCGAGGAAAGCTGATGCAAAATGTAAAGCAAGTTCTTATTGTTAATACACTAATTAGTGAAAGAACAATACAAAATGCATAGTAGTTCGTTAGAATTCAAAAGAAGATTAAGTTTTCAGATGGGTCTCTTCATCAGAACAACATAACTAGGGTTAAGTATTTTTAGATTATAAAATATAGGACATTTCATGCAGCATGTTTACTTGAAGTGGATATGTTGACGTGTTTATTGCATTGAGATATCGTTAAATGTTTTGGCAAGATTTTACTACTGGAATGAAACTGTTGTAATTTATGTAAACACATTGTGTTCCGGAGGTCATGTCTTCAATGCATGCACATGTTGCTTCACTAACAGGGCCTGCATGGCTTAGCCAGCTCTGGGTGACTTCAAGCAGGGCCATATAAACAATAGTTTAAAGCAATGAAGATATATCAGCTCCACAGTGAAGTCAATGTATCCACTAGCTGGAACATAATTGCTGTTGAAGTGAGCCTTTTGGATTCACAAAGTTTGTGAAAAGGCTAAAATATAGAGCCACAGACTTTTCAAGGTTAGATTATTATGAATTAGATCCCAAGTCTAGAGAAGTTTTGATTTAAAGCTTATTTGCTATATACTTGCTGCCAGGGCTGTAAAATCCAAGGTAATTTCAACATTTTGAACTTACTAAAGATAACTGACTGAAACTGATAGTAAAAAATGTCAAATTTTCTGGCATGCACTATACCCTCAACTCATTGTAATTATAACTTTGTCGTATTTTATAGTGACATTTTTGACATTTAACTGAATTTTCCATGATCAATTTCCCACTAAATACGTATGATTCACAACACTAGAATTTATAATGAGTTATGGTAAATAGATGGAAATTACTGCTTTTCATTATGAACATCCGAAATCAAAATGGCAAATTATTCTGCAGGTTGCACATGAGAAGGCTTGTAGTCTGCACTGAATACATGGCTACATTAGATGTAATAATGGTGTTTGAAATCAATGCGAATGGCACTATTGTATGATGGTGACATCCGATGATGTCATTCGATCAGCTGCGCGTATCTCACCTTAAAGGGTAAGGATGAAGGTAACCACAGGTGCTTACAACGTTCCCTCGAAGCAGCCTCCGGCCACACAGCTGTCTGCCAGTCCCACACAGCCTGGGCCTGCATTTTCAAATGTGAAGTGTCTTTAAAAGGGCCGTGCAGCCTTTTAA
Organism: Pristiophorus japonicus; assembly: GCF_044704955.1. Classification (NCBI taxonomy): domain Eukaryota; kingdom Metazoa; phylum Chordata; class Chondrichthyes; family Pristiophoridae; genus Pristiophorus; species Pristiophorus japonicus. The sequence continues at coordinate 17,475,463 of NC_091991.1, forward strand.
AGGGACCCACGCACCCAACCAAAATTAGGAGGAACATTGCTGGTAAATGGTACATACAGAAAGGTTTTTAGTGTTAAACTTATAGAAGCAGAGAATCATAGAATTATATAGCACAAAAGGAGGCCATTCGGCCCACTGTGTCTGCTCCGTCTCTTTGAAAGAGCTATCCAATTAGTCCCTCTCATCCCCATAACCTTACAAATTTTTCTTTTTCAAGTATTTACCAATTCCCTTTTGAAAGTTATTATCGAGTCTGCTTCCACCATCCTTTCAATAAGTGCATTCAAGGTCATAACACCTCGCTGCGCAATTTTTTTTCCCAATGTTGCCTCTGGTTCTTTTGCCAACTATCTTCAATCTGTGTCCTTTGGTTACCGACCCTTCTGCCACTGGAAACAATTTCTCCTTATTTACTCAATCAATACCCTTCAGCAACTTGAACACTGTTATGTATGTAAACTTTATAATAGTGTAAGACTTGTCACCAGGGGGAGCACCTGTTGGAGACCCAAGGGTCACCTGCACACCTCGTGCAAGCAAGTATAAAAGATTGTCTGCCATGCTAATTTTTCACTCTGGAGTTTGATTAAAGAGACTAAACTCACATCAGTTTGAGCTTACAGCACACAGTCTTGTGGAGTTATTCTGAACATAGCAATTGGCGACGAGTAACAGATCACGAACTTTCACTCGGTTATGGCTGCCGTTAGTATTCTTGAGAGATTTGTTGAGGGTGATGATTGGGAAGCCTTCATTGAGTGTCTTGACCAGTACTTCATGGCCAACGAGCTGGATACGGACAGTAACTCAGTCAAGCGCAGGGCGATTCTCCTCACCGTTTGTGGGTCCACGATATATGACCTCATCAAAAATCTGCTAGCACCAACGAAACCAACGGACAAGACATATGCAGAGTTGTGTACGTTGGTTTGGAACACCTCAAGTCGAAGGAGAGCATCTTAATGGCCAGGTATCGCTTTTATATTCACCATCGCTCCGAGGGCCAGGACGTGGCAAGCTATGTCGCCGACCTAAGATACCTTGCAGGACCGTGTGAATTTGCCGGATTTTTGGGGGAAATGTTGCGCGACTTTTTCCTGCTTGGAATTGGCCACGAGGTCCTACTTCGCAAACTGCTGTCTGCCGAATCTCTTGATCTGAGCAAGGCCATCACGATAGCCCAGGCTTTCATGTCCACAAACGATAACACTAAGCAGATATCTTTTCAACACCAAAGCTCACCGGCAAATACTGTGCATAAAATAATGCCTTCAGCAGGCAGAACTGTACATGGTAGGGCCTACACGCCCGCAGAGGCCAGACCTAGGATGACTCAGAGTCTACCGTGGGTCGTGAATGCGAATCCATTAACACCATGTTGGCGCTGCAGGGGTAATCATAGTCAGTCAATTATGAGCCAGAAGGCCTTTGAGAAACTGTGGGGCAACAAGGCACAAAGGCCAAAACTAAGCCCGATTCATACAAAGCTGCGCACTTACACCAAAGAGCTCATACCAGTCATGGGTAGTGCGGCAGTGAAGGTATCGCACGATGGAGCTGTGCATGATTTATCACTATGGATTGTACCAGGCGCTGGCCCTATGCTGTTCGGCAGAAGCTGGCTAGAAAAGATCCAATGGAACTGGGACGACATCAAAGCGCCATCTTGGGTGGACATAAGATCCAGCAATAGTTCAGCCTCTGCCAACTTCCCCACAGAGAAGGAAAGAAAATGAGAGGACTGGTGATTTTGGGCTCACTCTCACTTTTTTCTAGTGACTGGTTTTAGAGTGGTGTTGAACTAGAATCAGCATGCACTGAGGTGTCAGCCTAGATTATGCACTCAACTCCTCACTGGGGTTGATTTGAAATAGTTTCCCCAGAGACTTGAGGACATAATCTATGCTGCTTCATCAGTGCACTTCTGCGGGTGTACTGCATTGTCGGAGTTGTCATGTTCTGGTTGAGAAATTAAAGCCAGGCCTGGTTTGCCTGCTTAGATGCCAGGCCAACATCCCCAACATTGAAGCACTGACCACACTTGATCAGCTCCGCTGGGCAGGCCACAATGTTCGCATGCCAGACACGAGACTCCCAAAGCAAGCTCTACTTGGAACTCCTTCACGGCAAACGAGCCAAAGGTGGGCAGCGGAAACGTTATAAGGGCACCCTCAAAGCCTCCCTGATAAAGTGCAACATCCCCACTGACACCTGGGAGTCCCTGGCCAAAGACCGCCCTAAGTGGAGGAAGTGCATCCAGGAAGACACTGAGCACCTCGGGTCTCATCGCTGAGAGCATGCAGAAATCAAGCGCAGGCAGCGGAAAGAGCATGCGGCAAATCTGTCCCACCCTCCCTTACCCTCAACGACTATCTGTCCCATCTGTGACAGGGACTGTGGCTCTTGTATTGGACTGTTCAGTCACCTAAGGACTCATTTTAAGAGTGCAAACAAGTCTTCCTTGATTCCGAGGGACTGCCTATAATGATGGACATAAAAAAATACCACGGCATTGTTCGAAGAAGAGCAGAGTAGTTAGCCTTGTTGTCCTGGCCACCATTCCTCCCTCAACCAATACCATTAAAACAAATTATCTGGTTATTTCTCTCATTGCTGTTGGTGTGACCTGTCTGGGAACAACATGGCTACCTTTCATTGGCTGTGAAGCATTTTTGCACATGCTGTGGAGGTGAAAGGAGCTATATAAATGCAAGTTTGTTCGTTTCTTTAAACATGTTTTTCCACAATCCCACCAAACTGAATACTCAATCTCTAACTTTAATGTTGCTCGATGTTACTTGACTATTGGGTTTCCTGCTTACATTTCAAGACACAGAATTGAACCATAGAGCATTGCCAATTTATAAAAAGCATATAGAATGAGGAAACATTTAATACAGGTATTCCAAATTATGTTGGATTTTTATAGAGTAAGTAGAGAGAAACTGTTTCCACTGGCAGGAGGGTAAGTCAGCACAGATTTATGGTAATTGGCAAAAGAACCAGAGGGGGGATGAACATTTTTTCTTTACGCAGCGAGTTGTTATGATCTGGAATGCTCTGTCTGAAAGGATGTGGAAACAGATTCAATCATAACTTTCAAAAGACAATTGAATATATACTTGAAAAGAAAAAATTGCAGGGTTATGGGGAAAGAACAGGGGAGAGGGACTAATTGGATAGCTCTTTCAAAGAGCCGGCACTATGGGCCTAATAGCCTCTTCCTGCCCTGCACGATCCTTTGATTTTGTGAAACATAGGGGCATACATTCAACATCATTGTGCCCATTTTATGGACATAAATCGAGTTGCACAATAACCAATTTAGCAGTGCAAAGGCCCACGTCTGATCTGCATTGGCATTCGGGCCACTGCTTAAGTTGGTTGGGGCCTTTTTGTAGAAGGACCTGGCAACTGCCTAGAATGACCGGAGGCCACATTTCAATATTGAAATGAGGCTCCTGCACCCATTTTCTATTCGGACTCCTAAATTCATTTAGACATCACAAGCTCCGACTTGTATTTCCGGGTCTTGAACTGCCAAACCAGTGACCCTTAAAGGAGGCTCATTTAAAAAAATAAAAAATAAAAAATTTTTAGAAATTATCTTGTGGAGACGAAAGGAACAGGAGTGTTTCTATTGGCTTCACAAAACTATGGTCCACCTTCTGCCCGGCCCTTGTCGTTCTCCCAATCGCATTTCCTCCTTCTGACTCTCCTGTGGCCCTGGCGCTGGAAAAATTGGTTATACGCAGATCGGTGAGCTGTGTAGGGGCGTCTGATTGACGCCCACAGCTCACCTGAATTATGATGGAGGCCCAATGACAAATTTAGTTTCGTCCTCTGTTCTGGCACACTCTGTTGTGTGGCACTGGCATCGGGCCCAATTTGGGGCACTGGTAACTTTAGGCCCCATAGAGACTGGACAAGAAATTGGCTGGGGCCGGCCTGGACGCAAGAAATGATCCCTGCGCCAGAACAATTAAACCCCGAGGCCTACCCGATATTAGGCCGCGTGACTCATGTGCATGAGACCAGTGAGCTGCAGGAGACCTGCTGGCCATTCTGAGGCAGCTGGTCAGCGAAGGGAAGTTCAACCTCAGGCCGTAGGTTCTGAGAGGGAGTGAGGACGCACTCGGCTGGATACAATCGGGAGAGAGGAGGCCCAATTTTGCATCAGAGACCTCAAACAGGCATTAATCCCCTATCATCATCATAGGCAGTCCCTCGAAACAAGGATGATTTGCTTCCACGCCAAAAAGGATGAGTTCACAGGTGCTTCAATGAAGGACCTGATATTCCAGGTCCTGAACTACATCCTGAAGGGTTGAAGATGCCTGTGTGTGGATTTTTTTAACGTGTGGTGACCGTTGCACATCAGCCACCACACGGGCTCGACAGAGCTCAGCCTTTATCCAGTGGCAAGGGTTAACCAAGATGACCGGAGACCTGCTCTGCTAAGCAGGTCTCCTGCAGCTCACTGGTCTCATGCACATGAGTCCTGCGGCCTAATAATCCCCTATATACAATGCCTGTGAGGTGTGACTCCTGGACACCACTTTTTCTCCTTCATCAATATGGCAGGCGGTGCATTTCCAATGCATAAGGAGTACGCACATCGTGAATGGTTCGTTGTCTGTTGTGCATGGTGCCACATTTGTGGAATAGGTTCGAGGGGCTAAATGGCCTATTCCTGTTCCTATGTTCTCGGCCTATATTTTTCTAAGCAGCTGCATCTGCTCAGTGGAAAAACAGCAAACATGCTCCATATAGTGGCGATAATCAGAAAAACATTTATTTGTCCCATGTTTTCAACCAAAAGGTCATTTTCCTTAGTTCGGGCGTCTTTGAGTAGGATCAGACCCTACAACAGCCAGGCACAGCCTGCTACGAAAGCACTGCTACAAAAGCATTACACACACATATCATTTCATTGGAACAACAGTGACTCTTTCAGGAAAAGTTATAAATTGAGCAAACATTCACTTTAAACTAAGGATTCCTTTAATTGACCGTCCATTAACGGGCTTCTACTCAGTTTAATTTGGGCGCAAAATGCTGCTTTTAAAAACTTGCTTTGAAAGAATGTCCCGTGATCTTAAAATGAATAAGCAGCTGTTGCTGCACAAAAATCATTGTGTGATTTGGCTGTGTGCCCTTTTGAGGATTACAATATCGAGACTGACACTTTCAGCTCGGGATTGTTGCATTGCTGGTGGTATTATCTTTTGGATGAGATGTTAAACCAAGGCCAATTGTCTTTTTAGAGGGACATAACAGGATTCCATCACATTATTTGCAGAGCACGGGTGTTCTCCCTGTGCTTTGACTGATATTTATTCCTCAATCAATCCATCCAAAAGCAGATTAACTGGTCATTTATCTCACTGCTATCTTATGGGACCTTGCTGTGCTTAAATTGGCTGCCATATTTGCCTACAAAACAAGAGATTGCACTTCAAAAGAAGGCAATTCATTGGCTGTGAAGTGCTTTAGTATGTCCTAAGGAAATTAAGGCACTATATAAATTCAAGTTCTCCTTTCAAAGCAGAAATCATCATTATTTTTGAAAAAGACAAAAAAATGCCTATGTCATGAGCACGGATGTATGTGCAATATTAAAAAGCTAGGTTGAAAAGCTTTGCAGAGTTTGTAGCTGCAGTATGTAATTCAAGATGTTATCCTACTTTACATTCAGGCCTTAATGCATATTGGAAATAAGTCATCCAATTTATTATTCATCATTTGTAGCTTAGTAGCACTAAGCACTAGAGACATCTATTTGTATGTAGTGCTCAGTTTTGCCGTATGAAACAGAGGCCCTCTAAAAATTAAATGGCTGCTTCAAAAAAAATCCTCTTTGCAAGGCAGCAAGACACCAGTCACAAACCCTTCAGGCTCACTGGTGTAAGAGGGCTTTTCCTCAAACTTTATTTCGAACTTGATCTCATATTGGCATGGGCAGGTGTTTATTGGAAATCAACACAGCCAAAAGATGAGTATTTCATGACAGTAATTTACCCGTTCAGTCACTGGACCGGCTAGCGTGCAATGTCTCTCTTGTTCTCTTTTAATCCGTTGTTCTTCTAGCTGAGCGGGGCCTTGGGCATTCGCCAGCATTGATCTGCTCTTCAGGCTCAAATATTTGAGACGTGTTAGGCTTAGATAGCCAGCATGGATCCATCACGACAAATGTCGTACCTCTGCATGTACAGAAGACACCTCAAGTCGCTGGAGATGTATCATCAACGATGTCTTCGCAAGATCCTGCAAATCCCCTGGGAGGACAGGCGCACCAACATCAGTGTCCTCATCCAGGCTAACATCCCCAGTATTGAAGCACTGACCACACTCGATCAGCTTCGCTGAGCAGGCCACTTAGTTCGCGTGCCAGACACGAGACTCCCGAAGCAATTGCTCTACGCGGAGCTCCTTCACGGCAAACGAGCCAAAGGTGGGCAGCGGAAACATTACAAGGACACCCTCAAAGCCTCCCTGGTGAAGTGCGACATCACCACTGACACCTGGGAGACCCTGGCCGAAGACTGCCCTAGATGGAGAAAGTGCATCAGGGAGGGCGTTGAGCTCTTCGAATCTCAACGCTGCGAGCGTGAAGAGGTCAGGTGCAGGCAGCGGAAGGAGCGTGCGGCAAATCAGTCCCATCCGCTCCCCCCCCCTTAACCCGACGAATGTCTGTCCCACCTGTGACAGGGTCTGTGGCTCTCGTGTTGGACTGCTCAGCCACCAAAGAACTCACTTTAGTCGTGGAAGCAAGTCTTCCTCGATTCCGAGGGACTGCCTATGATGACCTCTGTACCTGTGTATCTCAGGCTAAACAGCATCCTCATAACCCTCTCTGCCCAGACCAACTGACTCTTTTCATCCAACCATAGTGTGACATTCACAGCTGAGGTAATAAGAGTTTCGAACATTCGCTCTTCTCGTCAAGAGTCCCATATTTGGTTAATCCAAAGGGTCTCTCTTGTGTTGCCTTTGCATGTTCAATTGTATAGCCGTTATCTCATCTTGACCCATGACATAGCTTTGCAATCACAGGTCGTAGCCGTTAGCTTGAAGGCTTATTTCTGCAAAAGCTTAGCTGAACCTTACAGAATCTGGTAAACATTAACAATCATATATTTCAGCAGTAATTGTAGTTTTACAAAAAGAAATGCTCACAAAGCTTAATACGTTTTCATACTGGTGAAACCCAGACAGCCGACCTGAAAAATGACCTCAGGCAAGGTCAAGGATGTATCCTTGTAAGGGGACAGAGGTCCCGTCCCACTGAAGATACAGAAACACAGGAACAGGAATAGGCCATTCAGCCCCTTAAGCCTGTTCAGTTAGGTCATGATTGATCTGTACCTCAAAGACAATTACCACCTTTGCTCCATATCCTGCGATACCCGTACCGAAGAAAAATATATCGATTTCAGTCTTGAAAATTTTAATTGACTCAGCATCTACAGCCTTTTGGGGAGAGAGTCGCAGGTTTCCAGTACCCTTTGTGTAAAAGTGTGTTTCATGATTTCACTCTTAAATTGGCTGAGTTCGAATTGTGAGATTATGCCCTTTTGTTCTGATTAATCGCCTTGGGAAATGTTAAAAGCGCTATATAAATGTAAGTTGTTGATGGTGCCCCCACCAGAGGAAATACTTTCTCTGTGTCTACTCGATTGAATACCTTTATCATTTTGAAGACCTTGATTAGATCACCCCTCAACTTTCCAAACTCAAGGGAAGTTTATGCAACCTGTCCTCCTAATTTTACCCTTTTCATTTTGGTGAATCTGTGCTGTCGCCACTTGAAGGCCAATACAGGTGCAGCATCGAAAATTCAGAATGTTCCGGAATCCAGAATATTCCGGAATCCGGACCGATTGCTGGCAGGGTTGTCTGAAATCCGTAAAATGTTCCAGAATCCGGACCCGTCAACCCTGCCGAACTCGGGCCTCGCCTTGCCGCTGCTGCCCTTACTTTGGGGCCTCCTCGCTGGCCCGCCTGAACAGCTCCTCCGCGACGGGGCAGGCCGGCCCAAACAGCTCCTCTGCGATGGCGTGTCCACGATGGGGCAGGCCCACCTGAACAGCTCCTCCACGACGGGGCAGGCCGGCCCAAACAGCTCCTCAGCAGGGCCCTGGCCAGTGACCTCATCGACGGGGCTGGCTGGCCCGAACAGCTCCTCCACGATGGGGCAGGCCGGCCCGAACAGCTCCTCCACGATGGGGCAGGCCGGCCCGAACAGCTCCTCAGCAGGGCCCCGCCCAGTGACCTCATCAACCGGGCTGGCCGGCCCGAACAGCTCCTGCACAATGGGGCCCGTACAAACAGCTCCATCAGGGCGGGACCGGCCTGTCTCAACAGCTCCTCAACATGGGAACCTACCCACCCCCCCACCCCACTCCTCCACCTTTTCTGACATTCCAAAATCTGGAAATACCTGAACCTCGGCTCGGGCGTTTCCGGATTCATGACGTCAGAAAGACAATCAAAAGTCCGGAAAAACCCAGAATCCGGAACGGCCTCGGTCCCGAGGGTTCCGGATTCTCGACGTTGCACCTGCATCATCATAGGCAGTCCCTTGGAGTCGAGGATGACTTGTTTCCACACTAAAAGTGAATTCTCAGGTGACTGATGAGTCCAATGTGGGATCTACAGTCTCTGTCACAGGTGGGGCAGACGGTGGTTGAAGGAACTGGTGGGTGGGGTGCCTCGGTTGCCGCGCGCTCCTTCCGATGTCTACGTTTGGCTTCAGCTTGCTCCCAGCGAAGAGACTCAAGGTGTTCAACGCCTTCCCGGATGCTTCTCCTCCACTTTGGGCGGTCTTTGGCCAGGGATTCCCAGGTGTTGGTGGGGATGTTATATTTTTTCAAGGAGGCTTTGAGGGTGTCTTTGAAGCGTTTCCTCCACCCAACTGGGGCTGACTTATCATATCGGAGCTCTGAGTAGAGCGCTTGTTTTGGGAGTCTCGTGTCAGACATGCGGACAATGTAGCCCGCCCAACGGAGCTGATCGAGTGCGGTCAGTGCTTCGATGCTGGGGATGTTGGCCTGAACGAGAACACAGACGTTGGTGCACCTATCCTGCCAATGGATTTGCAGGATCTTGCGGGGGCAGTGTTGATGGTACGTCTACAGTGTTTTGAGGTGCCTACTGTACACAGTCCATAGCTCTGAGCCACATAGGTGGGAGGGTATCACCACTGCTCTGTAGACCATGAGCTTTGCGCCGGGTTTGAGGTCCTGGTCTTAAAACACTCTTCCTCAGGCGACTGAAGGCTGTACTCACACTGAAGGTGATGTTGTACCTTGTCGTTGATGTCTGCCCTTGTTGACAGTCGGCTCCCGAGGTATGGAAAATGGTCCTCATTGTCTAAGGCCTCGTCATGGATTTTGATAACCGGGGGGGCAGTGCTGTGTGGCGGGGGCAGGTAGGTGGAGGACCTTTGTCTTATGGATGTTTAGCGTAAGGCCCATGTTCTCTACCGCCTTGCTGAAGGTGTTGATAATGGCTTGGAGTTCGGCCTCCGAGTGTGTGATGACGCAAGCCTTGTCTGCGTACTGTAGTTCAATGATGGAGGGTGGGACAACGTTGGATCTGGCCTGGAGACGGCGGAGGTTGAACAGATTCCCGTTTGTCCTGTAATTTAGCTCCATCCAGCGAGGTGCTTGCTGAGGGTGAGATGGAGCATTGCAGCGAGGAAGATCGAGAAGAACGTTGGTGCGATGACACAGCCTTGTTTGACCCCAGTCTGAATGTGGAATGGGTCTGTGGTGGATCCATTGGTCAGGATCATGGTTTGCATGTCATCATGGAGCAGGCGGAGAATGGTGACAAACATTTGAGGGCAGCCGAATCTGAGGAGGACTGTCCATAATCCATCACGGTTGACAGTGTCGAAGGCTTTTGTGAGGTCAAAGAAGGCCATGTACAGGGGTTGGTGCTATTCCCTGCATTTCTCTTGTATCTGCCGCACAGTTAAGATCATGTCCATTGTGCCCCTTAGTGGGTGGAATACGCATTGCGACTCTGGGAGGAGTTCTTCAGCCACAGGAAGAAGGTGATTGAGGAGGATTCTTGTGATGACTTTCCCGGTAGTCGACAGCAGGGAGATTCCTCTGTAGTTACCGCAGTCGGACTTGTCACCTTTCTTGAAGCTGGTCACGATTACAGTGTCTCTGAGACCTCCTGGCATGATCTCCTCCTTCCAGATAAGGGAAATGAGGTCATGGATCTGCACCAGTAGTGCTTCTCCGCCATGTTTTAATGCTTTGGCGGGGATTCCATCTGCTCCTGATGACTTGTTGTTCTTCAGTTGTCGGATGGCCTTTTCAACCTGTGCCGGGCTGGGGTTGTGCTGAGATGGTGGCGGGTGGCATGTTGTGGGATGGAGTCGAGGACACTCACGTTGAAGACAGACTTTTGGTTGAGGAGATCCTCGAAGTGCTCCTTCCAGCGGGCACTGACTGCCTCTCTGTCCTTAATGAGCACCTCTCCGTTTTTGGCCAGTATTGGGGTAGGGCCTTGGGTGCTTGGGCTGTAGGTCATCTTGATTCTGCTGAAGAATCCTCGCATGTTGTGGTTGTCGGCTAGCTGCCGGATTTCTTGAGCTTTCTCCACCCACCATCTGTTCTTCAGATCATGGGTTTTCTGTTCGACCTTGGCCTTCAGACGTCTGTAGATCTGCTTTGTTGCCCTCGAGTGGTGTTGTTGCTTCCAGTCCAAGAATGCCTTGCGCTTGTGGCATATTAGCTCCTGGATCTCCTGGTCATTCTCGTCGAAGCAGTCTTCGTGTTTCCTGGTCGCGTGACCGAGCATCTCTTCGCAGGTGCTGATTATGGAAGCCTTGAGTGTTGACCAGGCTCTGTGGACACTCTGCGTCTCTGGGTCACTGGGAGTTGTCGGGTTGGTAGCGAGGTGTTGGCTGAATAGGGCTTTTTTAACAGGATCTGTGAGTGCACTGGAGTTGAATTTCCTGCGGCATTATTTCTGTTGCCGTCGCTGTTTTGGGGCAATGTTGATGATGAAGACCATGCGAATTCGGTGGTGGTCCATCCAGCAGTCATCAGCTCCTGTCATGGCGCGGGTGATGCGCACGTCTTTGCGGTCCCTCGCTCGGACAATGATGTAGTCGAGCAGATGCCAGAGCTTGGAGCGAGGGTGTTGCCATGAAGCTTTATATTTGTCCTTCTGACTGAACAGGGTATTGGATCTAAGCATTTCGTCGGGAGGAGGCTGCCATTGGATTTGGCTTTCCTTACCCCCCTCTCTGCAGATCACACCTCCCCAGAGGCCAGTGTCTTTTCCGACTCTGGCGTTGAAGTCACTAAGGAGGATCAGCTGTATATCTTTCCCGAGGTTCAGTGCTCAAAACTCCACATTGGGTTTGTTCAAGTCTCAGTTGAACCATTAATTCCTCACTTTTGTATTCCAACCTGTTATATATGTGGACTTATATTTACTCTGTACAGCCACCAAAGAGCTCATTCCCCGGAGTTCCAAGGGATCCCATAATCCCTTGGGAGCATAGGTATTTAAGAAGGCTTCACAGGTTGGAGAGGCACTCTGGAGACCTGCAATAAAAGACTACGGTCACACTTTACTTTGAGCTCACAGTGTTCAGTCTGACTCTCCATACACTACACAACCCTCTTGAGATAACATTCCATTAGCTTTCAGGATTACTTTTACTAATTTGTATACATGAACACCTGAATCCCTTTGCTCTTTCACGTCTCTTGCTATTAAGAAAATTAATATGTTGGGATTCCACAAAAGCAGAAAATCTTGGTCATAATTTCTTGCATCTAGTGCACGTCTGTCACTCTGCCAGCATCACACTTTGTTATGGATACAAATCAATCTTGAGGAAGAAAGCCAGTGACTTAATAACGAATGCTATTGACCTGGAGCCTGAGTTTTAAAAGAAGCTACAATGTCCTTTAACTGACCACAGTGAATACTTGACCAGTACCTTCAAGATCTCAAGGTTAGTCTATTGGCTAAACATCACAGCCATGCTCCAGCCCCAGACTCCCCACATGAAGTCAGGAAGTTTATATAAAAACTGGGAGAGTATCCGACACGCTCACACATCAAAGTGTCAAAAATATAAAAGAATGGCATGCTGCTTTTTTTTCCCTGTCCCGGGGCTGAAATTCTACAAGCATCTGGCAGTCTGCAAACTTTCCTCACTAAATAGCATTTCAACTCTGACTTCAGGACTTACTTCCATTACTTTTCTGCAGGGAGGATCTGATGTAGCCTTAAAGGATAGGACAGGTTAGCAGCTGAACATCACAACTGACCTCCAGACCCCAGACTCACAGTCAATAAACTATCTGTAGATGTTTCCATGAACTGAAGTCCTTGTCTGTTTACAGTGGGTTGGGCATTACATAAGAAGAGGGTGTTATTTAGACCAGGGACACCAGTTTATCATCATTGGTGGGGAAGGTTGGCAGATTGATATGGCAGCATTGGGAGCACTGGGAAGGGTTCATTGGGCTAGAATTTGATCAAAATCCGCCATCGCCAGATTGCCGCTCAAAAAACCGCTAAGGTTATTAAATTAACGCTGGCAAAAAATTGATCATAAAAAGAAAAACATTTCGCCCGGCGGGAAAAATGGGTCTCACACACAGATTCTCGGCAGAAAACGGTCAAATCGGGCAGTACTTACTCAAAATTTAGTCCGAGGGTGCGGGTTGGGCCTAGGAAGCGGGGAAAACACAAAAAATATTTTTCCAAAAAATAAAAAAAATCAGAAAACAATTCTCAGGACCCTTTTCCACTGAATCGCTGTCAAATAATTTGTTTTAAAAAGCTTTAACTCACCATTTTTTGCCGGGTTTCATACCTACTGCCCAGCTCCGGCTGGTTTCTCGTGGGCAGTTTTTTTCTCCTCACCTACAGGTCACCGCGGTGACCAAACTTGGGCGGTGCACGCCGGCGCTCCGCTCCCCGCAGTGTTTCGAAACCGCCGGCGGAACTCTTTGATGAAATTCCCGCTGGGTGGTTTTCCGTCGAAAACGAACAATACCGCCGGAAATCCCGGCGGAAATGCTCACCATAGAGCTTTGCAGCACTGGGAGGTCGGACAGGGTATGTAAGCACTGCAGAGATGGGTTCTGGGATATTGGGCCTGGTCGGTCCCAGGTCAGGGATCACTGGGAGATAAGAACTGGGAGCTTTGGGCGAGGAGATCCTTGCATCTGTGAGGATGGAGGAGTTTTCTCATCCCATATCTGGAATTCAGCTAGTGGGCTAGTATATCCAATGAAAAAGTTTGACCTACCTGAGTTGTGACCTGGACCTCCTGAAGATATGAAAATTTTTTTGATGCTCTTTATAAAGAGGACTTGTGAACAAGGTGACCGTATCTTTCAATGAATTCAAACTCCTATTAGAGTGGACAAGCCACACTGTAATTCCTGACCTTCTCTCAGTGGTGGGCATGCAAGACGAACTACTAGTAGTGTGTGCCTCTAGCCATTGGTATTACCTTCCCCTGAAAGAAAAGATTTGCATTTATATAGCGCCTTTCATGACCTCAGGATGTCACAAATTGCTTCACAGCCAATAAAGTATTTTTGAAGTGCAGTCACTGTTGTAATGTAGGAAACGCGGCAATCAATTTGCAATCAATTTGCATTCTACAAATAGCAATAATCTGTTTTTGCCAGTGATGTTCGTTGAGGGATAAAGAGACCCTCCCTGCTCTTCTCCAAAATAGCACCATGGGATCTTTTGCGTCAAACGAGGAGGGCAGACGGGGCCTCGGTTTATCGTCTCTTCCAAAAGACGGCACCTCCAACAGTGCAGCACTCCCTCAGTACTGCACTGAAGTGTCAGTCTAGATTTTATGCACAAATCCCTGGCGTGGGTCTTGAACGTACAACTGAGAGTGCTATCAACTGAGCCAGTGCTGATCCTGTACACTCAAGCAGGGCGAATGTTGGAAGTCACTGGAAACCCGATCCCAACGCACTGCAAAGACCCACAGACCTTCAGAGACAACATTTTTCATTGAATTTGGAGCTGAAATAAAAAAGAGAGGGACTTGCTGTGATTGACAGAAACAATGAGGAGCAATCTAATCATTCAAATTCATATTGTAATTAGATTTAAATCAGTTGGAAAGATGCACTAAAATATTGTCAATGTTTCAATTGAGCAAGGAAATCCATTCTTAATAAACAATATTTGTTTTGCTTTCTGATATCAACAAAAGAGATCACAAAGTGTTGTTAATCACAGGTGTTGTCGCACTGCCCCAAATTTAAACCATTCGCAAAAGAAAATGAGCAACTGTGAAACATGGGAAAATGTCCTTAAAATAAAATTATGGGACTTCAATCTTCAGTTTGTTGCAAAGTACTTTGGAAAAGAGCAAAGAAACTTGCAAATCCACACTGGATGAGGGGAAATTCAAAAATCTGCTGAAAAATTCTGTAAACTGCATATACTCTGAATGGATATAGATATAGTTCTGGGCAAAAAATGTACAGATTGAAATCTTAAATTCAAACTTTTAATAGAGGCATTATAAAATAATTTAACGTGCAAAAAACATAATCAGCCATGATCATATTGAATGGTAGTGCAGGCTCGAAGGGCCAAATGGCCTACTCCTGCACCTATTTTCTATGTTTCAATGTAAACGTATCATGTTATTATGATTTTTTTTTTAGTATCTTTATTTTGTTTAAAACCTTTTGCACATTAGAAATGCTGGTTATTGAGTAAATTGGTGCACAAAAACATTTTGAAGGGCATTTTGAGTGATTTGGTTCATCTTTTCATAGAATCATAGAATGATACAACACAGCAGGGGGCCATTCGGCCCATCGTTTCTGTGCCGGCTCTTTGAAAGACCGATCCAATTAGTTCCATTCCTTTGCTCTTTCTCCATAGCCCTGTAATTTTTTCCTCTTCAAGTATTTATCCAATTCCCTTTTTAAAGTAATTATTGAATCTGCCCCCACCATCCTTTCAGGCAGTGCGTACCAGATCCCAACTCGCTGTATTAAAATAATCCACATGTCGCTTCTCGTTCTTTTGTCTATCACCTTAAATCTGTGTCCACTGGTTACCAACCCTTCTGCCACTGGAAAAAGTTTCTACGTATTTACTCTAACAAAACTGTGCATGAATCTGAGCATCTCTATCAAATCTCCTCTTAACCTCTCTGCTCTAAGGAGAACAATCCCAGCTTCTTAGCGTTAACTCTGCTTCTCTCTCTCCACAGATGCTGCCCGATCTGCTGAGCATTTCCAGCATTTTCTGTTTTTATTCCAACTTCACCAGTCTCTCCACATAACTGAAGTCCCATGTCCTTGGTACCATTCTAGCAAATCTCTTCTGCACCCTCTCCATGGCCTTGACATCCTTCCTAAAGTGCCCAAAATTGAACACAATACTCCTGCTGAAGCCGAACCAGTGTTTTATTTTATTTACTGGTCTCTTGCTTTATTGGTAGTTTCTCATTGCTGTACATTTTGAATGAATTGTTTTATTTAGTTCTGAATAGTTTCTCATTGAAAGTTTTCTGACCACTTTCCTCACTTTTGCTTTATACATTCCCTATTTCTCGTGGATGGTTTACTTTGAGCCAATCAACAGTGCGATGTTACAGGAAGTAAGTGAGAAACTGGGGACATGTGTTAAATGCAAGATTTTTAATACATATATATTCTATATTAAATTCAGTATGTGGGGTATGTGTTTCAGTGAAAATTCAATTTAAAATACCCGCAGTATCTATGACTCTTGCACGTGGTACTGTAATAGAGAGTTTTAATATTAAAGTGTCACACTGTGTAACATACAAATAGCTGCAATTTTATTGGGAAAGTGTGTTACCATGTGATTGCACAATCTCGCCACTGGGTTCCCAAAAATCACTCAAAATAGTTTCTGAAGTTTTTTTTATGCACCAGTCTTTCTCAGTAATTGAAATTTCTGCTGTGTAAAATAAATGTGTGAAGACATGTTTTAAAATACAAATTTCACAATAACATGATTACATTTATACATAGAATTGTCTTATATGTCTTTTAATGCCTTTATTTAAATTTGTCTTGAAAGGCTCAGCTTCTCCAAAAGCCTGGTTTTACACGTGATATTTTTGCCCAGGGCTGTGACTCTGGGAGGTGACTGGATTGTGCAATCTATGCATGTGCAGTATGCATCAGTACAGATCAGTCAGATATGCTGATGTAATATTCTATTTAGCTTCCAGCACTTCCTACTCAGTATCTTTTCTTCAAATAAGTTTAACAGAAGTGTACAAGTTTGAAAAGCTTTGAGGTAAGATTGATGTTAAGTGTTTCTTTAAAAAGAGCTGTGTGGGAGGGGGATAAAAGAGGAAAATCACAGTGTTCTGTTTATACAACTCTGCAGATTCTCGGGGAAAATGTTCCACCGCCCCGGTTGGGGTGTGGGGGGGCGGGGGGGGGGGGGAGGGGTGTTGGGGGAGGTGGGGTGGCAATAGCTGTGAGGCGAGATTTTCTGTGCTAGGCGCAAAAGTCCCACGTCACAAGCTAAATTGGACTTACCACCCAAAATCACGCACTCTACTTCCTCTCGGGGACGGAACCGTGACACTAACCAACGTGAGTTTTCCAGCACTACACGTAATTTCGCAGGAGTTGGCAACGGTGCTGCACCGGACGAAAAGTTGCTTGAGCCCTGTTAGCGCCTCCCGGGGGCGCTATCGGGAGGCGCAAATGACCCGAATTTCCCCCCTTTATCTTGTGTTTCGTAAGCTTCAGAAAGTGCATTAAGCGAGGCTAAGAGAAATGGTGAGAGTGATTGAGAGGAAGTCTTATGTTAATGTTAATTTAATTTATTTTTCAGTTGAGTTTTGAAACCAACAAATTATCTCGCCTATGTTTTGTTGATGGTTAGAAAAAGTGTGTACATATTTGCATCTAGTACATGTTTACATCTGGTGCATGTTTTCTTTCACACTAATGGCATTATGCCTATACAGGTACAACATCCCGAATCCAGAATTCTAAAAACCGGAATTGTCCGAAAACTGAACCTCCCGAAAACAGGACTTTTAAGCTGTACATACCTTTTACAAACATGAATCCACAAAAATAATCAAACCGGCGCAGCCCGGCCTCGAGGTTGCCGGATTCGGAATGTCGGATTGTCTCCAAAATCCGGAAATGCACGAAAATCATCCATGAGGTTACCAGATTCGGGAGGTCAGATTTTCTTCTCTGAAATCCAGAAATACCCAAAACTCGGCCCAGGGGTTTCCAGATTTAGGACGTCGGATTTCTGCTCAAAATTCCAGAAAAACCTGAAAACCGGAATGGCTTCGGTCCCGAGGTTTCCAGTTTCGAGATGTTGTACCTGTATTATGAAAACATTTCTTCTCACTTTGACCTGATTAGCTCAATTGTATTAATAAAACTGCCACAAATCAGAACTCCAACCGATGAAAATATTTTTTTTAAAAGCCTAAACTGAACCAATCAAATTACTCCAATCTTTAAGATGCAACAAATCAGAATGCCAACATCTAAAATTCTGATGGGATTGGACAGGTTAGATGCAGGAAGAATGTTCTCAATGTTGGGGAAGTCCAGAACCAGGGGTCTCAGTCTAAGGATAAGGGGTAAGCCATTTAGGACCGAGATGAGGAGAAACTTCTTCACTCAGAGTTGTGAGCATGTGAAATTCTCTACCACAGAGAGTTGTTGAGGCCAGTTCATTAGATATATTCAAAAGGGAGTTAAATGTGGTCCTTACGGCTAAAGGGATCAAGGGGTATGGAGAGAAAGCAGGAATGGGGTAGTGAGGTGCATGATCAGCCATGATCATATTGAATGGTGGTGCAGGCTCAAAGGGCCGAATGGCCTACTCCTGCACTTATTTTCTATGTTTCTATGAGACAGTGACAGAAATCTACCAAGTATGAAAAGTGAAGTAACCAAATCGCTTAAAGTATTATTTCAAAAATGTTTTGTCCATCATTTCTTTGCTCACAAATTCAAAATATCTAGGACTGAAATAAGATTTCTAACATCATGGCCAAAATTACAAGTTTTATTTGCAATTTTTACAACTAGAAACTAACAATTGCATTAAATCGTGATTACATGGCCACCTACAGAGAATTGAAAGACCCATCCAGCTTTCCAGAACAGTGTTGCAGTTATCTCCAGAATACTTGTGGAAGTCATGTCTTGACCAGTGCCACTGTGACCTCCTCCTGGTGCCTGGAAAGATGCAGCAGCATTAATCATTGCTATGATTTTAGCAACCATATTTTTAATCCATATTTCATGTGTTTTAGTAATCTCTTTCTGGCAAGACTAAACCTTCTAACACGCTGCTCCTTAGATAAGGTCAGATCCTTCAGTCTTTCATGAGGCTATGACCTTTCTCTTGCTTCTTTCCTATTTCCCCACATCTCCAATTGTCCCTACTTCGCTCAAACTGTTGTGACTAATGTCAATGACATTTCAACACCATTTTGAAACGCTCTGCTGGTTTTGTCGAGGGTATGGAAACAATGTCAAGCTATAACTCTTTTGGATATTTACTACATTAAAGGCACTAAATAATGCAAGAAGGCTTTTAAACCATTGAACTGTGGCTACTGCAAAGTTAATTGAATCTGCCTAAAATCACCCTATTGGCCAATTGGGTGTTTTTAGTTCAGTCGTGATTACCAGTGTGTTCAATTTATATCAAAGTGTGCTGAGTAACATTAGTAATTCTCAGAGAACCTTGTCACATATACTAAAATAACCCAGTTGAAGAAAGATTTTCCCTTTGGGATATATGTGACAAAATTGCAAAGAAATGAGAAAGAATGCATTAATAATTTTGCTACAAATAGCACAAAGCGAATATCTACCTTTGCTGAAAATGACCAACAATCCAAATGTCTTCCCTTTATATCAGCTGCGTTATACTAATAATACAGTGAGACATTCCACAGAGAGAGAGTGTTATGTGTTTTTTTCAATTACAAGGCAAGTCATGCAAAATACATGCCTATCAGCAATTGTGGTATATCTTAAACACACACTGAGGAGCTAATGAGCATATTTTTTAAAAGACTAGAGTGCATAATTATAAATGCATGCGAGGCCATCTAAAAACAATTTGATGCATTTAGATTGCCTCTTTATCAAGTAATTAACTAATTAGACTTGTATTCAGGTGACTAAGAATGAGCTTCCATGAATAAAATTAATTCATTAGCTTTTAGTGAAAAATCATCATCGGGGAATAGGCGAGATTGAAAGCTTTTATGACGTGGGCAATTTTGTATTGTGGGCTTGACATTGAAACGATTGTAAATTATTCCTTTGGTAGCATCTGGTGATCATTAAAAGAGTTACCAAAATAAAATTGTCAAATTAATCACAAGTTATCTGATGACTTCAGAACTTAACCTGCATTTAATCACGGAATGAGAAGGAGGGCTGATGCCATGCGTTCCAGTTCATTTCACAGCCTCTAATCGGTTATTAATTCCATTAACACATTCCGCGTTGTGTGGAGATGGGAGCAGCTTTGACATGAACCCTGAGAAATGGGTTGATTTATGATGCTGGCGAGAACAATTGGCAGCCATGGCATTCCGCCGCATGTCATTTGTGTTGTGTCGAAAATTAAGAAACTGCTGTCTTCCAGCCACATTGCCTAAATGTCTTTATTTTATATTAAACCTGACTGTTGAAAAAAGCTCATAAATTTAACTTGAACATCTATTATATAGTTGAAAGCTTATTCGAGTTTGGGTTCTAACATCCGAATATTCAGTTTAAAAAAAAATTGAATGCAGGAAAATTCTTTTCAAATCAGGAGTCAAGTTATTCGGTTACTGACATCTATATTGGTACAGCTGCTTAAGACTGCATAATAATTTCTGCGTATAAAAAACTTCTTTATCAGTACTATATTAATAAATCTGTGCTATTACTCCTTTCAGTGCTATCTGTGTAACACTCTGATGCACCACATCCTCAGCTCTTAAACCCATTGTTTATGGAAGCCGTGGTTCTGTCACTGATATAAAACACCTTCTCGATAATAAACCCCTCTCTTTAATATTCTTTCTGAGTGGCTCCCAAAATAGAGTTCTGGGAAATTTGCAGAACTGGGGAAGATGTACAACTTCACTGAAACACTTTCTTTAAATATTTATCATTCTTGCAGTTTTCCTGGAACATCCCAAAAAGGAGCATTTGATCTTCGATATTTACTATTAAAGAGCAAGTCACATTTTTGCAGCTGTAAAAGCTTTTTGGTGGAATGAGCTGTGAATAGCCTAAAATTGTTGCTGGAGCAGGGCATCTCACAGAGTGCCCCGTTAGTTAGGCTTGTTTCCCTCACCCTTCAGCTCGAGATTTTTATGCGGCGCTAATTGCTGGAAATGCGCGTTGATGATGGGGCATCTGGACCTTGAGACGAGACCAACAGCCTTTCTCCTTAACTAATACATTTTAAAGATGAGAGACAGAAACAGGAACAGCGGAAAAGGAAATAGGGTGCATTGGACTCAAATTAGATGCAGAAAGAGAAACACAGAGAGGGAAAGAAAGCTTGGAGTAAGAGAGAGAAAGAAAAGAGAGACAGAGAGGATCAGTAAGAAAAAAAAAATTAAAGCTTTTAAAAACCTCGAGGAACAAGTTTGCTACCTGCCAGGAATGAGACTCCACAGTTTTAACTGTTCCTTTCCTGGGCCAAAGAGGTTGAGTGGTTTTGGAGAAACATGAATCACATCATCAAAAGGATCCTTGCATCATTCAGTACCAGCCCTAACTTTCTGCGACGTGTTTAATTTTTTTTTAAACAGTGCAGATGCCGCAATTTCGAGAAACTCACGGGAGGTTGATGGCAATGTTCCAACTAAAGTGCGTGGCCGTGCAGTAATCTCAATGGTCTCGCGCAGGCCACTCACTGGCTTTTATATTGTAAATACCGCGCATGAGCGTAAATTTAAAGGGACCACGCATTAAAAGAAACAGGCCGCGCAGAACAAAGCGCAGCTTACCGCGGACATTGGTTGACGGCCGGCTCCCGTTTTTGTGAAGCTAATGGCGGAGCGGCGCAAATTGTCCGGAAATTTGTGGTGATTCGCAGCTTACGCCGAATCTCTTCCCCGCCTACCTGCTGAGTTATCTGCACACCAATAATATGGGGGGGCACAAATGCACCATTCGTTTCCCAGCAAATTCTGGGACAATACATTGCTGTCCTTGTCCTACGCAGATTGATATAGAATCTGGAAAGGGGGCACATGTTGGACATTTGGACAGATAACACACTGATCTGGTTTACAATTTTGAGCCATTACAGTTACTGTATATGTTAGACCTTTGATAGATTAGATTTGATCACAGACGAGGAACGGTTTCTAATCCTGTTCAAACCCAAGCAGTTACAGGTCTGTAGGAAATGGACTACCCTGTTGAGTAAATATACCAGAGAACCTTGGGGAATAATTTCCCCTAGTCGTTTCCTCTAGAAATGCTAAATGTGTGTCAAGGAGGAATAGTCTTGTCATTTTGCATTAAAGTATCAGGTGTTGGCTTTAGCGAGCGTACCAAAAAATCCACCTGGAAGTAAAATGCACAATGCTGCATGGAGCCAGTATTAATGCTCCTTTCCTTGTCCATTGTTTGTCAAGCGGTAATTAAAGGGAAACATGCAAAATTCCCATCGATCTACTGCTTCCCAAATCAGTCCCGCTTTACTGCGGACTTAAAGCAGCCGAGGCAGCAGGTAGAGTTTGTGGTCAATGGACCTACTGTTGCTTATCATTGTTGGCAGCAGGAGACTTTAAGCAGCAGTGTGTTGATGGAGAGGAGGCGGAAAGGTAGGAAAAGCAGGAGAACATGGCCCAGAGATGATCCAAAAGCGAAGGAGAAAGGTTTTCAGGACTTGGTATTACCTATAGTATAAAGGATCATCAACATAGGCAGTCCCTCATATCAAGGATGACTTGCTTCCATGCCCAAAAAGGATGAGTTCACGGGTGTATCAATGAAGGGCCTAATATTCCAGGTCCTGAACTACATATTGAAGGGTGGAAGATGCCTGTGCTTGGATTTTTTAAACATTTGGTGGCCATTGCACACCAGCCACCACATGGGCTTGACAGAGCTAGGTCTTGGTCCAGTGGCAAGGATTAACCAAGACGACTGGAGATCAGCTCTGCTGCACAGGCCCAGTGTGCACACATATCGCAGTGTGGGCTGGCCCGTGTTGCCCCTGGGTCCTCGCCTCTTCTGGCCCCGAACTCACGCCTCTCCTGGGCCCCAATCATGTCGCTCCATGATCACTTGCCGCTCCATCGCCCCGACCTCGCCGCTCCTGCTGTGCCTGCCCACGCTCCAATCAGTGACCTGGACTAAGGATACCATGTATATGTCAACTATCATGATCCCAGTGAAGACCAGCATGTGGGGATGTTGCACCTCAGCAACGATGTGAAAGATCATTTTCAGTTCGTGCTCCTAAAAATAACCCCATGATATCTGAGCTGCATCAGCTCTTGCAACCAGATGTACAATCAAAGAGCCATCTCATTAGAAGCTGAGTTAACGGTTCAGGTCTGTGACCCTTCGACAGAACCGGCGATGGGTCACACCGATCTGAAACGTTAACTTTGTCTCTCTCCACAGATGCTGCCTGGCCTGCTGAGATTTCCAGCATTTTCTGCTTTTAGTTCAGATTCCAGCATCTGCAGTATTTTGCTCTTGTTCTCATGAGAAACTGACCGACACTGCGTTAAGCTTCTATGCAACTGGGCACTCTGGCTGTTATCTGGAGATTTTGCTAGAGTCGTCCATATCAGCTAACTGCCACATCACAGATACCCTGATAAATGGGTGATAGTGAGCTGGCAAGCTGTTTTACATCCCTCATCGCTCCCGATTTTTATTTCATTTGACTTTGACGGAAATAGAAATAAGGAGAGATGTAAAACGGGCTAACGACTTGCTATCACCTGTCGCACAAAGTCAAGTTCTATCTCATACAGTTTACTAAGACAGTGAAGAAACAGTTAGACAGGCAGACGCAGTTTTTTTTAGATACGTGACATTTCTCAAGTACAATGTAGCACTGACTGCAATCATATCAGGTCTGCCAACAGAAAGTGTTACTGTTCACTTAACACAGATGATGTATGACTGCACATAGCACATTTATTCAAGTTACTGCTTGCCTTCTGGGTACTGTTTATAATAGTTATATTTTGGTGGAATCAAGGATTCATAGCTATTTGAGAGGGAAAAATGGATTTCTCCTGAGAGACATAGAGTAGGATTTCCCTCGGATTGGCAGCTTAACAGCGAGAAGGGAATGACACCACCACTAGCCCACTGAATTTTACTGGGTGGCCTTCCTTATCTATTCGGGCCAGGTTGGAGTGTTAAATCAGCATGAGGACAGACTTTATGATTTGAATTGTGACTTAACCCCCCTATCTGTCACCATGACAACACAATTGACTCAGAGAAAAGCCTGCCCAATGGCCCCCACAATCTCTGTTCCTGTCTCAGTAACTATCACCTTCCAAAGTGTGTATTTTAGGGTCTACTTCAAATGATGAGTGTGATGTAGTGTGTTATTGCAAAGGTTAAAGTCATGAGACCAGGCTAACCTTCTGTGTCTTCTTGGTTTTTGAGAAGAAAAAAAAAATATGATTAGCATTGAAGGCATTTTAAAGCATCTTTGTTTTTGCACTCGTAGTACATGCTATCTTTATGTCAGGGACAAAAACATTCTTTTAATCGGATTTAAGCAGTTATCCGGGCCAGGCCATATCTGGTCTCCAGTTGTCTTGGTTAATTCTTGCCACTGGACCAAGACCTAGCTCTGTCAAGCCCGTGTGGTGGCTGGTGTACAACAGCCACCCCATGTTAAAAAATCCACGCACAGGCATCTTCCACCCTTCAATATGTAGTTCAGGACCTGGAATATTAGGTCCTTCATTGAAACACCTGTGAACTCATTCCTTTTTAGCCTGGAAGCAAGTCATGCTCGTTACGAGGGATCGCCTATGACGATGGTGATACTATCTCTCACTCAATGAGTTCCAGTATGAAGAAAGAAAGTCTTGCATTTATACAAGATTGTCTGAGTCTGTGTCTGCAGTGATAAATCTCATCCATATCATCAAGTCACATTATAGTATAATGTGGGTGAGCTCTTCTGCCGCAGGCCTGGACTCAGAAACTCCATCCTAATATCTTATTACTCAGAGTGATCGCAAAACACTTCACGTGCAATGAGCTACACTGAGGTGACTTCTTATTTTGGCAAATCCAGTAGCCATTTTACAACACAGCAAGATCCCACTAAACAACAATGAGTTCAAGAGGGAATTAGATATGGCCCTTGCGGCTAAAGGGATCAAGGGGTATTGAGAGAAAGCAGGAATGGGGTACTGAAGGAATGATCAGCCATGATCTTATTGAATGGTGGTACAGGCTCGATGGCCGGATGGCCTACTCCTGCACCCATTTTCTATGTTTCTTTGGGCCCAAGTTTCAGGTGGAGTTGCTCCTAGTTTTTTGGAGCAACTAGTTTAGTTTGGAGTATGTTGGAAATTGCAATTTTCAGATATTAGTTTGCTCAAGTTCTAGTGAGTTAGTTTAGGTCGGCTTTAGGTAAGGTATTTTTTTTTTCAAAAGAGGGTGTGTCCAGCCACTCAGGCCTGTTTTGCAAGTTTCGGCAAACTAACTTAGGATGGAGTAAGTATCCACTTTTGTAAGTTCTGAAAAACCTTACCGAGAGTTAAGTTTAGTGCAGGCACAGCCAGAGACAGGCGTGGGGGGGAGGGGAGCGTGGGAAGCATTAAACACAAAGGACACATCAACATCACAACAGGGGGGGAAGGAAGTTAGAGGATTTTCCATGAACACCTTCACAACAACATTAAAGAAGCAAAATACATTTAAAGCAGTAAGCACAAAACAAAGCAGTACATTTACGAAGTACAAAAAGTAATAAGCAATTAATCAATAAAAATAGAAGGAACCCTGCACCAAAGCACCAAGACCAAAGTAATAAGCAACCAATCAATAAAAAATAAAAAAATAGAAGTCCTACCTTTATGTGAAGGGAAAGTGTTTCTGTCAGGGGTGGGTGGGGGTATGGGGGAGTTGGGGGGGGGGTAGGGTGTGGGGGGGGGGTGTGGTGTGGGGGGCGGGAGCTGTGTGTGGTGGTAAGGGTGTCGGGTGGGGGCGTGTGTGGGGGTGTGGGGCTGAACGCGGGGGTGTGTGGGGCTGAACGCGGGGAGATGAACGCGTGGGGGGTGTGGGGGGCTGAACACGGGGGGGAGGGGGTGGGGGGTTGGACGGAGGCACCCCTGCTCTCTCCTCCGGCCCTTCGATCATTTCGAGTGGCCCCCAACCCACACTCCTCCATCCCTTGCCTCGCTCCTCCATCCCTTGCCACGCTCCTCCATCCCTTGCCACGCTCCTCCAGCCCTTGCCACGCTCCTCCATCCCTTGCCACGCTCCTCCATCCCTTGCCACGCTCCTCCATCCCTTGCCTCGCTCCTCCATCCCTTGCCTCGCTCCTCCATCCCTTGCCACGCTCCTCCATCCCTTGCCACGCTCCTACATCCCTTCCCATGTTTCCCCCCCACCGATCACCTCCCCAGTGCTCCCCTTTCCACGCTCCTCCATCCCTCCCCGGTACCCACTCCATTCTGAAACAGACTGGGGATAAACGCCCTGCTGAGCCATTGCGCAGGCGCGCACGTTGCAACGCGCATGCGCAACGAAGCCGGCAGTCTTCAGACATGCAGGGGCTTAGCCCCGCCCACCTGCAGCTTGCTCCGCCCCAGGAAGACTGCGCCACGCCACGCCACGGTCCAGGAGGACCGGAGAATTGCAGCAAAATATTCCGGCGCACCTTCGAGCCCAGGCAGGTCACAGAAGTCTCGGAGGTGCGCCATTTTCACCTGATGCCGAAACTTGGGCCCTATGTTTCTATGAATGGGAAAGCTGCTTTTGTTAGGGGCATTTGAAGGAGGAATGTTGGCCAAGACAGCAGGAAAGCTTCCTGCTCTTTGTCAAACATTGCCATGGGATCTTTAATGGCCACCTGAAGTACCAGAACAGGCAGACAGGGCCTTAGATTAACATGTTAGTCAAAAGGTGACACATCCAACTATGCCGCATGCCCTTAGTCCTACAATGGCGTATCAGCCTGGATTATGTGCTCGTCCTGGAGTGGGATTTTAATCTCCGCCCTTGTGACTCAGAGGTGAGAATGCTGCCAATGGAGCAAGCTGAAGCTGGCATTATGGCACCCTCATAAATTCTTAGGAAAAATAATAACTAAAAATACAGAGAACACCTTGGACTAGGCAGCTTTGTCGTACTCTCCTGGGAATGAATAATTGTGGACAAATGGCTCATTTACATATGGTAACTGTGTACATTACTGGCCACTAATTCAGTAGATAAAAGAAAACATTTCAATTTTGTTTTCTGGTTTCCTCACATATATCGCACATTATATATTTTATATTAATGTCACATGAAACCGAATCACATTGCAAAAAACAACTGCCATCTGCACAATAGATATGAACAACATTTACATTTCAGAAAAGCTGCCCAATAGAAACAAAACAGTAATCACATATATTTTAATTGCCATAATTTAAATTCAGTCAGGTATCCAAATTTAGATTGGCGTTGTGCCTGAGCCTGGTTTATTGTGCATTCCTTTTTAGAATTAAAAGTTTACAGACTGCACTGGAACTGTTTCTGGTAAACAGTTAATTTTTTTTTAAATCATGACATTCACTTAAGGCATGTATATATTTTTCACCTTTTGTAATGGTCATTACAAAACCTGATTCATAAAATGGCTTCACCTTTATTCCTCTTTGCAGCACAGGTTCACGTTGTTAGAATTCAGTCTCCTCGCAGCACATACAGAAGCCGATCTTGCAACCTGCTACTATTGGGTTAACACCTTCACAGATATGTTGTTGACAAGGTAGAGAACAAGTAAATCCAATAGGAACCTTTCTTAATGTAGAGTTGTTAATAAAAAATCTTTAAGTATTTGCTTAGACTGAAATATTAATTTGGAAGAGCTGAAGTTATTAGGCAAAGTGTAA
The DNA here is from genome assembly GCF_044704955.1 of Pristiophorus japonicus. Lineage (NCBI taxonomy): Eukaryota > Metazoa > Chordata > Chondrichthyes > Pristiophoridae > Pristiophorus > Pristiophorus japonicus. The sequence continues at coordinate 17,502,596 of NC_091991.1, forward strand.
TACCTTGGTAAAGTGCCACACAGGAGGCTTGTTAAGAAGATGGAAGCCCATGAAATTAAGAGGAAAGTGGCAGTATGGATACAGAATTGGCTCAGTGACAGGTGATGGTGGTTGGATGTTTGTCAGACTGGAAAATAGTTTGCAGTGGTATTCCCCAAGGGTCAGTTTTGGATCCATTGTTCTTTTCAATTTTTATAAAGGAGCTAGAGGCCGAAATTGGTCGACATACCACCGCATACCGCCCGCGTACTGCCGACATACTGCCCACATACCGCCCAGCGCAAAATTCAGCAATGACCTACCTGGAAAAGGTGGTTTTAAGTCGATCTGCAGTGGGCGGTATGTAGACAGAGCTGACAGGTCATCTTTAACTTTAATAAAATGTTTGTCTCTCACCGCCCCCCACAGTCTCTTCCACACCCCAGACTCTCTCACCCGCAACCCCCTCAGTCTCTTCCCCCTCCCCCTCCCCGCTGCAGCAAACTCTTCCCCCCGCAGCAATCTCCCCCCCACACCCCCCCCCGCCACACCGCTCTACCCACCTCACACTGCGATCTCAGGCCGCTCAACAATGTCATGAGTGGGGGAGAGAATAGAGAAACATTGACGCACAGTACCTCTGACCTTTCAGAGAAGTGTCTAGTGAATGGGAGATATACAAATAATGGACTCACAATTAAAAGTACCAACTATGGACGTTACGTTTCCAAAGTGGGATCAGACACCAACATGCTGTTCTCCACGCATTGAAAGCACATTCATTATTAAAATAAGTAATAATTTGGAGAACTACATTAAGAAGGAGCAATGCATTTAAGGTTAAACTCATACCTGTTTATCAGGAATTCCAAACAATCTCTGGCCTCTCGTCGATGCCTCTCGGAGGGGCAGAGCTTCACAGCAGCAAGAGCGCACTCACAACTCGGGAGCTGAAGATTCCCAAGTCAAAAGGCCTCTCTGCCGCACACTGCCCGCCGCCCCCATACTCCGCCCCCGCACTCCACCCCCGCACACCGCCCCCACACACCGCCCCCGCACTCCGCCACCGCACTCCGCCCCCACACACCGCACTCCGCCCCCGCACTCCGCCACCGCACTCCGCCCCCGCACTCCGCCCCCACACACCGCCCCCGCACTCCGCCCCCATACTCCGCCCCCGCACTCCACCCCCGCACTCCGCCCCCACACACCGCCCCCGCACACCGCCCCCGCACTCCGCCCCCATACTCCGCCCCCGCACTCCACCCCCGCACTCCGCCCCCGCACTCCGCCCCCACACACCGCCCCCGCACTCCGCCCCCACACACCGCCCCCATACTCCGCCCCCGCACTCCACCCCCGCACTCCGCCCCCACACACCGCCCCCGCACACCGCCACCGCACTCCGCCCCCATACTCCGCCCCCGCACTCCACCCCCGCACACCGCCCCCGCACACCGCACTCCGCCCCCGCACTCCGCCCCGCACACCGCACTCCGCCCCCGCACACCGCCCCCGCACACCGCCCCCGCACACCGCCCCCGCACACCGCACTCCGCCCCCGCACACCGCACTCCGCCCCCGCACACCGCACCCGCACACCGCCACCGCACTCCGCCCCCGCACACCGCACTCCGCCACCGCACTCCGCCCCCGCACTCCGCCCCCGCACTCCGCCCCCGCACTCCGCCCCCACACACCGCACTCCGCCCCCGCACTCCGCCCCCGCACTCCGCCCCCACACACCGCCCCCGCACTCCGCCCCCGCACACCGCACTCCGCCCCCGCACACCGCCCCCGCACACCGCCACCGCACTCCGCCCCCACACACCGCCACCGCACACCGCACTCCGCCACCGCACATCGCCCCCGCACTCCGCCCCCACACACCGCCCCCACACACCGCCCCCGCACTCCGCCCCCACACACCGCCCCCGCACTCCGCCACCACACTCCGCCCCCGCACTCCGCCCCCACACACCGCCCCCGCACTCCGCCACCACACTCCGCCCCCGCACTCCGCCCCCGCACTCCGCCCCCGCACTCCGCACTCCGCCCCCGCACTCCGCCCCCGCACTCCGCACTCCGCCACCGCACTCCGCCCCCGCACTCCGCCCCCACACACCGCACTCCGCCCCCGCACTCCGCCCCCGCACTCCGCCCCCGCACACCGCACTCCGCCCCCGCACTCCGCCCCCGCACTCCGCCCCCGCACACCGCACTCCGCCCCCACACACCGCCCCCGCACTCCGCCACCGCACTCCGCCCCCACACACCGCACTCCGCCCCCGCACTCCGCCCCCGCACTCCGCCCCCGCACACCGCCCCCGCACTCCGCCCCCACACACCGCCCCCGCACTCCGCCACCGCACTCCGCCCCCACACACCGCACTCCGCCCCCGCACTCCGCCCCCGCACTCCGCCCCCGCACTCCGCCCCCGCACTCCGCCCCCACACACCGCACTCCGCCCCCGCACTCCGCCCCCGCACTCCGCCCCCGCACTCCGCCCCCGCACTCCGCCACCGCACTCCGCCCCCGCACACCGCACTCCGCCCCCGCACTCCGCCCCCACACACCACCCCCGCACTCCGCCACCGCACTCCGCCCCCGCACACCGCCCCCGCACTCCGCCCCCGCACACCGCACTCCGCCCCCGCACTCCGCCACCGCCCCCGCACTCCGCCCCCGCACTCCGCCCCCGCACACCGCCCCCGCACTCCGCCCCCACACACCGCACTCCGCCCCCGCACTCCGCCCCCGCACTCCGCCCCCACACACCGCCCCCGCACTCCGCCCCCGCACTCCGCCCCCGCACACCGCCCCCGCACTCCGCCACCGCACTCCGCCCCCGCACACCGCCCCCGCACACCGCCCCCACACACCGCCCCCGCACTCCGCCCCCGCACTCCGCCCCCACACACCGCCCCCGCACTCCGCCCCCGCACACCGCCACCGCACTCCGCCCCCACACATCGCCCCCGCACACCGCCCCCGCACACCGCCCCCGCACTCCGCCCCCGCACTCCGCCCCCACACACCGCCACCGCACTCCGCCCCCGCACATCGCCCCCGCACTCCGCCCCCACACACCGCCCCCGCACATCGCCACCGCACTCCGCCCCCGCACACCGCCCCCGCACACCGCCCCCGCACACCGCCCCCGCACTCCGCCCCCACACACCGCCACCGCACTCCGCCCCCACACATCGCCCCCGCACTCCGCCCCCGCACTCCGCCCCCGCACTCCGCCCCCGCACACCGCCCCCGCACAGCGCCACCGCACTCCGCCCCCGCACACCGCCCCCGCACACCGCCCCCGCACACCGCCCCCGCACTCTGCCCACGCACTCCGCCCCCGCACTCCGCCCCCGCACACCGCCCCCGCACTCCGCCCCCGCACACCGCCCCCGCACTCCGCCCCCGCACTCCGCCCCCGCACTCCGCCCCCGCACTCCGCCCCCGCACACCGCCCCCGCACTCCGCCCCCACACACCGCCCCCGCACTCCGCCCCCGCACTCCGCCCCCGCACTCCGCCCCCACACACCGCCCCCGCACTCCGCCCCCGCACTCCGCCCCCGCACTCCGCCCCCGCACTCCGCCCCCACGCACCGCACTCCGCCCCCGCACTCCGCCCCCGCACTCCGCCCCCACACACCGCACTCCGCCCCCGCACTCCGCCCCCGCACTCCGCCCCCGCACACCACCCCCGCACACCGCCCCCGCACACCGCCCCCGCACATCGCCCCCGCACTCCGCCCCCGCACTCCGCCCCCGCACTCCGCCTCCGCACTCCGCCCCCACACACCGCCACCGCACTCCGCCCCCGCACTCCGCCCCCGCACACCGCCCCCGCACTCCGCCACCACACTCGGCCCCCGCACTCCGCCTCCGCACACCGCCACCGCACTCCGCCCCCGCACTCCGCCCCCGCACTCCGCCCCCGCACACCGCCCCCGCACTCCGCCACCGCACTCCGCCCCCGCACTCCGCCCCCGCACTCCGCCCCCGCACTCCGCCCCCGCACACCGCCCCCGCACACCGCCCCCGCACTCCGCCCCCGCACTCCGCCACCGCACTCCGCCCCCGCACTCCGCCACCGCACTCCGCCACCGCACTCCGCCACCGCACTCCGCCCCCGCACTCCGCCCTCGCACTCCGCCCCCGCACTCCGCCCCCGCACTCCACCTCCGCACACCGCCTGCCGTACACCGCTCCACACCACCCGCTGCACTCCGCTCCGCCTGCTGCAATCCGCGCCTGCACTCCGCCCGCCGCACTCTGCTCTATCTGCCACTCACCACCAGCCACACACCGCACAATGCCCAATGCACTCCGCTCCGCCCGCCGCACACCACTCGCTGCACACCGCCCTCACACACCACCAGCCACACACTGCCCGCCGCACACCGCACCACCCGCTGCACTCCGCGCCCGCACTCCGCGCCCACACTCCGCTCCGCCTACCGTCGAGAACAAATTGATGAAAATCTCGCACCTGGATTAGGGTGCAGGGAGCAGCATTATAAAGTTTGCAGATGATACAAAACTTGGAAACGTAGTAGATAGTGATTGTTGTGTATGTAGGCACCTTTAGTAATGACTCCATGAGGCAGGGCATGATACTTAAACTGTGTAGACCTGTAGTCCTTTATTTGCAGCTCCTGAGTGAGCACAACAAGCTTTTTATACTGCGTTACCTGCAGTGTGCCGGTACCCTCTGGTGTACGGGTAAGGTGTGTACAGTGTAAGTGTACATTCCATGTGGCATAACAGTGTTACAGACATCACACAGTAAACAGGCATGCATACATAATAATACTCCCCCCTGAGCATTTTTCATATCCTTATTGTCATGACCAGGGGAGGTGATCAGTGGTGGGCTATGGGAGGTTGTGGTGAGGGTTGTGTGGTTGCCAGGTGTGACCCCTGTACTTGAGGCTGGCCTCGTACGTTTCCCCTCCCTCACACACAGACCATGTGGTGTCACTGTTGTGGGATCCCTCAGCGGGGGTAGCCACGGCAGCAGTGGGTGGTGTGTATACACTGTGATGTGGGTAGTTGTGGGCAGGGCCACAAGACTGGGTGGGCTACTTGTCCACCAATTGGGATGAGGGTCAGGCCATCCCAGGGTTTGCCAGGAAAGCTGGAGGGTATTGGCCTCATGCTCCTGGTTTTGACCCTGGTGGCCAGGGGTTGTAGGGCTGGTCTGGTGCAGGTTGCCATTGATGGTGGCTGGGCTGCCCATTGACCACTGTCCCTGTGGTGGATCTGCTCCCACTGGCTGTGTGTGTGTCCTGCAAGGGGCATCAATTAGTTCCAAAGGTCCAGGCTACACGGTCAGGTAGCCTGCTGGACCTGGGGGTCTCCCACAGGGGGATTCCATTGGCATCAGTATGGTCCCTGTAGGTCCCAATGTCCTTTGGTAGTGTCCTACCAGTATACATGACACCTTGACTCTGATCACACATAGTCGAGCCTGCATTATACATTCTAGCATTTCCATCACTTTTTGGTGTCCTGGTTTCAACAGACATGGTTACATTAGACATTTCACATTCTCTATCATTATTGTTAAGCATAATAAACTTGTTCTTAACCTTGCTGACATCTCATTAGTCACATTAGTTAAACCAGCATCATAATTCATGGTTACATTGCATCTTTATCTTTAAAGTCCGTGTACTCAAATAGTTGAAACTTCCCTTTTAAATTTTTTTGGTTACCGATCTCCTTTAAGTGAGTCTTCAAATCTGATTGGCCACTCGGTGGCCAGCCTCAAGCACAGGGGTCACACCTGGCAACCACACAACCCTCACCACAACCCCCCACTGATCACCTCCCCGGTCATGACAATAAGCATATGAAAAATGCTTAGGTGGGGGAGTGTTGATATGTATGTAGGCACCTTTAGTAATGACTCCACGAGGCAGGGTATGATACTTAAACTGTGTAGACCTGTAGTCCTTTATTTGCAGCTCCTGAGTGAGCACAACAAGCTGTGAGTTCCTTTTTATACTGGGTTACCTGCAGTGTGCCGGTAACCCTTGGGACTCCAGCAGCACCCTCTGGTGTACAGGTAAGGTGTGTACAGTGTAAGGTTACATTCAGTGTTGCATAACAGTGTGACAGACATCACACAGTAAGCAGGCATGCATACACAACAGTGATATGTTTAGTTAGACAGGATGGTGAAATGGGCAAACATGGCAGGTGGAGTTCAATGTGGAGAAGTGTGAAGTGATGCAGCTTGGGAGGATTAATATGGAAAGACAGTATAAATTAAAACACATGATTTTGAAAAGTGTCGATGAGCAGAGAGACATTGGTGTCCATATACACAAATCCTTAAAGGTGGCAGGGCAAGTTGATAAGGTGGTTAAAAAAAGCATATGGGTTACTTGGGTTTATTAATAGAGGCAGAGAATATAAAAGCAACAAGATCATGCTGGAACTTTATAAATTACTGGTTAGGCCTTGGCTGAAGTAGTGTGGACAATTCTGGGCACCAAACTTCAGGAAAGATGTAAAGGCCTTAGAGAGGGCACAGGGAGATTTCCCAGGATGTTACTGGGGATGAGGAACTTCAGGTATGAGGAGAGGTTGGAAAAGTTTGGATTGTTCTCCTTGTACAAAAGAAGTTTGGGAGATGGCCTAATAGAGGTTTAAAAGATACTGAGAGGTTTTGATAGCATAGAGAGAGAAACACTATTCCCTCTGGCAAGTGGGGCAATCACCAAAGGTCATAGATTCAAAATCATTGGCAAAAGATCTGGACGGGAGATGAGAAGAATTTTTGTCACTCGGAGAGTTGTTGCAATCTGGAACGCTCCACCTTAAAAGATGGTGGCAACTGATTCCATCAATAGTTTTAAAAGAGAGTTGGACAGGCACTTGAGGACAAGGGACTTACAGGGTTGCGGACAAAGATTGAGGTGGGACCAAACACGACGGCTCTTTGAAAGAGTCAGTACAGGCACGACAGGCTGATGGTCTCCTCCTGTGCTGTAAGTTTCTATGGCTCCGATATTGGGGACACTCAGCCCACTGCCACCTGCTGCCGCCGACTGCCGGTGAGTTTTCTGGGCGGTCTCCCCTCGGTGCCAGTTTGGTGGAGGCCTCCCGCCGGCGGGGAGGGCAGACCGCTGGGAGCCGCCCGCTGACGTCCGCGAGCGTGCAACGCGCGTAAGTGTCCTCCCGCCCGCCGAGCTGCCAGTTTGCTCCGGCGGGAGACGGTGGAAGCAGGGGGAAGGACTGCCGCGTGGAGGCAGTTCTAACCTCAACGGTAAGTATGAAGCCCTGCAGAAAAAGGTTAGTAAACTTCTTTTTTTTTTTAAAGAGCGATTCAGGTGGATGGGGGCCCCTGAAGGTTTTCCAGTGTTTTTTTTCTTCGGGTAAATTTTTATTTTTATGTGTTCCCCCCCCCCCCCCCCGCCTGGGCCCGACTCAGTCTTTGGCGGTACTTTGCCAAGGATTGCATTTGCCGCCGAGATTGGGAGCTCCCGCCCGCTGCCGCCCAGATTCAGGGCGTAAGTTGCTTTTTTGCCGCCGGGCGGTCTTCCCAGGGCTTTTTAACGAAACTCCCGCCCAAAGTACCGTCGGGTATCTCAGCCGCCCTTTGGGCAGCACTTGGGCGAAACTTAGCTTCCACCAAGTTCGGGCCCTATGATTCCAATCATAGAAACCGTTAATGGTCAGATGGCCTTTTAATAACTAAAATCCTGCGGCTGAAAAGCCACACCCACACAGTGTACTGCCACCATAACTTTAGCAGGGCCGGGCTGGAATTCAGGCCAGGATCTGGTTCGGCTGGTCTCAGGCCTCCTGAGGGAATTGTCATTTGGCCTTGTTGGGAACTAAGCTAGCACATGCAAACAGAGCCACCAGTGTAAGAGTTCCAAGGTCGAGTGTTCTCATGTCTCCAGCTCGGAGAGAGATCTGGCGTAGGTCTGACGGTGATATGCCTGCCACGCTATCAATTCGTGGCAGTGGGGCCCACCTCAGGATCGAGACCAGGATTATGCCTTGGCTCTCCGAAGAAAAGGGGTGTCATTTAAAAAGAAAATGTAAATGTGACCCCCCTCTCCTGCTTTCACTTACAAAGGAGAGTGCTGGAAGCACTGTAGGATCCTTCCCATAGTGGAGCCACCACACTCACCCACCACTCCCCTGCTACCGGCAACCTGTGAGTGACAGGGTGAGCACCCAAAATGTGCCACTAAAGTTGTGTGTGTCTGCCAGTGGTACTAAAATTAAGAGATCTCTCTTTAATCCTGCAAACTGTGGTTGGGTCAGCGACTGAGTTCCCAGGCTGGCACATCCCAGCACTTACACTGGGATACATCCCTCCAGTAGTGTCAGATGGGGGTCAGTGAGTAGCACACTCGCCTCTGAGTCAGACAGTCGTGGGTTCAAGCCCCACTCCAATTTCCCCTAGGATCGCCCATTTAACGCCCAGTTACCGTTCGTTTTGGACAAAAATGTAAATTAGCGCCCTGTACCGCCCGTTTCACTTCCCGATTATCGCCGGCGGTAATTTCGGCCTACGAGTACCGTCGGCGTTGCTGCAAATCGCCCACCCACATTTTCCACCCAGAAGTCACGCAAAATTCCCCCCCGCGCTAATTTCCACAAAAATATTTTTTAACCCCCGCTACTGCCCGTTATCGCTCTGATTAAAACCGCCCATTTTTTACACACTTACCTGACTTGGGCCCAGCGTTATGCCTCCCTCCATTTTGTTTTAGGTGGCCCAGAAGACCATTGATCAATGAAAGTAGAAGCTAACTGCCGATCAGTAGTCAGTAATGCCATATTTACCTGATGGTGATAAAATAAAATAAAAAATACAATAAAAAGTCTCATATTGACCCAAACATGGCAGAACTTAAGCCACAATGTAATCAGCCAATCGTGACAAGCTGTCTGGGACAGGTGCATAGCTGAAACATGTTGTAATCTCATACGCCTGCCCTTCTAATCCTTCGGGACCTTTACTTTGCTCTGCACTCTCTTCTGTCATTCCCTTAGCTCTGGACTTCGTTTATTTTTAACAGTCCGGCTCCAAAGCAGACCCGCGCACCCACTCCCCTCCTGCCCCGCTCACCCCCCCCCACTCCCCCCTACCCACAAATCCCCCCCCCACCCACAAATCACCCCCCCACTCCCCCCCACACAAATCCCTCCCCCACTCCCCCCCACCCACAAATCACCCCCCCACTCCCCCCCACACAAATCACCCCCCCACTCCCCCCCCCACAAATCACCCCCCCACACAAATCACCCCCCCACACAAATCACCCCCCCCACACAAATCACCCTCCCCACTCCCCCCCCACAAATCACCCCCCCCACACAAATCACCCCCCCATTCCCCCCCACACAAATCACCCCCCCTACACAAACCCCCCCCACTCCCACCTCCCCACCCACTCCCCCCTCACTCCCCCCACCCATTCCCCCCAACCATAAATCCCCCGCATCCCACCCCCCTACCCACTCCTCCACCCACTCCCCCGCACCCACAAATCCCCCCCACTCCCGCCCCCCCACCCACTCTCCTCCAACCACAAATCCCCCCCACCCACAAATCCCCTCCCCCCACCCACTCCCCCCCCAGCCACAAATTCCCCCCACCCACCCACCCACTCCTGCCCCCCCCCCCCCACCACCTCCAAGACCACCTCCCCTCCCTCGTCTCTGCCCCCAATCCCCTCATACACATGTCAACCATTACCGGCTCCTTTAAACCATAACATTACATACCAATGTTCCATGAAGTCTTCCCTCGCACTCACCTGCTGGAACCACCTCTTGCTTCTGAGCTGCACTGGCTCATTTCACATAGAACACAATTTCAAATATTCTCCGGATAAAACATGGAAAAAGAACGGGAGCAGATATTGGAAGTGTCCATGAAATGCTTATTAGAGGACTGTCTCAATCTGGTTGGCCAAGGAAACAGCCTCCAAAACAGCCAAAGAAAGCATTGGAGAAGCTGATCATCTCACAGGAGTCCCACAGTTTCCAAGCTATTATTCGGAGTCAATCCTAGGAGAGAGATTTGCCAAAAAGCAGTGGAGCAGTTAAAGAAGCTGTACCATATGGGGATGGAAAGGCTTCAGTTTTTCAGTTCCAATTCACAAAGGAATGAAAAGTCATCACCATAGGCAGTGCCTCGAGTCGAGGATGACTTGCTTCCACGTTAAGAAGTTCACAGGTGTTCCAATGAAGGACCTAATATTCCAAGTCCCAAACTACATGTTGAAGGGTGGAAGATGCCTGTGCGTGGATTTTTTTAACGTGTGGTGGCTGTTGCACACCAGCCACCACACGGGCTTGACAGAGCCAGGTCTTGGTCCAGTGGCAAGGATTACCCAAGATGACTGGAGACCAGCTCTGCTGCACGGACCTAGTGTGTGCACATATCGCAGTGTGGGCTGGCCCGTGCTGCCTCTGGGGCCTCACCACTTCTGGGCCCCGAACTCACGCCTCTCCTGGGCCCTGATCACATTCCTCTACAATCTCTCGTCGCTCCCTCGCCCCCGACCTCGCCGCTCCTACTGTATCTGCCCACACTCCAATCACCGACCTGGACCTTGGTGACGTCCCTTTTCACTGCCGTCGCTCTCCTGCTCCAGCACGTGCTGCTCCCTGGAGTGGTACGCCGCCACACTGCTCCTTCCACTCCCCGGCCTGCTCCGATGGTGCTCGCAGGCCAGGGGCCACTCAGCCTGCTGGGCCAGGCCTCCACGCCACTCCTTCCGCTCTCCGGCCTGCTCCGATGAAAAGTAAGGCTTGCATGGATCAGCTGGAAAGGTATATGGAATGATGTGAGGAAGCCACGTGCCCCGGCATGACAGGCCGGCCACAGATAAGGGGAAATTGCTGAGGGGAAGTCTCAGGAAGAGCAAGGAAGGTGGTCTGAAAGCAATTGAAAGGCAATGGAAGGTTTTCCTTAAAATGTTGCCCAGGGTAGACTTTCCCAGTGAATAAAGTATTTGACTAGAAGATTGTCAGGAAAGGATGAACAGGCTGGGTCTGTTTTCTCTTGATAGAGGTTTTTTAAATTATGAAAGATTTTGATAGAGTAGACACGGAGAGAAAACATGATATAAAACATGCCAGTCATATTAGAGAACACACACAACGGGAAGCTAAAGCAACAGACACAGAAAGATTTGCTCTTATTTTAAGGCGAGGGAGGTTTTCCCACTGATTCATAATCTTCCTGAGGAATATTTGGTTAGCACTTCACAGAATTTCTGGGATCTGAAATATAGTTTAGTTTCTTTTTAGTTTCTTTATAGTTTAGGCGAGGGCCAGGATTACAACCAGGCCTAGGCTGATCTAATTAAAGCCAGTTGCAGCAACCACCGCCAATGCAATATTTTATTAGCGGTTGCACGTGTGAGTGGGATGGGAAGAGGGAGAGGAGTGGTTCATTTTATTGCTTGAACTTTTTTTTTAAACTGAGGAATGCAGGTTGGCGAGGCACGATGCCTCACTAGCGATCTCGCGCCATGTCTCGCTCGCTGCCATCAACTCAGACACACTGAACTTGGGGAGTTTGCTGTGCGATGCTGCCTGGTGTCCGCTGAAACTGACGCTCCCAATCGAAACATTATTTAAAAAATAAACCCAATTCGATTGCAGATGTCTCGCGTCTGTTTGACTGGAGTAACTGACCAGTACCAGTGTAACATGCCGAGAGGCTGATTTTGTGGGTGGCAGGAGAAGGATTTTGTAACATATGTAACACCACTCAGGAAAAAGCCATCGGAGTCAGCCCACTGAGCTATTCATTGCTGAACATGAATTATTTGCTGAAAATTTTCTCCGCCACCCACCCCGTTCCCTTTACTGATACTGGCTGTCGCGGGGTCGGAGGGGGGAGGGGTTGTGTCCAAGCATTGGGGCCTCATCCAAGTAACCATTCTTCACGTGGCTTGACAGTGTGGTCATGGGGCTATTCAACTGTAGCGGGCTTCACAACTGTAATGTATGCACCTGTGAGGATGTTCAAAGGTTTATAGAGCTGTTGCATTTTGAGTGGCTTAGACAGTTACGTGATGTTCACAAGACTGAAGACAACCCCAGTCAGTTGGGTCTAGGTCATTCACGATGAGGTATGAGTTTACAAGGGACACCAGCTGTCATGTATGTATGCTTGGGGTTACTAGCCATCAAGTGGCGCGACTGTCGGAGGTCATTGGGCTGTACGCGCATGAGTGCAGCCCAGGTATAAAAGTCAAGCCATCTTATAATGTAATCACATTGGGCCCGAATAAAGCAGAGCCAGGTTTATACCTGTGTTAGTTTACAGTATTCAGTCTATCGAGTTATTTCTTACATACATAACATTTGGTGACGAGTTAACTTAAGAACTTTCGCATGCAAAAATGAGCACATTTGGAATTCTGGAGAGATTCGTGGAGGAAGAGGACTGGACAGATTTTGTAGCTCGTCTGGACCAGTACTTTGTGGCCAAAAAAATGGAGGAACCAACTGATGCAGTTCGGCGCAGAGTGGTCTTCCTCACAGTTTGCGCTCCGCAAATCTATGGACTCATAAAGAATTTTCTCTTGCTTGTAAGTTCAACCGACAAGGACTATGAGGAATTGTGTGCTCTGGTACGTGACCATCTCAAACCAGAAGAAGGCATCATCATCTCACGATATCTATTCTACAAGCACGTTTGTTCTGAGGGCCGGGTGTGTCGGAATTCGTTGCCGACCTAAGACGTCTAGCTGGACTGTGTAAGTTTGAAAATGCGTTGGGAAACATGCTGCGGGACTTCTTTGTAATCGGCATCAATCACAAGGTGATCCTGCGTAAGCTACTGGCGGCAGAAGCACTGGACTTCAGCAAGGCCATCACGATTGCCCAGGCATGCATGACGACAGACAAACACTTAAAGCAGATATCATCGGAAAATCGGAACTCGGCAAGTATTGTAAACAAGATTGTATCGTCGTTTGGCAGTGCTGCATATGGCAGGGCCTACTCGACTGCGTATGCGAAACCTGTGGCTGCGCCAACAGGAATTCATCCGATTTCACCGTGTTGGTGTTGTGGGGGCAATCATCGGCCTCAACGGTGTCAGTTTAAACAGTACATTTGTAAAGGCTGTTTGAGACAGGGGCATCTCCAGCGCATGTGTCCGCAAGTGAGCAAGCGTGCTGCAACACACCACGTGGAGGATGATGACCAGTAAAGCGCAGATCTGGATATGCAATCCGAGATACCAGAGGAGGAAGTGTATGGACTGTATTCATTGCTAACAAAGAGCCAATCGATTAATGATTAATGTGAAACTTAACGGTGTGCGGTACCGATGGAATTGGACACGGGAGTGAGTCAATCAATAATGAGTCAGAGGGCATTCGACAAGCTGCTAAGGCTGTGAGGCCTAAGCTGAGTCCAGTCAATGCCAAGTTGCATACGTACACTAAAGAACTCATATGATGGTGCGGTTCATGATTTACTGTTATGGATTGCTCCAGGCAATGGTCCAACGCTGTTCGGCAGGAATTGGCTAGAAAAAATCAAATGGAATTGGAACAATATCAAAGCATTGTCGTCGGAGGATGATACTCCATGTGCTCGAGTGCTGAGCAAGTTCCCCTCACTGTTTGAACCAGGCATCGGCAAATTCACAGGAGCCAAGGTGCAGATCCACGTGGACTCGGATGCAAGACCCGTCCATCATAAAGCTCGGGCGGTTCCGTACATGATGAGAGAGAAGGTCGAAATCGACTGGACAGTCTCCAGCCTGAAGGGGTCATATCACCGGTCAAATTTAACGAATGGGCCAGGCCCATTGTTCCTTTGTTGAAGAATGATGGCACTGTCAGGATTTGTGGAGACTACAAGGTTACGATCAACCGAGTTTCGAAACAGGGTCAATACCTGTTACCGAAGGCTGATGACCGGTTTGCAACGCTAGCCTGAGGGAAGTCGTTCACTAAATTGGATCTAACGTCGGCCTACATGACGCAGGAGCTGGTCGAGATGTCGAAGAAGCTTACGTGCATCAACACTCATAAAGGACTGTTTATCTACAACAAGTGTCCTTTCGGAATTCGCTCGGCTGCAGCCATATTTCAGAAGAACATGGAGAGTCTGCTGAGGTCCGTCCCTAGAACTGTCTTGTTCCAAGATGACATCCTGATCACAGGTCGTGACACCGCCGAACATCTGAACAACCTGGAAGAGGTTCTACATGGTCTGGACAAAGTGGAACTCAGACTGAAATTTTCGAAGTGTGTCTTCATGGCACCGGAAGTCGAATTCCTGGGGAGGAAAATTGCTGCTGATATCATCAGGCCTACAGACTTGAAAACCAAGGCCATCAAAAATGCACCCAAGCCTCAGAATGTGACGGAGCTGCATTCGTTCCATGGTCTACTCAACTACTTCAGTAATTTCCTACCTAGATTGAGCACTTTATTAGAGCCACTGCACATGCTGTTCAGAAAAGGTGACAACTGGGTTTGGGGTGCGTTTCAAGGCAAAGCTTTTGAGAAAGCTACTAATCTGCTCTGCTCTAACAAGCTGGTGGTACATTATGATCCATGTAAGTGTCTAGTATTGGCCTGTGATGCTTCATCATATGGAGTTGGTTGCATGCTCCAACAAGCCAATGAGTCGGGTAAACTACAACCTATTGCGTATGCTTCGAAAAGTTTATCAAAGGCGGAAAGAGCCTACAGCATGGTAGAAAAAGAAGCATTAGTGTGTGTGTATGGGGTTAAAAAGATGCATCAGTACCTGTTTGGTCTTCGGTTTGAACTGGAAACAGATCACAAGCCACTCATTTCATTGTTTTCGGAAAACAAAGGTATCAATACCAATGCATTGTCCCGCATCCAGAGGTGGGCATTGATGTTATCTGCCTATGATTATGCCATTCACCATATACCTGGCACCGAGAATTGTGCCGATGCACTGAGCTGTCTGCCGTTGCCCACACCGGAGGCGGAGACGCCACAACCTGCAGATCTACTGTTAGTTATGGATGCTTTTGAAAGTGAAGGAACCCCTGTCACGGCTCAACAAATTAAGACCCGGACCAACCAGGACCCGATATTATTGGTTGTGAAATGTTGTGTCCTTAGTGGTGATTGGTCTGCCATACCCAAGCAAATAGGTGATGAGACCCAACCTTACAACCGTCGCAAAGACGAACTATCCATTCAGTCAGATTGTTTACTGTGGGGTAATCGTGTTGTTATGCCTAAGAAAGGCGGATAAAAATTTGTACATAACCTACATATCACTCATCCTGGTATTGTCACGATGAAAGCCATTGCCAGATCTCATTTATGGTGGCCTGGAATTGACTCTGATCTGGAATCATGTGTGTATCAGTGCAACACTTGCATGCAGCTAAATAAAGCACCAGCGGAATCGCTGCTGAGTCTGTGGTCGTGGCCATCTAAACCATGGTCCAGGATCCACATCGACTTTGCAGGTCCCTTCCTGGGAAAGATGTTTTTTGTTGTGGTGGATGCATATTCTGAGTGGATACAGTGTATAATCATGTCATCTAGTACATCCACAGCTATCATGGAGAGCCTTTGTGTCATGTTTGCCACTCATGGTCTGCCTGACATCATTGTAAGCGACAACGGACCTTGCTTCTAGTCTGGAGTTTCAAGTGTTCATGAAACTCAATGGTATCAAACATGTGAGGTCAGCACCATTCAAACCCACATCTAATAGACAAGCAGAGCTTACTGTCCAAACTATCAAGCAGAGTATGAAACTTGTAACTCAAGGTTCACTGCAGACTCGCTTGGCACGCATATTGCTTAGTTACAAGACAAGACCCCACACACTTACCGGGGTCCCCCCTGCTGAACTATTGATGAAGAGAGGTCTTCAAGACCAGGCTCTCTCTTGTCCACCCTGACTTGAGCGATCATGTTGAGTACAGACGTCAAAGTCAGCAGTGGTATCATGATCGCGTTGTCATGTTACGCGACATTTCTGTTAACGATCCTGTGTATGTACTAAATTATGGCCAAGGTCCCAAGTGGATTGCCGGTACTGTTATGACCAAGGAGGGTAACAGAGTGTTTATCGTCAAGCTCAAGAATGGGCAGACATGCAGGAAACATGTTGATCAGATAAAGCTGTGTCACACGGATGAACCGGAACAGTCTGAGGAAGACACAATCAGTGACCAACCAACCTACCCTCAGTCATCAGAAGACTCCGCTGTTATCAATGAATCTGGACTTTTTATCCCTAACATGGTCATTGCCACTCCCATCAGATTGGCTACCCAGCCCCCAGTCATAACACACTTAGAACGCTCGCCCAAGGCTGGAGTTGAACTGAGACAATCAACTCAGGAACGGAAAGCCCCAGAGCATCTCAATTTGTAAAAAGACTGTTACTAATATCTTAAAGGGGGATATTGTCATGTATGATTGGGGTTACAAGCCACCTGATGATGCGACTGTCAGAGGTTATTGGGCTGTACGCATGTGTGCGCGGTCCAGGTATAAAAGGCCAGCTATCTTGTAATGTAATCACTTTGGGCCCGAATAAAGCAGAGCCAGGTTTGTACCTGTGTTAGTTTACAGTATTCAGTCAAGTTATTACATAGCTAACACTGGCAATCACACATTTAAAGTTGTGTTTCCTAAAAGTTGTCATATGGGACATATTTTCCCCTTCCCAGAAGTGAGTGAGAAACAGTACAAGAATGGTTTAGTTGAATAAAATTTTATATAAAACTTGTAAATTGTATTAAACTTTAACAATGTAATACAATAACATAATGGTTCTGAATGAAAATTTTGACAAAAAAAAACATTTTGAACAACAAACAGCAACAACAACAACAACAACATCAACAACAGTATAAACAACACTCAAAACACCCCTGCACCCTCCCACAATTCTACGTGCAGCCACCTTTCCCAATGCCTTTCCAACCCAATTCCCCCCCTGACCCTTGGCCCTGACCCCCTCCTCCTCTGCTCGCTATCAATACCCCTGGCCCTGCCCACGTTGGGACCAATACGTCATGCACCAGCAGAGCATCTCGAGTGTGTCTGCTGAAGGGAGTGTGTGGGGGGGGGGGGGTTGACAATGGCTATGTTTGGGGGCTCTGGAAAAGATGGCGGTGCTGAGGACCCATCTTCAAAGTAGGAAGAAACTGGTTCCTCCCAAAGATCAGGTGCTGTCAACATTGGTGGTATGGCACCTTGGGGTGCAGTGCCATATCCCACGACTGTCGATTGCCGCATAGCATTGGCATTGGCAGTCTGGGTGTTCTCCCTCACCGGGGCAATCAGTTCTGTCATGTCCTCCAATTGACGGGCTGCTAAAGCCGTGATGTTTTCGGACAACCCAGCAAGGGCCTGGCGGAGCTCTTGACTCAAGTCGATGCTCATCCTGGACAGTCCCACCATGTCCAGGCTCGTATCTGCCTGTCGCGCAGTGTTCCCACCTTGCCGGATCAGCCGCCGCGGATTCACCATGGGGGTCGGTGTGCGCCGTTGCAAGAAAGTTGGATTCCGATGAGGAACTGGTGGCCGCCGGTAGAAAGGGCCCTTGAAGTCCCGCCACCCCTCCCTCCTCCTGCACCACCACCATTACAGCGCTTTGAGGAGTGGTCTCCTCCAGCTCCTGCAGCACCATTTCCTCCGTCTCCTCCACCACCATCTCTTCCCTGCAATGACTCCTCTCTGGGAGGGGCAGGCGGTTCCACCTGTGCAACTGCAAAAACATAACATTAATGGTTGGCGACAGGAGCAGGGAGGGGTCAGAGGTAACATCAGAGCAATTCACTTTGCACAGGCTTATGTGGAGAACAAACATTTTTTACTGAGAATCATTACATGAAACTATCATAAGCAAAGTATAGAGAAAGTACATGACATAACAAAACTTGATTCCCAAACAATTTGCTTTCCAAGTGGCAGAGTGTGATCAACCAATAAATTATATCACAATTATCAACATTTCTTGCTCTCAGCATTACATTACATTCTACATTATATTGCCATAAGATTGAATTACATGACCATTACAGTCCACGGATTATGCAGACATACCCTCCGGGATAACTAGTTCGGCACCAACACACGTGGCGATGCGATCATACGCTCCCGTCAGGGCTGCGGTGTGTTCCTCGAGGTCCGTCAGAGGAATAGTCTTTCACGGACCACTGCCCGTTTTGTGGAGCTCCACCCTATTGCCGGCTAATTTTTTCTGCAAAGGTAACAAAAAATATGTGTAAATTAATTTGGCAGCTACTAATATGGAACACACACATACACACAAACACACATATATACGTACACATCCCCAATTAATCGTCCCCTGTCTTTTCATCAACGAGTGTACCATTTAAGTTCTGTTAACATGCAAATGTTGCATGATGAACACATGAAAATACAGAAGATTAACACAATATGAGATTGATGATGTGTAATAAAAAATGTCACCAAGCTTTACAACATAATCAAACGGGGCACTACTTAAGAGTAATTCATCAATGCATGATAAAAGTTGGTACTTACTCTCACAGACCCAACGATGTCATTCCACCGCTTGCGACATTGGTGCGGCCCCTGCATCACGGGCACGACGGAGGACACCGCCTCAGCGATGTCTTACCATAACCACTGATAAACATATGGTGATGGTTTCCCTCGCCCACCCCGTGTTAACTGATTCCAGCGGGCCTCCACTTCGTTGACCAATGACTCCTGGGCTTCCTCTGAGAAATGAGAGGCCCTCTTCCTCCCACCTACCTCTCTCTCCACTTCCATGGTTTGATTTTCCATGTTCTTGATATTTATTTATATATATATATATATATATATATATTTAAATTTAAATAATTATTTATTAGTTATTATTAGTAGTATTATTTTTTAATATGTATTATTATAATAATTATTACTAGTTATATTATATTATCAATTATATTATATTATATCAAATAATAGTAAATATACTCAATATACTGAATGAACTCCTCAAAATCCTTTCACAGCTCCTCTCTCACTGACATCCAACTACCCCTGCAGTTTGAAAATGTCCAGTGCTGCCTCAGTCTTCTCTGCGAATGTGCAGGGTCAACTTTGACCCCGGCATCGCAGGAGAATGATCGCGCATGTGCAGAGAAGCTTTTCCGGACGTTTTTGCAGTGGGTTCCTCTTGCGTTTGGTAAGGCAAGCAGATGGCTGAGTTTTAGCCCTCCGCCACCGCTGCCCGTTCCTGCCCGCTCTTGGAATGCTTCGCCACCATCGCCATTGAAGAGACGAAAACCGCGGGAGTGCGCACCAGCAGTATTCCGGCAGTTCAAAAGACGCAACTGCTGGAATACCGCTTAGGATCCGGCGCCAGCAATCTCGGGTGAATTTCTAGCCCCCAGTGATTGTTTTAAGTTCCCCCCTCCCTATAGCCCCTTGATTATCTATTATTAGGATGTTTTTTAGTGTCTTCTACCGTGAAGACCGATACAAAATATTTGTTCAAAGTCTCTGACATCTTCATGTTCCCCATTATTAATTCTCCAGTCTCATTCGCTAAGGGACTAATGTTTACTTTAGCTACTCTCTTCCTTTTTATATACATGTAGAAGCTCTTACTATCTGTTTTCATATTTCTTGCTAGTTTGCTCTCCTAATCCATCTTCTGTCTCTTTATTTTTTTTTTAGTTGTCCCTTGGTGATTTTTAAAAATGGCCCAATTCTCTGGCTTCCCACTAATCTTAGCAACATTGTATGGCATTGTTTTCAATTTGATACCATCCTTTACTTCCTTAGCTAGCCAGGGATGGTTCTCCCTTCTTTTAAAGTCTTTCCTTCTCTTTGGAATATATTTTTGTTGAGAGTTATGAAATATCTCCTTAAATGTCTGCCACTGCTTATCAACCGTCTTGCTCTTTAATCTATTTTCCCAGTCCATTTTAGCCAACTCTGCTTCATACCTTTGTAATCGCCTTTATTTAAGATCAGGACACTGGTTTGAAATCCAACTTTCTCACCCTCCAACTGAATTCAAATTCAACCATGTTATGGTATTCCTAGAGGATACTGTACTATGAGATCATTTATTAATCCTGTCTCATTACACAGTACCAGATCTAAGATAGCCTGCTCCCTGGTTGGTTCCACAACGTACTGTTTCAGGAAACCATCCCGGATTGAACCAATACTTCGGTTCTGTCTTCACGAAGGAAGATACAAATAACCTTCCGCAGGTACTAGGGGACAATGGGTCTAGTGAGAAGGAGGAACTGAAGGATATCCTTATTGGGAAATTGTGTTCGGGAAATTGATGGGATTGAAGTCTGATAAATCCCCGGGGCCTGATAGTCTGCATCCCAGAGTACTCAAGGAAGTGGCCCTAGAAATAGTGGATGCATTGGTGATCATTTTCCAACAGTCTATCAACTCTGGATCAGTTCCTATGGACTGGAGGGTAGCTAATGTAACACCACTTTTTAAAAAAGGAGAGAGAGAGAAAACGGCTAATTATAGACCAGTTAGCCTGACATCAGTAGTGGGGAAAATGTTGGAATCAATTATTAAGAATGAAATAGCAACGCATTTGGAAAGCAGTGAGAGGATCGGTCCAAGTCAGCATGGATTTATGAAAGGAGAATCATGCTTGACGAATCTTCTGGAATTTTTTGAGGATGTAACTAGCAGAGTGGACAAGGGAGAACAAGTAGATGTGGTGTATTTGGACTTTCAAAAGGCTTTTGACAAGGTCCCGTACAAGAGATTGGTGTGCGAAATTAAAGCACCTGGTATTGGGGATAATATACTGACGTGGATAGGGAACTTGTTGGCAGACAGGAAGCAGAGAGTTGGGATAAACGGGTCCTTTTCAGAATGGCAGGCAGTTACTAGTGGAGTGCCACAGGGCTCAGTGCTGGGACCCCAGCTCTTTACAATGTACATTAACAATTTAGAAGAAGGAATAGAGTGTAATATCTCCAAGTTTGCAGATGACACTAAACTGAGTGGCGGTGTGAGCTGTGAGGAGGATGCTAAGAGGCTGCAGGGTGATTTGGATAGGTTAGGTGAGTGGGCAAATACATGGCAGATGCAGTATAATGTGGATAAATGTGAGGTTATCCACTTTGGGGGCAAAAACACAAAGGCAGAATATTATCTGAATGGTGGCTGACTAGGAAAAGGGGAGGTGCAACGAGACCTGGGTGTCATGGTTCATCAGTCACTGAAAGTTGGCACGCAGGTACAGCAGGCGGTAAAGAAGGCAAATGGTATGTTGGCCTTCATAGCTAGGAGATTTGAATATAGAAGCAGAGAGGTCTTAATGCAGCTGTACAGGGCCTTAGTGAGGCCTCACCTGGAATATTGTGTTCAGTTTTGGTCTCCTAGTCTGAGGAAGGACATTCTTGCTATTGAGGGAGTGCAGCGAAGATTCACCAGACTGATTCCAGGGATGGCTGGGCTGTCATATGAGGACTTTATTTACTGGAGTTTAGAAGGATGAGAGGGGATCTCATAGAAACGTATAAGATTCTGACGGGACTGGACAGGATAGATGCGGGAAGAACGTTCCCGATGTTGGGGAAGTCCAGAACCAGGGGACATAGGATAAGGGTTAGGCCATTTAGGACTGAGATGAGGAGAAACTTCTTCACTCAGAGAGTTGTTAATCTGTGGAATTCCCTGCCGCAGAGAGTTGTTGATGCCAGTTCACTGGATATATTCAATATGGCCCTTACAGTTAAGGGGATCAAGGGGTATGGAGAGAAAGCAGGAAAGGGATACTGAAGGAATGATCAGCCATGATCTTATTGAATGGCGGTGCAGGCTCGAAGGGCCGAATGGCCTACTCCTACACCTATTTTCTATGTTTCTATGTTTCTATGATACACTCTCTGAACTCTTCCTCAAGGCTACCTTGACCAATTTGATATGTCCAATCAATATGAAAATTTAAATCGCTCATGATTATTGCCGTACCTTTCTTACAAGCCTCCATTATTTATTGATTTATACTCTGTCCAACAGTGTAGCTACTGTTAGGGGATCTATAGACTACTCCCACCAGTGATTTTTTCCCCTTATTATTTCTTATCTCCAACCAAACTGATTCTACATCTTGATCCTCTGAGCCAATATCATTTCTCACTAATGCACTGATCTTATCCTTTATTAACAGAGCTACCCCACCTCCTTTTCCTTTCTGTCTATCCCTCCGAATTGTCAAATATCCCACAATAGTTCATTCCCAGCCTCGGTCGCCTTGCAACCACGTCTCTGTAATGGCTATCAGATCAATACCCATTTGTATCTATTTGTGCCGTTAACTCATCTATCTTGTTACGAATGCTGCGTGCATTCAGATAAAGAGCTTTTAATTTTGTCTTTTTACCATTTTCCCTGCTTTGACCCCACTTCCTGGTACGCTCTTATTTTTATACATTCTGTCCCTTCCTGTCACACTCTGGTTATCATTTCCCCCAGTGCTACCCTGCTCTATTGCCTTCTCCTTTCTCTTTGACTTTTTATATTTCCGCCCACCTGAACCCTACCCCCCCCTCCCCCCACCCGCCCCCATTATTTAGTTTAAAGCCCTTTCTGCAGCCCCAGTTATTCGAGTCGCCAGGGCACCAGTCCCAACACGGTTCAAGTGAAGCCCGTCACAACGGAACAGCTTCCTCTCAGCCCAGTATCGTTGTCAGCGCACCAGGAATCAAAACCCATTTCTCCCACACCAGTCTTCGAGCCACGTGTTCATCTCTCTGATCTTATTTACCCTATGCAAATTTGCTCGTGGCTCAGGTAGTAACTGGAGTGACGTGGGGCTCAATTTTCCCCAAAGCATTTTTTTGGCGTATTTGGAGAGTTACCCCTGATTTTCTGGGGCCCAAGTACGCCCAGACAAAAATGTTTTAAGTTTCCCCGTTGGATTTCTTCGTTTTGGCGCGGCCTAACCTGACCTTTAGTTTAGGGGTGAAGCATACAGCCAGCTCCCAACACATTAAAAGACCGGTCTCGCTCTCTTTTTTTTTTCTGGAGAGGCCACATACACTGGCCTAAGCAGAACTGAAGTAACTCTCAGCTGGCCAAACTTCCCTGAATGGACCAGAATTGGTGCGGGTGGCTGGTTATGCCCCCTTTGGCTGAAAAAATAATTGGCCAAAAAAAATCGTAACTAACTGAGTTACACTAGTGCAAATTGATTGGAGAAACTGTGGTTTTTCAACTTAAGCCAAAAAGAGCAGCCTGCTCCAAAAAAACGGAGCAAATCACTGAGGAAAATTGTGCCCATAATGAGCCCATAACGTGTTTTCATGTTTGGCTTTTAACAAGATTCTAGAAAGACAAATCGTTTTCTCACTTTTGTTGCTTCCATTTTTAGGTGGGAGTAATCATGAGGACAATGCTAAACACAGTTGAATAGTCCATTAGGCAGCACTGAGGTTCAATAGAACCATCCAAGGCCTGTAATTCATGCAGCGAATAGCCACGCAACTGATCTTTAGTGTCAGACGACTTATAACTGAGGAAAGGTTGGAAATACTTGGACCCATCAGCTTTGAAAAGGAGGCAAATGATAGGGTACCTTATAGAGATATACAAGATACTAAGTGGAATATAAAATGTTAATCAGGAACACTATTTAAAGATATCCACTGCTTCAGATCAAGAGGGCAAGTCCAGGACAGATGTTGCGAAGCATGTCTTCACACAGAGCGATTAACAGCTGGACTGTTCTTCTGGGGAAAGTAATGGAGCCATTATCATCATCATAGGTGGCTCCTCGAACGAGGATGACTTGCTTCCACAAGAGTTCACAGATGTTTCAATGATGGACCTGATGTTCCAGTCCTGAACTCCAATTGAGGGGGTGGAAGATGCCTGTGCGTGGATTTTTTTAATGTTTGGTGACCGTTGCACATCAGCCACCACACTGGCTCGACAGAGCTAGGCCTTTATCCAGTGGCAGGGGTTGAACCAGGATGACTGGAGACCTGCTCTGCTGCATGGACCTAGTGCACACACATATCGCAGTGTGGGCAGGCCCCGTGCTCTTCTGGGCCCCATACCCTCATTCACCGCACCTCCACCACGATGTTCCAGGGCCTGGTGCTCCAGCTCTATTTAAAGCCCCGACCTGCGGTGGTGTTCTCACACAGGTCGGGAATATGACTTTTATAAATTATTAGGGTTTTTAATACTTTTCCTGTCCCCAAGCAGTTTTCACCCCATTACACAGCTCTCTGTGGGAGAACAGTGCCTCAACCAACAGGCAGACAAGTCATACAGGCCGCACAATTGGGGGCGGTAACCCTCGCAAAGTGGGACTTCCTGTGACCTAAATTGGGGTCACTGCCCCTGAGAGGAAGTGGAGAGCAATGTCAGCTGCTCCATTTCCTTTCGGGGCGGGCTCAGGGAGGCTATGCGGACACATCACGGAGCGCTATGCGTCCTCTCGGCAGAGCGCTGACGGGTTTCAATGCCTCCCCCTCCGCCCCCTCCGTTAAACAGGAGGGATGCTGCGAGCTCTGCAGACCTTTCGATGGGCTTCCACTCGGCCACCGGGATGTGCGGGGTGTCGTGGCCACAGTCTGGGACCGAAACTGGAGTGCCTGGCAACTCGATCGCGGCCCGGATCCCGCGACATCAGTGGACAACGGCCCCACCAAGTGAGTCGGAGAGAAAAAATGGCGGCGGGCAACGCAGCGCACCTCCCCGTAAACTTTGCCTGTGGCAGCCTCACAGGGCACTGCCCAATTTCCACCGCGGGGCAGAAACAGGCCGCCATGGGTCGAAAAGAGGTCACTGCGCATGGCGAGGACGTCATCGCCCAAGGCGCGGCGGCCCATAGTGCTACCCCAGCGGGAGCGCTGCGCTACTGGATTCGCACCTCCGCTAACTCCCGCGCAATTTTGTGGGAACCGGTAGCCCCCCCTCCTCCCCCCCCCCGGGCGAAAACAGCTTTGTACCCCGTTAGCACCCTCTGGAGGTGCTAAGAGGAGGTATACACCAGTCCAATTTCGGCCCTATAGTCTCATGTCACTATCAATTGCAATCACAAAGGTACTGTTAGAAGATTTGCTTTTTGGAGACAACAACATTTTGTAGCTGCAGACAAACCCTAACAAAGAAAAGAGCCTCAGAAAATGGCCTCCAGTGGTTACAGAGCACAGAAAAACTTGCAGAGCAATTAATAGCTTGCTATTAATTGGCAAGTGTGAGAATTCCCATGGATCACAGGTGCAGGCAATGAGGTTGTCTGGAAGAGAGTTTCATAGGCAGGAAACTCCTCCAGGAAGCTTTGCAATGCGTATTCTGTTCAAATTCTTTTCAGAACGGCACAATATGTTGGGGCACAGCTGCAGCAACTCTCCTGGCATAAACATGAAGATCTCACTCCAACATTTTCGATCTTTTTGGGACAGTTCCATTCACAATTGTGTGTGCCATGGACCATCCAGTTATATCTCTCTGGTAGTGGAGAGGATGAACTCTGGCGTGGAGAAGGCCAGTCACATCGTTCATCAGTCTCCATCGCTCTCGATCACCCTGAGTCTAATAGCATGACATTGGTTTCCTCTTCAGCCTTTCACTACTGGACACAGGCTTCAAAGAAGAATTCATTGCTGGTCACAAGCAGGGCCAAAACGTCTTGAGCAATTCCATCCTTCTACCAGCTTTCAATGCTTGTTTGTCGCACTATGGATTAGACGCGATCACCAAGCCAGATAACTGAATGTTCGTCCTCGAAGACACTTTACAGCCTTAGTGGAGTAGAACCGAATGGACATCATCAAAGCAACATTGTCGCCAATTTCCCCAGCCTCCGAGAACATTTTAACAGTACTTTGCATAAACATAAATAGCAGAATATAATTGGAAACTTAATGAAAACTATGCGTGCACAAGTCTTTGCCAACTAATTTGAGTCAAATATGAATTCAAAAGTTAAATTAAGACTTTTTTAATAAATTAAATAATGATCATTAATTCAAATCTAAGCCCCGTTGTTAACTGATTGTGAAGTAGATTTTGCATTTTATCAAATTCATATTGATGCTTCCATGTCTCCAAATGTTACAAACATTTTTATTAAATTTAAAAGAAACACATACATTCATTGGCACCTTATCATATTCCTTCGAAATACCTCAAATCATTTCACATACAGTGAAGTAGTTTGAGACAGAGAAAACTACTATACATAGCAGTGTCATGTAAAACCAGTTAATCAGATGTTTGTTAAATAAAAAAATGTTGGCCATGAAACTGGGAGAATTTCCCAGTTTTCAAATAGTGTCAAAGGAACTTTAACACTCAATTTAACATCACAACAGATACATGTTTCAGTTTAATGTCTCATTTCATTTAGTCTATCAACTTTATGTACACTTCTTTGTTCAAATATAACAATTTAACAACAAATGTAGCATTTTATTGATTGCATTAAAATAAAACGAAGCAATGCAAACAGAAATAGAGTTTAATATTATCAAGGAGCAGTTTGCTTCAAATTAAAGAGTCCTATTTTCTCCTGAAAGGAATAAAAAGGCAATCAATTCCCATCAATTACATCTGTTTAAAAACGAGGCTATCTTTGATATCCCACTGGGTGCGGACTATTTTTGTATCACTGTAGCTTTGAAGCCAGAAGCCCTGGACCATCCACCAGGGTCATCACGTTTCTCAGGAATCTTTATACTAGTGGCGAGAAATTGGGTGCATTTGCGCCTCACTGGAGTGCTAATCACGCGGGCTTACCACCCGGGAGTGACACTGGCAATGGCACCCACCATATTGGACGGGAGTTTAGCAGCTACGGCATTGCGCCCCGATCTTGTGCGCATGGAAATCGTGACATCATCGGCGCGCGCATCATCCCATTCGCGCCCCAGACCCAAAATTCACTTTTGCCCCCTGCAACAGCGCCGGGCGAAAGCACCAACAGCTGCAGGAGGCGCTGATCGGGCGGCTGGCTGCTACCGGGGCGAAAATTAAAGGCGAGGTGGCCGAGTACATTTAAAAAAAAAACTTACCTTCATTTTCCCGCTCCTGATCCGGTTTCTTCGCGGGGTCTTGGCCGCGATCGCTCGGCCCGGCGCTCTGCTCGAGGGCCAGGCTGATTACACGGCACCCCCGCTCTCTGGTGGTCCAGGTTAAGTCCATTTTCCTTCTGCAGAGTCGGCAGCGTGGGCCCTCTAAGTGAGGGAAGAGACCCTTGCACGCGGCATCACTGCATGGCTCATTGTGCAGTGATGCTGAGGCGTCCGTCCCTTAAGTGGAGCCCTTGATTTAGCGCTCCATTTCCTTCCGGGGGCAGTATCCCCAATTTTTTGAGAGGGGCAAGTGTTCACTGCCTGGGGCTAACTCTCGCACCTCTCAACTGTTACCGCCCCCAAACGGAACGATAATGAATTTCATCCCCTAGGAGTCAATCATTTTCCTCTATGGTCCATTTCATCAGCTCTTCTGAAACAGTGTAGATGGAGATAACCTTATTATTTGGCTTCATTAAGCTTCGATTCTTTAGCCAGCACACTTACCATGATGTTTTTTTTCAATTAAAAAATCCTCATGTTATATTTAGGTACTCAGTTGTAATTATATGTAAATAACCAGGAATTTTGAAACTTGATATAAGAAGTCAATGATAAGTTATAAGTAATTGTTTGGTCAGGAGCTGAGAGCTTCACTCTTTCAAACTAATCCTACAATTTATAACATGCTGCATTCGGGTCAAAGACTTTCATGATCAACCAAGTTTTCTTACGATTAAGAAAACAAGATCTAAACTCATAACAGTTTAAATGTAGATCAGAGTGTAAAGTTGTAAAAGTGAGACAGTTTGAGAGAATCATCTGCACACGACATCAAAGGCATGAGGTTGGACTAATCGTGAAATTATAATCCAGAACATAACGAGCAACAATTTACAATTTAGAATCAGAAGAACGCAAATTGCCAGAACATAACTAAAACTGAGGTCCCCGGCTTTGCAATAGATAATCAGTATAAACAGGATAGTCTGCTTGTGGGGCCAGATTTCTTTGTTGGGGGTAATTGAACAGCCAGTTTTGAGAGCATTTTACTCATTGCAACCAATGAATTACCAATGAAAGGTTGGAATACAATCAGATTTATTATTGTCTAATTTTCCATTTTTGTAAAGCCAGCAAATGGCCATGTTTTCCTTTGGGTGAAAAACTACTGTCTATGAATGAGGCTATGACTGAATGGAAGCAGTAATGGACTTTTCTTGCACAGACTTGCTCCTATGCTGGCATTTATTGATTCAAAATTGGCCTAAAAATATGCTTGCCAATGAGGCCTTGTTAAAAGACAATCATAAAAACAGGTCTTGTGATGAGAAGGATAGCAGCTAAACTTGTGCTACGAACTCTCATTCAGACCTGATAGCGATATGAATGATGGATAAATGTGACCCAAGTTTTCCAGTCCGACTCACAGACTGCACGTTGAATGCACAATTTTTATTTGTATACAGTAAATCTCCTGTGACGTTGTTCACAGATCTGATTTACTATGAACGTTTTGTATACATGTGTTTTTGTGACTCACTGTCTTTTTTTGTTTGGTGTTGCTCTGCAATTTTTTTTCTAGGTTTGTTTGTGGCATTGTGGTTTTATGCACATTTGCGGCTTCTACATTACAACAGTGACTACACTTCAAAAGTACTTCATTGGCTGTAAATCGCTTTGGGACCTCATAAGGTTATGAAAGCGTTACATAAATACTTGCTTGTTCGTTTGTTTATATGTGTGCTTGTGCTATTGTGGTCATGTGCATCTCTTATAAAAACAGAAATTGCTATAAATCTCAACGGGTCAGGCAGCATCTGTGGAGAGAAAAATAGAGTTAACGTTTCGGGTCAATGACCCTTCATCAGAATTCTTTTGGCTTGATACGGTTGTGTTCATTACTTCATCCTCTTGTGGTTATCCAACTACTCTTGCGTCTTTGTGGTTTTATGCCTCTATGTCTCTTTATTTCTCTCTCCTCCGAGTTTGACCTCTTGTACATTTGTCTATGTTGATGTGGCATTTTACTTATTTTATTTTTGATTTTTAAGAGTGTGGCTGAACTGGTGGCCTTTGTTACCGCTGGACTCAACTATTTCAATGCTCTCCTGGCTGACCTCCCAACTTACACCCAATGTAAATTTGAGCTCATCCCAAACTCTGCTGCCTGTATCCAACTCTCACCAAGGCCCGTTCACCCATCCCCCCTGTGCTCGCTGACGTAAATTGGCTCCCAGTCCGGCAACGCGTCAATCTTAACATTCTCATTCTTGCTTTCAAATACCTCCACGGCTTCGCCTCTCTCTATCTCCATAACCTCCTCCAGCCCTAAAACCCTCCAAGATCCTTGCACACTTCCAATTATTGTGCATTCCCGATTTTCATCGCTGCGCCATTGGCGGCCATTTCTTCAGCTGCCTGGACCCATGCTCTGGAATTCCCTCCTTAAACCTCTCAGACTCTCTATCTCTCTCCCCTCCTTTAAGACACTCCTTAAAACCCACCTCTTCGACCACATGTCCTAATACCTCCTTACGTGGCTCAGTGTTAAATCTTGTTTGTTAACGCTCCTGCGAAGCACCTTGGGATGTTAAATGCACTATGTGAATGCAAGTCATTGTTATTGTTGAAGTTCATGCTGTGGGTGAGATGCTACTGATTATGTGTGAGGAGTTTCTTTGAGAGACAAAAGGAAGGCCCTGACCGAGTTTAGTGAGCACCTGGCCTTCGTGTGTTTGTCGGACTTTGACAACATGAGTGGAGGGTGGACTCACTCTTCAAATTCAGTGTTGAAGTTGAAGTAAATAAATTGCTGACAAAGGCTTGAAATTAATTGCAAAGTGGTGGGATGGTGGTGGTGGTGGAGGGGGCCTTTGTGGGCGGAAGGGGGGGTGTTGCTGAGAGGAAAGAAGGCATCTAGTAGAGTTAATTTAGGTGGGAAGTAGTTGTAATTGTTATGTATGCATGTCAATTATGTACTGTAACACTAGACCTGAATATACCTTCACCCTGTATATACCATACCTGTACACCAGAGGGTGCTGCTGCTGGAGGCCTAAGGGTCACCTGTATACTGCAGGAAACCCAGTATAAAAGGGAGCTCACCTCTTGGTGTCCTCACTCTAGGAGCTGCAATTAAAGGACTACAGTCTGTACAGTTCAAGTGCCATACCCCTGCCTCGTGGAGTCATTAACAGAGTGCTTACATACACAATAGTAATGGAGGTTGAAAGAGGCCCATGGTCTGAGCAGGCAGAGATGATGCTGGAAGAGGGGAAATGGGTTTTGAACATGGAAGCAACTTGATAGAAGAGGAAAGCCAGGACCGCTGGAGGAAGAGAGCAATTCTGCTGCGCAAGTTCTGGCTAGTCTTCATGGATAGCCTGAAAATGAGGAAAGGGCCCTCAGTTCAATTGTGAAATCAGGCAGTCATGAATAGCACTATATAAATCCAAGTCTTTCTTTATTAATATAGATTGTAAATAGTTGAGGCCCAGCACTGATCATTGCGGCACCCCACTAGTTACAGCCTGCGAACCGAAAAATGACCCATTTATCCCTACTCGCTGTTTTCTGTCCATTAACCAATCCTCTATCCACGCTAGTATATTACCCCCATGTCATTTTACCCTCTTTATTTTGCTTTTTTGTAATTCATTTTTACAAATTGGTAGTAGTTTGATATCTGATATTATAAACTGGCTCCTTCCAGTGTAAATATATCAACAATTGTAATTTTTATGGGCTGCCAAATTATTAAATTTATTTCCCAGTTTCAGAATTCAATACATATTGCAGATGTTCAGATGGAATAAGCACTCACAAAATCATTGCAACCCTTCTAATGCTTCTGAGTTGAAATCACACCTTGCGTTATTAGTCATTTACAGTTAATATCTTTGTGTGAAATTGCACTGTCCATAGCTAGTATCACACAATATAATTTCAGTTTTTTAATGTCTTCACACCATTAAGTAAGATGCAGCTCGAGGTTGCACAGTTAGGCTTTAGGTTGTGGCTTAAATTGGTGGCTGCATCCTGCACTCAACTGACCCATTGCAATTTAAAGTGGGCTGAAGTATGGCAAAGGTATTAGCATTGTGGCCAGAAGCTGAGGCGGAACATTGTATTGAATGTTACATGGTGGCTGTTATCGGCTGGTGGTAATACATTCTATCCGTAAACAGTATTCCAGTATTCACAGAGACAATACTAATTGTAATCGCCATTTGAATTGTAATTTGGTTTCTGCACAAAGAACAGAGAACTCACTTGAAATGTAGATGCAATGCAGATGCAGATGTAATGCTTTTTGTATTGCAGTGTTTGTAGACACGCTTGTTCTATCTGACTACTCCTTCATAATGAGTGTGCTGTCCAAGTGTTTGCTCATGTCAGTCACCTGCTAGGTCAGAGTAAGGAGGTCAGATCCTAAGCCTGGTGCTGCTTGCAGCCTAGGAACCATGTTATTCACTATTTGTGTTTCTCAGACAGTTATATATTCAGCAGAAGAAAGGATTTACTGAAATAAGACTAACAACCAATGTTCTATTTTACACCACAGCTTCCCATGGAGTAGTACAGAGCATTCATTCAGCACTGTGTTAAACATGAATTTATTTAATTAGGGAAAGGCACAAGACACCAGTCACCTTACCAACACCCTCATAAACGTCTTCATACAAGCAATATCAAGAACACAGAATCCCGTTTTTGCCAGCTTATCAGGAAGGTTTTGAACAAACATATCTATCTGATCTACCTGAAGAATGAAAAGGGGGAAAGTGGGACTTGTTGATTTTCTTACACAAAGGGAACAAGAAAAAGTTTCAGTTTTGTGCATAATACCACGTAATAAGTATTTAAACACAAGAGGCAAGTATAAAGATATGGCCATATTTTATTAGGGATAGAGAGATTTGTGGAAAATTAGCTAACTTTGAAATGTTCTGAAATCATAAAGAATATTATAAAGGAGTGCGAACTTATTTGCTACCATTCTTACAAAGGTGAAAAAGACACTAACTATTACCCTTCCTGTAAAATCAGTGCATTTAAAAATGCTGGAGTAAAATTCCAATATTGTTGGAACAGAAAATATTTTGTGATGTGAATATGCATAAAGTAGTTATTTTCTGACAGAACAAACCCAGGGCACGCTAATTAAACAATTTTAGTAAAGGGGAAAATAATATGATAGGCACTCCATTTGACAAGCTATGGAGCCATGAAACACTTGCATCAGGGTGTCAGGTTAAAAATGCAGAGTAAGCGTCAGAAAATAATTCATACATGCCTATTGTCCGCAATGAACAACTTCATTTAGGTCTATACGAGGTATATATGTACATAGTCCACGTGAAACTGGTAAAAGCATTATATTGGCTCAGCTGCCAGCACTTTTGTCGCTGGGTCTGAAAACTTCAGCACTTAAGAGTCCTACAGTAAAATTGAACACGTAATCTAGGCTGACAAGTCAGTGCGATACTGAGGATTTCTGGGATGTCGGGGGTTCGGCTTTTCAGATGAGATGCAATATTGAGGCTTCATCTGCCTGCTCAGGTAGACGTAAAAAAATAAATCACTGCACTATTTGAAGACAAGCAGGGAGTTCTCCCAGTGTCCTCACTGATAGAAACAGAAAATGGTCTGGTCAGTCATTTATTTGCTGTTCGTGGGACCTTGATGTACATGTTGAGCTTACTGGCTCACTGACTGCATTTGAAAAGTAATCTGTTGATTGTGAAGCACTTTGGGACATCATCAGGAGGCGGTGGCTGAGGCAGGATTTTTTGGTGGGATGGGAGGGGCGTGTGCGGGAGGGTGTGGGGTGGAGTTTGGTTATAAGTTTGCCAGAACAAACAAAACTACCTGAAAAAGGTCTATTTTTCAAATAGGAATTTCACAATAAGGTTGAATTGAAACATTATGGGGGGAAAAATGTTTGGCCACCACAAGCGTTGCCAGCATCACCGGCAACTCGGGTTAGCGGCCGCTGAAAATTAACGAAGCACCACCGGAGAAAAACTCATGCTGGGGGCTAAAGATTTAACTTACTGTGTAATACCCTCCTGATGGCATTAATGCAGGCCTGGCATTCGAAGTTCCCATCCTGGAGTGTCGTTCCCGCTTCTGACAGCCTCTGGGAGCGAGGCTATGGAGTTTGCAAGGGATTAAAAGTAATTGAAAAGGCTATGAATTAAAAGGGAAATGCTTTTTGGAACTAATAAAAATTAAAATGAAGTGAAAAATTTAAGTTTTCAGTCCTTACAGCTTTTCAAAAAAGAAATAACATTGAAAAGAAATCCCAAATGGGAGTCTTCAGCACTTAAAACTGAATTCCCTTCCGAAACTCAGAAAATGAGAAAGTGCAAGAAGAGAGAGAAAAAAGTGAAGAAGAAGAAGAAACACCGTCACTCGACTTGATGCCTCCAGTCACCAATTCCTCAAAGTTAACCAGCAAGTCTATTCCCAGTGAAAGTCAGCAGCCTTCCACCAGAATTCTGCAACCACTGGGGTAGCAATGTGTGACATCAGTAGGGTAGGCAAAGGCACACACAAGACAGTCACTATGAGAATGCATAAAGGTGATGAGTTGATTTCATTATGTCATATTGGATGGATAGATGTATAAAGTTGGATTGGAAAGTTTGCTTTGAGGTGGCTTTTATTTGAGCATTGTGGCCAAGGAGTAGCTTTGATGGTCAGTAACAGAGGGAAGACTAATGTTGAAAGGATAATTGGGGTTGTGTTCACTGGTTCCGGAGGCAGATGATTCCATCCTAGCCAGAAAGGGGTTGTCTGGGTTGCATCCTTCCTTCTGCTTCCTCCTCTTCTGCTTCACCCTCTTCTGCTTCACATAATTAGCATACTTATGGATAAGGACAAAGATAACACAGGAGTAAGGGTTCTAAATTGGGGGAAGGCCATTTTTACTCGGCTGAGAAGTGATTTAGCAAAAGTGGACTGGAAACAGTTGCTTGAAAGTAATTCAGTGCCAGAGCAGTGGGAGGCATTCAAGAGGGAGGTACATGGAGTTCAGAGTAAACATGTTCCCACAAAGAAAAAGATTAGAACAGCCAAATTTAGAGCCCCCTGGATGACAAGGTGCATTCAGGGTAAGATAAGACAGTAAAGGGAAGCCTATATCAGATAGCGTGAGCTCAATATGCAGAAAACCTAGAAGAGTATAGAAAGTGCAGGGGTGAAATTAAGAAGGAAATTAGGAAAGCCAAGAGATGGCAGGAAAAAATACTGGCAAGTAGAATCAAAGAAAACCCAAAGATGTTTTACAATTACATAAGAGCAAGAGGATAACTCAGGAAAGAGTTGGGCCTATTAGGGACCAAAATGGTGATGTGTGGAGGTGGAGGATGTGGGTAAGGTACTTAATGAATACTTTGCGGCTGTCTTGACAAAAGAGGGGGACAATGCCGGTGTTCTGAAGTTCAGGAGGCAGATGGTGAAATATTGAACGGGATAAACATAGTAAGAGAGGAAGTATTAAGGGGTTTAGCATCCTTGAGAGTAGATAAATCACCAGGACCGGATGAAATATATCCGAGGCTATTAAAAGAAGCAAGGTATGAAATTGTGGAGGCTCTGACCATCATTTTTCAATCTCCCCTGGCTACAGGAGTTGTGCCAGAGGATTGGAGAACTGCTAACATTGTACCATTGTTCAAAAAGGGAGGAAGGGATAAACCGAACAATTACAGGCCATTTAGTTTAACCTCGGTGGTGGGAAAATTACCGGAATCAATTCTGAGGGACAGTATAAACCTTCATTTAGAAACACAGATTAATCAAGAACAGTCAGCATGGATTTGTTAAGGGAAGATCGTGTCTGACTAACTTGATTGAGTTCTTTTGAGGAGAATAGCAAGGAGGGCCGATGAGGGCAACGTGTTTGATGTAGTTTACATGGATTTTAGCAAGGCTTTTGACAAGGTCACACATGGTAGGCTGATCAAAAAAGTACAAGCCCATGGGATTCAAGGAAGAGTGACAAAATTGGCTCAGTGGCAGGAAGCAAGGGTAATGGTTGAGGGGAGTTTTTGTGACTGGAAGGCTGTTTCCAGTGGGGTTCCACAAGGCTCAGTACTCAGTCCCTTACTTTCTGTAGTATATATTAATAATTTAGACTTAAATATAAGGGGCATGATAGAGAAATTTGCAGATGATACAAAATTGGCCGTGTGGTTAACGGAGGAGGAAAGCTCTAGATTGCAGGAAGATATCGATGAACTGGTCCGTTGGCAGGAAAGTGGCAAATGCAATTCAATCCAGAAAAGTATGCGTTATTGCATTTGGGGAGGGACAACAAGGCAAGGGAATACACAATAAATGGGAGGATACTGAGCGGTGTAGAGGAATGGAGAGACCTTGGAGTATACGTCCACAGATCCTTAAAGGTAGCATGTCAGTTCGATAAGGTAGTTAAAAAGGCATACGGAATGCTTTCCTTTATTAGCCGAGGCATAGAATACAAGAGCAGAGAAGTTATGCTAGAACTGTATACAACACTAGTTAGGTCACAGCTAGAGTACTGCGTGCAGTTCTGGGCACCACAATTCAGGAAGGGTGTGATTGCACTAGAGGGTGCAGAGGAGATTTACGAGGATGTTGCCAGGACTGGAAAACTTCAGCTATGAGGAAAGATTGGACAGGCTGGTGTTGTTTTCCTTGGAACAGAGGAGGCTGAGTGGAAATTTAATTGAGGTGTATAAAATTATGAGGGGCCTAGATAGAATGGATAGGAAGGACCTATTTCCCTTAGCAGAATGGTCAACAACCAGGAGGCATAGATTTAATGTAGTTGGTAGAAGGATTCGAGGGGAGATTAGGAAACATTTCTTTACCTAAGGGATGGTGGGGGGGGGAGGGGGGGGGCGTCTGGAACTCACTGACTGAAAGGGTGGTAGAGGCAGAAACCCTCATCACATTTAAAAAGTACATGGAAGTGCACTTAAAGAGCCGTGACCTACAGGGCTACGGACCTAGTGCTGGAAGGTGAGATTAGGCTGGGTAGCTCATTTTCGACTGGCCTGGACATGATGGGCCTAATGGCCTCCTTCTGTTTTCTATGATTCTACCATTCTATGATTCTCTTCTGGTTACTCCTCTTCTGCTTCCTCCTCTTCTGCTTCCTCCTCTTCTGCGTCTTCCACTGCCCTCTGTGAGTGGATACTGTAAATCTGAAATGACAGCATAAAATTCTGGAAATACTCAGCAGGTCAGGCAGCATCTTGACCTGAGACGTGAGCTGTTTCTTGCTCCATCGATGTTGCCTCATCTGCTGAGTATTTGCAGCTTTTTCTGTCTCCTTTACCACCCAAGGTCTTGAAAGCATCCAGCAGCACCCCCTATAATCTTAAAAAACTTTTAACATCTATTGCAGCAAGCCACTACTTCAGTAAATTTTTTTTGAAACATTCCAAAAGTTTAAATGCAGGCTTAACTTAAATATATGTGTGTGTCCCTTTTAAGAGGTGCTGACAGCGCCTCTGTCAGTTTGATTGCATGCTGGATTGACCTGGTGTGTTTGGGACTCAGCGCAAAGGTCTAAGTTCACCATGGTGGCATTAAGGCCGACTGATGTCACCACTCCCTCATTTTACTTTGCAGGGCGTTACGTCTTATCGGAAGCGCTTCTAACCCTTCAAAAATGGAAGATGCCGTGGTGTAGGCTGTTTGTTTTTACACTCTGCCTTGATTCGTAGACCTCAGGAATGATAAAGAATGGACAAGACATGGCACAAAATTAAGGCTTAACCCAGTGTCAGTTTTATTACGCAAAAACTAATTAAAAACTACAGAACTAGACTTTTGAGAGAATTGACTGAAGACATACAATCACCCGTCCAGTTTGTAGCTGTAATCGTGGATTGTAGGTTCGTGGTTGTTGGTTCTGTGAAAGGTTGTTCCCTCTTCAGTTCTGTTCCTTCCGTGTTTGTTCCGTACTTCACTTCACTTCTCCATCACATACTTCTGAGCTGCTTCTAGCTTGCATATTTATATCCACATTATGATTAATCCCCCTCTGCGCTGCGGTTTCCAATAATGTGTTTGGATCGATACGTTATTTGTGGTGATTCATTTGACTGACTGCAATGATGGACCTGGATGTCCCCAATTTTCACACGGAGTCTACAAGGCAAAAGGTAGCTCCTCATCTTAAGTACCTCGTTCTCCAAAAATATACACCTGGAGGGGTCCCTTTGTTGTTCTGGTTCTTTGCAGGCTTGGAGTCTCCAGAGAGGTTTGTTTTCCCCCCTCTGGCTAATCAGCTCAGGGCCTCTTCAGTTAGTTTATGAAATGTAACAACCCCATTGTTTCTATGCATAAACCCAGTCTGTTTTCCCGACCGCAGAGATTGTCCTTAATTGGTGGTGAGTCACCACCTGCCCCAGGCTGGCGCCCTTTTTCTCCCTTTGTCCAGTTCATCCCAAAAGCTTGCGCTAAATCAATTTCATCAAATTTTAGTTTGTGGCCTCTTTCTGTGCCTTCTGGAAAATATGTAACCTTACAGCGGGACCTGTCACTCATTCATAGACAGTCCCTCGGCATCGAGGATGACTTGCTTCCACACTAAAAATGAGTTCTCAGGTGACTGAAGAGTTCAATGCGGGACCTACAGTCTCTGTCACAGGTGGGGCAGACGGTGGTTCAAGGAACGGGTGGGTGGGGGGCCTGGGTTACCGCGCGCTCCTTCCGCTGTCGATGCTTGGCTTCCGTTTGCTCTCAGCGAAGAGATGTAAGGTGTTTAGCGCCTTCCCGGATGCTTTTCCTCCACTTTGGGCAGTCTTGGGTTCCCAGGTGTCGGTGGGGATGTTACATTTTTTCAAGGAGGCTTTGAGAGTGTCCTTGAAGCATTTCCTCTGCCCACCTGGGGCTCACTTGCCGTGTCGGCGCTCCGAGTAGAGCGCTTGTTTTGGGAGTCTCGTGTCAGGCATGCGGACGATTTGGCTCGTCAAGCGGAGTTGATCGAGCGTGGTCAGTGCTTTGATGCTGGGGATGTTGGCTTGAGCGAGAACACAGACGTCAGTGCGCCTATCCTGCCAATGGCAGAGTTGGTGGTACTTCTTCAGTGTTTTGAGATGCCTACTATACGTAGTCCATGTCTCTGAGCCATATAGGAGGGCGGCTATCACCACTGCTCTGTAGACCATGAGCTTGGTGACGGGTTTGAGGTCCTGGTCTTCAAACACTCTCTTCCTCAGGTGACCAAAGGCTGCACTGGTGCACTGAAGGCAGTGTTGGACCTCGTCGTCGATGTCTGCCCTTGTTGACAATAGGTGTGGAAAATGGTCCACCTCAGATACAAGCTGCTCCAGCTCCTCCTCATTAAACCAGAGAACTCTGAGCGTCCCTCCATCAGACTTCTTGGAATTTTTTTTTTCACTCCTATAACTTTCCTAGGTGGATGCTAATGATGATTTTGATTCTCTCTCTCCAAATCTGACCTCTCTGTGACTCGCAGTTGCAAGTGAGTGCACAGCTTTCAAGAGCATGCACAGCTGTGCCATCAGTCCCAATTGCGGCAAAAGTGATGTCATCACCCACAAGAAACTAAACAAAAATCCGCAAATCTCGTGCATGCGCGATACACAGCCTCCGATGTTTGCCGAGTCGAGAGGCCTGTACCTATCACCCTACTGCCTGTCGCTCCCGCCGACTCCCGCTACCTGTCGCTCCCGCCCACTCCCGCCCGCCGACAGAGCCGCAGCAAAACTCCCGCCCGACTGGCCCCAGCGGCATAAAATGAAGTTCCGCCCAGGAACCAGCGAGAAATGGGCGGGCTTTAGCTCTGACCAAATTCAAGCCCTTGATCTTTTAATTTTATCCAGAAATTATTTTCATTGCTTTCTTGTCTGTTTTTACTTTTTCGGTCTTTTATCTTATTCTTTTAATCTTTATTTCATTAAAATTTTCCTTCTTGCATGTTTTCTTTCAGCGGGACTTTTCTTTGCCATTTCTTTCTTTCCCATTCTCTTTTTTTTTCTTTTGTCTTTTATGGTTTACTAGCCTCAGAACAGAAGCTCAAAACCATATCCTTTAGAAATCTATGAATCAGTCGGGACAGTCTCTTCATTTCCATTGCTCACTGTCAGGCTGAAATCAGGAAAGAAATCAGTGAAGCAGTTTGGATACATTAGGGAACAGGAACAGTGAGTCAGAACGGAGGTGAATACAGCCAAATGAGATAGTGAGGGATATAGCCAGGAGAGAGAGAGAGAGAGTGAGACAATGAGGGGTCGAGCCAGGAGAGAGAGTGAGACAGACAGTGAATGATATAGCCAGGAGGGAGAGAGAGAGAGAGAGAGACAGTGAGGGGTATAGCCAGGAATGAGAGAGAGAGAGAGAGAGAGAGAGAGAAAGAGAGAGCGATGAGACAACGAGGAATATAGCCAGAAGAGAGAGAGAGAGTGAGATAGTGAGGGGTATAGCCAGGAGAGAGAGAGAGAGAGAGCAGTGAGGGGTATAGCCAGGAGAGAGAGAATGAGGGAGAGAGAGAGAGAGAGCAATGAGACAACGAGGGATATAGCCAGGAGAGAGAGAGAGTGAGATAGAGAGGGGTATAGCCAGGAGAGAGAGAGAGTGAGAGAGAGAGAGAGAGAGGGATGAGACAATGAGAGATATAGCCAGGAGAGAGAGAGAGAGAGACAGTGAGGGGTATAGCCAGGAGAGAGATCAGGGAGCCAAACAAAGAGGGATAAGGTTAGAAGACAAATGGTGAGAGACACGGTTTGGATGCAGACATGAGAATGATAAGTGAGCCAAGGCAGGGCAGTTTCCTGCTAAATTGAGAGAACGATGTGGGATAAAATGCAATGAGAGGTCAGTGAGCCAGAATAAGGTAAGGTGCAGGGATGTGAAACATCAAAAAGCTGGAGCATCAGGTCAAGATTACTATCAGAAACCTAGCACAGAGGTGGAAGGAGCCAAAAGAGGGATCAGAAAACTGAAAGAGTGGGACAGACAGCCGAATTAGATTAGACAACTGCCACAGAGCGAGCTATAGCTAGTAGATAGATCAAAGAATTGGGGCAGAATGATAGATTATAGAGCTGTGGTAGAATGAGAATGCTTCAGAAGAAGGATCATAGAACTGGGAAAGAAATCAAAGAAAGACCTGGGACAGAAAGCAATATGCCAGGAGAGAGATCAGTGGGACAGAATGAAATACAGCTGGGAGATTGAGGGGACGT
The DNA here is from genome assembly GCF_044704955.1 of Pristiophorus japonicus. NCBI lineage: Eukaryota > Metazoa > Chordata > Chondrichthyes > Pristiophoridae > Pristiophorus > Pristiophorus japonicus. The sequence goes on from NC_091991.1 coordinate 17,542,819, forward strand.
AGCCAGAGTAGACAAAACAGACATTCACTGATTTGATATTTTGTCTCTTTTTATAAATGTCCCAGAGAACAACAAATAAGTACCACATGTACAGTTATCAATCATGGGGCAACAGCTATTTCATATTTTTCATATAGTATTTCAAACTTCTTAGAACAAACAAGAAAAGTCATGGACATTGCTAAACTAAATAACAACACACATTTTAGCATTTCTGATATTCCAAAAACCTGGTTCTTTCTGTTATAAGCCCACAATTTTATTCTGTTACATTTGTGTATTATTTGTTCAAATGTGTATGGAACGCTGGCCTTTATCTCAAGAGAGCTGGAATTCAAAGGGGTGTAAGATATGTTACTGTTATATAAAGCTCCTGTCTTAGAGTCCTGTCTTCAGTTCAGGGCCCCCCCACCCCCTCACCCCCCGGAAATAATATATTGGCCTTGAAGGGGTAGCAACACAGATTCACCAGAACGATACCAGGACTAAAAGAGTTAAATTATGAGCACAAGTTGCATCGACTAGGCTCGCATTCCCTTAAGTATAGATGATTAAGGGGTGATCTAATTGATGTATTTAAGAGGATTAAAGGAGTTGATAGGGTAGATAGACAGAAACTATGGCGCCAAAATTCAGCCTCCCGAAAATGCCTCTTACCGCCGGAAAGTGGCAGCCACGCGACAGAGTCGAATGGCCGCCTATTTGGAGTTGAATGGCCGCTGCTCGCGAAATTCTCCTCGGTGCTTTTTCCGGGCGGTCCCCACTTCCGCTCCGCCACTGTCGACCCCTCCTAAGGGTGCAATCAAAGCGTGCACTGCCGATCTCCCGCACCTTTAGATAAAGTCAGAGGAAAGAATCTTCAGGCCGCCAAGTGGTGCGCCCGACAGTTTCTTCTGTCGGTGCATTGTGTTTGCTGTGTGTGCGACGTGACCGTGCGGCGGACATTCAAGGGGAGAGCGCACTGCCGTGGCCGCCAATTTATTTTTTTTGACGGCCGACTGCCAGGTCGGCTTGACAATTATGCCCCCCCGGGTTCGGCCGGGTCGCCAACAGGCAGCTTGGCACCCCCTCTTGGGTGCCAGGCCGCTGGCCCGGCTGAAACCCTCCCAAGAGGCCCAGTGGACCTACCCCACTCCCGCCCCCATTATGACTGCTCGAAAAAAAATGACAAAGAGCTGAAATTTGCGCAAGAGGCCACGTCATCCACAGCGGCAGTGAAAACACATCAAGAGCGGTAGGTGCGACCCGTTTCAGGCGGTGGTGAGTTTCGGCCTTTATATCCTCTGGTAAGGAAGTCCAAAGCAAAGGGGCATAACTTTAAAATTAGAGCTAGACTGTTCAGGGGTGATGTCAGGGAGCACTTCTTCACACAAAGGGTAAAGTGGAACTCTCTTCCCCAAAAAAGCTGTTGAGGTTAGGACAATCGAAAATTTCAAAACTGAGATTAATAGATTTTTGTTAGGCAAGGGTATTAAGAGTTATGGAACCAAGGCAGATAGAAGATACAGATCAGGCAAGATCTAATTGAATGGCAGAACAGGCTGGAGGGGCTGGGTGGCCAACTCTTATTCCTATGATCCTTCCTAACTGTGTTAATTTGTCATTTGAATTTTATTAGAATGGTTATATATATTTTTATGGAAATTTAGAGTTCACGGGTTAGAATTCTCTCTTGGCAGGTGGAAAAATCATGCTGTCAATCTGTAATCTTTTCAACAAATGTTAGCATACACTTCTTGAAACAAGGCATTGGCAGAAACTTGCAACTGCACCACATGCAAGTCAAAGCATGCAAACAAATTGCCCAAATGTTTCAGAAAAGAACTACTTGACCTTAGCAAACAAATCGAATGTTTCTCTTGACAATTTGCCGTAGGAAGCTGGTAGGTTAAATAAACAAGTTGAGAGACAATTACACAAAGGCAGGGCTAGACCCGCTGGTGGTTTTAGTATAAAAAAAAATGAAACTTTCTCTTTGAGTCCAAGAAACTGCTTACGAGGTCTGGAGGCCTCATGTTGCTGAACTGTTCAGGATTATCAGTTTTGACTGAGAGACAAATCAATGCGGTTAAATGTTATGCCATGTCATTTTTAACCAACAATTTAGACAAGAAACTGGAAGGGAATAAACATTTAAAAACGATGAAAGGGAAGTAAGTTCAAGAGTATACAGGAGGTGGAAGAGCCTCCCATCAGAATGAAAGATCCAGTGGCTCTGAGGTTTCCGGCACTTGATTTTAAAGGTGCACGTACTTTAAAATTGTGACTAATTTATGCATTGAAAAACTTAACTTGCCAAGTATCTTTCTGAAATCACATCACTCTAAAGCAGCATTAACTTTTGTTTGTCCAGAGTGAAATGAACATCCAGGCTTACCATTGATAAGTTAATAGTTTACTCCTGCATTTCATTCAGAAGATAATGGCCCTGAATTTGCTGTCAGAGGAGTACGTCCTGAGTAGGCCCTACTTTTACCATCCACACATCCGGGCATTTGCTGGGCAGTGGTTATAGACTAACTCTGCACCAGAGTTCTCAGTCAGTTTGGATGATCTGTCAAGGCGTATGTGATAGAACGCAAGTTCTGGGTTTTCATGTGCAGTGCATACGGAAACCTGCAACTTGCGGAGCCTTTCAGAGGGCTTACAACGGCATACACTGAGCATATTCACCGTCATCGGGACCGCAAATTCCCGGCCATTAGAGACAATATCAGACCTTTTTGGAGTATCACAAACCTCCTCCCTCCCAACAAGCAGGCTCCAACAAGGAACAGAACTGTTTGAGATGAGTGGAAGTTGAGAAGCAGACTGCTTTTGGTAGAAGACATTACACAGCAACCAGCCTGTGGATGGGGGTGAAAAGGAAATAATCAGCAATGAAAAACTCAATAAGCGATACAAGAATCACATCAGGACACAACCTGAAGGAGAAAATAGACACTTCAACCACCATGGTAATCAGGAGCTAGTCAAGAATTTTGTGGCGACATCAAGAGGCTAAAGGAGGCAGGAACTCCCAACATCAAGATGTTATTAGAAAATTATGTTCTGCTATCCATACTGTTTTCACTCAGATGATACTGGCGTTTTAGACTAAGGATTTCTGATTTGGGGGGAGGTGCATCACTGGTGAAGAGGGACTTCTGCCTGCTACAGAGATACGTCCTGACCCTGGATGACTTTCTGGCCCTGAGATCATTTGTATGCTGGAGGTAGGCACTCAGTTAGAGAGTCAAGCTGGACTGGGGACAGAAAGCTGCTTTAGTAGGCCTTGGAGGCCTGCCGTCAAGGGAAAAATTGGCCTCAGAGCTACCTGAAAAATTGGCACTTTTGAAAGCCTAAAATATTTTAAACCTACTGCTACCCATGCTCTGAGAATGATTCCAAGTGCTCATCTGAGGAGAAACATCTAAGGCCCCCTCTGCTGAACCCTGAATGCAGGATGCCAGGATTTATTAGGTGCCCTGGTGTCTAACATTCAAATAAGTCAAATGCAAGGAAATTCAGCATAGACTATCCTTCACACATTATAGTGTGATTTGCATGCATCTGCTCCCATGTAGGAAGGCATCTTTTATGCCCCTGGATTGGCCCTTTGAAACAGGAGGGCCACAGTGAAGCTTCTCCCAGAGCACGTTTCCAGCCCCATCCACCCTATATCTACTGGACACCAGCGGGAGAGGGCTGGAAAGCCAAGTGAGACCTAATCTAGGTTTCAACCTTTAATCCATTCCCGTGCAGCTCTCTGACCACGTCAGTCAGCACTGTGCTATTGCCATCTACAGGAAGACCTCACTCCAGAAAGCAAAGTAATTACCTTGCATATAATAAAAAATGTTCCTTTGTCCACTCATCGGGGGTAACTTCGATTTTGTGCCAGAGTGTAAAATGGGTGATAGCAAATTTGGAGCCTGTTTTACCTCTTAATAAAGTCAATGGAAATAAAAAATTCAGAGAGAGGTAAAATGGCCTGCTGATTTGCTATCATTTCTTTTACACTATCGCACAAAAGTCAAAATGACCCCATTATCTTTTCTTCATAATTTTAAATATAAAAATTACATTTTATCTCTAGTCTAATAGAAATATTAAAAGACTCTCTCTCAGAACATTACAATATTTCTTTCAGTTGCAGTTTGGAGTGTGCAGTGTCAGTGACCTTCAATTTCATTGTATGTTTGTAGTTATGGTGGACTCACTAATTCCTAAGGTATTAGGGAAAAGCCAGTAGCATTAATGATCTTGGGTGCTGCCAGTTTAAGGGAAACTGGCAATGCTGCAGAAATAACAGTGATATTATGCAACTTATGGCAAGAATTGTCTGCTGAACCTGTGGAGCGTCAGCCATTGATTTAGCTTAATAGCAAAATAATTCAGATATTTGAAGGGTAGCGTCCATTCCCCATTAACGATGATCTTTTTGCTGGCGTGCAACTCCTGCTGCATAATGAATTTGGGTCAGATATGCTTCTTTGAGCCCTTTTATAGTTGTTTTGGCAATATTAAGATGAGCTTCAACTGAGTCAGTGTGACAACAACTTGCATTCATATAGTGCCTTTAATGTAGAAAAATATCTCCAGGCGTTTCCCAGAAATGTAATCAGACAAAAATGGATGCCAAGCCAAAGGAGGAGACATTGAGGTGGCTGGTGGGTGGAGGGTCAGTGGGGATGGGATAGGGATGGGAGAGGGCGAGATGGGATGAGGATGGGTGGTGGGATGGGTGGAGTGGATAACCAAAAGCTTGGTCAAAGAGGTGAGTTTTCAGATCGTAAAGGGGTCGGGGAGGATGGAGAGACAAAAAGGTTTTGGGGAGGGGATCCCAGAGCATATGGCCTGGATAGCTGAAGGCATAGTTGCAAATGATGAGGCATGCTCAAGAGGCTAGAGCTGGAGGAACGTAGAGTTTGAGTGGTTGCATGGCCGGAAGAGGTTACAGAGATAGGGAAAGGCAAGGTCAGGAAATAATATAAATACAAAGAAGAGAATTTTAAATTGGAGGTGTCGGGGGATCGTGAGCCGACGTAGGTTAGTAAGGACTGGGTGAGGAGGACTTTGTGCAGGATAGGATATAAGCAGCGAGGTTCGTATGAGAGAAGTTTATGGAGGGTGAAGGATGGAAAACATTGGAATAGTCGGCCATTGTTTTCTTCTATTTGCGAGAACAAGCCAAAACTAATCGCATTCTCTCTCCCCATAGCCCCCTATCTAACTCTGCTATAAATATTTATCCAAATATTTGCATTTCAAAATAATAATTGAATACCGAGTAAGATATTAATTCATCAGTTGCTCATAAGTTAGCCTCTTCCATCTGCACTGTATTTATCCAATTTCAATTGGGCCTTGGGCCTACCTGTTCCCTGCGTCCAGTTCACGCTGACAGTCTGCCCCTATCCAATTTCTACTTTGTAACCTCCCCAATTCTGCAAAACTATCAATAACCAACAATGGGGTAGAATTTACTCCACCGCATTCCAGTTACGATGGGCTCAATTTTCCCCAGTGATTTGCGCCGTTTTTTTGGAGCAGGCTGCTTTTTTTGGCCGCAGTTAAAAATCCACAGTTTGCCCAATCAATTTGCACCAGTGCAACTCAGTTAGTTACGATTTTTTTCGGTCAGTTTTTGTTTCAGCCAAAGGGGGCGTAACCTGCCACCCGCGCCAATTCTGGCCATTTAGGGAAGTTTGGCCAGCTGAGAGTTACTCCAGTTCTACTTAGGCCAGCGTATGTGGCCTCTGCAGAAAAACGTTCCGGAGAGTTAAAGAAATCAGTGCAGGTAAGTGCAGCAGATGCCCGGACAGCAGCAGCAGGAAAAGTAAGAGCGAGGAGGAGAGAGAGAGGGGTGAGGCATGGAATGGGGTGTGGAAGGGGGTGTGGGGAGTGGTAAGGGGGTGGGGGGGAAGCCTTTTGGGTATAGTTAGGTGCGGGGACTGGGAGGGAGGAGGCCATTTGGCCTGGGATAGGGGCAGTGTCGCGGACCGGCAAGGCACTCGGCCAGGGCTCGGAGCGGGGAGCGGGACCGGTAAGGCACTCGGGACTGCGGGGGGGAGGGGATCGGATCGGCAAGCCCTTCGGCCAGGGCTAGGGGTGGGGGACCGGCAAGGCACTTGGGCTGGGGGGGCGGGGACCTGGACTGGGACCGGCAAGCTCTTCGGCTAGGAGCAGGGAGCGACACCGGCAAGGCACTCGGGGCTATGGGGGGGGGGGGGGGGGGAGTGCTGGACCTGGAGCGACACAGGCAAGGAGCTTAGGCGGGCTAAGGAAGCAGCCCAGCAAGCCCTTTGGCCAAGACTCGGGGCAGGGAGCAGGACTGGCTTTAATAATTGGAGGGAAGTTGCTGCAATATATTTTAATGTGTTTTTTAAGTTGATGCAATGTGTTTTAATGTGTTGGGAGCTGGCTGTATGTTTCACTTTACAGCCTCAACTCGCATTGTGTCCCCGGTTACCGTGGCAACCTGATCTTTTTGGCGCAGATCAAGGCTCCACCCCCAAAACTAAAGGCCAGGTTAGGCCACGCCAAAATGAAGAAATCCAACAAGGAAACTTAGAATTTTTTTTTTGCCGTACTTGGGCCCCCAAAAAACAGGCATAACAAGTACGCCAAAAAAAACTTTGGGGAAAATTGAGCCCTATATTCTGCATTTCTCAAATGCTTCATTTCAAGAGCCTTCTCAAAACCCTCCCCTTCGAAGATGTCTTTACTCCCAATTCTAGCCTTTCCCCATTCTGTGTACACTGTATCTCTTTCCTCCTTGTTGTAAAACACTTTAAGATATCATCCTGCATGTGATAGAAATGCGAGTTGGTGTTCTTGTGAAACACAGTGACCCGTGCGAACTCAATAAAGCAAATTGTTTTTACTTGATATATGCTATTACTGCCAGCAAGCCATGAGAATGATCAGCAGTTTGCGGCTCCAACTACTGTAAAATCAAGCTAAAAGTAATGATGCATAACATAACACAAAGCTTCTAAACATACCAATTGTTCTACTGACTGAATATTTTTGACAAGAATGTGTGACATTTCAAAGCTTGCATCATAGCTCATAATATCCTGAAGCTGTTTTACTAATAAAAAAACCAATGGCCCCAAAATTCCTGTGACTGGTCAAAAAATGGTGCCTGCTGTTAGTTAGACTTGCCCTTACCCTTTAATCCCCATGATACTTTGCATGGCAAGCTGCTGGAAGTGTGAAATGGCATGGCACCTTCTACTGGGATCTGAGTGAACACGGCAAGCAATTGTGCAACCCCTTATCCCCAATCAGATTGAACTGAACAGTGCAAGGTCTGAACAAGGAAGTGTAAGTTAGAATGACAAATTCAATGTCATCAAGTACGGAAAGAGAAATAAGGAGAGAGAAAGATTGAATTAAGAGAGAGAGAGAGAAAAGAGACAGAAAGAAAAAGTTTAAAAAAAAGAACATTTATTTCAATTAGAAAAAATCTCCAACAAAAATTAAAATCTGAAGGAATGAAACTCTGCACTTGTAGTAATTAATTTTCAGTATCAGCGAGGTTGACTGGCAGTAATTAACACGTATTACATCATTACAAGGGTGCTTCGACTTGAAAAGTGGAGAGCACAGAAATCAAAGGCAAAAATCAAAAAGGGCCACATTACATCAAAATTCTAAAAGGACAAAGAGTGTTAAAAAAACAAGACTGAAGGCTCTGTGTCTCAATGCAAGGAGCATTCGTAATAAGATGGATGAATTAACTGCACAGATAGCTGTTAACAGATATGATGTAATTGGGATTACGGAGACATGGCTCGAGGGTGACCAACGCTAGGAACTCAACATCCAGGAATATTCAACATTCAGGAAGGATGGACAGAAAGGAAAAGAAGGTGGGGTAGCGTTGCTGGTTAAAGAGGAGATTAACGCAATAGTAAGGAAGGACATTAGCTCGGATGATGTGGAATCTGTATGGGTAGAGCTGCGGAACACTAAAGAGCAGAAAACGTTAGTGGGAGTTGTGTACAGGCCATCAAACAGTGGTAGTGAGGTTGGCGATGGCATCAAATAGGAAATTAGGGATTCGTGCAATAAATTAAAGGTACAGCAGTTATCATGGGTGACTTTAATCTACATATAGATTGGGCTAACCAAACTGGTAGCAATTACAAATGGGTATGATTTGGTGGCCATTACTGAAACGTGGTTGCAGGGTGGCCAAGACTGGGAATTAAACATACAGGGGTATCTGACAATTCAGAAAGATAGACAAGAAGGGAAAGGAGGTGGGGTAGCTCTGTTAATAAAGGATGATATCAGGGGGGCTTGTGAGAGACGATATTGGCTCTAATGAACAAAATGTTGAATCATTGTGGGTGGAGATTAGAGATAGTAAGGGGAAAAAGTCACTGATGGGCGTAGTTTATAGGCCCCCAAATAATAACTTCACGGTGGGGCGGACAATAATCAAGGGAATAATGGAGGCATGTGAAAAAGGAACGGCAGTAATCATGGGGGATTTTAACCTACATATCGATTGGTCAAATCAAATCACACGGGGTAGCCTTGATGGGTAATTCATAGAATGCATACGGGATTGTACTTAGAACAGTATGTTACAGAACCTACAAGGGAGCAAGCTATCTTAGATCTGGTCCTGTGTAATGAGACAGGAATAATAAACGATCTCCTCGTAAAAGATCCTCTCGGAATGAGTGATCACAGTGTGGTTGAATTTGTAATACAGATTGAGGGTGAGGAGATAGTGTCTCAAACGAGCTTAAACAAAGGGCACTACAGTGGGATGAGGGCAGAGTTGGCTAAAGTAGACTGGGAACACAGACTAAATGGTGGCACAATTGAGGAATAGTGGAGAACTTTTAAGGAGCTCTTTCATAGTGCTCAACAAAAATATATTCCAGTGAAAAAGAAGGGCGGTAAGAGAAGGGATAACCAGCCGTGGATAACCAAGGAAATAAAGGAGAGTATCAAATTAAAAACCAATGCGTATAAGGTGGCCGAGGTTAGTGGGAAACTAGAAGATTGGGAAAATTTTAAACGACAGCAAAGAATGACTAAAAAAGCAATAAAGAAAGGAGAGATAGATTATGAAAGTAAACTTGCGCAAAACATAAAAACAGATAGTAAAAGCTTTTACTGATATATAAAATGGAAAAGAGTGACTAAAGTAAATGTTGGTCCCTTAGAAGATGAGAAGGGGGATTCAATAATGGGAAATGTGGAAATGGTTGAGACCTTAAACAATTATTTTGCTTCGGTCTTCACAGTGGAAGACACAAAAACCATGCCAAAAATTGCTGGTTACGGGAATGTGGGAAGGGAGGACCTTGAGACAATCACTACCACTAGGGAGGTAGTGCTGGACAGGCTAATGGGACTCAAGGTAGACAAGTCCCCTGGTCCTGATGAAATGCATCCCAGGGTATTAAAAGAGATGGCGGAAGTTATAGCAGATACATTCGTTATAATCTACCAACATTCTCTGGACTCTGGGGAGGTACCATCGGATTGGAAAGCAGCTAATGTAACGCCTCTGTTTAAAAAAGGGGGACAGACAAAAGGCAGGTAACTATAAGCCGGTTAGTTTAACATCTGTAGTGGGGAAAATGCTTGGAGCTATCATTAAGGAAGAAATAGCGGGACATCTAGATAGGAATAGTGCAATCAAGCAGACGCAACATGGATTCATGAAGGGGAAATCATGTGTAACTAATTTACTGGAATTCTTTGAGGATATAATGAGCATGGTGGATAGAGGTGTACCGATGGATGTGGTGTATTTGGATTTCCAAAAGGCATTCGATAAGGTGCCACACAAAAGGTTCCTGCAGAAGATAAAGGTACGCAGAGTCAGAAGAAATGTATTAGCATGGGTAGAAAATTGGCGAACTAACAGAAAGCAGAAAATTGGGATAAATGGGTCCTTTTCAGGTTGGCAATTGGTGATTAGTGGTGTGCCACAGGGATCAGTGCTGGGACCACAACTGTTTACAATATACATAGATGACCTGGAAGAGGGGACAGAGTGTAGTGTAACAAAATTTGCAGATGACACAAAGATTAATGGGAAAGCGGGTTGTGTAGAGGACACAGAGAGGCTACAAAGAGATTTAGATAGGTTAAGCGAATGGTCTAAGGTTTGGCAGATGGAATACAATGTCGGAAAATGTGAGGTCATCCACCTTGGAAAAAAAACAGTAAAAGGGAATATTATTTGAATGGGGAGAAATTACAACATGCTGCGGTGCAGAGGGACCTGGGGGTCCTTCTGCATGAATCTCAAAAAGTTAGTTTGCAGGTGCAGCAGGTAATCAGGAAGGTGAATGGAATGTTGGCCTTCATTGCGAGAGGGATGGAGTACAAAAGCAGGGAGGTCCTGCTGCTACTGTACAGGGTATTGGTGAGGCCGCACCTGGAGTACTGCGTGCAGTTTTGGTCACCTTGCTTAAGGAAGGATATACTGGCTTTGAAGGGGGTACAGAGACGATTCACTAGGCTGATTCCGGAGATGAGGGCGTTACCTTATGATGATAGATTGAGTAGACTGGGTCTTTACTCGTTGGAGTTCAGAAGGATGAGGGGTGATCTTATAGAAACATTTAAAATAATGAAAGGGATAGACAAGATAGAGGCAGAGAGGTGTTTCCACTGGTCGGGGAGACTAGAACTAGGGGGCACAGCCTCAAAATACGGGGGAGCCAATTTAAAACTGAGTTGAGAAGGAATTTCTTCTCCCAGAGGGTTGTGAATCTGTGGAATTCTCTGCCCAAGGAAGCAGTTGAGGCTAGTTCATTGAATGTATTCAAATCACAGATAGATAGATTTTTAACCAATAAGGGAATTAAGGGTTATGGGGAGCGGGCGGGTAAGTGGAGCTGAGTCCACGGCCAGATCAGCCATGATCTTGTTGAATGGCAGAGCAGGCTCGAGGGGCTAGATGGCCTACTCCTGTTCCTAATTCTTATGTTCTTATGTTCTTGTGTAATACGGTGGAGGAGGATTTCCTGGAGTGTATAAGGGATGATTTTCTAGACCAATATGTCAAGGAACCAACTGGAGAGCAGCCATCCTAGACTGGGTCTTCTGTAATGAGAGAGGATTAATTGGCAATCTTGTTGTGCGAGGCCCCTTGGGGAAGAATGAACATAATATGGTAGAATTCTTCATTAAGAAGGAGAGTGACACGGTTAATTCAGAGACTAGGGTCCTGAACTTAAAGAAAGGTAACTTTGATGGTATGAGATGCGAATTGGCTAGCATAGACTGCAAATGATGCTAAAAGGGTTGACGGTGGATAGGCAATAGCAGACATTTAAAGATCACATGGATGAACTTCAACAATTGTACATCCTGTCTGGCGTAAAAATAAAGCAGGGAAGGATGCTCAACCGTGGCTAACAAGGGAAATTAAGGATAGTGTTAAATCCAAGGAAGAGGCATATAAATTGGCCAAAAAAAGCAACAAACCTGAGGACTGGGAGAAATTTAGAATTCAGCAGAGGAGGACAAAGGATTTAATTAGGCGGGAGAAAATAGAGTACGAGAGTAAGCTTGCAGGGTACATAAAAACTGACTGCAAAAGCTTCTATAGGTACATAAAGAGAAAACGATTAGTGAAGACAAACGTAGGTCCCTTGCAGTCAGAATCAGGTGAATTTATAATGGGGAACAAAGAAATGGCAGACCAATTGAACAAATACTTTGGTTCTGTCTTCACTGTTGAAGACACAAATAACCTTCCAGAAATACTAGGGGACCGAGGGTCTAACGAGAAGGAGGTACAGAAGGAAATCCTTATTAGTCAGGAAATTTGTGTTAGGAAAATTGATGGGATTGAAGGCCAATAAATCCCCAGGGCCTGATAGTCTGCATCCCAGAGTACTTAAGGAAGTGCCCTAGAAATAGTGGATGCATTGGTGGTCATTTTCCAACATTCTATAGACTCTGGATCAGTTCCAATGGATTGGGTGGTAGCTAATGTAACCCCTCCTTGTAAAAAAGGAGGGAGAGAGAAAACAGGGAATCTTAGGGCCCAAGTTTCGGGCCGGACCTAGAATGGCACAGCCTCGACCGGGACGCCCGTTTTTCGCGCCTAAAAAAAACTTACAGATTCTCCGGCTCCCTGCTGGTCCTCTTGAGTCGGGCGCGGCGCAGCACGAGCTGTGGGGGGCGGAGCCAGATCCCTGCGCTGAAAACAGTGCCGGGACCTCTGCTCATGCGCGCAACAGTGGGCGCACATGTGCAGTAGCTCCAGGCGCCCAAAACTGTGTGGGAGGGGCCCGAAGCACGCAGCCCCTAGCCCTGGCTGGATGGCCTCACTGGGGCTGCATGAATAAGGCTGCCTCCCACGCCCAGCTCCTGCTTCCTCCCGACCCGACTCGACTCGGCTCCCGCTTCCTCCCACCCCGCCCCCAGACCGGACTGGACCCGTCCCCTCGGACTGGACCCAACCCGCGCCCCCCCCCGCCCCCCGCCGACCTGACCTCCCTCTCCCTCCCTCCCCCGACCCGAACCGAACCGAACCGACCTCCCTCTCCCACCACCCCCCCGGCCCGCGTTCCCGACACCCCCCCCCGCCACCCGGACTAGACCCGACACAATCTGAACTCCCTTCCCCCCCCCCCGACATGAACCGACCCGACCCCGACCCGCGCTCCCTCCCTTCGCCCCCCCGACCCGACCCGCGCTCCCGACCCCGACCCGCGCTCCCCCTGACCTGACCCGCGCTCCCGACCCCGGACCCGACCCGACCCAACGCCACCTACCTGTAAATCTGGTGCTGGGGACGGGCCCTGCCCGAAGTCTTGGGCCCGGCCGGGCCCGGCCCGTTCAGCCTCCCCCCGCCTTCTCCTTCCCCCTTCCCCCCCTTCTTCCCACTTCTCCTTCCCCCTTCCCCCCCACTTCTCCTTCCCCCACTCCTTCCCCCCTCCTCCCCCTCCTCTCCTCCCACTTCTCTTTCCCCCCATCTCTTTCCCCCCTTATCTTTCCCCCATTTTCCTCCACCCCCTTTCCCCTTCTCTTCTCCCCCCTTGCCCCTTCTACCCCCATGCCCCTTTCCTCTTCTCCCCCCTTTCCCCTTCTCTCCCCTTCCCCTTCTCCCCCCTCCCCTTCTCCCCCCTCCCCTTCTCCCCCTCCCCTTCTCCCCCCCTCCCCTTCTCCCCTTCCCCTTCTCCCCCTTCCCCTCTCCCCCTTCCCCTTCTCCCCCTTCCCCTTCTCCCCCCTTCCCCTTCTCCTCCTCCCCCTTTTCCTCCTCCCCTTCTCCTCCTCCCCCTTCTCCTCCCCCTTCTCCTCCTCCCCCCTTCCCCTTCTCCTTCTCCCCCCTCCCCCTTCTCCTCCTCCCCCCTTCCCCTTCTCCTCCCCCCCTTCCCCTTCTCCTCCCCTCCTTCCTCTTCTCCTCCCCCCCTTCCCCTTCTCCTCCCCTCATCCCCTTCTCCTCCCCCCTTCCCCTTCTCCTCCCCCCCTTCTCCTTCTCTTCCCCCTTCCTCTTCCTCTCCCCCTTCCCCTTCCCCTCCCACCCATCCCCTTCCCATCCTCCCTTCCCCTTCCCCTCCCCCCTCTTCCCCTTCCCCTCCCCCCTCTTCCCCTTCCCCTCCCCCCTTCCCCTTCTCCTTCCCCCCTTCCCCTTCTCCTCCCCCCTTCCCCTTCTCCTCCCCCTCCCCTTCTCCTCCCCCCTCCCCTTCTCCTCCCCCCCTCCCCTTCTCCTCCCCCCTTCCATTCTCCTCCCCCCTTCCCCTTCTCCTCCTCCCCCCTTCCCCTTCTCCCCCCTTCCCCTTCTCCCCCTTCCCCTTCTCCCCCTTCCCCTTCTCCCCCCTTTCCCCTTCTCCCCCCTTCCCCTTCTCCCCCCCTTCCCCTTCTCCTCCTCCCCTTCTCCTCCTCCCCCCTTCCGCTTCTCCTCCTCATCCCCTTCCCCTTCTCCTCCTCCCCCCTTCCCCTTCTCCTTCTCCCCCCTCTCCCTTCTCCTCCTCCCCCTTCCCATTCTCCTCCCCCCTTCCCCTTCTCCTCCCCCCTTCCCCTTCTCCTCCCCCCCTTCCCCTTCTCCTCTCCCCTTCCCCTTCTCCTCCCCCCCTTCCCCTTCTCTTCCCCCCTTCCTCTTCCCCTCCCCCCCTTCCCCTCCCCCCTTCCCCTTCCCCTCCCCCCAATCCCCTCCCCCTCCCCCCCTTCCCCTTCTCCTTCCCCCTTCCTCTTCTCCTCCCTCCTTCCTCTTCTCCTCCCCCCCTCCCCTTCTCCTCCCCCCCTCCCCTTCTCCTCCCCCCTTCCCCTCCCCCCCCTTCCCTTCTCCTCCCCCTTCCCCTTGTACTCCTTCCTCTCCTCTTGTCCCCCCCTCCCCCTTCTCTCCTTCCCTTCCCCTGCGCCCCCCTCCCCCTGCGCCCCCCCCCTCCCCTCGCTGTCAGAAACACAGACACTGACAGACAGACAGAGAGATAGAGACACACTGTGGGGGGGCATCCCAGCACGCTGTTGGAGGGCTCCCGGTGCTGCAGTTGGTAAGTAGAAAATGTTTTATTTATTGATTTAAAAATATATATATATTTCTTATTAATTTTTTTTGATTGATTTATTGGTTGATTTATTGATGTTTTTATCATTTATTATTGATGATGGCTCTTTATTTGTAAAACTGAAGTGTTTAATGTTTGTAAACTTCCCTTTCAACCCCCCCCCCCATTCCCTAAGCCTGATTGGTAACCTGCGCCTGATTTTCTAAAGTGTAGACAAGGTTTTTTCGAGCGTACAAAAATCTTCACTTACTCCATTCTAAGTTAGTTTAGAGTAAGTTTTCACTGCCGAAACTTTGAAAACAGGCGTAAGTGGCCTGACACGCCCCCTTTTGAAAAATAAATTATGTTCCAAAGTGAAACTGTTCCAACTGACTAGAACTGGAGCAAACTAAATGCCGAGAATTTGAATTTCTAAGATACTCCATTCTACACCAGTTGCTCCAAAAAATCAGGAGCAACTGAGGCCGAAACTTGGGCCCATAGACTGGTTTGCCTGACATCGGTAGTGGGGAAAATGTTGGTATCAATTATTAAAGACGTAATAGCAACGCATTTGGAAAGCAGTGACAGGTCGGTCCAAGTCATCATGGTTTATGAAAGGGAAATCATGCTTGACAAATCTTCTAGAATTTTTTGAGGATGTAATGAGTAGAGTGGACAAGGGAGAACCAGTGGATGTGGTGTATTTGGACTTTCAAAAGGCTTTTGACAAGGTCCCACACAAGAGATTAGTGTGTAAAATTAAAGCACATTGGGGGTAATGTATTGACGTGGATAGAGAACTGGTTGGCAGACAGTAAGCAAAGAGTGGGAATAAATGGGTCCTTATCAGAATGGCAGGCAGTGACTAGTGGGGTACCGCAATGTTCAGTGCTGGGCCCCCAGCTATTTACAACATACATTAATGATTTGGACGAAGGAATTGAATGTAATATCTCCAAGTTTGCAGATGACACTAAGCTGGGTGGCAGTGTGATCTGTGAGGAGGATGCTAAGGTGACTTGGACAGGTTAGGTGAATGGGCAAATGCATGGCAGATGCAGTATAATGTAGATAAATGTGAGGTTATCCACTTTGGTGGCAAAAACAGGGAGGCAGAATATTATCTGAATGGTGACAGATTAGGAAAAGGGGAGGTGCAACGAGACCTGGGTGTCATGGTACATCAGTCATTGAAAGTTGGCATGCAGGTACAGCAGGCGGTGAAGAAGACAAATGGCATGTTGGCCTTCATAGCGAGAGGATTTGAGTATAGGAGCAGGGAGGTCTTACTGCAGTTGTACAGGGCCTTGATGAGGCCACACCTTGAATATTGTGTAGAGTTTTGGTCCCCTAATCTGATGAAGGACATTCTTACTATTGAGGGAGTGCAGCAAAGGTTCACAAGACTGATTCCCGCGATGGCAGGACTGACATATGAAGAAAGACTGGATCGACTAGACTTATATTCACTGGAATTTAGAAGAATGAGAGGAGATCTCATGGAAACATATACAATTCTGATGGGATTGGACAGGTTAGATACCAGGAAGACAGGAAGAATGTTCCCGTTGTTGAGGAAGTCCAGAACCAGGGGTTACAGTCTAAGGATAAGGGGTTAGCCATTTAGGACCGAGATGAGGAGAAACTTCTTCACTCAGAGAATTGTGAACCTGTGGAACTCTATCACAGAAAGTTGTTGAGGCCAGTTTGTTAGATACATTCAAAAGGGAGTTAGATGTGACACTTAAGGCTAAAGGGATCAAGGGGAATGGAGAGAAAGCAGGAATGGGGTACTGAAGTTGCATGATCAGTCATGATCATATTGAATGGTGGTGCAGGCTTGACGGGATGAATGGCGTGCTCCTGCACCTATTTTCTATGTTTCCATGTTTCTATGAAATGACTTGGTTTAACTTTCTGTGACGAGTTTACTTCATATTTACGATACAAGTACAGGAACTTTATGCTGCTCAATGCATTTGAATAGGGAGCCAAACAACAAGATTGGTTTACCCAAAGCTAGCAGCGGAGTGGCGCATCTCCGACAGCAACTCCTCAATTTCCGCGTTTAATAACACATCTGCCCTTGCCTGAAGTTGCAATGGCATTTGCACTTAAATAATGGCAAACGCTATTCGTCCCGCCGTTATTTTGACAGCAATTTTTGGCCCAACATCTTTTAAAAGTGTGACCTTCCATACAATGACATTTATAATGAATTAAATGGAACCGATGCAGTCAAGCATTGAGTTGTCTCTAAGAGGTCCAAACCTTTGAATGGCTTATGTCACCTGTACAGCATTGTCCGAATTTGCTGTTTGTACAGCCAGCATCATTCAATATCAGAAATACTCATTCATTTTCCATGGTGTTGCCCATGGACAAAAGTTTTAAAAACATTTCAGCAATACGTTGTTGCTTACTGTATCTAGAAAGCAGATGGACATTTATTTGAATTATATAGATTTTCACAAATAATTGCTGACCTTGCAATGCTTCCCAGCTCGGTTGCCCCAGCAAGGGTAAATGATGTCCCCCTGCACCCCTGTATCACATCAGCATCTACAGTTGCCTGTATATTTGTTATCTGCAGTCAATTACTTCAAATTTGCATTTTAAACAATAAAAGATCAGCCTTCCTAGGAGTTTGTATTATTTCTTTAACAGCAGTCAGCAGAAGGAGAAACACAAAACCTCAAATTCATATCAACCAGGCTAAGTTGGTTAATTTACCATGCGGAGGGAACTTGCTGTGAATTGCTGTGTATCCACAATTACTGTATTCTATGTTTAATGAGTTTTGACAGGTGGAGATGGCCTGGGGAAGTGGGGATGGTAGTTCACTTTGAATTAGAGATGAAATCCTTTCAGGGGTGTGTGAACAGTCAGCATGTCCATCTTGTCTATTTTTGCATGACTAGAAATAGCATTATTTTAACAAAGCAATAGGTTATCTCATTTTATTTTTAAAATAGATTTTCTTTTGTCGCTCACCATTTTCTTGTTTTCCTTATTCTTTTGACGGTTTTTGGTATTTTTGTGCTCAATGTGAAACAGTGCAGTACTAACGAAAGGAATACTCTCTACTCTCTGTCCAATGTCATCATCAAGCACTCTCAATTCACCTAGAATATAGGCTAGGAATGGAATGAGGGGTGAAGCTGTGACTTAGCTCTTGCAGGGAGCACAACTAGGAAATTGTAGCAAGTCATTGGCTGCGCTCCTGTGATTTCCTAAGAACATAAGAAATAGGAGCAGGAGTAGGCTAGTTGGCCCTTCAAGCTTACTCTTCCATTCAATGAGATCATGGCTGATCTTCTACCTCAACGCCACTTGTCTGCGCTATCCCCATATCCCTTGCTTCCCTTAATATCCAAACATCTATCGATCTCTGTCTTGAATATAATCAATGACTGAGCCTCCACAGCCCTCTGGGGTAGAGAATTCCAAAGAGTCACAATCCTCTGAGTGAAGAAATTTCTCCTCATCTCAGTCCTAAATGGCCGACCCCTTATTCTGAGACCCTTGTTTTACACTCCCCAGCCAGGGGAAACATCCTCCCTGCATCTACCCTGTCAAGCCCTGTAAGAATGTTTTATATTTCAATGAGATCACCTCTCATTCTTCTAAACTCTAGAAAAAATAGGCCTAGTCTACTCAATCTCTCCTCAAAGGACAATCCTCCCATCCCAGGAATCAGTCTGGTGAACCTTCGTTGCACTCCCTCCATGGAGAGTATATCCTTCCTTAGGTAAGGAAACCAAAACTGTGCACAATACTCCAGGTGTGGTCTCACCAGGGCCCTATATAATTGCCGTAAGACGCCTTTACTCTTATACACAAATTCTCTTGTAATAAAGGCCAACATATCATTTGCTTTCTCAATTTATTGCATGTTAACCTTCAGTGATTCGTGTACAAGGACACCCAGGTCCTTCTGAACACCAACATTTCCCAATATCTCACCATTTAAAAAATACTCTGCATTCTATTTTTCCTCCCAAAATGGATAACCTCACATTTATCCACATTATATTCCAGTTGCCATGTCCTTGCCCACTCACTTAGCCTGTCTATATCCCCTTGAAGTCTCTATGCCTCCTCCTCGCAACTTACATTCCCACCTAGCTTTCTATCATCAGCAAACTTTGATACAGTACATTTGATTCCCTCATCCAAATCATTGATATATATTGTGAATAGCTGAGGCCCAAGCACCGATCCCACTAGTTACAGCCTGCCAACCCAAAAATTACTCGTTTATACGTACTCTGTTTTCTGTCCGTTAACCAATCCTCAATCCATGCTAGTATATTACCGTCAATCCCATGAACCCTAATTTTGTTTATTCACCACTTGTGTAGCACCTTATTGAATGCCTTCTGAAAATTCAAATATGCCACATTCACTGGTTCCCCCTTATCCATTCTGCAACTTACAACCTCAAAAACCTCTAACACATTTTTCAAAAATGATTTCCCTTTTATAAATCCGTGTTGACTCTGCCCAATCTTATTATTCTTTTCTAAGTGCCCTGTTCCCATGTCCTTAATAATAGATTCTAGCACTTTCCCTACTACTGATATCAGGCTAACTGGTCTGTAGTTCCCTGTTTTCTCTCTCCTTCCTTCCTTAAACAGTGGGGTTACATTTTTCTATCTTCCAATCCACAAGAATCGTTCTAGAGTCTATGGAATTTTAGAAGATGACAACCAATGGATCCATTATTTCTATAGCCACCTCTTTCAAAACCCCAGGATGTCGGACATCAGGTCCAGGGAATTTATCAGCTTTCAGCCACATAAATTTCTCCAGTACTATTTTTTTACTAATACTAATTTCTTTCAGTACCTTATTCTAGCTGGACCCTTGGTTTGCCAATATTTCCGGCAAGTTTTTTACATCTTCTTCTGTGAAGACAGACACACGTATTTGTTTCATTTCTCTGCCATTTCCTATTCATAGAAACATAGAAACATAGAAAATAGGGGCAGGAGTAGGCCATTCGGCCCTTTGAGCCTGCACCGCCATTCAACAAGATCATGGCTGATCACCCACCCAAGCACCTCCCCCCCCCATGCCCCTTCCACCGCACCCCCCCCCCCCGACCCCCCCCAAGCCGCAAGGACCACATCCAACTCCCTCCCGAACACATCCAATGAACTGGCATCAACAACTCTCGGCGGCAGGGAACCCCACAGGCCAACAACTTCCCAAGTGAAGAAGTCTCTCCCAATCCCAGCCCCAAACAGCCCACCCCCCCATCCCAAGAGCGTGCCACCCCCCTGGCTCCGGACCCACCCAACACCGGGAACACTCCCCCCGCACCCAACCCGCCCGTCCTATCAGAAACCTTCCCAAATGCCGAACACCCCCGGATGTCGAGCCCCAGCCCCAACCACCCCGGAGCCACGCCCCCGCGATGCCAACCACACCACATCCACCAACTGCCATCTGCGCAGTCAACCCGTCCATCCCACTCTGAACACTCCCCGCACTGAGGCACAGAGCCCCCAGACCAGCCCCTCCAACACACTTTGCCCCCCCCAGACCTTTGCTGCAATGTGGCCCCTCCTGTCCCCCGCCCTGGGTTTCTCCGCCCCCCACCTCCACCACTCTCCCCTCCATCCCCTGCCCCTGTCTCCCCTCATCTTCCCTCTGCCTCCCCGCACAGGCTCCCATCTTGGGGGCGGTAACCTTCTGGGGCAAGGAATTTTAGCCCCCAACGTGGAAGTCCTGCTCCCGCCGCAGAATTGGCCTTACCACCCCTCAATGGAAGCGGAGTGCAATTTCCCACACTCCACTTCCTTTGGGGGCAGTTACCTGGGTACGACTGGATGCTCCTGTAACAGTTTGAGCTGGTGCTCTCCACTTTCTCTCCTGTGACAGTTTGAACTGGTGCTCTCCACTCTCCCGTCCTGTGACATTCCCCATTATAATTTTTCCTGTCTCAGCCTGTAAGGGACCCACATTTACTTTTGCTAATCTTTTCCTTTTTACATACCTATTGAAGCTTTTACAGTCTGTTTTTGTGTCTCTCATTAGTTTACTCTCATATTCTATTTTCCCTGTCTTTATCAATTTCTTCCTCCTTTGCTGAATTCTAAAATCCTCCCAATCCTCACGCTTACTGTTCTTTTCGGCAACTTTATAAGCCTCCTCCTTTGATTTAATGCTATTTTAACTTCTCTTGTTAGCCAAGATTGGACCACTTTTCCTGTGGGGTTTCTGTGCCTTAAAGGAATGTACACTTGTTGTAAATTATGTATTAATTCATTAAATGCTAGCCATTGATTGTCTACCGTCTTACCTTTTAATGTAATTTCACAATCTACCTTATCCAACTCGCCCCTCATACCTACGTAGTTTGCTTAGTTTAGATTTAAGACCCTAGTTTCAGATTCAACTCAATCATTTTCAAATTCAACATAAAATTCTGCCATATTATGGTCACTCTTCCCCAAGGGCCCCTTTACTACAAGGTTATTAATTAACCTTTTTTCATTGCACAATACTAGATCTAAAATAGCTTGCACCCTATTTGGTTCCTCAACATACTGATCTAGAAAACTATCTTGTATCCATTCCATGAATTTATCCTCTACCCTATTACTGCAAATTTGGTTTCCCCAGTCTACAAGTAGATTAAAGTCCCCCATGATTACCGTATTACCTTTATAACATGCCTTTCTAAGTTCCTGATTCATGCGCTGCCCTACATTACAACTATTATTTGGGGCCTATAAATAACGCCCACCGATGTTTTCTGCCCCTTGCTGTTTCTTAACTCCATCCAAACTGATTCTACTTCTTGATTTTCAGAGCTATGATCCTTTCTCTCTACTGTCTTTATCCCATCCTTTATTATCAGGGTTACCCCTTCACCTTTTCCATTTTGCCTATCTCTTCTAAAAGTTAAGTATCTTGGAATATTAAGTTCCCAACATTGGCCACTTTGCAAACACGTCTCGGTAATGGCTATTAGATCAAACCTATTCATTTCTATCTGCGCTATTAATTAACCTATTTTGTTGCGAATGCGTCGCACATTCAGATATAGTGCCTTTAGCTTTGACATTTCTATTCTTTCCTGATGTCACCTTAGTCACTGATGCCTTATTACTTTTGCTACTCTCTCTGTCCCTTCCTGACCTACTCTGCTTATTTTTTAGCCAAAACTCCACTCTGCTCTAGAACCTTGACATTTCTCTTGAATTTACTCTTTCCTGAATTCTTCCCCCATCCCTTCATTAGTTTAAAGCTCTAAAATGCACACCCTGTGAGATTACTCCCCCTGAAAGTGCACAACCATCATTGTTCCTTCTTCAGTGCCATTGTCTTGGGCCTCACCACAAACTCCATTTTCTTATTTACCAATTCCATCCCCCTCCCTGGCCATTGCCGCTGTCTGAACCAGACTGTTTGGAGCCTTGGTGTCCTACTTGACCCTGAGCTGAGCTTCTGACCCCATATCCTCTCCATCACAAAACCACCTATTTCCACATCAATCAACAGCCGTCCACAGAAGGTTGATTTTCTTTTATTAATATTGAATGGATAGCCAACCTATGACATCCTACTGCAGTTTTCTTAGTGACTCACACGCTGTGAAGCCAACTGCACCAATCCTGGCTGGTCTAACAGCTATGCATTCCATCCCCATCCCTGACTACTCTCTCAGGCTGAACCAGACTATTTGCAACCTCAGCATCCTATTTGACCCTGAGATTCCAATCCCATGTCCTCTCCATCACAAAGACCGCCTACTATTACCCCCATAATATCGGCCATCTCCACCCGTGCCTCAGCCCATCTGCTGGAACCATCATCCATGCTTTTGTTATCTCCAGACTCGACTGTTCCAACGCACTCGTGGCTGGCCTCCCATCTTCCACCATCTATAAACTCGCACAAAATCCCATTCACCCATCACCCTTGTACGCGCGCTGACCTACACTGACTCCTGGTACACCAATGCCTCAAATTTAAAATTCTCATTCTTGTCTTCAAACCCCTCCAAGGCCACACCCCTCCCCGATTCAGTTACCTCATCCAGCCCGAGAAACCCTGAGAGAACTCTGCATTCTTCCAACTCTGGTCTCTGCCGCATCCACCACTTTCTTTACCCCATCATTGGCTGCCATGCCTTCTAGGCCATCTAGACCTTCCCTAAACCTGTCCACCTCTCTCTCCTCCTTTAAAATGCTCCTTAAAAGCTTAACTCTTTCACCTGTCCTAATGTCTCCTTCTTAGGCTCTGTGGTAATTATTGTCAGATTACTCTTGTGAAGCACCTTGGGACGTTTTACTATGTTAGAGGTGCTATATAAATGTAAGTTGTTGTTCAGAAAATATAGAAATATGATACACAAGCAAGCATGGATTTGTCTTTTTGATTGTAAAGATCAACTTTATATTTGGGACAAAACTAATATATTTTATCTAGTTGAAATTCTTAAATGCAGTAGATATTGCATTAAAATATTTTGCGTTTTGAAACATGCACATCTGCCCGAACAATTCAAAAACGAGTTATATACAATTGTGTGATGTATTTTTAGTAGTATCCTCTGAAGATGCCGATGCAGCAGATTCCTAAATGGTTGAAGTATTGTAATAATAAAGCAAATACATCAAATATCCCCAGTCCACCCCTCCTATGGATCATCAGTCCGTACTGATAAATGGCATCATCCTTTATAGTAATCTGGTTCTTATTATCTACCATATTTTGTGTCAGCTTTTATAGAGAACATATCTCCTCTGTTCTAATCTGTTTGAGAACATATGCCTTGAATGACCAAAGAGGCAGTAAAAATCTCGCTTGATGATGCAATAATGTAATGTGACCTATGGTATGTTGAGATTTGGGCGACAATTCTTATTTATGGTTTGTCTTCATTTAAATTGCCAAAGTTAAGACAGGGAATTGAAGAAGATTGGAAACACTCTTCTTCTTTTATCAAGAATTTATAGGAAATAATAGCTCTTTTCTGTCTTAACGAAAATTACTTCACTCCATTGCTTGGGCTATCTCAATTGAATTACTGTAAGGAGGAAAATATTTCATACAGTTACTGCCACACCTTGTAGGAGAGTAAAATCTGATTTTCTTTTACTGGAGACTGTGACATCTAACCAAGGGTAGAGAAATAATAACAAGCAGCAAAATACTGATAGGAAGCCGAGTTGATGGCATGCTTTGCTTCGATAGCTGTCAGTGAGAAACCACAGCTTTCCCAACAAGGGTGACATCTCCTATATTGACATTTTAATGAGACAGTATATTTTTGTTCTGCTATAGTGACTACTCTTGAATTAATCACAGGAAGCTCAACACCACTCTTTTTACTAGCTTCAATCTAGTACGAATTGCATATAATCTTGTTAAGCCAAATGATATTTGTGCTGCAGAAGACAGCTAGTTTAATGTTTTCATCAATGGAGAAAGAATGAGTTAGTGAAGCCGTCATTTTTGCATGACTATATGGCTTTCTATTCATCTCATTTTCCCTGCAATTAAGGTCTTCCTCTTTCAGTCTGAAAAGTAGGACGATCTGATTCACGACCTGTAAGATGAAATTTCCCGCAATGGGTGCCCAGTTTTTCCTCCCCCAAGGCCAGTTGTATAATGTAGGCAAACTCCAGACATTGGCTCAGCCCTGGTTGGACTGCGAAGCTAGAAAGCTCCGCGTGCCTCAATTCATCTGCGGATGGAGGAGGGGGAAAGTTGTCGTAAAACATTAGAATTGCCACTTGTCTCTGAATTAGAGCTACTGGAGATGGGGTCTGAGTATCAGGTACCTTAGTGCAGGAAAATGGAGCTGGGGGCTAGGAATGCACTCTCCTGCCTCATTATACTGTGAACATTGCGCCAGCACCTATTACAGGCCAAGCTACATCCTGTGAGAAAGCCCCCTTTAAATCCTGCAGTAGTGCCATGGGGGTGGAGGTAACAGGTCTCTGGCCTTTTAGTTTATTTAAATGTATTCTCCGGATTTGGTCAACACTGCAGGCCTGCCTTTATTGCCCATCCCTGGTTATCCTGAAAAGGTATTGGTGAGCTACTGTATTCTTTGTGGTTCCCACAATGGAGTTGTGTAGAGAATTCTAGGAAGTAGGGAATTTGACGGTGAAGGAACAGTAGAATATATCCAAATTGGTGTGCGAATTTGAGAGGAACTTGTAGATGGTGGTAGAAGACATCGCTAAACCCCAATTTCGCCAGTGCAGGGCAGAGGGAAATCTTCTCTGTAACCTCCAGCACACTATTAATGTTAATTTAAGAATATTGACCACTCCCTCCCTGGTTAAGGGACATATAGTAGATAAGGGAAAGTGAAGCTAAATGCAGAGGTATGGTGTCAATGATACAAACCACAAAACCTGATTTTTTAAAAATATAAAATATGCACTGTGAAGGACATTTCGTGGTCTTGTACTCAATAACCATCAATTCTAGTCTTTACTTACTGACAGCAGCTGCCTGCTCAGGACATTAGACTTCATTACCTTCTTTTCCTAGCACTTCTGGCTTGTTTACCTGTATAAACACAAGGTGGTAGTGTTATATATGCAGACTATAGATATACTCTCTGTGCAGTCACTGTACAGTTGCACAAGATGGAGACTTGTTTACCTGATGTACTATCAATAAGATTTACACTGTGTATATACATGCTGGCGCCACTAGAGGGTGAAACTGGTGGAGATCGGGGTTTCCTGCCCTGGTGGCAGGAGCTGTATAAAAGGGGAGTTACGAATAAAAGAACGAGGTCACTATAGTTCGAGTACAACACATTGCCTCGTGGAGTCATTCATAGATACATTACAGACATAATAACTAGGGCTGTGGACACGTCCCTGAGGAACTCTGGCCTCATTGACCAGGACTGTGATGACTGAGTCTGATAACCACAACAATCTTCCTTTAGGTCAGTTATCACTCCAGCCATTGGAGTGTTTTCCTTTTGACTCCCATTGACTCCCACTTTGCTCGGGCTCCTTGGTACCATACTCGGTCAACTGCTGCCTTGATGTCAAGGGCATCTCCTCTCACCTCTCCTCTGGCAATCAGCTCTCGCATCCATACATGGATACAGGTTGTGAAGAGATCTGGAGCTTAAGTGGTTCTGGCAGAACCTGAACTTCTCATTGGCGAGCAGGTAATTGGTGTTGCCTGATGGCACTATTGGTCATTTCTTCCATCATTTTACTGATGATTGGGAGGAGGCTGTTAGGGTGATAACTACTCCGTCTGCATGAGTATCTTTCTCCACTTAGGCCATTTAGTCTAACCCACTCCCCTGCTTATCGTCCACTATTTCACTGTCCTTTAGCCCAAAATATTTTCAAAGCACCTTTCAGCCCACTCTGGAGACCTTTTTATTTCTTCCTGCAATCTCTTGCATTCTTCCTCACAGTTTGCCTCACCTTCCTAATTTGGTATCATCAGCAACTGCCTTTCTTTGCTGCCTCAATGTGGACCATGGCAACCATGAGAAGCTGCAGCTAGTGAATAGCGTTAGAATTCACTCGCATCAGGAAATCAAGTTTGAATGTCTTAGGAAACTGAGATTTGTACTTGGGCACAAAGGTAGGAGTTGATATATTCAAAGTAAAAGAAAGAAAGACTTGGATTTATATAGCGCCTTTCATGACCACCAGATGTCTTAAAGTGCTTTACAGCCATTGAAGTACTTTTGTAGTGTAGTCACTGTAGTAATGTGGGAAACGTGACAGCCAACTTGCGCACAGCAAGCTCCCACAAACAGCAATGTGATAATGACCAGATAATGTGTTTTTTGTTATGTTGATTGAGGGATAAATATTGGCCAGGAAACTGGAGATAACTCCCCTGCTCTTCTTTGAAATAGTGCTATGGGATCTTTTACGTCCACCTAAGAGGGCAGACGGGGCCTCGGTTTAACGTCTCATCTGAAAGACGGTACCTCCGAAAGTGCAGCACTCCCTCAGCATTGCACAGGAGTGTCAGCCTAGATTTTTTGTGCTCATGTACCTGGAGTGGGATACGGTATAACAATAGCATGTAAGCAATGGCTTACTTAGAATTTCAGCACACTTTCTAAAGTTTAGGGTTAATCTGAACGTTACCAATTTTAAAATGAAACTTGCAGAGCCTCAGAAGAAACACATTCCTATATCTGCAAAAACCCAAAGTTCAGGCTCCGGGGACCCACACTGAAGGATCTATGAAGAAAATAACTAGAAAACAGCTGATTTTAATCAGGCCCACCTGTAATATATTCCAAGTCAATCCTTCACATCTCGTTCTATCTCCACGTCATGACTAACCTCTTAGAGGCCACTGCAGTGTTTCACATCAATCTGAAATCTGGAACTCCTGTGATTTCTAGACACGCCAGCTGGATTTTCTTGTGAGTGATCTTACTGCCCAGGTCAAACAGTTCAGGTATTAGCCCTCTTAGCAATAAGCCTGTGTATTAAACATTAAAATACTCAGCTGGTATTTTAATACCAGAAGAAAAGGAACATTGCTAATGAAAAGAAAAGATTAGGGTGTCTGGCCCAGCGACAAAATGCAGGCCACCACGTGCAATATCTTCATTTTTTAAAAATCCCTTTAAAATTATGTTTGAGCAGCTGGCTCTAAACTCTAGTTATGTGCATGGAAAGAGGCACAACAATTGTGTTTTTAAAGTATTTACAGCATAGAAGCAGGTCTTTTGACCCAACAGGTCCGTGCTGGTGTTTATACTCCACACGAGCCTCCTCCCACCCTTCTTCATCTAACCCCATCAATGTCTCTTTCTGTTCCATTCTCCCTCATGTGCTTATCTCGTGTCTCCTTAAATGCATCTATTCTATTCGCCTCAACTACTCCTTGTGGTAGCGAGTTCAACATTCTCACCTCTCTCTGGGTAAAGATGTTTCTCCTGAATTCCTGATTGGATTTATTAGTGACTATCTTATATTCATGACCCCGAGTTCTGGTCTCGCCTGCACGTGGAAACATCTTCTCTACGTCTATCCTATCAAACCCTTTCATAATCTTAAAGACCTCTATCAGGCCACCCCTCAGTCTTCTCTTTTCTCGATAGGTATAAACTTTCAGTTCTGGTATCATTCTAGTACATCCGTTTTGCAACTTCTCCAGTTCCTCTATCATTTTTATAATTATGGAGACCTGAACTGATGTCGGCTAGGGAGTGCGAGGGATATTATAATTTCAACATCCTTAGGTAAGGGTGAGGAAACTAAGCCGGGGACGCCATTCCTGATTGCTAGTAGCTTCTGTTGGAATGTGTGAGCTGATGTATGTCAGGTGAGCACAAGATTGATCCTGAAGATGATGCCTTTCATGGTTGTATAGCCTGTTGGCACTCACTGGGATTAGATATCAATAATGGCCTCTTGGACGAGGTACAGGAGAACAGCCTGCACTCAAATAATCATTACCCAAGAAACAAGGATGACCGATGTTCAAAATGGAAACATTGCATTGGTGCGGTAGATGAAACATTTTTGACATTGTTGGGCAGAGTGGACAAAACATCAGTCGAGAACATCTGCTCCTTTTTGGTTAGAAATCAGACATTCTGGGAGTGGATGGGCTAGAAATGACCTTCGCCATATTTCCAATCTTTGGTTGCTGACATCCTAAATTGCAATGAATGGCGAGGTGGTCCCTCTGCCCGCATCCCTTCCATCCTGATGTCACTTTGGCAGTGTGCCTGGGGGATTCCCAGGCTTCCCCTGAAATCCCATCAGATAGACCTCCACAACAGCCAGTGGCAAATACACCTGCAGGAAATAGGTGTGCCTCCTGTTCTGGGATGCGTGTGGGCCCCACAATGACATAGGCAAATGGCATTGGATGGCAGAAGTTCTGCCCTGCCACAATTGCAGTAGAGTGATGGCACCACCATGTCTTGGCTTTTGTATCTAATTCACGGTGCAGCTGATCTAGGAGTGCTTGATTCTCTCAGTACATATGAAAAAATATCAAACTCCCTCCTATGAACATCCCTTGCCTCAATGAATAAAAGGTTCACGTTAAAAGATGTTGATAAAAACAATACGTCAGTCTTCTCTTCACACGCATCATTACTGCAGAGCCCAGTTTCAATTAAGCACAAAGTTATTTTTGCCCGTCATTTCTTGTTTTCGTTCAACAAACAAATTGCAAGTGACATCCTCTTTCGAATCCTAGAATCATAGAAATTTGCAGCACAGAAGGAGGCCATTTCAGCCCATTATGTCCGCGCCGGCCGACCAAGAGCTATCCAGCCGAATCCCACTTTCCAGCTCTTGGTCCGTAGCCCCACTTTAAGTGCACATCCAAGTACTTTTTAAATGTGATGAGGCTTTCTGCCTCTACCACCCTTTCAGGCAATGAGGTCCAGACCCCACCACCCTCTGGATGAAGAAATTTCCCCTCAAATCTCCTCCAAATCCCCCCCTCCAATTAATTTAAATCTATGCCCCTGGTTGTTGACCCCTCTGCCAAGGGAAACCGGTCCTTCCTCTATCCAGGCCCCTCATAATTTTATACACCTCAATCAAGTCTCCCCTCAGCCTCCTCTGTTCCAAAGAAAACAGACCTACCATCTCCAATCTTTCTTCATAGTAAAAATTCTCCAGTCCAGGCAACATTCTTGTGAATCTCCTCTGCACTCTTTCCAGTGCAATCACATCTTTCCTGTAATGTGGTGACCAGAACTGCACACAATACTCCAGCTGCGGCCTAACCAGTGTTTTATACAATTCAAGCATAATCTCCTTGGTCTTGTATTCCATACCTCGACTAATAAGAACATAAGCGCATAAGAAATAGGAGCAGGAGTAGGCCTTACAGCCCCTCGAGCCTGCTCCGCCATTTAATATGATCGTGGCTGATCCGATCATAGACTCAGATCTACTTCCCTGCCCGCTCTCCATAACCCCCTAATCCCTTATTGGTTAAGAAACTGTCTAATAAAGGCAAGTATTCCATATGTCTTCTTAACCAACTTATCTACCTGGCCTGCTACCTTCAGGGATCTGTGGACCTGTACTCCAAGGCCCCTTTGTTCCTCTACACTTTTCAGTGTCATACCAGTTAATGTGTATTCCCTTGCCTTGTTGGACCTCTCCAGATGCATTACCTTACACTTGTCCAGATTGAATTCCATTTGCCACTGTTCTGCCCACCTGACCAGTACATTGCTATCTTCCTGCAGTCTGCAGCTTTCTTCTTCATTATCAACCACACAACGCAAACTTCTTAATCATACCCCCAACTTTCAAGTTCAAGTCAAGACCACAAAAAGCAAGGGACCCAGCACTGAGCCCTGCAGAACCCCACTGGATACAGCCTTCCAGTCATAAAAACACCCATCAACCATTACCCTTTGCTTCCTGCCTCTGAGCCAATTTTGGATCCAACTTGCCACTTTGTCTGGATCCCATGGGCTTTTACTTTTGTGACCAGTCTGCCATGTGGGACCTTATCAAAAGCTTTGCTAAAATCCATATAGACGACATCACATGCACTGCCCTCATCGACCCTCCTAGTTACCTCCTCGAAAAATTCAATCAAGTTAGTCAGACACAACCTTCCCTTAACAAATTCATGCAGACTGTCCTTCATTAATCTATGTCTTTCCAAATGAAGATTTATCCTGTCCCTCAGGATTTTTCCAATAATTTTCCCACCACTGAGGTTAGGCTGACTGGCCTGTAATTACTCGGTCTATCCTTTCTCCCTTTTTAAACAAAGGTACAACAGTAGCAGTCCTCCAGTCCTCTGGCACCACACCTGTCACCAGAGAGGATTGGAAAATGATGGTCAGAGCCTCTGCTATTTCCTCTTTTACTTCTCTTAACAACCTGGGATACATTTCATCTGGGTATGGGGATTTATCCACTTTCAAAGCTGCTAAGCCCCTTAATACTTCCTCTCTCACTATGTTTATCTCATCTAATATTTCACACTCCTCCTCCATCATTGCAAAGTCTGCATCGCCCCTTTGGGGTGCTTAATAGTGCAGTTTCCTTATTCTCCAGTGCAGTATTTCATTACCATCCTCTATTTTGAGATGTTAAAGGCTATGGTTGTTTCACTTTATTCAAATATTTTCACAGTAATTTTTCATTGCAATATGATTTGCATTGATAATTGTAGGAAATTAAATGAATTTAAGTAAAATAAATGCTAAAAGAATTTTAACAGCACTAGCTTCATTGAAAAAAGAAAGTAATATGAAGAGACTTTACAATCCAATAGCATAAAAATTGGCCTGGAATTTGCGATGAGAATAATGGGCGGCTATCAGCGCTCATCGTTATAATACAGGTAATCTGACAGCAACAGTCCGCACATACAGTTAAACGTGGAAATCCAGAAGTTGTTGCCAGAGATACCCTGCTCTTCCACAGGTGGCGCTGTTGCAGTCCTCGTCAATCGACTCGACTGCAACAGCGTGAACTTGCTGTACTTGCCCATTAGTATTGCACTAAAAATGACTGAAAATGTTAAGCCTGGTGCATTCAGGAATAAGTGAGTTTTTAAAAGTGTAACAAGTGATAATTACAGCTGAACAACCTCTCTGGTCCTGAAAAATTAATTTTAGAAGTGTGGAGTTTCATTCCCTCAGAAGAAAATTGGTGCTGGAGATACAAAAAAAATATATATTTATTTTTACTTTTGCTGTCTGTCTCTTCTATCTCTCTCCCTTAATCCCATCTGTATTTCCCAATCTCCATTTTGTTTCATGTACATTATTTAAATCTAATTTATATTTCCAGCTTTATACTTCCTGGTTTGGACACTTTATACATTGTTCGCCGAAACTTCCCTGGAAGTTCTATTAGTTTCCTGCCATTTCCCTGGGGGTTCCACCAATCTCCCACTGATGTTATGGCGTGAGGCCAGTAGAACCCCTAGAGAATTTCAGGATCTATATGTGTAGAATACACATATGCTCTGGACAAGTAATTACCTCGCCTGGATGAATAGCAAGCTGCATTGTGCCGAGCGTTCAGCATACCTGTCAAACATCAAAGACCAGCTTAGTGTTAATATGAGGTGTTGCATCATGAACAGAACTGTGGTAAGACAGCTAACGGGCAGCAGAAATGACCACTTTCCTTAAGGCCTGTTACCACCACAAATCGGCGGCCATGCTGCGGAATGGAGTGGCCACTGACCTTTGGTGGAGTGGCCGCTGCTAGCCCAATTGCCCTCGCGAGTTTTCCCAGCGGTGCCCCGATCCCCCTCTTATGCTGCCGATCGGTGTTAAGCACATCGTCACCGTGTGCACCGCCAATCTAACCCCCCGAAGGCGGCATTCCCCTCAAAAAAACTTCGGCGCACCCGGTGGTGCCAAAACAACCATTTCCCTGGTGGTCCAGTGAGGCTGTAGCCTTTTGCAGTGGCCGTGCGCATTCCCTTAAAGGGCTAACTGCCGCTGCCGCCATGTTATTTTTTTTGGCCGGCTGCCATGTCAGGCCAACAATTATGCCCCTGGGTTCGGCCGGACCGCCAACAGGCAGCCTGGCATCCTTTCTTGGGTGCCAGGCTGCTTGCCTGGCCGAAACCCTCCTTGGTGGCCCAGTGGACCAAAGTTCAAAAAGCACAGAGGCTCTCCCCTTTAAGTGAAATGGGGGGAAAAGTGGTCACGCGGCGCTGTATTGACGTCATTGCGGCGGTGAATACGCACCGCCCCCAACTTCCGCCCCCCCAGTTGTTGTCACCGCTGCGTGTTTGCCCCTCAGGTGTAGTCACCACCCCCCCGCCCCCAATCCCATTATGACTGACTTCTGGATGAAAACAAAAAAAAACAAAGGGCGGAATTTCCCGAAAGCGGCAACCTGAACTGTAGCTGCGGTAAAAACCATCGAAACAGGGTGGGGGGGCAATTTGTACCCCAAAATGTCCTGTTTTAACAACAGAATTCCAAGTGCTTTTATCGTAACTGTCCTAGAAATAAATAAGAAATCTGAATAATGTTTCCCAAAGTAGAGCATTTATTTACGAATATATTCAAGATTTTTTAAATAGGGTACCCTGATGCAAACAAAATTGTCATTTTCATCAGATTATCCTCAATAAGCAAAATGTATTACTATAATGGCTGGATTCTGCGATAAAAATAACGGTGAGGCTTTCAGCGCTTATCGAGTAAAGCGGACAGCGACTTCCAGCGTCCACATATGCCGTGTTCATATATGCACAGTAAAATGGGGAAATCAGGAATTTGCTGTCCGAGTTACCCTGCTCCTCTACAGGCTGTGTTATACAGGTACCTCACCGATAGACTCAGCATTAAAACACACGAAGGGCATGAGGTTGCGGTACTTAGCCACTGGTTACCCACGGAACATGAGAGAAAAAGTTAGGACTGGTACATTCAGGTGTAAATGCATTTATAACTGCGTGATCAGTCTTAATTACTGCTGAACAACCTATCTGGCCCTGAAAATTTAAACTTACCAGTGTGGAGTCTTAACGCTTCAGAATGCAATTATTGTTGGAGATTTTTTTTAACATTAAAATTAAGCAATTTTATTTTTACCATTTCTTTCTGTCTCTTTTATATCTCTCTCTCTCAATCCCATCTTTCTTTGTCTCTCTTTATTTTGCTTTCTGTCATGATTTTTCATAAAATATTTAATTCAACTTTATACTTTCTGGTGTAGACTCTGTGGCCGAGATTTTCCAGGGGGTCCGCGGGTATAATAGGTCGGGGGGAATGTGTTTTTTTCCCCAGCGGTTCGAGACCCCGCTGTGAAGCTGCCACCACCCGTCTTTCCCAATGTCAGGTCTGTGAACGTTGAGCAAACCCAACGCGCAGCAGTGGGGGACCCAATTTAGATCATTATGACCTTGTTTAGAGATCATTAAGAATACATTTGAGCTCACCTTTTGATTTTACGTGCTCGCCCATGGAGTCCACGCTGGTCGTGAACCACGTCTGTCAAGCTGAAGCAGGAGTTCAGTGGCCATTGAATCAGCTGTTGAGTTGACAGCTTCACATGTAAAGTAAAAGCTGCCACCTTACAGAGAAATCTTCCCTCAGCCACAAGCTCTTCCTTACTGCATTTCCACAACAGATTCACCATGCTGCAAGTCTTTACACGTCTTCATCCTGTCTGACCTCGTTACATCTCTCACATTGACAGATCGTTTCAGTCATCTCCACTTCACTTGCCATCTATGCCATCAGCATGGATGCCCTTTATACTCGGTCACCTTGGTCCTCAGAATCCCACCACGACCAGCCCCAACACCAGCAGCACCAGGCACACCAGCAGCACCAACAACAACACCACCAACCTTCACCGCAATCAACTGATGCGGCACAGGACACAGGGCATCAGCACCCGACTACATAACTGGCTGGGAGGCCAGGGATGACCTCACCATGGTCAGATTTACTTCACTTGAGGCTGTGCACCCTGGCTGCCACATGATGTGCCAGGTTGGCATCGCCCCACACCAACACCATAAAGCATCCCTAGAATGCCAAGTCATTCGTTTCACACTCATCGCCATTGCGAGGGTACCGTTATGTCTCACCATTCACTGCAACTCACTAAGCCACTTCCAAAGGTGCACACAAATCTGTCCAAGAACAGAAAGTATTGAAAATAACAGTTTCAATGTTTGGCACCACATTAGCAGAAACTTTACCTGAACATTGCATAAAACACCCATGTGCCAACTCTTGTGTGTTGTTAGTTGGCATGATTGTACTAGGATGAGGGTGAGTGCGAGGGGTGGTGAGTGAGATGGGGCAGTGATAATCTAAATAGAGAGAGAGAGGGATGGGTGGAGGTGCAAGGTAAGTTGGTGTGAGTAAGGATGATGCAGGATTGTGTAGGTTTGGCAGAGTGATGGGGATGTGATGAGAGACAGAGAAGGATGAAGTTGAGTGTGGCTACTGAGATCGTGATCTGCTGAGATCATTGAAATGTTTCCGCCATTGCACCCAGGTCTTCCTGACTACATCCCTGCTTGTGCTCTTCACTGCAATGTGCAACCAGGTTGTGTTGATCTCCTGGGGAGGTCTCTTCAGCCCATGGGAAGGGAAGACGACCTCTCTGCGTGCTATGGCTCCCTCCATAAGCATATGGAGGGAGTCATGGGAGAGCCTGGGTGCAGCCCTGCACCTCTGTGCAGTCATTGTCAGTGTTTGCAGCACCTCAATGCTGGAGAACACTGATAGCACAAATGTCAAATTAAAGTTGGCGATGGTCCCTTTAAGGAAAGGAAGCGTTAATTTGCAATACCTAAAGCTCTGATTGGCCCCCTTGATGACAAGTCCTGATTGCTGATTTGTCCCCTTGTAGGATAAGACACATCCAACAGTTTCACTCCGCAAAGTGTAATTTGACCCATACTGACTGCCGACTCCAGACAGAACAGAGCTCACTTGGAACAGACAGGGCTCACTCTCTTGGCTGACACTCTTCAATCTGATTGGTCGAAGAGACATGCTGTTGCTTTTCCTGTTCATACATACCACAGATCCCTGTACATAGAATTACATAGGATATACAGTACTGAAAGAGACCATTCAGCCCAACCAGTCCATGCCAGCTCCACTTGACCCTCCTCCCATCTTTCCTCATCTAACTATATCAGCATAACCCTCTATTCCTTTCTCCCTCATATGCCAATATAGCCTCCCATTAAATGCATCTAAATTATTCACTTCAACCATTCCCATGGTAGCAAGTTCCACATTCTCACCACTCTCTGGGTAAAGACGTTTCTTCTGAATTCCCTATTGGATTTCTTGGTGACTGTCTTCTATCGATGGCCTCTAGGTTTGCTCTTCCCCACAAATGGAAACTCTCCAGGGGGAGAAATTGTGGTCATTTGCGCCTCCTGTTCGTGCCCCCAAGGGATGCTAACGGGGGGGGGGCAAATGACTTTTTGCCCGGGCGCGATGCCGCGATCAAAACACACTAAATTTCGTGGAAGTTTAGCGGCGGAGGTAACCGGTAGCGCCCCGCTCCACTGCGCCAGCGATGACAACGTCATCACCGTGCGCAGCAACCCGTTTTCGCCCTGGAGGTAAAATTCGGTGTCGGCCCCTGAAACTGCATCGGGCGATGCCAGCGACAGGTTTAGGGGATGTGTACATGGCGGCCGGCCGCTCGTGAGGCGCGAGTTAAAGGGAAGGTGGCATGCGCGTGAACAAACAAATCGACCGACTTACCTGTCACGGCCTGTTGCCACCTTGAACGCGGGGTCCGAGCTGCGATCTGGCAGCCCAGCATTCCGCTTGAGTGCCGGTCTGATGGCACGGCACCCCCGCTCCCTGCTAACCCAGGTAGGGCCCTGCAGAGTCTGCAGCTTGTTCCTCCCCTTTAATGATGGGGTGGGCCCCCTTCTACGTGGCAGTGCTGTGCTCCCCAGTGCGTAGCGCTGCGCCCCACTCCCTCTGCTTCCACCCCTTAGCAGCCCAGAGAGGAAATGGAGAGCTCCTCTTCCTCTCGGGGGGGGGGGGCGGTAGCCCCACTTTTGGGGCAGGACTTCCGCGTCTGGTGCAGGAACTCTCGCATCGCGGATGTTATCACCCTCAAATGGGGCGCAACGCAATTTCCTGGCCTCTGTGTCTACTCTATCAAAACCTTTCATAATTTGAAAGACCTATTCGGTTACCCCTCAGCCTTCGCTTTTCAAGAGAAAAGAGACTCAGTAGGGGGCACCGCGCTGAAAAGGATGTCTAAATACTGTAAGTTGCTGCTCAAAAGCCCGCAGAAAGTTTGGGGACAGCTGTAAGCAAAGTGAACGCGAGTGCCATTCCTTTGCCGCTGACTGCAAAATCCGGGCCAATATTTTGAGGAAATAATTGGTGCAGGAGAAACGCTCCCCAATAAAGGTCCAGCCAAATTTACTGTAAGCAGGATTACCATTGTGGGCTAATATCATTGTATCAGCTAAAACTATA
The DNA here is from genome assembly GCF_044704955.1 of Pristiophorus japonicus. Classification (NCBI taxonomy): domain Eukaryota; kingdom Metazoa; phylum Chordata; class Chondrichthyes; family Pristiophoridae; genus Pristiophorus; species Pristiophorus japonicus. The sequence goes on from NC_091991.1 coordinate 17,579,215, forward strand.
CAACATAGAACATCTACCTAAAAATGTGTGTTGTCAGGGAGAAGCAATATCTACATTTAGACCTGCTTTGTTCTATTGAAATGACAGTAAAATGTACTCATGTTACACGGAGAACTTTAACCCCGCAAGTTTTATACACTGAGTCAGAGTGTATACTTAAAGAATAGCCGTTTATTTGGAAACATGCTGTTTAATGTTTATAATAATATAATACCTTTGGGCTACTTAAAAGCTTGGATTATGTAATTTAGGCTGACTAGGCTCTGGGTAAGGGATAAACAATTAAAAGGTTAGTGTTTATACGGTGGGAATGAGGATGTAAAACACAGAATCTAACACTTAACAGAAAATTTACTTTATTATGAATGGAACAAAACAGGGTTTTTTTTTATGGAAACATTGGTTGGCAATATTTCCTGACCACGATCTGTGCAGCAAGTCCAGAAGAAAATGCAGAAGTGGAGACAAATTATGTTTTAAAACTACAGGATGTATTTTGCTCTTTGAGTCAAATGAAGGAAAATGTATTTTATTAAACTGGACAGATTTACAATCACAGGATTTCTCTTTCATTTTACGCACAAAGTAACAGAACATTAATTATTTTGTGGAATTTATAAGCATTTAACAACAACTTACTGAAATAGAATATATCACAAACTAAACAGCAACTTTTTGAGGGGGAAATTAAAATTTAAAAAGAGGGGACCAAAGCTATTATTCCCTCTCTTTCAAATCAGAAAGGATCAAAGCGGTTATACCTTTCCTTTCAAACCAGCATTTGTTCCAGTGCACAGTATTATCAGCTCCATAGGTTCTAACTTATACCAGCACGAAACAGACATTCCGACCCATATCAAGGTTGTAAAACATAAACAGCTCACAAAATACTTAAAATAACCACAAATTATTTGATAAAATTGTACTTTGTAATTGCTTCCATAAGCAAACTTCCTGATAAATAACCATTTTTATTACTATTCCGCAGAGCCACAGCTTTCTAAGCTATAGGGGTTACAATTAAATAGGAGATGCTTCACAGGATCAGGAGTTTGTTCAGCTAGTGAATACAAGGTTCAGGAAATACACGCACACGCTATGTATATATACTTAGAGTTTCCATTGTCAAGAATTCTTAATTTGAAAAAATATGCATTTGGATGTGTTTTTTTGGTACGTTTCTTTTTGGTAAGGTTTTATATTATTTTTTCTTTTCTGAATTTTAAAGATCAACAATCAAAATTGACAGCTGGTCTTGATTTTCTGCAGTTGATTTTGCGAACACCAATTCATAGCTGGAATGACAGAACAATGGCCAATCACAATGCATCTGTAATAATGTTGCTTCCACATTCCTGAAGCATTGAAGTTGCCATTTCACTGATCTAAATTGCAAATAGTCATCCGGCTGGGGAGTATGTAACAGAGAGCACAACTTTGCTGTTATGGCATGGCTTCTACTTCGGAAAGCCAGATCTGAATGATTGGGACATTGCAACAGTACGTGGTGCACAAAAGAAAATAAATTGGTGCAGTCAATCATTATTTAAAAAGGGGAAGAAATTGGACCCTGGGAATTATGAACACATGTTGGACGTTGATTGCAAGAAAGTGCTTTGAAGCACTGTATGGGATTTATGTTCACTGGAAGGGGTAGAAATTCGTGCGGACCTGTTTTGGGGCACGGAATCGCTGCTGCTCCGCCAATGTGAGTCTTATCATGTGGCCGTGATTAGCAGCTGCAATTGGTCAGGAGGCCCTCATTATCATGAAATAGATGGTCTTCCAGCTCTCATCCCATTGGTGATTGGCAGCTCACCTAATCGGGGGTTTGAATATCAGGTGCCACAGAGGGAGTGCAGCGAAGGTTCACCAGACTGATTCCTGGGATAGTGAGATTGTCCTCTGAGGAAAGATTGGTTCGACTAGGCCTGTATTCACTCAAGTTTAGAAGAATGAGAGGGGATCGCATTGAAGCGTATAAAATTCTGACTGGGTTGGATGCGGGGAGGATGTGTCCCCTGGCTGGTAAGTCTAGAACAAAGGGTCGCAGTCTCAGGATACGGGGTAGGAAATTTAGGACCGAGATAAGGAGAAATGTTTTCACTCAGAGGGTGGTGAACCTGTGGAATTCTCTACCATAGAAGGCTGTGGAGGCCAAGTCACTGAATATATTTAAGAGGGAGATAGATAGATTTCTAGAAACAAAAGACATCAAGGAGTATGGGGAAAAAGTGGGAATATGGTGTTGAGATAGAGGATCAGCCATGATCATATTGAATGGCGGTGCAGACTCGAAGGGCCGAATGGCTTACTACTGCTCCTAGCTTCTATGTTTCTATGTTTCTATGTGTCCTGCCGATAGTTAAAGGCAACCTGCACTTCTTAAAGCGGAGGTAAATTTTAGCTCCAGGCAACCGGAAGGCAACTGAGGAGATGGCAGGCCAAGGAGAAGCTTCAACAGTCCCCTGCTTCTCAGATGCATTCCTGGAGGACATGGTGGAAGGAGTGGGCTAGCTGCTCAAGGGCCGCTGAAGGATTGAGCGGGGCAGGCCTAATGCTTGCTCAGCCTAAATTAATGTCAGCAAGGGGTCCTTCAACAGGCATTAGGCCCTTTATTTACATATGCAAAGGGCCTAATGCCAGTTTTAGGTAACCACTCGAGACACTTACAAATGGGCCTGGCGAATTTAGCAGTAGGATGAGCTGGGAGATCTAATGGAGGTGTTCAAAATTCTGAAAGGTTTTAATAAAGTAACTCGGGAAAAACTACTTCCACTGATCAATGAGTTGTAACTATAAGGCGTAAAGTTATGATCATCCCCAAAAGAATAAAGAGGTTAAGAGAATGTTTTTTTATGCTGAGCATTGTTAGGACATGGAAAGCCTTGCCAGAAACAGTGATGGACACAGAATCTATAATAGCTTTAAAAGCAAAGTGGATAAATGATAAATACATGTTTTAAATAGGAAAAAGCCAGGGAAATGGGACAGGTGCAATGGGCCAAATGGCCCTCTTTTATGCTGTAAAATTCTGATTCTGTACAATAATAGTAAGACAAGTGGACACAATTTCAAACTGGCAAAAAACTAACATAGGACTATTATGTGTCAATTCTTTAAGATTGGGTAGTAACAGAAAACCCTGAAAACAATTGGATGGAAGGAAACTGTAAGGTATTTCGGGATCGATGTGCTCGGATGGCTGAATGGTTTTCCTCATCCACATGTTAAAATCTTGTGGTTATTTACTTCTGCTTCCCATATAAATCCTTGGCCTTGAAATTACACTGTGCAAATATTAGCACACAAACATTAATTGCATTCAGGTGTAATTCCTTTTTCTGTTATATTAAACATGTTAACACCCTTGGCTAAAATTAACAAACAAACAAATCATTTATATGTTAATCATTCTTGTGCTAATATTCACATATCATCATTTCAAGGCCATTCTTTTTACCTCTTTCCATCTTGTGTCAGCTTTTTGTTTGTCTGCAGTATTTTAAAATATGTTTCTATGCCACAGTTGCCGAGCATTTTATTTTGGTAGAAGGCCTGAGACTTGCTGCATTACCCTTGAGATTATCTCTCAAGCTTCTATCTGCTAACAGCTTCCTCTCTGATCTAGAATTTCACTGCCTCTATCTCCACCTGCTGTACTGCTATAACTTTTTAAATGGCTATTTTCCATTCCCCATGATTATAACACTTTAGTCCTTACCCTTAGTGAGAGGTCAATCTTTGTTATTCTCGGCAATTGTTCTACCTAAACTGAAGCACCCCTTCCATCAACCATTCATTCCTTGAACTCTCTGAAAATGGAGTTTCAACTCCCCACTATAAGATGCTTTCAATCTCATCTGAATCATTTCAAGCTTGTCCACATCTCCTTCACTCTAGCTATAATCGGCAAGATGTTTTCACTTAATGCTGCTGGTATTCATTGGTTCTGTAGGCGGTTGTAGTCGTGTGCATCTCACATAAGCTCTTTTTAACAAAGTTCTCTGTTCTACTGCATACTGAACAGTCCATGCTTAATGCATATTTATAGCTTTGTAATATGCCTGCAGGATGACTTCATTCCAGTTAGTTTTGCACTGCTGCAGCCAAAATTCATTGCTATGAACTCTTGGGAGCTAAAAGAAAGCAAGTCTTATCGGAAACTCATCAGGTTCAAGACATGTTTCTCTAATCGAGGTTTAGAGCAGCTTTACTGATTATACAGCATTTCAGCCCGGATCAGAAAAATGTTTGTTCTAAAAAGATGTTTATAATAAAAATTTGTTGTAACAAGGCTTTAGCATATTTCCTTATTTGCACAGTTAATAACTGCCAAGTTAGTGTAGCATTCTAGGATTGAAGAACTCACACCAGATGATGTCCAATTAATCTTTTGACAGAGTTGTATTTGCAATGAAACAACAGAAAGAGCCAGAGGAATTAGAACCTTTCCCAAACTTTCACCTTGGAGGAATACCTTGGGGGACAAAAGAAGGAGACTTGAAGAAAAGCAATGAGTACATTTGCAGGAAAATGGCAAATTATTTTCTGAATGTAACACGTACCTATACATCAGGAGTTAGTGTTCTGCAGTGAATGCCCCACTTGGTGTATAAGTGGAAGGGGAAGAAACTGCCATTGCCTAGATACAAAATAATCCAAAAGAACACCACAGCTTTGACAGAATGTCTTTCTTTCTTCATTGTTTACTCAGATGTGGCTGTGGTTGTGCAGATCCCTGTCCATGTATTATAATTTATTTACTATTCCTATATAATTTGACTGCGCTGCCAAGATGTTTTGATGCCCGTTTTAGTTCCAGATCACAAAGCAGGAATTCCACAAAAATTCACAAAATAACCGAGGCAGCCAATATCGTTTAGATCAAAGCTTGCCATCATTTGCTCTATTTAAACAACCCATAGTAACTCTTAGTAGTTTCAGTGCCAGAAATCAACAGCAATAACATCATTAACACTGTATGAAGACTGAGCGTATCCTTATTGTGTAGCTGTGTAGCATACATTTAATACCAATCGGAGATGAGTGGAAATAGCTAAGGAATTGAATACATGTTGTGGGACATTAGCAAGTGATTCCTTTCTCCAAGATTTTAAGTGAGGTAATGCTCTAATTAAAATAATGGATGAAGGATTTTCTTGTTTGCTAATAACCCATGGTGTAATTTCAAGGCAAAAGATAAATAACTGTAGTGAATAAGTAACATATGGCACAGTATATGACTCATCTTGTAAGTGAAACCAAAACAGCTCCATTCCAGTAACCAGCCAGAGGTTATGTTTTCTGAATGCGTTATCTGTGAGGCCCACAAAGAAAACAACACATCTCTTTTATTAATTACAAAAGAAAGCATTCCCATTGAGAACGAGCCAGACTTGCATAATAGCAAAAATACTGATTTCATTCACTTCTTAGCCTTGGAAAAGTCACATCTGAACAGCAATTCCAAAACAAGCATATTTATTTTACATATACATGCTACACATAAAAATACAATATAAAATTGCTGTGAAACAGCCATGATAAAATCCTAGGAGAAGAAGGAATTTGTATCATTTTTACAAAATAAATATATATTTTTTGACTTGAACTGTCATGAGATGCAGATCTTCCAGTACATTTCCTCTCAACAATTAATATTGAGATTTACAAGCTGTATTGTGAGTTCATTTAAATAAACCAGAAGCTCCAAGTAGCAAAGTGTAAAGCACATGAGTATCTCATCCATTGTGTTACATGTGAAATAAGATGTAGTGATGTTATTTAAGTCTTCCATTGAAAGCTGGGAAGTCTACAATAATTATCATTGATTCGTTCAGTTAAATTCTTAGGGGGCGAAATTCCCCAGTGCCCCGATTGGGAGGGGTAACCGACTCGGGGCAGGATTTCCTGTGCTCGTTGTGTAAGTCCCACTCCCGGCCGCGAAATTGCAGTTACTGCCTCTCAAAGGATGTGGATCGCAATCTCGAGTGCAATCTCGCATGCTCCACTTCTTGCTGGGGCAGGTTCCGGAGCGCTACTGGGGCATGTGCATCAGCTGACGCGTTGCAACGCCCCTTCCCTTTGGTTAAAGGGGAGGGAAGCTTCTCACCCTGCCGGGCCTCTGGTGGCCTCCACTGGGCCACCAGGGCGTCGTGGTGCCGAGGCCGCGGCCCAGTGCCGAAAACAGTGCTGCACGATGGCGGTTTGGACCATGCAACCGATGAAGTCATCGGGCCGACCAGTGAGTCGGCCAAGCCGGCAAGGTGGCAGCGTGGAGTGCTCCCGATCTCCATTTTAACTCTCGCCCCACGAGCAGATGTCAGCCCGGTTCACGACCGGCGAAGCTGGCGCTTATACCGCGCGGGGCAGCCTCATGGGGCGCTGGCCAATGTCCACCGCGGGGCGGAAAGGGGTCGGCGCGCAGTGCTAGGGGGTCACCGCGCACGACTATGATGTCATCGCTGGTTGCACGACGGTCTGGGGCGCTCCCGGAGGGGCAACGTCGCTACCGTGACAGTGCCTCCGCTAACTGCCGCGCAATTTTGCAGGAGCCGGTAGCATCGCGCCCCCCCCCACCACCCGCCCCCCACACAACCCCAGACGAAAACATTTTTCCTGATTGCACTAATGGGTGTCGCTAAACAGGGCAATTTCGGCCCCTTAGATTTCCGACTACGTGGGTGACATTTTTCGGCTGGAAACATACCGGCGCTGTGAGTGCGGGTTTTGATGCGAGCCTGCTGTCAAAATGGCCATGATTGACAGCGGGGCAGACGACTGCTCTGAACCCGCCTCCTTGTCAGTTTGCCAAGTGCTGGGTCCTGCTGTGAATTGCAGACCTGGCACTGAGTAGCGGGTCAGGCAATTGTGATAGTTAATAAGCTGCTTAAACCTATTTAATCAAAATGTTACCAGCTCCAAAGCATTTTACTCAGTTTTTTAGGAGCTTCCCATTGCTTGGGCATCACGTCAGGCAAGTGTGTCAGATTCTCAATGGCTCGCCATTGCTTTGACTAATTGACAGCTGCAGAATTGGTATAAAAGCTACCATTTCACAACTGTTCACTTTACACTCAGAAGCTGAAACTTTCAGGATTTGGAAGACATTTTTGAACTGTATGCAGTTTGGAAATGTTTGCAGTGAACTCTCTGTCCACTGTCACCCCCATGAAGCAATCTCTCACCATTGACAAATCGCTTCTGTCATCTCAAGTTCAGCTCCCATCTATTGCCCTTGAAAAAACTCCACCTTGGTTCTCAAAATACCACCACGATCAACCCCAACACCAACTTCACTAAATACACCAGCATCACCAGCAACAACACCAACCTTCTCCGCAATCACTTGATGCTGCACAGGACACAGGGCATCAGCACCTGACCACATTGGTGCCCGAGAGGCCAGGGATGGCCTCACCATGGCCAGATTTACTTCACTTGACGCTGACACCCTGGCTGCCACATGATGTGCCAGGTTGATACCCACCCACACCAACACCATAACGCATCCTTACAATGCCCAAGTCATTCCTTTCACACTCACCATCATTGTCGGGTGTACCCGAATGTCTCACCAGTCACTACCACTCACTAAGACACATCTAAAGGTTCAAACAAATTTGTCCAGGAACATGTGTTCAGAATAAAGATATCAATGTTTAACAACACATAAGCAGAAACTCTACAAGGACATTGGCTAAAAGACCCAAATGCTTACCCTTGCGTGTTGGTAGTTGGTATGATTGGACAAGGATGAGGGTGAGTGTGAGGTGTGGCTAATGAGATAGGGATGTGATAATGTAGATAGAGAGGGATAGGTGGAGGTGTAAGATAAGTTGGTGTGAGTAAGGATGTGCAGGGGTAGGGTAGGAAAGGCAGAATGATGGGGATGTGATGAGTGGCACAGCAGGATGAGGTTGTGTATGGCTTTGCAGTAACGTTTCATGATCAACTGAGATCATTGAAAGGTTTGTACCACTGCAGCCAGCTCCTCCTGACCACATCCCCACCCTCCTGTGCAGTTTTCAACCAGGCTGTGTTGGTGCCCTGGGGAGGTCGCCTCCTCCCATTGGATGTGCTGTGACTGCCTCCAGAAGCATCTGGAGGGAGTCATGGGAGAGCCTGGGTGTAGTCATGCACCTTTGTGCAGTGCTTGTCATTGTTTGTAGCACCTCAATGCTGCAGAACACTGACAGCAAAACTGTCAAAATCAATGTGGCCAAGGTCGCTTTAAGGAAACCGGCTGATGAACTGTCATCAATTAACGTCATCAGACCCACTTCCTTTAATTGGCCATGTACCTCGCAGGGCGGGCTTAACAAGCCCAATCAGGGGAAGATTTTTTCACAGTGCGGGCTGGAGCCAGGAGCGGGGTCGCAACCCTCCATCGCCCCCAGCTGCCCCGGACTCGCACAGTTGGCGAAATCGCGGCCTGTATGTCGCTATTTTCTTATTATCTTCCTGTTTTCCTCAACTTTATGGTCTCCTTGGGACACCCACATATTGGTAAGACTATCTCTCCAATGCTTGAAACAAAATGCTTTGGAAAAGATCATTGACGGGTCTTACTTGTGGGAGAAAAGTTCTTGTTCCAACCAAGGCTCCTTCGCAATGATGTGGATGAGGTGAGAGCTCAGCAAACTGTGGGAATAAAACTTTCATTCCACCCACTGTGGTACTATATTTGGCATTCTCCATTTGTGAATCTGGATAGTTATTGTTGGCTGGCTATTTTCCCATGGGGTAAATCGCAGCCTGGTTCATTCCTATTCTCATCTAATATCCAGACAGGTCGCCAGTTAAGGACAAGCAGCAAGAACCCAGAAATGCTGAAGCTATTTTCAGAGCTCCTTCACCACGATTACTGAGATTGGCTCATTCAACGCAGAGCAGGAAGTGAACTTGGAACTTTCCTGCGATGTACAATTCATCACACACTACGTGATGCATACATTGCTCCGTTCCCTAATTCCGGGCTCCTGTACTGTGAACCATCCCTAGCTGCGTGCCGTCCGACAAACCGCGTCTGAAGCTGCTAACTGCATGAGAGCAGCTCAAAGTGACCACTGGGAATTAGAAAATGCATGCCGAAGCTTAAATGCATTTCATTTTATTTTAAGGAACTGTCAAATACTAAGGAAAAGCTCACAATTGAGTGAGCCTTCCCTGAAGAATTGAACTGCGAACCACTTCAGTAACTTGCACAGCAGTTTCATTTGTCAGTTAAATAACTTACGAGTTTCCCACTCTGAAAGGGCAGCACTTAAAGATGCAAACATATCTGTACACAAAACAACAAACACGTTTTGCATTATATTTCATGATATGACTGTCCTCAACATTTGAAGTAAGATGTTGTGTATCTGTAAAGCATGCACTCCCAAGTTCCACCACCAGGGAGCGCATCCCCTGAAGTCCCAAGGGATCCCAGCATCCCTTGGGAGCACTGTATATAAGCCGGCCCCTAAGGCCTGTTACTCATTCTGGAGTGTCTTAATAAAAACTGAGGTCACTGTTATTTTAAACTCCCTGTGTGCAGTCTCATCTGTGTTAGGAACACAATAACTGGCGACGAGTATACGAATCCAACGTAAAGATGCAACAAACTGTGGGCATCCTGGAGAAGTTCTCGGAGGGTGAGGACTGGGAACCCTATGTCGAAAGGCTCGACCAGTACTTTGTAGCCAACGAGCTGGACGGAGAAGGAAGCGCTGCAAAAAGGAGAGTGGTCCTCCTCACGGTCTGCGGGGCACCGACCTCCAGCCTCATGAAGAATCTTCTGGCTCTGGTGAAACCCACAGATAAGTCATATGAGAAGCTGTGTACACTGGTTCGGGAGCATCTTAACCCGAGAGAGAGCGTACTGATAGCGAGGTATCGGTTCTATACGTACCAGCGATCTGAAGGTCAGGAAGTGGCGAGCTGTGTCACCGAGCTAAGGCCACTTGCAGGACAATGTGAGTTTGATGGCTACCTGGAGCAAATACTCAGAGATGTTTTTGAACTGGGCATTGGCCACAAGACCATCCTATGAAAACTTTTGACTGTAGAGACACCGACCCTCAGTAAGGCCATTTCAATAGCACAGGCATTTATGTCCACCAGTGATAACACCAAACAAATCTCTCAGCACACAAGTACCAGCAATGTTCATAAATTAACTGGAACTGTGTTTGTGAGCAGAAATGTACAGCGCAGAACGAGTCTGCAACTGCCAGCAGGCCTCAGGTGACCCAGATGACTCAGAGTCCGCAACAAAGGATGAATGCAAGGCAGTTCACACCTTGTTGGCGTTGTGGAGGCTTCCATTCAGCCTATTCATGCCGCTTCAAAGGGTATGTTTGCAAGAGCTGTGGAATAGTGGGGCACCTCCAACGAACTTGCAGATGAGCTGCAAGATCTGCAAAACCTGCTAACCACCATGTGGCAGAGGAAGATCAGTCCATGGTGGACCAAAGAAATTTCGAGCCTCAGAGAGAGGAGGCTGATGCTGAAGTACACGGGGTGCACACATTTTCGACGACATGCCCACCTATAATGCTAAACGTAAAATTGAATGGCTTACCCATAGCCATGGAACTGGACACTGGCGCTAGCCAATCCATCATGAGGAAAAAGATATTTGAGAGACTGTGGTGCAATAAGGCACTCAGACCAGCCCTGAGCCCCATCCACATGAAACTGAGAATGTATACCAAAGAGCTTATCACTGTCCTGGGCAGCGCCATGATCAAGGTCACCTACGAGGGCACGGTGCATGAACTGCCACTCTGGATTGTCCCGGGCGATGGCCCCACACTGCTTGGAAGGAGCTAGCTGGGCAAAATTCGCTGGAACTGGGATGACATCCGAGCGCTATCACATGTCAATGAGGCCTCATGTACCCAGGTTCTTAACAAATTTTCTTCCCTTTTTGAACCAGGCATTGGAAACCTTTCCAGGGTGAAGGTGCGGATCCACTTGGTCCTAGAGGCATGACCCATTCACCACAAGGCGCGAGTGGTACCTCTTATGATGAGGGAGAGAGTGGAAATCGAACTAGACAGACTGCAACGCGAGGGCATCATCTCCCCAGTGGAATTCAGCGAGTGGGCCAGCCCGATTGTTCCAGTACTCAAAAGTGATGGCACGGTCAGGATTTACGGCGATTATAAAGTAACTATTAATCGTTTCTTGCTATAGGACCAATACCCGCTACCTAAGGCAGACAACCTATTTGCGATGCTGGCAGCAGGTAAGACGTTCACCAAGCCCCGACCTGACTTCGGCCTACATGACGCAGGAGCTGCAGGATTCTTCGAAGGGCCTCACCTTCATCAACACGCACAAGGAACTGTCATTCTACAACAGATGCCCATTTGGAATTCGGTCGGCTGCAGCGATCTTCCAGAGAAACATGGAGAGCCTACTCAAGTCGGTACCACACACGGTGGTCTTTCAGGACAACATATTGGTCACAGGTCGGGACAATGCCGAGCACCTACAAAACCTGGAGGAGGTCCTCCAGCGACTGGATCGCGTAGGGCTGTGACTGAAGAGGTCGAAATGCGTCTTCATGGCAACAGAAGTGGAGTTTTTGGGGAGAAAGATCAAGGCGGACGGCATTCGGCCCACAGACGCGAAGACAGAGGCTATCAGGAATGCGCCCAGGCCACAGAACATCATGGAGCTGCGGTCGTTCCTGGGACTCCAACTATTTTGGTAACTTCCTACCATGGTTAAGCAACCTCTTAGAGCCCCTACATGTGTTATTGTGTAAAGGTGAGAACTGGATATGGGGAAAAAAAACAAGTAATTGCTTTTGAGAAAGCCAGAAACATTTTATGCTCCAACAAGCTGCTTGTATTGTATAACCCGTGTAAAAGACTTGTGCTAGCATGTGACGTGTCGTCGTACGGAGTCGGGTGTGTATTACAACAAGCTAACGTTGCGGGGAAGTTACAACCTGTCGCCTATGGAAACATAGGCATAGAAAATAGGTGCAGGTGCAGGCCATTCGGCCCTTCGAGCCTGCACTGCCATTCAATGAGTTCATGGCTGAACATGCAACTTCAGTACCCCATTCCTGCTTTCTCGCCATACCCCTTGATCCCCCGAATAGTAAGGACTACATCTAACTCCTTTTTGAATATATTTAGTGAATTGGCCTCAACAACTTTCTGTGGTAAAGAATTCCACAGATTCACCACTCTCTGGGTGAAGAAGTTTCTCCTCATCTCGGTCCTAAATGGCTTACCCCTTATCCTTAGATTGTGACGCCTGGTTCTGGACTTCCCCCCCAATATTGGGAACATTCTTCCTGCATCTATCCTGTCTAAACCCGTCAGAATTTTAAACGTTTCTATGAGATCCCCTCTCATTCTTCTGAACTCCAGTGAATACAAGCCCAGTTGATCCAGTCTTTCTTGATATGTCAGTCCCGCCATCGCGGGAATCAGTCTGGTGAACCTTCGCTGCACTCCCTCAATAGCAAGAATGTCCTTCCTCAAGTTAGGAGACCAAAACTGTACACAATACTCCAGGTGTGGCCTCACCAAGGCCCTGTACAACTGTAGTAACACCTCCCTGCCCCTGTACTCAAATCCCCTGGCTATGAAGGCCAACATGCCATTTGCTTTCTCAACCGCCTGCTGTACCTGCATGCCAACCTTCAATGACTGATGTACCATGACACCCAGGTCTCGTTGCACCTCCCCTTTTCCTAATCTGTCACCATTCAGATAAAAGCCTGTCTCTCTGTTTTTACCACCAAAGTGGATAACCTCACATTTATCCATATTATATTTCATCTGCCATGCATTTTCCCACTCACCTAACCTATTCAAGTCACTCTGCAACCTCACAGCATCCTCCTCGCAGCCCACACTGCAACCAATTTAGTGCCATCCGCAAATTTGGAGATACTACATTTAATCCCCTCGTCTAAATCATTAAAGTACAATGTAAACAGCTGGGGCCCCAGCACAGAACCTTGCGGTACCCCACTAGTCACTGCCTGCCATTCTGAAAAAGACCCATTTACTCCTACTCTTTGCTTCCTGTCTGCCAACCAGTTCTCAATCCACGTCAGCACACTACCCCCAATCCCATGTGCTTTTACTTTGCACATTACTCTCTTCATGCTTCCAGGAGCTTGTCTAAGGCTGAGAGGGTCTACAGCATTATTGAGAAAGAAGCATTAGCGTGTGTGTTCGGGGTAAAGAAAATGCAGTACCTGTTTGGCCTCAAATGTGAGTTGGAAACCGATCACAAGCCCCTTATATCTCTGTTCGCTGAAAACAAGGGGATAAATACTAATGCCTCAGGCCGCATACAAAGGTGGGCACTTGCGCTATCAGTGTATAACTATACCATCCGTCACAGGCCAGGCACTGAGAACTGTGCGGATGCTCTCAGTCGGCTACCATTTCCCACCACGGGGGTGGCAATGGCACAGCCTACAAACTTGTTGATGGTGGTGCAGCCCGCAGACTTGTTGATGGTCATGGAAGCGTTTGAAAATGATAAATCACCTGTCACTGCCCACCAGATTAGGACTTGGACCAGCCAAGATCCTCTGCTGTCCTGAGTAAAAAACTATGAACTGCATGGGAGCTGGGCCAGCATCCCCGTTGAAATGCAACAGCTAATCAAGCCATTCCAGGGTGAAAGGACAAGCTGTCCGTTCAAACAGACTGCCTGTTGTGGGGTAACCGCTTAATGCTACCAAAAAAGGGCAGGGAGACGTTCATCTCGGATCTCCACAACACAATCCCGGGTATAGTAATGATGAAAGCGATAGCCAGATCCCACGTGTGGTGGCCCGGTATCGATTCTGACTTAGAGTCCTGTGTACGGCAATGCAGCGTATGTGCTCAATTGAGCAACGCGCCCAGAGAGGCACCACTAAGTTTGTGGTCCTGGCCCTCCAGACCATGGTCGAGGATCCAGGTCAACTATGCGGGCCCGTTTCTCGGTAAAATGTTCCTGGTGGTGGTGGATGCTTTTTCAAAATGGATTGAATGTGAAATAATGTCGGGAAGCACCACCATCGCCACCATTGAAAGCCTGAGGGCCATGTTTGCCACCCAGGGCCTGCCTGACATACTGGTCAGTGACAACGGGCCATGTTTCACCAGTGCCAAATTTAAAGAATTCATGACCCGCAATGGGATCAAACATGTCACCTCGGCCCCGTTTAAACCAGCCTCCAATGGGCAGGCAGAGCGGGCAGTACAAACAATCAAACAGAGCCTCAAATGAGTCACAGAAGGCTCACTCCAAACCCGCCTGTCCCGCGTACTGCTCAGCTACCGCATGAGACCCCACTCGCTCACAGGGTTGCCCCCGGCTGAACTACTCATGAAAAGGACACTTAAAGCCAGACTCTCGCTGGTTCACCCCAACCTGCATGATCAGGTATAGAGCAGGTGGCAGCAACAAAATGTAAACGACAGTGTCACGGGAAATTGATCTGAATGATCAATGTATGTGCTAAACTATGGACCCGGTGATAGCTAAAGAAGGGAGTCGGGTGTTAGTTGTCAAACTAGACAATGGACAAATTTGCAGAAAGCACCCGGACCAAACGAGGCTGCGGTTCACAGACTGCCCTGAACAACCCACAGCAGACACCACCTTTTTCGAGCCCACAACACACACCCAAAGGATCAACGACACCACTCTGGACCAGGAAATCGAACCCATCACGCCCAACAGCCCAGCAAGGCCAGACTCACCCAGCAGCCCTGCAGGGCCAACAACACGCCAGCCCAGCGAGGACACAGCCAACACACATCTGTACCGAGGTGGTCCACCAGGGAAAGAAAGGCTCCCGACCGCCTCACCTTGCAAATAGTTTTCACTTTGACTTTGGCGGGGGAGTGATGTTGTGTATCTGTAAAGCATGCACCCCCATGTTCCACCACCAGGGAGCTCATCCCCTGAAGTCCCAAGGGATCCCAGCATCCCTTGGGAGCACTGTATATAAGTCGGCCCCTAAGGCCTGTTCCTCACTCTGGAGTGTCTTAATAAAGACTGAGGTCACTGTTACTTTAACCTCCCTGTGTGCAGTCTCATCTGTGTTAGGAATACAACATAAAGGATGCCAAACGAGTCGGAGTATAACATGCTGCGAACTAATGATGGGAGGACTCATTGAATGATGAGCCTGCAGATCTTTGAATCAACATGTCTCTTCTCTATTATGAAGAAATGTATAGCCAGACATCTATTATTGCTATTGATTATTGCCTGATAAAGTGCAACATCCCCACTGACACCTGGGAGTCCCTGGCCAAAGACCGCCCTAAGTGGAGGAAGTGCATCTGGGAGGGCTCTGAGCACCTCGAGTCTCATCGCCCAGAGCATGCAGAAATCAAGTGCAGGCAGCGGAGAGCGTGCGGCAAACCTGTCCCTCCCACCCACCCCTTCCCTCAATGACTCTCTGCCCCACCTGTGACAGGGACCCGTAATGGACTGTTCAGCCACCTAAGGACTCATTTTTAGAGTGGAAGCAAGTCTTCCTCAATTCCGAGGGACTGCCGATGATGATGATATTGCTACTCAATTATGGGGAGAAATTTGACTGCTTAGTACCTCCCGTTAGTGCCTGGAGGGGCGGGGACGCTAACAGGGCTCTAAGGGGTTAGCGACTGGGCACGGCGAATGCAGCAACACACACAAACTTCAGTGCCGGTTTAGCGCTGGCACCTAACTCTTACTGCCTGGGACTCTAGCGCCTCGCAGATTGTGATGTCATAAAATGCGCAGTGCCCAGTTATCGCCCCGGATGTAAAATTGACTTAGCACTGGGCGTGAACAATGGCAGGAAAAGGAGGCGGTATCTATTCGGATGGCTGCTGTAGGACTGGTATTTAAAGGGAGCAACATCCGGTTTATTGCTGCCTTTATTTCACATAGCGAAACAGCTGTTTTTAGTAACTTTCAGGAGTGTTCTGCCTGCTAAAAATGTGTCACTTTCATTCTGCTCAGATTTCGAAGTCCTACACTTGCATACATTAATGGGGGCTGTACTGGCATGTGACCTCACCCTCCAGCATCAATGTCGGAGGCAGTGAAGGCAGAGAGAAAATTTACGAAATGTTCCCTGGTGGACCGCCTCGGTACAAATGTCTGTTCTGCTGTGTTGGCTGTGCCCTCGCTGGGCTGGCGTGTTGTTGGCCCTGCAGGGCTGCTGGGTGAGTCTGGCCTTGCTGGGCTGTTGGGCATGATGGGTTCGATTACCTTCCCAGGGTATTACGGGAGCACCTCTCCTACATAAATTTAACTGATGAGCAGTGTCTAAGAAGGCTCCGCTTCACCACGGTCATGGTCACAGAGCCTAACATCTGTGGTTGGGAAAACATTGGAGTTCATTATTAAAGAAGCAGTAGCAGGACATTTGCAAAAGCAAAATTCGGTCAGGCAGAGTCAGCATGGATTTATGAAGGGAAGTCATGTTTGACAAATTTGCTGGAATTCTTTGAGGATATAACGAACAGGGTGGATAAAGGGGAACCAGTGGATGTGGTGTATTTGGACTTCCAGAAGGCATTTGACAAGGTGCCACATAAAAGGTTACTGCACAAGATAAAAGTTCACGCGGTTGGGGGTAATATATTAGTATGGATAGAGGATTGGCTAACTAACAGAGAACAGAGAGTCGGGATAAATGGTTCATTCTCTGGTTGGCAACCAGTAACTAGTGGGGTGCCGCAGGGATCAGTGCTGGGACCCCAACTATTTACAATTAATATTAACGACTTGGAAGAACGGACTGAGTGTAACGTAGCCAAGTTTGCTGACGATACAAAAATGGGAGGAAAAGCAATGTGTGAGGGGGACACACAAAATCTGCAAAAGGACATAAGCAGGCGAAGTGAGTGGGCAAAAATTTGGCAGATGGAGTATAATGTTAGAAAGTGCGAGGTCATGCACTTTGGCAGGAAAAAAATCAAAGAGCAAGTTATTATTTAAATGGAGAAAGATTGCAAAGTGCCGCAGTACAGCGGACCTGGGGGTACTTGTGCATGAAACACAAAAGGATAGTATGCAGGTACAGCAAATGATCAGGAAGGCCAATTGCATCTTGGCCTTTATTGCAAAGGGGATGAAGTATTAAAGCAGGGAAGTCTTGCTACAGCTATATAAGTATTGGTGAGACCACACCTGGAATACTGCGTGCAGTTTTGGTTTCCATATTTACGAAAGGATATACTTGCTTTGGAGGCAGTTTAGAGAAGGTTCACTAGGTTGATTCCGGGGATAAGGGGGTTGACTTATGAGGAAAGGTTGAGTAGGTTGGGCCTCTACTCATTGGAATTCAGAAGAATGAGAGGTGATCTTATCGAAACGTATAAGATTATGAGGGGGCTTGACAAGGTAGATGCAGAGAGGATGCTTCCACTGATGGGGGAGACTAGAACTAGAGGGCATGATCTTAGAATAAGGGCCTCCCATTTAAAACAGAGCTGAGGAGAAATTTCTTCTCTCAGAGGGTTGTAAATCTGTGGAATTCGCTGCCTCAGAGAGCTGTGGATGCTGGGACATTGAATAAATTGAAGATAGAAATAGACAGTTTCTTAAGCGATAAGGGGATAAGGGGTTATGGGGAGCGGGCGGGGAAGTGGAGCTGAGTCCATGATCAGATCAGCCATGATCGTATTGAATGACGGAGCAGGCTCGAGTGGCTGTATGGCCTACTACTGTTCCTATTTCATATGTTCTTATGGAGCTGCCTCATTAGATTGAGGTTCCAATAAATTCTGCCCCACATCCCAGTTGCTCACCACGTTCCCATCATTCCATCCATTTCACATGCATATTACGTTGCAAAGCTGAAAGAGAGACAGCACAAAATCTGAAACATTTCATTAATAAATGTAACAAAATTCAGTAAAGACATATATACAACAACAATATTGACTAATCAGCCTTGTGCAAACCCTTACCTCCCCTCTTTACAGTGCCTTTTCCTAATCTACTGCTCCTTAGTAGTGTCATCCCAGTGGCTGCAGCAGGGCTGGTGGAAGGCTGCTGAGTGTTTGTGCCAGAGACTACAGATGGCCTTGCAGGATGCCCTCGACCAGCTCTGGGCTTGGAAGGCCCGGCTGTACACTGCACCACATCAGACTGGGCGGCGGCAATCTGGGCTGGCTGGGTGACAGGCAGCGAGAAGGGCAATGGCGGAGTGGCAGTGGTGGTATCAGGAATGCTGCCATCCGGAAAGAGGACAGCAGGTTCCTATTCCACTGACCCACTGTCACTCCCCTGGGGCAGTACCTCAGCATCCCTAGCATATTGCTGGAGCACAGATCGATGGCCTGCTGCGACACCGTGAGATCCCTGGTGGACTGTGGTGGACCCAGCGATGATGGCAGCAGTCAGAGCTTGCATGGCATCAAGCTGAGACTGCATGGGAGCAGTCCGAGACACGATGCCACCAACCATTGACTGCATTACAGCACTAAGACGTTGCATTGCTTCCGCCTGTGCTGCAATCGTTATTGCCACATCACCCATGACTCGCGTCATGAGGTCTGGATCCGCACGGTCTATCTGGGAGTCCACCATTGTCTGCAGACTGGCAATAACAGGCTCCATGGTGTGCGCAGAGCTCTGTACAATGTTGGAGGCGGACTCCTCCACGCTCCTTACCATTGCCGAGAAGCTCTCGGGCAACCTTGCCATTGCACCTATGATCATCGTGTGTATTGCCACCACCCTTCTTGTGAACGCCTCCCCATCGAGGTTCTCATCTGAGTCCTGTGCAGTAGAACTTGCGCGCGAACTCGCCCTCCGGGGAGCTAGTTCCCGAGCTACCCCTTCTCCCTGGCCTTGCCGCAGTCCAGACCCCTCGACTAAACCTGCCTCTAAAGATCGCGTAGTGCCAGTATCTGAGGTGGTGCCCGTGGGTGAGAGATGCAGTGAGGCGGTGCTTTGCTCCTCCTCCTCTTCTCCCGCCTCACTCTCACTGGGAGGCTCAGGGACAGGCTGGTGATCTGGTTACTGATTATCTGAAAGCTTAAAGGCACAAGACTTGCGTTAAGGTGAGGACAGGGGGTCAGGAATGGAGCAAGGTAAACAGACAGTATCACGAGATGGAAAGTGGGAGAGGCTTGTGGTGTGAGGGGGAAGTCGGGTAAGAGAAGGAGAGGGGACGAAGATACCGTTTTTGCCCCCAAGGGGTCAACGTTACTGATGGCCATGGCACCCACCACCTGCTGCCCAATGAGTCTCAGCTCCTCCAGACCTGTAAGGCGCTGAAGCTACGCATCGCCCACGCCTGTTCTTTGCTGCTTCCTCCGACTGTGGGCCATCTTGGCCTGCAAGAGAAATGAATGTGTGTGAGTGAGAGTGCAGCTATTTGCGAGATGTGGGATGTGAATTTTAGTAGGTAGCGATATATTAATGATTTTATATAACAATCTACATTAATGATTTGGATGAAGGGACCGAGTGTAATGTCGTCAAGTTTGCTGATGATACAAAACAAGTTGTGAGGTGGACACAAAAAATCTGCAAAGGGATATAGACAGGCTAAGTGAGTGGGCAAAAATTTGTCCGATGGAGTATAATGTGGGAAAGTGTGAGGATATCCACTTTGGCAGAAAGAATAAACAAGCAAATTATTATTTAAATGGTTAAAAATTACAAATTGCTACAGTACAGAGGGACCTAGGGGTCTTTGTGCATGAAACACAAAAAGTTAGTATGCAGGTACAGCAAGTAATCAGGAAGGTAAATGGAATGTTGGCAAGGGGGATGGAGTATAAAAGCAGAGAAGTCCTGCTACAACTGTACAGGGTATTGGTGAGGCCACACCTAGAGTACTGCATACAGTTTTAGTCTCCTTATTTAAGGAGGGATATACTTGCATTGGAGGCAGTACAGAGAAGGTTCACTAGGTTGATTCCTGAGATGAAAGGTTTGACTTATGAAGAAAGGTTGAATAGGTTGGGCCTGTACTCATTGAAGTTTAGAAGAATGAGAGGTGATCTTATTGAAACATATAAGATAATGAGGGGATTGGACAAGGTAGATGCAGAGAGGATGTTTCCACTCGTGGGGGAATCTTGAACTAGGGGGCATAGTTTCAGAATAGAGGGCTGCCCATTTAAAACTGAGATAAGGCGGAATTTCTTCTCTCAGAGGGTTGTAAATCTGTGGAATTCTCTGCCCTTGAAAGCTGTGGAGGCTGGATTATTGAATATATTTAAGACGGATTTTTGAGCAATGAGGGAGTAAAGGGTTATGGAGTGCAGGCAGGGAAGTGGAGCTGAGCCCATGATCAGATCAGCCATGATCTTATTGAATGGCGGAGCAGGCTCGAGGGGTCAAATGGCCTACTCCTGCTCCTATTTCTTATATTCCTATGCGATGCTTGGTGGGTGAGTGGTGGGGATGTGGTGCTTTGTGCAGTGTGTGCAGCCTAAGGTTCAGACGCTGGTGTGAAGGACCTGTTGAAGCACCTACTCTTCCCTGACCACCCGAGTGAGGTCGTTGAATTTTTTGCGGCACTGTGTCAGGCGTCAGGCTCCTGACGACCACACTGCTGGCCAAGACCTCCTGGGCCACTTCCCTTCACATTGCCCTGAAGACCTGGGCAGTGACCTCCCTCCAGTGACCGGGAACAGCACTGCCCTCCTTCTTTCTACACCTGCGACCAGTGCCTCCAATGCCCGGTCGCTGAAACAGCGATCTCTCTCCCTGGGACTGGGATCAGCCATGAGGTTAAGTTGCTTGCAGGTCACCTTCAGAGCCAGCAATGTAGAGAATGAGACTGCGCAGAATGGTGGAACCTCCACTTTAAGAGCTGAAAAGAGCCAGTGGAACATGATGATTCCCGATTGCATTGCACGTGAAATTCATTATCACTCAGCTGCTAGAGCCCCTGTAGCACCCTATGAGGTCATTAGCCCTTGATTTAATGCTCCAGTTCTTTCTTGCTGAGCTAACAAGTAATTCCCAGGAGCTCAGAATGATTAGTGCGTGGCGCTGCTTTTTCAACTTTTCAAAGGGGCGCTACTGAATTTGTAGCCCTATGATTTTAAAAAAAGAGTTTAACAGGACTGACTAAAAATTATTCCTTTCATGCCAGTTAGCTGCAGCGGCGCCTTTGATTATCCAGATTGGAGACAGCATTGTAAGATGGTAAAAAAGATCTAACAGCTGATGGCAGCTTTTAATAAATGAACCATCTGACATTGCCGTCTGCTTGCTCAGACACTGCTCCCCAACATGTAACTGCACTGCAATGTCCGCAGTGTGCTACAACGGCTGCTCAATTCAATATTAAGGACAGTCACCCCACCAATCGGGAAACAGACTGAAGTATAATCAAACACAGAATTCATTCGACAGATTGGAGGATGGCTCTTAACAGACAACAACCTGGGGCTATAATTCACATCAGTTATTCATGTTATTCTCAGATTAGTTTGGAGGAACCAGAACTCGTGAACAGAACATATGAATTAATCAGTCAGGAACAGTTTAAGATCTCCAGCAAGTTATCTGGGGCAAGGCTGTCCAGGTACATATTGCATTTGGACCATCACGACAGGAATTGTGGAGCATACATATTTACATTGTGTTTGTAAAACTGACGATCCTGTATTAAAGTGATAATTAGCAAGAAAGTGAGTGACAATTAGTGATGAATGCTGTACATTCCAGCATAATCAACCCTAGCATTTCTTATTACGCCACATAAAGGACACCTTTACATTCACATGTGTCAAACTTTAATCTATGAGGATATAATCTGGAGCTCTTGATACATATGGTCTAGTAGTGTATTGACTTTTTCAGGAAATTAATCATTACCTAATATAGATGATATGTGACAACTGTTTGTGGTATGGAACACAATAATTTACACTTAAGTGACAAGGTCATCAATGATATCATGACTATGGTCATAACTATGGACAGACTTCATATATCACTAAAGCTGTTTGTGTATTCTAGTTGTATCACACGCATAGCTACAGCACGTGAGGAAATTAGCAAAAAATATATTGTGGCACAAATAAAAATTGTAGGATCAATTTTTAATACGGTACAGTTTCTCAATCATTACAGAATGTTACGTGGCATGTTATTACTAAGGCTCTGTATTCCAAGTTTTACATTTTTTTTTATTGAAAAATTACAATTTTTTCCCTCAGACCATTTTGTACTTTCTGATTTTTGGTCTTCCATTATCCTCTGATTGAAAAAAAATGCTTTTCCATTTATTTTGTCTGGATTTGAATTGCAAATAGATTCCCCAGAACTTTTGCACGTTCCACGTGGCCTCCATTTTGATTGAAAAAATACTCACACATTCAAAGAATACACTGAGAATAAATGCTAATAGCCTGCACATGGCTTTTTTCAACTATATATAAGATCGTTCTTTTTCCTATGATTATTTCTGATTTTTACCTGTTTTTAAAAGGTTCAAGGTGTACACTGAGAAAATCTGGAAATATTTTCCAAAGCAAATTGAAAAAGTAGAGCTCCAGTTAGTATCTATTACTATAGATTGGTACAGATGAGGGGGTGGATCTTGACTTTGTAACATGGTGTAAATGGGTGATAGTGAATCGGCAGCCTGTTTAACGTCTCTCCCAATTTTTAGTTCCACTCTTCTTGGCTTCACCAAGTCCAGATTCACCCTGACCAGTTTTGGCCTTAAATCTTTGCCCATCTGTTCTCACATGTTGATATGTCCATTCATTCTTATTATTCTACTTGCAATGAAACAGAAAATGTTGAAAAACAACACACAATCGATGAGTCTGTTCAGCAGCTGTAATACTGTTCTGTCCAAAATAACACCCTGAATTTTTTCTTTCAGATGTAATGGACATGCTGTGCACTGTCTCAATGTATTCTGTTTCCAATTTTCTTCCTTCTGCTCCTCTTCTGCTGAGATACTGGCTGCAGTTGGTGTACAGTTTCTCAGGCTCCAGGCTCTAATGGGAATGGTAGCATAGTGGTTACGTTACTGGGCTAGTAATCCAGAGATCTGGTCTAATGATCCAGAGACAAGGGGGCCGAAATTCAGGGTCCTGGGAGGGACCGTTACCACGGGTTTTCGGCGGCCAATCAGCAAAATCGATTGGCTGACGCGTTCTGGCCCATTGCCCCCCACCCCGACGCATATTCAGCACGGTGGGGGGGGGGTTTCAGTGGTGAGCACTTCCGGCGAAATCAGCCGACTGAAGCCGTGGTGATGTCATCAAGGTGCGCACCGCTGCTACACGGCCACGTCATCCATATTGAGGTATAAAAGAGAGGGTTTTTTTAAACAGTGTCCCCGCCAGCTTTTTGGGTCAGAGCACTTTGCCGCGATACTCGACACCGCTGGAGGAGGACAACGGAGGATTCCTGCGATCGTGGGTATTTTTGCTGCAAACTTTTGGTCGTGGTTTTTTGTATTTGTTTAACCTGCTGAGAGCACTTTATAATGTTTTGGAGAGTTTTCAGGACTTTGAGCTCTGACTGATTAGTGGAGGTCTGTAGGCCTCATTCTGTGCTCCATAGGCCTGCTTGCCAGGATGCAGCCTTCAAACACAATGGCAGCCTTGTCCACCTTGTCAGACACAGGGCGGCACGCAGGAGAAGGCGGCGCTATCAGCAACGTGCAGAGAGGCAGAGGGCAAAGGAGGCAGCAGCCATGCCTGCCCAACATCCAGAAAGGCCTGCAGATGTGCGCGGATCTGCACATAGAGAGGGTGTCCAGGAGTAGATGGCATCAGGAGGAGGGTCAGGTACATTGATCCCCTGCCCCACCACATACTGGGCCAGCAGCCTTGCCAGCATCAGCCTGAAAAGGTGCATGACCATGAGCAGGACCAGGGAGATGGTCACCATCCAGCTGCCATGGGAGGTGGCCAACACAGAGCTGGAGAAAGGAGGCCCTACCCTCAAAGGGTCTACAGATGTCACTTCTTCCTCGAGCTCAGTGATGAGCAATGCCTGCGAAGGCTGAGATTCAGAAAGGAGGTACTGTGGGAGCTCGGCAATGTGTTGCGCCAAGATCTAGAGCCTCACACAAGGCTCAGGACTGCCCTGACCATTGAGACCAAGGTCACCACAGCTCTGAACTTTTATGTTACGGGGTCTTTCCAGTCTGCGACTGCAGACATTGCCAACATCACCCTATTTTCTGTCCATCGCTCCATCCGGCAGGTTACCGATGCACTGTACAGGAGAAGAGTGGACTATATCTCATTCCCGAAGACCAGGGACAAGCAGGTGGAGCGGCAGCCCGGATTTGCCCACATTGCAGGGTTCCCGAGGGTGCAGCGTGCGATCGACTGCACACACGTTGGGCTGAGGGCGCCACACCACCACCCCGAGATCTTTGTCAACCGCAAGGGGTCCCACTCCCTCAATGTGCAGCTCGTGTGTGACCACCAGTGTCGGATCCTGGCAGTTGGTGCGAGATACCCAGGCAGTAGCCATGAATCGTTCATTCTGCGCCAGGCCAGTGTGCCCACCGTCTTCACCGGCCCAAATCAGGATTGTGGTTGGCTGCTTGGGGACAAGGGATATCCGCTGTCCACTTGGCTGCTCACTCCACTACGGAACCCCAGGACAGCGACACAGCATGCCTACCATGATGCTCATTCTGGCACCAGGTGCATCATCGAGCACTGCATTGGAATCTTAAAGCAGAGGTTCCGTTGCCTGGACCGCTCTGGTGGCACCTTGCAGTACTCTCCTCAACGTGTCTCCATATTCGTGGTGGTCTGCTGCATGCTGCACAACCTGGCCCTCATGAGGGGCCAGCCACTGGAGGTCGAGCCAGCAGTACCACCTGATGAGGAGGAGGAGGAGGAGGAGGATCCCTGTCACCACCCAGCCAGGAGATGTCGTCCCCATCGCAACCCTGCAAGGGAGGTGCAGCTACGTCTGATAGCTGCTCGATTCACATAATCTCATCCACACATGACCCTTCAGCTCCCACTTTCCATGGCCATCCCAATGAGTGCCATCACACAGAATTGCCCACTCCCAAATAAAACACCTGGCCAGATATATGTGCCAAAAATAAAGATTTATCAAATGATGCAAGTCAGTCCAACACACAACAGAAACAAAAAGACTACCATAAACTAACACAAATCATACTTTTTTACGCCTGTGCATCTCCTTATAACACCTCTTACCCGTGCCTATCCTAACACTACGCCTAAGTGTCTCCCCTGAGGCTGCCTCATGGTTCTGGGAAGGCTGCTGTGATTGTTGTGTGGGAGCTACAGATGTCCTTGTCGGACGCCCTCGAACACCTTTGGGCCTGGAAGGGCCGGGTGCAGACTGGTTAGCACGCTCCTGGGAGGGTTCAGTCTGGTTTGGCTCGGGCGAGGCCATTCGTGGAGGCAATGACGGAGTGGCAGGTCTGGGGCCAGGAATGTTGTGGTCCTGAGAGAGCACATCATCAGGATCCTGGTCCGAGGAGCCTGAGTCACTCCCCAGGGGCAGGACACTACCACCACCACCAATCTGAGAGAGGTCAGGTCGGTGGTCTGGCTCGACACTGAAAGGTCCCCCGTGGCCCGTAGTGGAACCAGCCGTGAACACAACACTGAGGTGTCGGATGGCATCGAGCTGAGACTGCATTAGAGCAGACAGAGTCTCAAAGCCAGCAGACATGACAGCAGTTTGACGCTCCACGGCAGCAGTAAGGTGCTCGGTGACCTGTTACCCAGAGTGCATAAGAGCATTCTGAGCTTCCAGGGCCACGGCCATCCTCTCCAATCCACCACCGATGCGCTCATTCCCTCGCGCCTGTGCTGAAATGGCAGCTGCCACATCACCTGTAGGATCCACATAGTCTCTGTGGGAGTCCACCATCGCCTGCACACTGGGAACGATGGGCTCCATGGAGTGTGCAGAGCTGTCGACTATGTGGGAGGCGGACTCGTCCACACTCCTCACCACTTCCGATAGCCTCTCTTGCACCCTTGTCAGTGGCCCCAACATCTGGAAATGCATGGCTTTCACACTTTCATAAGCCGCTACATCGATGTCATCATCTGAGTCCTCATCAGTAGAACTCCGGTGCGGACTCACCCCCAGGAAAGGTGGCACCTGAATTTGCCTAGCCCCGTCACTATGCTGCAGCCCGCTAGGCCCTGGTGCAACACCCAGTGCAGACCCTTATACCACCTCATCTATATCACACCGTGCACTCCCAGTATCTGAGCTGGCGCGTGGGGGCGGAAGCAGTGATGCGTTGATGCCATCAGTGTCCTCCTCTTCCTCTTCCTCCTCAATGGCATCCCCAAATGATGGAGTGTTATGCATGGTCTCCACAGGGCTTGAACCCTCAATGTCCTCACTGCTGCCACCTGAGATTTCAGGGCTGAAGGCGAGAAGGGTGTTGATGCAGGCCTCCAGCTGGTGTGCGACGTCTCTCATCACTGGCGACTGTGCTGGGTGTGCTGCCACTCGGCCTGTCATCTGCAGCATAAATGGGAGAAGGGCTGCCGTGAGGGGGAGGTGGGGGATTAACGCATGGAGCCGACAAATAGCAGACTTCCAGAACGAAAGGTACAGTAGGCGCTGGCGCATTCAACGACAGCCTCACTTACCCATGCTGCCCACATCGGCGTCGCCAGTTCCACTGCCCACGGGGGTGTGGCATCTGCAAGCATGAATGGGAGAAGGGCTGCCTTGAGGGGGAGGTGGGGGATGAAGGCCCGAAGGATGCAACTGGCAGACTTCCATGAAGGAAAGGAACAGTAGGCACAGGCGAATTCAAGGAGAGAGCGCATTAAAGGAGGGTCCTCACTTACCCACATCAGCATCAGCGCTACCGTCGCACACTGGGAATGCAGCACGGTCGCCAATCAATGCCTGAGCCCTCTCCTCCAGATGTGTGAGTACCTGTGTGTCTGCGTTACCACCACCAGTCCTCCTTGCTCAGCTCTACTGTGAGCCAGTTTGGCCAGCAAAAGAAAGCGAGGTTGGTGAGTACCACTGTGATAACGCATCAGAAATGTGTGCACAAGTGTTTGTCCCTGACATGCAGCTGTAAGTGTGAGATGAAAGGGAGCCTCCATTGCGAGAACACACACATATATGTATAGAGGTGTGAACAATGAAATGTTGCTTGAGTGACCAAACAGTGAGTATGGGAAATAAGATCAAGTTGAAGGAGAGGCTGGAAGAGGTACTCACTTTCATAAGCCGGATTATGTTTGGAATCGTTTCCTGCACTGCATGGGAGTCCTCTGATGAATGGAGGTGCCTGAGACCTCCCCTGCTATCTCCTTCCATGCATTAGCCAGGACCTGCCGAGTTGGTCGCCCACGTCAGGATACAGCAAACTCCTCCTGCCCTCTAAACCCTGCGTAAGGGTCTCCAGCTCTGCCTCTGTGAAGTGGCTTTCCCTCCTTGCTCCTCTAACACCAGCCATCCTCAAAGTAAACTCCTTCCCCCCTCAGGGCCTAGCTGCAGACCCCAACCTTTATGAAGGCCAGGGAGCAGCTGGCTTGTCAGATACACATTACCATCATGCTGAATTTCTCTGTGGGGATCCCGCTTCAATTAGCACAACCACACTGCTGCAAAGCGCACTTTGGAGGCACTTGTTAGCGCAGGAACCCATTCTTTAACATTTGGTCAGAAAATCGATCGGGGCACCGGCAAAAAAGTTTTGGCGGTGATGGCCCCAAAAAGTCGGGAAGTGCGTCAGCTTTCTTGCGCAAGTGAATTTCGTCCCCATGAGCTCAAAGCCCACCTTGGCAGCTGAGGATTTTAAATTCAGTTAATTAAATAAATCTGGAATTTTTAAAATACTAGTATCAGTAATAATGACCATGGAACTACTGGATTCTCGTAAATACCTGTCCGGTTCACTGATGTCCTTTCGGGACGGAATCCTGGCATCCTCACCTGGTCTGGTCCATACGTGACTCCAGACCCAGAGCAATGTGGTTGACTCATAACTGGCCTAGCCATGTAATACACCACTACGACAAAGTCACTGTGGGGGTACCTTCACTACACGGACTGCAGCAGTTCAAGAAGGCAATTAGGGATCGGCAATAAATGCTGGCCTTGCCAGCGATGCCCACATCCCATGAATTCATTTTAAAAATACGCCCCCCTACTTTCCTGAGGGTGTGATAAATCTTGGTGGTGTGCAGTTTTTCGAGGTGTAACTGGCGACAGGTTAGTGAACGTCGACAGGTTAGTGAACTGTGAAGAGTATCATGGCATGATCTTGCGTTCACCCGCTGTTCACATATATGGTCTTTCCAGCAAGAGTCATTGGATGGCAATCAAGAGCGGGAACAGAGGCTGATTTGCCCTCTCCCTAGCCCAAGAGCATTGAAGCCAATTTCTATCCTGACTATGGTCTACTAAATCAACACAGCAGTAATTTAGCCTGAGATTCACAGGCCTTTGGTCAAGGTGTCAGCCTTAGCTCAATGATTGTACTCTTGTCTCTATCAAAAGGTTGTGGGCTCAAGCCCCACCCCAGAGATGAGCATATAATCTACGCTGGCACTTTTGTATAGTCCTGAGGGAATGTTGCACTGTTGGAGGTATCATCTTCTCGAATGCGATATTAAACCAAAGGCCCCATCAGCCGTCTCAGGTGGACATTAAAGGTTCTCATGGAACTGTTCAAAGAAGAGCAGGAGAGTTCTCCCCAGTGTCCTGGCCAACATGTATCCTTCAACCAATACCTAAACAGATAACCTGCTCACTTATTTCATCACTGTTTGTGGGACCTTGGCTGTGAAGTTTCCTACATTACAATAATGACTATCCTTTAAAAGTACTCAGTTGGTTGTAAAGCGCTTTGGAACGTCTTGAGCTCATGAGAAGTATTATATAAATGCAAGTTCTTTATTTCTATGGGATATAATGCGATATTGGGAAGTATTGTTAGCCACAGGAGAAGTGCAGTTTCTTCCTTTATTACTGATATTTTTATTGATTTAGCCTTTCTGTTTTATTCTGAAATATGGAAAAATAACACTGAAACGTCATTTCGGTTTTTTAAAAGCTTTGCTTTACTGGGAGCGGGTTGGGGGAGGGGCTGTTTTGAGGTTGGGAAGCCTGAAGTTTCCGGTTTCTCAAACGTTCCGCAGGTTTTAACTGCAGGACGTCTTCAATTTTTTTCTGTATGATTCCCGCCTGCAGGCAGCCTTATTGATAGGCCGGCTGCTTGTTGGGTGGGAAATTGCGATGAATGTACTTTTGGGATCACTAGCCACTAGATGGCGTCAGTATTGGAGGCCATTGGGCTGCACGCACATGTGTGCAGCCCAAGTATAAAAGGCCAGCCATTTTGTATATGAGTCACTTTGGGCCTTAATAAAGCAGAGCCAAGGTTATACCTCTTGGAGTTAAACAGTACTCAGTCTAACAGTTATTGCATACACAACAGAAATCCTGTAGCACAAGGCCACAGCTGAGCTGGGCTGAGAGCAGGCAGGTGTAGTGGGAGATTGGGAGAGATCATGGTGAGGGGGAGGGGGTCAGGGTGGTATGGTGGTCCGAAGGGGTGTCCATTTGCAGGGGGGATCTGATCGTGGGGGGGGGGGGGGCGGGGGGGGTTGGTTCCGAACCTGGTGGGGGTCCAATTGAAAGGTGTGTGAAGATCGAGGGAGGGTGGTGATCAAGTGGAGTAGATGGTGGTCCGGGGGAGGACGGGGGGGGGGAGATGGTGGTTGGGGGGAGGGAGATGGTGGTCGGGGGGGGGAGGAGATGTTGGTCGGGGGGGGGGGGAATGGTGATCGGGGGGAGGGAGATGGTGGTCGGGGGGAGGG
Source organism: Pristiophorus japonicus (assembly GCF_044704955.1). Lineage (NCBI taxonomy): Eukaryota > Metazoa > Chordata > Chondrichthyes > Pristiophoridae > Pristiophorus > Pristiophorus japonicus. Next base: position 17,608,986 of record NC_091991.1, read on the forward strand.
TGATGGAGGTCGGGGGGGGGAGGGAGATGGTGGTCGGGGGGTGGGAGGTGGTGGTCGGGGGAAGTGAGATGGTGGTCGGGGGGAAGGGAGATGGTGATCGGGGGGGGAGGGAGATGGTAGTCAGGGGGAGGGAGATGATGGTCGGGGGGGGGAGGGAGATGGTAGTCAGGGGGAGGGAGATGATGGTCGGGGGGAGGAGGGAGATGGTAGTCAGGGGGAGGGAGGTGGTGGTCGGGGGAAGGGAGGTGGAGGTCGGTGGGGAGGGAGATGGTAGTCAGGGGGAGGGAGGTGGTGGTCGGGGGGAGGGAGATGGTGGTCGGGGGTGGGGAGATGGTGGTCGGGGGGGGGAGATGGTGGTCGGGGGGGGGGAGATGGTGGTCGGGGGGGGGGGAGATGGTGGTCGGGGGGGGAGATGGTGGTCGGGGGGGGGAGATGGTGGTCGGGGGGGGAGATGGTGGTCGGGGGGGGAGATGGTGGTCGGGGGGGGGAGATGGTGGTCGGGGGGGGGAGATGGTGGTCGGGGGGGGAGATGGTGGTCGGGGGGGGGAGATGGTGGTCGGGGGGGAGGGAAATGGTGGTCGGGGGGGGGGGAGATGGTGGTCGGGGGGGAGATGGTGGTCGGGGGGGGAGATGGTGGTCGGGGGTGGGAGATGGTGGTCGGGGGGGGAGATGGTGGTCGGGGGGGAGGAAAATGGTGGTCGGGGGGGAGGGAGATGGTGGTCGGGGGTGGGAAGATGGTGGTCGGGGGGGGAGGGAGATGGTGGTCGGGGGGGGAGGGAGATGGTGGTCGGGGGGGGGGGAGATGGTGGTCGGGGGTGGGGCGATGGTGGTCGGGGGGGGAGATGGTGGTCGGGGGGGGAGATGGTGGTCGGGGGGAGGGAGATGGTGGTTGGGGGGGGGAGATGGTGGTCGGGGGGAGGGAGATGGTGGTCGGCGGGGGAGATGGTGGTCGGGGGGGGAGATGGTGGTCGGGGCGGGGAGATGGTGGTCGGGGGGGGAGATGGTGGTCGGGGGTGGGGAGATGTTGGTCGGGGGGGAAGATGGTGGTCGGGGGGGAGGGAGATGGTGGTCGGGGGTGGGAAGTTGGTGGTCGGGGGGGAGGGAAATGGTGGTCGGGGGGGAGGGAGATGGTGGTCGGGGGGAGGGAGATGGTGGTCGGGGGGGAGGGAGATGGTGGTCGGGGGTGGGAAGTTGGTGGTCGGGGGGGAGGGAGATGGTGGTCGGGGGGGAGGGAGATGGTGGTCGGCGGGGAGGGAGATGTTGGTCGGGGGGGGGAGATGGTGGTCGGGGGAGGGAGATGGTGGTCAGGGGGGAGGGAGATGTTGGTCGGGGGAGGGAGATGGTGGTCGGGGGGGAGGGAGATGGTGGTCGGCGGGGAGGGAGATGTTGGTCGGGGGGGGGAGATGGTGGTCGGGGGGGAGGGAGATGGTGGTCGGGGGAGGGAGATGGTGGTCAGGGGGGAGGGAGATGGTGGTCGGGGGAGGGAGATGGTGGTCGGGGGGGAGGGAGATGGAGGTCAGGGGGGAGGGAGATGGTGGTCGGGGGGAGGGAGATGGTGGTCGGGGGGGAGGGAGATGGTGGTCGGGGGTGGGAAGTTGGTGGTCGGGGGGGAGGGAGATGGTGGTCGGGGGGGAGGGAGATGGTGGTCGGGGGGGAGGGAGATGGTGGTCGGCGGGGAGGGAGATGTTGGTCGGGGGGGGGAGATGGTGGTCGGGGGAGGGAGATGGTGGTCAGGGGGGAGGGAGATGTTGGTCGGGGGAGGGAGATGGTGGTCGGGGGGGAGGGAGATGGTGGTCGGCGGGGAGGGAGATGTTGGTCGGGGGGGGGAGATGGTGGTCGGGGGGGAGGGAGATGGTGGTCGGGGGAGGGAGATGGTGGTCAGGGGGGAGGGAGATGGAGGTCAGGGGGGAGGGAGATGGTGGTCGGGGGAGGAGATGGTGTTCGGGGGGTGGGGAGATGTTGGTCGGGGGGGAGGGAGATGGTGGTCGGCGGGGAGGGAGATGTTGGTCGGGGGGGGGAGATGGTGGTCGGGGGGGAGGGAGATGGTGGTCGGGGGAGGGAGATGGTGGTCGGGGGGGGGAGATGGTGGTCGGGGGGGGGAGATGGTGGTCGGGTTGGAGGGAGATGGTGGTCGGGGGTGGGGAGATGGTGGTCGGGTTGGAGGGAGATGGTGGTCGGGGGTGGGGAGATGGTGGTCGGGTTGGAGGGAGATGGTGGTCGGGGGTGGGAAGTTGGTGGTTGGGGGGGGGAGATGGTGGTCGGGGGGGAGATGGTGGTCGGGGAGTAGTGAGATGGTGGTCGGGGGTGGGGAGATGGTGGTCGGGGGTGGGGAGATGGTGGTCGGGGGTGGGGAGATGTTTGTTGGGGGGAGGGAGATGTTGGTCGGGGGGGAGGGAGATGGTGGTCGGGGGGAGGGAGATGGTGGTCGGGAGGGAGGGAGATGGTGGTCGGGGGGGAGGGAGATGGTGGTCGGGGGTGGGGCGATGGAGGTTGGGGGGGAGGGAGATGGTGGTCGGGGGGGAGGGAGATGGTGGTCGGGGGGAAGGGAGATGGTGGTCGGGGGGAAGGGAGATGGTGGTCGGGGGGGAGATGGTGGTCGGGGGGGAGGGAGATGGTGGTCGGGGGGGAGATGGTGGTCGGGGGGGAGGGAGATGGTGGTTGGGGGGAAGGGAGATGGTGGTCGGGGGGGAGGGAGATGGTGGTCAGAGGGAGGGAGATGGTGGTCGGGGGGGAGGGAGATGGAGGTCGGGGGTGGGGAGATGGTGGTTGGGGGGAGGGAGATGGTGGTCGGGGGGGAGGGAGATGGAGGTCGGGGGTGGGGAGATGGTGGTTGGGAGGAGGGAGATGGTGGTCGGGGGTGGGGAGATGGTGGTCGGGGGGAGGGAGATGGTGATCGGAGGGGAGGGAGATGGTGGTCGGGGGGGAGGGAGATGTTGGTCGGGGGGGAGGGTGATGGTGGTCGGGGGGGAGGGAGATGGTGGTTGGGAGGAGGGAGATGGTGGTCGGGGGGAGGGAGATGGTGATCGGAGGGGAGGGAGATGGTGGTTGGGGGTGGGGAGATGGTGGTCGGGGGGAGGGAGATGGTGGTCGGGGTGGAGGGAGATGGTGGTTGGGAGGAGGGAGATGGTGGTCGGGGGGGGAGATGGTGGTCGGGGGGAGGGAGATGGTGTTCGGGGGGGAGGGAGATGGAGGTCAAGGGTGGGGAGATGGTGGTCGGGGGGGAGGGAGATGGTGATCGGGGGGGAGGGAGATGATGGTCGGGGGGGGAGGGAGATGGTGGTCGGGGGGGGAGGGAGATGGTGGCTAGGGTATTGTGTCCTTAGAAGCTCGAGCATCCACGAGGCAATGTGTTGTACTTGAACTGTAGTGACCTTCGTCCTTTATTAGTTAACCCCAGAGTGAGGATCACACCTGGTGGCCTGCCTTTTCTACTAGGTCAGGCACACCTGTACAGGTAACCTACAAGTCTCCCACTGCTGTGCCCTCTGGTGGCACACCTTGTGATAGAAGCCATGTACGATACATGACATCACTCCCCCCTGAGCCTTGAGTGCAAATCCCCTCTACATTGACTGTGCTCTGGGCTTAGCTCGAATTGGGCTCTGTCTGGCTGACCCTTGGCAGGTCATTTCAATCTTGGGTGAGTGGTTGGTTCAGTAGCGTGCTGTTGGTTGCTGTTTGTGTGTGTGCCTGACCACTCCATTCTCTCCACCCCCACCCCCCCCCCCCACCCCTCCGCCACATTGATTATGGCGGGGGCATTCATGTACATTCAAGTTCAGGAAAGTGAGTTTTGCACTAGTTTTGTGGTTCCGTGGTGCGACAAGTCCGTTGGATGCCTTATCGATGCAGTGACTGGTGCGTGAGTACAGGCTAGTTCCGGAGCTGCTGGGTTGTGTCCCTGCAGTTTGGTGGTGGCTCAGTGCCCAGTGCTGGCAGTGGGAACCCTGCATGCGGTTGGCTCGCATAGTCTGCTCTCGGGGCTGTTGCCATGGTCCCTAGTGTCGGGCCGGTTCACAGGTGCTTGTGACCTCCCTGTCCTTTCTTTGCGCCCCGGGTCGCTGCTATTCCCTGAGGAGCTGTCGTCTCGCAGTGCACAGGGAACTGCTGACTCGCTGGCCTGAGCGTCGTTTGGTTTGGGATCCTGGCTGGTGCCTGTTTCCTTCGGGGAAACAATGGCGGGTGACCCTCCATCTAGGGGTATGGCCTTGGTGGCGATGGGGTCTGGGGACTGTGCCTTAGTACAGTCTGCTCCTTCAGGCTCGTGGCAGTTGGTGCCATCGGGTGCCTGAGAGGTGGAGCCAATCAAGGGCATGGTATCGATACCGGTGCCATTGCCCTGCTGAGGTCGCTTGCTCATGTGTGTCAGCTGCTTGTGGCCACACTCCATGGTGCATGACTCTGGTCCCCGGGACACAGGCTACAGCATTGGGTAGCCCGCTGGACCTGTGTGCTCCCGATGGGTGTCTGCCCGCTGCATTGGCTGCATGCAGTTGAAACCCTGTATCGCACAACTTTTCATTACTTATGCCGGACACACTGTGGGTCCGATTGCGATTGCGTGACTTTTCCTCGCTGGTTGCATGCGCACAGTTCAGATCATCAATTACACATTTTACATAATCATGCAACTTTTCCTTGTTGGTTGCGTATATACAATTCAGATTATCAGTTGGACCTTTTACATGATCAATTACACTTTTTTCCTCTGACTTACAATTACTATTACATTGCTTAAGTGTGTGGAACTGTCCCTTTAATTGTGGTGGGTTGCCAGCCTCCTTTCAGAGAGCCTTGCTTTCTTTACCCCAACCCGTTTCTCCATTTGGTGCCACGTGTTGCTCCATCAGCGCTGCACCTCGTGGTCTGGCCGCCGCCATCTTTGTCTTCAGCGCCATCTTTCCTCCATCCACGATGTCGACTGCGGTGATCCTCTTCTCCCCCGGTTCTACCTCTGAAGCTGGGAAGTCGCCTTTGGATCCGATTTTCTTCCTCCTGAGTCCTGCCACTGGAGCCTGGAAGGTGCGTTCAGGTCGTCTCAGCTGGATCATCTCCACGCAGTCGTGCTGAGCGGTCTGTGTCTCGGGTGCCCTGCTGGTTTGCTCTACAGTGCCGGGTCCACCCTCAGGTGAGGGCTTGTTTTGCCTCTGAGCGCAGGGGGCTTCGATTGCTGGAGTCTTCCCATTTCCAATGGATCTTCTCCATTCACTTTCTGCCGAGCAGCGTTGCTCCATCTCCTGCAACAATCCACAGAGATAACTTGTGCACCGCGCCATCACAGAGTACCTTTACATTCACGCTACCAATGACTGGGATGATTTCATCGGTGTAATTGTGCAACTTTGCCTGAACCAGGACCAACTCGGGTCGTTCAGCTTGATTGTCCCATAGCCTCTCAAAGGCTCCTTGATTCTACACTGACTGGCTCGCCCCCGGGTCCACTTCCATGAAGACTGGAACGTCCTCTATCTCAACTTCCATCTTCAGCAGGGAACACTCGGTAGTGCAGGTAAACATGCTATGTATCTCTCCGTGGGACTGGGCTGCCTCTCTGCCTATCGATTCATAATCCGCACTGGATTCCTGGCCATCTGCAGATTCTTCATCGACACAGTGAGCCATGTTTCTCTTACACATTCACTGGAGGTGGCCCTTTGTGCTGCAGTTTTTGCATACATTGTCTTTAAAACGGCACTGGTGAGCCCTGTGATTCACTCCGCAACGCCAGCATGGTGCTACTCGATCAGCCCCCCTCGGCGGACGCTGAGTTAAGGGACTCGGGGGCCTATTCTCTCTTCCCTGAGGGGGTTCGCACTCTACAGTCCAGCCTCTAAACGACGCCACTCTGTGCACAAGGGTGTACGACCTGCCGGGTTTGAGTCCTGAGGGTAAGTCATCTGCCTAGAACCGCAGGTCGAGGTCATGAATGACTGGCTCACAGAGATGGCCTTCTGCAGTGTGACTGTGGTATCCGCCAACAGTAGCTCATGAAGAAGGCCCTCAAGGCCAATTCCAGGAATAAAAATGTCCCGCACTGCTTCGTTGAGGTGGTTGCCGACCTCACACGGTGCCGCCAGCCTCCTGAGGTCTGCGGCGTACTTCGCGACTTCCTGGCCTTCGGGTCGTCGGTGGGTGTAGAACCGGTGTCTGGCTGTGAGGATGCTCTTCTTGGGCTTGGCTCATGGATCAGGGTTACGAGTTCCTTGTACGACTTAGTCGTTGTCTTCGCTGGTGCCAGCAAGTCCCTGACGAGGCCATAGACGGTGGGCCCACAACTGGTTAGCAAGATAGCTCGGCGCTTATCAGCCAGTGTGGCCGGGTCGTCTCCTGACAGGTCGTTTGCTGTGAAGAAATGTTCGAGCCTCTCCACAAAGGCGCCCCAATCATTACCATCGGCAAACTGCTGCAACGTACCAAGGGTAGCCATTTCCGCGTGAAAGTTCGTAATCTCGTCGCCAATTATTGTGTCCTTAGATGCTCTAGTAATGACTCCACGAGGCAATGTGTTGTACTTGAACTGTGGTGACCTTAGTCCTTTATTAGTTAACTCCAGAGTGAGGATCACACCTGGTGGCCTGCCTTTTATACTGGGCCAGGCACACCTGTACAGGTAACCTACAAGTCTCCCACTGCTGTGCCCTCTGGTGGCACACCTTGTGATAGTATTACCAGGAGCCATGTAGGATACATGACACAGGAGGAGGGAGATGGTGGTCGGGGGGAGGTAGATGGTGGTCAGGGGGAGGGAGATGGTGGTCGGGGGGAGCGTCCGATAGTGGTTGGAGGGGGCGTCCGATGATGGTTGGGGGCAGCAGCTGGTGGGTCAAGGAGGGAGCAGATGGTAGTCAGGGGGGAGCAGCTGGTGGGTGAAGGGGAGAGCAGATAGTGGTCGGGGGGGTCCGATCGTGGGGTGTGTAGTGGAGAGATTGGTCGGGGGGGTTGGTGGGATGTTTACAGGTAAGCGTGTTGGGCCTGGAGGGAACACTTGTACTCCTTTTGACTCAGAAGCAGTGCTGTAAAGGCTCTTACCTCATGGCCTGTAGTTAAAATAGAATCACTGTTAAAATGAATGCGCACAATCTCATTAAAATATTTAAATGATTAACCCGCCTCCTGTGAGCGGATTGGTCGCCTGCCCCTTGTCCCACCTCCTTAAGAAATTAAAGTCGGCGGGTTCAACGCGGGTTGGGTTCCTGTTTCAGATTTCTAGCTTTTTAGCCTCCAACATGAACCAAACCCACTCATTTTGGAGGGTTAAAATCACCCCGCTATAATCAAAACATAGGTGCATATCATTGCTGGTATACTTAAGTCAGATTGTAAGGAGTCATTTGAACAGTGAACAATGCTTTTAAGGAAATTCAAATGACTTTGGCAGTGAAGTGGTTAAGTTTACTTGCATTATGTATTTATACTCATGTTACACCATTGTTCTGGAATCCACACATGGTTTTGGAAGAGATAAACCACCTTTACAAAGACCCATTCAATTTTATATGACAGAAATCTTTATTGCAGTTTTAATAATAAGCAGGAGCACCACATGAATCACAGAGAGACATGTTTTGGTTATTATAAAAATACACTTCCTCTGTTATGAGGATATAATCAGCCAGATTGCCCAATCAAAGCGTAAGTGTGCTGTACAGAAATGACTAGTCCTTTTGATTATCTGGGACAATAGTCTTCACTTGTTCGATCCTCGAGGGTTTACTTTGATCTTTATGGCTGTAAAGAGGTCTGGAACCTTCCCGAAAGCTTGAAACTCAATCAGAATTACTTTCAAGGACCATATTTGATTCACAGGCTGCCCACGTCTATTTCCTCTCAGGACATTAGAAAAGATTGAAAAAGGTCATTGCAGACAATATCTCGGAGCCAGAAATACCAATGCCACTCCAGTTCAGTGTCCTGGGGGAATGATGCCAAAATGATCTCCTTGCAGTTTCCTCCCATTTTTACATTGTTTTTCTGAATTTCCTTTGCCAATTTTCCCATGGCTAGGAGCTGGATACGAATGATTATAAAATGTGTTTTTAAGTAAAAGCTTGCTGTAATGGGGTTAAATTCACAGGGCAGCTAGCAGATATGTATTAGGTTTCCAACAGGGCATCCTGAAGACAGTGAAAGATAACTTGCATCCTAGCATATTGGAACAGCCCATTTGAAGCCGTGTGGATACACAAAGACTAGTTCTTGTGGGCACGCAAAGAGTTTCTAACAGTACAATATTGCTTCATATTACATACAGCCGGCCTTTTATATACATTTGTATAGGTGTAGGTATAACATGTATATCTCTTACATTATATAGAAACACATGTCTGTTTGCCTTGAGATTAATTCCACTAATGTGAAGCACATGTAAGTTACAAATATTGCTTTAAGTGTACTGGCTGCAGTTATTTTTCTTTCATCTTTTAATTTTGTTTAAAAAAACTTTCAGAATAGTGATTTTCTATTTTATTGCTGAATCTTTCCCAAACCTCAATGTGCTTGGATCAGGATACTGTTTCGTATCATGTCACAAGCAGGCTGACACGCCAAACTCTGCCAGTGCCTCTAACAGGCCACAGGAAAAGTCATCGCGATGGTGGCCAATTGCAAGGCCCGGAAGAAAGTGGGTCTGCACTGATGTCATCTGTACGGAGGTCAGCCTGTTTATTGACAGAAGTGCTATCCTCAAAGAACAGCCGAGCAGTTCTATGCTTCAGATGTCACTGGCACTCACACAAGTTAAAAGCACCTTCATACATGCAAAACTCAGGCATTTGCAAATCAGATTCTGCACTCAAATCACTTCACCATTATTTGAACACACTTACCACTTCAACGAGAAGTGCCATTCTTTCTACCACCCTTTACAATAGCTTACCAGGGATGAGACAGGTACTCCAATACCACTAGGCTGCATATCTATCCACTGTGTACTACAGATTGGAGTGATTACTAGGATTCTTAAATTTTCACCATCAGCATGTATCGTCGCCGAGAGCATGCAGAAATCAAGCGCAGACAGCGGAAGGAGCGTACGGAAAACCAGGCTCCCTGCCCACCCTTTCCCTCAACAACTATCTGTCCCACCTGTGACAGAGACTGTGGTTCTTATATTGGGCTGTTCAGCCACCGAAGAACTCAGGCTAAGAGTGGAAGCAAGTCTTCCTCGATTCTGATGCACTGCCTATGATGATGATGGCTCTGATTGAGGTGGAGTGTAGAATGTTTCAGAATAAGGGGTGTCGCAATTGTGTGGGGCGGACTGGTTGCTCTTTAGCTTTCTGCCATTGTTCATTGTTCATAGGTTTATATGTAACCTTCAGGACTGCTGAGCGAGGGTCGTGCGGCTCTTTGTCGGCCAGCGTGGACATAATGGGCCGAAATTGCCGCCTTCTGCGCTGTAAATTTCTATGTTTCTATGTTTCAATGTACAGGATAGCAGTATTTTTTTATAATGAGCTTTGTTGCTCTAGCTTCTGGCACAGATAGTTATTGTTCTTTGTCGCTCACCCTCCCCACTTGGGCAGTGAAGCTCATGACTGGATCCACAAAATAGTGGCCTGACAGTCCAAATAACAAGCACTTTTTTAAAAGTATACAAATGAAGGTTTTCATGAAGACCTGAAATGGACTGTTTCTGGCCTGTATTTCTATTTTGGAAGAACGTTAGCTTTAAATCTCAAATTAATTTCTCCTCCTTCTTTTTTTAATCACAATAATAACCTTTTCAGGATTGCTTTACCAGCATTCTTCATAAACTGGCTCACAGACTTGTGTTTCTCAGTAGTTGCTATTTAAGTAACAGAATCCCAGGGCCATTGCAAGTCTGATTGCTAACTGAGAATGGATTTATGATATAATGCACAAGCTCATTTAGGTCCTAAAATCCATATCATGTTTAATTTAAAGAGCCAAGTATACGATCTTCAATTATATTTTTATAGTTATTTACAAGACAAAGCTGGAATTGGATTCTTTATTTATACCATGCTTCGGTACCATAGAACCATTGTAATTTCCCAGACAGAAGGAGGCCAGTCAGCTGATTATATCTGTGCCAGCCCTTTGCAAGAGTGCATCTAAACAAATCCCACCCTGTTCCCGTAGGTTTGTATCTTCAGCTGGTTCAAATGGTTACCCAATTTACACTGAAAAGAAACATTCTCCTGCTCTTCTTCGAATACTGTCAGGGGTTCTTTTACAGTCAGTTTAATGTCTTATCCAAAAGACTGCACCTCAGCACCATGCACGACCTCAGGATGTCCCAAAGTGCTTTACAGCCCATTAAGTACCTTTGAAGTGTAGTCCCTGTTGTAATGTGGGAAATGCAGCAGACAATTTGTGCACAGCAAGCTCCCACCAACAGCACTGGTTGGTTTTTGAGGTATTGGTTGAGGAATAAATATTGGCCAGGACACCAGGGAGAACTCTCCTGCTCTTCTTCAAAATGGTGCCATGGGATCTTGAGTACTGAACATGGGCTGCATTTTCAGTTCTGGCCATTTTGCAGCGTAAATCACGGCGGGATGATAAGTATAGTGCCCTATAAAAGTATAGTGCCCTATAGAAATTCACCCGAAACTCAGCTACAATGATCGGGGGCGCTAAATCAGGCCTTACACACCTGTGCTCAGCCGCCCCAACCGAAAACCGTTGCGCAAAAAAAGCAACTTTTCTCGCGAATGCGCAGAGACCCACAAAATTCCCGAGCCCAGACGATTGTTTAGGGCGCTGCACTATAAGTTTGCATATACGCAGTTCCACCTGTGCACTTTGGGCAGAGCCGGAAAATGGAGGAGCAGGAAAGACGCCAAGGAGCACGCCGCTTCTCAGCCACGGCCGCTGAGGCACTGATACTGGCCATGGAGAGGAGGTGGCCAGACGTTTGCATCTCGCTCGAGGAAAGAGGCCCGTGCCATGAGTGTTTTGGAGGATTTGGTGGGCGATAGGACAGGAGGTCTCTGCGACAGACACGGAGCCTCGAACTGCTGCCCAATGTCGCAGGAGGTTTAACGAGCGTCATCAGGGTGAGTACCCTTTACATGAATGCACCGCTGTCATGGTTGCAAGATCACTGTCTCACACAATGTAAAGTCTTTGATGAAGCTTCCCCTTCTCTGTGTGTTCCAAACCATGGTGTGCACTGGTGATGCCACCTGGAAGCTGGAGGCTTAGTTCACCAGCCGTGCCCTGCGCATTCAGGTGGCGCGGACCCTCTTGTCCCCAATTCATTCTCACCCCTCCTCGCACTACCCTTTGACACTTGATACGCATTTGCCAATTGTCACCATGAGCCACAGTCCTTGGTGGCTCACCTCCTCCCAGCCTTCCTACATGCTTTGTGAACAGCCATGCAGATTATAATGTACATCTTTACACTTCCAGACAGTAGCAGCTACTCTACTATGGAAGGCACATGTGCCACATGATGAGCTGCACACTCACTCACACTTGTTCTTACTGTAGGCAAAATTGGCTCATAATCGGCGGGTGCAGCAACATACTGGAGGTGGAGAGCCTGATCTTCAAGACCTCACTGAGAGGAGCAACAAGTGACGGCCCTCATGGGCACCTCAGTCCACACAGTGGCTGGTGGCGAGGCAGCGCCCCCTATGGGCAGTGACGGTATGTGAATGGCGTTAGCAATTTATGTGAGTTCCTTGACCGCTGATATCAAGTGGCCTCTCCTCTTTACCCATCATCATAGGCATCGAGGAAGACTTGCTTCCACTCTTAAAATGAGTTCTTAGATGGCTGAACAGTCCAATACAAGAGCCACAGGCCCTGTCACAGGTGGGACAGATAGTCGTTGAGGGAAAGGGTGGGTGAGACTGGATTGCCGAACGCTCTTTCCACTGCTTGCGCTTGATTTCTGCACGCTCTTGGCGATGAGACTCAAGGTGCTCAGCGCCCTCCCGGATGCACTTCTACTCAGGGCGATCTTTGGCCAGGGACTCCCAGGTGTCAGTGGGGATGTTGCACTTTATCAGGGAGGCTTTGAGGATGTCCCTGTAACGTTTCCACTGCCCACCTTTGGCTCATTTGCCGTGAAGGAGTTCCGAGTAGAGCGCTTGTTTTGGGAGTCTCGTGTCTGGCATGCGAACGATATCCTCTTTACACAATTAGGCATGCTGATATCTAAATTATTAACTTTTTCTTTATGCTTGTACTTTTGGGATTTATGAGATTTTCATTCTGTTGGAACAAAATCCTGCTCTCTGAATCTAAAGTAGAATGCAGCACCGATCATTCAGTTCTTGTAGTTGGCAGCCTTGGAGTTTATTAAGTGTGTTTCATGAATCATATCATATTTTAGCTCTTTTGGCAGATTATTATCCTCTGTAATATTGCAGAATGTTATTTCTAATAACCATTTAATAGGACAATAAATGTGTAAAATGAAAAGAAAAGCAAATATCGCAATAATCCCCCTTCCACTTCTCCCCGCCAAACAGACGGCAAACTGAATTATACAGGGACACAGGTGTCTTTACAGATAGCAGCTCACAATGAACATACAGAAGGAACGTCAGCCTAGGGAGAGATCCCCAAGTGTTAGACCTCAACCAACCTTCTCCAGTACCCTCTTACACCATGAAGCATTTGAATGCTAATCACTCCAACTTCCCAGTCTTACATCTCTCAGAACTATAATTACCACTAGTCAACTGAGGAGATCATATTAGGTTAAAAACAGATGATGTAATCATGCATCTCGTTGCTGTGTGTGGGATTTACTGTGCGCAAATTGGCTGCTGCGTTTCCAAACGGTCATTACACTTCAAAAGTACTTCATCAGCTGTAAAGCACTTTGGGACATCCTGGGGTATTAAAAAGCACTCTATGAATGAAAAATTGTTTCCTTTCTTTCCTAACCAGCAGCCCTTAAAGGGAGCGCTCCAGAAATGGCCGAGAACTTTTTGGGAGGAAATGTTTATGCGGATAGGATGAGCAGTCTCACCGGTGTGCCCCCCCACACCAATGTTCCCTTTAAACTGCATGGCCATGCAGCAACACAGCGCTCTGGAGCTCCCACACAGCCGGATCACCAGCTTTTCAATGGGAAAAACCTTGCGTGTGTGGTAGTTTCAATAGGCCGCGCACACACTGTTTGAATGAACATTGCCCCCCGCCCCCCCACGCCTCCCCCCCCCAGCCCCCACTCTATTTTACGAGTGACTTCTGGCGGGCTAACCCATGGAGCGAGCTTCCTCTGATTACACATCACAATTACACAACTATTTGGCAAAATTCTGTATCCATGCCCCTGATTCCATTCCACACCCTGGCTCCTCATTGAAGCTGAAACATATCATTCACAACCTCACACCTGATCTGTGCATCAAGCCCCACATCCTATCCATTATCAAAACTGCCTATTTTCACTCCTACAATATTGTTTGTCTCTATCCCTACCATCGTTGGGACTCTTATCCATGATTTTGTTTCCACCAGACTCATAAGAACATAAGAACATAAGAACATAAGAATTAGAAACAGGAGTAGGCCATCTAGCCCCTCGAGCCTGCACCGCCATTCAATAAGATCATGGCTGATCTGGCCGTGGACTCAGCTCCACTTACTCGCCTTCTCCCCATAACCCTTAATTACCTTACTGGTTAAAAATCTATCGATCTGTGACTTGAATACATTCAATGAGCTAGCCTCAACTGCTTCCTTGGGCAGAGAATTCCACAGATTCACAACCCTCTGGGAGAATAAATTCCTTCTCAACTCGGTTTTAAATTGGCTCCCCCGTATTTTGAGGCTTTGCCCCCTAGTTCTAGTCTCCCCGACCAGTGGAAACAACCTCTCTGCCTCTATCTTGTCTATCCCTTTCATGATTTTAAATGTTTCTATAAGATCACCCCTCATCCTTCTGAACTCCAACGGGTAAAGACCCAGTCTACTCAATCTATCATCATAAGGTAACTCCCTCATCTCCGGAATCAGCCGAGTGAATCGTCTCTGTACCCCCTCCAAAGCCAGTATATCCTTCCTTAAGTAAGGTGACCAAAACTGCACGCAGTACTCCAGGTGCGGCCTTACCAATACCCTATACAGTTGCAGCAGGACCTCCCTGCTTTTGTACTCCATCCCTCTCGCAATGAAGGCCAACATTCCATTCGCCTTCCTGATTACCTGCTGCACCTGCAAACTAACTTTTTGGGATTCATGCACAAGGACCCCCAGGTCCCTCTGCACCGCAGCATGTTGTAATTTCTCCCCATTCAAATAATATTCCCTTTTACTGTTTTTTTTCCCAAGGTGGATGACCTCACACTTTCCAACATTGTATTCCATCTGCCAAACCTTCGCCCATTCGCTTAACCTATCCAAATCTCTTTGCAGCCTCTCTGTGTCCTCTACACAACCCGCTTTCCCACGAATCTTTGTGTGATCTGCAAATTTTGTTACACTACACTCTGTCCCCTCTTCCAGGTCATCTATGTATATTGTAAACAGTTGTGGTCCCAGCACCGATCCCTGTGGCACACCACTAACCACCGATTTCCAATCTGAAAAGGACCCATTTATCCCGACTCTCTGCTTTCTGTTAGCTAGCCAATTCTCTATCCATGCTAATACATTTCCTCTGACTCCGCGTACCTCTATCTTCTGCAGTAACCTTTTGTGTGGCACCTTATCGAATGCATTTTGGAAATCTAAATACACCACATCCATCAGTACACCTCTATCCACCATCCTCAAAGAATTCGAGTAAATTAATTAAACATGATTTCTCCTTCATGAATCCATACTGCGTCTGCTTGATTGCACTATTCCTGTCTAGATGTCCCGCTATTTCTTTCTTGATGATAGTTTCAAGCAATTTCCCCACTACAGATGTTAAACTAACCGGCCTATAGTTACCTGCCTTTTGTCTTCCCCGTTTTTTAAACAGAGGCATTACATTAGCTGCTTTCCAATCCGCTGGTACCTCCCCAGAGTCCAGAGAATTTTGGTAGATTATAACGAATGCAACTGCTATAACTTCCACCATCTCTTTTAATACCCTGGGATGCATTTCATCAGGACCAGGGGACTTGTCTACCTGGAGTCCCATTCGCCTGTCCAGCACTACCCCCCTAGTGATAGTGATTGTCTCAAGGTCCTCCCTTCCCACATTCCTGTGACCAGCAATTTTTGGCATGGTTTTTGTGTCTTCCACTGTGAAGACCGAAGCAAAATAATTGTTTAAGGTCTCAGCCATTTCCACATTTCCCATTATTAAATCCCCCTTCTCATCTTCTAAGGGACCAACATTTACTTTAGTCACTCTTTTCCGTTTTATATATCTGTAAAAGCTTTTACTATCTGTTTTTATGTTTTGTGCAAGTTTACCTTCGTAATCTATCTTTCCTTTCTTTATTGCTTTTTTAGTCATTCTTTGCAGTTGTTTAAAATTTTCCCAATCCTCTAGTTTCCCACTAACCTTGGCCACCTTATATGCATTGGTCTTTGATTTGATACTCTCCTTTATTTCCTTGGTTATCCATGGCTGGTTATCCCTTCTCTTACCGCCCTTCTTTTTCACTGGAATATATTTTTGTTGCGCACTATGAAAGAGCTCCTTAAAAGTCCTCCACTGTTCCTCAATTGTGCCACCGTTTAGTCTGTGTTTCCAGTCTACTTTAGCCAACTCTGCCCTCATCCCACTGTAGTCCCCTTTGTTTAAGCATAGTACGCTCGTTTCTGACACAACTTCCTCACCCTCAATCTGTATTACAAATTCAACCATACTGTGATCACTCATTCCGAGAGGATCTTTTACTCGGAGATCGTTTATTTTTCCTGTCTCATTACACAGGACCAGATCTAAGATAGCTTGCTCCCTTGTAGGTTCTGTTACATACTGTTCTAAGAAATAATCCCGTATGCATTCTATGAATTCCTCCTCCAGGCTACCCCGTGCGATTTGAGTTGACCAATCGATATGTAGGTTAAAATCCCCCATGACTACTGCCGTTCCTTTTTCACATGCCTCCATTATTCCCTTGATTATTGCCCGCCCCACCATGAAGTTATTATTTGGGGGCCTATAAACTATGCCCACCAGTGACTTTTTCCCCTTACTATCTCTAATCTCCACCCACAATGATTTAACATTTTGTTCATTAGAGCCAACATCGTCTCTCACAACTGCCCTGATATCATCCTTTATTAACAGAGCTACCCCACCTCCTTTCCCTTCTTGTCTATCTTTCCGAATCATCAGATACCCCTGTATGTTTAATTCCCAGTCTTGGCCACCCTGCAACCACGTTTCTGTAATGGCCACCAAATCATACCCATTTGTAATGATTTGTGCCGTCAACTCATTTACTTTATTTCGAATGCTGCGTGCATTTAGGTAGAGTGTTTTAATACTAGTTTTTAAACCATGATTTTTAGTTTTGACCCCTCCTGCAGCCCCTTTATATTCAGTGGCCCTTTTTGTTTTTTGCCTTGGGTTTCTCTGCCCTCCACTTTTACTCATCTCCTTTCTGTCTTTTGCTTTTGTCTCCTTTTTGTTTCCCTCTGTCTCCCTGCATTGGTTCCCTTTCCCCTGCCATATTAGTTTAACTCCTCCCCAACAGCACTAGCAAACACTCCCCCTAGGACATTGGTTCCGGTCCTGCCCAGGTGCAGACCGTCCGGTTTATACTGGTCCCACCTCCCCCAGAACCTGTTCCAATGCCCCAGGAATTTGAATCCCTCCCTGCTGCACCACTGCTCAAGCCTTGGAGACTCGATTTCTCCAAGGCCCTCCTTCCTGTAATCCTTGTTATACAAGCTCCAACTCGTGCACAACTCTGCTGCCCACAGCCTGTCCCACATTGAATCCCATGCATCCGTCACCCCTGTACCTGCTGATCTCCTTTGACTTCCTGCCTCCTTGTCTAAAAAATATTAATTCTCATTTATAAACCTCCCATGGCCTTCCTCCGTCCCTATATCTCTGTCTGTGCCCTTCAATCCTCTGATTCTGACCTCCTGTGCATCCACCCTGTCTTCATTCTGCCGTTGGAGACACAACCTTAAGTCAGCTTGGCATCATCATCATCATCATAGACAGTCCCTCGAACAAGGATGACTTGCTTCCACGAGAGTTAGCAGATATATCAATGAAGAACCTGATGTTCCAGTCCTGAACTCCAGTCGAGGGGGTGGAAGATGCCTGTGCGTGGATTTTTTTAACGTGTGGTGACCGTTGCACACCAGCCACCACACGGGCTTGACAGAGCTAGGCCTTTATCCAGTGGCACGGGTTAACTAGGACGACTGGAGACCAGCTCTGCTGCACGGATCTAGTTCACACAGATATCGCAGTGTGGGCTGGCCCGCGTTGCCCTTGGGCCCTCGGCTTTTCTGGGCCCCGTTCCCTCATTCGGCACACCTTCGCCCATGATGTTCCAGGGCCCAGTGCTCCAGCTCTATTTATAGCCCTGACCTGCGGTGGTGTTCTCACACAGGTCGGGGCGGCCCACGATGACCATGGAGTAGCAGAAAGCTGTTTGACGACAGAAAACCCTAAAGGCTTTAGTTTTTCATAAAGCAGTCACCAGCGATTGATGCAGAGAGAAAAGTATACAACTTTTGTAGCCTCTATATAAATACTAGTTATTATTAATGGCTTCACTAGCTTTATTAGATTCTATTCATTATAGTTAATTATATTACAATATTTTCAATCAATTCTGGCTGATAGGATTGGAAAGTGTGAGCCATCTGCGTATGTAACATTGGGAGGCAAAAACTGGATGACTGGATTATGACTGAAGGTTACAAGACCATTCATTGAGCTTGGTGACTGGGCTAAATGAAAGATTCAAATTATCCAAGATGCAATAATGCTCAAAGTTTTGTACAAGTTTATAAACGTTACTTTTATTGAATTACACTTTTTTCTCCATTTGAATTTGTATTATTAAATATTTCCTAACGTTAAATAAAGGTTTATGCAGTGTTACTGTGCTATACTTTTTTGGCTCCATAATGAACTAGTAATCTATATTTATATCTTTGTGTTATTTTTCAGAAATGTTTATGACCAGATGGCATATTTAGAACATTAGTCCTGAACATTTAAAGGGACTTAAAGGAAGCATTCATGCTCTGTAAATTTCTGACCATTTAAATCAGCTTGCTGAGGTTGCCTATAGGGGCCTATTAAAAAAACAATTTCCTAGAGCCCCTTACTAAATCGTTAAACACTCATTAAAATGTTTGATAAAATAAGTATAACTTAAAAGTAACACAACTCATTATCAACGGATAAATCAAGGTCAGTCAAAATATCGAACAACGTGTATGAAAACTTCACATTTGCGCACAAGCAAAATGTGCTTTTTTTTTACGATCACAATAAACCTCCCCGCTTTGCAAATATAACATAAATTGCTTGAGGATTTTAATAAAGTTCTACTTTAACTGTGAAGAGGAAGGATCCACAGAAAAATTGGGACTCCAAAGAATCAGTTCCTGTGTCCACACATTCTGGTAATGGGGGAATATATAGCAAAAATAGTGAATTTTTCATGTGATACGTGTGCCATTTGTGGCCATACAAAAGGTGAGTTGTTGGTGGAAGCCACTGACAGGGGTTCCTGCAACTCATGATTAAAATTCCCATCAAGCAATCTTGAGCTTCCTTTATTAGTCGATCTCTCATGGCCTTCTTCTTCTTCTTCTTCTTAGGCGGTCCCTCACATCGAGGATGACTTGCTTCCACACCAAAAAGGGATGAGTTCACAAGTGTTTCGATGAAGGACCTGATATTCCAGGTCCTGAACTACAAGTTGAAGGGTGGAAGATGCCTGTGCGTGGATTATTTTACCGTGTGGTGGCCGTTGCACACCAGCCACCACACGGGCTTGACAGAGCTAGGTCTTGGTCCAGTGGCAAGGATTATCCAAGACGACTGGAGGCCAGCTCTGCTGCACGGACATAGTGCGCACACATATCGCAGTGTGGGCTGGCCCGTGCTGCCCCTGGGCCCCTAGCTGTCATGTATGTAACCATCATGCAACGGTAACCTTCATGTAACTGTAACCTTCATGCAACTCCTGTACACTATACTTATACCCTAGAAATGCACACCCTGACCACAGGTGGTGAACTTGTGGGAGACACTCCTCACCTGGGTTTCCAGGTATAAAAGGGGAGGTCCCACCCAGGGTCAGCACTCCTTGGTCCTGGGAATAAAGGTTAAGGTCACGTAGTGACTGTGTCTACAGTACATGCCTCGTGTGAGTTTGTAGTAAGGTGCAGGGATACTACACTCGCCTCTCCTGGGCCCCGATCACAACGTTGCTGGGCCCAGATCTCTCTCCGCCCCTCTGCCCCGGTCATTCGCCGCACCTCTGCTGTACCTGGGCCTCACCCAAGTTCCTGCCCACGCTTCAATCGGCAACCTGGGTCTCATGGCTTTGCACACAGGTAGTCAAGACCAATTTTAATTTTTTCAGTTCAAGCATGGTTAGAGGATGGGGGTAACGGAACCAATGTGAGGTGGAAATGAGAGGAGATGGAGGCAAGCGGAAGGGGATGGGGGAGATGGCCGAAGGGAGTGGGGAGGGAAAAGGGGAAGAAGCAGGTGAAGAGGAGAGGGAGAGAAGACAAGGGAGAAGACCGTGGGAGAGGAGGGGGTAGGGAGATGAGAGGAGTGGACGGGGGTGGGGAAGAGGTAGGCAAACTGATGGTGAGGGAGAGGTGAGAAAAGATGAGAGGGAAAATAGGAACATAGGAATAAGATGAGGCCATTCAGCTCCTCGAGCTTGTTATGCCATTCAATGAGATCATGGCTGATTTGTGTCTTAACTCCATCCACCTGCTGTGGCTCCGTATTTTTAATATCCTTGTCTAGAAAAAATCTATCGATCTCCGATTTAAGATTATTAATTGAGTGAGCATCTCCTCTGTTTTGGGGGGAGAGTGTTCCACACTTCTACCACCTGAAAAGGAAAGGAATACTGAGGAAGGGGGATTGAGATCAGCACTGGTAGGGGGATTAAGGGCTAGAACCTCCACTTTTTTTGCCTGCTTAACGCCCACTTAACATCCATTTTACCACTGAAATGACATATAACGCCCATATATCGCCCATTTTGGCAGATTGGAAACAGGCGGGTGTTTTTCGGAAACTTATCACCAAGCATTACTTTCCCCATGTGCTTATTGCCGGGAAAAAATATAATCGCCCGCCCACTTTTTGGGAGCGGAATCAGCAGAATGGGTGAATTCAACAGCCATAATATCGCCCAGCATTACTTTCTGCACGGATTTAACGCTGAGATTCAATATTAACGCCCGCCCACTTTTTTTTACCGTAAAGAGCATATTTACAGAAACTAGTGGCCTTGAGATCGCCCTGCGTCAATTTCACCACCTCGCACACATATATCGCCCACAATATCGCTCGCCCCCAAAAAACGCCCAGAAAAAGTGGAACTAACCGGAACGAATCACAGCGTTATGGACGCCATGTTCTAGATCACATGTCGCGTCCTTTAAAAGGCTGCTGTGCTTGAACCTCGGCGGAGTTCGGATGTACTCTGCAGGTCATTGGAGCTGATGTGTGAATATCTCTACAAACATCTTGACCATACTGTGACCAATTGGAATTGAAGAGGTGTCTTTGTCGAGACATACCTTGTTAGTGACCAATCGATGGAAATCAGAGTGCTACTGCAATGGGGCCTGTCCTTTCTCACCCTCTTCTGCTGACCAATTACATGCAGCAGACTCAACATCACCAAAGGAATGCTCTACTGTATTATGTGCCCAATGTAAGACGTGACAGACAGATGAGGGGGACCAGATGTTACACCCCCCTAAGTGCAAGGAGAAGCATTCTTACCTCGACTTGCCCGACACTACTTGCCTTCAGAGACTGCGCTGCCACAAAGAGGTTATCACTGAGGTATGCCAGCTGATAAGGGCAGATCTGCAGTCTGCCAGCACCATCAGTACTGCACTGTCCATAGAGGTCAAAGTCACCGCGGCACTGTCGTTCTACGCCTCTGCTTCTTTTCAGGCCACAGCTGGCGACATTTGCGGACTTTCTCAGCATGCCACACATTAGACAGGTCACTGAAACCCTGTACATATGCAGGAGGGACTTGATCAGCTTCCCTATGACCAGGGAGGCACAGAGTGAGAGGGCTCTAGGATTCTCCAGAATTTCAAACTTCCCCAAGCTGCAGGGAGCAATAGACTGTACGCACATCGCGATGCAGGCACCTTTTCAGGATGCTGAGTTTTTCAGGAACCGCAAGGGATTCCACTCCCTGAATGTCCAACTGGTTGTTGACCACCAGCAAATTATACTGGCTCAATTTTTGGGCAGCATCCATGATGCTCGCATCCTGCTTGAGAGCACTGTATCTGACTTGTTTAACAATGAGCCACAAGGTCAATGTTGGGTGCTTGGTGACAAAGGATATGGCCTCACCACCTGGCTGATGAACCCCCTGCGTGACACCCACACCAAAGCCAAGAGGTGATACAACGAGAGCCACAGAGCCACTCACAATATCGTGGAGAAAACCATTGGAGTGCTGAAGCAACGCTTTAGATGCCTGGACCACTCAGGAGGTGAGCTCCAATACCACCCTGAGCAAGTAGCTAAATTCATGGTGGTGTGCTCCATGCTGCACAACTTGACTATCAGAATTGCCTGATGAGTCTGACAGTCCACCTCACTGCAGAGAGGAAGAGGAGGATGAGGAGGCGGACGCTGACATCGCCCCAGACAATCAGGCTGATGCTGAAGCCATGTCCCCGCCCCCTGTAGACTCCATGAAAGGGCCCATGGTAACATGATAGCTGCAAGAGCCTTACGTCAGGAGCTCATCAATGATCGCTTTGCCTGAAAGAACGTTGGTGTTACTTACAAGACTGACACACTGCCGGGTGTGCAGGTCATATATCAATGGTGGGCATCACCTTGGTGACAGTTAAAGTTTAATTTGATTGAAGTTATGTGTGATTATACCCTTTGATGTAGAGGAATCACCAACGTGTAATGATGCAGTTAACTGAGCCAATGTGCTACAAGGTTTTGTTAAATAAAAAACATTTAAACCGAACATTAGTCTGAAATCATCAGTATTTCTGTAAAAACCAACCCATTCCCCCCCCACCCCCCGTCCGCACCCCCCCCCCCACTCCCGGCGAGACTCCAGGATGGTATGTTTCCTCCCTGGTGCAAGGATCAAGGATGTCTCAGAGCGACTGCAGCACATTCTGGAGGTGGAGGGTGAACAGCCAGCTGTCGTGGTACATACAGGTATCAACAATATATGTAAAAAATGGGATGAGGTTCTACAAGCTGAATTTAGGGAGCTAGGAGTTAAATTAAAAAGTAGGACCCCAAAGGTAACAATCTCAGAATTGCTACTAGTCCCACATGCTAGTGAGAGTAGGAATTGCAGGATAGCTCAGATGAATATGTGGCTTGAGGAATGGTGCAAGGGGGAGGGATTGAAATTCCTGGGACATTGGAACCAGTTCTCGGGGAGGTGGGACCAGTACAAACAGGACGGCCTGTACCAGGGCAGGACCGGAACCGATGTCCTAGGCGGAGTATTTGCTCGTGCTGTTGGGGAGGGTTTAAACTAAAATGGCAGGGGGATGGGAATCTATGCAGGGAGACAGAGGGAAGTAAAAAGGGGGCAGAAGCAAAAGGTAGGAAGGAGAAAAGCAAGAGTGGAGGGCAGAGAAATCAAAGGCAAAAATCAACAAAGGCCACATTGCAACATAATTCAAAAAGGAAAAACGTGTTAAAAAAAACAAGACTGAAAGCTCTGTGTCTCAATGCGAGGAGCATTCGTAAGAAGGTGGATGAATTGACTGCATAGATAGCTGTTAATGGGTATGATGTAATTGGTATTATGGAGACATGGCTCCAGAGTAACCAAAGCTGGGAACTCAACATCCAGGAATATTCAATATTCAGGAAGGACAGACAGGAAGGAAAAGGAGTTGGGATAGCGTTACTGGTTAAAGAGAAGATTAATGCAATAGAAAGGAAGGACATTAGCGTGGATGATGTGGAATCTATATGGGTAGAGCTGCGAAACACCAAAGGGCAGAAAACGTTGGTGGGATTTGTGTGCAGACCACCAAACAGTAGTAGGGAGGTTGGGGATGGCATCAAACAGGAAATTAAGGACGCGTGCAATAAGGGTACAGAAGTTATCATGGGTGACTTTAATCTACATATTGATTGGGCTAACCAAACTGGTAGCAATACTGTGAAGGAGGATTTCCTGGAGTGTATAAGGGATGATTTTCTGGACCAATATGTCGAGGAACCAACTAGAGAGCT
Source organism: Pristiophorus japonicus (assembly GCF_044704955.1). Lineage (NCBI taxonomy): Eukaryota > Metazoa > Chordata > Chondrichthyes > Pristiophoridae > Pristiophorus > Pristiophorus japonicus. Next base: position 17,632,297 of record NC_091991.1, read on the forward strand.
GGCCATCCAAGACTGGGACTTGTGTAACGAGAGAGGATTAATTAGCAATCTGGTCGTGCTTCCCTTGGGGAAGTGTGACCATAATATGGTAGAATTCTTCATTTAGATGGAGAGTGACCCAATTAATTCAAAGACTAGGGTCCTGAACTTAAAGAAAGGAAACTTCGACGGTATGAGAGATGAATTAGCTAGGAGAGACTGGAGAATGATACTTAAAGGATTGATGGTGGATAGGCAATGGCAGACATCTAAAGATCACATGGATGGACTACAACAATTGTACATCCCTGTGTGGCATAAGAATAAAAAAGGGAAGGTGGCTCAACCATGGCTAGCATGGGAAATTAGGGAAAGTGTTAAATCCAAGGAAGAGGCATATAAATTGGCCAGAAAAAGCAGCAAACCTGAGGATTGGGAGAAATTTAGAATTCAGCAGAGGAGGACTAAGAGTTTAATTAGGAGGGGGAAAATAAAGTATGAGAGTAAGCTTGCAGGGAACAAAAAACTGACTGCAAAAGCTTCTATAGATATGTGAAGAGAAAAAGATTAGTGAAAACTAATGTAGGTCCCTTGCAGTCAGAATCAGGTGAATTCATAATGGGGAACAAGGAAATGGCAGACAAATTGAACAAATATTTTGGTTCTGTCTTCACTAAGGAAGACACAACTAACCTCTGGAAAATACTAGGAGACTGATGGTCTAGCGAGAAAGGGGAACTGAGGGAAATCCTTATTAGTCAGGAAATTGTGTGAGGGAAATTTAAGGGACCAAAGGCTGATTTTTTTGAGTATGTAACTAGTAGAGTGGACAGGGGAGAACCAGTGGATGTGGTGCATTTGGACTTTCAAAAGGCTTTTGACAAAGTCCCACACAAGAGATTGATGTGCAAAATTAAAGCACGTGGTATTGGGGGATAGAGAACTAGTTGGCAGACAGGAAGCAGAGAGTCGGGATAAACAGGTCCTTTTCAGAATGGCAGGCAGTGACTAGTGGGGTGCTGCAGGGCTCAGTGCTGGGACTCCAGCTATTTACAATATACATCAATGATTTAGATGAAGGAATTGAGTGTAATATCTCCAAGTTTGCAGATGACGCTAAGCTGGGTGGTGGTGTGAGCTGTGAGGAGGATGCTAAGAGGCTGCAGGATGACTTGGACACATTAGGTGAGTGAGCAAATGCATGGCAGATGCAGTATAATGTGGATAAATGTGAGGTTATCCACTTTGGTGGCAAAAACACGAAGGCAGAATATTATCTGAATGGCGGCAGATTAGGAAAAAGGGAGGTGCATCGAGACCTGGGTGTCATGATATATCAGTCATTGAAAGTTGGCATGCAGGTACAGCAGGCGGTGAAGAAGGCAAATGGCATATTGGCCTTCATAGCTAGGGGATTTGAGTATAGGAGCAGGGAGGTCTTACTGCAGTTGTACAGGGCCTTGGTGAGGCCTCACCTGGAATATTGTGTTCAGTTTTGGTCTCCTAATCTGAGGAAGGACGTTCTTGCTAATGAGGGAGTGCAGCGAAGGTTCACCAGACTGACTTCCGGGCTGGCAGGACTGACATATGAGGAGAGACTGGCTCGACTGGGCCTGTATTCACTGGAGTTTAGAAGAATGAGAGGGGATCTCATAGAAACATAGAAAATTCTGACGGGACTGGACAGGTTAGATGCAGGAAGAATGTTCCCGATATTGGGGAAATCCTGAACCAGGGGACACAGTCTAAGGATAATGGGTAAGCCATTTAGGACCGTGATGAGGAGAAACTTCTTCACTCAGAGAGTTGTTAACCTGTTGAATTCTCTACAGCAGAGAGTTGTTGATGCCAGTTCATTGGATATATTCCAGAGGGAGTTAGATATGGCCTTTATGGCTAAAGGGATCAAGGGGTATGGAGAGAAAGCAGGAAAGGGGTGGTGAAATGATGATCAGTCATGATCTTATTGAATGGTGGTGCAGGCTCGAAGGGCCTACTCCTGCACCTATTTTCTATGTTTCTATGTAAATCCCCAGGGCCTGATAGTCTATATCACAGAGTACTTAAGGAAGTGCCCTTAGAAATAGTAGATGCATTGGTGGTCATTTTCCAACATTCCATGGACTCTGGATTCGTTCTTATGGATTGGAGGGTAGCTAAAGTAACCCCACTTTTAAAAAAAGGAGGGAGAGAGTAAACAGGAAATTATAGACCGGTTAGCCTGACATCAGTGGTGGGGAAAATGTTGGAATCAAATATTAAAGATGTAGTAGCAGCGCATCTGGAAAGCAGTGACAGGATCAGTCCAAGTCAGCATGGATTTATGAAAGGGAAATCATACTTGACAAATCTTCTAGAGTTTTTTGAGGATGTAACTAATAGAGTGGATAAGGGAAAACCAGTGGATGTGGTATTTGGACTTTTAAAAGGCTTTTGACAAGATCCCACACAAGGAATTAGTGTGCAAAATTAAGGCACATGGTATTGGGGGTAATGTACTGACGTGGATAGAGAACTGGTTGGCAGACAGGAAGCAAAGAGTGGGAATAAACGGGTCCTTTTCAGATTGACAGGCAGTGACTGGTGGGGTGCCGCAGGGTTCAGTGCTGGAATCCCAGCTATTTACAAAATACATTATTGATTTAGACGAAGGAATTGAAGGTAATAGCTCCACATTTGCAGATGACACTCAGCTGGCTGGCAGTGCGAGCTGTGAGGAGGATGCTAAGAGGCTGCAGGCTGACTTGGACAGGCTAGGTGAGTAGGCAAATGCATGGCAGATACAGTATAATGTGGATAAATGTGAGGTTATCCACTTTGGTGGCAAAAACACGAAGGCAGAATATTATCTGAATGGCGGCAGATTAGGAAAAAGGGAGGTGCAACGAGACTTGCGTGTCATGGTACATCAGTCATTGAAGGTAGGCATGCAGGTACAGCAGGCGATGAAGAAAGCAAATAGCATGCTGGCCTTCATAGCAAGAGGATTTGAGTATAGGAGCAGGGAGGTTTTACTGCAGTTGCACAGGGCCTTGGTGAGACCACACCTTGAGTATTGTGTACAGTTTTGGTCTCCTAATCTGAGGATGGACGTGCTTGCTATTGAGGGAGTGCAGCGAAGGTTCACCAGACTGATTCCCGGGATGGCAGGACTGACATATGAAGAAAGACTGGATCAGCTAGGCTAATACTCACTGGAATTTAGAAGAATGCCTCTGAACTTCCTCTCTCTCTGTCTCCTCTTCCGCGCATGTCATGATGACACTTGACCTCCTGAATCACGGGAATCGAGCAATGCCATGCCGTTGCTAAGGACAGCCACACTTTACGGCAGAAGGTCAAAAAAATTTAATGCGACCACCCATTTGATATCACTCGTGGTAACGCCCATTTTCAAAAATGAAAACTAGGTGTTTTGAGAATGAGCGAGAAGCCGGCGATCTGAAAACCCTTTTTTAACGCCCACACCGGAAATAACACTCATTTTTGGGTGATAAGCACAAAAGTGGAGGTTCTAGCCTCATATCATGGACCAGTCAACGATTGGGATAGGGGAAATACAGTCAACGGGTGGGTTGTAATTTGTAATGGGAAATATAGCTAGCAGGATGGGGAAAGGGGGCAGAAATTTTGTTCAGTGGTGCGTAGGGCTTGGGCGTCAAAGTCTTGGTAATTACTAGACCTAACTTACTGAGACAAGCTTAAGGGACAATTAATATGGAAATGCAGGAACTTCATGAAACTCACAGGGAGGTTAAGGGTGAGATACTGTTTTCACAAAGCTAATGGCGGGACAGCGCAAATCATCCAGCAACTTGTAATTCTCAATATGCGGCTGTCTTTTCCTTGTCACAAGTTGCTAGCTGATTTACACATTAACAACGGTGTGTGTCGTTAAGTGGGGAGGTCAAGGTTGGCTCATTAATCAGTGAGGTGGGGATCACCATCTTTTGCAGAGAGGACGAGTTGGGAGCAAAATTGTGCTCTGTGGGGCTAGGGCCAAAGCCTTTCACCTCTTACTCACTGAGAGAGGGGGTTGTGGCCAAAATCTTGCTCAATTGTAGAGGGGGTTGTGGAGGGGAGGGGGGGGGGGTGCGGCGATTTGTTCAGTGAGTGCATGACACATCTGTTTAGTGACATATTCCTCCTTGCTTGGTGAATTCAAGGAATCTTGATAGCGCAGTTTTTATCTGATACTCGCGATGCATGTGTGTTCAATGAGGGACTGTCATGTGATATGTCCGATCTCGTTGTAATCAATTGGTCACATAACATTACGAACACAATGACACAGGCACAGTAACTTTAGAACCTTGAAACCACTCACCATTTTTAATGGGTCTGAATCTGCTGAAAAAATAATGGCATGTGAATGATGCACGCCATTATTAATGTGCAAACCGGCCAGAAAGTTGTGGCGAGATACCCTGGGAATTGTGAATCACCACAAGTTGCTGGCTGATTTGCACCGCTGTAAGATTCCAAAATTCGTGGAAAGCCCCCCAGTGTTTGGACTCACTGAAAATGAAATTCAATTTGGGACTATTAAGCAGAAAGTTTGGGATCCTAAAATGCTTATGGAAGAAATCTACGAGTTTTAGCCAAGTTTGGGATTTTTAAAAGGTGCATGTGGAGTCTGTGAGAAAAGGGCTGCAAGACAAGGAGTGGGTTCAACCTCTGAAAAGCCAGTTTGGATATTGGAGCTCATCAAGCTGTCTGGGGAACTGTTTACCCTCAAAACCTACCCCCTAGAAGACATTTACATTTTAACAATCAATCCAAGGAAGTACAGTTTCAATCTAAGCACAAAACCCATCCAACACATGCATAATGCTAATCACCTTTCTGGCCTGCATACGAAGTTCGGACCCAGGCAGACAACTCGACACCAGAAACTAACTTTAACAATTGCGACTTGAAACCAAAGGATAATTTCAACAATTGACAAGAGCTCGTCAGCTCAGAAAAGTCTATCAACGCCAGAATCAAACCATTGAATCAAGTTTCAGTTAGCTGGGCAGCAAAACTTAAACAAAAGAAACATTCAATTTGGTGCAAAGATTAAGAAGCCTCTCAGAGTATAAACTGAGGGCCTATCGTACCAGAAAGACAGAGAAGAGGAAACTCTCTGTTCTGACCATCACAGAAAGAACTTTTCTGACCAAGCACTTCATAGAAACATAGAAACATAGAAAATAGGTGCAGGAGTAGGCCATTCGGCCCTTCTAGCCTGCACCGCCATTCAATGAGTTCATGGCTGAACATGCAACTTCAGTACCCCATTCCTGCTTTCTCACCATACCCCTTGATTCCCCTAGTAGTAAGGACTTCATCTAACTCCTTTTTGAATATATTTAGTGAATTGGCCTCAACAACTTTCTGTGGTAGAGAATTCCACAGGTTCACCACTCTCTGGGTGAAGAAATTCCTCCTCATCTCGGTCCTAAATGGCTTCCCCCTTATCCTTAGACTGTGTCCCCTGGTTCTGGACTTCCCCAACATTGGGAACATTCTTCCTGCATCTAACCTGTCTAACCCCGTCAGAATTTTAAACGTTTCTATGAGGTCCCCTCTCATTCTTCTGAACTCCAGTGAATACAAGCCCAGTTGATCCAGTCTTTCTTGATAGGTCAGTCCCGCCATCCCGGGAATCAGTCTGGTGAACCTTCGCTGCACTCCCTCAATAGCAAGAATGTCCTTCCTCAAGTTAGGAGACCAAAACTGTACACAATACTCCAGGTGTGGCCTCACCAAGGCCCTGTACAATTGTAGCAACACCTCCCTGCCCTTGTACTCAAATTCCCTCGCTATGAAGGCCAACATGCCATTTGCTTTCTTAACCGCCTGCTGTACCTGCATGCCAACCTTCAATGACTGATGTACCATGACACCCAGGTCTCTTTGCACCTGCCCTTTTCCTAATCTGTCACCATTCAGATAATAGTCTGTCTCTCTGTTTTTACCACCAAAGTGGATAACCTCACATTTATCCACATTATACTTCATCTGCCATGCATTTGCCCACTCACCTAACCTATCCAAGTCGCTCTGCAGCCTCATAGAATCCTCCTTGCAGCTCACACTGCCACCCAACTTAGTGTCATCCGCAAATTTGGAGATACTACATTTAATCCCCTCGTCTAAATCATTAATGTACAGTGTAAACAGCTGGGGCCCCAGCACAGAACCTTGCGGTACCCCACTAGTCACTGCCTGCCATTCTGAAAAGTCCCCATTTACTCCTACTCTTTGCTTCCTGTCTGACAACCAGTTCTCAATCCATGTCAGCACACTACCCCCAATCCCATGTGCTTTAACTTTGCACATTAATCTCTTGTGTGGGACCTTGTCGAAAGCCTTCTGAAAGTCCAAATATACCACATCAACTGGTTCTCCCTTGTCCACTCTACTGGAAACATCCTCAAAAAATTCCAGAAGATTTGTCAAGCATGATTTCCCTTTCACAAATCCATGCTGACTTGGACCTATCATATTACCTCTTTCCAAATGCACTGCGATGACATCCTTAATAATTGATTCCATCATTTTACCCACTACCGATGTCAGGCTGACCGGTCTGTAATTCCCTGTTTTCTCTCTCCCTCCTTTTTTAAAAAGTGGGGTTACATTGGCTACCCTCCACTCCATAGGAACTGATCCAGAGTCAATGGAATGTTGGAAAATGACTGTCAATGCATCCACTATTTCCAAGGCCACCTCCTTAAGTACTCTGGGATGCAGTCCATCAGGCCCTGGGGATTTATCGGCCTTCAATCCCATCAATTTCCCCAACACAATTTCCCGACTAATAAGGATTTCCCTCAGTTCCTCCTCCTTACTAGACCCTCCGACCCCTTTTATATCCGGAAGGTTGTTTGTGTCCTCCTCAGTGAATACCGAACCAAAGTACTTGTTCAATTGGTCCGCCATTTCTTTGTTCCCCGTTATGACTTCCCCTGATTCTGACTGCAGGGGACCTACGTTTGTCTTTACTAACCTTTTTCTCTTTACATATCTATAGAAACTTTTGCAATCCGTCTTAATGTTCCCTGCAAGCTTCTTCTCGTACTCCATTTTCCCTGCCCTAATCAAACCCTTTGTCCTCCTCTGCTGAGTTCTAAATTTCTCCCAGTCCCCGGGTTCTCTGCTATTTCTGGCCAATTTGTATGCCACTTCCTTGGCTTTAATGCTATCCCTGATTTCCCTTGATAGCCACGGTTGAGCCACCTTCCCTTTTTTATTTTTACGACAGACAGGAATGTACAATTGTTGTAGTTCATCCATGCGGTCTCTAAATGTCTGCCATTGCCCATCCACAGTCAACCCCTTCAGTATCATTCGCCAATCTATCCTAGCCAATTCACGCCTCATACCTTCAAAGTTAGCCTTCTTTAAGTTCTGGACCATGGTCTCTGAATTAACTGTTTCATTCTCCATCCTAATGCAGAATTCCACCATATTATGGTCACTCTTCCCCAAGGGGCCTCGCACAACGAGATTGCTAATTAATCCTCTCTCATTACACAACACCCAGTATAAGATGGCCTCCCCCCTAGTTGGTTCCTCGACATATTGGTCTAAAAAACCATCCCTTATGCACTCCAGGAAATCCTCCTCTACCGTATTGCTTCCAGTTTGGTTAACCCAATCTATGTGCATATTAAAGTCACCCATTATAACTGCTGCACCTTTATTGCACGCACCCCTAATTTCATGTTTGATGCCCTCCCCAACATCACTACTACTGTTTGGAGGTCTGTACACAACTCCCACTAACGTTTTTTGTCCTTTGGTATTCTGCAGCTCCACCCATATAGATTCCATATCATCCAAGCTAATGTCCTTCCGAACTATTGCCTTAATTTGCTCCTTAACCAGCAATGCTACCCCACCTCCTTTTCCTTTTATTCTATCTTTCCTGAATGTTGAATACCCCTGGATGTTGAGTTCCCAGCCCTGATCATCCTGGAGCCACGTCTCCGTAATCCCAATCACATCATATTTGTTAACATCTATTTGCACAGTTAATTCATCCACTTTATTGCGGATACTCCTTGCATTAAGACACAAAGCCTTCAGGCTTGTTCTTTTAACACTTCGGAACAACAAGATCGAGAGCACACAGCGAGAAAATGCAGGAAGAAACATCGCAACATCGGAGAAAAGAACTCGCCCCAACTGGCTTCAATATGCTGCAGTGGTCTTCTACACGTCCGGGCTACGGCTATAACCAAAGAACCTTGAAACCGCGAAACAGCCCTAACTGTCAACGGAAGGATTGGTGAGCATTATTCCTGTTGCCCTAGAGTCTAACTTAGCTGGAGAGTAAGTGGGAAGTGGGAGGTATTTCTGTTGTGTTCATTACCTGTAATAAAGTATTCCCCATTGTTTAGAACCTTTTTGTAAGATTTTACAGTTTTCTTGGAGTGTATTTGTGTCATTTGCTTTCTTGAATAAAACCCATACCTTCTTTGTAGAAAACAGTTGTCTGTTGTACTTTATCACACCCTGATGAATAAATCCAGCTCGAGAACCAGGGAGTGTGAGCGACTCGCAACCGCTCTGGGTCAGGAAGACAAGCTGACAGACCCACCACCCCTTACAGAATGGTGAGCCAGGTAGGAGCATGATGCAGTAGACACTATTTTTGAGGAAAAAAGCAAAATGGAAGAGAGGATTTCCTCTTACATATTCAAGAAAGTCAATATAACAAAGAAATGGGTACTGAACCTATTACACGCTGAGCCTCCTGTAGATGCTGCAGCCAAATGGACTGAGAGTAAGGACCATAAGCGTTCTGTGGAGAAAGCAATATGGTTAGTCTGCCTAGACCGACAGGTCCAGTAATTGGACAAGAAAGTCGAGTCGCTGGAGGAGGACCTCAGGGAGTCCGAAGAACACTCGAGTGCCAGAGCTATCATGGGGGAGAGATTATTTGAAGAATTAGGCAAGCAAAAGCAAGGGAAATTACAGTTAGTGGAAACACATAGAAACCGCCAGGATTACCTTCAGTGCCAGGTCACCGAAGCGAAGGGTCAAGAACTGGTGTTGCTGGAAGAAAACGTCTGCCTCACCAGGATAATTAAAGAGCAGGAGGAGAGATTGAGAGACGTCCAGGCAGCTTACAAAGTAGTAAGTATTAGGGGCTTTGAGTCAGGAGACCATGGTCCCTGCCAAAAGCAAATTGAGAGTCTGAACCATGCTCTTTCCAAGGCCAAAGGCATGTTCTGCTCAATAAACCCGAGTACGCCTCAGGCAGACCTGGAAGAGCAGGGGGAAACCTTTTGACCAGTACCTGTGGTGCTAGGGCTTAGCCCGGCCTGGCAGCAGGAGGGGCCAGCGGAGAGGGACATTCACCCAGTACCTGTGGCACCGGGGCTCAGCCCGGCCTGGCAGCAGGAGGGACGAGCGGAGAGGGACATTTGACCAGCACCTGTGGCACCGGGGCTCAGCCCGGCCTGGCAGTATGAGGGGTGAACAGTTTATGGGGCAGACGGGGATGGTGCACCACCACCTGTGGCGTCGGGTTGTGACTCGGCTTGGCAGCAGGGAGAGGTGGGAGCGACACTAGTACGACAAGGGCCGAGACCAGGGCCGATGTGCCTGGTACGGCAGCAGAGGTACAGTGCGCCCACTCTCGGTGGGGCAGCAGGGCCCCTCGAAAGTAGCTTTGTGCTCCCCCACAGCACCCAGCAGCTTAGAACCATGGTCACCCACCTGGACAAGCTCAGCCATAAAGGGGACCCTTCGGTTCACTTTATGGAAGTAGACTAAGTGGTAGGCATAAGCGGTTGCAACGACTCCGAAATGGCAAAAATGCTCCTATTCTCCCTCGACAGTAGAGTATACCAGTCTCTCTCTGCGGAAAGCAAGAGAGGGCAGAGTACGTACACTGCAGTCAAGGAAGAAGTCTTGGAAGTTATGGGCCTAAATGACGGGAGTCCCTTCTCCCGAGTGGAGATCACAGGCAGGAGAAACCCCATAAGCTTTCGCAGACAGGCTGTGGCCCGTCTATGAGAGTGCCTGCAGTGGGACTCTCGACCGGGATCACTTGACCCGGGATGAGAGGGCCCACTGGCTCTGGAGCCTGGTGGCAAACAGTTTGCCACGGATGATGGCCAAAGCCGAGATGTGGTTCGATCCTAGGGATCCCAACGCCACCGAGGAGTCAGTGATTAGGCAACTAACCCTGGCTTTTAGGAACGGCTGAGGGACAGAGAAGAACCCACCCAAGGGGAGGATACGAGTTAAGGCCCCACCAAGCAAAGCGGGAATGGCACCAAGAAGGGGGTATCTTGTCCAAACACCAAGCGTAACTGCTTTGGGTGCAGAAAAAGTGGGCATTGGAGAAAGGATTGTAGGAACCCTTGGCAGGATAACGTAGCTCAGGAACCCCCAGCACCTGTCCAAAAGGCCGGACCCGGACCCGGAGCGCAGAACTCTCCCTCTTCCTTTGAGGAGTTCGTGGCTGCGCTTCGGTCCGTATTGGGGCCCAGGGAAGGTAGCTACGGCCATCGGGAGGGAAACCCCATCTGCCCCGCCAAATCCCGACACATGACTAGAACCGGCACCGCCTGTGTACCTGTGTCCCCTAGAATATGATGCACACAAGAGACCGTACATTAAGATGGAGGTGGAGAAGGTGACAGGGACCTATCTGCTAGATACTGGAGCTTCAAGCACCATTGTAAATGCAGATAACCCAGCCACCTCACCTCTATCCAATGGGGTCCCGTACAGTCGAGTGGGTTTCGCAGGGAACGAACAGGTTGGGTCGTTCTCCATCCTGCTACCATTGGGGGCAGTGAACAGTCCTCAGGACAGGGATCCTCAGCCAGCAGCCTCTGACTGTGGAAGGCCCACAGGTGACATTGCAGACTCACAGACCGTACAGATGGGGGCGGTGAATTGTATTATAGGAGGGGCTATCCCACCAATTGTTTGGGACTCGATGCACCCCCAGTAGCCGGAGCCCTAAGAAGGACTCCCCGTACACCACGGCCAAAGACACCGTGGTCACCAGCACCCCAGTTTCAGTGGTTCAGTCCCAGGAGGGTTGTAGTCTGTAAAAGAATGCCCAAGGTCTAGGATCATTCTAGGGATCATTCCAGAACCAGAGGTCACAGTCTAAGGATAAGGGGTAAGCCATTTAGGACCGAGATGAGGAGGAACTTCTTCACCCAGAGAGTGGTGAACCTGTGGAATTCTCTACCACAGAAAGTTGTTGAGGCCAATTCACTAAATATATTCAAAAAGGAGTTAGATGAAGTCCTTACTACTAGGGGGATCAAGGGGTATGGCGAGAAAGCAGGAATGGGGTACTGAAGTTGAATGTTCAGCCATGAACTCATTGAATGGCGGTGCAGGCTAGAAGGGCCGAATGGCCTACTCCTGCACCTATTTTCTATGTTTCTATGTTTCTATGTTTCTATAGGGATTCCCAGCCTGCAGCCTTCAACGGTGAGGGTCTCACAGGAGAGGTAGCGGTGGCCAAGAGAATGACAAGGGTCCCCAGCCTGAGGTCTCAGGCTGCGTGGAACCTACAGGGCTGGACATAGACTCAAGGGGAGGTAGTGGTGGACCAGCCACCAAATGAGGGCCCCCAGCCAGCAGCCTCCGGCTTTGCCGAACCCACAGAAGAAGTGGCGGATTCACCGGCCCTACAGCAGGGGGTAGTGTGCTGTAGTACAGGAGGAGCCATTCCCCCGATCATCTGGGACTCACGGAAACCCCCCAGTTACATTAAGAAGAACTCTCTGGATCCTGTGGTACAGACCACCTTACACCCAGGCGTACAAGCTGCCCAGAGACCGAAAAGGCAGAGGCCGAACAGGAATTAGCCTGGCCACCCGGAGACAGGCGGCGAATGTACATGGCGTTTCTGATGATTTAAGTGTGTTTTAAGATTTTTGGTAGTTTCAGTTTTAGAATTTAATTATTTTAGAAGTAAGTTTAAGATTGTAGAACTGGATCACCTTTGTCAAGCCAAAGAACTGTTTCTCTCAAGGGCAAGGCTATCTATTTTGTGTCCCTACAGGGAAGGAACCGAATGATGAGAGGGGCCTTGTTCCTGCTCGCCCTAATGGGGGCGAGTACGGGTCACAGAGGTGACATCGAGGACACTTACCTGCATGGTGCCCAAAGGAAACGGAGCAGCTAAACTAGGCCCTACTCAGAGAAATGTTCAAGAAATTTTACGAGTTAGATTTTGGCAACGTAGACAAAGCAGATTTATACACGCTGTACGGTGGGAACACTATGGGCATGGGGAGACAAAGGAGGGGGCCTGGAACAACATTTTTACTGCATATAATACAGGATCCTATGTGATAAACAGCATGGACGATATAGAACTGCAAACGCAAATAAATGGTCTAAAAAACCAACTACTGAAGATCCTAAGGGAAGGGAACACAGTGCTAGGCTCAGAGCTACACGAGGACCAGGCTATGATGGTCCATTTAAAAGAAATTATTGCTGAGCTGGAAAGACATGCACAAACAGTAAATGTACTTATACGGGAGGATAGGAATGCCTCAGACCAGGCTGCAAGGAACGAGGTGTGTGTGCTGTACGGGGCATGGTTGTTGGGCGAGGGCCGTAACAACCTGGAGGATTTAAAACAAGGTTTAGCCCCCTCCTGGATCAGCAACAAGCACCTCACAGCCCACCACCCGTTTAGTAATTCGCTAAGCCCGTGTCAACTCCGTCTAGCTTCTGAAGCCTGCCCTGTCCCAGTGGATTGCGGCCGTTCCAATCACACTATCATGGGGTTAGTAGTGAGGGTGCCGGTCATGGATGGGACAGCCCGACCCGCACCGGTGTACAGGGAGGAGAATATTGGGGTCATTCAAGGGGGTGCACATGTTCGTTTCACAGCAGTCCCACCTTATGTCATAAAGTGGGAGCATGCTATGATGGGTACTGACCTCTCCGGGTGCCGTAGCCGGGCTGCACACATAATACTGTGCCCCCAGCACTTGAATGCCTATTCTAAACCACAGTGTGGGTTCAAAGCTGCCGGCGCACGGCCTATCAACTATACCATGGATGTAATGGCATAAGACCATGTTCCTCCACAGGTAGCATGCATAGGGGGTGGGACATATTGTGTCACCACCAGCGCACCCCACTACCAACATGGACAACACATTTGGTGTCCGGTGAGTGAAAGCAGTTTTTGTTTTAAATCCGAGGCGGAAGTTCAAGTGGCCCAAGAACGGATTGTTCTGAACCCTCCACTGTTCACCTCACAGTAAGTGACAACATAACAAACCTGCAAGACTAGGTTGCACATTTCGGATATGAAATCCCCCCTCTACCCGAACATCTTACCGCCCTACTGAAAGCTGTAGAAGTATCACAGAAACATTTCTATACTCTAGAACAAAAAGCAATTGAGATAGGGGACGAGATTTCGGAGATCACAGTTCCACCCTGGTGGGATATTTTCATTAATACAGAGGTCCTTGTCGGGATTAGAATCGCTTCCCACGTTTTGGTTGTCTGCCAGCTCGCGATTATTCTTTATCTATGGTGTACTACCTGGAGATTGAGAGGTAGAGGTCATTGGTCCCGGCGCCAGAGGGTGCTGGGCGAGCCCTAGCTGAACTTAAGGGTTGTATCAGGGAGGAAAACAAAAAAACTCCACCTGATGTAAAAGTGCAGAGGTCAAGTGTTAAACAGTTTGTACTATGTGTGCTTTCCTGTGTATTTTTGTGAAACTGGAGCAATGGAGGGGCGTTGGACCCCCTCTATGCTGTAATGTAACTTACGACTAAATTTACCTGTTAACAGCAATATATTTCAAAGGGGAATGTACGTTTGGGTTTAGCTAGGTAAATTACAGGGGAAGGTTGGCTCTCGGGAATCAGGAATTTTGTTCATTTAGGATGACACTCTGTGGCGAAAAGTGTCAAATGGGGGACTGTAAGATTCCAAAATTCGTGGAAAGCCCCCCAGTGTTTGGACTCACTGAAAATGAAATTCAATTTGGGACTATTCAGCAGAAAGTTTGGGATCTTAAAATGCTTATGGAAGAAATCTACGAGTTTTAACCAAGTTTGGGATTTTTAAAAGGTGCATGTGGGATCTATAAGAAAAGGGCTGCAAAACAAGGGGTGGGCTCAACCTCTGAAAAGCCAGTTTGGATATTGGAGCTCATCAAGCTGTCTGGAGAACTGTTTACCCTCAAAACCTACCCCCTAGAAGACATTTACATTTTAACAATCAATCCAAGGAAGTACAGTTTCAATCCAAGCACAAAACCCATCCAACACATGCATAATGCTAATCACCTTTCCGGCCTGCATAGAAAGCTGGGGCCCAGGCAGACAACTCGACACCAGAAACTAACAATTGCGACTCAAAACCAAAGGATAGTTTCAACAATTGACAAGAGCTCGTCAGCTCAGAAAAGTCTATCAACGCCAGATTAAAAATACTTAATCAAGTTTCAGTTAGCTGGGCAGCAAAACTTAAACAAAAGAAACATTAGATTTGGTGCAAAGATTAAAGAGCCTCTCAGAGTATAAACTGAGGGCCTATCGTACCAGAAAGACAGAGAAGAGGAAATTCTCTGTTCTGACCATCACAGAAAGAACTTTTCTGACCAAGCACTTCGGAACAACAAGATCGAGAGTACACAGTGAGAAAACGCAGGAAGGAACATTGCAACATCGGAGAAAAGAACTCGCCCCAACTGGTTCAATACGCAGCAGAGGTCTTCTACCACGTCCGGGCTACGGCTATAACCAAAGAAACCCGAAACCGCGAAACAGCCCTAACTGTCAACGGAAGGATTGGTGAGCATTATCCCTGTTGCCCTAGAGTCTAACTTAGCTAGAGAGTAAGTGGGAAGTGGGAGGTATTTCTGTTGTGTTCATTACCTGTAATAAAGTATTCCCCATTGTTTAGAACCTTTTTGTAAGATTTTACAGTTTTATTGGAGTGTATTGTGTCATTTACTTTCTTGAATAAAACCCATACCTTCTTTGTACAAAACAGATGTCTACTGTACTTTATTATACCCTGATTAATAAATCCAGCTCGAGAACCAGGGAGTGGGAGCAACTTGCAACCGCTCTGGGTCAGGAAGGCAAGCTGACAGACCCACCACCCCCTACACCGCTCCGCCGTTAGCTTTGTGAAAACAGCATCGCGCCTTTAACCTCCCCATGTATTTCATGAAGTTGCTGCATTTGCACATAAATTGCCCATTAAACTCACCACAGAAAGTTAAGTCTAGTAATTAATGGCGTAATTACCTTTTTAACTACGTGGTAATTGTTAATGACAGCTAATCAACCTCTCTGGCCCAGAAAGTGAATCATTAAAAGTGTGAAGTTTATTCCTCAGGTTGTGAATTATTGTTGGAGATTTAAAAAATTTATTTTTTCTCTCTTAATCCAATCTTTCTTTCCCTCTCTTTATTTCTCTTCCTGACCTGATTTGACATTGAATGCACCCTCCATCTCAGTACTTCCTCCTCGTTTATTTCTCAATCCTTTATTCTCATTGGTTAAGGGGATAGTGTGTTTGTCCCATTGTTCGCAAAGGTCCCAGATGCCCTGTAGCCCTCGCTGCGCTGTTATCAGCTCACATTCCAACAACCGTGTGGCTGAAAAATCATTGAGCTGAAGGGTTCTGGGGAAAGTCTAACTAACCGGGCATGCTGTGAGATGCCCTGCTGCAGCAAATTCTGTTCCAATATATGGAATAATGGACTATGGCACAACTACACAATAACTCAATTGTTGCTGCAAGGGGAGAAATTGTGTGGTGCCCTGTTTGGGACGATAATTTTTGCGGGAGTGCAAAAGGATCGCTGGGCACTACCCAATTCCAGCAGATGCAAACTTCCAGTTTAGGAGGGAAGTGGAGCACTGAATCAAGCGCTACCACTTCCCTTGGAGCGTGAAACCACACAGGAGGGGCGATAGCGGTGCAGCGCTGCACAATATCCCATGCAGCGCTGCCGGGATCAGAGGCTCCTTCCCTGCCTTAAAGGAAGGGCCATTGCTGCAGACTCCTGCAATAAATATACTTCCATGGTCGCTGAGGGCAGCTGCGATCTGCGCCGATCAGCCCCAAGGACTCCAACAGAGTGCAGGACTGGTCAATCACAGCCGAAGCAAAGGAAAACAAAATGCGCAGAGGGTTGTTACAAGAGTTTTCACTCACCTTGAAATACTGTTCCCCAAGCCCCCGGCCTACCTCACAACGCCTCCTGCAGCTGCCGGTGTTGAAGCCCGGCGATGCTGCAGGGGGCAGAGCTGAAGTTCGGGTCTGGGGCACTACTGGAGCACTGCGCCGCCGGATGACGTCACGATCTTCGAGGCGCAGGAGATCGTGGCGCGAGGGGTTACTGCCGCCGCAGACTTCAGCGGCAAGTTCGCGGGCGTGAGCACTCTCGCTGCACCCGGCTGCAGAACCAGTAGCGCCCCGTTATCGCCCCCAGAAGCACTAACAAGAGGCGCAAACGAGGCCATTTTCTAGCCCGTAAACTTTTAAAGCAAAGAAGTCCATCCTGAAAGGGCTATCCCCATACTATTAAACAAAATCATTTTCAAATAGTTTCTTCCACTACAGTTTCTGATTGGATATTCCATGGGATAACAACCCTCTGCATAAAATAATTTCTCCGTACAGCTTCCTTCATTCTTTTGGAGATGATCTTAAATCTATGCCCTGCAATTACTGCCCTTCTGGCGGAAATATTTTCTCCTTATTTTCCCTATCAAACCGCATCATTTTCAACTCATCTGAAAAAGTTTCCTCTTAACTCTTCGTCTTCTCTCGTCTCAGTTCTCCTGTCTCTCCTTGTAACGAAATCCTTTCAGACCTATGATCTGGCTTATTAGCCGAACACTGGTGGTACTGTGATCAGTTACTCTGTAGCTTAAATAAGCCTAAAAGAACAAAACACATGGATCTAGAAATTCATCTCGGACGGTGGCGCAAGAGAGGTAGTATTGGATCGGCCTCCTGTTATACACAGTGCCTAATATTCAGTTCCTTTGCAGTCAATGGAACACTGATGATCAGACACTGCGTACAATGGACACCTTTCTGACACCACCCATTTTGCCCCACCTCTGAGACGAATTTCCAGCCCATCATCTTCGATGTAATCTGGTTTGGTCCTCCACTTCCAATCACTCCTTTCTAATCTGACTATGTTGCTGCTTTATGTATAGATTCGTGGCAGGTTGTATTCTTCCCTCCTTCACTGATGAACTCCATATTAGCACCAAAATTGTTCCTTCTAAGATCCCTTCGCTCTGGGATTGGACACAACGGTGGCGGCCTCCATCCTGGAATAGCCTTCACACACACACTCTCTTGGGTCACACGTGCTGAATGGCCATTTGGGTAAGATGCTCAAAAAGAAAACAAACCAGATAACATTCAATCAATTCATCTTGCAATCTCGGTGTTGCGATTGTGACAAGAAATTTCTCTCATGGCATTGCTGAAAGGAGCAGTCATAGAATCACAAAAACCACCTGCTAGCTGAAAATCTGTTCTTATTTTGTTAATACAAACATGGTTATGAGCAAGCAGAAAATTTGTTGTCATTGTCAATGACAATGGCCTGGAATAATTAATTTTCTGTAGACAAGATCAATTTCAAAACACTATCGCCCTTTATCACAATTTAAATCTACGGCCCAATGGAAATAGGAAATAATGAAGTGCTTGATGCTTTCTTTCAGTTAGCTATTTGCAGTCAGCAGCACAGAAAACAATCCGTGCATAGCAGTTATAGATCAACGGCATGGTTAACCATTTTGGGAATAGCTGCAGTCATAGTGACAGGAACATGCGGAATTGGATGGTGATTGAGAGGAGGCCTATATAATACTAGGATGTACAGACATTCCATAAACATAGCTGTTGCTCAACTGGAAACAAATTTCAGCTAATAAGATTAGTTCATACAAATAGCTACCAGGCTAGCAGCTTTATGTTTAGAGATTGATATAAAGTGCCTTATGCTGACAGATTCCAATCAATCTCCCATGGCATTGCACGTAGCGAGTCAGAATCAAGTGTGGTTTCCAGGTGAATCAAGGCTTGAGAGTAAATAATAGGACCAGGGAGCACAGAGGTAATTCAGTCCCCATTTTAAAGATATACATTGGCCTTGTTATTAACCACCACCCCCTTGATGGGTGGCAGAGGGTTGTGAGAGGTTAAAACTTTTAAAACAGGGAATGTTTCCCTAACACGCCACTTGGCGCCTATTGCTGTTTATACAGCCGTGGATTTTGTGTGGTGTTAGAGGCAGGACACTTAATTAACATATTTAAATCAGGCTCCCACAGGGAACCAGATTAAATGTAACTGTTGCCGTGCGTGTTTCCCAGGGCTCAGGAAACCTGGCAGTAAAAGTGAGCTGCCAGCTCCCTAGAGCAAGTGTCCTTTTCAGCCCTCCTTGTGGGCTGAGACTTCCCCTGGCATCTCAAGGAAGCTTTCGGCCTCTCCTCTACTGATCGTGGCCTCACACTCCCCCCTGCTGTGATCGGTGATCTCCCACTCCAGCCTCAATCTCTCACTCCCTCCCCCCTTCCCATAATGACCTCTCTCTACCCCAAGCCCTGATCTCTCTCCCCCTAACCTCAATCTCTCCCTCCCTCCCACGATTGCCTCTCTCTACCCCAAGCCCTGATCTCTCTCCCCCTAACCTCAATCTCTCCCTCCCTCCCACGATTGCCTCTCTCTACCCCAAGCCCTGATCTCTCTCCCCCTAACCTCAATCTCTCCCTCCCTCCCACGATTGCCTCTCTCTACCCCAAGCCCTGATCTCTCTCCCCCTAACCTCAATCTCTCCCTCCCTCCCACGATGGCCTTCCTCTACCCCAAGCCCTGATCTCTCTCCCCCTAACCTCAATCTCTCCCTCCCTCCCACGATGGCCTTGCTCTACTCCAAGCCCTGGTCTCTCTCCCCCAACCTTGATCTCTTACTCCCGCCCTTCCTCTCTCCCGCGATAGCCTCTCTCCCCGCAAGCCCCAATCGCTCACAAATATCAGGGTCATAGCGTCGGAACTTTTATATTTCTATTATAAATTCCTAATTGTACATTTATAATGGAGCCACCTATGTAAACCTATCATGCTAATATTACATCCTCCTGCCAGTGGTGACTGGCTTTGCAGCACCTCTAGTGAGGGGAGGATGTAATTACAGTCTAACAAGTTCACACAGGAATTTCCATTATAAATGAGGCCATAGGAGTTTATGATGGAAAAGGTTGACAGGAAGTGCACGCAGATATAAGAGTGTTCATATATGCAGTAGCACACTGCGGTTTACAGGAATATGTCTCAACTACATCTTCCACTTCTCTGCTTCTGTGTTGCTGCTCATCATCTGTCCCACCATGAGAGACACATCTTTCAGTCACTACTTCCCTGCTTTTTGGCCCTATCTTCTAATACCACTTTGCCTTGTTTCAATACACTCCTTCAAAACACTCTCAAATATCTCTAAATTAAGCCTTGCTTTTTGTTCTCCCTCCTAGTAAATTCCTAGCCTTCTGCTGAGCATCCTTGTCTCCTCGTAAAGTTCTCTGAGACATTCTACCTATCTACAATTAAAAAATTGAGAAAGATTATTTTTAAAAATTCTTTATTCCATATTTAGTGTACTTTCTTCATTTTTTATGCTACTTGGTATTATCGTGGCACACAGGAGCAGTGAGCTCTTGCTTGTGTACCTATTTAAAAGCCTAGTTGGGTTATTTTATCATTCAATGGAATCAAAAAGTGATATTATACTGTGTGATTTTGCCAAAAGCAATAATGAGATCTATTTTATTGGGCAATACAAGGGAATATGATATCTTCAAATATCTCCTTGTTGATGTGCAGTGAGTACACAGGCTTAAATTTTAAAATGAAAAACTAGATTTTATTATGAAATAAGATCAGTTTGAAGTTAGAAAGACTATGCTGGCTATGTCGTTCTATACTCTATCTACCTTCTGTGCTCTATAGTGCAATGTCGGTTTATGCCCTTGGGCAGAAATCTATTATAAACAAACTTTCAAGTTGAACGAAGACATCTTGTCTAAGATCTTTAATTAATAAATAAATGCATAATTTTGGTTAGTAGATCGGGTTGACAATGTACTGTCAAGAAATATCATTTCACTTGACAGTCCATTTCATATGGAATGCGCACTCGAGTAAATATCCAGGAATTAATATCGGCTGCTGAATATTATTATCGTGTCAGCACAAATTAGCTAAAGAAGAAAAAAAATAGAAAATTCCTAGCGAGCACTGATTCAACTGCATCGAAGCCCCTTGATGTTATTTACAATGGGCCATAAATTGCGGTCTTGCCGAGTGCGTTCGATGTGTGCACACACCCAAAGACGGCGTGCAACTGCCGGTTCTTGGCGCACGATGTGCATACGCCGAGATCCAACTTTTCTGATCTGGATCCAATGCATCCGCAGGAGAAGGACATCCGCGGGGCAGAGATTGGGCTATTTGTTTCAAACTCTTACTCCTGGTGAAAGCGTCTGTTTGTACGGGCGCCCATTACTATCAATGAGAAGCTCCCCCCACCCCCCTAAAACATAATAAATAAATAAAACACCTCACATATTTAAAATGATTTGAATTTAAATGTAATTAAATGTTTTAGATCAAAAATAATTTTGGGGATTTTTTTTTCATGTGTTTTAATAGGATTAAAAATAAAGTTACCTTAATGGACAGGGACTTTAATATAAAAATGAGTGTTTTAATTTAATGTTTATATGTTGTAAAAGTGTTACGCTGGTAAAATTAAGCTACACACCTGCTTTTACCAGGCATAAAAGTTTGAAGGACATTTGCTGGGCATGAGTTGGGCAAATAGCTCGATCTCTCCCATGCGGATGTCCTTCTCCCGGGGATGCAGAGGATGTGTACGGAGAAATCTTGACAGATCGGTAAAGCTGGTTCTTGGCGCATGTGCATCGCGAGCCAAGAACTAGCTTTTGCGAGGCCTCGCCAGGTCTGTGCGCATTTCATATGCACCCAGCGAGGCCGCAATTACTGGGCCAATAAAAATGTTTCCCAAAAAAATATTTTATTTCTAAAACATTTAAGTACATTCAATTTCAATGAATTATAAATATGTGAATTTAAAAAAAATTTATTCGGTTGTGTTTCTTGTTTTAGGTGTATTCTCATTGATAGTAATGGGAGCTCATGAGTTCCCGTTATTACAATGAGAATATTACATAGTGACTGGTGGTCCAGGCCCATGTGATTCCAGGATACGAATACATTCCTGGAGGACATGTTCCCATAGCTGCACAGCAAACGGAGGCCTCCGACTGGAACCCATGTTCCTCCAGGACCACCAGGTACTTTTGTAAAAAAAATTTCAGGTTGGAGGCGTTCGTCCAAAGGAAGCCTCCAACCACAATTCTCCCCCGCAATACGTTAGCTCTTCCCAAAAGTGATTGGCCTAGAAATTCGGTTGCCGTAGCGCTCGTTGTTTGAGCACTACGTGTGCCAAATTCGGACCAAACTGACGTGCGAGCAGTGCACGCACACTTCTGGTGCGGACGCCGTCTTGCGACGGTTAGGAGCATGTGCTAGAAGTAGGGTAAGTCGGCAGATCGTGGCATCAATCAGCGTGCAACGTTGTTATGACGCCAGCGCTGCCACTTTCGTCATCATCGCTGGAGCTAACCTCGCGCAGCCGAACATGCGTTCAGCAGCAGGAAGGACCTCCCCGGCAGTGATACTTAACAAAAGCAAAATGCCGTAGATGCTGGAAATCTGATCAAAGGTTATCGACCTGAAACATTAACTCTGTTTCTCTCTCCACAGCTGCTTCCTGACCTGCTGAGTATTTCCAACTTTCAGGTAACTTGTTTTTTTGATTTCCATCGGCTCTGTGTAAGTCTGTGGAACTGTTTGGAGCTTTCTAGAGTTAGATAACGTTGGTGAGGTGACAGGGAGTGGTGTTGCAAGTGGGGAGGCCTTGGTTCTGACTTCAATGGCAGGCAACTTGTGATGCTGACTGGTTACAAGGCAGGTAGTGCCGCAGAGAAACTGAAATTAAAAGCAAAGTGTTTTGCAAACCGTTCATAAATGACAAGCCAAACTATTGACTAACATCTATGATTTGTAACATCAAATGATGAATGAAGGAGAAACACAATCGTCATGCACCTATGTCTATATCAAGTTGCTTTGGAGTGATCACTGGTTCCATTGTAGCAAAAGCAGTTGATTGATTTCAGCAGAAAGATTTGAGGAATAAATAACATTTTCCTTTTCCTGTAATGAAGGGAAATGTAACACACAGAAGGCTACATTCGCAACACAATTATGCATCCACATTTTGTTTATCCCTCCAAAACATGCCATCTCCTGCTGGAAATAATTTTAACGGTGACCGTGACTTCCCCAGCACCTTGCGCAGGAGGCCATTCTTCATTATGTCAACCTGGATCCTGAGTGTCAGATAGCTATTTCCCTCTGGAGGCTTCACAGCTGAGCCAGCTCCGTTCCTCACTCTGTGCTTTGGCAAATGTATTTCCCAGCAAGGTGAGGGAGGGGGAGGGAGCTGTGGTCAATGAGGAGCAATCAAGCACAGCAACCCTGATTCCACGATGAGTTTTCCCTCCTCCACAGCCCAGGGACTGTAAACGTGGTTGAATGGGGCAGAGCGCTAATCCACCGTGAGTGCATCTTGGAAATTCAGACACGCACTTCACCCAATTTTCCAACCACTTACATTACCCTGGTGGTGTCAATTCAGTTGCAACTATTTTAGTTGTAACCAATTAAATCACGTGCCCCCTGATTAAAGGGGGGGACACACCAAGTGCCCCCTTGTTTTTTTTTGAGGGTGCCCAAAGATCAGGAGTGTGGGACTGAAGTGCAACCAGAATTTGAGGAGCAGCCTCTTCAAATAATGGAATAGGGGCTGCAACCTCGTACATTCCATAAAAACATGGAACACGGACTCTTCCAGACTCAATTCAGTTGCAATCCAGTTAACTCAAAATAGACTTCTGGATGTGAACCTCTCTCCCATTTCAACAACCCTGCACTCTTTTCGCCTACCCTTTGCAACAATGCAACCTATCATTTGCCATGAGCAATGCCACAGGAGAATTGTTAGCAGTATCATAAAGATGTGTTTATTGGCAGGTCTCCTCTGCCAGACAAGTAATATCGTCTATGTATACAGTGATCTTTCGGTTAAGCTCATAATAAAGTAATGCAACTGAGTCCTGTAGACAATGAGTAAGTGTGACCTTAGCTCCTTTAATTCAACTCCAAAGTGCAGGTACAGCGTGCGAGGCCTGCTTATATACAGTGCTCCCAAGGGATGCTGGAATTCCTTGGGATTCCAACAAGTCAGCTCTCTGGTGGCGGTATGATACAGGTTGCCTAGGGTTGAATACATAACATCACTCCCTTCCAAAGTCAATAGTACACTTATTTACAGGGTGAGACGATCTGGGGCTTTTGGCTCCCTTGTCGATCGTCTCGGTATAAATGCAGGTGTGAGTGAGTTGGCTCTTCGCTGGGCTGCTGGGGATGGTGAGTTCAGCTTCGTAGTTGACCGTGATGTCGGTTGCCACTTGTGTGTGTGTTGGAGGGTCAAGGTTGAAGGTGTCCTCTTCGGGTTGCTCGTGGCTGTTTGTTAATCGCAGTTTGGTTTGGTCCAAATGTTTTCTGCAAGTTAGTCCATTGGCAAGTTTTGACCTGAAACACCCTTCTCTGGCTATGACGGTGCCAGCAAGCCATTTGGGACCATGTCCATAGTTGAGTACAAATACAGGGTCATTGACTTCAATATTGTGACATGTATGCACGAACATGGTACATGCTTTGTTGATGCGACCTGCCCTCGACATGATCAGGGAGATCAGGGTGGACAAGAGAGAACCTTGTTTTGAGCGCCCTTTTCATGAGCAGCTCGGCTGGGGGAACCCCGGTGAGCGAGTGGGGTCTGGTGCGGTAGCTGAGCAGGACTCGGGACAGGCAGGTCTGCAGGGAGTCTTCTGACACAAGTTTCAAGCTTTGCTTGATGGTTTGGACTACCCGCTCAGCCTGGCCGTTGGATGCGGGCTTGAACGGGGCAGATGTGACCTGCTTGATACCATTGCGGGTCATGAATTCCTTGAATTCAGCACTGGTGAAGCACGGCCCATTGTCGCTGACAAGGACATCAGACGTGGCGCACATGACTCGTAGGCTTTCGATGGTGGCAGTGGACGTGCTTACAGACATTATTACACATTCAATCCATTTTGAATAAGCATCCACAACAACCAAAAACATTTTGTCGAGAAATGGGCCCGCAAAGTCAACATGGATCCTAAACCACGGTTTGGAGGGCCATGACCACAAACCTAGCGGTGCCTCTCTGGGTGCATTACTCCGTTGAGAGCAAGCATTGCATTGGCGTATGCATGACTCTAAATCTGAGTCGATGCCGGGTCACCACACATGGGATCTGGATATAGCTTTCATCATTACTATGCCTGGGCGGGTACTGTGTAGGTCACATATGAACGTTTCCCTGCCTTTCTTCGGCAAAACCACTCAATTACCCCACAAAAGCCTGTATGGACATTTCGTCTTTGCGCCACTGGAACGGGTTGACCTCTTCATACATCTCCACTGGGACGCTGGACCAGCTTCCATGGAGGACACAGTTTTTTACAAGGGACAGTAAAGGATCCTGGCTGGTCCAGGTCCTGATCTGGCGGGCTGTAACGGGTAACTTTTCATTTTCGAATGCATCCACCACCAAGAGCCATTTCCACCCCGATGGTGGGCAATGGTAGCCAACTGAGAGCATCAGGGCAGTTCTCTGTGCCCGGTCTGTGGCGGATTACATAGTTGTATGCAGACA
This sequence comes from Pristiophorus japonicus, assembly GCF_044704955.1. Lineage (NCBI taxonomy): Eukaryota > Metazoa > Chordata > Chondrichthyes > Pristiophoridae > Pristiophorus > Pristiophorus japonicus. Next base: position 17,657,165 of record NC_091991.1, read on the forward strand.
GCGTAAGCGCCCATCTTTGGATGCGGGCAGAGGCATTGGTGTTAATCCCTTTGCTCTCTGAGAATAGCGATATGAGCGGCTTATGGTCAGTTTCTAACTCAAACTTGAGACCAAACAGATACTGGTGTATTTTTTTCACCCCATAAACGCATGCCAGAGCTTCTTTTTCAATCACGCTGTAGGCCCTTTCAGCCTTGGACAAACTCCTGGATGCATAGGCGACTGGTTGTAAAATCCCTGATTCGTTAGCCTGTTGTAACACACACCCGACCCCGTATGAAGATACATTGCAAGCTAGCACTAAACGTTTACATGGGTTATACAGAACAAGCAGTTTGTCGGAAGATAACAGATTTCTGTCTTTCTCAAAAGCAGCCTCTTGTGATTTCCCCCATACCCAGTCATCTCCCTTATGTAGCAGCACATGTAGGGGTTCTAGCAAGGTGCTTAAGCCGGGTAGGAAATTACCAAAATAATTGAGTCGTCCCAGGAACGATCGCAGCTCCGTCATGTTCTGTGGTCTCGGAGTGTTCTTAATGGCCTCCTTCTTGGCGTCGGTGGGTCTGATGCCATTTGCCGCGATTCTTCTCCCTAAGAACTCGATCTCTGGCGCCAGGAAAACACACTTCGAGTGTTTCAACCTGAGTCCCACGTGATCTCGCCGACTTAGAACCTCTTCCAGGTTCTTCAAGTGTTCGATGGTGTCCCGACCTGTGACCAGTATGTCGTCCTTGAAAACCACGGTGCGTGGAACCGACTTTAGCAGGCTCTCCGTGTTCCTTTGGAAAATTGCCGCGGCTGATCGACTCCCAATTGTGCATCGATTGTAGATGAACAGACCTTTGTGTTGATGCAGGTGAGGCCTTTCGAAGATTCCGCCAGCTCCTGTGTCATGCAGGCCGAGGTCAGGTCCAACTTGGTGAACGTCTTTCCTCCAGCCAGGGTCACAAATAGTTGTCTGCCTTGGGTAGCGGGTACTGGTCCTGTAGCGAAAAACGGTTAATCGTTACTTTATAGTCCCCACAAATTCTGACCGTGCCGTCACCTTTGAGAACCGGAACAATCGGACTGGCCCACTCGTTGAACTCCACTGGCGCGACGATGCCTTCTCGCTGCAGCCTGTCCAGCTCAATTTCCACTTTCTCTCGCATCATATATGGCACCGCCCGTGCCTTGTGATGGATGGGTCGTATACTGGGAACCAAGTGGATCTGCACCTTCGCCCCCAAGAAGCTTCCAATTCTTGGCTCAAACAACGACGGGAACTTGCTCAGAACCTGGGCACATGAGGCATCGTCGATGGACAAGAGCGTTCAGATGTCGTCCCAGTTCCAGCGGATTTTTCCCAGCCAGCTTCTGCCGAACAGTGTGGGGGCATCTCATGGTACAATCCATAGTGGGAGTTCGTGCACTTTTACTGCTGCGCTGTCAATAACAGGGATCAGCATTTTAGTGTAAGTTCTTAGCTTGGTATGAATGGGGCTAAGCTTGGGCCTGTGTGCCTTGTTGCACCACAGCTTGTCGAAGGCCTTTTTGCTCATGATAGACTGACTCGCACCCGTGTCCAGTTCTATGGATACTGGAATTCCATCCAGTTTGACTTTTAGCATGATCGGTGGACATTTCGTGATGAAGGTATGTACCCCGTACACTTCTGCCTCCTCAGTTCGAGTCTCTAGTTCAGCCTGATCCACCATGGATCGATCCTCCTCTGCAACATGGTGGTTTGCAGGGTTTTCTGCTCATCTGCACATTCACTGGAGGTGTCCCGTTGTTCCACAGCCTTTGCACACATAGTGTTTGAAGCGGCATTGATGGGATCTGATACACTCATAATAAAGGATGAAACTGAGTTCTGTGAACAATGAGTAAGAGTGACCTTAGCTCCTTTAATAAGACTCCAGAGTGCATGTACCTCATGGTGGCCTGCTTATATACAGTGCTCCCAAGGGATGCTGGAATCCCTTGGGACTCCAACAGGTAGGCCCTCTGATGGTGGTGTGATGCAGGTTGCCAAGGGTTAAATACATAACATCACTCCCTCATAAAGTTAATAGTCCTCTTATTTACAGAGTGAGATAATCTGGGGCTTTTCGCTCCCTTGTCGATCGCCTCGATACAAATGCGGGTGTGGGTGAGTTGGTTGGTTCTTCACTGAGCTGCTGGGCAGCTGGCCTTGCCGGGCTGCTGGGGATGGTGAGTTCGGCTTCGTGGTCAACAATGTTGTCAGTTGCCACTTGTTTGTGTGTTGGAGGGTCAAAGTTGGTGGTGTCTTCTTCGGGTTGTTCGTAGCTGTTGATGAACCGCAATTTGATTTGATCCAAATGTTTTCTGCACATTTGTCTATTGGGCAATTTGACCTGAAACACCCTACTCCCTCTTTGGCTATGACCGTGCCAGAGATCCATTTGGGACCATGTCCATAATTGAGTACAAACACAGGATCATTGACCTCAATATCGCGTAACAAATTTGCGCAGTCATGGTATGTACTTTGTTGATGCCGCCTGCCCTCCACATGATCATGAAGATCAGGGTGGACAAGAGAGAGCCTTGTTTTGAGTGCCCTTTTCATGAGCAGCTCAGCTGGGGGAACACCATTGAATGAGTGAGGTCTGGTGCGGTAGCTGAGCAGCACTCGGGACAGCCAGGTCTGCAGGGAGCCTTCCGACACACATTTCAAGCTTTGCTTGATGGTCTGAACTGCCCGTTCTGCCTGGCCGTTGGATGTGGGCTTGAACGGGGCAGATGTGATGTGCTTGATACCATTGCGGGTCATAAATTCGTTGACTTCAGCACTGGTGAAACACGGCCCATTGTCGCTGACAAGGACATCAGGTAGGCCCTGCGTGGCGAAAATGGCTCGTACGCTTTCGATGGTGGCTGTGGAAGAAAACGATCTAAGTCCTATAGTAAAGGAAAGGGTTAAATTCACTTTTTGCTTATTCTGTAGAATTACTGGGGCTAGAAAAACACTCAAACTTCTCAGCCTTGAAACAAAGGATGTTGTTTTTAGTGACCATCTTCTTTCTGTGTAAGTCTCAAGATACCCTGCTTATCAGGATGCAAGGACAGATAAAGTGTGCCTTCCAGGATGACCTTTGTATTCACAGAGCGAATGATTAATGTTCATGCATGGTATGTTTAAGAAAACTCCTGTTTTGACTGTATAAATGTAGAGCGGGTTTGCTTGTAGAGTTCAGAGTTTGGCCTCAGTGCGGACTGAGCGGACTCTCCGAGATATCTTGTTAGAAAATAAAATTCTCTCGAAGTGCAACTCTGAAAGTCTCCGCCTGAGTTAATTTAAGCTAAATATTTCCTCGACAGATTCTGGCGTAGTCCGATAGGATCTCTAAAAAACGAGATCCAAAAGAACTAAATTTAACTTTTGAAGAGAAAAGAGGAATTTTAAGGACCTTCCTAGCTAAAAGGGGGAAGGTGCCTAGGCCGTCCTAGCTAACAGGGGGACGAGCCGCCGAGATCCACTGGGGTGGTTGAGGCATTTAGCTACCGCAAAGAAGCTAAAATAACAAGAAGGCAAAAGGAGACCCCGAGCTGAGCGGAAAAGAGAACATCGGTGAGCGCTTTGTAAATTACTGTATATTTTGTAGGATTGTCCTAACTCTCATTTCAGAATAGATCGCGAGACGTTGCACCCGGAAGAATGGGAAACGGCTCTAGTCGAGCAGGGTGCTCGCGCCCAGCTCCTAGAAAAGGAAAGAAAGACGACCTCTCGACTGAAAGAATGAAAGTACATCCTAAGACCGAGAAAAGAATCCGTAAGGTAGTAAAGCAACGAGAGAAGGTAGGAGATCCCATTGTGCCGCCCGGCTCGCCGGCGGACACTGTAATTAAAGAAACAGGAGATGACAGATACGCGGTAACGTTTAGCAGCGATTTGCACGGTTGGTCTGATGGGGATTGGCCATATGGAGGAAGTTTTAAGTTATCTTTGATTGAGGAATGGAGAAAAACAACCAAGGAAGGAGGGTGAGACCCCACTTGGGATAGGGACTATATGGAAAACTGTTTTAAAAAAATGGACAGAGGTTGCTAAGAGGCATCAACCCCTTAAAAATAAATCAGAAGGAAAAGGAAGAGGGGAAAATGAAAAACCTCCCTCTTATAGTCCTCCGGGCCTTCCTATCCCCTCAGCACCAGCAGTAGGACTCTATCCCCGTATAGAACCCCCAAAACAAGATAGTTGGCAGGAAATTATAGAAATAATCACGGGCCATAGAAATCAAGCCCCGGGGGAACTAGCAGCCCCTCCGGATCAGCCACGTAATGGAGAAGCCAGGGGAGGAGGTCCGGGAGCATCAGGATCAGGGGAAGCTGAGGCAGTAGAGGGAGGGGTAGCAAACCAGGACACAGGGAGGATAGGTATTCACAAAACAAGGCTACAAACAGCAAAAGAAGCAGCTGATTCTACCGTCCACCAACATCCTAGGGTAATGATAGGAACTACGGCAATTCTGAAACCCTGGTCCCCAGGAGAAGCCAGAGATATGATCTCGGCCGCCCCAAATCCGGTAAAGAAACCGGTAACATTTCACAACTGGCTTGAGCAAACATGTACAATTTACAATCCACTCCCAGAAGATGTTAAATTATTATTGCAAGCGGCCTATGGATCTTCCTGGCAGGGAGTAAAAGATATGTTCCCAATCCCAACAGGGGAAAATGGAGACTGGAGAGTTAATGATGACTTGCTGGATGCCGGCAATGAGTCGTTAACCCATTGGCTGAAACACCGAGGAAAGAATGCCATTCTGCAAGGGGCTAAAAAGCATGGGGATATAGGGGAAGTCACCCGCTGCTTGCAGAAAGCAGAAGAATCAATGATAGGTTTTGCAGGCAGATGGAAAAATAGTTGGGACGAACATGCAGGAATACCGATGGATCAAAATGAACCTTTGGCAGTACAAACCTTGATAAATTGTATGTTGCCACAACAAGCCAGAACATACAAGATAAAGGTTTTGGACTGGCAAGGAAAAGGTTGGAAAGAGACAATTACAGTACTGGCCAATATGGATAGGGAGGGACTATTCACCTATAAAGACAACAAGTTAATAATGAGACTTTGATAGTCTCTAAAACAACACCTCTCCCTTTATTAGGAAGACAGACTTTGTGCAAACTAGGAGCCACAATTTATTGCACAAAGGAAGGGATGTTCATGGAGCTCCCTCCAAATAAAATCCATCAGTTCTTTAATGGGATTGAGGAAGAAAAAAGGGAGGGTAACAAAGAAAAGGCTGCCCTCTATTGCTGGCAATTGAATGGCAGCTTCTACTCCCCTTTGATACATAGAAACATAGAAACATAGAAAATAGGTGCGGGAGCAGGCCATTCAGCCCTTCTAGCCTGCACCGCCATTCAATGAATTCATGGCTGAACATGAAACTTCAGTACCCACTTCCTGCTTTCTCGCCATACCCCTTGATCCCCCGAGTAGTAAGGACTTCATCTAACTCCCTTTTGAATATATTTAGTGAATTGGCCTCAACTACTTTCTGTGGTAGAGAATTCCACAGGTTCACCACTCTCTGGGTGAAGAAGTTTCTCCTCATCTTGGTCCTAAATGGCTTACCCCTTATCCTTAGACTGTGACCCCTGGTTCTGGACTTACCCAACATTGGGAACATTCTTCCTGCATCTAACCTGTCTAAACCCGTCAGAATTTTAAACGTTTCTATGAGGTCCCCTCTCATTCTTCTGAACTCCAGTGAATACAAGCCCAGTTGATCCAGTCTTTCTTGATAGGTCAGTCCCACCATCCCGGGAATCAGTCTGGTGAATCTTCGCTGCACTCCCTCAATAGCAAGAATGTCCTTCCTCAAGTTAGGAGACCAAAACTGTACACAATACTCCAGGTGTGGCCTCACCAATGCCCTGTACAATTGTAGCAACACCTCCCTGCCCCTGTACTCAAATCCCCTCGCTATGAAGGCCAACATGCCATTTGCTTTCTTAACCGCCTGCTGTACCTGCATGCCAACCTTCAATGACTGATGTACCATGACACCCAGGTCTCGTTGCACCTTCCCTTTTCCTAATCTGTCACCATTCAGATAATAGTCTGTCTCTCTGTTTTTACCACCAAAGTGGATAACCTCACATTTATCCACATTATACTTCATCTGCCATGCATTTGCCCACTCACCTAACCTATCCAAGTCACTCTGCAGCCTAATAGCATCCTCCTCGCAGCTCACACTGCCACCCAACTTAGTATCATCCGCAAATTTGGAGATACTGCATTTAATCCCCTCGTCTAAATCATTAATGTACAATGTAAACAGCTGGGGCCCCAGCACAGAACCTTGCGGCACTCCACTAGTCACTGCCTGCCATTCTGAAAAGTACCCGTTTACTCCTACTCTTTGCTTCCTGTCTGACAACCAGTTCTCAATCCACGTCAGCACACTACCCCCAATCCCATGTGCTTTAACTTTGCACATTAATCTCTTGTGTGGGACCTTGTCGAAAGCCTTCTGAAAGTCCAAATATACCACATCAACTGGTTCTCCTTTGTCCACTTTACTGGAAACATCCTCAAAAAATTCCAGAAGATTTGTCAAGCATGATTTCCCTTTCACAAATCCATGCTGACTTGGACCTATCATGTCACCATTTTCCAGATGCACTGCTATGACATCCTTAATAATTGATTCCATCATTTTACCCACTACTGAGGTCAGGCTGACCGGTCTATAATTCCCTGTTTTCTCTCTCCCTCCTTTTTTAAAAAGTGGGGTTACATTGGCTACCCTCCACTCCATAGGAACTGATCCAGAGTCAATGGAATGTTGGAAAATGACTGTCAATGCATCCGCTATTTCCAAGGCCACCTCCTTAAGTACTCTAGGATGCAGGCCATCAGGCCCTGGGGATTTATCTGCCTTCAATCCCATCAATTTCCCCAACACAATTTCCCGACTAATAAAGATTTCCCTCAGTTCCTCTTCCTTACTAGACCCTCTGACCCCTTTTATATCCGGAAGGTTGTTTGTATCCTCCTTAGTGAATACCGAACCAAAGTACTTGTTCAATTGATCCGCCATTTCTTTGTTCCCCGTTATGACTTCCCCTGATTCTGACTGCAGGGGACCTACGTTTGTCTTCACCAACCTTTTTCTCTTTACATACCTATAGAAACTTTTGCAATCCGCCTTAATGTTCCCTGCAAGCTTCTTCTCGTACTCCATTTTCCCTGTCCTAATCAAACCCTTTGTCCTCCTCTGCTGAGTTCTAAATTTCTCCCAGTCCCCAGGTTCGCTGCTATTTCTGGCCAATTTGTATGCCACTTCCTTGGCTTTAATACTATCCCTGATTTCCCTAGATAGCCACGGTTGAGCCACCTTCCCCTTTTTATTTTTACGCCAGACAGGAATGTACAATTGTTGTACTTCATCCATGCGGTCTCTAAATGTCTGCCATTGCCCATCCACAGTCAACCCCCTAAGTATCATTCGCCAATCTATCCTAGCCAATTCTCGCCTCATACCTTCAAAGTTACCCTTCTTTAAGTTCTGGACCATGGTCTCTGAATTTACTGTTTCATTCTCCATCCTAATGCAGAATTCCACCATATTATGGTCACTCTTCCCCAAGGGGCCTCGCACAATGAGATTGCTAATTAATCCTCTCTCATTACACAACACCCAGTCTAAGATGGCCTCCCCCCTAGTTGGTTCCTCAACATATTGGTCTAGAAAACCATCCCTTATGCACTCCAGGAAATCCTCCTCCACCGTATTGCTTCCAGTTTGGCTAGCCCAATCTATGTGCATATTAAAGTCACCCATTATAACTGCTACACCTTTATTGCATGCACCCCTAATTTCCTGTTTGATGCCCTCCCCAACATCCCTATTACTGTTTGGAGGTCTGTACACAACTCCTACTAACGTTTTTTGCCCTTTGGTGTTCTGCAGCTCTACCCATATAGATTCCACATCATCCAAGCTAATGTCTTTCCTAACTATTGCATTAATCTCCTCTTTAACCAGCAATGCTACCCCACCTCCTTTTCCTTTTATTCTATCCTTCCTGAATGTTGAATACCCCTGAATGTTGAGTTCCCAGCCCTGATCATCCTGGAGCCACGTCTCCGTAATCCCAATCACATCATATTTGTTAACATCTATTTGCACAATTAATTCATCCACCTTATACAAAAGTTATACAAAATTTAAAAGCTAAAATCGACCCTAATACTGAAGAATTGATGTATATAATTTTGACAAGCTTTGAGGCAGTTCAGCTTCACTGTACAGCCTGGTACACTCGACAAAAAGCTGAAACTTACCAGTGTTTGGTACAATCCTTTTTAAATAGAGAAGAAATAGTAGAAGCTACGCCCCGCATTTATTTTGGACCAGAAGGATTGGGGGTAGCCATTGATTTGACACCCTTACAGCAGCAGCGGTATAGAGAAGAGAACTCGACACCCCATCTGACATTGGCTGTAAAACCGCCAGCGAAACCTAAAGATATGGGTCCGATGATTGTAGGAATAGAAAAAGAAAAACAGCAACAAGGCTATCAACCTTGGGCAGTAATAAAATTGCAAAATGTTCAGATAGACTTTATCACCCAAAACAGGGGGATTCTCCAGTGGAAAGGTAAAAATCATGCCTCCACTTTTGAAAAACAGCAACCCCCAGAACAACCAAGCCCTAAGGTGCCAATGGCATTGAATCAAGTATCTTCTGAACTTTGGGCAAAGCATAAGAATCATGTTGGGCAATTACATTCTGCAGTACCCCATCGGGTACAATTGATAAAGAACGCCGTGTTACCAAGCATTAGGCAGTACAGACTGCCTCCAGAGGCAGAAAATGGGATAGAGCCAGTCATTTCTGCATTGTTGGAACAAGGAGTTTTAGAAAAGACACAGAGCCCGTGTAACACTCCGATACTGCCCATACCAAAGGTTAATAGGCCGAATGAATGGAGATTTGTGCAAGATCTGAGAGCTATTAATAAGATAGTAGTCCCTATCACCCCTGTGGTACCGGACACCAACATTATACTATCTGCTATACCACCAATAGCAACTGTCTTTACTGTGATAGACCTGTGTTCAGCTTTTTTCTCCATCTCATTAAATCAAGAAAGTCAGTATCTGTTTGCTTTCACCCACAAGAAGCAGCAGTACACATGGACCAGGTTGCCCCAAGGATACACCGAAAGCCCCGCAGTATATGCAGCAGCAGTAAAAAGAGACCTCGAAGACTGTTCATTATCAGACCAGTCTGTGTTGTTGCAGTATGCGGACGATTTGCTTGTGGCTTCTAGCCACGGATACAGGTGCATGCAAGATTCCCTGAAACTGTTACAGCACCTATGTGAAAGAGGGCACCGAGTGTCGTTACAAAAGTTACAATTTTGTCAGACTCAAGTCCAGTACCTGGGTTTTCACATATCTCAAGGGCAGAGGCAGCTAGGACCAGAAAGAATTCAGACAATTCAAAGTGCCACCATACCAAAGACAAAGAAGGATATCTTGTCATTTTTGGGGATGGTTGGGTACTGTAGACAATGGACCCCCGATTATCGAGAATGGGATGCGGTCCTAAGATCAGCTGCCCTAAATGATGCCCCACCCAAGGTGGAGTGGACCCCAGAGAGAGAGGAGGCATTTAAACAGTTAAAGAAAGCCATTACTAATGCTCCAGCGTTGGGACTTCCGAATTATGGTAAACCTTTTCAGATGTATGTGAATGAGAAAGAAGGATTTGCAACCGCAGTACTAACCCAAGAACATGGTGGGGGAAATAGACCAGTGGCTTATTATTCAGTTTTGCTGCCTCCAGTAGTAAGGGGAATGCCAGCATGTCTACATGCTGTAGCTGCTACTGTGGTCATGGTGGAGAAGTCGGTATCTATTGTTTTGGACTATCCATGTACTGTCATTACAGCCCATGCTGTGTTATTACTTTTGAATTCAGCTGCCACACAACACTTTACAGCGTCTAGAAGAACAGGTTATGAAGTATTACTGCTGTCACACCCTAACTATACCTTTCGACGCGCACCGGGAGTGAACCCAGCCACCTTTCTTCCTACTAAAGAAGTAGAGGATCCAGACCAGCATGATTGTCTGTTAACGGTGGAAATAGCCACCTTACCAAGACCAGATTTGCTCACAGAGCCCCTGGACAATCCTGATCTTATTCTCTATACGGATGGATCATCACATAGGCCGTCGGATGATTTGCTTTTGGCAGGCTATGCTATTGTAAATCCCCACGAAACTGTTGAAGCATTCGCCCTGCTTACCGGAACCTCGGCTCAGGCTGCTGAATTGTTTGCCCTCACTAGAGCTTGTATAATAGCTAAAGATCAAACTGCTAATATCTATACTGATTCTAGATATGCATTCGGTGTGGTCCATGATTTTGGACAACTGTGGAAAAACAGAGGCTTTATCACCTCTGATGGAAAGCATATTAAGCACTCTCAACTGGTGCTTAATCTATTAGACGCCATTCAGTTGCCAAGTAAGGTAGCCGTTATCAAGTGTGCAGCTCACACAACCGGTGAGGATGAAGTATCAGCAGGAAATAGGAGGGCTGACGAAGCAGCCAAACAGGCCGCTTCGGCGCAAGTAGATTGCCTTCAAGCAGTCGCAGTCTCCCCTCCACAGATACTAGACATCCAACAACTTAAAACAGCCCAACAAAAGTTACCATGCAGGAAGGAAGAACTTGGGAAAACCAAGGTTGTTTTCTCAAAAACAACATCTGGTGTCACCCTGATGGGCGAACTGTTTGCCCTAGATCTCTATTTTTGCCCCTGTCTCGCCTAGCACACGGTCAGGCTCACATGGGCAAAGGAGGGATGATACATGCTATTAATGCACAGTGGTATGCACCAGGAATAACAGTAGTAATTGAGAAAGTTGCTAGAACATGCCAAATTTGTCAACAAAATAACAGAGGTAAAACACCTGCTGAATATGATCATCGACCCCAGTCAAGTATGCCCTTTGAAAATTTGCAAATTGATTTTGTCCACATGCCTCCAGTATCAGGTCTTAAGTACCTGTTAGTCATAGTAGATATGTTCACAAGGTGGGTAGAAGCGTACGCCACTAGGAGAGACGATGCCCGAACTGTAGTAAAAATTCTATTTAAAGAAATAGTACCAAGATATGGGATACCTATGGGAATCAACAGTGACAGGGGAACACACTTCACCGGAAAAATAGTGCAAAATCTTGCAGAAGCATTAGGTTTCCAGTAGAAGTTACATATACCATATCAACCACAGTCTTCGGGAATGGTAGAGAGAGTAAATGGGATAATAAAATCTACCCTCACCAAGGTATGTCAGGAGACAGGACTAAAGTGGCCAGATGCCTTACCATTGGTACTGTATACAATTAGAAAAAAAACCCGAAACACTGGTTTGACACCACATGAAGCCTTGTTGGGAAGACCAATGCCTACCGGCGTAAAACTACCATTGGTGGCTGAAAAAATAGCATTAATTTGGAATGATGAAAAATCACTAAAGTATGCTCAAGCCATGTGTGAAATAGTGAGGAGTCTGCACGAACAAATAAAGCAGACACAGGTGCCCCCGTTGGAAGGAAATATGCACCCTTTCAGGCCTGGAGATCAAGTGTTAGTAAAAACATTAAATAAAGAATCCTTTTCTCTTAGGTGGAAAGGACCGTATCAGATAATTCTCACAACACGAACCGCTTTGAAGTTGGAAAAGCACCCGAACTGGGTGCATGCAACCCGCTGTAAATATTATTTCCCCGACGAATCACAGCCGAAAGAAAAGACATTGAACCAGGACGTACTACAGTCGCCCGACTAAGAAAACAGCCATCTTCTCGCTGAAGAACTGTACCTGCTCTTATTTTGTGTTCACTCCTTGTGTATTTTGGACTTAAAAGTATCTATAGTTACCCAAAAGTCCAGGGACGAATGTCAGAACTCATTTGTATAAACAGAAAAGGGAAGATGAGGCGGGACTCTGGGAAAAACTATAAGCAGACATTGGGCATTCTGATCATTTTAGCAGTAGGGCAAGTTAGACAGGAAGAAGAGTTGCTTGAAGGAAAGAAAATATGGAAGGGAGACATGACGTGGGAAAGAAGTAGTAAGATAACCCAACAAGACAATTTCACATGCCCAGCAGGCCAAAATTGTAAGATAGGCAATTTCACAGTGATGTGTAAAGCTTGCGGAGTAAGAATAGATCAGCGATCAGGAGAAGTGAAAGTGACCAGTGAGGAAGGATTTAATATATCCCTGAACTGGAAGGTGGACATGACTTGCCTGACCAGCACGGACCAGGGTGAGAGTCGGGAGACCAATGGAACATTGTGTGAACAAGAAAAGAATAGGGGATGTGCTAGGTGGCCATTCGGAATGGTATGTCCTTATCAGACTGCCATATGTGAACCATGCTCACTACAGCACTTCATTGGAGTATGTAAATGGGAATTAAAGCCAACAAGTAACACTGATATTACGGAAATAGGACAGAATGAGGTCTGTGTGACAGGAAATAAATCTGTCTATCTGGATGGAATTTTGTATAGGCCCCCCATTAATAAATGCATGAGAGAAGTCTACACCCTGTATGACCCAGAAGTAAAAAGAACTTATACCTTTGGGCAATGGCAAAATGGAGAAAGTATCTGTCTATGCACAAGATTGAACCATTACCCCCTGTAATTAATTTGACCAGACTGCACAATTTGATACGTAATGACAAGCAAATTGAGGAAGCTCTGTCGAAACAAGGCAGAGACATCCACCAATTTAGAGTCGATATGAGTTACAAGAAGGGGCAGCTAGTAAGAATCGCAGATGAAGTCACCTCTTTGACAGTACACCACTGGTGGGATGTGTTTTCCGGATGGTCCCCGAAAGCTTCAGCAGTACTGAAGCTTGCTATACACCCCATAGTAATCATAGGTGTGGTTATGCTTATATTGTTAATAATCATTTGTGGAATGTGTATAAAATTGAAAAAATTAATCAGTCAAGTAATGGGCCTGGTATCCCAAGTAGAAAGGAAAAGTGTGCTCGTGAAAGGAAGGTTAAGTCGCATAGAAGAAAAAGTAGATGGTTACAATGAAGAGGAATGTCTCAAAATGCGACCCTACCCTGAGGGGTATGAACCCCCTTTTGAACAAGAAAAAAATATGTAAAACACTATGTTGATCTAGTAGAAGATCAACAAGGAGGGAATTGTGGAAGAAAACGATCTATGTCCTATAGTAAAGGAAAGGGTTAAATTCACTTTTTGCTTATTCTGTAGAATTACTGGGGCTAGAAAAACACTCAAACTTCTCAGCCTTGAAACAAAGGATGTTGTTTTTAGTGACCATCTTCTTTCTGTGTAAGTCTCAAGATACGCTGCTTATCAGAATGCAAGGACAGATAAAGTGTGCCTTCCAGGATGACCTTTGTATTCACAGAGTGAATGATTAATGTTCATGCATGGTATGTTTAAGAAAAACTCCTATTTTGACTGTATAACTGTAGAGCGGGTTTGCTTGTAGAGTTCAGAGTTTGGCCTCAGTGCGGACTGAGCGGACTCTCCGAGATATCTTGTTAGAAAATAAAATTCTCTCGAAGTGCAACTCTGAAAGTCTCCGCCTGAGTTAATTTAAGCTAAATATTTCCTCGACAGTGGCCGTGGATATGCTTACCGACATTATTACTCATTCAATCCATTTTGAATAAGCATCCACGACAACCAAGAACATTTTGCCTAGAAATGGGCCCGCATAGTCCACGTGGATCCTCGACCACGGTATAGAGGGCCTCGACTACAAACTTAGCGGTGCCTCTCTGGGTGCATTGCCGAGCTGAGAGCAAGTGTTGCATTGGCGCATGCAAGACTCTAAATCTGAGTCGATACTGGGCCACCATACATGGGATCTGGCTATGACTTTCATCATTACAATGCCTGGGTGGGTGCTGTGTAGGTCACAAATAAACGTTTCTCTGCCTTTCTTGGGCAAGACCATGTCATTACCGCCTGCAAAGACATTTCGTCTTTGCGCCTGTGGAACGGCTTAATTGCCTCCTGCATCTCCCATGGAGGACACAGTTTGTTACCAAGGACTGTAAAGGTCCTGATCAAGTGGGCCGTAACAGGTGACTTTTCGTTTTCGAATACATCCATTACCATGAGCAAGTCCGCAGGCTGTGCCATTTCCACCCCAGTGGTGGGCAATGGTAGCCGACTGAGAGCATCAGTGCAGTTCTCTGTGCTCGGTCTGTGATGGATTGCATAGTTATATGCCGACAGTGTGAGCGCCCATCTTTGGATGCGGGCAGAGGCATTGGTGTTAATCCTTTTGCTCTCAGAGTATAGCGCTATGAGTGGCTTGTGGTCAGTTTCAAGCTCAAACTTGAGGCCAAACAAGTGTTGGTGCATTTTTTTCACCCCGTAAAAGCATGCCAGAGCCTCTTTCTCAATCATACTGTAGGCCCTTTCAGTTTTGGACGCATAAGCGACCGGTTGCAAAATCCCCGATTCATTAGCCTGTTGTAACACACACTGTAAAGTCCTTACTCTACAGTATGAAAACACGAGGCACATTCTGGGGACAAGGTCACTCTGTGACCTTAACTCTTTATTCACAGGACTACGAAGACGATGACCCTGCGTGGGACCTCCCTTTTTATATCCGTGTGATCAGGTAAGGAGTGTCTCCCACAAGTTCACCCCTTGTGGTCAAGGTGTGCATCTAGGTTGAGTGTATACAGTAATATAGTGGTGTTACATTGTGGTTACATACATGACATCACCTCCCCCGCCAAAGTCTTATTGGGATCATAGGTTTAGTCTTTCAGGTGGTCTACTCTCCCTCGTGGAGCGCCGCAGTTGGGGCTCTGGTTGTTGGACACTGACGTGAGTGTCTGTCACCTGTGGTGATTCCGGCCTGTCCGGGCTGACCTCAGGGACTGTGCATTCTTCTGATTGCTCTTGTTGCTCGTTCACTGGCGGTAGTGTGAGCTCCATCTCATGGTCTTCTTCAGGTTCCTCCGTGTCGATGCTGAACCTTTTTTTTACTTGGTCCAGATGCTTACGGCATATCTGACCATTGTTGACTTTTACCACGGTGACCCTATTCCCCTCTTTGTCAATTACAGTGCCCTCAAGCCATTTGGGCCCCATGGCGTGATTGAGGATGAATACAGGATCATTTATTTCTATACATCTCCCCCTCGAATTACGGTCATGGTACTCGTTTTGTGACTTTCGCTTGCCCGCAACTATGTCGGTCAGGACTGGGTGAATGAGGGACAACCGAGTTTTGAGTGTCCGTTTCATTAGTAGCTCTGCGGGCGGGACCCCCGTGAGTGAGTGCGGTCGGGATCTATAGGCCAGCAGGAGACGCGATAGGCGGCATTGTAGGGAGGGTCCTTGAATCCTGAGCATACCTTGCTTAATGATTTGGACCGCACGTTCCGTCTGGCCATTGGAGGCCGGCTTGAACGGCGCAGTCCTGATGTGGTTGATGCCATTGCCCGACATAAACTCTCGGAATTTGTAGCTTATGAAACATGGGCCATTATCACTAACCAGGATGTCCGGCAAGCCATGGGTTGCAAAGATCGCACATAGGCTTTCCACGGTGGTGGATGACGTGCATGAATTCAGAATGATGCACTCGATCCATTTCGAGTACGCATCTATCACAATAAGGAACATCTTACCCATGAACAGGCCTGCATAGTCAACATGAATGTGTGACCATGGCCTGGTGGGCCAGGATCATGGGCTGAGCGGGGCCTCCCTGGGGGCATTACCCAGCTGGGCACACATCGTGCACCTGCGAACACAGTGTTCCAGGTCTAAATCAATTCCAGGCCTCCAAACGTGTGACCGGGCAATGGCCTTCATCAACACAATGCCTGGGTGCTCTTGTGGAGTTCCCTGATGAATGCCTCCATGCCCTTCTGGGGCATAACTACCCGGTTGCCCCATAGTAGGCAGTCGGCTTGGATGGAGAGCTCATCCATCCGTCTGTGGAACGGTCTGACCTCCTCAGGGCATGCTCCGTGTGCGGGCACCCAATCCCCAGTCAGGACACATTTCTTAATCAGGGATAGGAGGGGATCTCTGTTTGTCCAGATTTTGATCTGGCGGACTGTGATGGGGGAGCCTGCGCTGTCAAAGGCATCGACAGCCATGACCATCTCGGCGCTTTGCTCTGCTGCCCTCTCAGTAGTGGCCAGTGGGAGCCTGCTGAGCGCGTCAGCGTAATTTTCAGTGCCGGGCCGGTGCCGGATGGAGTAGTCATAAGCAGCCAGCGTGAGAGCCCATCGCTGTATGTGAGCTGATGCGTCGGCATTGACAGCCTCGCTGTCTGACAACAGGAATGTTAATGGCTTATGGTCCATCTCTAATTCAAACTTCCTATCAAAGAGGTACTGATGCATTTTTTTTACACCATAGACACATGCAAGCGCTTCCTTCTCAACCATCCCATATCCCCGTTCTGCTTGAGAGAACGACCTGGAGGCATAAGCCACAGGTTGTAGTTGACCCTCAGCATTGCCCTGCTGCAACACGCACATAGGACGATGCATCACATGTCAGAACCAATTTTTTTTCAGGGGTCGTACAGGATCAACAACTTGTTTGAACAAAGTAGGTTTCGCGCCCGATCAAAAGCCCGTTCCTGACAGTCCCCCCAAAACCAATCGCAACCCTTATGCAGGAGCACGTGTAGCAACTCCAACAACATGCTCAAGTTTGGCAGAAAGTTCCCGAAATAGTTCAACAGTCCCAGGAATGAACGCAACTCCGATGTGTTGCAGGGCCTGGGTGCTCGTCGAATCGCCTCTGTTTTGGATTCGGTGGGCCGAATCCCATCTGTAGCAACCCTCCTGCCCAGAAACTCAACCTCAGGAGCTAAGAACACACAGTTAGACTTCTTGAGTCGCAGGCCTACCCGGTCCAGTCAGCGTAGCACCTCCTCCAGGTTGTGGAGGTGTTCCTCAGTGTCTCGACCCGTGATGAGGATGTCGTCCTGAAATAATATTGTTCCAGGAATGGATTTAAGCAGGCTGTCCATGTTTCGTTGAAAAATCGCAGCCGCTGATCGAATGCCAAACAGGCACCTGTTATAAACGAACAGTCCCTTGTGCGTGGTGATGGTGGTCAGTAGTTTAGATTCGTCGGCCAGTTCCTGGGTCATATAGGCTGAAGTGAGGTCCAACTTGGTGAACAGCTTGCCGCCTGCCAGCGTGGCGAAGAGGTCCTCCGCTCTCGGGAGCGGGTATTAGTCTTGTAGGGACACCCAATTGATGGTGGCCTTGTAGTTGCCACAGATCCTGACAGAGCCATCCGCTTTTAGGATGGGAACGATGGGGCTCGCCCAGTTGCTGAATTCAACAGGCAAGATGATGCCCTCTCTCAACAGCCGGTCCAATTCGCTCTCGATCTTTTCCCGCATCACAAACGGCACCGCTCTGGCTTTGTGGTGCACTGGCCTGGCATCCGGGGTGATGTGTATCACTACCTTAGTGCCTTTGAATGTCCCGACACCAGGTTGGAATAGTGAATCGAATTGTTGTAGGACTTGTGAGCACGAACTTCGCTCCACAGATGACATTGTGTGAACATCCCCCCATTTCCAGTTCATCTCGGCTAACCAGCTCCTCCCCAACAGTGCAGGACCATTGCCCGGGACAATCCAGAGCGGCAGCCGATTCACTACCCCATTGTGTGTGACAGCCAACATTGCACTGCCTAGCACCAGAATGATTTCTTTAGTGTAAGTCCGTAATTGTATCTCAATACATGCTAATTTGGGTCTACTAGCTTCTCAAATTGCTGAACGCCCATGAGTGACTGGCTGGCCCCAGTGTCCAGCTCCATGTGTACTGGGATACGGTTTAATAAAACCCTCATCATCATTGGTGGCGTTTTGGTGTATGAACTGTGAATATTCGCCACATGGACCCGCTGAACCTCGGCGTCCATCGATTTGCCCCAAAAGTCAATCTGCTTCAAAGAACCCTCTTCTGGTCCATCCACCTCATATATTAGTCTGGTTGCAGACTTCCTGCACATTCGAGCTAAGTGGCCACTGAGATTGCAGTTCCTGCAGACAAACTGTTGTAATCTGCAAGATCTAGCTGAGTGTTTTCCCCCACACCGCCAGCATGAGTTAAAGTTTCCATTGTTGGGAATAAAGGGACTATGGCCAGGCATTCCGCGCTGACTGCCCCTTTGACTGCTCTTAAATATCCTATAGTGGGTGTCAATGGCCCCATCCCGGGCCGCATTGTCCACTGTGATGGCGTGAATGTCCGTTCAGCCTGCCTTTGTCTCTGTTGAAGTCCTACTCTGGAGTCTATTGCTGCCTGCGGAGTGTCGGACTGCCCCTGCCTGCCTGCGGGGCTCTGAGTCGCATTGATGATGTTGACTCCCTGATCCATCATGCGTTAGAGGCAGAATTGCGCCGTATATTATTTTTGTCTCTTCCTCCCCCGCCATGAAAGTTTGAGTTACCAACGCCGGCGCTTCCAAGGTCAAATCATTGGTCTCAATTAATTTGTGGAAAATTCCCGCATGACCGATGCCCTCGATAAAGAAGTCCCTTAGAATCTCCCCCCTGCCGGCATCTGAGAATTTACAGAGGCTGGCCAAACGCCGGAGGTCCGCTACGAAGTCCGCTATGCTCTGTCCTTCACGACGTCGGTGGGTGTAGAATCTGTGTCGGGCCATATGTATGCTACTCGCCAGTTTGAAGTGCTCCCCGATCAATTTGCTAAGTTCGTCAAAGGTTTTGTCCGCCGGCTTTTCGGGTGCTCGTAAGTCCTTCATGAGCGCGTAAGTCTTTGGTCCGCAGCTGATCAAAAGATGAGCCCTTCGTTTGTTAGCCGCTGCATCCCCCAGCCATTCTTTTGTAATAAAGCTTTGCTGAAGCCTCTCCACAAAATCGTCCCAGTCTTCCCCAACACAGTACCGTTCCTCTGTGCTACCGGTGGCCATTCTCGTGGGTCGTAAATTTCCGTTTCTCGTCGCCAATGTAAAGTCCTTACTCTACAGTATGAAACCACATGAGGCACATTCTGGGGACAAGGTCACTGTGTGACCTTAACTCTTTATTCACAGGACTCCAAAGATGATGACCCTGTGTGGGGCCTCCATTTTTATACCTGTGTGATCAGGTAAGGAGTGTCTCCCACAAGTTCACCCCTTGTGGTCAAGGTGTGCATCTAGGTTGAGTGTATACAGTAATACAGTGGTGTTACATTATGGTTACATACATGACATACACCCGACCCCGTATGATGACGCATTGCAAGCTAGCACTAACCGTTTACATGGGTTATGCAGAACAAGCAGTTTGTTTGAACACAACAGATTTCTGGCTTTCTCAAAGGCAGCCTCTTGTGAATTCCCCCATACCCAGTCATCTCCCTTGCGCAGTAGGGGTTCTGACAAGGTGCTTAACCCGGGTAGGAAATTACCAAAATAGTTGAGGAGTCCCAGGAACAACCGCAGCTCTGTCACATTCTGTGGTCTTAGCGCGTTCTTGATGGCCTGCATCTTGCCGTCTGATGCTGTCTGCTGCGATTCTTCTTCCCAAGAACTCAACCTCCGGCGCCAGGAAAACATACTTCGAGCATTTCAACCTGAGTCCCACGTGATCCAACCGACTAAGAACCTTTTCCAGATTCTTCAAGTGCTCAATGGTATCCTGACCTGTAACCAATATATCGTTCTGGAAAACCATGGTGCAAGGGACCGACTTTAGCAGCTCTCCACGTTCCGTTGGAAGATTGCCGCAGTCGACCGAATCCCAAACGGGCATCTGTTATAGATGAACAGACCTTTGTGTGTGTTGATACAGGTGAGGCCTTTCGAAGATTCCTCCAGCTCCTGCGTCATGTAGGCCAAGGTCAGGTCCAACTTGGTGAACATCTTCCCTCCAGCCAGGGTCACAAATAGGTCGTCTGCCTTGGGTAGTGGGTACTGGTCCTGTAGCGAAAAACGATTAATCGTTACTTTATAGTCCCCACAAATTCTGACCGTGCCGTCACCTTTAAGTACCGGGACAATCGGACTGGCCCACTTGTTGAATTCCACCAGCACGATGATGCCTTCTCGCTGCAGCCTGTCCAGCTCAATTTCCACTTTCTCACGCATCATATACAGTACCGCCCGTGCCTTGTGGTGGATGGGTCGCGTACCGGAAACCAAATGTATCTGCACTTTCATCCCCGAGAAGCTTCCAGTGCCTGGCACGAACAACGATGGACATCTGCTCAGAACCTGGGCACATGAGGCGTCATCGACGGATGAAATCTCTCGGATGTCGTCCCAGTTCCAGCGGATGTTTCCCAGCCAGCTTCTGCGAGACAGTGTGCGGCCCTCCCCTGGCACAATCCACAGTGGAATTTCGTGCACTGCTCCATCATAGGAATCTTTGACTTCTGCACTGCCAATTACAGGGGTCAGTTCCTTGGTGTAAGTTCTTAGCTTGGTGTGAATGGGGCTGAGCTTGGGCCTGTGTGCCTTGTTGCATCACAGCCTGTCGAAGGCCTTTTTGCTCATTATTGACTGACTCGCACCCATGTCCAGTTCCATGGATACTGGAATTCCGTTCAGTTCAACTTTCAACATTATTTGTGGTGAAGGTGTGTACCCCTTACAGCACTGCCTCCTTCGCACAAGTCTCCAATTCAACTGATCCACAGTGGATCGATCTTCCTCTGCAACATGGTGGTTTGCAGGGTTTGCAGGGTTTGCAAAGGGTTTGCAGCTCGCCTGCACATTCGCTGGAGGTGTCCCATTGTTCTGCAGCTGTTGCATGCATAGTGCTTGAAGCGGCATTGATGGGCCCGATGATCACCTCCACAATGTCAACAGGTTGTTAACTCCCTCGCATTAACAATTGATGGCGGACTCTGGGTCATCTGAGGTCGTGCAGCAGCCGGCGTGTACGTTCTGCCATGTATATTCCTGCTCGAAAATGACGTTACTTTGTGCACTGTACTCGCTGAAACCTCTTTATGCTGCGAAATTTGTTTGGTGTTGTCGTTGGTGGGCATAAATGTCTGGGCTATCGTTATGGCTTTGCTCAGATTTGGAGTTTCAACAGTCAACAATTGCGAAGGATTACCTCATGGCCAATGCCAAGCACAAAAAAGTCTCTCAGCATTTGTTCTAGGAATTCATCAAATTCGCAATGTCCTGAGGGGCACCTTAGTTCAGCGACATAGCTCGCCACTTCCTGGCCCTCCGACCGTTGACACGTGTAGAACCGATACCTCGCCATCAGAACGCTTTCTTTAGGATTTAGGTGCTTCCGGACCAGCATCCACAATTCTTCATAGGATTTAGTTGTTGGTTTTACCAGAGCTAGATGATTCTTCACGAGGCCATAGGTTGTTGCCCCACAGACAGTAAGGAGCATCGCCCTTCGTTTGGCAGCGTTCTCGTCCCCTTCCAGCTCGTTGACCACGAAGTATTGGTTGAGACTCTCCACAAATGCCTCCCAATCGTCCCCTTCTGCAAACTTTTCCAGGATACCAACTGTTCTTTGCAGTTTTGCGTGTTTGTTCATTATCTCATCGCCAATTGATACACTCATAATAAAGGATGAAACGGCGTACTGTGAACAATGAGTAAGTGTGACTTTAGCTCCTTTAATAAGACTCCAGAGTGCAGGCACCTCGTGGGTTGCCTGCTTATATACAGTTCTCTCAAGAGATGCTGGGATCCCTTGGGACTCCAACAGGTAGGTCCTCTGGTGGTGGTGTGATATAGGTTGCCAAGGGTTAAATACATAACAGGCTCGATGTTCGCCTCCGCAGCGCCAACAAGGTGTTAACTGCCTCGCATTAACGATTGATAGCGGACTCTGGGTCATCTGAGGTCGTGCAGCTGCCGGCGTGTACGTTTTGCCATATGCATTCCTGCCTGAAAACGACGTTACTTTGTGTACAGTACTAGCCGAAACCTCTTTATGCTGTGAAATTTGTTTGGTGTTATCGCTGGTGGACACAAATGCCTGGGCTATCATTGTGGCTTTGCTCAGATTCGGTGTTTCAACAGTCAATAGTTTGCGAAGGATTACCTGATGGCCAATGCCAAGCACAAAAAAGTCTCTTAGCATTTGCTCAAGGAATCCATCGAATTCGCAATGTCCTGCAAGGTGCCTTAGTTCAGCGACGTAGCTCGCCACTTCCTGGCCTTCCGACCATTGACACGTGTACATAATACATTATTACACTTTCCTCTTCATGTCTGACACTTCTGAGATGATACAGGTTAGAGCAGGGATGGAGGAAATTCAGAGAAACAGATTTATTATGGATGATACATTACAAATTAATTCCCCATTTTCTCTACAATGCACAGAGGATACTTCATAACCACCAGAGCATTATGATATTTGAAGTAATTTATCGTTGCTTGTATCCTAACTGATCTGTATGAATTAAGACTATTATTTTTGTCAGTTTTTTTAGCCTGAGATTCAGAAGGAACCATGTGACAATATCATTTCTTCAAAAATTCTATTAACAGGAGGTTTTAGTGCAGTGACATAATATCAATAACCAATTTACTGATTAATATAATGTGACACCAGAAGTTGATTTATTCATTGCTTTTTGACCAAGCTACTGAGCTTGTTGACAATTACCGACAAACTGTGAAAACGAATTCTTAAACTAGTCATTCAGATTTGGCTTCAGAAAAGCTTATATATTGACATAGTGCTGACAAGTCACAAAAACTACCCTCTAAAATTAATCATATCAATTTGTTTGCAGCAGACTTTATTTGTTAAGCTTTTTGACTTCATGCAAATATCTGCCAGAATAGTTTATATTTTGAGACTCGTCAACCAAATATAATTCTCTGCAGAACATCAGCCAGGGAGAGTGGTAGATGGAAACCATTTTGACAGGTGAGACACCGTTATACATGCCTAACCAAGCCAGCCTGTTACTATGGCAATGGGCCTTTCATGCATGTGCAATGCATTTTATTTTCTTGTCACTAGCTATCTTTTATTATAAGAAAACTCGACGAAAAGAATCAGTGCACAGATAGAAGGAGTGGAAGCCATCACCTTAGCAAAGCAAGATTCTTTTCTGCAGTTACATAGTTATGAAGGGGGGGCAATTCAGCAGAAACCTGACAGGTGGGTGGTTAAAATCGCCTGGCCCTTACCTAGAACATAAATAATAGGAGCAGGAGTAGGCCATTTGGCCCCTTGAGCTGCTCTGCCATTCAATAAGATCATGGCTGATCTGATCTTGGCCTCAACTCCACTTTCTTGCCTGTTCCCCATAACCCTTGACTCCCCTATAGTTCAAGAATCTGTCTAGCTCAGCCTTAAATATATTCAATCACTCAGCCTCCACAGCTCTCTGGGGTAGAGAATTCCAAAGATTCACGACCATCTGAGAGAAGAAATTCCTCTTCATCATCTTAAATGGATGACCCCTTATTCTGAATCTATGCCCCCTAGTTCTAGGGGAAACTTTATCACGAGGGGAAACATCCTCCCTGCATCTATCCTGTCAAGTCCCCTCAGAATCTTATATATTTCAATAAGATCACCTCTCATTCTTCTAAACTCCAATAAGTACAGGCCCAACCTGTTCAACCTTTCCTCATGAGACAACCCCTTCATCCTCGAAATCAACCTAGTGAAACGTTTCTGAACTGCCCCCAATGCAAGTCTATTCCTCCTTAAATAAGGAGACCAAAACTGTACGCAGTACGCTAGGTGTGGTCTCACCAATGTCCTGTACAGTTGTAGCAAGACTTCCCTACTTTTATACTCATTCGCCCTTACAATAAGGCTAACACTCCATTTGCCTTCCTAATAACTTGCTGTACCTGCATGCTAACTATTTGTGTTTCATGTACGAGGACACCCAGATCCTTTTGTACTGTAGCATTCTGTAGTCTCTTCCCGTTTAAATAATATTTTGCTTTTCTATTCTTCCTACAAAAGTGCATAACCTCACATTTTCCCACATTATTCTCCAGCTGCCAATTTTTTGCCCACTCACTTAACCTATCAATATCCCTTTGCAGACTCTTTGGGGGCAAAATTGCCCCATGCTGAGTATTGGGCGGTCAATTCGAATTAGCTGATTTTTTTTGTGCTGGTGTGAAAAGTGTCGGACCTGGCATGGAATTGGCCTCTATGAATAAAAAAAAATGTTGGTTGCGGCAACAGGGCATTCGCGTGGCGTTCGTAGGGTCATGCCGTGCCACGCTGATGGCTCACAACGTCCCTCCCCTTCTTTTACAGAGGCGAGCCGCTGCGAGCTCTGCAGATACTTTAGTGGCACCCACTGGGCCAGCAGGGAGGGTGTCGGCCGGGCTAGCGGCCTGGCACCCAAAAGGGGATGCCGGGGGCTGCATGTTGGTGGCCCGGCCACACCAGCGGCTCCCATTGTTGGCCCGACTGAAAAGCTGGCTGACAGAAAAAAGATGGCGGCCACCGTATTACCACCTCCCTTTTAAGGGCAGCTGGGGTACTCCAGCCACTGCAGCTTCTCGATGCAGGTGAAACCCCTTTCCCACCCCGTCAGCACGCCCTGGGCCTTTCTGAGAGGGGTAATTTTGACCCCTTTACATCCTCCTCACAATTTGCTTTCCCCACCTATGTTTGTATCAACAGCAAATTTGGCTACAATACACTTGGTCCCTTCATCCAAATCATTAATATAGCTTGTAAATAGTTGAGGTCCCAACACTGATCCCTGTGGCACCCCATTAGTTACTGGTTGCCGACCTGAAAATAACCCATTTATGTCTACTCTCTGATTTTTGTTAGTTAGCTAATCCTCTATCCATGCTGATATATTACCTCCAACACCGAGCTCTTATCTTATGTAACCTTTTATGTGGCACCTTATCGAATGCCTTCTGGAAATCCAAATACATTACATCTACTGGTTCCCCTTTATCCACCCTACTCATTACATCCTCAAAGAACTTTACTAAATTTGTTAAACATGATTTCCCTTTCATAAAATCATGCTTGATTGTATTATGACTTTCTAAATGTCCTGCTATTGCTTCCTTAATAATGGATTCCAGCATTTTTCCAATGACAGATTATAGGCTAACTGGCCTATAGTTGTGTTAGAAATCAGGGATACCTAAAAATATATAAAACTGAAAAGAATGCTGTATTTAAATCATTGTTTTAAACTGCAGACAGAAAGTTTATTCGAAATCAGAGAAATGCTTCGAAATGGAAGATATAGTTCTTTGCACTACATACAGTCTTCCTGTTGCTCAACGATTATCTGTTGTTTTTAAGTTAAGACTTGAATCTTGTCTATGTATTTTATATATAATGCGAAGGATAGGATTTGAAGTTAGCTTAACAAACGGTTGGCAAAATAATGGATGGAAGTTGAGAGAGTTAACGTAAGCATGTTGCTACGTCGTAAAAGAGATAACGATTCTAAAGTGAGCACTTTTCTGGTTTGGGCCTCATAGTTCAAAGGATAGAGGACTAGGCTTTATAATGATTGCACCCAGGACATTAGAGACAGAGAGACGTCAAAGAAATTCCAAGGAAAAGCATCTTCGAAAAGCTATTATCGATGACATGTGGTCAAAATCGTAAGACATCTTTAGGGCGGGCTTTGTTTCAAGAATTGAGACAAAGAATTAGAAGCCTTATTGGATATTATTTAGGGAAACCTCTATAGGTCAAAAGGTCTTGTCAATATCCAGGATCAGGTCCACCCCGAAAAATGGAATAAAAGTAACCTCCTCAACGTTACTCGTACAGACGTTGTGAGGGGAGGGAGAAACAGAAGTTTAGCTGGTCGAATGCTCTTCGAGTGATCCCATGCTTTACCGAAGGAAGCTCTAAACAGAGAAAGAGACTGCAAGCCAAAGAACTGCCCACGTGTGCCAGCCGTTGTCCAATCGGGATGGGTATCAACTTCCTGTTACGGTCGTATATTTTAGCTATGTAACTAATGTGTTAAATTCCGTCTTAAACCCTGATTAAACACAATGGGGCTGAAATTTCCCCTCTGAGAAATGCCCGTTTGCACCTCAACCCGACAGTCACGCTGCGGAGTCCCATGACCGCCGATCTCCCGTCGAATATCCGGTGACATCGGAATTCCCCTGACGCTGTCTTGCAACGATCTGCAGCTCTTCCCCTTCACTTCCGCGGTGGTGATTGACAGTACTCAGTGCGTCATCACGCCGCGCATCGCCGAGGTCCCGGGAAGGAAGCGAGATTCCCCTTCCCCTTGCGGCCCCTCGGCGGTCCGAAGAGTTGCTTTGTGTAAGATTTCTAAATCTCTGGCCTTAAAGTGACAGTGAGACTGATTCTTTTAAAACAATTCGGAACAGTTTATTAAAACACACACATGCACATTTATCAGCAGTTATTGGCTATCCTACGGATCTTACTTAGTTATAACAGATACAATGTTACAATAATGATTTATAAAAAGGTATACGTCACTTTCCTCTGGCTGGCTGGCTGAACACATGGCCTGCTGTTTCAGCTGGTCTTCAGCAGGAGGTCTGCCGTGTGCTCAGGAGAGAAGGAGAGAGAGCAAACTGTGGCTTGAGTTTTTTTATATCCCTGAAGTCCATTGTTCCTCCGAAAGCCTCAGGATTGGACCTTGGTGCCAGGGCAGTTCCTTATTGGCTCTCCTCACTCATGTGTCTGCTGGACTGGCTCAGCCATCCCTTGATTAGGTTTAAAGGCTTTCCAGTTAACACAATACACAAACAGCATGCTGGAGGTCTGTGAGCTTCCATTTTGAATCCGTCAAAACTGTCCTTTCGTATAGTCTACACTTTCAACATTTATACAGACACAGAATCAATTTTATTAGGGAACACTTTTATTCTTACAAACTCCCCATCTTGAGGGGGAGATATCCTTATTGACTCCTCATATGGTTTATCTCCTCAGGGGTCACATATCATAAACATTGCGAGGGTTCTGATAGCTCTGCTGGTTATGGGTTTTAAACTTAGAGAGAGAGAGAGAGAGAGAGAGAAAAGTGGATTGATGATTGATGATGTCCGTGAGTCACGCTGCAGCTCCCGCTTCTCCATCTTCCCGCAGCTTCGGTCGTGGCCAGTATCATGCTGACAATCGTGAGGATCTGTAACATGGTCTGTGGGAAACAAGATCAGTGCAGTGCTTACTCAGTTTTTAACTGATTAATGTGAAACCACTTCTTGTACTTAACGCCCTTTCGCCCTGGTAACTGAATCAAATAAACCGCGGGGTTCAATCGGTCTATAATCTTATGCGGTCCCCACCACTGAGCTCAAAGGCAGCTTCTTTTTCCCATCATTTGGAATCATTACTGAGTCTCCCACCTGATATTCACAGGGTCGTACTTTCTTGTCAAAGTACTTTTTAATTTGTCTTTTTCACTTCCCCAATTTGGTGGCCACAAATCGATTGATCGGACCGGTGTGATCTACCACTTGTTCCAGCCACTTGGAACTACATGTTTTCATTGTCAGGGGACTCATCCCTGTTAGTGTTAGCTGGCCTGGTGTTCTCATGAGCCTCCCCGTCATGGCCTGATATGGGGAGGCCCCTGTTGTTCTATGAGGTTGGGCCTCATTGCCATTAAGCACCTTGGCAGCATGTTAGTCCATTGAGTGGGGTGGTCCGCGCACAATTTTTTAAATATTAACTCGAGGGTCCTGTTCCCCCTTTCGACCCCTCCGGATGACTGGGGATGGTGAGCAATATGTAATTTGTGTTTTATCCCCAACATTTCCTGCAGGTGGGTAAAAATTTTACCGGTAAAGTGTGAACCTTGATCGCTGTCCACTTGTACTGGTACTCCCCACCTACAAAACACATGATTCAATAGTGTTTTGGCTGTTGTGATTGTGGTGTTGGAGCGGCAGGGGAATGCTATGATCCATTTAGTGAATTGATCCACCATCACTAGGGCATGCTGAAAATTGCCTTGCGCCTGTGGAAGTGGCCTAATGAAGTCTATCTGGAGGTGAGTCCATGGCCCTTGAGGTGGGCGTGCGCTTTGAAGCAAGGCTCGGTTAGTGCATGTGGGAGGATTGTGTTGCAGGCACGGTAGGCATCATGCCACATATTGGTTGATTGTTTCCCTCATGGAAGGCCACCAAGCTGTGGATGCTACCTTATAGAAGGTTACCAGGGCCGAATAGTGCCCTGCTGTGGTGTGGGAGTGAAAGAGGGAGAGCAGTTCCTGACTCTCTGGTGGAACACACACCACCGGGCAGATGTTTGGCTTTCTTTTGAACATCAGCAACTGCTCATCTGAGTCAGGGGCAGTGGCTAGTCTGGTATTGGGAGCCCAGGCTGTTGGTTGAGGAAGGGGTCTGCCTTCTTTGTGCCAGGTGCTTACAACAGCATATGACCAGTATAGCTGCTGCAGGGATTTTAAATCCAGGTGATCTGTTGGGGAGGCCTTGCTAACATCATTGCAGGGCTCAACAACTATATCCTCTATCTCCCCATCAATTGCAGCATCCTTGGCTGCTCTGTCTGCTTTGGAATTTCCCTCACTATGTGGACCCCCTTTTCTAACGGCTGCTACCTTTCCTATGAAGCAGGGCTGGGATCGCTGTTTAAGGTGTGACCAGAGCAGGTGTAACCAGGGCCCATGGACCAGGGCCTTACCGTGTATTGTACAATAGTCATTTTTGTGGTATAGGGGCAGAGAGAGCATGGTGTTTATAGTATAGGCACTATCGGACCAAATATTCACGGGTCTATCTGAGGTTTCCTTCACAGCAGTTAGAAGTGCGGTGATTTCTGCATATTGTGAAGACTGTTGCATCTTCGCTGGATGGTCCTTTCTGGCAATACCACAGCATATCTGGTGTGAGGGGATCCTTCAATGTGATATGAGGACCCATCGATATAGACACCTGAGGCACCCTGTATGGGCTCCTTCTGCACAGGATGGGTCTTAAAGTTAATCAGGGGTAACGGTCATTCATGCAGGTCCCCCTCATCGATCAGAAATTGTGGCAGCAACGTGATGGGTTTGGAAATGGCATCAATGTCTCTTTCCATAAATTCCAATGTCCATTTGCTGAGGCGCTGCGAGGAAACTAGCGAATCTCCAGGTTTGATCAGTAGTTTCAGAGGTGTGTGTCCGCTGTGCAGGATTGTAGCCTGTAGCCCAGTAATCAAGGTAAAGTGATGTACCGCCCAGAAGACGGCCAGTAGGTGGCGCGCGCATGCGGTATACATCCTCTCTGCCCCCTGCAGGATTCGAGACGCATATGCAATGGGCTGCAGTCAATCAGCTCGCATTTGGCACAGAACTGCAGTGAGGCTTTGCTCTGTAACCCGACCTCCAAATGGAAGGGCTGTGTGGGATCAGGAGGGATCAGATATACGGCTTGTATCACTGCAGTTTTTAATTTAGCCACGGACTGGTTGTGGGCATCAGTCCATGCTGGGTCTATGACATCACCCTGCAGTTTTATTAAATCATACAGGGGCTTTGCACACTCTGCAAAGCCTGGGATAAAGTTCCTTTGATACCCAACTAAATTCAAGAATGATCGTAGGGCTGGTTTGGATGTGGGTAATGGCAGTTGCTGTATTATCTCCACCTTGTGAGAGTCAGGGGATGATCCCTCTGGAGAAATGGACACTCCTAGAAAGATGACCCATTCTTTTACTAACTGAGGCTTACGAGGATTCACCTTTAGTCCCGCCTGAGCCAACAATGTCAAAAGTTCGTGCAAAAGGGACAGATGCTCCTCCATGCTGTCGGTTGCCAGCAGTAGGTCATCTACGTTCTATAGCAAGCAGGTAGGGTGGGAAAAGTCTTTTAAAATTGCAGCCATTCTTGTGGGGGAGGAATATCGTGGGGGGATTGTGGAACGCCTGAGGCAAGCATGTCCAGGTATAGCTCTGGTCCTCAAATGTGAACGCAAATTTGTACTGGTCTTCCCCTTTAACAGGGATACTCCAGAATCCATTGCCGATGTTGAGGGTCAAGAAGTACTTGGAACCAGCAGGAATTTGAGATAATATGGTAAGAGTTTCTCTTACTACCGGTGAGCAGGCTGGTGTTACAGAATTTAACTTTCTGTAATCAATAGTCAGTCGCCAGCTTCTATCAGGCTTTTTAACCGGCCATGCGGGTGAATTGGTCATGAAAGTGCCTGTCCTAAGAACACCCTGCTCGACTAGGGATTTTATGGTGTCTCAGATGTAAGGGTGACTCTCCCTTGGGATAGGGTACTGTTTAGTGAATGAGTGGGGTCCCTCAATAAATTCCTCGCCTGCCATTTTTCCACAATCATGCTTGCATGTGGCATTTAAATTTGAGAGGCTTTGTTATTGTAGCAAAGAAGCTGCCTATTCGGCCCCTCTTTCTAATTGCTTAACACTGTGGTTTAATCGACCAATTTCTTGTCTTAAATGCTGTACTTCTCCCTCTTTTAACTGCTTCACAAGTTGGAGGCCTTTTTACTTTTGTTGTTTTATACCTTCAATCACTCTTTCTTTTAGTTGAATCTCTTTTACTTGCAATTCTTTCAAATCCTGTATCACTTTGGCCTCCTGCCTCATTAATTCCTCATCTCTCCGGGCACAATAAAATGCGCTCAATGCCACAAGACCGTTTGCCCGTTTTGGCCTTAGCTCTCCCTTATCTACTCTCTCCTGGATAAGTGCCACCAGCTCCCCGAAGGACGCAGGTTCACCCTTGCAGAGGTACTGTACCTGTGCCTTTAACTCTTCTATGCCTTGTATCGGGAACTTTTTGGACAACTTCTCCTGATAAACTACCTCAACATTTCTTTTTACTGTTGGCTTTCTGTTCATGACCGATCCCTTCATCCTGTGTCTTTTGAATATAACTACTGGTGGTTCCCCACTTAAAGCAGTTAAAACTACCGAGACAACTGCTCCTTAAGATGCAATTCCTCCCGATCCGTTTAATCGTTTATAAGTTATGCTTCGCAACATAGGTTAGAATCGCAAATCCAGAAATTTCAAATTGTTCAAAAGAATCATCAAAAAGCTGTCTCGCCAGATGCCTGCATTCTCCACCAATTTGTAAGATTTCTAAATCTCTGGCATTAAAGTGACAGTGAGACTGATTCTTTTAAAACAATTCGGAACAGTTTATTAAAACACACACATGCACATTTATCAGCAGTTATTGGCTATCCTACAGATCTTATTTAGTTATAACAGATACAATGTTACAATAATGATTTATAAAAAGGTATACGTCACTTTCCTCTGGCTGGCTGGCTGAACACATGGCCTGCTGTTTCGGCTGGTCTTCAGCAGGAGGTCTGCCATGTGCTCAGGAGAGAAGGAAAGAGAGCAAACTGTGGTTTAATTTTTTTTATATCCCTTAAGTCCATTGTTCCTCATAAAGCCTCAGGATTGGACCTTGGTGCCAGGGCAGTTCCTTATTGGCTCTCCTCACTCATGTGTCTGCTGGACTGGCTCAGCCATCCCTTGATTAGGTTTAAAGGTTTTCCAGTTAACACAATACACAAACAGCATGCTGGAGGTCTGTGAGCTTCCATTTTGAATCTTTCAACACTGTATTTTCGTATAGTCTACACTTTCAACATTTATACATACACAGAATCAATTTTATTACATTTGTTCCGGTGTTGAATCGTTGCAGATGCACACGGTAAAGGCTTGTTTAGTTCACAGAAGTTCATGCTGGCTGGGGGGGAAAGACCACTGGAGTGGGTTCACACCTTTTTTTTTTAAGTATCTCTCCACGTCGAATTATTAATCAGCCTGAGGAGCTTTTTCCCCCTTTTAAAATCCGTTGTTTTGTATAAATTTGCACCGCTGTCTTCAGTGTGCACTGCTTGCCGAGTGCTGGAGGTGCCTTCCAGCTGCAGAAGAGGGAGGCCACTTCAAGGAGGCTGCGCTTGTGGAGGGTCTTGAGATAGGGGCTGTGCTGGAAGGCCAACGCCTCCTGCGCATTATGCGTGCCGCCGAGGCACGGAGGAGAAGGTGGCGCCGGGGGGGGGGGGGGGCAAGGGATGCCGAGGCAGTGGGCACAGGCCACCAGCATCATTAAGGAGCAAGATGGAGAGGGCCAGGGAGATGGCCACAGAGGGCAAGCAAGAGAGCTGGCACACGAAGCTGATCAACAACAGCCTCCCCCAAGGAGAAGAATCAGATTCGCTGACCCCCTCCAGCAGACAATGGGCGAGCAGCCCAGGAGGCAGCCTGCAGCAGAGCCAGATGCTGGGCAGCACCAGCCTGCAGCTGACACTGCATGATAGCAGCCACACTCTGGAAGCCACCAGAGGCTCCGTGCCCTGTTGCCCAGAATGCATGAGAGCATTCTGATCTTCCAGGGCAGCGGCCAGCCTGTGCAAAGAAAGGTCAAGATGAACTGAAGACACAGCTGCAAAACCAGCCCTTTAAGAAGGCCAGGGAGCAACTGCATCGTAAGCATGATAGTTTCGCATCAACTGGATAAGAGGGGAATTTCTCAGCGCAAACACCACAACACTGAAAACAGCCATTACCACCAGCAATTAAGACTCCGCTCCATTTATGACCAAAAAAAAGGCAATTTTGATCTAATTACCACCGAAATCATATCGGCGGTAACGTATGGCCAATTGAGGTGTGACCATCCCGTTTCATGCGGAGGGCAATTTCGGCACCAATATATCCACCAGATTGGTTTTACAGTTGATCCTGATTATTAAAATGACTAGAAATTGGCTTAAACTTGCCATATTTCTAATACCTGTTTTCTGTCTCCCTCCTTTCTTGAATAGGGGTGTTACATTTGTGGTTTTCCAATCCATCAGGGATTTTGGAAGATTACAACCAATGCATCCACTATCTTTGCAGCTACTACTTTTAAGAGCATAGACTGCAGGCCATTAAGTCCAGGGGACTTGTCAGCCTTTAGTCCCATTAGTTTGTCTAGTATTTTTTCTCTATTGATAATGATTGTCTTAATTTCCTCCCTCCCTTTTGGTCCTGATTTTCTACTATTATTGGGATGTTTTTAATGTCTTCTACCATGAAGGCAGATACAAAACACTTGTTCAAAGTCTCTGTCATTTCCTTGTTTCCCATTATTAATTCCCCAGTCTCATCCTCTAAGGGACCAATATTTACCTTAGCTACTCTCTTCCTTTTTATCTACCTGTAGAAGCTCTTACTGTCTGTTTTTATATTTCTTGCTAGTTTACTCTCATAATCTATTTTCTCCCTCTCTCCAGACCAGATCCAAGACCATCCCATCCATCAAATTACAGTACGCGGATGACGCTTGCGCCTGCGCACATTCAGAGGCTGAACTCCAAGTCATCGTCAACATCTTTACCGAGGCATACGAAAGCATGGGCCTTACACTAAACATCCGTAAGACATAGGTCCTGACCCCACCACACAGCATTGCCCCCCAGTCATCAAGAACCACGACGCGGCCTTGGACAACGTGCACCACTTTCCATACCTTGGGAGCCTATTATCAACAAGGGCAGACATCGGCGACGAGGTTCAACACCGCCTCCAGTGCACCAGTGCAGCCTTCAGCCGCCTGAGGAAGAGAGTGTTTGAAGATCAAGTCCTCAAATATGGCACCAAGCTTATGGTCTACAGGGCTGTAGTGATAACCACCCTTCTGTATGGCTCAGAATTGTGGACCATATAGAGTAGACACCTCAAATCACTGGAGAAGTACCACCAACGATGTCTCTGCAAGATCCTGCAAATCCCCTGGGAAGACAGACGCACCAACGTCAGTGTTCTCAATCAGGTCAACATCCTCCACATCGAAGCACTGACCACACTCAACCAGCTCCGTTGGGCGGGCCACATCGTCCAAATGCCCGACACAAGACTCCCAAAGCAAGCGCTCTACTCGGAACTCCTACACGGCAAGCGAGCCCCAGGTGGGAGAGGAAATGTTTCAAGGACTTCCTCAAAGCCACCTTGATAAAGTGCAACATCCCCATCGACACCTGGCCAAAGGTCGCCCTAAGTGGAGGAAGACCATCTAGGAGGGCGCTGAGCACCTCGAGTCTCATCGCCGAGAGCATGCAGAAAGCAAGCGCAGGCAGCGGAAGGAGCATACAACAAACCAGACTCCCCACCCACTCTTTCCTCCAATGACTGTCTGTCCCACCTGCAACAGAGACTGTAATTCCCAAATTGTATTGTTCAGTCACCTGAGATCTAACTCACTTTTCGAGTGGAAGCAAGACTTCCTCAATTTCGAGGGACTGTCTATGATTATTTTTTTCGTAATTATTTGCTGATTTCTAAAATTGCCCTATCTTCTTGCCAACCACTAATCTTCTCAACATTGTATGCCTTTTCTTTCAATTTGATACTATTCTTAACTTGCTTAGTTATCCACGAATGGTTCATCCTTCTCATAAAGTCTTTCTTTCTCAATGGAATATGTCTTTGTTGGGAATTATGAAATATCTCCTTAAATATCTGCCATTGCTTATCTAACATCTTACCTTTTAATCTATATTCCCAGTTTACTTTAGCCAAATCTTTCTTCATACCTTTGTAATTGCCTTTATTTAAGTCCAGGACACTAGTTTGAGACCCAAGTTTTTCACCCTCAAACTGAATGTGAAATTCTGTCATGTTATGAGTACTCTTCCCTCGAGGATCCTTTACTATGAGATCATTAATTAATCCTTTCTCATTACACTTTACCAGATCTAAAATAACCTGCTCCCTGGTTGGTTCCATAATGTGTTGTTCTAAGAAACTGTCCCAAATATACTCAATGAACTTGTCCTGAAGGCTACTTTGCCAATTTGATTTGTCCAATTTATATGCAGATTAAAGTCACCCACATTTATTGCAGAAGCTCTCTTACAAGTCCCCATTATTTGTTGATTTATATACTGTCCTACAGTGTAGCTACTGTTAGGGTATCTATCGACTACTCCCATCAGTGACTTATTTCCCTTGCTATTTCATATCTTCACCCAAACTGATTCTACATCTTGATCTTCCGAGCTAAGATCATTTCTCACTACTGTACTTATTGTGTCTGTAAACATTCTAGTAATGAATCCACGAGGTAAGGTATTGCACTTGAACTGTTGTGACCTTAGTCCATTTATAGCAGCACATGAATGAGGGTACAGTAAGGTGAGCTCCCTTTTATACTTGGTTACCTGCAGTGTGCAGGTGACCCCTAGGTCTCTACCAGTTGCACCCTCTGGTGATACAGGCATAGTGTAACATAGAAACATAGAAACATAGAAAATAGGTGCAGGAGTAGGCCATTCGGCCCTTCTAGCCTGCACCGCCATTCAATGAGTTCATGGCTGAACATTCAACTTCAGTACCCCATTCCTGCTTTCTCGCCATACCCCTTGATCCCCCTAGCAGTAAGGACCTCATCTAACTCCTTTTTGAATATATTTAGTGAATTGCATACAGTGTGAAGATACAGTCAGTGGTCTTATGTAACTGTACATTGAGTGTACAGGGTATATACATGCGCAACAGTACTGATCTCATCCTTTATTAACAGAGCCACCCCAGCTCCTTTTCCTTTCTACCTGTCCTTCTGAAATGTCAAGGACCCCTGAATATTCAGTTCCCAGCCTTGGTCACCTTGCAACCACGTCTCTGTAATGGCTATCAGATCTTACCCATTCATTTCTATATGTGTCATCAATTCATCTATCATGTTAGGAATGCTGCATGCATTCAGATAAAGAGCCTTTAATTTGGTCTTTTTACTATTTTTCCCTACTCTGACCCTATTTGCTGGTGCATTCTTATGTTTGTACCCACTGTCCCTTCCTGCCACAATCTGGTTGTCAATACCCATATTGCTACCCTGAACTATTGCTTTGTCCTTTCTCTTTAACTTTCTAAATTTCCCCTCACTTGAACCCTCCAACACCCCACCCCCTCTCCCGCCCCCGCCCCCCCGCCCCCTCTATTTAGTTTAAAGCTCTATCTACAGCCCTACTTATTCAATTTGCCAGGACACTGGTCCCAGCATGGTTCAAGTCCGAAAGCTGCCATGATTGCAACATGTACAATTTTAACCTGCTCTCCTGAGCAGGCAGCAAGGACATGCAGCTGGAACCAACTGGTTCCTCCTTTACAGATGCACATTGCGGCCCAATGGCATTATTGAGTCCCAACTGTAATTTTAACTTTGGCCTGAGCGAGAAATCCACCTGGAGTTAACATTGGAGGCTATAGTCTACAGCACAGAAACAGACCATTCAGCCCAACTGACTACACTAGTTTCCATCTCAGGAAGAAATTTGGGATGGGACTTGATGGAGGGGGCTGTGGGGCTGAGGAACAGTAGTCAATGCAGAATTTAAAGAAGAGATGGGAGGGGTGTAACAAGGAGAGGATCCTAAAGGAGGAGATGGTACAGAGGAGTACGGGGAGCGAGACCAAGGTGTAATTTAATGATAAGGGCCACACCGCAACCATGGTGGAAGGTATATCCTGTCGGGGCGGCTTCTCGAAGGGGTAAGGCGTGACCACTTGTGAGCTAAGCTTAGGTCAAAGCCATGATGCAAATGCAATTGTGCACAATAAGGTTGTGAATGGCAAGGGCCTTGTTTGCAAGTGAATGGACATTCTGGAGGGAAATGGAAAGTGATGGTGGGAGAAGGGGGGATGGGTGAATGTTGATCTGATGGAGGATCCAAGAATGCAGTGGTGGGCAGAATGACTGGGATGGAAAGGGGGTTGGCAAGATTAGCCCCTGGTCGGCATTCTGGGCAGATAGGTCGGTTAACGAGTATGATGGGGCAGTTGGGATTGCTGCTCATAAAGCGTAGCAATGTGCTTCAATGAAAGGTGGCATGATTGAACATAAAAACATAAGAAATAGGAGCAGGAGTAGGCCATATGGCCCCTCGAGCCTGCTCCGCCATTTAATACGATCATGGCTGATCTGATCATGGACTCAGCTCCACTTCCATACCCGTTCCCCATAACCCCTTAATCCCTTATTGGTTAAGATTGGATGACAGAAAGTTCAGTAAACAGAAGAGCAGATTCCAAAAGGGGCCAAGAAAAATAAAGGAAGATAGCAGTAACATAAGATCCAAAGCGGCAGCCAAAATGCAAACTCAAATGGACACAGAGGAAATTCAGGATGTACATGCATGGCAGAGATTAGGAGAGAGATGTTCTGGTTGTAAGCAGATGACGGGGGGGGGGGAGACAATATGAGAGAGACCAGAATTAAAGTTGGACCTCCAGTGGCAGGATGAAGATGACTTGTGGACAAAGCGGCATCAGCTTGGAGTATTGATGAACCAATGTCCAAGTTCAGAGACAGTAATGGAGTAGAAATATTTTCAGGAGCTGTTGAAGGGCAGAATAACAGTGTGCACATTCTGGAAGTTGTCTCGTGGGAACAGAGAGCCAAGGAGAAGTGGAGAGTCGACCATGAGTATCGGATCCTGGGGTCCAGCAGAGGTATGTAGTTGTCTCAGGTGTTGCTCTCAAAGCCTCCCTGATAAAGTGCAACATCTCCACCGACACCTGGGAGTCCCTGGCCAAAGACCGCCCTAAGTGGAAGAAGTGCATCCGGGAGGGCGCTGAGCTCCTCGAGTCTCATCGCCGAGAGCATACAGAAATCAAGCGCAGGCAGCGGAAAGAGCGTGCGGTAAATCTGTCCCACCCTCCCTTACCCTCAGCGACTATCTGTCCCACCTGTGACAGGGACTGTAGTTCTCATATTGGACTGTTCAGCCACATAAAGACTCACTTTAGGAGTGGAAGCAAGTCTTCCTCAATTTCAAGGGACTGCCTATGATGATGATGGTTGTGTACATCAGCCTATCCAGCATACCAGCAGAGGAGCAAAATGCTAGAGAAACATAGAAACAAAGAAAATAGGTGCAGGAGTAGGCCATTCGGCCCTTTGAGCCTGCACCGCCATTCAATGAGTTCATGGCTGAACATGCAACTTCAGTAACCCATTCCTGCTTTCTCGCCATACCCCTTGATCCCCCTAGTAGTAAGGACCTCATCTAACTCCTTTTTGAATATATTTAGTGAATTGGCCTCAACAACTTTCTGTGGTAGAGAATTCCACAGGTTCACCACTCTCTGGGTGAAGAAGTTTCTCCTCATCTCGGTCCTAAATGGCTTACCCTTTATCCTTAGACTGTGACCCCTGGTTCTGGACTTCCTCAACATTGGGAACATTCTTCCTGCATCTAACCTGTCGAAACCCATCAGAATTTTAAACGTTTCTATGAGATACCCTCTCATTCTTCTGAACACCAGTGAATACAAGCCCTGTTGATCCAGTCTTTCTTGATATGTCAGTCCCGCCATCCCGGGAATCAGTCTGGTGAACCTTCGCTGCACTCCCTCAATAGCAAGAATGTCCTTCCTCAAGTTAGGAGACCAAAACTGTACACAATACTCCAGGTGTGGCCTCACCAAGGCCCTGTACAACTGTAGTAACACCTCCCTGCCCCTGTACTCAAATCCCCTCGCTATGAAGGCCAACATGCCATTTGCTTTCTTAACCGCCTGCTGTACCTGCATGCCAACCTTCAATGACTGATGTACCATGACACCCAGGTCTCGTTGCACCTCCCCTTTTACTAATCTGTCACCATTCAGATAATAGTCTGTCTCTCTGTTTTTACCAC
This sequence comes from Pristiophorus japonicus, assembly GCF_044704955.1. NCBI lineage: Eukaryota > Metazoa > Chordata > Chondrichthyes > Pristiophoridae > Pristiophorus > Pristiophorus japonicus. The sequence continues at coordinate 17,695,805 of NC_091991.1, forward strand.
CATAGTGGATAACCTCACATTTATCCACATTATACTTCATCTGCCATGCATTTGCCCACTCACCTAACCTATCCAAGTCACTCTGCAGCCTCATAGCATCCTCCTCGCAGCTCACACTGCCACCCAACTTAGTGTCATCCGCAAATTTGGAGATACTACATTTAATCCCCTCGTCTAAATCATTAATGTACAGTGTAAACAGCTGGGGCCCCAGCACAGAACCTTGCGGTACCCCACTAGTCACTGCCTGCCATTCTGAAAAGTCCCCATTTACTCCTACTCTTTGCTTCCTGTTTGCCAACCCGTTCTCAATCCACGTCAGCACACTACCCCCAATTCCATGTGCTTTAACTTTGCACATCAATCTCTTGTGTGGGACCTTGTCGAAAGCCTTCTGAAAGTCGAAATACACCACATCAACTGGTTCTCCCTTATTCACTCTACTGGAAACATCCTCAAAAAATTCCAGAAGATTTGTCAAGCATGATTTCCCTTTCACAAATCCATGCTGACTTGGACCTATCATGTCACCTCTTTCCAAATGCGCTGCTATGACATCCTTAATAATTGATTCCATCATTTTACCCACTACCGATGTCAGGCTGACCGGTCTATAATTCCCTGTTTTCTCTCTCCCTCCTTTCTTAAAAAGTGGGGTTACATTGGCTACCCTCCACTCCACAGGAACTGATCCAGAGTCTATGGAATGTTGGAAAATGACTGTCAATGCATCCGCTATTTCCAAGGCCACCTCCTTAAGTACTCTGGGATGCAGTCCATCAGGCCCTGGGGATTTATCGGCCTTCAATCCCATCAATTTCCCCAACACAATTTCCTGACTAATAAGGATTTCCCTCAGTTCCTCCTTCTTACTAGACCCTCTGACCCCTTTTATATCCGGAAGGTTGTTTGTGTCCTCCTTAGTGAATACCGAACCAAAGTACTTGTTCAATTGGTCTACCATTTCTTTGTTCCCCATTATGATTTCCCCTGATTCTGACTGCAGAGGACCTACATTTGTCTTTACTAACCTTTTTCTCTTTCCATATCTATAGAAGCTTTTACAGTCCGTCTTAATGTTCCCTGCAAGCTTCCTCTTGTACTCTATTTTCCCTGCTCTAATCAAACTCTTTGTCCTCCTCTGCTGAGTTCTACATTTCTCACAGTCCCCGGGTTCGCTGCTATTTCTGGCCAATTTGTATGCCACTTCCTTGGCTTTAATACTACCCCTGATTTCCCTTGATAGCCACGGTTGAGCCACCTTCCCTTTTTTATTTTTACGCCAGACAGGAATGTACAATTGTTGTTGTTCATCCATGCAGTCACTAAAAGTCTGCCATTGCCCATCCACTGTCAACCCTTTAAGCATCATTCGCCAATCTATCCTAGCCAATTCACGCCTCATACCTTCAAAGTTACCCTTCTTTAAGTTCTGGACCATGGTCTCTGAATTAACTGTTTCATTCTCCATCCTAATATAGAATTCCACCATATTATGGTCACTCTTCCCAAGGGGCCTCACACAACGAGATTGCTAATTAATCCTCTCTCATTACACAACACCCAGTCTAAGATGGCCTTCCCCCTAATTGGTTCCTCGACATATTTATCTAGAAAACCATCCCTTATGCACTCCAGGAAATCCTCCTCCACCGTATTGCTTCCAGTTTGGTTAGCCCAATCTATATGCATATTAAAGTCACCTATGATAACTGCTGCACCTTTATTGCACGCACCCCTAATTTCCTGTTTGATGCCCTCCCCAACATCACTACTACTGTTTGGAGGTCTGTACACAACTCCCACTAACGTTTTTTGCCCTTTGGTGTTCTGCAGCTCTACCCATATAGATTCCACATCATCCAAGCTAATGTCCTTCCTAACTATTGCATTAATCTCCTCTTTAACCAGCAATGCTATCCCACCTTCTTTTCCTTTTATTCTATCCTTCCTGAATGTTGAATACCCTTGGATGTTGAGTTCCCAGCCCTGATCATCCTGGAACCATGTCTCTGTAATCCCAATCACATCATATCTGTTAACATCTATTTGCACAGTTAATTCATCCACCTTATTGCGGATACTCCTTGCATTAAGACACAAAGCCTTCATGCTTGTTTATTTAACACCCTTTATCCTTTTAGAATTATGATGTAGTGTGGCCCTTTTTGTTTCTTGCCTTTGTTTACTCGGCCTTCCACTATTGCTTTTTATCTTTCTGCCATCTGTTTTTGACTCCATATTACGTTGCCCTGTCTCACTGCATAGGTTCCCATCCCCCTGCCATATTAGTTTAAACACTTCCGAACTGCATTAGCAAATGTTACCCCCAGGACATCAGTTCTAGTCCTGCCCAAGTGCAGACCGTCCCTTTTGTACAGGTCCCACTTCCCCCAGAACTGGTTCCAATGTCCCATGAATTTGAATCCCTCCTTCTTTTTCCACTGCTCAAGCCACGTATTTATTCTAACTATCCTGCTCCCTCTACTCTGATTAGCATGTGGCACTGGTCGTAATCCAGAGATTACTACCTTTGAGGTCCTACTTTTTAATTTAACTCCTAGCTCCCTAAGTTCAGCTTGTAGGACCTCTTCCCACTTCTTACCTATATCGTTGGTACCTATATGTACCACGACAACTGGCTGTTTACCCTCCCTCTCCAGAATGCTCTGCAGCCACTCAGAGACATCCTTTACCCTTGCACCAGGGAGGCAATATACCATCCTGGAGGCTCGGTTGCGGCCGCAGAAACTCCTATCTATTCCCCTTACAATAGAGTCCCCTATCACGATAGCTCTCCCATTCTTTTTCCCGCCCTTCTGTGCAGCAGAGCCACCCATGGTGCCATGAACCTGGCTGCTGGTGCCTTCCCCTGGTATGTCATCTCCCCCAACAGTATCCAAAACGGTCGATCTGTTTTGGAGGGAGATGACCGCAGGGGACTCCTGCACTACCTTTCTGCTCTTGCCTTGTCTCTTGGTCACCCATTCACTATCTGTCCTAACCCTGACCTGCAGTGTGACCAACTCACTAAATGTGCTGTCCACAACATTCTCAGCATCGCGCATGCTCCAGAGTGAGTCTATCCGCATGCTCCAGTGCAGTCATGCAGCTCATGCAGTAACAGCTGTTGGGAGGTGAGGACCATGCATGTTTGGGAGCAGCAATAGAACAAGAAATAAAAACTAATCTCGGCCTTGAAAATTTCAATTGGCCCAGCATCCACAGCCTTTTGAGGAAGAAAATCCACCACCCTCTGTGTGAAAAATGTTTCTTGCTGTTACCTAAATGGCCGAGCACTAATTTTAAGATTATTTGTTCTGGACTCCCTCACCAGAGGAAATGGTTTCTCTGTTTCTACCCTCTTGAATCAGTTGATCATTTTAAACACCTCAATTAGATCACCCCAACCTTCTAAAGTCAAAGGAATACAAACCTAGCTTGTGTAACCTGTCCTCATAATTTAACCCTTTAAGCCCCGGTATCATTCTGGTGAATCTACCAAGGCCCCTCCAAGGCCAATATATCCTTCCTGAAGTGCAATGGCCAGAACTGAACACACTACTCCAGAGACTCCAAAGAATCTGAGCAAGTTTTTTTGCCTACTTTTTGTCGCTGTGCCCTAGTTTTGTGATTTGTGCACATGAACACCTAAATCCCTTTGCTGCTCCACTGTTCCGAGGCTCTCACCATTAAGAAACTTTTCCGATTGGTCTTTCTCGAATCGAAAGTGGAACAAGGCATACTTTCTCACATTGAACTGCACCTGTCACTCACTTCATCTGTTCATGTCCATTTGCACAGCAGGTCAATCAGTATCCAAAGGAGAAAAACAGATTCACATTTTGATATAATTATTCAAGATAATCTAATCCCAGGGTTCTCACACCATCTCATGGGTATCTGATATCTATTTTTTTCAATAACTTACTCACGTGATGAAGTTTGAGAGCAGATTTTATTCATTCTTGGTGTACTTACTGTATTGGCAGTATCTGCCAGTGCAGATGGCCAACTACTCAGTGAGCTCCCTAGCATTGCAGCAGAATTAGGTTCACAAGGAAGGACTGATCATTGTGGTGGCATTACTTGAAGTTTATCACAAAATAATTTGCAGCTGTCCAGCAGAAAATGCGATTGTCAGGATGTATTACCATAGTTTCATTAAACAGGCGCAAATAATTTCTAATACAGTGAGTTGCGGGTTAATGGTCTGATACTACCAAATGCTTAAAACGATAAAAATGAATCGCTCATGGGTTAAGGAGAACAGCATACCATTGCCAGTGTGTTATTGATTGGTTTTCGTCATGCACAAGTGATTATCATAACTTTGCTAATATCTGTTGCAACTGCAATAATCTCTAGAGTATTAGAAATAGGTAGAGAACAGTTGGAAAAGGAATCGTGTCTGGAAATGTGTTTTATTGTGATATTTCTCAGCTCCACTATGAAGTTTCACACATCTCTTAAAATCCCGTGAGGCTTTAATGAAGAACTTAAGGTTGAGGAATGGATTGCTCGAGGGTGAAATGTATTCCTTTCTAATATATTGTGTTATAAAGCAGTAAAAGGCTTGTTGCATTTGCAGTTCCTGACAGTTCAAATGTTAACTTAACATTTCAGGTGTAACCTTGCGGTTCTCATGAAAAAAAAAGCATATTATGAAGTTTGAGGTGTTTGCAGGGAGGATGTTTCCCCTACCTGGGGAGCCTAGAACCAGGGGTCACAGTCTCAGAGTAAGGGGTTGGCCATTTACAACTGAGATCAGTCGAAATTTCTTCACTCAGGGGGTTGTGAATCTTTGGAATTCTCTACCGCAGAGAGCTGTGGAAGCTCAGTCGTTGAGTATATTCAAGACAGGGATCGATAAATTTTTGGATATTAAGGGAATCAAGGGATATGGGGATAGTACAGGAAAGTAGAGTTGAGGTAGAAGATCAGCCATGATCTCATTGAATGGTGGATCAGGCTTGAGGGGCCGAATGGCCTAGTCCTGCTCCTACTTCTTATGTTCTTATGTTTGTCTGTAGGTTTATCCATTAATGGTTTCGCCCAGTTTATTGTGGTCAATTTATTTCCCATCCCTTCAAAGTTTTCCTTAGTTGGATTTTAAATCTTAGTTTATGACTCTCTCTCCTGTCTCTCAAACCTAATATCAAATTCAGACATATTATGATCACTATTTGCAAGATGTTCCCTTACCGTCAGATTGTTAATGAATTCTGGTGTTCCCTATCAGTGTGCATCTTCAATGTCCTGCTACCAACACAATAAGCACATCAAATAAATAAAACCACCCCTCGAATGTCACAGGATGGATTGGCTGGAGACGGAAGCTTTGCTCAACCCTAAGCTGAGGATCAAACCCTATACTCTATCCATCATCCAGTTTGCCTACTTCGACCTCAGTAATATCACTCCTCTGTCCCTATCTCATTCTGACTGCCACTGAAACCCTAATTCATGCCTTGTAACCTTGGGACTCAACTTTTCTAAAGACTTCCTCATGGACTGTCTGAACCTTACCCTACATAAATTGATTCAATCAGGGCTCTGCCTCCTGCATCTTATCCCTCTCTCCTAATACCATGTACTTGCTGTGTTCCTTTGGTCCTATCCCTCAGTGTATTAACTTCAAAATTCTCCCATGACCTTGCTCTCCCTATCTCTGCACCTCCTCCAGTTCGACTTCCTGCTCATTATTTGAAAATTGGCCTTTCTTTTCTGAAATAATGTATCCTTTTGTAATACTGTGTGTTAGGCTGCTGCAAGTACATTTGTTAGAGGATTCAAATTAAGTACTATGGACCCACACCAGCTGGCCTTGAGTAATAGTCCTCTGCAAGATGCTAACCATACTGGTAGCTGAATATGTTTTTATAATTTCCTTAATTTGTTCACTAACATATTACCTGGAGCTATTCTTCATACATGGTGCAAAAATAAACAAGGAAAGAATCTGAATTAAATTAAACATCGCAGAGTAAATATTTTCAGTGACCATTGTAAAAGTGAAAGGAAATGTTTATGAGGCTGCAACAAAATAGTTCCTGGAGATTTTCAGAGTTAAGCTTTCATTTTTCTTTTCCAATCTTCAAGAAGAAAAACACTTTACAAACTTGTACACTGGTAATTGTTATATTTATATAGCATGGTTTCCATTTTTACTTTCAATGTCATCTGGCAACATTCAGTATGGAAATGCCATTCTCTTCTTGCATGAACACAATGTTTCCCTGCTGTCCTGTAGCTGTTTAAGACACAGCTGTCCAACAAATGTACTTGCAAACTATTTCCTTGAATGCCTGCTAAATCTCAGCTCTAGATTTTACTGTACACAATATTAAAGTTGCCTTTCTGGAACACATCAATCATACAGTAGAAGTGATGGTGGTTTACAGACTTTCCCTTCATGGGGACTCCTTTTGTGTCTAATTTAGATATGCCTGAGCCAATGTCGTTGTTATTCCTATTCCAGGTGGTTCTGATTATTAGGAAAAGCAAGCTTGCGTGCAAAACATGAAACAATGAACCATGTGCCCAGGTCATTTGGCCATTTTTTCCAGTGGATAAAATATATACTTTTCAAATGTAATTTAATCCGAGCAGAATATTTCTTCCTGAGAACCAACAATAGCCTCTCACGCATGTGTACTGTGCTTCAAAGGCAAAGCTCTCCTTTAGCTGTATATATGTATATACTGTATGACTCTGAATGCAGGACACTGGGCAATCTCCCTTAGATACAAGAGCAGCAGAGACCAGGCTTATAAATTTTTCATTGTTTAGTGCAAGGGCATGCTCAGTGAATTTAGCCTTATGTATTCAAGCATAGTGTCTCTTAAATGTCATCTTAGCCATAGTAATTGTGAAAAACAATCCCAATAATCAAAATATCCTCTGCTGACCCACAGCCTGCAGTCTGGATATAATGCTATAGTACTGGCAATTGCCATGAGGTGGATTCTATCAGTCATTAAAATTGAAGAACCTGGTATGCTGTGACAGTCTAAAAATAAAAATTGGATTTCTTGCAATCTGCTTTCACTGATTCTGTTTTATTTGAAATGAATTGTTCTGCCAAACCGTTCTTTACTAATGCTTTCATTGCTGGTGACTGCAGAAAATATTTCTGCTTTAATTAATCAACTACATGTTCCTTGGATACTACATTCACCTCTCTAGTTGTTACCTGGCACAGTAGGAGTGTTATCAAATGGTGTATTGAGAAGCAAATGAGTTAATATTGGCTCGTACTTTCTGGGCCATAAGTTCCGCATGTGCACTGCGCTTGCGCAAAAACCAGAACTTGCGATCTGTCAAGTTTAGGCTAGACAGATCTTCCGTATCCCCAGGCAATGGACATTCGCTGGCGGCGAGTTGGGCTATTTGCTCAACTAGTGCCCAGTGAATGTCTGTGAAACTCTTACGCCTGGTAAAAGCAGCTGTAAGGCCTTCTTTTTTTTACCAGCATAAGGGTGAAAGTAAATATTAAAATAAAAAAATTAAATCGTTTTTACATTCAAAAATCTTTAAAATAAGTTTGGCCCCTTGAAATATGTTTACATTGACTTTTAAATGTTTAATTAAATTGTATTTTAATTAATTTTAAACATGTAATATTTTTTATTTCAATGCAGTAAAAATATGTTTTTGGGGTGATTCCTATTATGTTTATAGGGATCCTGTATGTAAATGGAATTTCCCTAAGCATAATGGGAATCCGCTTTATGATTTGCTGGGTCAATTCTGGCACCAAGCTTATGGTCTACAGGGCTGTAGTGATACCCATCCTCCTGTTGGCTCAAAGACGTGGACCATACATAATAGACACCTCAAATCGCTGGAGAAATACCACCAACGATGTCTCCGCAAGATCCTGCAAATCCCCTGGGAGAACAGACGCACTAACATTAGCGTCCTCAATCAGGCCAGCATCCCCAGCATGGAAGCACTGACTACACTCGACCAGCTCTGTTGGGCAGGCCACATTGTTCGCATGCCCGACACAAGAGCAAGCGCCCTACTCGGAACTCCGACACAGCAAGCGAGCCCCAGATGTGCAGAGGAAATGTTTAAAGGACATCTTCAATGCCTCCCTGATAAAGTGTGGCATCCCCACTGACACCTAGGAGTCCCTGGCCAAAGACCGCCCTAAGTGGAGGAAGAGCATCCGGGAGGGCGCTGAGCACCTCGCGCCTCGTCGCCGAGAGCATGCAGAAAACAAGTGCAGGCAGCGGAAGGAGCGTGCGGCAAACCAGGCTCCCCATCCACCCTTTCCTCCAATGACTGTCTGTCCCACCTGTGACAGAGACTGTAATTCCCGTATTGGACTGTTCAGGCACCTGAGAACTCACTTTTAGAGTGGAAGCAAGTCTTCCTCGATTTCGAGATACTGCCTATGATGGTTGGGCCGGCCTACGTGATACCAGGGATGCTTGCGAACCACCTGCGCCCCTGGGATATGTGGGCCTCTAAGCAGCTGTATGCATAAAAAATCACGAGCGCAAGTCTCCGTGGATCCAGGACCACCAGGCAGGTGCGTAGTTTTATTGCGGTTCGGAGGCATCCACTCATGGGATGCCGTCGACCGCAAATTCTGGCCCAGCGTTCCATGAACATTTTACCATTTTTTTTTCTGCCCTGAAAAAAAATTCAAAAACCTGCTGGGTAATATTACAAATTTGCACTCCTGACGGGGAGCTTTGCCCAACATGAACGCATATTGGGGCTGATTCAAGGTGGACGTTAGAGATCCCACGGCACTATTCGAAGATGAGCAGGGGAGTTCTCCACGGTGTCCCGGCCAATATGTATCCCTCAACCAACATCACTAAAAACAGACTGTCTGCTTAATATCACGTTATTATTTGTGGCCCATGCAGCAGGGTCTGATCTCCAATCATCTTGGATCCCCTTGCTATTGGACCAATACCTAGCTCTGTCAAGTCCGTGTGGTGGCTGGTGTGCCATGGTCACCCCACGTTAAAAGAATTCACGCACAGGCATCTTCCACCCTTTAAAATGAAGTTCTGGACCTGGCATCAGTCAACTTAGAACTCATTTAAGTGTGGAAGCAAGTTATTCTCAATACCGGGGGACTGCCTAAGGAGAAGAAGAGAAGACTTGTTTGTGGGAGCTTGCTGTGCGCAAATTGGCTGCTGCATTTCCTACATTACAACAGTGACTACACTCCAAAAGTACTTTATCGGCTGTAAAGCGCTTTGGGACGTCCTGAGGTTGTGAAAGGCGCTCTATGAATGCGAGTATTTATTTTTTTATTCCTGAGGAACATTAATCAAAAATTGACAAGCCTCATCTGCTGATTTTCCATCCATCATTTCAAATGGATGGAAAATCAAGAATGCGGATCCAGGATTTCCCAACCAGCATTCCCTGTGGCCAATGCTCCTCACTGGGAGCGTCTGATCAGGAAATCAGTCCTACCAGAAACCTGGGTACCTGCTCCCTATGATTTTACGTTCATTCATTTTAATCGAGGGGAAAGAGGGAATCAAGGGAAGAACGCAGCTAAGTCCACAACATGCAATCCCAGCAGACAATGTTCCATGCCAGGAGTGCGTATTTGTAAAATGACCCCTTCTGTCTGCATGTGCACTCATTATGGAAAGTTCACACTAAGGATTGGAGCATGTTCCTCTTTACATCATATGAAAACAGCAAGTGCTGTCAGAGTTGTTAGCGGGCAGCCATTAAGATTATAGCACTCACTCTACATCCTCCTCACAAAGGAACTAAATCCTTACTCCGGGACATCTATCATTTGTGTGTCATTAACATTCCAATTCCTGTGTTACTTGCTCTATCAGCCTTTTTGAATCAAGTTGCCAGACAGCACCGATTATGCCAAATCTGGTGTGTTTTGCAATTATTAAATCATATCTTCTGGGAACTCGAGTGAAGCTGCCCAAGCTCACTTCACTTCAGATCGTTAACAGCTGCCAGAGAGATGGGAAACTCTCATTCCATCGTCTGGGCTGGATCCAAGCCCAGGTCTTACAGCAAAAAGAAAAGTGAATGCTATCAGATGTAACCAATCGCACTCCCCACCTCCAGCTTATTGCTGCACTATGCAGTTGTCTTAAAATTGAATGTTTTAAGGATTAAAAACAAAGGGTAGATTTTAACTGTGGGGCAGCTGACCGCTCGATAGTACCAGCTGGAGGCCCAGTCTGCCCTGAGGACGGGGCCTCAGTGAAACTTATGCAGCAGGCGCCAAAGGGGTGCCCTGATGTGCCTTACTGGATCTGGGCCGGCACAATATCGGGCAGCATCGAAAGGCCGACCCTCCTAGAAAAAGGTCGTTCAGGGAGAGAGCCAATCACAAGGGCCGGTTTCGGGGGGGGGGGGGGCGGGGGGTTGCGGTGGTTGGTGGGTACGAGCGGGGCGGAGAGGTGGGAAGCCCTCCTGCTTCTTCTGACTCCTGAAAAATAATTTTAGCACTTACCTTTTCGGACACCTTCTGCTGCACCTCCAGGTTTGACGGAGTGGATGTTCTTCCCAGTAGACTGTTAAAATGGCTGCATGCCCTTTGTAAGTCGTAAGACCACATTCTGCCATTGATTAATGAAGCTCATCCGATTCAGGCTGCTGACTCAGCTGCCCAGATAGAGCAGCAACTGGGTGGTACGCCTACTATCTCCATTTTAACACAGCTGCTGCCCTGCTTCTGCCAGCCGGAGCGAGTTAAAATCTCCCCAGTGGCCAATGAGTACAAGGTTCAAATCATTGTGTGGTATTCTACTTGCTCTGTAGCCAATAGAAATTCAGCTTGGATAACTGATACCTGCAAGGGATTGGATACTGGCCTTTTACCTCTGAGAATGGAGTTGCATTCCAGCCCAGAGTGATTGGACAAAATTATCCTTTATCGTCGAGTATTATGTTTATAAGTAAAATGGGTCGAGCAAATAATTTGGGTTGTCTTACTCCTGTTCCTATCGCAATATGTAGAGAGAGCTTTACTCTACACCTAACTGATGTACTCGAAGAAATTGGGCCTGATTTCATTCCCCAGAACTAATATCTTTCACTTTGAAGAGTACAAAAGTCACTAAAAAGTGAAAGGGAAAAAAACGTGTCCAGCTTATTAACTAACAATTCCCGCTTAATATTTGACCACTATCCTTGCTTCGATATGTGAATTGGATTAATGGTGTATAAGTTGCAACCTGAAGTTTACTCTTAGCATTGTTAGTATTTAAGAACCTAAGAGACTGGAAAAGATAAAATGGAAAAGATTGAAGAAAGCTAACCAGTCTATTTATTACAATGTATCATAAATAATTAAATTTTTATGGCCTTGAAGCTAACCCAATCCAAAATTGGTAAGCAAGCAATTCATTTCAGCTAAAATTTTCAAACAGGCAAAAAAAGAAAATTCCTCCAGATATTCTCATCAAGTACTGAGCAACACTCTACTGTAATCCATAACTATTGCACCACCCCGGCCTATAACTTTTCAATTCCACTTCCTGTCAGATAATCATCCAACACCATTTTAAAAGAGCTCAGTGAATTAACATTGACTGACTCTGATGGAAATCTATTCCACACATCAGGAAAAACAATTCTACAAATCTCGAGCATCATATGAGATTGGTCGCTCTTGAATTTATATCGCCTAATCTTCCTGCCTCAATTGAAGTCAAGAAAACTACTTACATCTATATCATCCTTTCCTTTTATCATTTTGAAGACTTGAGTCACATTGCCTTGCAATCTTCTTTTCTCCAGTGAAACGAAATTCAGTTTTTTGGGTATGGACTCTTTCTATATCATAATCATTCTTTTCCGTATTCGCTTGAGTGCATCCACAATCTTTTCAAAGATAGGAAATGGAGGTGACGGAAAAACTTGCATTTATATAGCACATTTCATGGCCTCAGGTTGTTGCAAAGTGCCTGATAGTCACTCAATTGCTTTTGAATTGTTGTCAATTTTGTGCACAGCATGGCCCCACAACCAGCACATGAGATGAATGTCCAATTAATCTGTTTGCTGAAGCATGAACGTTGGCCAAGGCAGCAGGAGAACTCACTGCTCTTCTTCAACTAATGCCATTGGATATTTTACATCTATCTAAATAGGTAAACAGGACTCAGTTTAAAGACCTATCTGAGAAATGAAATTTTTAACAAAATAGCACTCCATTAATACTGCACTGAAGTGTCACCTTAGATTACGTGCTCAGATCCTGAAGTGGGCTTGAACCTACAACCATTCGAACAGAGGTGAGCATGCTGCCACTGAGCTAAGCACCGAGGGTGACGACACAGGGCAGAGTATTCAAAATCAGGCTCATTAATACATTGCAGTTACCTATGAGCATACAAACAAGGATACAAAAAGACCAACTGTTACATTGAGCCTGTCCCATCCCAACATAATACAATATGCACTCACCATCAACACCTCCCCCCTTTCCAATGTAGTCTCCTGAGAGAAGTGAAAAAGCTTTGCGCTAATTTTCTAGAGTTAAAAGCTCCAGTTCCATAATCCTATCCTGATAACGAAAGGACGACAATCTCTCTCTCCTCTGAATTTCCTGACCTTATGTCCTCCATAAACTTCCCTTTATATAAACTCTCCTAATCATATTTACAGTCATCCCTTTAACCATGGTTTCCCTATTCCCATGGCTTCTATCACAGACAAAGCTATCTCTGATCATAGAAACATAGAAAATAGGTGCAGGAGTAGGCCATTCGGCCCTTCGAGCCTGCACCACCATTCAATATGATCATGGCTGATCATGCAACTTCAGTACCCCACTCCTGCCTTCTCTCCATACCCCTTGATCATTTTAGCAGGAAGGGTCACATCTAACTTCTTTTTGAATATATCTAACGAACTGGCCTCAACAACTTTCTGTGGTAGAGAATTCCACAGGTTCACAATTCTCTGAGTGAAGAAGTTTCTCCTCATCTCGGTCCTAAATTGCTTACCCCTTATCCTTAGACTGTGACCCCAGTTCCTTGTACCCTTCACCAGCCACATCCCCAACATCATTCCACCTCCACTTCCTTCTGTTTCTATTGCTAGAAAAATCTTTCCTCAGGTCACTTGCAACTGCAGTTTATAAAACCTTACGGCCTTCCATTCACCACAATCTCTCTGCCACTGTTGATCTGTTCTATCTGTGTCCACCCTGCAAAGGCTTTGCTCGCTCCCATTCTGGCCGATCCCCTGGTATAGCCCCTTTAGTGTCTCTGTCACACGAGGCATATACTGCAGACAAGGTCACTCATGACCTGCACCTTAATTCCCAGGACCAAGGATTGCTGAGCCTGCGTGGAACCTCCCTTTAAGTATCTGGCTGACCAGGTGAGGAGTGTCTCCCACAAGTTCACCCCCTGTGGTCAAAGTGTGTATTTCACAGTTGTATACAGTATACAGTGTTGTTACATGTTGGTTTACAGTTATGTGAAGGTTACAAACATGACATCACCTCCCCCCTAATGTCTTTGGGTCAAAGATTGAGTCTTTCAGGCGGTCGACGCTCTCTCGTGGAGCGTTGCAGTTGTGCTCTGATGGTTGAGCCGTGACATGCGTCCCTGTCGCCTGAGTTGGTTCCGGCCTGTCCGGGCTGGCCGCAGGGACTGTGCATGCTATTGAATGTCCTTGTTGCTCGTTCACTGGCAGTGGTGTGGTCGACATCCCATGGTCTTCTTCAGGTTCCTCAGTGTCCATGCTGAACCTTTTCTTTACCTGGTCCAAATGTTAGCGGCATATCTGCCCATTGTTTCGTCTGACCACTATGACCCTATTCCCCTCTTTGCCTATTACAGTGCCCTCAAGCCACTTGGGTCCCAATGCGTGATTGAGAACAAATACAGGGTCATTGATTTCTATGCATCTCCCCACTGAGTTGCGATCATGGCACTCGATTTCGGACTGGCGCTTGCCCTCAACAATGTCCGACAGAGCAGGATGATTGAGGGATAGCTGCGTTTTAAGCGTGCATTTCATGAGTAGCTCCGCGGGCGGGACTCCCGTGAGCGAATGTGGGCGGGACCTATAGGCCAGCAGGAGGCGCGATAGGCGATACTGAAGAGAGGATCCTTGAATCCGGAGCATGTCCTGTTTTATGAGTTGAACCGCACGTTCTGCCTGGCCATTGGAAGCCGGCTTGAACGGCGCTGTCCTGACGTGTTTGATACCATTATCCGACATAAACTCCTGGAATTCATTGCTAGTAAAGCACGGGCCATTGTCACTAACTAGGATGTCTGGCAAGCCGTGGGTCGCAAATAACGTACGCAGACTCTGCACAGTGGTGGATATCGTGCACAAATTCAATATGATGCACTCGATCCATTTCGAGTATGCATCGACAACAATCAGGAAAATTTTTCCCATAAATGGGCCCGCGTAGTCTACATGAATGCGTGACCATGACTTGGTGGGCCAGGGCCACGGGCTGAGGGGGACCACCCTAGGGGCATTTCCCAGCTGAGCACACGTCGTGCACCTGCGAACACAGTGTTCCAGGTCTGAGTCAATTCCCAGCCATCATACATGTGACCGGGCAATGGCCTTCATTAGCACGATGCCTGGGTGCTCGCTGTGGAGTTCCCTGATGAATGCTCCCCTTCCTTTCTGGGGCATGACTATCCGGCTGCCCCATAGTAGGCAGTTGGCTTGGATGGAGAGTTCATCCATCCGTCTGTGGAACGGTCTGACCTCCTCGGGGCACGTTCCGTGTGCGGGCGCCCAATCCCCAGTCAGGACACATTTCTTTACCAGTGACAGGAGGGTATCTCTGTTGGTCCAGATTTTGATCTGGCGGGCTGTGATGGGGGAGTCTATGGTGTCAAAAGCCTCAACGGGCATGACCATCTCCGCACTTTGCTCCGACGTCTCCTCAGTGGTCGCCAGTGAGAGCCTGCTGAGCGCATCAGCGCAATTTTCGGTGCCTGGCCAGTGCCGTATGGTGTAATCATATACAGTCAGCGTGAGAGCCCATCGCTGTATGCGAGCTGACGCATTGGCATTGACAGCCTTGCTGTCGGACAACAGGGATGTTAACGGCTTGTGGTCTGTTTCTAACTCGAACCTTCTGACAAAAAGGTACTGGTGCATCTTTTTTACCCCATAGACACATGCGAGTGTTTCCTTTTCAACCACCCCATATCCCCGTTCTGCCTGGGAGAACAACCTGGAGGCATGGGCCACAGATTGAAGTTGGCCCTCATCAGTACTCTGCTGCAACACACACCCAACCCCATAGGATGATGCATCACACGTTAAAACCACTTTCTTACAGGGGTTGTACAAGGTCAACAGCTTATTAGAACAAAGCAGGTTCCGTGCCCGAATGAAAGCCTGTTCTTGACAGTCCCCCCAAAACCATTCGCAACCCTTACGCAAGAGCACGTGTAGTGGTTCTAACAATGTACTTAAGTTCAGCAGAAAGTTCCCGAAGTAGTTTAAGAGTCCCAGGAATGACCGCAACTCCGATGTGTTGCCGGGCCTGGGCGCATGATGAATTGCCTGTGTTTTGGATTCGGTAGGCCGGATCCCGTCTGCGACAACCCTCCTACCCAAAAACTCGACCTCTGGGGCCAAAAACACACACTTGGACTTCTTTAATCGCAAGCCTACTCGGTTCAGTCGGCGTAGCACCTCCTCCAGGTTGTGGAGGTGTTCCTCGGTGTCGCGACCCATGATTAGGATGTCATTTTGGAATACGATTGTGCCAGGAATAGACTTAAGCAAGCTTTCCATGTTCCTCTGGAAGATAGCGGCCGCTGAACAAATGCCAAACGGACACCTGTTGCAAACGAATAGCCCCTTGTGCATAGTGATGGTGGTCAGTAGCTTGGATTCTTCAGCCAGTTCCTGAGTCATGTAGGCTGAAGTGAGGTCCAACTTGGTGAACAGCTTGCCACCTGCCAGCGTGGCAAAAAGGTCCTCCGCTCTCGGAAGCGGTTATTGGTCCTGTAGTGACACTTGGTTGATGGTGGCCTTGTAGTCGCCACAAATCCTGACCGAGCCATCTGCTTTAAGGACAGGAACGATGGGGCTTGCCCAGTCACTGAATTCAACAGGCGATATTATGCCTTCTCTTAGCAGCCTGTCCAACTCGCTCTCAATTTGTTCACGCATCACACACAGCACGGCTCTAGCTTTGTGGTGCACTGGTCTGGCGTCCGGGGTGATACGTATCACTACTTTGGTGCCCTTGAAAGTCCTGACCCCAGGTTGAAACAGTGATTCGAATTTCTGTAGGGCCTGTGAGCATGAACTTCGCTCCACAGATGAAATGGTGTGCACATCCCCCCATTTCCAGTTCATCTTGGCCAGCCAGCTCCTCCCAAAAGCACGGGACAATTCCCCGGGACAATCCAGAGTGGCAGCCGGTTCTCTGATTCATTATGTGTGACCACCAAATTTGCACTGCCGAGCACTGGAATGCCATTTAATAGAACTTTCATC
Source organism: Pristiophorus japonicus (assembly GCF_044704955.1). Lineage (NCBI taxonomy): Eukaryota > Metazoa > Chordata > Chondrichthyes > Pristiophoridae > Pristiophorus > Pristiophorus japonicus. The sequence goes on from NC_091991.1 coordinate 17,712,269, forward strand.
ATCATAGGCGCCGTTTTAGTGTATGAGCTGTGGATGTCTGCCACGTGAACCCGCTGAACTTCAGCGTCCATGGCTGTGCCCCAAGCATCCAACTGCCTAGCAGACTCTTCATCTGGTTCCTCTGCCTCATAAACTAACCTCGCTATGGGTTTTCTGGCCAAATGTCCCTTGAAATGGTAGCTTCTGCAGATAAATTGTTGAACTGTGCAGGTTTTCGTATTGTGTCTGCCCCCGCATGTCCAGCATGAGCTGAGATTGTTGTGGACAAAGGGACTGTTACCAGGCATTCCTCTCTGATTGTCTCTTTGATTACTCCTGATCACTCTGTTGCTGTGTGTCAATGGTCCCATCCCGGGACGCATTGTCCCTTGTGATGGTGTGAATTGCCGATCCTCTTGCCATTGCCTCTGTTGCTGTCCCACCCTGCAATCTGTTGCTGCCTAGGCGGTGTCAAATTGTCCTTGCCTGCCTGACTGGGCGGTGTCGAATTGCCCTTGCCTGCCTGTGGGGTTCTATATCGCTTTTACAACATTAACTCCCTGGTTCATCGCCATGTTGAAACCAGGGCTGCATGCGTAAATTATCTTGGTTTCCTCTTCCCCTGCCAAGAAGGTCTGAGCTATCAAGGCTGCCCTTTCCAAAGTCAAGTCCTTGGTCTCAATAAGCTTCCTGAAAATCCCGGCATGACCAATGCCCTCAATGAAGAAATCCCTTAACATCTCCCCCTTGCAGGCATCTGTGAACTTACAGAGGCTGGCCAAACGCCGAAGATCCGCAACGAAGTCCGGTATGCTTTGTCCCTCCCGATGTCTGTGTGAATAGAATCGGTATCAGGCCATGTGTGTACGCTGCTCGCCGGTTTGAGGTGCTCACCGATCAGTTTACTGAGCTCCTCAAAGGTTTTGTCCGCCGGTTTCTCAGGTGCGAGCAGGTCTTTCATCAGTGCGTACGTCTTAGGCCCAAAGCTGGTCAGTAGATGAGCCCTTCGCTTGTCGGCTGCTGCATCTCCCAGCCAGTCCTTCGTGACAAAGCATCTGCTGGAGCCTCTCAACGAAATAGTCCCAGTCCTCACCAACACAGTACCTTTCATCTGTGCTACCGGTGGCCATTCTCGTGAGTCGTTGATTCCCGCTTTCCCGTCGCCAAATGTAGTGTCTCTGCACTGTATTATAAAGTCACACGAGGCATGTACTGCAGACAAGGTCACTACATGACCTGCACCTTTATTCCCAGGACCAAGGATTGCTGAGCCTGCGTGGAACCTCCCTTTAAGTACCTGGCTGACCAGGTGAGGAGTGTCTCCCACAAGTTCACCCACTGTGGTCAAGGTGTGTATTTCACAGTTGTATACTGTGTACAGTGTTGTTACATATTGGTTACAGTTATGTGAAGGTTACAAACATGTTAGCCCCCATCTTCAGACCCTCAAGTTCAAGGGATGCAGACTTGAGCATATCTAGTTTACTACCCATCTGTCACCAGATGTGGTGGCCCACATCAAGTGCTGTTGGGCCTCACTCACCTCCGTGCCAAAATGGCACACTACTCAAGGATCATCCTGGAGAACAAAGATAACCCCTGGTTTCTTTTCTCCACTGCCAACCATGTCCTTAAACCCATCTCCTCTGCCCCCTCCACCTTCACCTTCAACAACGAGGTGCTCAATCTTTGGCATGAAGTTTGAAACCATTTATTCAGCTGCCTCTACTGCTCCCGCTGTTTACCTTCCACCTGACTCCCCTCCTGCCCCAGCCCTGAAAATACATCTTTCTCTCATTTATTTCCTTTCTTCCGTCATGTCCTCTCCAAGCTCACCTTGTCCATGAGCCCCTCCTGCTGATTCCTGACCTCATTCCCACTAAACCGCTGACCACCCAACTGATGTATATCAGAGGACACCAGTTGCCCCATTGTACCTGGAATCAACTGTATGTCAAAGGGCAGTCATGGTATTCTGGTCAACCATACTTTTCAAAACCATTTATTGATCAATCTACCTGTCATCACTGGTTGTAGTTATTAAAATTCCACTTGAAATGAGGACTTCAGAGTTATTAATACCATGGTATTACAAAAATTTTTTAATTACTTTTTGGAAAATATGATTTATTTCAACACTTTTTTTTCACTCTGGTCCAGTACTAATGTACACGGCCATGTGTTCAACTACCTAGACCCTAAGCTGTGGGATTCCCTTCCCAAACCTCTCTACCTCTCTCTCCTCCTTTAAGAAGCTTCTTAAATCCTACCTCACCCGTCCTAATATCTCTTTATGTGACTCAGTGTCAAATTTTGTCTGATAATGTTCCTGTGAAGCGCCTAGAGATGTTTATACTACGTTAATGGCGCTATATAAATGCAGGTTGTTGATGTTGCTGCTACAATGTACCATAACCTCTAGCACAACATGCAGAGCGTATAATTTCCTCTCCAATAGATCAAACATTCACTTTATAGTCTATTTGCGTGGCTTGCAAAATGTAATACTAATGAGATGGTTCAATGTTTTGAAGATAAAATGTAAAGATAAGCTCATTTTTTTGAAAATGTACTTTAAATTTTCCTAAAATAAAAACACATCTTGTGTCCCTTTGGCAGTTGTGATGTTATCCCTGATCACATCTCACTTGCTAATTCTTTACTGTTGTGTCTCTTTAATTCTGAATAATACTTCCACAAAATTTGCAACTGACTGCAGAACGAGTTCAAACCAATTAGATACTTAAGCATGTGACTGACCTATTTTACAACAGCTCATTTACTTTAACAGTTACCTCAATGCATAATGTTCCCAATTATGCAACACTCATTACAGCAGTAATAAATAACAGTGCCACATTTTCAACTATACAATACTATAGTTATACAATAAAATACAGCATGGATACAGCTTTATGAGTTTAGAAGAATGAGAGGTGATCTCATCGAAATGTATAAAATTCTTAAGGGGCTTGACAGGGTAGTTGCTGGGAAGATGTTTTCCCTGGCTGGGGTGTCTAGAACCAGGGGTCACAGTCTCAGGATAAGGGGTCGGCCATTTAGGACTGAGATGAGGAAAAATGTCTTCATTCAAAGGGTTGCGAATGTTTGGAATTTTCTACACAGAGAGCTGTGGATGCTCAGTCGTTGAGTATATTAAAGATAGTGATTGATAGATCTTTTGATATTAAGGGAATCAAGAGATATGGGGATCGGGCAGGAAAGTACAGGTGAGGTAGAAGATTAGCCATGATCTTATTGAATGGCAGAGCAGGCTTGAAGGGCCAAATGGCCTACTCCTGCTCCTATTTCTTAATTGGTCTGTTTTTTTATATTTCATTATTGATAATTTTGACAAACTAAAAGGATGTGAACTTCTATTGTCAAATGATACAATATTCAAGCATTTCATTCTGTTGAACAGTCACCATGCCCCACCCGAATGAGCAGATTAAAATGGAAAAAGGAGAGTAACTGAATTAAACTTTCATGAAGGATTCAAGGTTTTGCCAGAATATTGCTTCAAACTGATGGAAGAGATCAGCGAAAAGCCAAGGGTGATAATACTGTGCTGAACCAGAGTGATTATTCAAGAAAGCGATCAGGAGCTGAGCTAAAAAGGAAAATTACCTGCCAGAAGATGGTAAGTGGTCTATGTTTCCCCAAGTCCTACTGTTCTGGAAAACTCTGAAAAGGTTCAAATTACTGGTTTTAAATGTCTTCAAAAGCTGTAAATTGAACTAAACTCCATCTCTTTTTTTTTTATTCGTTCATGGTATGTGGGTGTTGCTGACAAGGCCAGCATTTATTGCCCATCCCTAATTGCCCTTGAGAAGGGGTAATGAGCAGCCTTTTTGAATTGCGCAGTCCACGTGTTGAAGATACTCCCACAGTGCTGTTAGGGAGGGAGTTCCAGGATTTTGACCCAGCGACGATGAAGGAACGGCAATATATTTCCAAGTCAGGATGGTGTGGAACTTGGAGGGGAACTTTCAGGTGATGTTGTTCCCATGCACCTGCTGCCCTTGTCCTTCCAGGTGGTAGAGGTCGCTGATTTGGGAGGTGCTGCCGAAGAAGCCTTGGCGAGTTGCTGCAGTGCATCTTGTAGATGGTGCACACTGCAGCCACGGTGCGCCGGTGGTGAAGGGAGTGAGTGTTTAAGATGGTGGATGGGGTGCCGATCAAGCAGGCTGCTTTCTCCTGGATGGTGTCGAGCTTCTTGAGTGTTGTTGGAGCTGCACTCATTCAGGCAGCGGAAAGGAGTTGGAGAGTCAGGAGGTGAGACACTCGCCGCAGAATATCCAGCCTCTGACCTGCTCTTGTAACGACAGTATTTATGTGGCTGGTCCAGTTAAGTTTCTGGTTAATGGTGACCCGGCACCCTGCCCCTACCCGCCCCGCACACCCCTCTCCATCCTATAAATCTTTTTCAAGTCTGCCAATTATAACAACATTTTGATTAATTCTGCCTTATGAATATGTCATGTATGTACTTCTGGGATCATTAGCCACTAGATGGCGTCACTGTTGGAGGCCATTGGGCTGCACGCACGTACCAAGTATAAAAGACCAGCCATTTTGTATATTAGTCACTTTGGGCCTTAATAAAGCAGAGCCAAGGTCATACCTCTTGGAGTTAAACAGTACTCAGTCTAACAGTTATTGCATACACAACATTTGGCGATGAGGCACCAAGAACCTTTGCATGCAAAAATGAGCACAATTGGATTGTTGGAGTGATTTGTGGAAGGAGAAGATTGGGCAGACTTGGTGAGCTATTTGAACCAGTTCTTCGCGGCCAACAAAATGGAGGAGGTCGGCGACGCAGATCGGCGCCGGGCGGTGTTCCTCACGGTTTGCGGTCCAAAGATTTATGGTCTGATAAAGAATCTATTCCTACTTGTGAGTCCAACAGAGAAGACGTATGAAGAATTGTGTACACTGGTACAGGACATCCTTAAGCCAGATGAAGGCATCATCATCTCGAGATACAGATTTTACACGCACGTTCGCTCAGAGGGCCAGAATGCGGCGGAATTCGTTGCCGACCTGACACGTCTAGCGGAACAGTATAAGTTTGGGGCAGTGTTGGCAGACATGCTGCGGGACTTCTTTGTAATCGGCATCAACCATGAGGTGATCCTGCGTAAACTACTGGCGGTGGAGACGTTGGACTTGAAAAGGGCTATCACGATCGCTCAGTCAAGCATGATGATGGATAGAAGTCTAAAACAGATATCAGTGAAAACTCGAAACTCGGCAAGTACTGTAAATATGATTGATTCGGCGTTCGGCAGAGCGGCACATGGCAGGGCCTACCCGACTGCCTACGCGAAACCTGTGGCTGCCCAAAGTCCGCCAGCAGGAATGCATCCGATTCCTCCGTGTTGACGTTGTGGGAGAAATCACCGGCACCAGTAGTACCGATTTAAGCAATATAGTTGCAACGGCTGTCTGAGAGTGGGGCATCTCCAGCGCAAGTGCCCGCAGATGAGCAAGCGTGCTGCGACACACGTGGAAGATGATGGTCAGACTAGCGCGGATCTGGATACACAATCTGAGATACCAGAGGAGGAAGTGTATGGACTGAACTCGTTCCTAACTAAGAGCAAAGGGATAATGATCAACGTGAAATTTAATGGGGTGCCAGTATCAATGGAACTGGACACGGGGGCGAGTCAATGGATAATGAGCCAGAGGGCATTCGACAAGCTGTGGGATACTAGCTATGAGGCCCAGGCTGAGTCCAGTCAATGCCAAGTTGTGCACGTACAACAAAGAACTCATAATGGTGATTGGCAGTGCCACAATTCAAGTGTTGTATGATGGTGCGGTTCACAAGTTACTGCTATGGATTGTCCCAGGCAATGATCCAATGCTGTTCAGCAGGAACTGCCTGAAAAAAATCAGATGCGATTGGAACAACATCAAGGCGCTGTCGTCGGAGAAAGATACATGTGCCCAGGTACTGAGCAAGTTCCCCTCGTTGTTTGAACCAGGCATTGGGAACTTCACGGGAGCCAAAGTGCAGATCCACATGGACTCGGATCATAAAGCTCGGGGAGTTCCGTATATGATGAGGGAGAAGGTCGAAATCGAACTGGAGAGACTCCAGCGTAAAGGGATCATATCACCAGTTGAATTTAATGAATTGTTCCTGTGCTGAAAAGTGTTGGCACAGTCAGAATCTGTGGAGACGACAAGGCTACGATCAACAGGGTTTCGAAACAGGATCAGTACCCATTACCGAAGGCTGATGACTTGTTTGCAATGCTAGCCGGGGAGGAGTCGTTCACCAAACTGGAATTAACGTTGGCCTACATGACACAGGAGCTGGTCGAGATGACAAAGAGACTTACGTGCATTAACACACATAAAGGAATGTTTATTGATCACAGGTGCCCTTTTTGAATTTGCTCGGCTGCAGGAATATTTCAGAGGAACATGGAGAGTCTACTGAAGTCCGTTCCCAGAACCGTCGTGTTCCAAGATGACATCCTGATCACAGGTCGTGACTCCGAGGAACATCTGAACAACCTGGAAGAGGTTCTACATCGTCTGAACAAAGTGGGACTCAGACTGAAACGCTCGAAGTGCGTCTTCATGGCACCAGAGGTCGAATTCCTGGGGAGGCAAATTGCTGCTGACAGCATCAGGCCCACGGACGTGAAAACCAAGGCCATCAAGAATGCACCCAAGCCGTAGAATGTGTCGGAGCTGCATTCGTTCCTGGGTCTACTCAACTACTTCGGTAACTTCCGACCTAAATTGAGCACCTTATTAGAATCACTGAACATGCTGCTGAGAAAAGGCAACAACTGGGTGTGGGATGCGTCACAAGACAGAGCTTTTGAGAAAGCCATTAATATGCTTCGCTCTAACAAGCTGCTCATACATTATGACCCATGTAATCGTTTAGTATTGGTCTGTGATGCTTCATCATATGGAATTGGTTACGTATTCCAACAAGCTAATGAGTCGGGTAAATTTCAACCAGTTGCATATGCTTCAAAAAGTTTATCTAAAGTGGAAAGAGCCTACAGCATGCAGAGAAAGAAGCACTAGTCTGTGTGTATGGGGTGAAAAAGATGCATCAGTACCTGTTTGGTCTTCGGTTTGAACTGGAGACAGATCACAAGTTGCTCATTTCACTCTTCTCTGAAAACAAAGGTATCAATACCAATGCTTTATCCCACATCCAGAGGTGGGCGCTGACATTATCCACTTATGATTATGTCATTCGCCATAGACCTGGCACTGAGAATTGTGTCGATGCTTTGAGCCGTCTGCCATTGCCTACACCGGAGGTGGAAACGCCACAACCGGCAGACCTATTGTTAGTTATGGATGCTTTTGAGAATGAAGGAACCCTTGTCACGGCTCAACAAGTTAAGACCTGGACCAGCCAGAACCCGATTTTATCGGTGGTGAAGAGTTGCATTCTCAAAGGTGATTGGTCTGCCATACCCAAGCAAATGTGCAAGGAGACCAAACCTTACATTCGTCGCAAAGATGAACTATCTATTCAGTCGGATTGTATACTGTGGGGCAACCGTGTTGTTATGCCCAAGAAAGGGAGAGAGAAATTTGTACATGAGCTACATAGCACACATCCCGGCATTGTAATGATGAAAGCCATCGCCAGGTCTCTTGTATGGTGGTCGGGAATTGACTCTGAACTGGAATCATGTGTGCATCAGTGCAACACTTGCATGCAGCTCAACAAAGCACCAGCGGAATCGCCGCTGAGTCTGTGGTCGTGGCTATCCAAACCATGGTCCAGGATCCACATAGACTTTGCAGGTCCCTTCCTGGGGAAGATGTTTTTAGTTGTGGTGGATGCATATTCAAAGTGGATAGAGTGTATAATCATGTCATCCAGCACATCCACAGCTACCATTGAGAATCTCAGTGTCATGTTCGCGACACATGGTCTGCCTGACATCGTTGTTAGCGACAAAGGATCGTGCTTCACCAGTCAGGAGTTTCAAGAGTTCATGAAACTCAATGGGATCAAACATGTAAGGTCAGCACCGTTCAAACCTACATTCAATGGGCAAACAGAACGTGCTGTCCAAATCATAAAGCAGAGTATGAAGCGAGTAACTCAAGGGTCACCGCAGACCCGCCTGTCATGCATACTGCTTAGTTACAAGACACGACCTCACACGCTTACCAGGATCTTGCCTGCTGAACTAATGGTCTTAAGAACAAGCTATTTCTTGTACACCCTGACTTAAATAATCATGTTGAATATAGAAGACAAAGTCAGCAAGGGTATCACGATCACGTGCTGTGTCACACGATATTTCTGCAAATGATCCTGTATATGTTCTGAATTATGGTCAGGGTCCCACGTGGATCGCTGGTACTATCATGGCCAAGGAAGGCAATAGAATATTTATTGTCAAGCTCAAAAATGGGCAAACATGCAGGAAACATATGGATCAGACAAAGCTGCGGCACACAGACGAACCGGAACAGTCGGAGGAAGAGACAATCGACGACCAACCAACCTACCCCCAGTCATCAGAGGACTCAGTGATCATCAGTGAATTGGGACTTTCAATCACTGACATGTTCAATGAAAATGGACTTTCAATGCCTGCCTGACATGGCCATTGCCACTCCCACCAGGTGAGCCACCCAGCCACCAGTCACAACAGGCTCTGAACACTCACCCAAGGCTGGAGTTGACCTGAGATGGTCAACCCGGGAGTATAAAACACCGGAATATCTCAATTTGTAAAAGACTGTGTTAATATCTCAGAGGGAGGTATTGTCACGTATGTACTTTTGGGATCACTAGCCACTAGAATGGCATCACTGTTGGGGGCCATTGGGCTGCACGCACATGTGTAGCCCAAGTATAAAAGGCCAGCCATTTTGTATATTAGTCACTTTGGGCTTTAATAAAGCAGAGCCAAGGTCATACCTCTTGAAGTTAAACAGTACTCAGTCTAACAGTTATTGCATACACAGCAGAATAATTCATTACTTTGCTGCTTTACTGAAACCTGGCATTGCAGGTACAGTAGCATTAGTCCTAAAGAAATGAAGAGCTTGACACAGCAGATTGCATTATCCACTGTCTAATACAATTTTACACTGACTGGTTTTGATTTTCCAGCTGTAGTGCCAGGTACTCAATATGAATAATAACATGGAAGGTGCATCACACTGCAAAAGCCTTTCATTGTCCATTCCATATTCAGAAGCCACTGGCTGGTACAACTAATTGTGATTAAAAAGTACACTGAAAGTACACTGAACTGCTGCTGAACAGATAGTCCACCCTGGGAAGACTATGGAGTAGATTTTTATCTTCACCACCTCGGTGGTTATTTGAAATCAATGGAATGAAAAACAGACAGGTTTTATACAGATTACCATCTAGGCAGTGAAGACAAAAATCTATATTTGATTATAGCAAATGTGTATGTTTTCATTTGTTTGGGAATGTCTGTGGATTAAGCGATGATGGAAAGAGCTTTTAATGCATAAAACTGGCTGACATTTACTTCAACTGCATGAATTTCCATAATGGATTCAAGAGTATAGAGTTACAAAATGCTGAATGGATCAGCAGATGATATAATGTAAAGGGTGTACCACAGTGCCTTACCTAAGAGCAAGCACACGCGTGGAAGTTCAATTGATTTGGACACTTATTTTATAATTACTGTCACCCAGTCCAACTTCACAACTTCTGATGTTCTAGCCATACTGCAAGTATGTGTTTTTTTGTCTCTTTCCATTCAATTATTACAAATCGAAAGAGAGTGTCAGACACCTTCCAGGAACATGTGAAATAAATAGACAGGTGCATGGAATAATCATCCACGGAGCGCATTTCAGCAAAGAAGCTGAAGTATATGCAAAGTGCTGTTATCCATACAGCTTCCGTGATTGTCATTCAGACAGAAATAGCATCATTTGATGAATAATAATGTAACAGCAGAGTTCATAATGTTTTCGAAACCAAGATCAGAAAGGTTGTTTTAATGGAAATGCATATTCGATCTCGTCATGTTCACTGTTTACTCAGTAAACTTCAGGACACAATCCACTTACAATCTGACAGTGTTTACTTCCATTATTAAAGCGTGTTCTTTCCAACTTCTGACATTCTTACCAGCAATAATAACAATTTCAATATGCACTAGTGGGTCTGCTGCAGCACTGCTTATGATAGGTGGAATAAATTACCGGGGTGGATTCTCACCGTCGTGGCCCGGGTGCTAATCCGGTGAAACAGATCGCGCGCCCTTTTTGGAGACCACCTGATTTCCATTCCATTGAAATCAATCGGCTGAAAATGAAGTGGGTTCTATAAAGGATAAGCGATCTGATCCACCAGATTACTTCCCCAGTGGTGACAGCAATAGATCTACCACTCTGTTTTATAAGGAGACACGAAGCTGGGTGGCGGAGTGAGCTGCGAGGAGGATGCTAAGAGGCTGCAGGGTGACTTGGACAGGTTAGGTGAATGGGCAAATGCATGGCAGATGCAGTATAATGTAGATAAATGTGAGGTTATCCATTTTGGTGACAAAAACAGGGAGGCAGATTATTATCTGAATGGTGACAGATTAGGAAAAGAGGAGGTGCAACGAGACCTGGGTGTCATGGTACATCAGTCATTGAAGGTAGGCATGCAGGTATAGCAGGCAGTAAAGAAAGCAAATGGCATGCTAGCCTTCATAGCGAGGGGATTTGAGTATAGGAGCAGGGAGGTCTTACTGCAGTTGTACAGGGCCTTGGTGAGACCACACCTTGAGTATTGTGTGCAGTTTTGGTCTCCTAATCTGAGGAAGGATATTCTTGCTATTGAGGGAGTGTGGCGATTCCCGGGATGGCTGGACTGACATATGAAGAAAGACAGGATCGATTAGGCTTATATTCACTGGAATTTAGAAGAATGAGAGGGGATCTCATAGAAACATATAAAATTCTGACGGGATTGGACAGGTTAGATGCAGGAAGAATGTTCCCGATGTTGGGGAATTCCAGAACCAGGGGTCACAGTCTAAGGGTAAGGGGTAAGCCATTTAGGACCGAGATGAGGAGAAACCTCTTCACTCAGAGAATTGTGAACCTGTGGAATTCTCTACCACAGAAAGTTGTTGAGTCCAGTTCGTTAGATATATTCAAAAGGAAGTTAGATGTGGTCCTTAAGGCCAAAGGGATCAAGGGGTGTGGAGAGAAAGCAGATGGAATACAACGTCGGAAAATGTGAGGTCATCCACCTTGGAAAAAAAAACAGTAAAAGAGAATATTATTTGAATGGGGAGAAATTACAACATGCTGCGGTGCAGAGGGACCTGGGGGTCCTTGTGCATGAATCCCAAAAAGTTAGTTTGCAGGTGCAGCAGGTAATCAGGAAGGTGAATGGAATGTTGGCCTTCATTGCGAGAGAGATGGAATACAAAAGCAGGGAGGTCCTGCTGCAACTATACAGGGTATTGGTGAGGCTGCACCTGGAGTACTGCGTGCAGTTTTGGTCACCTTACTTAAGGAAGGATATACTAGCCTTGAAGGGGGTACAGAGACGATTCACTAGGCTGATTCTGGAGATGAGGGGGTTACCTTATGATGATAGATTGAGTAGACTGGGTCTTTACTCATTGGAGTTCAGAAGGATGAGGGGTGATCTTATAGGAACATTTCAAATAATGAAAGGGATAGACAAGATAGAGGCAGAGAGGTTGTTTCCACTGGTCGGGGAGACTAGAACTAGGGGGCACAGCCTCAAAATATGGGGGAGCCAATTTAAAACCGAGTTGAGAAGGAATTTCTTCTCCCAGAGGGTTGTGAATCTGTGGAATTCTCTGTCCAAGGAAGCAGTTGAGGCTAGCTCATTGAATGTATTCAAATCACAGATAGATAGATTTTTAACCAATAAGGGAATTAAGGGTTATGGGGAGTGGGCGGGTAAGTGGAGCTGAGTCCACGGCCAGATCAGCCATGATCTTGTTGAATGGAGGAGTAGGCTCGAGGGGCTAAATGACCTACTCCTGTTCCTAATTCTTATGTTCTTATGTTCTTATGTTCTTATGAAAGCAGGAGTGGGGTACTGAAGTTGCATGATCAGCCATGATCATATTGAATGGTGGTGCAGGTTCGAAGGGCCGAATGGCCTACTCCTGCACCTATTTTCTATGTTTCTATGTTTCTATGAAATGCACAATATGCACAGCTGCTAAGATGTATCTGCCTGCATGTTGATCTTTTTAACAACAACAACAACTTGTATTTATATATCACCTTTAACATAGTAAAGCGTCCCAAGATATAAAAAAACACTGAGCCACACAAGGAGAAATTAGCAGAGGTGACCAAAAGCTTGGTCAAAGAGATAGGTTTTATCTCTAAAAGAGGAGAGAGAGTTAGAGAGGCGGAGACATTTAGGGAGGGAGTTCCAGAGCTTCGGGCCCAGACAACAGAAGGCACGGCCACCAATGGTTGAGCGATTATAATCAGGGATGCTCAAGAGGGCAGAATTAGAGGAGCACAGATATCTCGGGGAGTTATGGGGCTAGAGGAGATTACAGAGCTAGGGAGGGGCGAGGTCATGGAGGGATTTGAAAACAAGGATGAGAATTTTGAAATCGAGGCGTTGCTTAATCGGGAGCCATTGTAGGTCAACAAGCACAGGGTGAATGGGGCTTGGTGCATTAGGATATGGACAGCCGAGTTTTGGATCACCTCAAGATTACGCGGGGTAGAATGTGGAAGGCCAGCCAGGAGTGCGCTGGAATAGTCAAGTCTAGAGTTAACAAAGGCATGGATGAGGGCTTCAGCAGCAGATCAGCTGAGGCAGGGGCAGAGAGGCCACAAGATGCAATTCCTGTGCCATCCTCAGGCCCATTAGAGGTTGGTTGCATGTTTTACAGATCCTCGGGTAAGTTAGAGATCAGACTAGCTTTCATTTTTTAAATTCTCTGTTTTAAGAACATAAGACCACAAGAACGTAAGAAATGGGAGCAGGAATAGGCCACCCGGCCCCTCGAGCCTGCTCCACCATTTGATCATGGCTGATCTGATCATGGACTCAGCCCCACTTCCCTGCCTGCTTCCCATATCCCTTTACTCCCTTATCGCTCAAAAATCTGTCTATCTCCGCCTTAAATATATTCAACGACCCAGCCTCCACAGCTCTCTGGGGAAGATAATTCCACAGATTTACAACCCTCTGAGAGAAGAAATTCCTCCTCATCTCAGTTTTAAATGGGCGACCCCTTATTCTGAGACTATGTCCCCTAGTTTTAGTTTCCCCTATGAGTGGAAATATCCGCTCTGCATGCACCTTGTCGACCCCCTCGTTATTTTATATGTTTCGATAAGGTCACCTCTCATTCTTCTGAACTTCAACAGGTATAGGCCCAACCTACTCAACCTATCTTCATAATCAACCCCCTCATCTCCGGAATCAACCTAGTGAACCTTCTCTGAACAGCCTCCAGTGTAAGTATATGCTTCCTTAAATACGGAGATCAAAACTGTACACAGTACTGTAGGTGTGGCCTCAACAATACCCTGTACAGTTGTAGCAGGACTTCTCTGCTTTTATACTCTATCCCCCTTGCAATAAAGGCCAACATTCCATTTGCCTTCCTGATTACATGCTGTACCTACATACTCACTTTTTGTGTTTCATGCACAAGAGCCTCCCAGGTCTCCCTGTACTGCAGCACTTTGCAATTTTTCTCCATTTAAATTATAATTTGCTTTTCTATTTTTTCTGCCAAAGTGGATAACTTCACATTTTCCCACATTATACTCCATCTGTCAAATTGTTGCCCACTCACTTAGCCTGTCTATATCCCTTTGCAGATTGTTTGTGTCCTCCTCACAATTTGCTTTCCCACCCATCTTTGTATCATCAGCAAACTTGGTTACATTACACTCGGTCCCTTCATCCAAGTAATTAATATAGAATGTAAATAGTTGAGGACCCAGCACCTATCCCTGCGGCACCCCACTAGTTACCAGAAAATGACCCATTTATCTTGACTCTCTGTTTTCTGTTTGTTAGTCAGTCCTCTATCCATGCTAATATATTACCCCAACCCCTTGAACTTTTATCCTGTGCAGTAATCTTTTATGTGGCACCTTATTGAATGCCTTCTGGAAATCCAAATACACCACATCCACTGGTTCCCCCTTATCCACCCTACTCGTTACAACCTCAAAGAACTCCAGCAAATTTGTCAAACATGATTTCCCTCTCAAAAAACGATGCTGACTCTGTTTGATTGAATTATGCTTTTCCAAAAGTCCTGCTACTGCACTCCAGCATTTTCCCAATGACAGATGTTAGGCTAACTGGTCTATAATTTCCTGCTTTTTGTCTGCCTTCTTTTTTAAATAGGGGTGTTACATTTGTGGTTTTCCAATCTGCTGGGACCGCCCCAGAATCCAGGGAATTTTGGTGGATTACAACCAATGCAGCCATTTCTTTTAAGACCCTAGGATGCAAGCCATTAGGTCCAGGGGACTTGTCCGCCTTTAGTCCCATTATTTTACCAAGTACTACATGATTAGTGATAGTGATTGTATTAATAGTTTTAACAAGTCAATAGACAAGGACTTTCTGATGGCAAGGAAGTTTCTCTGCGTATCAGAAATAATTGGCTGTCTTTCATTGTACAAGTTATGTTTGTGTAAAAGTGTGACATTTAAGTTTTGATGGAATTGTCTCAAAGGTTTACTATATCATCATGAAAAAAATCTAAGGGAGCAGTTTCTGCAGAAGGACCGCCACTTTTACAGGGACCCCATGGTTCCTCTTTCGAAGTTACAGTAGAAGAGCGGGAAAACCACCACGGAAATTCAGCACCACAATTATCTTGTACTTGGGCTAACATATCCCATTAAGCCTCCTCTTGTGAGACATTTTCCTGGAATTTCTGTGGCGGTTCTCCCGAGCATCGACCGTACCTTCGGCAGAAACCCTGGAGAAACGGTGCAAACGGGCTTTTGGCCAATCTTCCACCACATTTATGGCACCTGATCGGGAGAACTGCACAGAAATTCTTATCCCATTTTCTCTTCGCTCATACTATAGACTCTCTCTCATCTTCTGCTCCCTGGCCATCTGACCAATCCTAAAGTTTAAAAAGTCCCATTGTATATTCTATCCCTTAAACCTTCGCCAAAAAAAACTAACATGCACTCTCTTGAATTTGCCAAGTTTTCTGTATTACTGAAGTAACATTGTTATAAGAAGCAATCTAGCCTCCAAAAAACACTCCTATAAAATAGACCACCAAGGGAAGACCTCCCTTGCAGCCAGATGCCTTGGGCCACCAGGGAGAGCCCACCCAAGGCAAGCATCCCCTGGAAGCAGGCCAGAGAAGGGCAGCAAGTCTTGAAAGGGTTATATTCTTTGCTGACTTAAGATCAGCAGTAAATTGAATTGAGAAACCAATGAGTGACTATATTTTTTATGTTGTGCTACAAACCTTGCTTAGTTAATACATGTCAGGTGGCAACTGAGTCTGCAACTGCAAACAGAGCCGAGGTCAAGGTCACAACAGGTCAAGAGCAAGGTTCAGAGCAAGTGTAAAGCCAGGGTTGAAATCACATATAGGCCCAAGTCCAGAATCGGTGCCAAGCTTAAATCAAGAGCCAGAATCATTCTTAGGCTCTGGACCAATATCAAGATTACAGCCCTGGCAACAAACTAAAAGACACTGGAGGTATAAATTGAAATGAGAGCACATGAAGATTGTTGTGAATAAAAACATTACTTTCATCATTGTATATTTTGCTCTCTCTGACTCTGGGGAAAGCTTTAAACCACAAAACAACTAAGAATGCAGTTATAGAAACATAAAAAATAGGTGCAGGAGTAGGCCATTCGGTCCTTCGAGCCTGCACCACCATTCAATATGATCATGGCTGATCATGCAACTTCAGTACCCCAGTCCTGCTTTCTCTCCATACCCCTTGATCCCTTTAACCGTAAGGGCCACATCTAACTCCCTTGTGAATATATCTAACGAACTGGCCTCAACAACTTTCTGTGGTAGAGAATTCCACGGGTTCACAATTCTCTGAGTGAAGAAGTTTCTCCTCATCTCCATCCTAAGTGGCTTACCCCTTACCTTTAGACTGTGACCCCTGGTTCTGGACTTCCCCAACATCGGGAACATTCTTCCTGCATCTAACCTGTCCAATCCTGTCAGAATTTTATATGTTCCAATGAGATCCCCTCTCATTCTTCTAAATTCCAGTGAGTATAAGCCTAGTTGATCCAGTAATTCTTTATATGTCAGTCCTGCCATCCCAGGAATCAGTCTGGTGAACCTTCGCTGCACTCCCTCAATAGCAAGAATATCCTTCCTCAGATTAGGAGACCAAAACTGTTCACAATATTCAAGGTGAGGCCCCACCAATGCCTTGTACAACTGCAATAAGACCTCCCTGCTCCGATACTCAAATCCTCTCGCTATGAAGGCCAACATGCCATTTGCCTTCTTCACCGCCTGCTGTACCTACATGCCAACTTTCAATGACTGATGTACCATAGCACCCAGGTCTCGTTGCACCTCCCCTTTTCCTAATCTGTCACCATTCAGATAATATTCTGCCTTCCTGTTTTTAACCACCTAAGTGGATAACCTCACATTTATCTACATTATACTGCATCTGCCATGCATTTGCCCACTCATCTAATCTGTCTAAGTCACCCTACAGCCTCTGAGCATCCTCCTCACAGCTCACACTACCACCCAGCTTAGTGTCATCTGCAAACTTGGAGATATTACATTCAATTCCTTCATCTAAATCATTAATGTATATTGTAAGTAGCTGGGGTCCCAGCACTGAACCTTGCGATACGCCACTAGTCGCTGCCTGCCATTCTGAAAAGGACCCGTTTATTCCTATTCTTTGCTTCCTGTCTGCCAACCAGTTCTCTATCCACGTCAATACATTACCCCCAATACTATGTGCTTTAATTTTGCACACTAACCTCTTGTGTGGGACCTTGTCAAAAGCATTTTGAAAGTCTAAATACACCACATCCACTGGTTCTCCCTTGTCCACTCTACTAATTACAACCTCAAAAAATCCTAGAAGATTTGTCAAGCATGATTTCCCTTTCATAAATCCACGCTGACTTGGACCGATCCTGTCACTGCTTTCCAAATGCACTGCTATTGCATCTTTAGTAATTGATTCCAACATTTTCCCCACTACTGATGTCAAGCTAACCGATCTATAATTCCTGGTTTTCTCTCCCTCCTTTTTTAAAAAGTGGGGTTACATTAGCCACCCTCCAATCAATAGGAACTGATCCAGAGTCTATAAAATATTGGAAAATGATCACCAATGCATCCACTATTTCTATGGCCACTTCCTTAAGTACTCTGGGATGCAGACTATCAGACGCTGGAGATTTATCAGCCTTAAATCCCATCAATTTCCCTAACACAATTTTCTGACTCATAAGGATTTCCTTCAGTTCCTCCTTCTCGCTAGACCCTTGGTCCCCTAGTATTTCCGGAAGGTTATTTGTGTCTTATTGAAGACAGAACTAAAATATTTGTTCAATTGGTCTGCCATTTCTTTGTTCCCCATTATCAGTTCACCTGATTCTGACTGCAAGGGACCTACATTAGTCTTCACTAATCTTTTTCTCTTCACATATCTATAGAAGCTTTTGCAGTCATAATTGTGCTGCTGCTAGTTTGTCTCAGGTGTGCATTGATGCTAACATAGTACCCTGTAGTAGAACTCAGAACTCAGTTTCCAATCTGATTCCCAAATGCACCAAAGCCAGGCATTGTGCCACAGCGGTTTGACTTCTCACTGGGTGCATTCTAGCTCCAGTCTGGTGCCAGTCCATATTTTCAAAACCTCCACTTGAGCACCATGTTAGCTTAATTCCTAATTTTTCTGTATGAGGAAAATTGGATTGCCCACACTATGGCCTCCTAACGCTAATCATTAGCTGGGCTGGTTGGCAGAGCTCTGTGCTTGTTTCTGAGCATGTATGCTCAGAGATCCTTTGCGTTTGGCCTTTGTATGACCTGCAGCAATATGCAGTTGGCAGAATATCTCAAGTCTGCTGGCTGCAGCATACCACTATGATGAAGGAGACTTTTTGGAACCTGCTGAGACATCTGAGCCTCTGATTCAGCGTCCAGCTCAATAAACATCCTGGTGGTCCCATAGCATTAATTAGATATGTGCTGCTCGGAAGTGGTGCGGGTTGCAGAGGGTTGTCAGGAGCCATGTGTGTAGGAGGTATCTCATTTATCCCCCACCAGCCATCCTGTTATGTTGGTTGAAGGTTAAATATTGGGAGGGGTGGCTAAGTGTGGCAGGATTATAACCGCTGCCTTGTTACAAAGAGTTTTTTGTTATTAGTTCCTGGGACGTGGGTGTCACTGACAAGGCCAGTATTTATTGCCCATCCATAATTGCCCTTGAGAAGATGGTGGTGAGCCACTTTCTTGAACCTCTACACTCCTTGTGATGAAGGTACTCCCCGCAGGAGTGGAACTAACCTACAGAACCACTGGGAGCTTGTTCAACCTTCGCCGTCTCCAGGCCAGGTCCAAGACCACACCAACCTCTGTTGTCGAGCTACAGCACGTGGACGACGCCTGTGTCTGCGCACATACAGAGGCTGAACTCCAGGACATAGTCGATGTATTCACTGAGGCGTACGAAAGCATGGACCTTACACTAAACATCCGTAAGACAAAGGTCCTCCACCAGCCTGTCCTCGCCGCACAGCACTGCCCCCCCCAGTCATCAAGATCCATGGCGCGGCCCTGGACAACATGGACCACTTCCCATACCTCAGGAGCCTCTTATCAACAAGAGCAGACATTGACGACGAGATCCAACACCACCTTCAGTGCGCCAGTGCAGCCTTCAGCCACCTGAGGAAAAGAGTGTTTGAAGAGCAGTCCCTCAAAACTGCCACCAAGCTCATGGTCTACAGGGCTGTAGTAATTCCCGCCCTCCTGTATGGCTCAGAGACATAGACCATGTACAGTAGACACCTCAAGTCGCTGGAGAAATACCACCAATGATGTCTCCGCAAGATCCTACAAATCCCCTGGGAGGACAGACGCACCAACATTAGTATCCTTGACCAGGCCAACATCCCCAGCACTGAAGCAATGACCACACTTGATCAGCTCCGCTGGGCAAGCCACATTGTTCGCATGCCAGACACGAGACTCCCAAAGCAAGTGCTCTACTCAGAACTCTTTCACGGCAAGCGAGCCAAAGGTGGGCAGAGGCAACATTACAAGGACACCCTCAAAGCCTCCCTGATAAAATGCAACATCCCCACTGACACCTGGGAGTCCCTGGCCAAAGATCGCCCTAAGTGGAGGAAGTGCATTCGGGAGGGCGCTGAGCACCTCGAGTCTTATCTCTGAGAGCATGCAGAAATCAAGCGCAGGCAGTGGAAAGAGCGTGCGGCAAACCAGTCCCACCCACCTCTTCCCTCAACGACTATCTGTCCCACCTGTGACAGGGACTGTGGTTCTCGTATTGGACTGTTCAGCCACCTAAGAACTCATTTTAAGAGTGGAAGCAAGTCTTCCTCAATTCTGAGGGACTGCCTATGATGATGATGAAGGTACTCCCACAATGCTGTGGTGGAGGGAATTCCAAGATTTTGACCCAGCAACGATGAAGGAACAGCGATATACTTCCAAGTCAGGATGGTGTGGAACTTGGAGGGGAACTTGCAAGTGATGGTGTTTCCATGCCCCTGCTGCCCTTGTCCTTCTAGGTGGTAGAGGTCGCGGGTTTGGGAGGTGCTGCCGAAGAAGCCTTGGCGAGTAGCTGCAGTGCATCTTGTAGATGGTACACACTGCAGCCACGGTGCGCCGGTGGTGGAGGGGCTGAATGTTGAAGGCGGTGGATGGGGTGCCGATCAAGCGGGCTGCTTTGTCCTGGATGGTGTCGAGCTTCTTGAGTGTTGTTGGAGCTGCACTCATCCAGGCAAGTGGAGAGTATTCCATCACACTCCTGATTTGTGCCTTGTAGATGGCGGAAAGGCTTTGGGGAGTCAGGAGGGGAGTCACTTGCCGCAGAATACCCAGCCTCTGACCCGCTCTTGTTGCCACAGTATTTATGTGCCTGGTTACATACCAGTTACAGACCAATTGAGGCTACTGCTGGTGTCGTTGCTGCTCCTCTTCTTCCAACTGCTCCTCCATCCAAAAGAAACTTGCAATAATAGCACCGGTGGTAATCAGAGAGAGCTTACCGAGAGTAAGCAAGACAACAAGTGTGAGAAAGAAGTGATCTGTAAGCTGGACACTCTCCTGGCGATCCAAACGGCACAATGTGAACAGATCCCGCCATCCACTTTCTGCAGGTGGTTGGCCCTTTAAATATTGCTTCAATGGCTCTGAGAGACCAATCCGGCTAGGTTGTACTAGCGTGTTGGACTTCTGGCAGGACTTCTGTGGTTTTGGGTTAAAAGCGCTTCTGGTGGCGGCCTCGGGCGATTAAAAAACACTGTGTGGTTGAAATGGCAGCTAGCGGATGGAGCAGTAGGTACTCTGCAGTGACTGTAACCCCTTGCCCACCCCATACCTATCAGGCAAGCAAGGTTAAAATCATCCCTATAGTATAGTCGTCCCACATTGCAACTCAAATAACATTTCATTTACCAAATGACAGAATCGAGTTGAGTATTTATTTTGGAGGGGGGAGACAGGTGACTGATCAGTTGGCCTAAGCATCTTACATCTACACAGAAAGATATTGCTGAAAACTGTTCAGTGACATTATTAAATAATTGCAATCATTTTGAATGTATTTGAGTGCAGATATCAACAGTGCCCTCTAGTGTACAACAATATATCTTTATGTGCAGTTTAACCTGCAAACATTTGAGCTCCTTTTATCTGTAGCATTAATTTTAGTTAGGCACATGGGGAAAGAGATCAGCTTTGCATGAAAACTTAAGAATTTATTAAATATAATTATTCGCATAACCATTGTTAACTATGCAGTAAAACTTGAACAAGCTATGGGAAAACTGATCCAAAGCACTGAGATGTGCAATACATTACGGAAAGTAATTACTTTTTCCATGCCAGTATTACAGTGATTCCTTTTTGTTGGCCGGTAAATTAAAACTACTTCAAATGAAAAGCATTCTAGAATAGCTCTGCGTAGCGTTATCAGTGGCTACATTTGAATATTTTTGAGAAATGTGACTTCTATTTATGCAAAGTCACCTTATTCGACTGAAAATTGTTCAGTAACATTATTAAATAATTGCAATTATTTTGAATTGATCTGAGTGCAGATATTGCAATGTTTATTACAATGTGGGACCACTATACTATAGGGGTGCTTTGAACCCTGCCCGCCCGATAGGTATGGGGTAGGCAAAGAGTTAAAGTCGTTGTCAAGTTCAGACCACTCTGTCCCGCCAGCTGCCATTTAAACCACATGGTATTTTTCAATTGCTCGAGGCCCCTGCCAGACGCGCTTTTAACCAAAATTCACAGACCTCCTGCCAAAAGTCTCACCCACCAGTACAACCTAGCGGGATTGGGCGCTCAGAGCCACTGAAGCAGTATTTAAAGGGGCAATCACCTGCAGTCAGTGACTGATGGGGTCTGTTCACATTGTGTCGCCACACACTGCGTTCCCTAGCCACCGGCTCCACCCCTCTTCTCACTAACATTTGTCTGAGGCTGAACAACACTGTTTGCAACCTTGGTGTCATATTTGACCTTGAAATGAGCTTCCAACCACAGACCCGTACCGTGACTAAAACCGCCTATTTCCACCTCCGTAACATTGCCCGTCTCCACCCGAGCCTCAGCTCATCCACTGCTGAAACCCTCATCCATGCCTTTGTTACCTCTAGACTTGACTATTCCAACATACTGCTGGCTGGCCTCCCACACTCTACCCTGCATAAACTTGAGGTCATCCAAAACTCGGATGCCCGTAACTTAACTCGCACCAAGTCCCGTTCACCCATCATCCCAGTGCTCGCTGACTTATACTGGTTTCCAGTTAAGCAACGCCTCGATTTCAAAATTCACATCCTTGATTTCAAATTCCTCCATGGCCTCGCCCCTCCCTATCTCTGTAATCTCCTCCAGTCCCACAACCCCCCGAGATGTCTGCGTTCCTCCAATTCTGCCCTCTTGAGCATCCCTGATTACAATCGTTCAACAATTGGTGGCCGTGCCTTCATCTGCCTGGGCCCCAAGTTCTGGAATTGCCTCCCGAAACCTTTCCGCCTCTCTATCTCTTTGACCAAGCCTTTGGCCATCCGCCCTAATTTCTCCTTATATGGCTCAGTGTAACATTTTTTGACTTATAATACTACACTAAAGGTAAAAGGCACTTTATAAATACAAGTGTTGTTATTGTTGAATGTTGGTAGTTCATGGTTCTTGTTCTTGGGCGGTTCCTCGTATCGAGGATGACTTGCTTCCACACCAAAAAGGGATGAGTTCACAGGTGTTTTGATGAAGGACAGGTTATTCCCGGTCCCGAACTACATGTTAAAGGGTGGGGTGGGCTGGCCCGTGCTACCCCCGGGCCTTTGCCTCTGCTGGGCCCCGAACTCACGCCTCTCCTGGGCCCTGATCACTTTGCTCCACGATCACTCGCCGCTCCTTCGCCCCGACCTCGCCACTCCTGCTGTATCTGCCCACGCTCCAATCACCGACCTGGACCTTGGTGACGTCCAATCCAGTCACCCTCTTCACTGCCCTCGCCCTCTTGCACCAGCTCGCATTGCTCCCTGAAGTGGTATGCCTCCACCTTGTCCAGGGGCCGCTCGCCTATGGATCAAGTGGGCAGTCATTTTCTGTTGAAAATGATGGACGTTGCTGAAGATCTGTGTGCGAGCATATTGAACAGGTTATCAATATTCAGGAACAGTAGGCGAAAAAGAATACAAAGCAGGAGTGAGTTGGGAAACTCAAGCTTTCAGACCAACAATACTTGCTAACTAAGTAATAAAATATTGTAAAGCCCAATATTTAAAAATGCCGCTTTAAAAGCAGTCTGCGATAGTCGTACCTATCGGTTAAATCAGGTGGTTGAAGCAGCTTGAAGTACGGGCTTTGCGGAGGTCAAGCCAGATGACAGAACCTCATTTAGATTTGTTGGATTTGTTGATCCCGTTTCCCGGCCGGAAGCCAGCCAGATTGAGATGGCAGGAAGATCGGGAATGGAGAGGAGGGAGGGAACATCCGGGGGAGGTGCATATTGCAGTGGGCTGGAGAAGCCATTGGGGGGGAGGCGGGGGGGAGAGGGGGGGTTGTGTGTGTGTGTGTCAGTGAAAACATCGGGAAGTCAGAGAGAAGAATTGGGGGGAGGACGGTGCCGGAGAGGAGAGGAGATGGGGGTGTGGGGGGGGGGGTGAAGAGAGGAGATTGGGGGGACAGAGAAGAGATTGGGGGGGGGGAGGGGCGAAGAGGTGATCAAGGTGGTGGGGTGGAGTGGTGATCTTGGGGTGGGGGGGGAGAGAGGAGGAGATTGGGGGGTCAAGGTGGAGTGGTGATCTTGGTGGGGGGGGAGAGAGGAGGAGATTGGGGGGTAGGGTGGAGTGGTGATCTTGGTGGGGGGGAGAGAGGAGGAGATCGGGTGGTGGGGTGGAATGGTGATCTTGGTGGGGGGGGAGAGAGAGGAGGAGATCGGGGGGTGGGGTGGAATGGTGATCTTGGTGGGGGGGGAGGAGAGGAGGAGATTGGGGGGGGTGGGGTGGAGTGGTGATCTTGGTGGGGGGGGAGAGAGAGGAGGAGATCGGGGGGTGGGGTGGAATGGTGATCTTGGTGGGGGGGAGGGGAGGAGAGGAGGAGATCGGGGGGTGTGGTGGAGTGGTGATCTTGGTGGGGGGGGAGAGAGAGGAGGAGATGGGGGGGTGGGGTGGAATGGTGATCTTGGTGGGGGGGGAGGAGAGGAGGAGATCGGGGGGGGTGGGGTGGAGTGGTGATCTTGGTGGGGGGGGAGAGAGAGGAGGAGATCGGGAGGTGGGGTGGAATGGTGATCTTGGTGGGGGGGAGGGGAGGAGAGGAGGAGATCGGGGGCTGTGGTGGAGTGGTGATCTTGGTGGGGGGGAGGAGAGGAGGAGATCGGGGGGGGTGGGGTGGAGTGGTGATCTTGGTGGGGGGGAGGGGAGGAGGAGATGGGGGGGTGGGGTGGAATGGTGATCTTGGTGGGGGGGAGGGGAGGAGAGGAGGAGATCGGGGGCTGTGGTGGAGTGGTGATCTTGGTGGGGGGGAGGAGAGGAGGAGATCGGGGGGGGTGGGGTGGAGTGGTGATCTTGGTGGGGGAGAGGGGAGGAGGAGATGGGGGGGTGGGGTGGAATGGTGATCTTGGTGGGGGGGAGGGGAGGAGAGGAGGAGATCGGGGGCTGTGGTGGAGTGGGGATCTTGGTGGGGGGGAGGAGAGGAGGAGATCGGGGGGTGGGGTGGAATGGTGATCTTGGTGGGGGGGAGGGGAGGAGAGGAGGAGATCGGGGGGGTGGGGTGGAGTGGTGATCTTGGTGGGGGGGAGGGGAGGAGGAGATGGGGGGGTGGGGTGGAGTGGTGATCTTGGTGGGGGGGAGGGGAGGAGGAGATGGGGGGGTGGGGTGGAATGGTGATCTTGGTGGGGGGGAGGGGAGGAGAGGAGGAGATCGGGGGCTGTGGTGGAGTGGGGATCTTGGTGGGGGGGAGGAGAGGAGGAGATCGGGGGGGGTGGGGTGGAGTGGTGATCTTGGTGGGGGGGAGGGGAGGAGGAGATGGGGGGGTGAGGTGGAATGGTGATCTTGGTGGGGGGGGAGGAGAGGAGGAGATCGGGTGGTGGGGTGGAATGGTGATCTTGGTGGGGGGGGAGAGAGAGGAGGAGATGGGGGGGTGGGGTGGAATGGTGATCTTGGTGGGGGGGGAGAGAGAGGAGGAGATCGGGGGTGGGGTGGAATGGTGATCTTGGTGGTGGGGGAGGGAGAGGAGATCGGGTGGTGGGGTGGAGTGGTGATCTTGGTGGGGGGGGAGGAGAGGAGGAGATCGGGGGGTGTGGGGTGGAGTGGTGATCTTGGTGGTGGGGGAGGGAGAGGAGATCGGGGGGTGGGGTGGAGTGGTGATCTTGGTGGGGGGGGAGGAGAGGAGGAGATCGGGTGGTGGGGTGGAGTGGTGATCTTGGTGGGGGGGGGGAGAGAGGAGGAGAACGGGGGTGGTGGGGTGGAGTGGTGATCTTGGTGGTGGGGGAGGGAGAGGAGGAGATCGGGGGGTGGGGTGGAATGGTGATCTTGGTGGGGGGGGAGGGAGAGGAGATTGGGGGGTGGGGTGGAATGGTGATCTTGGTGGTGGGGGAGGGAGAGGAGATCGGGGGGTGGGGTGGAATGGTGATCTTGGTGGGGGGGGAGGAGAGGAGGAGATCGGGTGGTGGGGTGGAGTGGTGATCTTGGTGGGGGGGGAGGGAGAGGAGATTGGGGGGAGGACTGCGCTGGAGAGGAGATTGTGGGGGTATGGCCCAGAGAGATGATGCGGGGTGGGGGGGAGTGTGGTGAGGGAACAGTGTGCAGTGAACAGAGAAGGGCTTTCAATCGCAGGCGTCCAATCGCAGGGTGGGAAGCAGGCTAACTTGGGGGTCCGAGGCGAAGTACTCCTGCTGCTCAGGGCCCAACAGCAGTGCAGTAAAGCCACTGAGCTGATGGATTCAGCCCTTCTTCCCTCACCTCAACTGCTGCATTTCCTGAGCCCTGGGAGACCCGGCCCGCAGTCATTAAAAGTAAAACTCTGTTTAAATTTGAGGCACGCAGCCTTATTGTTATATTTAAAGGACTGACCCACCTCTGGAAGGCAGGGTTTTTGTCCGACCCCCCCATCCACCTCCATTAAAACCAGAAGTGGACACAATGGAGGCAGGGTTGGGGTCACGTTTCCGATTTTTGACTTTTTACTTCACCAAACCCCTCCACCCCTGCTCCTGAACCCCCCCAACCCCACTGCCCATCCTCAGGGATTTAAAATGACCCCAATGTTTCTGTAAGCATTACATCCATAGAAACAGTGCAATCACACCATGCTCAAGTTTCCACTGATAGGGGAGACTAGAACTAGGGGGGCTTAATCTTAGAATAAGGGGCCACCCATTTAAAACTGAGATGAGGAGGAATTTCTTCTCTCAGGAGGGTTGTAAATCTGTGGAATTCGCTGCCTCAGAGCGCTGTGGAAACTGGGACATTGAATAAATTTAAGACAGAAATAGACAGTTTCTTAACCAATAAAGAATTAACATAGAAACATAGAAAATAGGTGCAGGAGTAGGCCATTCGGCCCTTCGATTCTGCATCACCATTCAATATAATCATGGCTAATCATACACTTCAGTACCCCATTCCTGCTTTCTCTCCATACCGCTTGATCCCTTTAGCCATAAGGGCCAAAAGGGATTAAGGGGTTATGGGGAGTGGGCAGGGAAGTGGACCTGAGTCCATGATCGGATCAGCCATGATTGTATTAAATAGCGGAGCAGGCTCGAGGAGCCGTATGGCCTACTCCTGCTCCTATTTCTTATGTTCTTATTATGTTCTTATGCTCAAGTATTGGTTCATTGCACATAAAACCTCATGCTAATTTTTGTTTTTAATTATAAACTGGACTTGCTGCTTAATAGGTACTATTTTTTAGCCAATGCTGAAACTGGCTCATTATTGTATTAATAACTGGGAGAGCTTGAAACAGAAGCACCAGTTTCAACTCCATGTAGTTAGTGGAATGCTGCGATGCTGCCTGATAAACACTGATTCCACATTTAATAAATAGATAAAGCATAGCTAGCGTAGCTGATCAATGTTTTCATAACCCCCTGCTTTTTGACATATAACAGACCTCATCCAAATACAACCTTATTATTAGCTGTTAGAGATGGATTCATGAGCATGATTTACTATTTTATGGCCCATTGCCATAATTTGGGAGAAATTACATTTTTCTCCCCACAGATATATGCAAGTGTGTAAAGCTGCCATTGAATAAACCTGGATTCTTTGGCCCTGATGAGAGAAGGTGATTGGGAAACACGGATCAATAACCCACTAACTGGTAATAGCAGTTTTGGGCAGTGTATAATATCTCACAGAAAACAAGGGCCAAAGTTGGCAACATAAAAGGTGTTGGGGTAAATGCACGGAAAGAGAAAATTACTCACAAAGGAGAGAGAGAGCTTTCCCGAAAAATGGTGCCCCTGCTCAGATCAAGCTTTTAGCATTCAAAGGTAGTGCACAGCTAGAGATTTACAGTGTTTATTCACCCCCACTGTTTGTAATCCGCTGCTTGTGTTTGTTGTTATAATTGGCCATTTCCAGAATAATATGCAGTATTTAATACCTAGGATGGTGTTAAAATGAAGTTGCAACAATGCTGCACTTTGATCATTTATGCTTGTGCAAAGTAAAGGTATTTTATAAAGGCTGAAAGGGTTAAATTATGAGGACAGGTTGCATAGGTTACGCTTGTATTCCCTTGAGTAGAGAAGAGTAACGGGTGATCTAATTGAGGTGTTTAAGGTGATTAAAGAATTTGATAGGGAGAAACTATTGCCTCTGGTGGGAGAGACCAGAACAGGCAGAGGGGGATAACTTTAAAATTAGAGCTTGGCCATTTAGGGCTGATGTGAGAAACCACTTCTTCACACAAAGGGTAGTGGAACTGGAACTCTCTCCACCAAAAAGCAGCGGCGGCTCAGTCAATTCAAAAATGAGATTGATAGATTTTTGTTCGGCAAGGGTATTAAGGGTTATGGAACCAAGGCAGGTAGATGGAGTTAAGAAACAGATCAGCCATGATCTAATTGAATACAAAAACAGGTTCAAGGGGCTGAATGGCCAACTCCTGTTCACGTGTTCCTGTTTTGCTGAGTGTCAGCTGTGGCTCACTGGATAGCACACTCACCTCTGAGTCAGAAGGTTGTGGGTTCTATTATGTTCCTAACACAGATGAGGCTGCACACAGGGAGGTTAAAGTAACAGTGACCTCAGTCTTTATTGATTCCCGGGATGGCGGGACTGACCTATCAAGAAAGACTGGATCAACTGGGCTTGTATTCACTGGAGTTCAGAAGAATGAGAGGGGACCTCATAGAAACGTTTAAAATTCTGACGGGTTTAGACAGGTTAGATGCAGCAAGAATGTTCCCAATGTTGGGGAAGTCCAGAACCAAGGGTCACAGTCTGAGGATAAGGGGTAAGCCATTTAGGACCGAGATGAGGAGAAACTTCTTCACCCAGAGAGTGGTGAACCTGTGGAATTCTCTACCACAGAAAGTAATTGAGGCCAATTCACTAAATATATTCAAAAGGGAGTTAGATGAAGTCCTTACTACTCGGGAGTTCAAGGGTTATGGCGAGAAAGCAGGAAGGGGGTACTGAAGTTTCATGTTCAGCCATGAACTCATTGAATGGCGGTGCAGGCTAGAAGGGCCGAATGGCCTACTCCTGCACCTATTTTCTATGTTTCTATGTTTCTATGAGACACTCCAGAATGAGGAACAGGCCTTAGGGGCCAGCTTATATACAGTGCTCCCAAGGGATGCTGGGATCCCTTGGGACTTCAGGGGATACGCTCCCTGGTGGCGGAACATGGGAGTGCATGCTTTACAGATACACAACATCACTCCCCCTCAAAGTCAAAGTGAAAACTATTTACAAGGTGAGGCGGTCGGGAGCCTTTCTTTCCCTGGTGGACCGCCTCGGTACAAATGTTTGTTCTGGTGTGTTGGCTGTGCCCTCGCTGGACTGGTGTTTTGTTGGCCCTGCAGGGCTGCTGGGTGAGCCTGGTCTTGCTGGGCTGTTGGGCGTGATGGGTTCAATTTCCTGGTCCGGGGTGGTGTCGTTGATCCTTTGGGTGTGTGTTCTGGGCTCAAAAAAGGTGGTGTCTGCTGTGGGTTGTTCAGGGCAGTCTGTGAACCGCAGCCTCGTTTGGTCCAGGTGCTTTCTGCAAATTTGTCCATTCTTTAGCTATCACCGTGCCCGTGATCCACTTGGGACCATGTCCATAGTTTAGCACATACACAGGATCATTCAGATCAATTTCCCTTGACACAGTGGCGCGACCATCATTTACATTTTGTTGCTGCCGCCTGATCTCTATCTGATCATGCAGGTTGGGGTGAACCAGCGAGAGTCAGGTTTTAAGTGTCCTTTTCATGAGTAGCTCAGCCGGGGGCATCCCTGTGAGCGAGTGGGGTCCCATGCGGTAGCTGAGCAGTACTCGGGACAGACGGGTTTGGAGTGAACCTTCTGTGACTCGTTGAAGACTCTGTTTGATTGTTTGTACTGCCCGCTCTGCCTGCCCAATGGAGGTTGGTTTAAACAGGGCCGAGGTGACATGTTTGATCCCATTGCGGGTCATGAATTCTTTAAATTCGGCACTGGTGAAACATGGCCCGTTGTCACTGACCAGTATGTCAGGCAGGCCGTGGGTGGCAAATATAGCCCTCAGGCTTTCAATGGTGGTGGTGGCGGTGCTTCCCGACATTATTTCACATTCAATCCATTTTGAAAACGCATCCACCACCACCAGGAACATTTTACCGAGAAACGGGCCCGCATAGTCGACATGGATCCTCGACCATGGTCTGGAGGGCCAGGACCACAAACTTAGTGGTGCCTCTCTGGGTGAGTTGCTCAACTGAGCATACACGCTGCATTGCCGTACACAGGACTCTAAGTCAGAGTCGATACCGGGTCACCACACGTGGGATCTGGCTATCGCTTTCATCATTACTATACCCGGATGTGTGCCGTGGAGATCCGAGATGAACGTCTCCCTGCCCTTTTTGGGTAGCACTACGTGGTTACCCCACAACAGGCAGTCTGCCTGAATAGACAGCTCGTCCTTACGCCGCTGGAATGGCTTGATTAGCTGTTGCATTTCAACGGGGATGCTGGCCCAACTCCCATGCAGTACACAGTTTTTTACTAGGGACAGCAGAGGATTTTGGCTGGTCCAAGTCCTAATCTGGCGGGCCGTGACAGGTGATTTATCATTTTCAAATGCTTCCATGACCATCAACAAGTCTGCGGGCTGCGCCACCATCAACAAGTTTGCAGGCTGCGCCATTTCCACCCCCGTGGTGGGCAATGCTAGCTGACTGAGAGCAACCGCACAGTTCTCGGTGCCTGGCCTGTGGCGGATGGTATAGTTACACTGATAGCGCAAGTGCCCACCTTTGTATGCGGGCTGAGGCATTAGTATTTATCCCCTTGTTTTCAGCGAACAGGGGTATGAGAGGCTTGTGATCGGTTTCCAGCTCATATATGAGGCCAAACAGGTACTGATGCATTTTCTTTACCCCGAACACACACGCTAATGTCTCTTTCTCAATCATGCTGTTGGCCTTCTCGGCCTTAGACAAGCTCCTGGAGGCATAGGCGACAGGTTGCAACTTCCCCGCAACGTTAGCTTGTTGTAATACACACCCGACTCCGTATGACAATGCATCATATGCGAGCACAAGTCTTTCACACAGGTTATACAATACAAGCAGCTTGTTGGAGCATAAAATGTTTCTGGCTTTCACAAAAGCAATTACTTGTTTTTTTTCCCCATACCCAGTTCTCACCTTTACGCAATAACACATGTAGGGGCACTAAGAGGGTGCTTACCCCGGTAGGAAGTTACCAAAATAGTTGAGGAGTCCCAGGAACGACCGCAGCTCCGTGACGTTCTGTGGCCTGGGCGCGATCCTGATAGCCTCTGTCTTGGTGTCTGTGGGCCGAATGCCGTCCGCCGTGATCTTTCTCCCCAAAAACTCCACTTCTGTTGCCATGAAGACGCATTTTGACTTCTTCAGCCGCAACCCTATATGATCCAGTCGCTGGAGGACCTCCTCCAGGTTTTGTAGGTGTTCGACGGTGTCCTGACCCGTAACCAATATTTCGTCCTGAAAAACCACCGTGCGTGGTACTGACTTGAGTAGGCTCTTCATATTTCTCTGGAAGATCACTGCAGCCGACCGAATTCCAAACGGGCATCTGTTGTCGATGAACAGTCCCTTGTGCGTGTTGATGCAGGTGAGGCCCTTCGAAGACTCCTCCAGCTCCTACGTCATCTAGGTAGAAGTCAGGTTGAGCTTGGTAAACATCTTGCCTCCTGCCAGCGTTGCAAATAGGTCGTCTGTCTTAGGTCGCGGGTATTGGTCCTCTAGAGAGAATCGATTAATAGTTACTTTATAAATCGCCGCAAATCCTGACCGTGCCATCACTTTTGAGTACTGGAACAATCGGGCTGGCCCACTCGCTGAATTCCACTGGGGAGATGATGCCCTCAAATTGCAGCCTGTCCAGCTCGATTTCCACTCCCTCCCTCATTATGTGAGGTACCACTCGCGCCTTGTGGTGAATGGGTCGTGTCTCTGGGTCCAAGTGGATCTACACCTTCGCCCCGGAAAAGTTTCCAATGCCTGGCTCAAAAAGGGAAGAACATTTTTTAAGAACCTGGGTACATGAGGCCTCAACGACATGTGATAGCGCTCGGATGTCATCCCAGTTCCAGCGGATTTAGCCCAGCCAGCTCCTTCCAAGCAGTGTGGGGCCATCGCCCGCGACAATCCAGAGTGGCAGTTCGTGCACTGTGCCTTCGTAGGTGACCTTGACCATGGCGCTGCCCAGGACAGTGATGAGCTCTTTGGTGTACGTTCTTAGTTTCGTGTGGATGGGGCTCAGGGCTGGTCTGAATGCCTTGTTGCACCATAGTCTCTCAAACATCTTTTTACTCATGATGGATTGGCTAGCGCCAGTGTCCAGTTCCATGGCTACGGGTAAGCCATTCAATTTAACATTTAGCATTATAGGTGGACATTTCATTGAAAATGTGTGCACCCCATGTACTTCAGCACCTGCCTCCTCTCTCTGAGGCTTGAAATTGCTTTGATCCACCATGGACTGATCTTCCTCTGCCACGTGGTAGTTAGCAGGTTTTGCAGAGCTTGTAGCTCATCTGCAAGCTCGTTGGAGGCGCCCCATTGTTCCACAGCTCTTGCAAACATACCCTTTGAAGCGGCATAAATAGGCTGAATGGAAGCCTCCACAACGCCAACAAGGTGTGAATTGCCTTGCATTCATCCTTTGTTGCAGACTCTGAGTCATCTGGGTCACCTGAGGCCTGCTGGCAGTTGCAGACTTGTGGTTTCTGCCTTGTACATTTCTGCTTGCAAACACAGTTCCAGTTATTTTATGAACATTGCTGGCACTTGTGTGCTGAGAGATTTGTTTGGTGTTATCACTGGTGGACATAAACGCCTGTGCTACCGCAATGGACTTACTGAGGGTCGGTGTCTCTGCAGTCAAAATTTTCATAGGATGGTCTCGTGGCCAATACCCAGAACAAAAAAGTCTCTGAGCATCTGCTCCAGGTAGCCATCAAACTCACATTGTCCTGCAAGTCGCCTTAGCTCGGTGACGTAGCTCGCCACTTCCTGACCTTCAGATCGCTGGCACGTGTAGAACCGATACCTCGCCATCAGCATGCTCTCCCTCGGGTTAAGATGCTCCCGAACCAGTGTACACAGCTCCTCATACGACTTATCTGTGGATTTCACCGGAGCCAGAAGATTCTTCATGAGGCTGGAGGTCGGTGCCGCGCAGACCATGAGGAGGACCGCTCTCCTTTTTGCAGCGCTTCCTTCTCCATCAGCTCGTTGGCTACAAAGTACTGGTCTAGCCTTTCGACATCGGCTTCCCAGTCCTCACCGTCCGAGAACTTCTTCAGAATGTCCACAGTTTGTTGCATCTTTGCGTTGGATTCGTATACTCGTCGTCAGCTATTGTGTTCCTAACACAGATGAGACTGCACACAGGGAGTTTAAAGTAACAGTGACCTCAGTCTTTATTAAGACACTCCAGAGTGAGGAACAGACCTTAGGGGCCGGCTTATATACAATGCTTCCATGGGATGCTGGGATCCCTTGGGACTTCAGGGAATGCGCTCCCTGGTGGCGGAACATGGGAGTGCATGCTTTACAGATACACAACAGGTTCAACTCCCACTCCAAGGACTTGAGCACAAAAATCTAGGCTGACACTCCACTCCAGTACTGAGGGAGTGCTGCACTGTCAGAGGTGTTGTCTTTTGGATGAGACGTTAAACCAAGGCCCCGTCTGCTCTCTCAGATGGATGTAAGAGATCCCATGGCACAATTTCAAAGAAGACTAGTGGTGTTATCCCTGGTCTCCTGACCAATATTTATCCCTCAATCAACATAACAAAACAAATTATCTGGTCACTATTACAATACTGCTTGTGAGAGCATGCTATGTGCAAATTGGCTGCTGCATTTCCTACATTACAATAGTGACTACACTCCAAAAGTATTTCATTGACCGTAAAGCACTTTGGGATAGTCTGATGGTCGTGAAAGGTGCTATATAAATACAAGTCTTTCTTTTTTTATAGGATGCGTTTATTTGTACTGTAAAAATGACCACCCTTTGTCTCTGATTGGTCACCTTGGAGGATAAGCCACACCTTGAAGTTTCTCTGGAATGTGTAACTGGAACCGCCCATCCCAAGTTCTCACTGAGTTCGCAAATTCTAACTCGATCCACTTTGACTTCCAGAAGCCACAGAGGATAGATCTCCCCAGAAGCCATCATGTGCCAGCCAAAGTCCCTTACCCCAGCGCAAGTGCTGCCTCCCCCAGCTAAAGTCCCTTCTTGCACCAGCGCAAGTGCGTGGCCTTATACCCCATCCCCGTCCCCCACCATAGATGGGGCATTGTGTTTGGATTAACAGCTTTATTGGGTATAAACTGAATAGTGACAGTGTAGCGACTTCTGGATTTTATCCACTCCAACGATGTCCCTCGTAGCAGGTTGTGATAATGTGATCCGTCTTCCCTGAGTTCCCTCTCTCTCCTCTGATTCCCCCCCATCCGTGACTCCCTCTCCACCCCCCAATCTCTCTCTGCCCCCATTCCCCCCACCCCCAGTTCTCTCTCTTCCCCCCCCAAAGGTTCTCTCCCCTCCGACCCCCAGTCTCTCTCTCTCTCTACCCCCCAGTCTCTCTCTCTCCAACCCCTCTAGTCTCTCTCTCTCTCTCCCCCCTGTTGTTCTCTTTCTCCCCCTCCGTCTCTCTGTCCCCCCTCCCCACTTGTCTCTCTCTCTCCCGCATCCCGCCACCAGTCTCTCTCTCTCTCTCTCCCCCACAGGCTCGCTCTCTCTCCCCTTCACAGTCCCCCCCCCCCACCTCCCCCAGTCTCTCCCTCTCTACCTCCCAGGCTCTCTCTTTCTCCACTCCCAAGTCTCACTCTCTCGCTCCCTCCCCCACCCCACTCTCTCTCTCTCCCCCACCCAAGTCTCTCTCTCTCTCTCTCTCTCTCTCTCTATACCTCCAGTCTTGCGCTCTCTCCCCCTGCCCCAGTCTCTCTCTCTCTCTCTACCCCCCCCGTCTCTCTCCCCCTACCCCCTCTCTTCCTCTCCACCCCTCCCCCTCCGCCTCTCTCTCTCCCCCCACCCCCACCACAGGCTCTCTCTCCCCCGCCCAAGTCTCGCTCTCTCTCTACCCCCCGCAGTCTCTCTCCCCCCCCAGTCTCTCTCCCCCCGCCCCAGTCTCTCTCCCCCCACCCCAATCTCTCTCCCCCACCCCAGTCTCTCTCCCTCTCCACCCCTCCCCCTCTGTCTCTCTCTCTCCCCCCCCCCCCCAGCCCCACCACAGGCTCTCTCTCTCTCCCCACCCGAATCTCTCTCTCTCTCTACCTCTCAGGTTCTCTCTCTCCCTACCGCCCCCCCGCCCAGTCTCTCTCTCCCCCCACCCCAGTCTCTCTCTCCCCCCCTCCCTCCCCCACTCTCTCTCTCTCCACCCCTCCCCAGTCTCTCTCTCCCCCCACCCCAGTCTCTCTCTCCCCCCCTCCCTCCCCCACTCTCTCTTTCTCCACCCCTCCCCAGTCTCTCTCGCCACGGCCCCCCCCCGCCCCCCTCAGTCTCTGTCTCTCTCTATCTCCCCCCGCCACGCTATCTCTCTATATCTCTATCCCCCGCCCAGTCTCTCTCCTCCCCCCGTGCGTTTCTCCCCCCCCCATCTCTCTCTCTCTCCCCGCCTGCCCGCCGGCTCGGGCCGTTCAGTCGGGGGCTCAGCGGGCAATGTGGTCGGAATGATTCAGGTTCGGGGCCACACTTCGGGTTCGGGAGGCGTTGGGGGCGGAGTCTCGACAGACGCATGTGCAGAAGGACAGAAAAAACGCAGTACAAATAGTCAGTCCCTGTTTTTATAATACTGTGATGTTAAACTAGGTACTGGGTGACCTGAATAGAACCTGAAATTCGCAAAAGAGGGTGATTACTAGATGGGGCATATTGTTCATGGTATTACTGAATGAAACAATTGAATGAAACAAAACATCTTTCTTGCTCCAGGGGTGTTTTTCATTAAGAAGCTTCAGTACACTTGTCACTCTAATCTGAGACAATACTTTCTGCTTTCTGATAATTAAGAGATCTTAGTAATTGGTGCCTCAGGATGAATGGGATGGGTTGTGTTGATAATAATCAGAGTGTGTGAATTTTTCGTAAAAGTCATATGGAAAACTTTAATGTAGAGTGACTGTGTTTAAATTATGTTTTTAATTATCCAATCAATGTCTGGTTTAATCATTTTGGTTCGGGATCTCATAATTATTGCCTTTGTCACTCAGTTATAAAGTTCCTGTTGGTAAATACTTCGCTTAATTGTGGTTCGAGATTTGAAAGCTAAGAACAGATTGTTTGCTCCTGGATGAAAGTAACGGATGGAAAATTGTGGGCAGTGTACCCACGATTCCCGGATACTTTCAGCCAACTGGCCTGAGTCCCACCAGGAAGGGGAATTCATCAGTCGCACTATCCAGTCTCCATTTTGTACAAAGTAAAGAATAGGGCTGTCGACCCTTGAGAATTGTCCTGGCGTCTCCAGGATTTAAAAATTAATCCTCAGGACAATGTTGCATGCAGCCCAAGAGAAAAATAATAAAACATTATTGTGTGTGTGTATTTGTTTTATTATTTTCTTTGAACACTTTAATTTATTAGTTCATCATTATCATGGGCAGTCCCTCGGAATCGAGGAAGACTTGCTTCCTCTCTAAAAATGAGTTTTTAGGTGACTGAACAGTCCAATACGTGAACCACAGTCCCTGTCACAGGTGGGACAGATTGTCGTTGAGGGAAAGGGTGGGTGGGACTGTTTTGCCGCACGCTCTTTCCGCTGCCTGCGCTTGGTTTCTGCATGCTCTCGGCGACGAGACCCGAGGAGCTCAGCGCCCTCCCAGATGCTCTTCCTCCAATTAGAGCGGTCTTTGGCCAGGGACTCCCAGGTGTCAGTGGGGATGCTGCACTTTATCAGGGAGGCTTTGAGGGTGTCCTTGAAACGTTTCCTCTGCCCGCCTTTGGCTCGTTTGCCGCGAAGAAGTTCCGAGTAGAGCGCTATTAGGTACAAAGATATTGAAGACAGAGAAAATGGCTGGCTCACAGTCAAGAACCATCCAATCAGCCAACAAAGTGTCCAATTGGCCCAGGAAGGCGTGTGCCCCCAGGATAGATGTGCCTGGCGGGAGTGTGTTGGGAGGCAGGGAGGTCGGAGGTTGCTGATGAAACTTCCCGGCCATAGGGGCTACCCGAGTTGGCCACCCAAGAGCGTTTCATTCGCACTTCCCCGTCTGCCGCTCGGGCCAATTTCTCACATTCATACTATCCTCATCGGCATGGAGAAGCCAGAGGGCCAATCAACATCTTGCTCAAAGTTCACGCTCAAGAATGCTAGCAAATCCCTGCAGTAAACAATGATTGGATGTGGGCTTTTGTCTGCGGTTGCTTAACAATAAGCTCCTGATTTCAATCATGCCACCCTGGGCCGTTGCCAAGGAGAGGCCAGACATTTCCACACAGGAAGAGAATAAAAACTATACAACCAGCAATTATACGAAATAGTTCCGTTTTTAAAGAATGCTGTCACCTGCTGGATGGAGGCTCGGTAACCCTGCCTCCTAACATCGTTTCCTTTCCTTCATTTGATGGAGAACACGAAAAGAGAGGGAGAAAAAAAAGAAAGAACTTGCATTTATATAGCGCCTTGCACGACTTCAAGACGTCCTAAAGTGCTTTACAGCCAAGTAAGTACTTTGTTTGTGTCAAGTGTAGTCACTGTTGTAATGTAGGAAATGCGACAGCCAATTTGCGCACAGCAAGATCCCACAAACAGCAATGTGATAAATGACGAGAGAATGTTTCAGTAATGTTGGTTGAGGGATAAGTATTGACCTGGACCCCTGCCTCTTCTTTGAAACAGTGCTGGGGGATCTCTTACATCCACCTGCAAAAAGCACCTATTGGTTGCTGTCAATATCCCACGGCCTAAAACAGGTTGTGAATGTTAGCCCACATGCGCATAGAGCAGTAGGTCTGCTGGGAGTCACAGATGGGCTGCTAATGGCCCCGGATCGTATTGTTAGTACCGTTAAAAGGATGTAGTCAATGATACTCCATTACTCAACATAGCAAGAAATACCTTTGCAAAATGCAAGATTGGATTCCCTCCCACCCAGCTCTCCTCTTTTAACAGGCAGCACAATTAAGACGAGCAAAATCCCCCAGCTAAGCAGCAAAGTGTATTTACACTCAATTTTTTATTGCTGTAACAATATAAAAAGATTTGCTCTTTAAATGCGTATCGCATATATGGTTTTAGACTTACTCAAAGCACAAATAGCAAGTACACACATATATTTGAATAATGTGTGTGTTCACCTACTGAACATTGACATACATGTAATGTGGCAGTCAGTATGTCACATTCATTTACACAGTAATGAAAAGTGTCAACGACTGTGACAAATGGGATGTGAAAACCCTAAGAAACTGTTTGCTCGGCTACTGCTTTCCATTAAATCCAAAATTAAACAGAAACGCTATTTCAAGGTCCCAACTGATCGACTATATATTTTGTGCTGCACGAAAAAATCTTTCCTCCCCGAACTCACCTTCAGCATGCAAAGTGAGATACCTCAGCACCATGAATGGGAAAGGTTGCTGTTTCTTCATACTTCTTTGTCACTGCAGCTTTTTAGCTTCTAGACAGCTAGGCAATGTTTTTTGTCTTGAGGCATAACATGCAAAAGAAAGGTTGAACTTCTACAAGACCTTGGTTGACAAATATGGGGTACTTCTTTGATCTTTTAATTTCTGTTGGTAGTGGAAATCACTGATTACACATCTGTAATTCGCTGACAACACGACTCTCAACACCAAGTTACATTTATATAGCACCTTTAACATAGTAAAACCTCCGAAGGCACTTTTAGCGGAGTGTTCTCAAGCAATATTTGACACCGAGTCTGTAGGGTGTTTGTTTTACACTCTACTTTGACTCGGGATTACAGGAAAAAGGACACGTGATGCAATGTTTAGGCTTAACCCAGTGTCAGTTTTATTACGCAAAAACTAACTAAAAAACCTGCAGAACTAGACTTTTGAGAGAATTGACTGAAGACATACAATCACCCAACCAGTCCGTAGCTGTAATCGTGGATTGTAGGTTCGTGGTCGTTGGTTCCGTGACCGGTTGTTCCCTCTTCTGGTTGTTCTCTTCAGTTCTGTTCCTTTCCGTCTGCTTCCGTACTTCGCTTCTGAGCTGCTTCTAGCTCGTATACTTATATCCATTTTATGAATAATCCCCCGCTGAGCTGCGGTTTCCAATAATGTGTTTGGATCGATACGTTATTTGTGGTGATTCGTTTGACTGACTGTGATGATGGACCTGGATGTCCCCAATTTGCACACTGAGTCTACAAGGCAAAAGGTAACTCCTCATCTTAAGTACCTTGTTCTCCAAAAATGTACACCTGGTGGGGGTCCCTTTGTTGTTCTGGTTCCTTGCAGACTTGGAGTCTCCAGAGCGAATTGTTTCCCCTCCTGTGGCCAATTAGTTCAGGGGCTCTTCGGTTAGTTCATATCAAATGTAATAACCCCATTGTTTCTATGGATAAAACCAGTCTGCTTCTCAACCACAGAGATTGTCCTTACTTGGTGATGAGTCACCATCTGCCCCAGGCTGGCGCCCTTTTTCTCTCTTTGTCCAGTCAATCCCAAAAGCTTGTGTCAAATCAATTAATCAATTTTTAATTTGTGGTCTCTTTCTGTGCCTACTTGAAAAGTGTGTAACCTTACAGGTCACATATGGAGATATTATGACAGGTGACTAAAAACTTAGTCAAAGAGGTAGATTTTAAGGAGCGTCTTAAAGGAGAAGAGAGAGGTAGAAAGTAGGAGATATTTAGGGAGGGGATTCCACAGTTTGGGGCCTAGATAGCTGAAGGCATGGCTGCCAATGGTGGAGTGGTGAAAATTGGGGTGCATAAGATTTGGAGGAACACAGCGATCTCGGTGGGTTGTGGGGCTGGAGGAGATTACAGAGATAGTGCTGGGCAAGCCAATGGAGGGATTTGAACACAAGGATGAGAATTTGAAAATTGAGGCATTGCCAGACTGGGAGCCAATGTGGGTCAGTGAGTACAGGGGTGAGCTGGAGGCTGAGAGTGACAGGTTGTGGCAT
Source organism: Pristiophorus japonicus (assembly GCF_044704955.1). Taxonomy (NCBI): domain Eukaryota; kingdom Metazoa; phylum Chordata; class Chondrichthyes; family Pristiophoridae; genus Pristiophorus; species Pristiophorus japonicus. Next base: position 17,751,778 of record NC_091991.1, read on the forward strand.
CACCCTTACTGTTTAGAGTTTTCTGGTTGCCCACTTTAGGAAGGAAATAAAAATATTGGAAAAGCTTCAGCGTAGATTCACTTGGATGTGACTCGGGATTAAAGGTTAGAGTTATAACGAGACACTTAAGAAGACCATCCTTTTTTCACTAGAGTTGAGGTTATGTGATGACAGCATCTTCAAGATTCTGAAGCGTTATCACAATGTAAATAATGATAGATTGTTAGTGTATAGTAACATGAGGCGACAAACTGAATATAATCACAAAAAAATTAAAGGCAGGTTAAAAAACACATTACAGAGAATGACTAAAGTGTAGAATTCTCTTACGACACAGGTTGAAGCAGACTCCAATAGTTTATTTAAAAGGGCATTAGATAATTGCTTGAAAAAGAGGAACATTCAAGGTTATGGGAAGCAAGCAGGAGATTGGGTTACACTCTCATGTGGAGAAGAATGGAGATGCAGACCTGATGGCTATGCAGCTTGTTTCTCTGATGTAACAATCATAGGATTCATGACTTCACGAGGTATTTCACAATTATAATAAAAAGAAAGACGAAGAAAATCAAGAATGAATTTCAGCATGGGGTTTCTCCCGCTCAACTCCCGTAACTTTGGAATCCCCTCAAAAAACAGAGTGAACAGTGTTTATTTCAAATTAGTCGCAATTTGCCCAAAATTGCACTCGTCTTGAAAAGTGCTTTTTTCCACCGAGTTTCCGCTCAAACTCATTTGCATATTGCCGAACACAAAATCTGCCATGAACCAGCGCAATCGGGCAGTGCTTTAAAAAGAATTTAAATTTTGCTTTAATTAAATATATCTTAATATATTTAAGAATGGTACAGCTTGATTAACACAGCTGAAAATGGGTTATTCACGAAAAATAAGCATTCTAAATCACAGTGTCAACCCATTATCTCTGAGTAATCCGATTTTAAATGACTGAAAATGACTTTTAAAAAAAGGTACAGAATCATTTACTAGTAATATTGGGGTACAGTAGTCAGTTTCTCAGTAAATTAAAAACAAGTTACCATTTAAAACCTTTTAAAACGTACCTATTGTGGTTGAGCACAGAAAAACCAGCTTAATTTTTCGAGCCTCCTCAGAGGCCTGCAAAGGAGCACAATTAGTGGAAACTCCCAACGATGTTTAATTGGATCTGGGGGTATGGCCGGATTTGTGGGTGGGAACTGCTTCTAGCACATTGTCTTTTTAAGATAGTGCAAACGATTACGAAAACTCGAGTTGCTCTGAATTTTCAGCTGTGTTAATCAAGCTGTACCATTCTTAAATATATTAAGATATATTTATGAAAGCAAAATTTGCACTTAAAATTCCGCGATCTTTTGCGTTGGTTCTGCCAATTTTGAGCAAATTGTGCCAAAAAAAACAGCGGAATCGGGTGGAAATTGCAGGCCAGGATATTTAACGTTCACCAGGATAGGCAGATGGGGCTGGATTTAAGGTCACTGGCACTATTTGTGCTCTCCCACTACTATTTTTATGTGGTTTCAATGGAAAAGAAAATCAGAAGGAAATATAACAGGTGGTCAATCATCAGTTTTCCTCCAAAACCCAAAGTGAAAATTACCCCCACGAGTCTAATTTCTTTTCAAGAATTATGATTTTGCAGAAGATTATCCTGTGAAAGATTGGCAAACAGTGAAAGCCCTGTTACTGTCACATTCCACATACAGCGATTATTTGAGATAGTAAATTAGCAGTGACATTCAAGGGGTTCTTTGTGGATGGCAGCATTTCAAGTTATACATGTCTTTGTGTGAACGCTTAATTCAAAGTGAGTTCTTATGAAGCACTGGTAAATTGTTAATTAAAATCTAAAATACTAATTAGTTTGTGAGCAGGCCTAGCATTTCCTGGATCTGCATGTAAGTCCAGGGAGACACATGCAGTGAACAATGTAATTTTCCGAGAGTATAAGTGTTGCAGTTCGTGGTGGTTAGTGCAGATTGCCCATCCATTTAGCAGCTGTGTACAGTAAACAAATGAACACAAATAATAAAAATGGTTTCACTTAAACTCTCAATGATTGGGCCTATTACATGGTTTAACTGAGCAGGTGGCAAAACAGAATGGTAAAGAGTATGGAGTCGGGTCGGGTACATGTGGGTCACATAGCGGGTCGGGAATGCGATGTTTTGCTCAGCGCGTTCAGAGCGACTTTAACTTAATGGCCCCAGTTATAGCAGTTACGCGCATTTCCCGGCCCAGTTAAATCGAGTGGGTCTGGTGATGTAATAGATGACTCATTTCCAATGCCAATATTCAAAGCAGGCTCCCTGATAAAGTACAACATCCCTACTGACACCTGGGAGTCCCTGGCCAAAGACCGCCTTGAGTGGAGGAAGTGTATCCGGGAGAGCGCTGGGCACCTCGGGTCTCATCGGCGAGGGATTGCAGAGATCAAGTGCAGGCAACGGAAAGAGCGTGCGGCAAACCAATCCCACCCTCCCTTATCCTCAACGACTATCTGTCCCACCTGGGACTGTGGTTCTTGTATTGGATTGTACGGCCACCTAAGGACTCATTTTAAGAGTGGAAGCAAGTCTTCCTCGATTCCGAGGGACTGCCTATGATGATGATGATGCACACAGCTCATCTGAAGGTTGCTGTAGGAGAGATCAAGGTCAGTTACAAATGTCTGTGTGCTGTCCCAAACATTAACCGCTGGACACAAAAAGAGAGCCGCACCCAGATTTAGTGATGCATCCCTGTATATTCTGGTGGAGGCAGTGAGAGCACGCAGAGAGGTCCTTGTTCCCTGCAGATAGGCGCAAGAGACCTCCCAAAGACACCAAAAGGGACTGGTTGGAGATAGCAGAGGAGGTCAGCAGCAGGGATGTAGTCAGGAGGACCTGGATCCAGTGCAGGAAAGGATTCAATGATCTGATGAGGTCAGGAAAGGTGAGTGCAATGCCACACTCACCTTCAATCTGATGTGAATATCACTACATCCCCATCACTCTGCCTATCCAATCCTACTCCTGCATGTCATTCCTCACACCAACATACCTTCCACGTCCACCCATCCTTCTCTATGTATGTACTCATATCCCCATCTGACTAACCACCCCTCACACTCACCCTCATCCTAATACAATCATACCAAGTAACACCATAGAAGGAGGCCATTTGGCATTGGCACTCCACTCCCTCATAGTCACCCTCTACAGATGTATCCCATCCATTCCGTATACTCATTCCATCACTCTCACTCAAAGTTCTCTTCATTTCCTCCTTGCAGGAGAAAAGAGCTCAGCGGGAGAGGCAGAGAACCGGAGATGGCCCTCCAGTGTTTACGCAACTGACTCCAGCAGAGGAGGTTGCCCTGGAGATATGGGGAGAGGTGACAGAATTACATCTCGTACAGCCGCATGGCATACAGCAGTCACACATATGACTCTGCCTTTGATACAAGTGTCCTCGACTCCATCCCGCAGTACGCTACCCGCCACCATCTCAGCAAAACCCCAGCCCTGCACGAAGTAGAAAAGGCCACCCGTCAGCTCAAGAATAACAATGCATCAGGAGCGGATGGAATCCCGCTGAGGCGCTAAAGTATGGCAGAGAGGCACTGTTGGCACGAATGCATGACCTCATCTCTCTCATCTGGAAGGAGGCGAGCATGCCGGGAAATCTCAGAGATGTAGTAATCGTGACCATCTTTAAAAAAGGGGACAAGTCCAACTGTGACAACGACAGGGGAATCTCCCTGTTATCAGCTACTGGGAATGCCAACGCTAGAATCCTCCTCAACCGTCTTCTCCCTGTGGCTGAGGAGATCCTCACGGGGTCACAGTGCGGATTCCGTCCACTACGGGGTACAACGGACGTGATCTTTATGGCGCAACAACTGCAAGAGAAATGCAGGGAACAGCACCAACCCTTGTACATGGCCTTCTTTGACCTCACAAAGGCCTTAGACACTGTTAACTGCGAGGGACGATGGCGCGTCCTCCTCCGTTTCGGCTGCCCCCAAAAGTTTGTCGCCATCCTCCGCCTGCTCCACGACGACATGCAAGCCGTGATCCTGACCACCGGATCCATCACAGACCCAATCCATGTCCGGACCGGGGTCAAGCAGGGCTGCGTCATCGCGCCAACCCTCTTCTCGATCTTCCTCGTTGCAATGCTCCACCTCACACTTTACAAGCTCCCCGCTGGAGCGGAACTAAACTATAGAACGAGTGTTAACCTGTTCAACCTTCGTCGCCTCCAGGCCAGATCCAAGACCATCCCATCCTCTATCGTCGAACTACAGTACGCGGACGACGCTTGCGTCTGCGCACATTCAGAGGCTGAACTCCAAGTCATCATCAACATCTTCACCGAGGCGTATGAAAGCATGGGCCTTACATGAAATATCTGTAAGACAAAGGTCCTCCACCAACCTGACCCCTAGACAATGTGGACCACTTTCCATACCTCAGGAGCCTATTATCAGCAAGGGCAGACATCGACGATGAGGTTCAACACCGCCTCTAGTGCGCCAGCGCAGCCTTCGGCCGCCTGAGGAAGAGAGTGTTTGAAGATCAGGCCCTCAAATCTGGCACCAAGCTTATGGTCTACAGGGCTGTAGTGATACACACCCTCCTGTACGGCTTAGGGACATGGACCGTTTACAGTAGGACACCTCAAATCGCTGGAGAAATACCAACAGGGATGCTTCTGCAAGATCCTGCAAATCCCCTGGGAGGAGAGACGCACCAAAGTCTGTATTCTCGATCAGGCCAACATCCCCTGCATCGAAGCACTGATCACACTCGACTAGCTCCATTGGGTGGGCCACATTGTCCGCATGCCCGACACGAAACTCCCAAACCAAGTGCTCTACTCGGAACTCCTACACGGCAAGTGAACCCCAGGTGGGCAGAGGAAACATTTCAAGGACCCCTTAAAGCCTCCCTGATAAAGTGCAACATCCCCACCAACACCTGGGAATCCCTGGCCAAAGACTGCCCTAAGTGGAGGAAGAGCATCCAGGAGGGCGCTGAGCTCCTCGAATCTCGCCGCCGAGAGCGTGCAGAAATCAAGCGCAGGCAGCAGAAGGAGCTTGCGGCAAACCAGATTCCCCACCCACCCTTTCCTCCAACCATTGTCTGTACCACCTGTAACAGAGACTTTAATTCCCGTATTGGATTGTTCAGTCACTGAGAACTCACTTTTGGAGTGGAAGCAAGGAGTTAAACTAATCTGGCAGGGGGATGGGAACCTATGCAGGGAGGCAGAGGGAAATAAAAGGGAGACAGAGGCAAAAGATAGAAAGGAGAAGAGTAAAAGTGGAGGGCAGATAAACCCAAGGCAAAAAACAAAAAGGACCACATTGCAGCAAAATTTAAAAGGGGAAAAGTGTGTTAAAAAGACAAGCTTAAAGGCTCTGTGCCTCAATGCGAGGAGTATTCGGAATAAGGTGGACGAATTAACTGCGCAGATAGCAGTTAACGGATATGATGTAATTGGCATCAGGGAGACATGGCTCCGGGGTGACCGGGGCTGGGAACTCAACATCCAGGGTATTCAACATTTAGGAAAGATACACAGAAAGGAAAAGGAGGTGGGGGGCATTACTGGTTAAAGAGGAAATTAATGCATTAGTAAGGAATGACATTGGCTTGGATGATGTGGAATCGGTACGGGTGGAGCTACGGAATACCAAAGGGCAGAAAACGCTCGTGGGAGTTGTGTACAGAGTACCAAACAGTAGTAGTGAGGTTGGGGACTTCATCAAACAAGAAATAAGGGATGTGTGCAATAAAGGTACAGCAGTTATCATGGGTGACTTTAATTTACATATAGATTGGGCTAACCAAACTGGTAGCAATATGGTGGAGGAGGATCTCCTGGAGTGTATTAGCGGTGGTTTTCTTGACCAATATGTCGAGGAACCAACCAGAGAGCTGGCCATCCTAGACTGGGTGATGTGTAATGAGAAGGGACTAATTAGCAATCTTGTTGTGCGAGGCCCCTTGGGGAAGAGTGACCATAACATGGTAGAATTCTTTACTAAGATGGAGAGTGACACAGTTAATTCAGAAACGAGGGTTTTGAACTTAAGGAAAGGTAACTTCGATGGTTTGAGGCGTGAATTGGCTAGAATAGACTGGCAAACAATACTTAAAAAGTTGACGGTGGATAGGCAATGGCAAACATTTATAGATCACATGGATGAACTTCAACAAGTGTACATCCCTGTCTGGAGTAAAAACAAAACAGGGAAGTTGGCTCAACCATGGCTAACAAGGGAAATTAAGGATAGTGTTAGATTCAAGGAAGAGGCATATATATTGGCCAGAAAAAGCAGCAAACCTGAGGACTAGGAGAAATTTAGAATTCAGCAGAGGAGGACAAAAGGTTCAATTAGTAGGGGGAAAATAGAGTACAAGAGGAAGCTTGCCGGGAACATAAAAACCGACTGCAAAAGCTTCAATAGATATTTGAAGAGAAAAAGATTAGTGAAGACAAATGTAGGTCCCTTGCAGTTGGACTCAGGTGAAATTATAATGGGGAACAAAGAAATGGCAGACCAATTGAACAAATACTTTGGTTCTGTCTTCACGAAGGAAGACACAAATAACTTTCCAGAGGTACCAGGGGACCGAGGGTCTAGCGAGAAGGAGGAACTGAAAGATACCCTTATTAGGCGGGAAATTGTGTTAGGGAAATTGATGGGATTGAAGGCTGATAAATCCCCAGGGCCTGATTGTCTGCATCCCAGAGTTCTTAGGGAAGTGGCCCTAGAAATAGTGGATGCATTGTGATCATTTTCCAACAATCTATCGACTCTAGAGCAGTTCCTATGGACTGGAGGGTAGCTAATGAAACACCACTTTTTAAAAAAGGAAGGAGAGAGAAAACAGGTAATTATAGACTGGTGAGCCTGACATCAGTAGTGAGGAAAATGTTGGAATCAATTATTAAGGATGAAATAGCAGCGCATTTGCCGAGCAGTGACAGGATCGGTCCAAGTCAGCATGGATTTATGAAGGGGAAATCATGCTTAACAAATCTTCTGGAATTTTTTGAGGATGTAACTAGTAGAGTGGACAAGGGAGAACCAGTGGATGTGGTGTATTTGGACTTTCAAAAAGCCTTTGACAAGATCCCACACAAGAGATTAGTGTGCAAAATCAAAGCACATGGTATTGGGGGTAATGTACTGGCGTGGATAGAGAACTGGTTGGCAGACAGGAAGCAGAGAGTCAGGATAAACGGGTCCTTTTCAGAATGGGAGGCAGTGACTAGGGGAGTGCCGCAGGGATTAGTGCTGGGACCCCAGCTCTTTGCAATATATATTAATGATTTAGATGAAGAAATTGAGTGTAATATCTCCAAGTTTGTAGATGACACTAAACTGGGTGGCGGTGTGAGCTGTGAGGAGGATGCTAAGAGGCTGCAGGGTGATTTGGACAGGTTGGATGAGTGGGCAAATGCATGGCAAATGCAGTATAATGTAGATAAATGTGAGGTTATCCACTTTGGTGATAAAAACAGGAAGGCAGAATATTATCTGAATGGTAACAGATTAGGAAAAGAGGAGGTGCAACGAGACCTGGGTTTCATGGTTCATCAGTCATTGAAAGTTGGCATGCAGGTGCTGCAGGCGGTAAAGAAGGCAAAAGGCATGTTGGCCTTCATAGCTAGGGGATTTGAGTATAGGAGCAGGGTGGTCTTATTGCAATTCCAGGCCTCACCTGGAATATTGTGTTCAGTTTTGGTCTCCTAATCTGAGGAAGGACGTACTTGCTATTGAGGGATTGCAGCGAAGGTTCACCAGACTGATTCCAGGGATGGCTGGACTGACATATGAGGAGAGACTGGATCAACTGTGCCTTTATACACTGGAGTTTAGAAGGATGAGAGGGGATGTCATAGAAACATATAAGATTCTGACGGGATGGGACAGGTTAGGTGCGGGAAGAATGTTCCCGATGTTGGGGAAGTCCAGAACCAGGGGACACAGTCTAAGGATAAGGGGTAGGCCATTTAGGACTGAGATGAGGAGAAACTTCTTCACGCAGAGAGTTGTTAACCTGTGGAATTCCCTGCCGCAGAGAGTTGTTGATGCCAGTTCATTGGATATATTCCAGAGGCAGTTAGATATGGCCCTTATGGCTAAAGGGATCAATGGGTATGGAGAGAAAGCAGGAAAGGGGTACGAAGGGAATGATCAGCCATGATCTTATTGAATGGTGGTGCAGGCTCGAAGGGCTGAATGGCCTACTCCTGCACCTATTTTCTATGTTTCTATGTTTCTATGTTTCCTCGATTTTGAGGGACTGACTATGATGACAGTCAGCAGCCAATTAATTTTCCTCATGTGCATAACGTTAATATTACCATTTCTTAATATACCACTTCAAAATCGTCTCTTTACTCTCCCACAGGTCCATGAAATGCCAGCTGCCCCCGCCCCCCCACCCCACCCCCACCCCCGCCCCCCCCACGACTGTCCAGCCGCAGAAGGAAGACAATACCTCAGAGGAAGTTCCAGCAGGTGACAGGTTAGGAAAAGGAGGTGCAACGAGACCTGGGTGTCATGGTACATCAGTCATTGAAAGTTGGCATGCAGGTACAGCAGGCATTGAAGAAGGCAAATGGCATGTTGGTCTTCATAGCTAGAGGATTTGAGTATAAGAGCAGGGAGGCCTTACTGCAATTGTACAGGGCCTTGGTGAGGCCACACCTGGAATATTGTGTTCAGTTTTGGTCTGCTAATCTGAGGAAGGACATTCTTGCTATTGAGGGAGTGCAGCGAAGGTTCGCCAGACTGATTCCCGGGATGGCAGGACTGACATGTGAGGAGAAACTGGATTGACTGGGCTTGTATTCACTGGAATTTAGAAGAATGAGAGGGGATCTCATAGAAACATACAAAATTCTGACGGGACTGGACAGGTTAGAGGCAGGAAGAATGTTCCCGATGCTGTGGAAGTTCACACCCAGGGGTCACAATCTAAGGATATGGGGTTAGCCATTTAGGATCGAGATGAGGAGAAACTTCTTCACTCAGAGAGTTGTTAACCAGTGGAATTCTCTACCACAGAAACTTGTTGAGGCCAGTTTGTTAGATATATTCAAAAGGGAGTTAGATATGGCCCTTACGGCTAAAGGGATCAAGGGGTATGGAGAGAAAGCAGGAAAGGGGTACTGAGGTAAATGATCAGCCATGATCTTATCGAATGGTGGTGAAGGCTCGAAGGCCCAATGGCCTACTCCTGCACCTAGTTTCTATGTTTCTATGTTTCTACGCCAGATTGGCTGTGAGGCGCTGGCTGCAACGGGCTCTCTTAGCTGGGTCTCTCAGTGCCCCGGCATTAACTTTTTTGCGGCACTGCTTCTGCTGTCCCCTCTGCTTTGGGGCTATGTTAATGTTGATGATGGATCGGATTAGACGATGGTCCATCCAGCAGTCGTCAGCTCCTGTTATGGCGCGGGTGATGTGCACATCCTTGTGATCCCTGGCTCGGACGATGACATAGTCGAGCAGGTGCCAGTGTTTGGAGCAAGGGTGTTGCCACGATGCCTTGTATTTGTCCCTCTGGCGGAATGGGGTGTTGATGATGAGGAGTTTATGTTCTAGACATTTTGTCAGGAGTAGGGTACCGCTGGAGTTGGCTTTCCCTACCCCCTCTCTGCTAATCACGCCTCCTCAGAGGGCTGTTTCTTTGCCGACCCTGACATTAAAGTCACGCAGGAGGATCAATTTGTCGTCCGTAGGGGCGCGGGACAAGGATGTCTCGAGGTTGGAATAAAAATCCTCTTTAGCCTCATCCGTTGCATCGAGTGTAGGGGCATACGCACTGATGACTGTTGTGCATTGGGTGAGACGAAGAGTCATGAGGCGTTCGTTAACCCTGCAGGGGGAGTCTTTGAGGTGGTCGACCAGCTCATTCTTAACGGCAAAGCCGACTCCATGAAGGCGGTGTTCTTCCTCTGGTTTTCCTTTCCAGAAAAAGGTGTAACCTCCACCATGTTCCTTCAACTGGCCCTCCCTTGCCCACCGGGTCTCGCTTAGGGCGGCGATGTCAGTGTCAAAACGTCTGAGTTCCTGGGCAACTATGGCGGTGCAGCGTTCCGGCCTGTTGCTGTTGGAATTGTCCATGAGGGTCCTGACGTTCCAGGTCCCAAACTTCATGCTGACGAAGTGGAAGCTGCCCCTAATACCGAGCCTAACTGTCATCCCTGTGGCTGCATCATGGATCCGGGAAGGCTGCTGTGATTGTTGTCTGGGACCTACAGTTGTCCTTCTAGGACGCCCACAGAACACCTCTGGGCCTGGAAGGGCAGGGTGCAGACTTGCCAGCACCGAGAGTGCATCCTCACATATATGGAGGTGCCTGACACCTCCCCTGCAATCTCCCTCCATGCATTATGCACTGCCTGTCTGCCAGGTCTCCCCACATCAGGAAGCAGTATTCTTCTTCTGTCCTCCACAACGTCCATCAGTGTTTCCAGCTCCATATCAGTGAACCTGTTGGCTCTCCTTGCATCTCTTACCATCCTTCCAAACTCCTTCCCCCCTCAGGGCCTTGCTGAAAACCCTACCTGCATGCTGGCTCATTAGAAACCCTTATCTGCATGCTGAATTTCTCAGTGGTGATAACGCTCAAATTAAGACCGCTGAAAAATCCACTTTGGAAGGGTTCATTAGCGCTGGAACCTAGTTGTTCACTGTTGGAGCTGAATATGGGGTGGCCCAGTCACCAAAAAATTTTGGCGCTAATGGCCACACAAAGGTGGGGGAGCACCAGCTTTCCAGCGGGACTGAATTTTGGGGCCAGTGCCTTTAGCTTTGACTTTTTTCTATTTTTCCCTGATGTTACCTAAGTCAGTGATGCCCGATTACCTTTGTTGCTCTCTCCATCCCTTCCTGAGCCACTCTGATTATTTTTACCCAAAACTCTGCTCTGCTCTAGAGCCTTGACATTCCTCTTGCTGCTTTTAAATTTACTCTTTCTTGAATCCTCCCACCACCCCATTCATTAGTTTAAAGTCCTGTCTACTGACCTAGTTATTTGATCCACCAGGACACTGGTTTAAGTGCAGCCCGTCCCAACGGAACAGCTCCCTCTTTCCCCAGTATTGGTGCCCATGCCCCATGAAGCAAACCCCAACCTCCCACACCACTCTTTGAGCCACACATTTAACATTCTAATCTGCTTATCCATATGCCAATCGGCGCGTGGCTCAGGTAACAATCTAGAGATCTGGTTCTTCTTTTTAATTTGGACGCCAACTTCTCAAACTCTCTCACCAGAACATCATTCCTAGTTCTACCTATGTCATTGATTCCTACATAGACCATGACAACTGGGTCTTCCCATTCCCACTCCAAGTTCGTCTCCAACTGCGAGGAGATGTCTTTAACCCTGGCAGGAAATCCCAGTCGTGGGTGCAGAGAACAGTATCTGACTCAACTGTCCCCTACCACAACTACACTCCCTTTCATTTCCCGACTTGAATGGCCTTCTGCACCATGCTGAGAGGAGGAGGAGAGAGAGTAGAGAGCACCAGTTCCAACGGGGTGGGAACAGAAGAGGAGCAGCAGCAGCCAGGCACTAGGGATAACAGCCCAGTGCCCCAGGACACAGAGCAGCAGTCCCGACCCGACCTGGGTGGAATAGAGAAGGAGCATCAGTAGCCAGCAACCGCAGGGAGCAGTGCGAGCCGGTAAAAGAGCGTTATATATGTAATAACTCGATAGACTGAATACTGTAAATTAACACAGGTACAAACTTGGCTCTGCTTTATTAGGGCCCAAAGTGATTGCATTACATGATGGTGTCATGTATCTTACATTATTATATATAACTGTATCCTAAAATGCTATACATGACTGTAATAAGATATGACCTGTAACCACCAGCATACCTTACCACCAGGGGTGCACTTGCAAGAGACAGGTATATAAGGACAGGTCTCAGGCAAGTGCAGCATTCCAGAGCTGTGAAATAAAGGTGCAGGTCCAGAGTGACCTTGGCTTCACTACATGCCTCGTGTGAATCTGTACTGAGGGGACAGGACTTTACAGATGGCTTGCCTTTTATACCTGACTGCACACACGTGTGTACAGCCCAATGACCTCCGACAGTGGCGCCCCCTGGTAGCTAGTAACCCCAAGCATACATACATGACAGAGAGGGTAACAAAGGAGAACAGGGCAACTACATTCGACGTCACAAGAAGGCAGGGAAGTGATTGGTTGGTGAATTTTTCTCTCTCTTTTCTTGCTTTAAATTAAGGGCCTTAAATTAGGATCCAGGATTAATAACTAAAAACTAAATCTAATTAATTATATACATTAGAGATGGCAAGGCAGCCGATGTGTCTCTGCTGCAACATGTGGAAGCTGGTGGGCACCATTGAGTTCCACGGCGACCACGTCTGTAGCAAGTGTCTGCAGCGCGAGGAACTTCAGCTCCATATTGATGAGCTGGAGTCCGAGCTGCGGACACTACAACACATCAGGGAGGGGAGAATTACTTGGACGCAGTGATCCAGGAGCTAGTCAAACCAATTAGATTAATTAATTCAAATTCAATCCATGGTCAGGGACAGGAGGGTGTGACTACGATCAAGGAAGGTCTGGGGGCTTAGGATGGAGGGATGGAGGAGTCTCAGTCCTTGCTCTTGTCCAACAGGTTCGAGGCTCTTACTCCCTGTATGGAAGAGAGCAGGGACTGCAGGGAGGATGAGCAAACTGACCACAGCACCGTGGTACAGGGGGTCATTCAAGTGGGGGAGTAAAAAGAAACATTGTAGTGGTAGGGGACGTAGCATTAAGCATATAGCTAAGGTTCTCTGCAGCCGAGAGCGTGAGTCCCGAAGGCTGTGTTGCCCGCCCGGTGCCATGGTTAAGGACATCGCCACTGGGCTGGAGAGGAATGAGGAGTGGGGGGGATGGGAAGATCCAGTTGTCATGGTCCACGTGGGTACCAACAACATAGGTAGGACAAACAGAGCGTTTCTGCTGCGGGATTATGAGCAACTAGGGACTAAATTAAAATGCAGAACCACAAAGGTAATAATCTCTGAATTACGACCTGAGCCACGAGCAAATTTGCATCGGGTAAATAGGGTCAGAGAGTTAAACTCGTGGCTCAAAGACTGGTGTGGGAGAAGTGGGTTTTGGTTTGTGGGACACTGGCACCAGTACTGGGGTAAGAGGGAGCTGTTCCGTTCGGACTGCTCCCCTTAGACCGTGCTGGGACGAGGGTCCTGGAGAATCAAATAACTAGGGCTGTAGAGAGGGCTTTAAACTAATTATTGGGGAGGAGGATTCAGGTGAGCGAAAATGTAAAAAGTCAAAGAATAAGGAGAAGGCACCAGAGCAGGGTAGCACTAGGGAAATGAAAACCAGAGCGTGACAGGAAGGGACAGAGTGTATAAACATAAAAGTGAATCAGAAAGTGGGCTCAAAGCAGGAAAAAATGGGAAAAAAAATTTAAAAGCTCTTTTTCTGAATGCACATGAGTTGATGGCACAAATAGAAACAAATGGAAACAAAATCCACTCTCCCGTCCTGTGAGAGTTGGAACTGGTGCTCTCCACTCCCCCGTTGGTGTAGGAGGGAGGGCTTTAGTTTCCTGAACAACTGGGACCACTTCTGGGGTAGGTGGGACCTGTACAAGTCGGACAGGTTACACCTCAACAGAGACGGGACCAATGTTCTCGCGGGTGTTTTTGATAGTATGGTTGGGAGGGCTTTAAACTAGCTTGGCAGGGGGATGGGAACCCAGGAGAGGGCTCTGAGCTAGTTAGGGTGGGTGAGAGCTCAGATGAACAGAACCCCAAGAAAGAATGCAAAAGGCAGGAGGCAACAGAGCAGAGTAGCACTGGGGTAAGTGTAAACCACAAGGTGATAGGAAGGGACAATATGTATGAAGATAAAGGGGCTGCAGGAGGGGTCAAAACTAAAAATCATGGTTTAAAAACTAGGATTTAAACACTTTACCTAAACGCACGCAGCATTCGAAACAAAGTAAATGAGTTGACGGCACAAATCATTACAAATGGGTATGATTTGGTGGCCATTACAGAAACGTGGTTGCAGGGTGGCCAAGACTGGGAATTAAACATACAGGGGTATCTGACAATTCGGAAAGATAGACAAGAGGGGAAGGGAGGTGGGGTAGCTCTGTTAATGAAGGATGATATCAGGGCAGTTGTGAGAGACGATATTGGCTCTAATGAACAAAATGTTGAATCATTGTGGGTGGAGATTAGAGATAGTAAGGGGAAAAAGTCACTCGTGGGCGTAGTTTATAGGCCCCCAAATAATAACTTCACGGTGGGGCGGGCAATAATCAAGGGAATAATGGAGGCATGTGAAAAAGGAATGGCAGTAATCATGGGGGATTTTAACTTACATATCGATTGGTCAAATCAAATCGCATGGGGTAGCCTTGAGGAGGAATTCATAAAATGCATACGGGATTGTTTCTTAGAACAGTATGTTACAGAACCTACAAGGGAGCAAACTATCTAAGATCTGGTTCTGTGTAATGAGACAGGAATAATAAATGATCTCCGAGCAAAAGATCCTCTCGGAATGAGTGATCACAGTATGGTTCAATTTGTAATACAGATTGAGAGTGAGGAAGTAGTGTCTCAAACGAGATTGCTATGCCAACAAAGGGGACTTCAGTGGGATGAGGGCAGAATTGGCTAAAGTAGACTGGGAACACAGATTAAATGGTGGCACAATTGAGGAACAGTGGAGGACTTTTAAGGAGCTCTTTCATAGTGCTCAACAAAAATATATTCCAGTGAAAAAGAAGGGCGGTAAGAAAAGGGATAACCAGCTGTGGATAACCAAGGAAATAAAGGAGAGTATCAAATTAAAAACCAATGCGCATAAGGTGGCCAAGGTTAGTGGGAAACTAGAAGATTGGGAAAGTTTAAATGACAGCAAAGAATGACTAAGAAAACAATAAAGAAAGGAAAGATAGATTACGAAAGTAAACTTGCGCAAAACATAAAAACAGATAGTAAAAGCTTTTAACGATATATAAAACGGAAAAGAGTGACTAAAGTAAATGTTGGTCACTTAGAAGATGAGAAGGGGGATTTAATAATGGGAAATGTAGAAATGGCTGAGACATTAAACAATTATTTTGCTTCGGTCTTCACAGTGGAAGACACAAAAACCATGCCAAAAATTGCTGGTCACGGGAATGTGGGAAAGGAGGACCTTGAGACAATCACTATCACTAAGGAGGTAGTGCTGGACAGGCTAATGGGACTCAAGGTAGACAAGTCCCCTGGTCCTGATGAAATGCATCCCAGGGGATTAAAAGAGATGGTGGAAGTTATAGCAGATGCATTCGTTATAATCTACCAAAATTCTCTGGACTCTGGGGAGGTACCATCGGATTGGAAAGCAGCTAATGTAATGCCTCTGTTTAAAAAAGGGGGCAGACAAAAGGCAGGTAACTATAGGCCGGTTAGTTTAACATCTGTAGTGGGAAAAATGCTTGAAACTATCATTAAGGAAGAAATAGCGGGCCATCTAGATAGGAATAGTGCAATCAAGCAGACGCAACATGGATTCATGAAGGGGAAATCATGTTTAACTAATTTACTGAAATTCTTTGAGGATATAACGACCATGGTGGATAGAGGTGTACCGATGGATGTGGTGTATCTAGATTTCCAAAAGGCATTCGATAAGGTGCCACACAAAAGGTTACTGCAGAAGATAAAGGTACGCGGAGTCAGAGGAAATGTATTAGCATGGATAAAGAATTGGCTGGCTGGCAGAAAGCAGAGATTCACGATAAATGGGTCCTTTTCGGGTTGAAAATCAGTGGTTAGTGGTGTGCAGCAGGGATCGGTGCTGGGACCACAACTGTTTACAATATACATAGATGACCTGGAAGAGGGGACAGAGTGTAGTGTAACAAAATTTGCAGATGACACAAAGATTAGTGGGAATGCAGGTTGTGTACAGGACACAGAGAGGCTGCAGAGAGATTTAGATAGGTTAAGCGAATGGGCTAAGGTTTGGCAGATGGAATACAATGTCGGAAAATGTGAGGTCATCCACCTTGGGGAAAAAAAACAGTAAAAGGGAATATTATTTGAATGGGGAGAAATTACAACATGCTGCGGTGCAGAGGGATCTGGGGGTCCTTGTGCATGAATCCCAAAAAGTTAGTTTGCAGGTGCAGCAGGTAATCAGGAAGGCGAATGGACTGTTGGCCTTCATTGCGAGAGGGATGGAGTACAAAAGCAAGGAGGTCCTGCTGCAACTGTACAGGGTATTGGTGAGGCCGCACCTGGAGTACTGCGTGCAGTTTTGGTCACCTTACTTAAGGAAGGATATACTATCCTTGGAGGGGGTACAGAGACGATTCACTAGGCTGATTCCGGAGATGAGGGGGTTACCTTATGATGATAGATTGAGTAGACTGGGTCTTTACTCGTTGGAGTTCAGAAGGATGAGGGGTGATCTTATAGAAACATTTAAAATAATGAAAGGGATAGACAGGATAGAGGCAGAGAGGTTGTTTCCACTGGTCGGGGAGACTAGAACTAGGGGGCACAGCCTCAAAATACGGGGGAGCCAATTTAAAACCGAGTTGAGAAGGAATTTCTTCTCCCAGAGACTTGTGAATCTGTGGAATTCTCTGCCCAAGGAAGCAGTTAAGGCTAGCTCATTGAATGTATTCAAGTCACAGATAGATAGATTTTTAACCAATAAGGGAATTAAGGGTTATGAGGAGCGGGTGGGTAAGTGGAGCTGAGTCCACGGCCAGATCAGCCATGATCTTGTTGAATGGCGGAGCAGGCTCGAGGGGCTAGATGGCCTACTCCTGTTCCTAATTCTTATGTTCTTATATTCTTATGTTCTTATTAATGTTGGGGAAGTCCAGAACCAGGGGTCACAGTCTAAGGATAAGGGGTAAGCCATTTAGGACTGAGATGAGGTGAGACTTCTTCACCCAGAGAATGGTGAACCTGTGGAATTCTCTGCCACAGAAAGTTGTTGAGTCCAATTCACTAAATATATTCAAAAAGGAGTTAGATGTAGTCCTTGCTACTAGGGTGATCAAGGGGTATGGCAAGAAAGCAGGAATGAGGTACTGAAGTTACATGTTCAGCCATGAACTCATTAAATGGCAGTGCAGGCTCGAAGGGCCGAATGGCCTACTCCTGCACCTATTTTCTATGTTTCTATGTTTTCTATGTTTCTATGATCTGATAGCCATTACAGAGACATGGTTGCAAGGTGACCAGGATAGGAAACTAAATATTCAGGTGTATTTGACAATTCGAAAGGACAGACAGAAAGGCAAAGGAGGTGGGGTAGCACTCTTAATAAAGGATGACATCAGTACATTAGTGAGAAATGATATTGGCTCAGAAGATCAAGGTGTTGAATCAGTTTGGGTGGAGTTAAGGAATAATAAGGCGAAAAGTCGCTGGTGGGTGTAGTCTATCGGCCCCCTAACAGTAGCTACACTGTTGGACGGAGTATAAATCAAGAAATAATGGAGGCATGTAAAAAAGGAACGACAATAATCATAGGTGATTTTAACCTTCATATTGATTGGACAAAGCAAATTGGCTAGGGTCGCCTTGAGGAAGAGTTCATAGAGTGTATCCGGGATAGTTTCCTTGAACAGTACGGTGCGAAACCAACCAGGGAGCAGGCTATCTTAGAGCTGGTACTGTGTAATGAGACAGGATTAATAAATGATCTCCTCGTAAAGGATCCTCTAGGAATGAGTGACCATAACATGGTTGAATTTCAAATTCAGTTGGAGGGTGAGAAAGTTGGATCTCAAACCAATGTCCGAAGCTTAAATAAAGGAGACTACAAAGGTATGAAAGCAGAGTTGGCTGAAGTGGACTGGGAAAATAGATTAAAGCGTGGGTCGGTTGATGAGCAGTGGCACTCATTTAAGGAGATATTTCATAACTCACAACAAAAATATATCCCAATGAGAAGGAAAGACTGTAAGAGAAGGGATAACCATCCATGGCTAACCAAGGAAATAAGGGATGGTATTTAATTGAAAACAAGGGCATACAATGTGACCAGGCCAGAGGATTGGGAAACATTTAAAAGCCAGCAAACAACTAAAAAATGCTAAAGAGAGGGAAGATAGATTATAAAAGTAAACTCGCACGAAATATAAAAACAGATAGTAAGAGTTTCTACAGGTACATAAAAAGGAAAAGAGTGGCTAAAGTAAATGTTGGTCCCCTAGAGGATGAGACTGGGGAATTAATAATGAAGAACAGGGAAATAGCAGTTGAAGACACTAAAAACATCCCAATAGTGAATAATCATGGGGCCATAGGGAGGGAGGAACTTAATACAATCACTATCACTAAAGAAGTAGTACTCGGTAAAATAATGGGACTCAAGACGGACAAGTCCCCTGGACCTGATGGCTTGCATTCCAGGATCTTAAAAGAAGTGGCTGCAGAGATAGTGGATGCATTGGTTATAATATACCAAAATTCCCTGGATTCTGGAGTGATCCCAGCGGATTGGAAAACCGCGAATGTAACGCCCCTTTTAAAAAAATGAGGCAGACAAAAAGCAGGAAACTATAGACCAGTTAGCCTAACATCTGTCATTGGGCAAATGCTGCAGTCCATTATTAAGGAAGCAGTAGCAGGACATTTGGAAAAGTATAATTCAATCAAGCAGAGTCAGCATGGTTTTATGAAAGGGAAATCATGTTTGACAAATTTTCTGGAGTTCTTTGAGGATGTAATGAGCAGGGTGGATAAAGGGGAACCAGTGGATGTGGTGTATTTGGATTTCCAGAAGGCAGTCGATAAGGTGCCACATAAAAGGTTACTGCAGAAGATAAAAGTTCATGGGGTTGGGGATAATATATTAACATGGATAGAGGATTGGCTAACTAACAGAAAACAGAGAGCCGGGATAAATGGGTCATTTTCCGGTTGGCAGCCAGTAAGTAGTGAGGTGCCGCAGGGATCAGTGCTGGGACCTCAACTATTTACAATCTATACTAATGATTTGGATGATGGGACCTGTTATGTATGTAAACATTGTAACTGTGTAAGACTTGCCACCAGAGGGCGCAACTGTTGGAGGCCCAAGGGCCACCAACACACCTCGTGCAAGGGAGTATAAAAGTTTGTCTGCCATGCTGCTTATGCACTCTGGTGTTGTATTAAAGAGACTAAGGTCACATCAGTTTTAGCTCAAGGTACTCAGTCTTGTGGAGTTCTTGCATACTTAACAATTGGTGACGAATAATAGATTACGAACTTTCACGTGGTCATGGCTGCCGTTGGTATTTTAGAGAGATTTGTAGAGGATGATGATTGGGAAGCCTTCATTGAGCGTCTCGACCAGTACTCCGTGGCCAACGAGCTGGATGGAGATAATAAAGCGATCAAGCGCAGGGCGATTCTCCTCACCGTGTGTGGGTCCACAATATACGGCCTCATCAAGAATCTGCTAGCACTGGAGAAACCAGCGGAGAGACATATACAGAGTTGTGTACGCTGGTTCGGAACCACCTCAAGCCGAAGGAGAGCGTCTTACTGGCCGGGTATCGCTTCTACACGCACCACCGCTCCGAGGGCCAGGATGTGGCGAGTTATGTCGCCGACCTGAGACGCCTTGCGGGAACTTGCAAATTTGCTGGATTTTTGGGGGAAATGTTGCGGGACTTTATTGTGCTTGGCATCGGCCACGGGGTCATTCTTCGCAAGCTGATGTCTGCTGAATCCCTAGACCTGAACAAGGCCATCACGATAGTCCAGGCATTCATATCCACATGCAACAATACCAGACAGATATCTTCCCAGCATAGAAGCTCACCGGCAAGTACTGTGCATAAAATAACGTTGCTAGCCGGCAGAACTGCATATGGCAGGGCCTACACACCTGCTGCTGCAAGACCTAGGATGACTCACAGTCCGCCATCGGGCGTGAATGCAAATCCATTAGCACCATGTTGGCGCTGCGGGGGTAATCATCGAGCCCATCAATGTCGATTCAAGCACTACGTGTGCAAAGGCTGCGAAACAATGGGGCACCTCCAGCAAATGTGCAAGTGTGCTGCGACTCACCACGTGGCAGAGTCGGCAGAGGGTGATCGATCCAGCACGGATCACGCACAACAAACAAGTGAAGCAACTCAACCTGAGGAAGAAGTGTATGGGGTACACACCTTTACCACCAAGAGCCCTCCTATTATGCTGAAAGTCAAATTGAATGGTATTCCGGTATCAATGGAGTTGGACACGGGGGCGAGTCAGTCAATTATAAGCCAGAAGGCTTTTGAGAAACTGTGGGGCAACAAGACACAAAGGCCCAAACTGAGCCCGATTCAGACAAAACTGCACACCTACACCAAAGAGCTCATACCAGTCATTGGCAGTGCGGCAGTTAAGGTATCGTATGATGGAGCTGTGCATGATTTATCACTGTTCGGCAGAAGCTGGTTGGGAAAGATTCAATGGAACTGGAACGACATCAAAGCACTATCTTCAGTGGATGATGCCTCATGCGCCCAAGTGCTGAGCATGTTTCCGTCGCTATTTGAACCAGGCATCGGCAACTTCACAGGCGCCAAGGTGCAGATTCATCTAGTCCCCAATGCAAGGCCCGTTCATCACAAGACTCGAGCGATTCCATATATGATGAGGGAGAAAGTCGAGATCAAATTGGACAGACTTCAACGAGAGAGAATTATATCGCCAGTCGAGTTCAATGAGTGGGCCAGTCCAATTGTTCCGATGTTGAAAAGCGATGGCACGGTCAGAATCTGCGGAGACTACAAGATAATAATCAACAGAGTCTCGTTACAGGACCAGTACCCGCTACCCAAGGCGGATGACCTGTTCGCAACGTTAGCAGGGGGGAAGACGTTCACCAAGTTGGACCTAACCTCCACCGACATGTCACAGGAGCTGGCTAAATCCTCGAAAAGATTGACGTGTATCAACACGCACAAAGGACTGTTTATATACCACAGGTGCCCTTTTGGGATTCGCTCGGCTGCTGCCGTCTTCCAGAGGAACATGGAGAGTCTGCTGAAATCGGTTGCGCGCATCGTTGTCTTTCAACCCGACATCCTGATCACTGGTCGTGACACTACCGAACACCTGCACAACCTGGAAGAGGTTCTAAGTTGACTAGACTGAGTGAGTTTCAGGCTGAAACGCTCCAAATGTGTTTTCCTGGTGCCAGAGGTCGAATTTCTGGGGAGAAAAATTGCGGCAGATGGCATCAGACCCACGGACTCAAAGACAGAGGCCATCAAAAATGCATCCAGACCACAGAATATGATGAAGCTGTGTTCGTTCCTGGGACTCCTCAACTATTTTGGTAACTTTCTACTCGGGTTAAACAATTTGCTGGAACCGTTGCACATGTTGCTACATAAGGGTGACGATAGGGTTTGGAGTAAATCGCAAGAGACAGCCTTTGAGAAGGCCAGAAATCTACTTTGTTGTAATAAGTTACTGTATGACCCGTGTAAACGATTAGTGCTAGCTTGTGATGTATATTCGTACGGGGTCAGCTGTGTGTTTCAGCAAACCAATGTATCAGGCAAACTTCAATTGGTTGCATTAGCATCTAGAAGTGTCTAAGACTGAAAGAGCCTACAGTATGGTCATGAAAGAGGCGTTAGCATGTGTATATGGGGTTAAGAAAATGCACCAATACCTATTTGGACTTCGGTTTGAGCTTGAAACCGACCACAAACTGTTCATTTTGCTGTTTTCAGAAAGTAAAGGTATAAACACCAATGCTTCATCCCGCATCCAAAGATGGGCACTAACATTGTCCACCTATGACTATGTTATCTGCCG
Source organism: Pristiophorus japonicus (assembly GCF_044704955.1). Taxonomy (NCBI): domain Eukaryota; kingdom Metazoa; phylum Chordata; class Chondrichthyes; family Pristiophoridae; genus Pristiophorus; species Pristiophorus japonicus. The sequence continues at coordinate 17,773,624 of NC_091991.1, forward strand.
CAGACCAGGCACGGAGAACTGTGCTGATGCACTCAGTCGGCTACCATTGCCCACTACCGGGGTGGAAATGGCGCAGCCCGCAGACTTGCTTCTGGTCATGGATGCTTTTGAGAGCGAGGGGTCACCCGTCACTGCTCGCCAGATCAGGACCTGGACCAGCCAGGATCCTGTGCTATCACTTGTAAAAAGTTACGTCCTCAATGGGAGCTGGTCGGCCGTTCCCGGGGTGATGAAATTAAGCTGTTTCACCAATGCAAAGATGAAATGTCCATCCAGTTGGATTGTCTCTTATGGGGTAATCGCATGGTTTTGCCAAAAAAAGGCAGGGAAACGTTTATACGAGACCTACACAGTACCCACCTAGGCATAGCCATGATGAAGGCTATAATCAGGTCGCATGTTTGGTGGCCCGGCATTGACTCGGACTTAGAGTCATGTGTACACCAGTGCAACACGTGCTCACAACTGAGCAATGCACCAAGGGAGGCTCCATTGAGTCTGTGGTCATGGCCCTCCAAACCGTGGTCTAGGTTTTGCTGGCCCCCTTCTCGGAAAGAGGTTTTTAGTTGTAGTGGATGCTTACTCTAAATGGATTGAATGCGTAATCATGTCATCCAGCACATCCACTGCCACCATTGAAAGCCTCCGGGCTATGTTCGCAACCCATGGCTTGCCCGATGTCCTTGTCAGTGACAATGGACTGTGTTTCACCAGCTCGGAATTCAATGAGTTTATGACCCACAATGGCATCAAGCATCTCAGGTCTGCCCCATTCAAGCCCACATCCAACGGTCAAGCAGAGCTTGAAACACGTGATGGAAGGCTCCTTGCAGACCTGCTTATCTCAGGTTCTGCTCAGGTACCGGACGCGACCCCACTCGCTCACTGGGGTTCCCCCTGCAGAATTGTTAATGAAGAGAGCACTCAAAACCGGGCTCTCCCTAGTCCATCCAGATCTAAATGATCATGTGGAAACCTGGCATCACCGGCAAAACATGTAGCACGATCGCGCGGCTGTATCGCGTGACATTGATGTTAACGACCCTGTGTTTGTCCTACATTACGGTAATGGTCCTAAATGGGTTGCTGGCACTGTCTTGGCTAAGGAAGGGAATAGAGTGCTTGTAGTCAAACTATTGAATGGACAAACGTGCAGAAAGCATTTGGATCAGACCAAACTGTGGTTCACCGACAACCAGGAATAACCTGAAGAGGACATCACCATCATCGATCCACCAACACACACCCAACCAGCAATCGACCTCGCTGTCAATCAAGAGGATGAACCCCCATTCCCAACAGTCCTGTCAGACCAGCCGAGCTACAGTGCAGCAATGGTCCAATCAACTCACCCATGCCAGAGTTTGAACTCAGATGATCAACCAGGGAGCGTAGGGCCCCGGATCGTCCCAACTTGTAAATAATTTGTATCAAAGACTTTGGGGGAGAGTGATGTTATGTATGTAAACATGTAACTGTGTAAGACTTGTCACCAGAGGGCGCAACTGTTGAAGGCCCAAGGGTCACCTGCACACCTCGTGCAAGGGAGTATAAAAGGTTGTCTGCCGTGCTGCTTAGGCACTCTGGAGTTGTATTAAAGAGATGAAGGTCACATCAGTTTTAGCTCACAGTACTCAGTCTTGTGGAGTTCTTCCATACTTAACAGGACGGAGTGTAATGTAGCCAAGTTTGCTGATGATACAAAGATGGGTGGGGAAGCAAATTGTGAGGAGGACACAATAAATCTGCAAAGGGATATAGACAGACTAAGTGAGTGGCAATGTGGGAAAATGTGAGGTTATCCACTTTGGCAGAAAGAATAGAAAAGCAAACTGTAATTTAAATGGAGAAAAATTGCAAAGTGCTGCAGTACAGAAGGACCTGGGGGTCCTTGTGCATGAAACACAAAAAGTGTACAGCAAGTAATCAGGAAGGCAAATGGAATGTTGGCCTTTATTGCAAGGGGGATAGAGTATAAAAGCAGAGAAGTCCTGCTACAACTGTACAGGGTATTGGTGAGGCCACACCTGGAGTACTGCGTACAGTTTTAGTCTCCGTATTTAAGGAAGGATATACTTGCATTGGAGGTTGTTCAGAGAAGGTTCACTAAGTTGATTCTGGAGATGAGTGGGGTTGACTTATGAAGATAGATTGAGTAGGTTGGGCCTATAATTGGAATTCAGAAGAATGAGAGGTGATCTTATCGAAACATATAAGATAATGAGAGGGCTCGACAAGGTGGATGCAGAGAGGATGTTTCCGCTCATAGGGGAAACTAAAACTAAGGGACTTAGTCGCAGAATAAGGGGCCACCCATTTAAATGAGATGAGGAGGAATTTCTTTTCTCAGAGGGTTGTAAATCTGTGGAATTCTCTTCCCCAGAGAGCTGTGGAGGCTGGGTCATTGAATATATTTAAGGCGGAGATAAACAGATTTTTGAGCAATAAGGGAGTAAAGGGTTATGGGGAGTGGGCAGGGAAGTGGAGCTGAGTCCATGATCAGATCAGCCATGATATTAAATGGCGGGGCAGGCTCGAGGGGCCAGGTGGCCTACTCCTGCTCCTATTTCTTATGTTCTTTTGTTAGGACGGGAGAGTGGAGAGCACCAACTCCAACTGCCACGGGACGGGAGAGATTTAGTACTAAAATAAAAACAGAAAATGCTGCAAATCTCAACAGGTCAGGCAGTATCTATGGAGAGAGGAACAGAGTTAACATTTCAGGTCGATGACCCTTTGTCAGAACTAGATTTCCATTGTTCTTATATTTACAGTGCTTAATTCAATTTATTTTTACTGCAAAAATGTGACTGAATGAGCAGTGTATTTACACTAATGCAGTGAACAGCATGTGGTAGGTATGTGGCTGCATTGGAGAAAGTTAAGTAAATCTGGCCATGATGACGCCATCCCAAGCCTCCCAGGCAGCAATGTGCTCCGCTGCTGGTGCCATCTCTACCTCAGGTTCGTCATCCTCTGCCTTCTTCTCATCTTCCACCTATTCCTCCTCCCTCTGCTTGCGCCTTGCTCCTCCTGCAGCTCCAATCCTCGCTGCAGCGCTATGTTGTGCAACACGCAGCAAACAACGATGATTTTTGCAGACCTTGGCTTGAGTATTGAAGGGCTCCTCTGGATCTGCCAAGACATCTGAAGCACAACTTCAACATGCCTATTGCTTGCTCTATGCCACATCTGGTGGACATGTGGCTCTCATTATACTGCTCCTCGGACTCGGTGCTTGGCGTCCTCCAGGGTGTGATCAGCCACGTCTTCAGTGGATAGCCCTTTTCCCCAAACAGCCAATTGGTACGTCTGTTTGGAGATGGGAAGAGCTGAGGGAGGGTGGACTGGTGCAGCATAAAGGAGTCATAACAGCTGCCAGGGAATCTGGCGCCCACATGCTTGATAATCTTTTTATAGTTGCAGACGAGCTGCACATTGAGGTTGTGGAAGCTGTTGCGGTTCACAAACACTCTCTGGTGATGAGTGAGTGCGTTCATGGCCCTGAGTCAGCAACAGGAAGGGAAAAGACAGAACTGGAAGGATAAGAGCACCCTTAAATAGAGTAAAAGGAAATAACGGGGGAGGGGAATCACGGCCCAGTGGGCACTAACGGGAAGCATAAATGCAACCAATTTCGCCCCCATAGTCTCCATACTTTCACTGTGCAATGACTGAATAACTGCATGTCCTTCAGTGCTAATTTAGCTTTCTCAGGACCTCAATGTGTGGGAGTCCTTACTTCCCTTCATTGATTTTCTCCGTACAATCCACAGATTCTTTTCAACCCCAAGCTTAGTATTTACCTCATTGCAATTTCATACCACGGGGAGAAGAAAAACAAGTAAAAGCAATATACATTTGTAAATTTGATGAAAATTAATTTTTATGCATGTGGCTTTATTTAGACAATACATATTACTTTCATGAGCCGTAATTCTGACAATATAGTAAAGAGAAAAGCCAGGCCAAAGCCCTGACACAGACGCTTCTCAGGTGTTTGCAGACTATCTCTCTATCCAGCATTATCCACTTTTACTTCATATATGCTGAATTTCCACATTTGCCTACTCATGCGTGCATCACTTCAATGCCTTTTCCCCATGTCATTGGTTCCTTTTACACCATTTTGTTCCTTGATTTGTTTTCATTGCTGCACTGAGATGATCCTTACATATTGTCTATTGGTTTTCCAGTTTTCTAAGTTACCTGATGGTGGCCATGAATCCCTCTGTCATGTATGTATGCTTGGGGTTACTAGCCACCAGGGGGCACCACTGTCGGAGGTCATTGGGCTGTACGCGCGTGTGTGCGGGCCAGGTATATAAAGCAAGCCACCATGTAACGAGGGCACTTTGGGCCCGAATAAAATTGAGCCAGGTTTACACCTGAGTGAGGTTACAGTACTCAGTCGATCGAGTTATTACATACATAACATTTGGCGACGAGGTAACTCAAGAACCTTCGCATGCAAAATGAGCATCATTGGAATTCTGGATTGATTTGTGGAGGGAGAGGACTGGTCGGATTTTATCAATCGCCTGGACCAGTACTTCGTGGCCAACAAAATGGAGGAAGCTACTGACGCAGTTAGGCGCAGGGCAGTTTTCCTCACTGTTTGTGGTCCAAAAATGATGGCCTCATAAAGAATCTCCTCTCGCCTGCACGTCCAATGGGCAAGGACTATGAGGAATTGTGTGCTCTGGTACGTGACCATCTCAAACCAAAAGAAGGCATCATCATCTCACGCTATCGATTCTACACGCATGTTCGTTCTGAGGGCCAGGATGTGTCGGAATTCATCGCCGAACTAAGACGTCTTGCTGGGCCATGTAAGTTCGAAGAAGCATTGGGAGACATGCTGCAAGATTTCTTCATAATAGGAATCAACCACGAGGTGATCCTTCAGAAGTTATTGGCTGCGGAGACACTGGATTTGAACAAGGTCATCGCGATTGCCCAGGCATGCATGACGACGGATGATAATTTAAGGCAGATATCATCGAATAGTCGGAGCTCCACAACAAGTACTGTAAACAAGATTGTGTCGTCGTATGGCAGAGCTGCTTATGGCAGGGCCTACTCAACTGCGTATGTGAAACCTGTAGCTGCTCAAAGTCCGCCAACGGGTACGAATCCGATTTCATCCTGTTGGCGTTGTGGGGGCAATCATCGGCATCAGCAGTGTCGTTTTGAGACCAAACCTTACAACCGTCGCAAAGACGAACTATCCATTCAGTCAGATTGTTTACTGTGGGGTAATTGTGTCGTTAATGCTGAAGAAAGGCAGAGAGAAATTTGTACATGATCTACACAGCACTCGTCCCGGTATTGTCATGATGAAAGCAATCGCCAGGTCTCATGTATGGTGACCTGGAATTGACTCTGATCTGGAATCATGTGTGCATCAGTGCAACACTTGCATGCAGCTAAGCAAAGTACCAGCGGAATCTCCGCTGTGTCTGTGGTCATTGTCATGTATCCTACATGCTACTGCTGGTACTATCACAAGGTGTGCCACCAGAAGGCACAGCAGTGAGAGACTTGTAAGTTACCTATACAGGTGTGCATGGCCTAATACAAAAGACAGGCCACCGTGTGTGATCCTCACTCTGGAGTTAACAAATAAAGGACTAAGCTCGCTACAGTTCAAGTACAACACATTGCCTCATGTAGTCATTACTGGAGCATCTAAGGACACAACAATTGGTGACGAGATTATGAACTTTCACGGGAAAATGGCTACACTTGGTACGATGCAGCAGTTGCCGATGGTGATGATTGTGACATCTTTGTGGAGAGGCTCGAACATTTCTCCACAGCAAGCGACCTGGCAGGAGACGACCCGGCCACACTGGCTGATAGGCGCAGAGCTATCTTGCTAACCAGTTGTGTGCCCACCATCTATGGCCTCGTCAGGGACTTGCTGGCACCAGCGAAGACAACGACCAAGACGTACAAGGAGATCGTAACCCTGATCCATGAGCAACTCAATCCCAAGGAGAGCATCGTCACAGCCAGACACCGGTTGTATACTCACCGACGGCCGGAAGGCCAGGAAATCGCGAAATATGCCGCAGACCTCAGGAGGCTGGCGGCACCGTGTGAGTTCGGCAACCACCTCAACGAAGCACTTTTTTTGTCATTGGAATTGACCATGAGGGCTTCTTCATAAGCTACTGTCGGCGGATACCACAGTCACACTGCAGAAGGCCATCTCTGTGAGCCAGTCATTCATGACCTCAACCTGTGGCTCTAGGCAGATGACTCACCCTCAGGACTCAAACCCGGCAGATACTGTGCACAGAGTGGCGCCGTTTAGAGGTTGGACTGTAGAGGACAAACCCTCTCAGGGAAGAGAGAACAGCCCCATGAGTCCCTTAACTCAGAGACCGCTGAGGGGGGCTACTCAAGTAGCTCCATGCTGACGTTGTGGAGGGAATCACAGGGCTCACCAGTGCCACTTTAAAGACTGTCATGTATCTCACATTACTGTATATAACTGTATCTTTACCATGCTATACATGACTGTAACCGGATATGACCTGTAACAATAAGCATACCTTACCACCAGGGGTGCACTTGCAGGAGACACTCCATACCTGTCCCACTGAGGTATATAAAGGGAGGTCTCAGGCAAGTGCAGCACTGGAGAGCTGGAATTAAAGGTGCAGGTCCTGAGTGACCTTGACTTCAGCATGTGCCTCATGTAAGTCAGTACATTAGAGTCAGGACTTAACAGTGGCGACGAGTTACGGGATCACAGAATCCACAGAATGGCTACCAACAACTCAGATGAGAAATACAATGCTGGAGAAAATTGGGATGACTTTATAGAAAGGCTCCAGCAAAGCTTTGTGACCAAAGACTGGCTGGGCGACGATAAGGCAGACAAGAGAAGAGCCCATCTCTTGACCAGCTGTGGCTCGAAAACATACGCTTTAATGAAAGACCTGCTGGCACCCGAGAAACCAGCAGGCAAGTCATTTGAGGAGTTGAGCACACTGGTGAGAGACCACCTGAAGCCAGCGAGCAGCCGACACATGGCCAGATACAGGTTCTACAACTACAATCGCTGTGTGGGCCAAAGCATACCCAACTTCGTGGCGAAACTTCGGAGGCTGGCTAGTTCATGTGAGTTCCCCGATGAACTAAGGAGAGAAGTACTGAGAGATTTTTTTATTGAAGGAATAGGCCACGCAGGCATATTCCGAAAGCTTATAGAGGCTAAGAACTTGACTCTAGAGGCAGCAGCACTGATCGCACAGACGTTCTTGGCAGGCGAAGAAGAAACGAGGCTGATCTATACTTCGGGTACGACAACCAACGAGGCATCGGAACAAGGGGTTCACATTGTGAAACAAACCGTTACCCCCACACACAGACAAAGGCAGCAGAGCAGGCCTTCAACAGCAGACAGTGGCGCCAGAAGCCATCAAAATCAAGGGCCACATGAACGGCCGATCACACCTCATCAACCCACAATGCGAGCAATCAACAACAGATTGAGAGAAGCTCAAGGGAGATCAGCCAGACGCAGCTCATCCTTCGGAAACAATGGAAACGATCTGTGTTGGAGATGTGGGGGAAGGCATTCAACCAGGATGTGTTGATTTCAGCATGCCGTTTGCAGAAACTGCAACGACACAGGGCATCTGGCTCACATGTGCAGAAAAACAGCAGCTCAGCTGGTATACGAATCGGAAGGGTCGGAAAGCGGACCAGAAGACGGTTAGAACAGTGCACGGGATGCCGAGGTACAGCAGGTTAACACGATCAATGTCCACTGTTCTTACACCAAGACGCCTCCAATTATGATGAGGGTTCTACTCAACGGGATACCCGTCAACATGGAACTGGACACGGGGGCCAGTCAATCCCTCCTGAGTGTTCAACAATTTGAACAGCTGTGGCCGCACAAAAGCAACAGACCAAAACTCACAAAGATCGACACCAAACTAAGGACCTATACTAAAGAAATCGTCCCAGTCCTTGGCAGCGCCATGCTCTCAGTCACACACAAAGGGATGGTGCACCGACTTTCCCTGTGGATTGTCCCCGGGGATCTCCCAGCACTGTTGGGGAGCAGCTGGCTCGCAGAACTTAATTGGAAATGGGATGAAGATCACGCCATTTCGTCAGAGGAACGGACCTCCTGCTCAACAGTTCTAAGCCGTTTTGAACATCTCTTTCAGTCAGGTGTGGGCACCATCAAAGGGGCTAAAGTTATAATCTACATCACACAGAATGCCAGACCAGTCCATCATAAGGCTAGAGCTGTGCCTTATGTGATGAGGGAAAAGATTGAAAATGAACTGGACCGGCTTCTGCGGGAAGGCATAATTTCTCCCGTGGAATTCAGCAACTGGGCAAGCCCCATCGTCCCCGTCATGAAGCCTGATGGATCCGTACGAATCTGTGGGGATTACAAGTCTACTATAAACAGAGTCTCCCTACAGAACCAATACCTGCTGCCCAGAGCGGAAGACCACGTTGGCTGGAGGAAAACTTTTCTCGAAACTTGACCTCACATCTGCGTATATGACGCAAGAACTGACCGAAGAGTCTAAGCTACTCACTACCATCAACACACATCGAGGACTTTTTATGTACAATTGATGCCCATTCGGCATCAGGTCGGCAGCTGATATATTCCATCGCAACATGGAAAGTCTGCTCAAGTCCATCCCAGGGACGGTTGTGTTTCAAGATAACATACTCATCACGGGCAGGGACACCGACTCTCATCTCCGCAATCTTGAGGAAGTACTAAGTCGATTGGATCGGGTAGGCCTAAGAGTTAAGAAGTCCAAGTGTCTGTTTCTCGTGCCTGAGGTTGAATTTTTGGGCAGAAGGATTGCCGCTGATGGAATCCGCCCAACCGAATCCAAAACCGAACGGATTCGCCTGGCACCCAGGCCCCGGAATGTCTCGGAACTGCGTGCCTTTCTCGGGTTACTCAATTACTTTGGGAATTTCATGCAGAACTTGAGCATGTTGCTGGAGCCTCTCCACGTGCTACTCAGAAAGGGGTGCGATTGGTTTTGGGGGGACGCCCAAGAACGCGCCTTCAATAAGGCATGCAACCTTCTATGTTCCAAGAGTGTTTTAGCCTTTTTTGACCCAGTAAAAAGTTAGTCCTTACGTGTGATGCGTCAGCTTACGGGGTGGGATGTGTTTTACAGCACATCAATGATGCGGGTAAATTGCAGCCCGTTGCTTATGTCTACAGGTCACTTTCGCGGGCGGAGCGCAGGTACAGTATGGTTGAGAAGGAGGCACTCGCGTGCGTGTACGGTGTCAAAAAGATGCACCAATACCTTTTCGGGGCCAAGTTTGCATTAGAAACCGACCACAAACCCCTCACGTCTCTACTATCGGAGTGCAAGGCAATCAACGCCAAAGCCTCGGCGCGCATTCAGCGGTGGGCACTCATGCTGGCGGCTTATGACTACACGATAAGGCACAGGCCAGGCACAGACAACTGTGCCGACGCGCTTAGCAGGCTACCCCTGGCGACCACAGAAGGGTCCAACGAACAGGACTGTGCGATGGTCATGGCAATCAATGCCTTTGAATCCACAGGTTCGCCCATGACAGCTCGCCAAATCAGAGCCTGGACGACCAGCGACCCCACGTTATCTCTAGTTAAAGATGTGTTTTAACCGGTGACTGGGCAGAGGCTCACGATGTCTGCCCCGAGGAGGTCAACCCTTCCATAGGCGCATGCATGAACTCTCACTACAGGCAGACTGCCTGATGTGGGGCAGCCGAGGCGTTATGTCCTTACGAGGCAGGGAGGCATTTGTCCGGGAGCTCCATCGCGAGCACCTGGGGATCGTCCTTATGAAGGCCATAGCCAGATCTTATGTCTGGTGGCTTGGCATTGACGCGGATTTGGAGCTCTGCGTCCGTCGGTGCACCATTTGTGCCCAACTCAGTAATGCCCCCTAGGGAGGCCCCCTTAAGCCCCTGGCCCTGGCCCACCAAACCGTGGTCGTGGGTGCATGTAGACGTTGCGGGCCCATTCATGGGCAAAATGTTCCTCGTAGTCTTTGATGCATTTTCAAAATGGATCGAGTGCACCATTTTAAACTCGGGCACCACCTCCACCACTGTGGAGAGCCTTAGAACCATGTTTGCAATGCACGGCATTCTTGACATATTGGTCAGTGATAATGGTCCGTGCTTCACCAGTGCAGAATTTCACAATTTTATAGTTGACCACGGTATAAATCACATTAAAACGGCACTTTTCAAGCCGGCCTCCAATGGCCAGGCGGAGCGAGCAGTGCAGATCATTAAACAAGGCATGCTCAGAATCCAAGGTACCACGCTGCAGAGCTGCCTGTTATGACTGCTGCTGGCATACAGATCTCGTCCGCATTCATTGACTGGGGTTCCCCCCGCACAACTATTGATGAAATGAACCTTAAAGACCAGGCTCTCGTTAATCCTCCCAGACATGCATGAAATTGTTGAGGCTAAACGTCAAAAACTAACTGAGTACCATGACCAAAATTCGAGGGGGAGGTGGAATGAGATAGGGGACAAAGTGTTTGTGCTAAACTATGGCTTGCAGAAACAGTAACAGACAAAGAGGGAAACAGGCTACTGGTAGTACAAATGGACAATGGCCAAACCTGCCGGAGGCATGTAGACCAAGTAAAAAGTAGATTCACTGATAACACTGAAGAACCAGAGGCAGACTACAAGGTGGAACACACACCACACTTGGTGGACAGACAGGTGGAACAACCTGAGGAAAGTGCAGTCTCAACAGACAGCCCAGGCGAGATACCAGCAATCACACCGAACAAAAAATAGGCACCAAGGCAAACAACTGAACCACAACTAATACGCTCCACGCAAGAGCGCAGACCACCTGAGAGACTGAATCTATAATGGCAATAAGACCTTGGGGGAGGGTGATGTCACGTATCTCACATTACTGTATATAACTGTATCTTACCATGCTATACATGACTGTAACTGGATAGGACCTGTAACAATAAGCATACCTTACCACCAGGGGTGCACTTGCAGGAGACACTCCATACCTGTCCCACTGAGGTATATAAAGGGAGGTCTCAGGCAAGTGCAGCACTGGAGAGCTGGAATTAAAGGTGCAGATCCTGAGTGACCTTGACTTCAGCATGTGTCTCGTGTAAGTCAGTACATTAGAGTCAGGACTTAACAAAGACTATGCATACAAAGGCTGCAGCACAAAGGGCCACCTCCAGCGAATGTGTAAGAGAAATATGACTCACTGTGTCGATGAAGAGTCTGCAGATGGCCATGAATCCAGCGCAGATTATGAAACGATAGGCAGAGAGGCAGCCCAGCTCCACGATGAGCCACATAGCATGTTTACCTGCACCACCGAGCGTTCCCCGCTGAAGATGGAAGTCGAGATAGATGGCATTCCAGTCTTCATAGAAGTGGACACGGGGGTGAGCCAGTCAGTGATGAATCAAGGAGCCTTTGAGAGGCTATGGGACAATCAAGCTGAACAACCCAAGTTGGTCCCAGTTCAGACAAAGCTGCGCAACTACACCGATGAAATTATCCCAGTCGTTGGAAGCACGAATGTAAAGCTACTCCATGATGGTGCAGTGCACAAGTTACCTCTGTGGATCATTGCAGGTGATGGACCAATGCTGCTTGGCAGAAGGTGGATGGAGAAGATCCATTGGAAGTGGGAAGACTTCGCCCCTACAGCGATCGACATCCTCCGCGCTCAGAGGCAAAGCAAGCCCTCACTTGAGGGTGGACCCGGCACCGGAGAGCAGACCAGCACAGCACCCGAGGCACAGACCGCTCAGCACGACTGCTTGGAGATGATCCAGCTGAGACGACCTGAATGCACCTTCCAGTCTCCAGTGGCAGGTCTCCGGTGGAAGAAAATCAGATCCAAAGGCGACTTCCCAGCATCGGTGGTAATATGTCCTTACTATACAATATAAATGCACACGAGGCCCATACTTGAGAGAAGATCACTCTGTGACCAGCAACCTTTATTAGCCAGCACTGAAGTGGAGAAGATGGGTGGAGTTTCCCCTTTTATATCTGAAAGTCCAGGATAGGAGTGTCTCCAACAAGTTCACCACCGAGTGGCCAGTGTTCTCACGGTGTACAACTTAGGTCAGTTTATACATTGATTACAATGACAGTAGAATACATGACATCACCTCCCCCCCAAAGTCTGATTGGGATCACAGGTTAAGTCTCTCTGGTGGTTTACGCTCCCTTGTAGAGCGCCTGAGTTGGGGCTCCGGTTGTTGGGCGCTGGCCTGAGTGTCTGCTGTTTGCGGTGCCCTAGGCCTGTCCGGACTGCCCACAGTGACTGGGCTCTCCTCCACTTGGATCCGGTGTTCGGTCACCTCTACATCGTGTTCTTCCTCTGCTTCTTTTATGGGGTTGCTGAACCTCCTTTTTGTTTGATCCACGTGTTTGCGGCAGATTTGTCCATTGGTAAGTTTAACTACCAGAATCATATTCCCCTCTTTGGCAATCACAGTGCCTGCGAGCTGTTTGGGCCCTGCAGCGTAATTGAGGACAAAGACAGGGTCATTGACATCAATACATCGCGCCCTCGCATTCCCGTCATGGTAGTCACATTGTGACTGACGCCTGCTCTCGACAATTTCTTTCATGGTGGGGTGTATGAAGGATAACCTGGTTTTGAGCATCCTTTTCATTAGCAGCTCTGTGGGTGGAACCCCTGTGAGCGAGTGTGGTCGGGATCTATTGGCCAACAGGAGGCATGATAAGCGGCTTTGTAGGGAACCCCCTTGAATTCTGAGCATCCCCTGTTTGATTATCTGCACTGCTCATTCCGCCTGGCCGTTTGAGGCCGGCTTGAATGGTGCCATTCCGACATGGTTGATACCATTTCCTGCCATGAAGTCCTGTAATTCAATGCTTGTAAAACACGGGCCATTGTCGCTGACCGAGATGTCCGGTAGACCATGGTCGGCGAACATTGCCCGTGGACTTTCTACCGTGGCAGAGGATCTGCTTGAATTGAGAATGTCACACTCGATCCATTTGGAGTAGGCGTCTACAACAACCAAAAACATTTTTTCCATGAAAGGACCTGCATAGTCCACATGGATGCGTGACCATGGCTTGGCGGGCCAGGACCAGGGGCTAAGGAGGGTTTCCCTGCGCGCATTGCCCAGCTGGGCACATGTGTTGCACCTGTGAACACAAAGTTCCAGATCTGCATCTATCCCTGGGCACCAAACGTGTGACCTGGCAATTGCCTTCATCATGACAATGCCCGGTGCTCATTGTGGAGTCCTCGGATGAACGCCTCTCTGCCCATCTGGGGCATGACCACTCGGTTTCCCCACAGTAGGCATCGGCCTGAATCAAGAGTTCATCCTTGCACCTGTGAAATGGTTTAAATTCCTCAGGGCATGCCCCATAGGTGGCTGCCCAGTCCCCATTCAGGACACATTTCTTGATTAAAGACAGTAGCCGGTCTCTATTTGTCCAGACTTTGATCTGACGGGCTGTCACGGGTGAGCCTTCGCTTTCGAAAGCTTCAACAGCCATGACCATCTCAGCAGCATGCTCGGTTGTCCCCTCAGTGGTGGCTAGTGGGAGCCTGCTGAGTGCATCGGCGCAGTTTTCGGTGCCGAATTGTATAGTCATAGGCGGCTAACATGAGTGTCCACCTCTGTATGTGGGCCGACGCATTTGCATTCATGGCCTTGTTGTCGGCCAAAAGGGACGTTAGGGATTGGTGATCTGTCTCCAGCTCAAATTTCCTGCCAAACAGGTACAGGTGCATTTTTTTTTACTGCATATACACATGTAAGTGCTTCCTTTTCTACCATCCCGTAGCCCCTTTCTGCCTGGGACAGACTTCTGGAGGCATAAGCTACCGGCTGTAACTGACCCTTGGCATTCACATGCTGCACCACACACCTGACCCCATAGGACGACGCATCGCACGTTAACACAAGTTTCTTACATGGGTCCTATAGCGTTAACAGATTGTTGGAGCATAACAAATTGCATGCTCTGTCAAAAGCACTTTCCTGGCTGTCCCCCCAGACCCAATCGCGACCTTTGTGTAGGTGCACGTGTAGCGGCTCTAGCAGCGTGCTCAATTTGGGAAGAAAGTTACCGAAATAGTTCAGGAGCCCCAGCAACGAACGCAGCTCTGTCGTGTTACAGGGTCTGGGTGCTCTCTGGATCGCTTCCATTTTGGACGCAGTAGGTCTGATCCCATCTGCTGCTACCCTCATCCCCAGGAATTCTATCCTTGGAGTTAGGAAGACACACTTTGCCTTTTTCAGTCGCAGACCTAACTAGTCCAGTCTGCGTAGCACCTCCTCCAGATTGTGGAGGTGTTCTTCAGTATCGCTACCCGTGATGAGGATGTCGTCTTGAAAAACCACCATCCTTTGAATCGACTTGAGCAGAATTTCCATGTTTCGTTGAAAGATCGCGGCGGCCGAGCGAATCCCGAACGGACATCTGTTGTACTCGAACAACCCCTTGTGTGTCGTGATGGTGGTCAGCTTCTTCAACTCACTCGCCAGCTCCTGGGTCATGTAAGCTGAGGTCAGGTCCAATTTTGAAAAAGGGTTTGCCACCGGATAGCGTCGCAAAGAGGTCCTCCGCTCTCGATAGTGGGTACTGGTCTTGGAGTGACACCCGATTGATGGTGGCCTTGTAATCACCATATATCCTGACCGATTCATCCACCTAGAGCACCGGCACAATCGGGCTCGCCCAGTCACTGAATTCGACTGGCGAGATGATGCCTTCCCTCAGCAGGCGGTCCAATTCGCCTTCTATCTTTTCCCGCATCACATACGGCACCACTCTGGCCTTGTGATGTACTGGCCTGGCGTCCGGGTTTATGTGAATCACTACCTTGGTCCCCATGAAAGTGCCAATGCCGGGTTGAAATAGTGAGTCAAATTTGTCCAGGACCTGTGAGCATGATATTCGCTCCACAGAAGAAATTGCATTGACATCGGCCCATTTCCAGTTCATGACAGCAAGCCAACTCCTCCCCAGCAGTGCGGGACCATCCCCCGGGACAATCCAGAGTGGCAACCTGTTCTCCAAATCTTTGTGGGTCACGACTACCGTGGCGCTGCCTAGCACCGGAATGATCTCATTTTATATGTCCGTAGCTGTGTATCAATCGGCAATAATTTTGGCCTCCTGGCCTTGCACGCCCACAACCTTTCGAACTGTTTGATACTCATCAGGGACTGGCTGGCCCCCGTGTCTAGCTCCATTGATACTGGGATGCCATTGAGGAGCACTTTCATCATTATCGGTGGCGTCCTGGTGTATGAACTGTATATGTGCTCCACATGAATTCGCTGAACTTCAGCTTCCAGCAATTTCCCTCAGTGTGCATTTGGCCTCGTAGGGCTTACATCAGGCCCGTCCTCCTCATACATCACCTGGCTGCAGGGTTCATGCACATACGTGCCAAATGACCGCTGACGTTGCAATTTCTGCAGGTATATTGCTGATAACTGCAAGCTCTGGCTATGTGTTTGCCTCCACACCTCCAACATGAGCCGTTGTTGGAAACAAAAGGTCCATTACCAGTCGATCATCTCTGACTGTCTCTGTAACTGTCCTTAAACGCACCATTGACAGGTGTTGATGGCCCCATTACTGGCCGTATTGTCCCTTGCGATGGCATGAATCGCCATTCAGCTTGCCATTGTCTCTGTTGAATTCCCCCTTTAGGTTCGACTACATGCTCGGGCATGTCCGATTGCCCCTGTCTGCCTAGAGAACTTTGTGCCACGTTAACAACATTGACTCCCTGTCCATTTGCTGCATTTAAGCCAAGATTTTTGTCAAACATCATTCTGGTCTCTTCCTCCTCTGAGATAAATGTCTGGGCCATCAAAGCCGCCGTTTCCAGGGTCAAGTCTTTGGCCTCAATCAGTTTCCTGAAAACACCAGCGTGCCCGATGCCCTCAATAAAAAAGTCTCGCAGCATCTCAGCTCTGCATGCATCTGGGACTTTACATAGGCTCGCCAGTCGCCGGAGGTCTGCCACGAAGTCTGGAACACTTTGCCCTTCTCACCGCCGGTGCGTGTAAAACCGGTGTCTCGCCATGTGCATGCTGCTCGCCGGTTTAAAGTTCAACTTACTGAGCTCTTCAAAAGTCTTGTCCGCCGGCTTCTCTGGTGCTAGAAGGTCTTTCATCAGGGAGTACGTCCTGGATCCACAAACTGTCAGGAGATGAGCCCTGCGTTTGTCGGCCGAATCCTGTCCCAACCATTCCTTAGTGACGAAACTTTGCTGTAGTCTCTCAATAAAATCGTCCCAATCATCACCAACACAGTACCTCTCGTCTGTGCTGCTAGTGGCCATGCTCGCGTGGTTTAAATCCCAGTTTCTCGTCGCCAATAATATGTCCTTACTATACAGTAAAAATGCACACGAGGCCCATAGTTGAGAGAAGGTCACTCTGTGACCAGTAATATTTATTCGCCAGCACTGAAGTGGAGAAGCTGGGTGGAGCTTCCCCTTTTATACCTGAAAGTGCAGGTTAGGAGTGTCTCCCACAAGTTCACCACCTAGTGGTCAGTGTTTTCACGGTGTACAAGTTAGGTCAGTTTATACATGGATTACAATGACAGTAGAATACATGACAAGTGGCAGAACCCGGGGAGAAGAGGATCACCGCAGTCGACATCGTGGATGGAGGAAAGATGGCGCCCAAACCACGAGGTGAGGCACTGAAGAAAAAGATGGCCGCAGCTAGACCACAAGGTGCAGCACTGATGGAGCAACGCAAGGCACCAAACGGAGAAGAGGACTGGGATAAAGCAAGCAAGGGTCTTAAAGGAGGCCTGCAACCCATTACAATTAAAGGGACAGTTCCATACACTCAAGCAATGTAATAGTAATTGTAAGTCAGAGACAAAATGTGTAATTGATCACGTAAAATGTCAAATGTAAAATGTAAACTGTATAAGTGATGATCAGAGTTGTGTACATGCAATGAGCAAGGAAAAGTCGCGCGATCATGTAAAATGTGTAATTGATCATCTGAATTGTGTACATGCAACCAGCGAGGAGAAGTCGCTCAATTATGTAAAATGTGTAATCGATGATCTGAAGTGTGCTGATGCAACCAGCGAGGAAAAGTCGCGCGATCGCGATCGGACCCATAGAGTTTCCATCATAAGTAATGAAAAGTTGTGCGACGCAGGATTTCAACTGCACGCAGCCAATGCAGCGGGCAGACATCCATCGGGAGCACACAGGTCCAGCGAGCTAACCAATGCTGTAGTCTGCATCCCGGGGACCAGAGTCATGCACCGTGGAGTGTGGCCACAAGCAGCCAACTCACACGAGCTGCAGAACAAGCAAACTCAGCAGGGCAACGGCACAGGTATTGATACCCTGCCCCTGATCGGCTCCACCTCTCAGACACATGATGGCACCAACTGCCACGAGCCTGAAAGAGCAGACTGTGCTAAGGCGCAGTCCCCAGACTCCATCGCCACCAAGGCCATAACCGTAAATGAAGAGTCGCCCGGCACAGTTCCCCCAAAGGGGACCGGGACCAGTCAGGATCCCAAACCAAACAACGCCCAGGCCAGCGAGTCAGCAGTCCCCTGTGCACTGCTAGACGACAGCTCCTCAGGGAGCAGCAGCGATCCAGGGTGCAACAAAAGGACAGGGAGGTCACAGGCATCTGTGAACCGGCCCGACGCTAGGGACCATGGCAAGCCACCATGTAATGTGGGCACTTTGGGCCCGAATAAAGTAGAGCCAGGTTTGCACCTCAGTGAGTTTACAGTATTCAGTCTATCGAGTTATTACATACATAACACCCACTCTATGTTATGCTAGAACTCCGTTATGTCTCCGTTACCGCAGGAATCGCAGGATAGCTAAGATGAATACGTGGCTTGAGGAGTGGTGCAGAAGGGAGGGATTCAAATTCCTGGGACATTGGAACCGATTCTGGGGAAGGTGGGACCAGTACAAACCGGACGGTCTGCACCTGGGCAGGACCGGAACCAATGTCCTCGGGAGAGTGTCTGCTAGTGCTGTTGGGGAGGGGTTAAACTAATATGGCAGGGGGATGAGAACCTATGCAAGGAGACAGAGGGAAATAGAATGGGGGCAGAAGCAAAAGATAGAAAGAAGAAAAGTAGAAGTGGAGGGCAGAGAAACCCAAGGCAAAAATCAAAAAGGGCCACATTACAGCAAAATTCTAAAGGGGCAAAGTGTGTTAAAAAGACAAGCCTGAAGGCTCTGTGCCTCAATGCGAGGAATATTCGTAATAAGGTAGACAAATTAACTGCGCAGGAAGCAATTAAAGAATATGATATAATTGGCATCACAGAGATATGGCTTCAGGATGACTAGGGCTGGGAACTCAACATCCAGGGGTATTCAACATTCAGGAAGGATAGACAGAAAGGAAAAGGAGATGGGATAGCGTTGCTGGTTAAAGAGGAAATTAACGCAATCGTAAGGAAGGACATTAGCTTGGATGATGTGGAATCTATATGGGTGGAGCTGCGGAATACCAAAGGGCAGAAAACACTAATGTGAGTTGTATACAGACGACCAAACAGCAGTAGTGAGGTTGGAGACAACATCAAACAAGAAATTAGGGATGCATGCAATAAAGGTACAGCAGTTATCATGGGCGACTTTAATCTACATCTAGATTGGGCTAACCAAACTGGTAGTAGTACGGTGGAGGAGGATTTCCTGGAGTGTATTGGGGATGGTTTTCGAGACCAATATGTTGAGGAACCAACTAGAGGGCTGGCCATCCTAAACTGGGTGATGTGTAATGAGAAGGGACTAATTAGCAATCTTGTTGTGGGAGGCCCTTGGGGAAGAGTGACCATAATATGGTAGAATTCTTTATTAAGATGGAGAGTGACACAGTTAATTCAGAGACTAGGCTCCTGAACTTAAGGAAAGATAACTTTGATGGTATGAGATGTGAATTGGCTAGAATAGACTGGTGAATGATACTTAAAGGGGTGTCAGTGGATCGGCAATGGCAAACATTTAAAGATCACATGGATGAAACAATTGTTCATTCCTGTCTGGAGTAAAAATAAAACGGGGAAGATGGCTCCATCGTGGCGAACAAGGGAAATTAAGGTTAGTGTTAAATACAAGGAAGAGGCATATGAATTGGCCAGAGAAAGCAGCAAACCTGAGGACTGGGAGAAATTTATAATTCAGCAGATGAGGACAAAGGATTTAATTGAAGGAGCATGAGAGGAAGCTTCCTGGGAACATAAAAACTGACTGCAAAAGCTTCTATAAATATGTGAAGAGAAAAAGATTAGTGAAGACAAACCTAGGTCCCTTGCAGTCAGAATCAGATGAATTTATAATGGGGAACAAAGAAATGGCAGACCAGTTGAACAAATACTTTGGTTCTGTCTTCACGAAGGAAGACACAAATAACCTTCCGGAAATACTAGGGGACCGAGGGTCTAGTGAGAAGGAGGAACTGAAGGAAATCCTTATTAGTCAAGAAGTGTGTTAGGGAAATTGATGGGATTGAAGGCCGATAAGTCCCCAGAGCCTGGTAGGCTGCATCCCAGAGTACTTAAGGAAGTGGCCCTAAAAATAGTGGATGCATTGGTGATCATTTTCCAACAGTCTATCGACTCTGGATCAGTCCCTATGGACTGGAGGGTAGCTAATGTAACACCACTTGTTAAAAAAGGAGGGAG
The DNA here is from genome assembly GCF_044704955.1 of Pristiophorus japonicus. NCBI lineage: Eukaryota > Metazoa > Chordata > Chondrichthyes > Pristiophoridae > Pristiophorus > Pristiophorus japonicus. Next base: position 17,793,349 of record NC_091991.1, read on the forward strand.
AGAGAAAACAGGTAATTATAGACCGGTTAGCCTGACATTAGTAGTGGGGAAAATGTTGGAATCAATTATTAAAGATGAGATAGCAGTGCATTTGGAAAGCAGTGACAGGATCAGTCCAAGTCAGCATGGATTTATGAAAGGGAAATCATGCTTGACAAATCTTCTAAAGTTTTTTGAGGATGTAACTTGTAGAGTGGACAAGGGAGAACCAGTGGATGTGGTGTATTTGGACTTTCCAAGGGCTTTTGACAAGGCCCCACACAAGAGATTGGTGTGCAAAATTAAAGCACATGGTATTGGGGGCAATGTACTGACGTGGATAGAGAACTGGTTGGCAGACAGGAAGCAGAGAGTTGGGATAAACGGGTCCTTTTCAGAATGGAAGGCAGTGATTAGTGGGGTGCCGCAGGGCTCAGCGCTGGGACCATAGCTCTTTACAATATACATCAATGATTTAGATGAAAGAATTGAGTGTAATATCTTCAAGTTTGCAGTTGACACTAAGCTGGGTGGCGGTGTGAGCTGTGAGGAGGAAGCCAAGAGGCTGCAGGGTGACTTGGACAGGTTAGGTGAGTGGGCAAATGCATGGCAGATGCAGTATAATGTGGATAAATGTGAGGTTCTCCACTTTGGTGGCAAAAACATGATGGCAGAATATTATCTGAATGGCGGCAGATTAGGAAAAGGGGAGGTGCAACGAGACCTGGGTGTCATGGTACATCAGTCATTGAAAGTTGACATGCAGGTACAGCAGGCGGTGAAGAAAGCAAATGGTCTTCATAGCTAGGGGATTTGAGTATAGGAGCAGGGAGGTCTTACTGCAGTTGTACAGGATGTTGGTGAGGCCTCACTTGGAATATTGTGTTCAGTTTTGGTCTGCTAATCTGAGAAGAATGTTGTTGCTATTGAGGGAGTGCAGCGAAGGCTCACCAGGCTAATTCCCAGGATGGCAAGACTGACATATGAGGAGAAACTGGATCAACTGGGCCTGTATTCACTGGAGCTTAGAAGGATGAGAGGGGATCTCATAGAAACATATAAAATTCTGACAGGACTGAACAGGTTAGATGCAGGAACAAAGTAAACTTGCGCAAAACATAAAAACAGATAGTAAAAGCTTTTACCGATATATAAAACAGAAGAGCGTGACTAAAGTAAATGTTGGTCCCTTAGAAGATAAGAAAGGGGATTTAATAATGGGAAATGTAGAAATGGCTGAGACCTTAAATAATTATTTTGCTTCGGTCTTCACAGTGGAAGACACAAAAACCATGCCAAACATTGCTGGTCACGGGAATGTGGGAAGGGAGGACCTTGAGACAATCACTATCACTCGGGAGGTAGTGCTGGACAAGCTAATGGGACTCAAGGTAGACAAGTCCCCTGGTCCTGATGAAATGCATCCCAGGGTATTAAAAGAGATGGCGGAAGTTATAGCAGATGCATTCATTATAATCTACCAAAATTTTCTGGACTCTGGGGAGGTACCAGCGGATTGGAAAGCAGCTAATGTAACGCCTCTGTTTAAAAAAGGGGGCAGATAAAAGGCAGGTAACTATAAGCCGGTTAGTTTAACATCTGTAGTGGGGAAAATGCTTGAAGCTATCATTAAGTAAGAAATAGCGGGACATCTAGATAGGAATAGTGCAATCAAGCAGATGCAACATGGATTCATGAAGGGGAAATCATGTTTAACTAATTTACTGGAATTCTTTGAGGATATAACAAGCATGGTGGTTAGAGGTGTACCGATAGATGTGGTGTATTTAGATTTCCAAAGGCATTCGATAAGGTGCCACACAAAAGGTTACTGCAGAAGATAAAGGTACGCGGAGTCAGAGGAAATGTATTAGCATGGATCGAGAATTGGCTGGCTAACAGAAAGCAGAGAGTCGGGATAAAGGGGTCCTTTTCGGGTTGGAAATTGGTGGTTAGTGGTGTGCCACAGGGATCGGTGCTGGGACCACAACTGTTTACAATATACATAGATGACCTGGAAGAGGGGACAGAGTGTAGTGTAACAAAATTTGCAGATGACACAAAGATTAGTGGGAAAGCGGGTTGTGTAGAGGACTCAGAGAGGCTGCAAAGAGATTTAGATAGATTAAGCGAATGGGCTAAGGTTTGGCAGATGGAATACAATGTCGGAAAATGTGAGGTCATTCACCTTGGAAAAAAAAACAGTAAACGGGAATATTATTTGAATGGGGAGAAATTACAACATGCTGCAGTGTAGAGGGACCTGGGGGTCCTTGTGCAGGAATCCCAAAAAGTTAGTTTGCAGGTGCAGCAGGTAAGCAGGAAGGCAAATGGAATGTTGGCCTTCATTGCGAGAGGGATGGAGTACAAAAGCAGGGAGGTCTTGCTGCAACTGTACAGGGTATTGGTGAGGCTGCACCTGGAGTACTGCATGCAGTTTTGTTCACCTTGCTTAAGGAAGGATATACTAACCTTGGAGGGGGTACAGAGACGATTCACTAGGCTGATTCCGGAGAGGAGGGGGTTACCTTATGTTGATGATAGTAGACTGGGTCTTTACTCGTTGGAGTTCAGAAGGATGAGGGGTGATCTTATAGAAACATTCAAAATAATGAAAGGGATAGACAAGATAGAGGCAGAGAGGTTGTTTCCACTGGTCGGGAAGACTATAACTAGGGGGCACAGCCTCAAAATACCGGGGAGCCAATTTAAAACTGAGTTGAGAAGGAATTTCTTCTCCCAGAGGGTTGTGAACCTGTGGAATTCTCTGCCCAAGGAAGCAGTTGAGGCTAGCTCATTGAATGTATTCAAATCACAGATAGATAGATTTTTAACCAATAAGGGAATTAAGGGTTATGGGGAGCGGGCGGGTAAGTGGAGCTGAGTCCACGGCCAGATCAGCCATGATCTTTTTGAATGGCAGAGCAGGCTCGAGGGGCTAGATGACCTAATCCTGTTCCTAATTCTTATGTTCTTATGTTCTTATATAGATGTTGGGGAAGTTCATAATCAGGGACACAGTCTAAGGATGAGGGGTAAGCCATTTAGGACTGAGATGAGGAGAAACTTCTTCACTCAGAGAGTTATTAACCTGTGGAATTCTCGAGTGCAGAGAGTTGTTGATGCCAATTCATTGGATATATTCAAGAGGGAGTTAGATGTGGCTCTTATGGCTAAAGGGTTCAAGGGGTATGGAGAGTAAGCAGGAAAAGGGTACTGAGATGACTGATCTTCCATGATCGTATTGAATGATGGTGCAGGCTCAAAGGGCCGAATGGCCTACTCCTGCATCTATTTTCTTTGTTTCTATGTTAGGTTATGTCTCCACAAGATCCTGCAAATCTCCTGGGAGGACAGATGCACCAACGTTAGCATCCTCAACCAGGCCAACATCCGCAGCATTGAAGCATTGACCACACTTGATCAGCTCCGCTGGGCAGGCCACATTGTTCGCATGCCAGACACGAGACTCCCAAAGCAAGCGCTCTACTCGGTACTCCTTCACGGCAAATGAGCCAAAGATGGGCAGCGGAAACGTTACAAGGACACCCTCAAAGCCTCCCTGATAAAGTGCAACATCCTTACTGACACCTGGGAGTCCCTGGCCAAAAACCGCCCTAAGTGGAGGAAGTGCATCCAGGCGGGTGCTGAGCACCTTGAGAGCGTGCAGAAATCAAGCACAGGCAGCGGAAAGAGCATGTGGCAAACCAGTACCACCCACCCCTTCCCTCAACGACTGCTATCCCACCTGTGACAGGAGTCCACAGTGGTTCACGTATTGGACTGTTCAGCCACCTAAGGACTCATTCTTAAAGTGAAAGCAAATCTTCCTCGATTCCGAGAGATTGCCTATGATATGTTAGAACTCCTGATACTTGATTACTATTGTTATGTATGAATATTCTGACTGGATACTGTGAGCTCCAAGTAAAGTGTGACCTTAGACTTTTATTGCCGGTCTCCAGAGTGTCTCTCTAGCCTGTGAGGCCTCCTTAAGTACCTGTGCTCCCAAGGGATTGTGGGATCCCTTGGGACTCCAGGGGATGAGCCCTCTGGTGGCTGTACAAGGTATATACATGTTTACATATATAACAACTATCTGTTCCCCTCCCCCGTTATTTTCTTTTGTTCTATCTCGGGGTGCCCTTATATTTACAACTCTGTCTTTTCCCTTTATTGTTGCTGACTCAGCTGCGCCTGTATTTCAGATCCCCAGCAGATACAGTGTTTTGGTTTTATTTCTATTCTTGTCCAGTCTGTACTGGACGAAAAAGAAACAATGATGTCTCCCAAGGCCATTGTTACAGACTGGGTTGCAGCATGTATGCAATGAATTTTGCTTGTGGACAAAATGTTACAAATTAAGACATGATTGAATTATCCTTTAATGTTATTGATGTGAATGTATTGATCTTGCTCCTGGTTATCTTTCCACAACATTCGATTTGTTGCAAAAGTTGGTACTCTGTACAGCATCTACTCAAATTGTAGCCATCTGATTGAATCGCACTTTTCGGCAGTGCCTCAGGACATGATACATTTCACAAGGGTCTGTTGTTCTTTTTGGGATCAACTTTATTAATATGTTTTTGTTACGTGGGTAATAAATAGTGCAGTGAGGTAGCTGATTAGTGTCCTTGCGACAAACAAGGGCGGAACATGAGAAGGAATACCGTTGTCCTTTTCAAAGTTACAATTTGCCTGAGGCTATTAATAAGATTGAGTCTTTTCTTTTGCACCCATCAGTTATAGCAGTATAAAAGAAGATTGCTCTGAGACTTTGAGACTTCACCAGCAAAATATCTAACTATCTTGATTCCTTTCCAAGCGCATTTAAATTTAAAGCTTTAAATTTGTAACAGCAATCATATATTGGCAGTTGCCCAACTGTTAGCTCAGTCTTGGCAGAATTCAGTATGTGCACAGATTTATCGGAATAATCTGTATTAATGAGTGAGCTGTGAAAACGAACATATCTACAAATGCAAATTGGGGCCATTTGCTTTTTTTAAAACTTTTGTAAAAAAGATTTTGAGTCTTTCCACATGGCTTTGTATGCGCACAATCATTTTGGCAACTATTCCTGATGTGAGGAATTTTGTGTCTCCCTGGGGAAATCAAGGGACGCCTCATAGTATAGAGAAGAAATGGTTTGAAATTAAAGGCTGTTTATGGTTGTTCTCTGTGGGTTTTAAGTCATAAAGGAATGCTACCACTACAATTGTTCTATATTTGTGTTTGTCACTAACTATTGAGGATATACAAATGATTGAAATCATTAGCTATTTGGTTAAATATAGTTTCAATATTTTCAGAACTTTACTAATGACACTTATTCTAAAGATACAGATGGAATTGGGGGTAATATACTAACATGGATTGAGGATTGGTTAACGGACAGAAAACAAAGAGTAGGAATAAACGGGTCATTTTCAGGTTGGCAGGCTGTAACTGCTGAGGTGCCACAAGGATCAGTGTTTGGGCCCCAGCTATTCACAATCTATGTCAATGAGTTCGAAGAAGGGACCAAATGTAATATATCCAAGTTTGCTGATGATACAAAGCTAGGTGCGAATGTAAGTTGTGAGGAGGATGCAAAGAGACTTCAAGGGGATATAGACAGGTTAAGAGAATGGGCAAGAACATGGCAAATGGAATATAATGTGGAGAAATGTGAAGTTATCCACTTTGGTAGGAAAAATAGAAAAGCAGAGTATTTTTTAAATGGTGAGAGATTGGGAAGTGTTGGTGTTCAGAAGGACTGAAAGTTAACATGCAGGTACAGCAAGCAATTAAGAAAGCAAATAGTATGTTGGCCTTTATTACAAGAAGATTTGAGTATAAGAGTAAAGACGTCTTACTGCAATTATACAGGGCCCTGGTGAGACCGCACCTGGAGTATTGTGTACAGTTTTGGTTTTGTTACCTAAGAAAGGATATATTTACCATTGAGAGAGTGCAACGAAGGTTCACTAGCCTGATTCCTGAGATGGGGGGATTGTCCTATGAGGAGAGATTGAGTAGACAAGGCCTATATTCTCTAGATTTTAGAACAATGAGAAGTGATCTGATTGAAACATACAAAATTCTCACAGGGATTGATAGTGTTATGTAATAACTCGATAGACTGAATACTATAAACTAACACAGGTACAAACCTGGCTCTGCTTTATTAGGGCCCAAAGTGATTACGTTACATGATGGCTTGCCTTTTATACCTGGGCCGCGCACACGTGAGTACAGCCCAATGACCTCTGACAGTGGTGCCCCCTGGTGGCTAGTAACCCCAAGCATAGATACATGACAATATCCCCCTTTAAGATATTAGTAACAGTCTTTTTACAAATTGAGATGGTCCAGGGCTTTCCGCTCCCGAGTTGATCGTCTCAGTTCAACTCCAGCCTTGGGTGAGCGTTCTGAGTCTGTTATAACTGGGGGCTGGGTAGCAGATCTGATGGGAGTGGCAATGACCATGTCAGGGATTGAAAGTCCAGATTCATTGATGACAGCGGAGTCCTCTGATGACTGAGGGTATGACTGAGGGTAGGTTGGTTGGTCACTGATTGTGTTCTCCTCAGACTGTTCCGGTTCATCCCTGTGCCGCAGCTTTATCTGATCAACATGATTCCTGCATCTTTGCCCATTCTTGAGCATGACAATAAACACTTTGTTGCCCTCGTTGGCCGTAACAGTACCGGCGATCCACTTGGGATCTTGACCATAATTTAGCACATACACAGGATCGTTAACAGAAATGTCGTGTGACACAGCAGCACGATCATGATACCACTGCTGACTTTGATGTCTGTATGCAACATGATTGTTCAAGTCAGGCTGGACAAGAGAGAATGTAAGGGGAGGTGTGTGTTGTGGTCTCTATGAGGGGGTCAGGTTCCCTTCTGACCAATTTGAGCGGTTTCGAATCGCTCCCCCTCCCTTGGGTTCTGTACTCTGGATTTATTTGGGGGGGGGTGCGGTTGACAAAAGTGCAGAGGACACTGGTTTGATGCAAAGGACTTTGGTTTTATTACAGTCAGGGTAACACAGGCTAATTACTCTAGTAAGAAAATACACGACCAAACTTACAATCACTCTACTAAAGGACAGTACAAGGAAAGGTACAAGGTCAAACTTATAATCACTCTAATAAAGTACCATACACTACACATTCAAAGGGGGTTGCAGTAAAATTATACCTCCCACCTCCCAATACCTAATTCTAGCTGGGTTAGACTCCAGGGTAGGCAGGGACTTATGCTTACCAATCCTTTTGTTGGTTAATGGTAGATGTTGATGTTCTTCCTTCCTTCAGGACTTCAAGACTTCGAGGCTGGAGAGTCTCGTCCCTCTCTCTCCTCTCTCTCTCTCCTCTCTCTTCTCTCTCCCCTCTCTTCTCTCTAACCTCTGTTGAAAACAGTGGCCAGTTATACGATTTCAGTGTTCTAATCTTGCCGCCCAATCTGTTCACAATCCTTTGTATAATTTTGGTGGGCTTGGTTCTTCTTTGTAATATTTTGTCGGGCTCGTTAAAGTTGATATGTCTTGGGTGGGTTGATGTTTGAAAAACTGTTTCCTGATGGAAATATTAGTTTGGTAATTGCAATGTCCTTTTGTGCTTAGTCTTTCACATACAGGCTGGATTGGGCCTCTTTGTGATGTATATGCTGAAATGGTTTGTCCAGACCCATGTTGATGGGGAGCTATCTCTGGGTGATACTGTGATGGTAATGTCTCTTGTGGAGGAAGATTTCCAAATACTCATTCTTCCAGACAGGTTAACTCAGTCCTCACACGCAGACAGTTCCAATAATCAAGTGGGCTTCCTTTGTTCCCTAGGTCTGCCCACAGGCTTGAATTTGTCTTGTAAAAGTTCATAATTCTATTAAAGTTCGTAGTTTCTTCCATAACCACTTTAGATTTCCAAACTTTTCGGTAGATAGTCCCAAATTAAATTTCCTTTCGAATGAGCCCAAACACAGGGGCGGGGTTCTGGTGAATTTTGCTCTCTGCAAGAGCTTGGTCTTGAGACCTTGCTTCATCAATAGTTCAGCAGGGGGGGACCCCGGTACGCGTGTGGGGTCTTGTCCTGTAACTAAGCAATATGCACGACAAGCGAGTCTGCAGTGAACCCTGAGTTACACGTTTCTTACACTGCTTGATGGTTTGGACAGCACGTTCTGCTTAACCATTAAAATCAGGTTTGAATGGTGCTGACCTCACATGTTTGATACCATTGAGTTTCATGAACTCGTGAAACTCCAGACGAGTGAAGCAAGGTCCGTTGTCGCTTATAACGATGTCAGGCAGACCATGAGTGGCAAACATGACACGAAGGCTCTCAATGGTAGTTGTGGATGTACTGGATGACATAATTATACACTCTATCCACTTGGAATATGCATCCACCACAACTAAAAACATCTTTCCCAAAAAGGGACCTGCAAAGTCTATGGATTCTGGACCATGGTTTAGATGGCCATGACCACAGACTCAGTAGCGATTCCATTGGTGCTTTACTTAGCTGCATGCAAGTGTTGCATTGCTGCACACATGATTCCAGATCAGAGTCAATTCCAGGCCACCATACATGAGACCTGGCAATGGCTTCCATCATGACAATACCGGGATGAATGCTATGTAGATCATGTACAAATTTCTCTCTGCCTTTCTTAGGCATAACAACACGATTACCCCACAGTAAACAATCTGACTAAATGGATAGTTTGTCTTTGCGACGAATGTAAGGTTTGGTCTCATCACCCATTTGCTTGGGTATGTCAGACCAATCACCACTAAGGACACAACATTTCACAACCGATAATATCGGGTCTTGGCTGGTCCAGGTCTTAACTTGTTGAGCCATGACAGGGGTTCCTTCATTTTCAAAAGCATCCATAACTAATAGTCGGTCTGCAGGTTGTGGTGCCTCCACCTCCGGTGTGGGCAACAGCAGATGGCTCAGTGCATCGGCACAATTCTCAGTGCCAGGTCTATAACGAATTACATAATCATAGGCAGATAATGTCAGCGCCCACCTCTGGATGCGGGACGATGCATTGGTATTTATACCTTTGTTTTCCGAAAACAATGAAATCTGTTTCCAGTTCAAACCGAAGACCAAACAGGTACTGATGCATCTTTTTAACTCCATACACACAGACTAATGCTTCTTTTTCTACCATGCTGTAGGCTCTTTCCGCCTTTGACAAACTTTTAGAAGCATACGCAACAGGTTGTAGTTTACCCGACTCATTAGCTTGTTGGAGCACGAAACCAACTCTGTATGACGAAGCATCACAGGCCAAAACTAGATGCTTACACGGATCATAATGTACCAGCAGCTTGTTAGAGCAAAGCAGATTGGTTGCTTTCTCAAAAGCTCTATCTTGCAACACACTCCAAACCCAGTTGTCGCCTTTTCTTAGCAGCATATGCAGTGGCTCTAATGAAGTGCTCAATCTCGGTAAGAAATTACCGAAGTAGTTGAGTAGACCAAGGAACGAACGCAGCTCCGTCACATTCTGAGGCTTGGGTGCATTTTTTGATAGCCTTAGTTTTTGAGTCCGTAGGCCTGATGACATCAGCAGCAATTTTCCTCCCCAGGAATTCGACTTCCGGTGCCATGAAGACGCACTTCGAATGTTTCAGTCTGAGTCCCACTTTGTCCAGACGATGTAGAACCTCTTCCAGGTTGTTCAGATGTTCGGCGGCGTCACGATCTGTGACCAGAATGTCATCTTGGAACACGACAGTTCTAGGGACAGACTTCAGTGGACTCTCCACGTTCCTCTGAAATATGGCTGCAGCCGAGCGAATTCTGAAAGGACACCTGTTGTAGATAAACAGTCCTTTATGAGTGTTGATGCACGTAAGTTTCTTCGACATCTCGACCAACTCCTGTGTCATGTAGGCCGACGGCAGATCCAATTTAGTGAACGACTTCCCCCTGGCTAGCGTTGCAAACAGGTCATCAGCCTTCGATAACGGTATTGATCCTGTTTCGAAACTCGGTTGATCGTAACCTTGTAGTCTCCACAAATCCTGAGAGTGCCATCAGTCTTCAACACAGGAACAATGGGGCTGGCCCATTCATTAAATTTGACTGGTGATATGACCCCTGCACACTGGAGTCTGTCCAGTTCGATTTCGAACTTCTCCCTCATCATGTACGAAGCTTTATGAAGGATGGGTCTTGCATCCGAGTCCATGTGGATCTGCACCTTGACACCCATGAAGTTGCCGATGCCTGGTTCAAACAGCGAGGGGAACTTGCTCAGCACTTGAGCACATGGAGTATCATCCTCCTCCGACAGCGCTTTGATGTCATTCCAATTCCATTTGATTCTTTTCTAGCCAATTTCTGCTGAACATTGTTGGACCATTGCCTGGAACAATCCTTAATGGTAAATCATGAACCGCATCATCATATGACACCTTGACTACTGCACTGCCAATCACCGTTATGAGTTCTTGAGTGTACTTACACAACTTGGCATTGACTGGACTCAGTTTAGGCCTCACAGCCTTAGTATCTCACAGCTTGTCTAATATCCTCTGGCTCATTATTGATTGACTTGCACCCATGTCCAATTCCTTTGGTACCGGCACACCGTTAAGTTTCACATTAATCATTATCGCTTGGCTCTTTGTTAGGAATGAATACAGTCCATACACTTCCTCTTCTGGTATCTCAGATTGCATATCCGGATACGCGCTATACTGGTCATCATCCTCCACATGGTGTGTCACAGCACGCTTGCTCAGTTGCGGACACATGCCCTGAAGGTGCTCCAGTCTTGAACAGCCTTTACAAATGTACTGTTTAAACCGACACTGATGAGGCCGATGATTGCCCCCACAACGCCAAAATGGTGAAATCAGATTAATTCCCATTGGCGGACTTTGGACAGCCACAGGTTTCGCATATGCAGTCGAGTAGGCCCTACCATATGCAACTCTGCCAAACGACGATACAATCTTGTTTACAGTATTTGCCGAGTTCCGATTTTTCAATGATATCTGCGTTAAGTTTTTTCCATCGTCATGCATGCCTGGGCAATCGCGATGGCCTTGCTCAAATCCAGCGTCTCCGCTGCTAGTAGTTTACGCAGGATCACCTCGTGGTCGATGCCGATTACAAAGAAGTCCCGCAGCATGTCTCCCAACGCGTTTTCGAACTTACGCGATCCAGCTAGACGTCTTAAGTCGGCAACGAATTCCGACACACCTGGCCCTCAGACTGAACGCGCGTGTAGAATCGACATCGTGAGATGATGATGCCTTCTTCTGGTTTGAGATGATCACATACCAGAGCACACAATTCCTCATAGTCCTTGTCCATTGGGCTTGCAGGCGAGAGAAGATTCTTTATGAGTCCATAGATTTTCGGACCACAAACCGTGAGGAAGACCGCCCTGCACCTAACTGCATCAGTGGGTTCCTCCAATTTGTTGGCCACGAAGTACTAGTCCAGGCAAGCTACAAAATCTGCCAAGTCCTCTCCCTCCACGAATCTCTTCACAATTCCAAATGTGCCTATTTATGCATGCAAAGGTTCATAAGTTACCTCGTCGGCAAATGTTATGTATGTAATAACTTGACAGACTGAATACTGTAAACTAACACAGGTACAAACCTGGCTCTGCTTTATTAGTGCCCATAGTGATTACATTACACGATGGCTTGCCTTTTATACCTGGGCTGCACACATGTGCGTACAACAGTGGCGCCCCCTGGTGGCTTGTAACCCCAAGCATACATACATGACAGATAGGGTAGATGCAGGGAAGATGTTTCCTCTGGCTGAGAAGTCTAACACCAGGGGTCACAGAATAAGGTGTTGGCCATTTAGGACTGAGATGGGTAGAAACATTTTCACTCAGAGGCTGATGAATCTCTGGAATGCTCTACCACAGAGGGCTCAGTCTTTGAGTATATTCAAGACAGAGATTGATAAATTTTTGGATATTAAGGGAATCAAGGGATATAGGGATAGTGCAGGAAAGTGGAATTGAGGTAGAAGATCAGCCATGATTTCATTGAATGGCGGAGTAGGCTCAAGGGGCCGAATGGCCTACTCCTGCTCCTAATTCTTATGTTCTTATTAAGATACCTTATAGGCCTAGTTACCATTTGCACACTTTTGCTGGTTGGAAAAGGCATCTGCTATCCTATACCGAAGTAGTGAAAGTCAGCTAGTCCTGTTTGTAACTACTAGTAGAACTCTATGGTATTGCCCATGGAAAGTCAGCATGAGGCAAATTTCCTTCAGAGTGCATTTGTGATGCTGAAGGTATCGAGATCTACAGAACTGGAGCTTATTTAGTGGTAGGGAAATGCAGGCACGACTGTGTTTCACAGAGGGGTGAAATTCAACTTCAAAGATGGCGTAAAAGTGGTTGTAGAAAGAAAGACTTGCATTTATAGTGCATTTCATGACCCCAGAACACCCCAAAGCGCTTTACAGCCAATGAAGTACATTTTAAATGTAGTCACTGTTGTAATGTAGATAACCAGCCACCCATTACACATCCTAATCGATTTTCCTTTTCATTGGGAAAGGATTAGTAGGCACGGTACGTAGCAGATAGCTGTTCAACCCACGCAATGTCAAAATTAATATTCTTTCTCCGCTCCACCTTTAGAAGAATGATTATTAAGCTGCCTCCCTTGTGGTGTTTTAATATAAAAACAGAAAACAGATCAGGCAATCTCTGTCGAAAGGGGTTGATCATCAATCAGAAACATTAACTCTGTTTCTCTCTCTGCAGGGGCTGCCTGACATTCTTGAGTATTTCCAGCATTTTCCATTTTTGTTTTAGATTTCCAACATCTGCAGTATTTTGCTTTGTACTAGTGTTTTAATATAGCTGTTTTTACATTTCTGAAGCTTATTTTGATTTGACAACAGTTAGCTGGGGAGCATTATTAGATACGAGACTAGTTGGAACTGGATAGGAGAGTTAGTGCTGGCGGATGCAGCTTGGGGTAATTTATGACACATTTATACCCTGTGACTGCTTAACCTACCATGTAGCGGCGAAAATCTTTCACAGCCTTTGCCTGGTGTCATCGGGGTGGTAGCAGACACAAAATAGGGTCAGTAGCCTCACCGTCCAATTAACAACGGCGATGCAGCAGGCTCCATTTTAAAAGGGCCCGACTGCCAGGTGTCCAAAACATTCGCCTGTTTCAGGCGATAGGCCCCTTTTAATATGGAAATTGAGGTGCTATGAGATAAATGAGGCCCTGGATTGTCATTTTTGGCCAGAGCCTGCGGCATGCAGTTCCTCGAGCAATGGAATCGAAAAGACTCACCAACAGTAAATGTGGAATTAATTTTGTGGGCTCCAGAGGAACAGGAGTGCTCCTCCAGCGCCCACAAGAAGAATATTGGCCACTGTTGTCCTGGGATCCCCCCACCGTCCACAATTACAACTCTCTCGCCCCGCTCCTCCCCCCCCCCCACCGTTCCCCCGTAACTTGTCACGTTGGCGCCCAGCGAACTCCATCGAGACGCCTGTTTGGCACCCCGAAACTTGTCTGCTAAGTTTAAATTAGGCCAGAGCCTGAAAACGGCAGGTAATCTTGTTCACCACTGAACAGGTTGAGGAGGTTGGGCCTCTACTAATTGGAATCCAGAAGAATGAGAGGTAAACTTATCAAAACGTATAAGATTATGAAGGGGCTTTGACAAAGTGGATGCAAAGAGGATGTTTCCACTGATAGGGGAGACTAGAACTAGGGGGCATAATCTTAGAATAAGGGGCCGCCCATTTAAAACTAGATGAGGAGAAATTTCTTCTCTCAGAGGATTGTAAATCTGTGGAATTCGTTGCCTCAGAGAGCTGTGGAAGCTGGGACATTGAATAAATTTAAGACAGAGATCGACAGTTTCTTAACCGATAAGGGATTAAGAGGTTATGGGGAGCGGGCGAGGAATTGGACCTGAGTCCATGATCGGATCAGCCATGATCATATTAAATGATGTAGCAGGCTCGAGGGGCCATATGGCCTACTCCTGCTCTTATTTCTCATGCTCTTATGTTCTTAACAGACGGTCTGCCGCCCATAAGACAAAATCGATCCCAGGGACTCGTTTTTTATCCACTTGTTACCAGGTTATTTTACTTCAGTGTAGAATAAAGGAGAAAGAGGTCGCCTGAAAATGTTATGACTTAAAAATTCTTGCAAAATTAAAAAGGTATTTATTTGTGGCCTACCGCACACAAAAATGGAGTGTTATGGCAGCTGAAGCCTATAATTGTAAGCACAACTGGGTAGGCTATATTAATGTACTTAGGGAATGTCAGTACTAATCAGGAGGTCCCACTGGTTATGATCCTACAAGTCATATATATTTTGGAGAGGTGGATAGCAGCCAAAGTGCTTAACATGGAGATAACTCTGATAAATCTTCATGCTTCCAAGTGTGATCAACAAGTAATTTTTAACCACATGACCTTATGCTTGCTGCCGCTAAGACTAAGATCTATATTATTTTACATATAATCACTGTGGAGACAGGAATCTGATCCACAAGTGCATGGTGGGCAGTTCATTTCTTGATGATAAATTCTGTGAAAGCCTTGAATGATGTGACACGGGAGATATCAGATGCCTGGAGATAATCTAAGAAGCAAAAATGATCACTCGCTAAGAAACAACAGCCCGACTACACTTTGGTAGCAGAACCTGAGTCAGTACATGTACCGAAAATGACCACCCACCAGGGCAAGGGATGATTGTCAAATCATCCAAGAGTGATCAAATTATTAAAAACTCTAAGAAGGCTATCAGCAAATCAATCAACACGCACAATTGGATAAAGCAATGTCAATAGTTCAAGGAATTTTCCCTTCTCCAACTGGGGAGCATATGTAATCTCCCACATGCATGTGGAAAAGACTACTTTTATCTTACCGCATGCACAGGCCAAATGTAGACCATTCTAATGGGAGCAAATTTGAGCTGATGGTCTTGGACACACTGGATGAGTGTGTTTCCCTGACTGAGTTGGATCTGAACCTATTTGGTGTTCCAGACAAACTGGATTGTAAAAGAGCCTTATCTTAGTAGGAATATTCAGTCAAGATATAAAGGGTATATAAGTATACTTATTTCCAAAATATTGACTTAACCCTTGACAAAAACTAGACAATGTACTGTCTTCCTTCAATATGTTGACAGATGATATGAGAATTGATTTTATTCTTGGTCTGCATCTCCCTGTATTTCAACCTTGTTTTTTATCTAAACATCTAAATGATTGGTGCTCCCTCACTGAATGATGGACTGGTATGCCCCATATCTCTGTGTTGACAAAATTAATCTCATATTTTGTTACAGTGCCAGGTTCTTAAATCCAAGAAGATTAGAAATGTAAATTATTCACCTAAAGATATATTTTGTGCTCCAGGCCTGCAATTTGGATCCCAGCAATTTGTATCCCAACTAGATAAGTACATGAGAGAACAAGGACTAGCAGGATATGTTGATAGGGTGAGATGAAGTAAGGTTGTTGGATCATAAACACGACCTGTTGGGTCAAATAGCCTGTTTCTGTGCTGTAAAATTCTTGGTCATTCTATGTGACGTTACTGTTGGCTTCAGTAACCTTAATCGAAAACACTAGTGGGAAAAGTTCGCAACCCTGATGAATTTTTCAAAAATAAGTTACATCTATCAGCTATCAATCTGTTCAAAATAACAAAAGATGCTTTTCTGCAAATCTTGCACCCTTTGGGATTGTGCAACTTATTCTGTGGTATTGAGAGGCTATTCAAAGTGAGAGCAGATGTTAGGTTCAATGTAAGGATAGAAAAGGGTGATAAAGAGCCAAAGAGATTGGTGTTAGACGGATTAAGGTTAAATTCAGTGAGTTAAGAAGGGATGAGTCCCAAAATCACTGGGCAGAAAAGTTAGTAAACAGGTCGACAGATCAAGAGTGGATAATTTTCATGTATGAGATGGATAAAATACAAAATAAATATATTCCAAGAAGGCATAAAGGCAGGACATCAAAGAATAGACGGCTGTGGCGAAAGAGATTAAAACTAAACTTAAACTTAAAAGGAAGGCATATGATAAAGTCAGGTCTACTAATAGCATAGAAAATCCAGAGCAATATAGAGAGTGTGCTGGGGAGGTGCAAAGGGCGATTAGAAATGCCAAGAGGAATATGAAATAGGACTAGCCAAAAATTTGAAAGGAAACATAAAGGGCTTTGATAAACACATGCAAAAAAAAATTTAAAGAGGGTCTAGGACCACACAAGGACGAAGAAGATTTCAACTTTTAGGCATCTGACTGGAGAAGTGCCCTGGCCAGCCGCTTGTTCCGGTGAAAAAGAGGCCCGCCCCCGATATTGAGGCCCTAGCCTCCGTTAAATGTTGGCAAGCGAATGGCAGGGCACTAAAGAGGCATCCTGATGCAGCTCATTGGATTGAGGCCTCACGATTGTGCTGCGGCAACAACTGAGGTAAATGGTGGTGGGCTGGGGGGTGTGGGGGGGGGAGGGTCACCATGGTGGAGGGTGATGGTCCGAGGGGGGCAGTGGCCCAGATTATTTCTGTGTGCTGCTCTGGGGCGCACAAAAATAATTTGATACTTTTACCTTTGGCGGGCCTGTTCAGTTACATCACCTGTGAAACTGGTCACAGGCTCCGACCAGTTCCGGCCAAAAATGGCAATCGGATCCTATTTACATCACGGAGCCCTGATTACCATGATAAAAGGGGCCTATCGCCTGTATTAGGAGGGCTGTTTGGACATCCAGCTGTAGGCTCCCTTTCAAAATGGAGCCAGCTGCATTGCCGGTGGTCATCATAGGCAGTCCCTCGGAATCGAGGAAGACTTGCTTCTACTCTAAAAATGAGTTCTTAGGTGACTGAACAGTCCAATACGAGAATTACATTCTCTGTCGCAGATGAGGCAGATAGTCGTTGAAGAAAAGGGTGGGTGGGACTGGTTTGCCGCACCGCTGCTCGTTCCGCTGCCTGCGCTTGGTTTCTGCAGGCTCTCGGCGATGAGACTCGAGGTGCTCAGCGCCCTCCCGGATGCACTTCCTCCACTTAGGGCGGTCTTTGGCCAGGGACTCCCAGGTGTCGGTGGGGATGTTGCATTTTATCACGGAGGCTTTGAGGGTGTCCTTGAAACGTTTTCTCTGCCCACCTTGGGCTCAGTTGCTGTGAAGGAGTTTTGAGTAGAGCGCTTGCTTTGGGAGTCTTGTGTCAGGCATGCGAACAATGTGGCCCGCCCAACGGAGCTGGTCGAGTGTGGTCAGTGCTTCAATGCTGGGGATGTTGGCCTGGTCGAGGACGGTAATGTTGGTGCTTCTGTCCACCCAGGGGGATTTGTAGGATTTTGCAGAGACATCGTTGGTGGTATTTCTCCAGCGACTTGAGGTGTTTACTGTACATGGTTCATGTTTCTGAGCCATATAGAAGGGCGGGAATCACTATAGCCCTATAGACCATGAGCTTGGTGGCAGATTTGAGGGCCTGATCTTCGAACACTCTTTTCCTCAGGCTGCCGAAGGCTGCACTGGCGCACTAGAGGTAGAATCTCGTCATCAATGTCTGCCCTTGTTGATAAAAGGCTCCCGAGTTATGGGAAGTGGTCCACGTTGTCCAGGGCCGCGCCGTGGATCTTGATGTCTGGGGGGCGGTGCTGTGCGACAGGGACAGGCTGGTGGAGGACCTTTGTCTTATGGATGTTTAGTGTAAGGCCTATGCTTTCGTAAGCCTCAGTGAAGATGTTGACTATGACTTGGAGTTCAGCCTCTGAATGTGCGCAGACACAAGCGTCGTCCGCGTACTGTAGCTCGACGACAGAGGTTGGGACAGTCCTGGATCTGGCCTGGAGACGACGAAGATTGAACAAGTTGCATTGCCGGTGTTAATGAGGCAGTAAAACTACCAACCCCATTTTAAGGCCGGCAATGTCCCATTAATGCCTGGTGAGATCATTGGCTCCAGGAAGTCTAATTGTGGAGGATAAAGGTATTGTGGAGAAATATTAAATAAATATTTTGCTTTTTTTTACATCAAATGATGGTGGAAGTGGGAAGGTAGGGGTACTAGAAGAAGATATGGAACGATTGATGTAAATTACTGAAGAAAAGGAATGGATTCTAAAAAAAAGTATTTGCATCAATCATTCCTCGGCATTAGGCACAGGTTATCTGGACACACCCAGTCACTCTAAATTTCACAGCAGAATGCTGAATCAACTTATAGACTTAAGGCAATTCATCAAAATTACAACAGGATAATCAGGAGTGGAATTTATAGCGTCTAGGCCTCTCGTAGTGTACTTTATTTTGTTTCGAACCAGTATATTTGGCCAGACTGAACGTGGTTTAGGATGACACATTTGAAATGAAATACATCATGATCAACAAAAGCCTGCAGCTCCTATTAGTTGTGATTCATCAGCACCTTCCACTGTTAGATTGATGGCACCATTGTTGGTATGTCTCCAGATCACTTTATACTCCATCCTTGTTAACAAGGATCCATTACTTCAGATGTATTCATTTTCACATATACAATTGACACTGTCCCAAATCCCCCTGTGATGAGAGACTTACATATATGCAAAATTATCATCTGAATAGTTTGTGAAAATGATTCCAGATAATATTTTTTTTGTTGAATTTGAACAGAGACAATGGAAGTCCTCCGCTTGAGGGAAAGTACATTGTAGTCTTTTAACATCATTAAAAGTACTTACCATTTTCCCCTCAGAAGCAATAGGCATTATAGCTGAATTGGTTTGTTTCATTGATTTTTTTCCACAAACACCTGAAGTTTGCAGTTTCCTCAAACGAACCTTTAGAAAACTAGAATTCTTTCCACCTCCACCCCGACTATACTACTAAACCTCAATCCAAATACTCACCACTAAGTTCAACCTCAAATAAATATTCCTAATGCATTGGTATGCCATTTTTCACCACACCAGGCTTCCTTATGTCCCCTCAGAGTGAAATTGCCCAATCACTGCCAGATTCTGGGAAATGCGATGTTGATTGACTTCTAATGAGAAGAAGCGTTGAGACTACGCCAACTTCCAAAAACAATGAAAAGGAAATGACTTTCATCCCAGCAATCTGGTACTCAAACCCAACAAGTGAATGGGCAACATATTAACTCACTGTGTCATCTAGCACCGTGTTTTCATGTGTTATTAAGAAAAGCTGTAGGTTTACATTTTCAATTTTTTATAATCTTTACTGCAGGAAGATTAGAGTCAGTTCCTACAGCAAGTACTTCTGATCAGCGCAGTTACATCCACAGAACACATATAATGTGTGAACCATTGCTTGTAACATAATAACGTTGAATGACTGTGGTTTAACAACCCAGCTGTCTTACATTGGCTATAAACTGTACCATAGGGCACTCCAAACTTTTGGTGAATTAGAATCTTACACATTTCTTTTCCTGAAGACGTTTGTTTATTGACAATCTGCACTTTATACCTTTCATAAATGGTCTGGTAATCCATTCCTTAAAAAAAATACCTCTTCAGTAGCCTGAATTCTATTTAAGTGTTTACAATGTGCTACATGTTTGAGATATAAAATAACCACTTCCTTGTTGGCAAGATGTATAAGTATTTCATTTCATTTTGTCACTCTTAATTCTTCTTCATTACAAATCATTTTCCTCAATGAATTATGGTACAATCAATATTTCACAAGAATGAGCCAAAATGGTTTCTATTTTTAACAGTAATATTCACATGAATCCATCAAATAATTTAAAATTGTCATCTAATAGCCATTTTCTCCAATTAATTGCCATTTTTCTGCAACATGTTCAGGTTGCATAATTCACCAGAGCCACTCAGCAAAACCACTCCAACATTTGTTGACAGGAGGTGAGTTGGACAAGAGTATGTTTTTCTTTTCTCCTTCCTTCCCCCACAGCCCCCCCCCCCCCACCCCCCACCACTCAACTGGCAGCATTCCACAGAATTTCATAAGTTTCAAACATCTGGTGCGAGACACGAGCTCGGCTGCACAGTAAAATCCATTCACACACTATGGTGAAAATCAAATCTCCTGCATTGCAGAATGCTGACTCCAATTCAGGTTGGAAGTCACGTGCCCAAGCATTTGGGCTGCTCTGTAATTTTATTCTTTCAATAGTCAGCATTAGGCATTCATAAAGCATGTTTCTGTAAAAATAATGTTTATGATAGAAAAAGTGTGTGTACTTTGAAAGCAGCAAAGGCCATTCTGTACTCATGAGGTTAAACTACGAGCAGACCGAAATCTGATTAATGGCAACAACATCTCACGAACATTGACCAATACATATTACAGCATATGGCTAACACGCATATTGCTTTGAAAGTCTTGATAAAAGACATGTACAATTGGCATAGGATACGAGCTGAAGTGTTTCCATGTTGAATTTGACAATCAAGTCGATAGGCCTGTTACTGATCAACCAGAAACCTGTGCATCGAGGTTCACTGCGTTTTTTCTTAAATTTGCCAAATTTAGACCACCTCAGAATTGGTTCAGAATGAATCAATCTTTACATAATAATGTGGACTGGAAAAATTGAAAAATGGAGTCAATTGGTATAAATCAAACTGAGATTAACATGTTTATATTTTCTTATAAATGCAACATATGTCTTGAAAGTGCAGAATAAAAGTTAAAAAGGACTGACATATGAAGAAAGACTGGATCGACTAGGCTTATATTCATTGGAATTTAGAAGAATGAGAGGGGATCTCATAGTAACGTATAAAATTTTGACAGGATTGGACAGGTTAGATGCAGCAAGAATGTTCCCCATGTTGGGGAAGTCCAGAACCAGGAATCACAGTCCAAGGATAAGAGGTAAGGCATTTGGGACAGAGATGAGGAGAAACTTCTTCACTCAGAGAATTGTGAATCTGCGGAATTCTCTACCACAGAAAGTTATTGAGGCCAGTTCGTTAGATATATTAAAAAGAAAGTTAGATGTGGCCCTTACGGCTAAAGGGATCAAGGGTATGGAGAGAAAGCAGGAATGGGGTACTAAAGTTGCATGATCAGCCATGGTCATATTGAATGGTGGTGCAGGCTCGAAGGGCCGAATGGCCGACTCCTGCATCTATTTCCTATGTCTATTTTTCTATAAACAAATCAAAGCTAGCACCATGCACTTTCTGACTTGACAAATCAATGCCAGCCTTTTACAGAAACAGGCCATTCTGCCTAACTGATCCACACGAGCCTCCTCTCACCCTACTTCATCTAACCCTATCAGCATACCCTTCTATTCCATTCAACCTCATGTACTTAAATGCATCTATTCAATTCACCTCAACTACTCCATGTGGTAGCAAGATTCACATTCATTACATGCTCCTCCCATTGGCACTGGATGTACAGTGGCCAAACCAGTGGTCATTAAAGGGACTGTTGGAGGCTGCTCTGGAAACATTGCCAGTAAGTCTCCAAAATGAGATTAGTGGGGCTGGGAGGAGCTTCACAAAAATCTCTGGCCTGCCAATAAAACTGCCATACCCCATCCCAGAAAAGCCTTCTCCCCTTTTAAGTAAATACATCCGGCTCACTGGAGCCACCAGATTTCTCCTTCGCCAACGCACCCACCCCGCCCCCCCCATCCTTCCCCAATAGCCCGCCATCCTTCCCAAATATCCCCCTCCATCCTTCCCCAATACCCCCATCCTTCCCCAATATGCCCCCATCCTTCCCAATACGCCCCCATTCCTCCCCAATACCCTCCCATTCCTCCCCAATACTCCCTCCATTCCTCCCCAACACTCCCTCATCCTTCCCCAATACTGCCCCCCATCCTTCCCCAATGCCCCCCATCCTTCCCCAATACAACCCACTCCATTCCTCCCCAATACGCCTCCCATCCTTCCCAATAAACCACCATTCCTCCTCAATACCCCCTCCATTCCTCCCCAATACTCCCCCATCCTTTCCCAATACCCCCCATCCTTCCCCAATACAACCCCCTCCATTCCTCCACAATACCTCCCACTTCCCCAATACTGCCCCCATCCTTCCTCAATACTGCCCCCATCCTTCCGCAATAGCTCCCACTTCCCCAATAACCCCCCATCCTTCCCCAATACTGCACCCCCATTCTTCCGTCCTGTGACAGTTGGAACTGGTGCTCTCCACTCTCCCGTCCTTATATATATCAGTAATTAACTTTTAGCATTGTTGTTGCCAATTTAAGTGTATCTAAGGATTAAGTCATGGCAGGAGAGCTTGGACTCGTGTTATGCTCCTCCTGTACTATGTGGGAAGTCAGGAACACTTCCGGTGTCCCTGACGACTATATGTGCGGGAAGTGTGTCTGCCTCCAGCTCCTGACAGACCGCATTGCGGAGCTGGAGCTAAGGGTGGATTCACTCTGGAGCATGCACGATGCTGAGAATGACGTGAATAACATGTTTAGTGAGTTGGTCTTACTACAGATAAAGGGTCCACAGCCAGATAGGGAATGGAAGACCAACAGGAAGAGCAGTGCAGGGAAGGTAGTGCAGGGGTCCCCTGCGGTCATCCCCCTGCAAAACAGATACACTGTTTTGGGTACTGTTGGGGAGGTTGACTCATCAGGAGAGAGCAGCAGCAGCCAAGTTCATGGCACCGTGGCTGGCTCTGCTGTACAGGAGGGCAGGAAAAGAGTGGGAGAGCGATAGTGATAGGGGATTCGATTGTAAGGGGAATAGATAGGCGTTTCTACGGCCGCAACTGAGACTCCACGATGGTGTGCTGCCTCCCTGCTGCAAGGTTCAAGGATGTCTTGGAGCGGGTGCAGGACATTCTGAAAATGGATGGTGAACAGCCAGTTGTCGTGATGCATATAGGTACCAATGATATAGGTAAAAAAATGGGATGAGGTCTTACGAGACAAATTTAGGGAGCTAGGAGTTAAATTAAAAAGTAGGACCTCAAAAGTAGTAATCTCAGGATTGCTACCAGTGCCATGTGCTAGTCAGAGTAGGAATTGCAGGATTGCTCAGATGATTATGTGGCTTGAGAAATGGTGCAGAAGGGAGGGATTCAAATTCCTGGGGCATTGGAACCGTTTCTGTGGGAGGTGGGACCAGTACAAACTGGACGGTCTGCACCTTGGCAGGATCGGAACCAATGTCTTAGGGGGAGTGTTTGGTAGTGCTGTTGGGGAGGAGTTAAACTAATATGGCAGGGGTATGGGAACCTATGCAGGGAGACAGAGGGAAATAGAAGGGGGGCAGAAGCAAAAGATAGAAAGGAGAATAGTAAAAGTGGAGGGCAGAGCAAAAAGCAAAAAGCAAAAAGGGCCACTTTAGAGCAAGATTCAAAAGGGGCAAAGTTTGTTAAAAAGACAAGCCTGAAGGCTCTGTGCTTCAATGCGAGGAGTATTCGGAATAAGGTGGATGAATTAAGTGAGCAGATAGCAGTTAACGGATACGATGTGATTGGCATCACGGAGACATGGCTCCAGGGTGACCAAGGCTGGGAACTTAACATCCAAGGATATTCAGCATTTAGGAAGGATAGACAGAAAGGAAAAGGAGGCGGGGTGGCATTGCTGGCTAAAGAGGAAATCAATGCAATTGTAAGGAAGGACATTAGCCTGGATGATGTGGAATCGGTATGGGTGGAGCTGCGGAATTCCAAAGGGCTGAAAACGCTTGTGGGAGTTGTGTATAGACCACCAAATAATAGTAGTGAGGTTGAGGACAGCATCAAACAAGAAATAAGGGATGTGTGCAATAAAGGTACAGCAGTAATCATGGGTGACTTTAATCTACATATAGATTGGGCTAACCAAACTGGTAGCAATGTGGTGGAGGAGGATTTCCTGGAGTGTATTAGGGATGGTTTTCTCGACCAAAATGTCGAGGAACCAACCAGGGAGCTGGCCATCCTAGACTGGGTGATGTGTAATGAGAAGGGACTAATTAGCAATCTTGTTGTGCGAGGCCCTTTGGGGAAAAGTGACCATAATATGGTAGAATTCCTTATTAAGATGGAGAGTGACAAAGTTAATTCAGAAACTAGGCTCCTGAACTTAAGGAAAGGTAACTTCGACGGTATGAGGTGTGAATTGGCTAGAATAGACTGGCAGAGGATACTTAAAGGGTTGACAGTGGATATGCAATGGCAAACATTTAATGATCACATGGATGAACTTCAGCAATTGTACATCCCTGTCTGGGGTAAAAATAAAACTGGGAATGTGGCTCAACCATGGCTAACAAGGGAAATTAAGGATAGTGTTAAAGCCAAGGAAAAGGCATATAAATTGGCTAGAAAAAGCAACAAACCTGAGGACTGGGAGAAATTTAGATTCAACAGAGGAGGACTAAGGGTTTAATTAAGAAGAGGAAGATAGAGTACGAGAGGAAGCTTGCAGGGAACATAAAAACTGACTGCAAAAGCTTCTATAAATATGTGAAGAGAAAAAGATTAGTAAAGACAAACGTAGGTCCCTTGCAGTCAGATTCAGGTGAATTTATAATGGGGAACAAAGAAATGGCAGACCAATTGAACCAATACTTTGGTTCTGTCTTCACAAAGGAAGATACAAATAACCTTCCGAATGTACAAGGGGACAGTGGGAATGAGGAACTGAAAGATATCCTTATTTGGCGGGAAATTGTGTTAGGGAAATTGATGGGATTAAAGGCCGATAAATCCCTGGGTCCTGATAGTCTGCATCCCAGAGTACTTAAGGAAGTGGCCCTAGAAATAGTGGATGCATTGGTGATCATTTTCCAACAATCTATCGACTCTGGATCAGTTCCTATGGACTAGAGGGTAGCTAATGTAACAACACTTTTTTAAAAAGGAGGGAGAAAGCAAGCGGGTAATTATAAACCGGTTAGCCTGACATCAGTCGTGGGGAAAATGTTGGAATCAATCATTAAGAAAGAAATAGCAGCCCATTTGGAAAGCAGTGACAGGATCAGACCGAGTCAGCATGGATTTATGAAAGGGAAATCATGCTTGACAAATCTTGAGGATGTAACTAGCAGAGTGGACAAGGGAGAACCAGTGGATGTGGTGTATTTGGACTTTCCAAAGGCTTTTGACAAGGTCCCGCACAAGAGATTGGTGTGCAAAATCAAAGCGCATGGTATTGGGGGTAATGTACTGACATGGATGGAGAACTGGTTGGCAGACAGGAAGCAGAGAGTCAGGATAAACGGATCCTTTTCAGAAAGGCAGGCAGTTACGAGTGGGGTGCCGCAGGGCTCAGTGCTGGGACCCCAGCTCTTTACAATATACATTAATGATTTGGATGAAGGAATAGAGTGTAATATCTGCAAGTTTGCGGATGACACTAAACTGGGTGGTGGTGTGAGCAGTGAGGAGGACGCTAAGGTGCTGCAGGGTGACTTGGACAGATTAGGTGTGTCATGTATTCAACCAGCATTGTAACCCATGTATAAACTGACCTAAGTTGTACACCGTGAGAACACTGACCACTAGGTGGGAGACACTCCTAACCTGGACCTTCAGGTATAAAAGGGGAAGCTCCACCCACCTTCATCACTTGAGTGCTAAGGAAAAAAGGACAGGTCACAGACTGACCTTCTCTCAAGCATGGGCCTCGTGTGCATTTATACTGTATAGTAAGGACGTATCAATGGCGACAAGAAACTGGGATTTAAACCACGCGAGCATGGCCACTAGCAGAACAGACGAGAGGTACTGTGTTAAGGAATGGTTGGGACAGAGATTGAACATTGTTAAAGCAGCACACAGTTCTCCAGGCAGACAAGGGCAGTCGGGCATGCCCCAACATGTAGTCGAACCCAGAGGGGGAGTTCGACAGAGACAATGGCAAGCTGAACGGCGATTCACGCCATTGCAAGGGACAATGCGGCCAGTAATGGGGCCATCAACACCTGTTAATGGTGCACTCAAGGACAATAACAGGGGCAGTCAGGGACGATCGACTGGCAAGGGACCTTTTGTTTCAAACAGCAACTCATGCTGGAGGGGTGGAGGCATACACTCAGCCGGAGTTTGCAAAGGTGAGCAAAATACCTGCAGAAATTGCAGAAATGGACACTGGGGGAAATCGCTGGAAGCTGAAGTTCAGCGAGTTCCTGTGGAGCACGTATACAGTTCATACACCAGGACGCCACCGATAATAATGAAAGTGCTCCTCAATGGCATCCCAGTATCAATAGAGTTAGACACAGGTGCCAGCCAGTCTCTGATGGGTATCAAACAGTTCGAAAGGTTGTGGGCGTCCAAGGCCAGGAGGCCAAAATTATCGTCGATTGACGCACAGGTACGGACTTACACAAAGCAGATCATTCCGGTGCTAGGCAGCGCCACGGTAGTCGTGACCCACAAAGATTCGGAGAACAGGTTGCCACTCTGGATTGTCCCAGGGGACGGTCCCACACTACTGGGGAGGAGTTGGCTTGCTGTCATGAACTGGAAATGGGGCGATGTCAATGCAATTTCCTCTGTGGAGCGAGTATCATGCTCACAGGTCCTGGACAAATTTGACTCATTATTTCAACCCGGCCTTGGCACTTTCATGGGGGTCAAGGTAGTGATTCACATAAACCCGGACGCCAGGCCAGTACACCACAAGGCCAGAGCGGTGCCGTACGTGATGCGGGAAAAGATAGAAGGCGAATTGGACCGCCTGTTGAGGGAAGGCATCATCTCACCAGTCGAATTCAGTGATTGGGCGAGCCCGATTGTGCCGGTGTTCAAGGCGGATGGGTCGGTCAGGATATGTGGCGATTACAAGGCCACCATCAATCGGGTGTCACTCCAAGACCAGTACCCGCTACCGAGAGCGGAGGACCTCTTTGCGACGCTATCCGGTGGCAAACATTTTTCAAAATTGGACCTGACCTCAGCTTACATGACCCAGGAGCTGTCGAGTGAGTCGAAGCAGCTGACCACCATCACGACACACAAGGGGTTGTTTGAGTACAACAGATGTCCGTTCGAGATTCGCTCGGCCGCCGCGATCTTCCAACGAAATATGGAAAGCCTCCTCAAGTCGATTCCAGGGACGATGGTTTTTCAGGACGACATCCTCATTACGGGTTACGATACTGAAGAACACCTCCACAACCTGGAGGAGGTGCTACGCAGACTGGACCGGGTAGGTCTGCGACTGAAAAAGGCGAAGTGCGTCTTCCTAGCTCCAGAGGTAGAATTCCTGGGGATGAGGGTAGCAGCAGACGGGATCAACCCTACTGCATCCAAGTCAGAAGCGATCCAGAGAGCACCCAGACCCCGTAACACGATGGAGCTGTGTTCGTTCCTGGGGCTCCTGAACTATTTTGGTAACTTTCTTCCCAAATTGAGCATGCTGCTAGAGCCGCTACATGTGCTCCTACGCAAAGGTCACGAATGGGTCTGGGGGGACAGCCAGGAAAGGGCTTTTAATAGAGCACGCAATTTGTTATGTTCCAACAATCTGTTAACACTATATGACCCATGTAAGAAACTTGTGTTAACGTGCGATGTGTCGTCCTATGGTGTCGGTTGTGTGTTGCAGCATGTCAATGCCAAGGGTCAGTTACAGCCGGTAGCTTATGCCTCCAGGAGTCTGTCCCAGGCAGAAAGGGGCTACGGGATGGTAGAAAAGGAGGCGCTCGCATGTGTATATGCGGTAAAGAAAATGCACCAGGACCTGTTTGGCAGGAAATTTGAGCTGGAGACAGATCACAAACCCCTAACGTCCCTTTTGGCCGACAACAAGGCCATAAATGCAAACGCATCGGCCCGCATACAGAGGTGGGCACTCACGTTAGCCGCCTATGACTACACAATTCAGCACAGACCGGGCACCGAAAACTGCGCCGATGCACTCAGCAGGCTCCCACTAGCCACCACTGAGGGGGCTACCGAGCATGCTGCTGAGATGGTCATGGCTGTTGAAGCTTTCGGAAGCGAAGGCTCACCCGTGACAGCCCGTCAGATTAAAGTCTGGACAAATAGAGACCCGCTATTGTCTCTAGTTAAGAAATGTGTCCTGAATGGGGACTGGGCAGCCACTGGGCATGCCCTGAGAAATTTAAACCATTTCACAGGCGCAAGGATGAACTCTCGATTCAGGCCGATTGACTACTGTGGGGAAACCGCGTAGTCATGCCCCAGATGGGCAGAGAGGTGTTCATCAGAGAACTCCACAATGGGCACCCGGGCATTGTCACGATGAAAGCAATTGCCAGGTCACACGTTTGGTGGCCAGGGATAGACGCAGACCTGGAACTTTGTGTTCACAGGTGCAACACGTGTGCCCAGCTGGGCAATGCGCCCAGGGAAGCCCCCTTAGCCCCTGGCCATGGCCCGCCAAGCCTTGGTCACGCATCCATGTGGACTACACAGGTCCTTTCATGGGGAAAATGTTTTTGGTTGTCGTAGACGCCTACTCCAAATGGATCGAGTGTGACATTTTAAATTTAAGCACATCCTCTGCCACGGTAGAAAGTCTACGGGCAATGTTCGCCGCCCACGGTCTACCGGACATCTTGGTCAGCGACAATGGCCCGTGCTTCACAAGCACTGAATTCCAGGACTTCATGGCAGGCAATGGAATTAACCATGTTAGAATGGCACCGTTCAAGCCAGCCTCAAACGGCCAGGCAGAACGAGCAGTGCAGATAATCAAACAGGGGATGCTCAGAATCCAAGGGGGTTTCCTACAAACCCGCTTATCATGCCTCCTGTTGGCCTATAGATCCCGACCACACTCCCTCACAGGGGTTCCACCTGCAGAGCTACTAATGAAAAGGATGCCCAAAACCCGGTTATCCCTTATACACCCCACCATTAAAGAAATTGTCGAGAGCAGGCGCTAGTCACAATATCACTACCATGACAGGAATGCGAGGGCGCGATGTATTGATGTAAATGATCCTGTTTTTGTCCTCAACTACGCTGCAGGGCCCAAATGGCTCGCAGGCACTGTGGCTGCCAAAGAGGGTAATAGGATTCTGGTAGTTAAACTTACCAATGGACAAATCTGCCGCAAACATGTGGATCAAACAAAAAGGAGGTTCAGCAACCCCATAGAAGAAGCAGAGGAAGAACACGATATAGAGTTCACTCCACCACAGGTGACCGAACACCGGAACCAAAGGGAGGAGAGCCCAGTCACTGTGGGCAGTCCGGACAGGCCTGAGGCACCGCAAACAGCAGACACTCAGGCCAGCGCCCAACAACCGGAGCCCCAACTCAGGCGCTCTACAAGGGAGCGTAAACCACCAGAGAGACTCAACCTGTGATCCCAATAAGACTTTGGGGGGGAGGTGATGTCATGTATTCAACCAGCATTGTAACCCATGTATAAACTGACCTAAGTTGTACACCGTGAGAACACTGACCACTAGGTGGGAGACACTCCTAACCTGGACCTTCAGGTATAAAAGGGGAAGCTCCACCCACCTTCATCACTTGAGTGCTAAGGAATAAAGGACAGGTCACAGACTGACCTTCTCTCAAGCATGGGCCTCGTGTGTATTTATACTGTATAGTAAGGATGTTTCAAGGTGAGTGGGCAAATACATGGCAGATACAGTATAATGTGGATAAATGTGAGGTTATCTATTTTGGGGGCAAAAACACGAAGACAGAATATTATCTGAATGGCGGCAGACTAGAAAAAGGGGAGGTGCAACAAGACTGGGGTGTCATGGTTCATCAGTCACTGACAGTGGCACGCAGGTACAGCAGGCGGTAAAGAAAGCAAATGGTATGTTGACCTTCATAGCTAGGGGATTTGAGTATAGGAGCAGGGAGGTCTTACTGCAGTTGAACAGGGCCTTAGTGAGGCCTCACCTGGATTATTGTGTTCAGTTTTGGTCTCCTAGTCTGAGGAAGGACGTTCTTGCTATTGAGGGAGTGCAGCAAAGGTTCACCAGACTGATTCCAGGGATGGCTGGGCTGTCATATGAGGAGAGACTGGATCAACTGGGCCTTTATTCACTGGTGTTTAGAAGGAGGAGAGGGGATCTCATAGAAACATATAAGATTCTGACGGGGCTGGATAGGTTAGATGCAGGAAGAATGTTCTCAATGTTGGGGAAGTCCAGAACCAGGGGACATAGTCTTAGGATAAGGAGTAGGCCATATACGACTGAGATGAGGAGAAACTTCTTCACTCAGAGAGTTGTTGACCTGTGGAATTCCCTGCCGCAGAGAGTTGTTGATGCCAGTTCATTGGATATATTCAAGAGGGAGTTAGATATGGCCCTTACGGTGAAGGGGATCAAGGGGTATGGAGAGAAAGCAGGAAAGGGGTACTGAAGGAATGATCAGCCATGATCTTTGTCATGTATCTCACATTACTGTATATAACTGTATCTTACCATGCTATACATGACTGTAACTAGATATGACCTGTAACAATAAGCATACCTTACCACCAGGGGTGCACTTGCAGGAGACACTCCATACCTGTCCCACTGAGGTATATAAAGGGAGGTCTCAGGCAAGTGCAGCACTGGAGAGCTGGAATTAAAGGTGCAGGTCCTGAGTGACCTTGACTTCAGCATGTGTCTCGTGTAAGTCAGTACATTAGAGTCAGGACTTAACAGTGGCGATGAGTTACGGGATCACAGAATCCACAGAATGGCTACCAACAGCTCAGATGAGAAATACAATGCTGGAGACAATTGAGATGACTTTATAGAAAGGCTCCAGCAAAGCTTTGTGACCAAAGACTGGCTGGGCGACGATAAAGCAGACAAGAGAAGAGCCCATCTCTTGACCAGCTGTGGCTCGAAAACATACGCTTTAATGAAAGACCTGCTGGCACCCGAGAAACCAGCAGGCAAGTCGTTTGAGGAGTTGCGCACACTGATGAGAGACCACCTGAAGCCAGCGAGCAGCCGACACATGGCCAGACACAGGTTCTACAACTACAGACGCTGTGTGGGCCAAAGCATACCCGACTTCGTGGCGGAACGTCGAAAGCTGGCTAGTTCATGTGAGTTCCCCGATGAACTAAGGAGAGAAGTACTGAGAGACTTTTTTATTGAAGGAATAGGCCAAGCAGGCATATTCCGAAAGCTTATAGAGACTAAGAACTTGACTCTAGAGGCAGCAGCACTGATCGCACAGACTTTCTTGGCAGGCGAAGAAGAAACGAGGCTGATCTATACTTCGGGTACGACAACCAACGAGGCATCGGAACAATGGGTTCACATTGTGAAACAAACCGCTACCCCCACACTCAGACAAAGGCAGGAGAGCAGGCCTTCAACAGCAGACAGTGGCACCAGAAGCCATCAAAATCAAGGGCCACATGAACGGCCGATCACACCTCATCAACCCACAATGCGAGCAATCAACAACAGATTGAGAGAAGCTCAAGGGAGATCAGCCAGACGCAGCTCATCCTTCGGAAACAATGGACACGGTCTGTGTTGGAGATGTGGGGGAAGGCACTCAACCAGGGTGTGTCGATTTCAGCATGCCGTTTGCAGAAACTGCAACTACACAGGGCACCTGGCTCATATGTGCAGAAAAACAGCAGCTTGGCTGGTATACGAATCGGAATTGTCGGAAAGCGGACCACAAGACGGTTGGAACAGTGCACGGGACACCGAGGTACAGCGGGTTAACACGATCAATGTCCACTGTTCTTACACCAAGACGTCTCCAATTATGATGAGGGTTCTCCTCAACGGAATACCCATCAACATGGAACTGGACATGGGGGCCACTCAATCCCTCATGAGTGTTCAACAATTTGAACAGCTGTGGCCGCACAAAAGCACAGACCAAAACTCATAAAGATCGACACCAAACTAAGGATCTATACTAAAGAACTCGTCCCAGTCCTTGGCAGCGCCATGCTCTCAGTAACACACAAAGGGATGGTGCACCGATTTTCCCTGTGGATTGTCCCCGGGAATCTCCCAGCCCTGTTGGAGAGAAGCTGGCTCGCAGAACTTAATTGGAAATGGGATGATGTTCACGCCATGTCGTCAGAGGAACGGACCTCCTGCTCAACAGTTCTAAGCCGTTTTGAGCATCTCTTTCAGCCAGGTGTGGGCACCTTCAAAGGGGCTAAAGTTATAATCTACATCACACAGAATGCCAGACCGGTCCATCATAAGGCTAGAGCTGTGCCTTATGTGATGAGGGAAAAGATTGAAAATGAACTGGACCGGCTTCTGCGGGAAGGCATTATTTCTCCCGTGGAATTCAGCAACTGGGCAAGCCCCATCGTCCCCGTCATGAAGCCTGATAGATCCGTGCGAATCTGTGGAGATTACAAGTCTACTATTAACAGAGTCTCCCTACAGGACCAATACCCACTGCCCAGAGCGGAGGACCTATTTGCCACGTTGGCTGGAGGAAAACTTTTTTCGAAACTTGACCTCACATCTGCGTATATGACGCAAGAACTGACCGAAGAGTCTAAGCTACTCACTACCGTCAACACACATCGAGGCCTTTTTGTGTACAATCGATGCCCATTCGACATCAGGTCGGCAGCTGCTATATTCCATCGCAACATGGAAAGTCTGCTCAAGTCCATCCCGGGGATGGTTATGTTTCAAGATGACATACTCATCACGGGCAGGGACACCGACTCTCATCTCCGCAATCTTGAGGAAGTACTAAGTCGATTGGATCGGGTAGGCCTAAGAGTTAAGAAGTCCAAGTGTCTGTTTCTCGCGCCTGAGGTTGAATTTTTGGGCAGAAGGATTGCCGCTGATGGAATCCGCCCAACTGAATCCAAAACCGAAGCGATTCGCCTGGCACCCAGGCCCTGGAATGTCTCGGAACTGCGCGCCTTTCTCGGGCTACTCAATTACTTTGGGAATTTCATGCAGAACTTGAGCATGCTGCTGGAGCTTCTCCACGTGCTACTCAGAAAGGGGTGCGATTGGTTTTGGGAGGACGCCCAAGAACGCGCCTTCAATAAGGCATGCAACTTTCTCTGTTCCAAGAGTGTTTTAGCCTTTTTTGACACAGGTAAAAAGTTAATCCTTACGTGTGATGCGTCAGCGTACGGGGTCGGGTGTGTTTTACAGCACATCAATGATGCGGGTAAATTGCAGCCCGTTGCTTCTGCCTCCAGGTCACTTTGGCGGGCGGAGCGCGGGTACGGTATGGTTGAGAAGGAGGCGCTCGCTTGCGTGAATGGTGTCAAAAAAATGCACCATTACCTTTTCGGAGCCAAGTTCGCATTAGAAACCGACCACAAACCCCTCACGTCACTGCTATCCAAGTGCAAGGCAATCAACGCAAACGCCTCGGCGCGCATTCAGCGGTGGGCACTCATGCTGGCGGCTTACGACTACACGATAAGGCACAGACCAAGCACAGACATCTGTGCCGACGCGCTTAGCAGGCTACCCCTGGCGACCCCAGAAGGGTCCGACGAACAGGACTGTGAGATGATCATGGCAATCAATGCCTTTGAATCCACAGGTTCGCCCATGACAGCTCGCCAAATCAAAGCCTGGACGACCAGCGACCCCACGTTATCTCTAGTTAAAAGATGCGTTTTAACCGGTGACTGGGCAGAGGCTCGTGATGCCTGCCCCGAGGAGGTCAAACCCTTCCATAGGCGCATGCATGAACTCTCACGACAGGCAGACTGCCTGATGTGGGGCAGCCGAGTAGTTATGCCCTCACGAGGCAGGGAGGCATTTATCCGGGAGCTCCATCACGAGCACCCGGGGATCGTCCTTATGAAGGCCATAGCCAGGTCCCACACCTGGTGTCCTGGCATTGATGCGGACTTGGAGCTCTGCATCCGTCGGTGCACCAATTGTGCCCAACTCAGTAATGCCCCCAGGGAGACCCCACTAAGTCCCTGGCCCACCAAACCGTGGTCGCGGGTGCATGTAGACTATGCGGGCCCATTCATGGGCAAAATGTTCCTCGTAATCATTGATGCATTTTCAAAATGGATCGAATGCACCATTTTAAACTCGAGTACACCTCCACCACTGTGGAGAGCCTTAGAACCATGTTTGCAACGCACGGCATTCCTGACATATTGGTCAGTGATAATGGTCCGTGCTTCACCAGCGCAAAAGTTCACGATTTTATAGTTGACCACGGTATAAATCACGTTAAGACGGCACCTTTCAAGTCGGCCTCCAAGCTTTCAAGCCAGGCGGAGCGAGCGGTGCAGATCATTAAACAAGACATGCTCAAAATACAAGGTACCGCGCTGCAGAGCCGCCTGTCGCGACTGCTGCTGGCATACAGATCTCGTCCGCATTCGTTGACTGGGGTTCCCCCCGCACAACTATTGATGAAATGAACCTTAAAGACCAGGCTCTCGTTAATCCTCCCAGACATGTATGAAATTGTTGAGGCTAAGCGTCAAAAGCTAACTGAGTACCATGACCGAAATTTGAGGGGGAGGTGGAATGAGATAGGGGACTAAGTGTTTGTGCTAAACTATGGCAGGGGTCCCAAATGGCTTGCAGGGACAGTAACAGACAAAGAGGGAAACAAGTTACTGGTTGTACAAATGGACAATGGCCAAACCTGCCGGAGGCATGTAGACCAAGTAAAAAGTAGATTCACTGATAAAACTGAAGAACCAGAGGCAGACTACAATGTGGAACTCACACCACACCTGGTGGACAGACAGGTGGAACAACCTGAGGAAAGGGCAGTCTCAACAGACAGCCCAGGCAAGATACCAGCAATCACACCGAACGAAACAGACAGCCCAGGCGAGATACCAGCAATCACACCGAACAAAAAATAGGCACCAAGGCAAACAACTGAACCACAACTAAGACGCTCCACGCGAGAGCGCAGACTACCTGAGAGACTGAATCTATAAAGGCAATAAGACCTTGGGGGAGGGTGATGTCATGTATCTCACAATACTGTATATAACTGTATCTTACCATGCTATACATGACTGTAACTGGATATAACCTGTAACAATAAGCATACCTTACCACCAGGGGTGTACTTGCAGGAGACACTCCATACCTGTCCCACTGAGGTATATAAAGGGAGGTCTCAGGCAAGTGCAGCACTGGAGAGCTGGAATTAAAGGTGCAGGTTCTGAGTGACCTTGACTTCAGCATGTGTCTCGTGTAAGTCAGTACATTAGAGTCAGGACTTAACAATCTTATTGAATGGCGGTGCAGGCTCGAAGGGCCGAATGGCCTACTCCTGCACCTATTTTCTATGTTTCTATGTTTTCCCCAATACCCCCCCATCCTTCCCCAATACCCCCCCATCCCTCCCCAATACCTCCCCATCCTTTCCCAATACCCCCATCTTTCCCCAATTACCCCCTCATCCCTCCCCAATACCCCCCACTTCCCCAATACCCCCCATACTTCCCCAATACCCCCCATCCCTCCCCAATATCCCCCCATCCTTCCCCAATAACACCCCCATCCCTCCCCAATACCCCCCCCCCCCCCACCGCCACTCCCCCACCCACCATACACACCGATTAGCAAGCTGCCTGTCAGCACTTGCCGATAAAAATAAAAATGGTTTGGGCCTCTTACTGATGCTGTATGGCAGGAGGCTGATCATCCTCCCAGTTGATATGCGCAATAAATGAACATCGGGCCCATTTCTGTTATGCAACTGAACAATAGAGAAAAAGGGTTGGTGAATATACTTAGAAATAAATGCCTGGATTTTATACCTGCTTTTAATTCTGTCAAACAATTTTAGATCCCTAAGTGCTAGCAGTCAAGAATGGATAGACTACCTTTAATATTGAACACATTCTATTATAGAATGATTTGGTTTGGCAGCAGAGATTTCACGTTACTCTCTGCTGACACGCATGGTGTCATTGGAGCCTTTGAAGATTGTTATAAGTAATTACAGAAGGGATTGGCAAAGGAAGAAAAATCTGAGCTTGCTTGTAATAAATAAATATTTATAATCCCAGTATGTAATGCATTTTTTTCTAAATACCATACTTAATCTATGGGCGAATGTCTTTTCACCTTTCAGCAAGATTTTGGATTCACTTCAAAATAAATGGAGAAGCAGTGATTAAAGTTAGATAATAGCTGTGTCTGATTTATTGTCAGTCTCTCAATTTGATCAAGTACAAGTGAAATATTAGTCTTACAGGAACAATGTGGGCTATTATAACAAAAGTGGGTCATTTACTCCATATCCTGAGTTTTAATACAATCTCAGCAAAGTGATAGTGTGCTTCACATTTTAATGGTTGACCCGTAGCTCACATAATGTAACGACATAATAGCAGTAATTATTGTCATTTTCACATTAGCATTCCCAATGCTTTTATTCTGAGCAACTCATCATAGTTGTTAGTATAAATGAAAATATTTAATAGAATCTTTGGCCTTTGTTGTGCGTTCAAGTTTCAAACAACTGAAGTTTGGTTCTGTGCTTTCCAGTCCCCGACATGTTGCTTTGAACTTAATGTCACAACTATGGCAGAAAATGATGCACAAGTAAGGTCCTGAACTGACATAGTGATGTGACTTCTGTGATCTCCATTCTCAGAAACACTCCAACACCTTTTGTAAAGGGAAATTCTGTTTCAACATATTGATTTAAATCCATTAACTAATGGCTTCAATCCAGACGTACATACAAAATGGTCTTATTCAGAAGTATTGAAACTGAAGAAGTATATAGCCTCTCTACTTTGGATCCTCTTCAGTGCACACCTCTTATTGCAATATGGAACAAAAACAAGGTTTTTCATTTTATTGCCTCTGGTGAATGACCATGGAAAATTCAAGTCAAGACTTTAATATGCACAATATTCATCAGAGACCCATAAAGTATGTGAATGAGATGAGTCACATGGCAGTTCACTCACTACAGAATGAGGCAAAAATCTGGGACACATGTTTCTTTCAACCCAAGTTTATATTTGTTTATGATATACTTACTGGAATAACAAAGACTTTGGGGACTAGCTTATCATCATGTTCGTCGACCTTCTGGAAATGGATTTCAATCCAGCTCAGACTGATCAGACGAAAGCCTACTCTGAACGCACCCGAGGCTAAGGTTTTCCATTATATATTTCAGCTAACTGCCATTGCCTTGGGTGCTAATCCAGCAGCAAACCGGGAAAGTAGAGTACGGAGCAGCTGCGACGAAGCAATATTCTCTATGGATGTGATTGTCTGAGTATCGCTTCAAAGAACTGGGAGTCATAGCAATGCTATTGAAGTAGAAGAGGGCAGGGGGTTATACATATACCTACCATCCTCATCTTGTATGCTGTTGCAACCATCCAGCTCTGGGGGAGGGGAGTTCAGCTCCACAGCGTGACTGACCAATTAATTCAGGAATTCACTTCTCTGAAGGGTGCACTGGTTACTCCCTGAAATGTGAAATGACTGGCACCTGTGCCAGAACGCACTGTGGTATAATTTGACACCTAGCATTACAATATGCCAGCTGACGACTGGGTCACTTTTATATATATCATGTCACACACTTTAAACGTGACATATACGTAGTTACATGTATCCTACTTTGGCTAAGGGACCTTCAAATTCTCACATGCTGCAATTTTCCAATTTATGGTTCTGCAGAAACCATAGTAACATTCACAGTTTTGATAACCCTGGCCAAATGTTGTCATTGCTTTTTTTATTAAATCAGCTTTTCCCTCCAAAGACATACCATATTTGTCAGCTGTGGCTATAACAACATAACTTTACCAAGTCTATTTACTTTAAAGAATGCATGTACATGAGTTACAATAGTTCAGATTTCAAGTTTAGATTAAATGCGCTTATTGTAGTGTTCCTGATGTCAGCAATTCTTTTTCTGGATTTAAAATTCTCATTCTCTACTTCCCACCCAAGTACGATAAAAATGTTATCACCGAGATACCTTCACTGCTTTCCTCCTTCAGCCTCTGCACCGAGTGACTTCTCATCCTCGGTGATTTCAACCTCCATCTTAATTCTTCATACTCTCTCTCCTCTGAGTTCACTACCCTCCTATCCTCGCTTAATTTCCCCCTCCATGTGAACTACCCAACCCATATTCACGGCAACCCCCTTGACCCTGCTATCTCTCGTGGCCTCGCTATTCCTACTGCATCAATCGCAGATAAGGCCATCTCTGACCACTTCCTTGTATCGCTCTCCTCCCAGATCCCCCTCCTCCCACCCAATCTTGCATCCGCCCCTGGAACAAACTCTCTCCAAACTCTCTTACAATTGCACTTAGCATTTCCAAACTGTCCAGTTATTGGCCCTCCATTCACCATGGCATTTCTGCAGCCACCGATCTGCTCACGCACACCCTCACCACCACCTTTGATTCTCTCGTCCCTATTAAAACCCTTTACTCTCTCTTGCCCTGGGCGTTCCACCTGGTATGACCCTCATCTTCGCTCCCTCAAGTCCAAGGGGCATAGATTGAACGGATGTGGTGGACAACTGGTTTAGCCATTCACCACCAGATCTGGCTGGACCACATAAAGCATTATCGGGTCCTACTCTTGTGTGCCAAAACTGCTCACTATTCCAGGATCATTCTGAATGCAAAGATAACCCCTGGCTACTATTCTCTACTGCTAACCATCTTCTTAAACCCCTCTCCCCTGTCTCCACCACACTCACAAACAACAAGTGCAAGAAGCTCATGGACCTCGTTGTCTCAAAGATTGAGACCATGCGATCAGCCGCCTCTGCCTCGTCCCTTCCTTCCCCTAGCCCACCGGGCCAAACTTCCTCTGAGGTTCCCCCCTGTACTAGCCCTGAACTCAAATCTTTCTCCAGTTTCTCTCTGATCTCCCCTCTTGACCTCTCCATGCTCATCTTGTCCATGAAACCCACTTCCTGCTCCCTTGACACTATCCCCACTAAACTTCCCAACTTCTCACTAAACCACCCAATGTCCTTTTCTGGCTTCCATGTTAGCTGACATTGTCAACGGTTCCCACTCCCCAGGTACTGTCCCCCTCTTCTTCAAACCTGCCAGCATCACCCCTCTCCTCAAAAAAAAACCCTTGACCCAACTGTGCTTGCAAGCTACCGTCCCATCTCCAAATTCCCTTTCCTCTTCAAAGTCCTTGAACATATTGTTGCCTCCCAAATCCGTGCCTATCTTTCCCGGAACTCCATGATTGAATCCCTTCAATCCGGTTTCCGCCCCTGGCATAGTACTGAAACAGCTCTCATTAAAGTCACAAATGCATCCTTTTTTGACTGTGACAAAGGTAAACTATCCCTCCGCATCCTTCTCGACTTATCTGCAGCCTTTGACACGGTTGACAACTCTATCCTCCTCCAACTCTCCTCCATCGTCCAGCTAGGTGGGACTGCATTCGCCTGGTTGCATTCTTATCTATCTAATCGTAGCCAGAGAATCTCCTGCAATGGCTTCTCTTCCCACTCCCGCATCGTTACCTCTGGTGCCCCCCAAGGATCTATCCTTGGCCCCCTCCTATTTCTCATCTACATGCTGCCCCTTGGCAACATCATCTGAAAACACAGCATCAGTTTCCACATGTACGCTAATGACACCCAGCTCTACATCACCTCTCGACCCCTGCTTGGTATCTAAATTGTCAGATTGCTTGTCCGACATCCAGTAATTGGTGAGCAGAAATTTTCCCCAATTAAATATTGGGAAGACCAAAGCCATTGTCTTTGGACCCCACCACAAACTGCGTTCTCTGGCCACCGACTCCATCCCTCTCCCTGGCATCTGTCTGAGGCTGAACCAGACTGTTTGCAACCTTGATGTCATATTGGACCCTGAAATGAGCTTCCGACCACATATCCGCGGTATAACTAAAACCGCCTATTTCCACTTCGGTGACATTGTCCGTCTCTGAACCTGCCTCAACTCATTCATGCCTTTGTTACCTCTAGACTTGACTATTCCAACACATTCCTGGCTGGCCTCCCACATTCTACCCTATGTAAACTTGAGGTCATCCAAAACTCGGCTGCCCGAGTACTAACTCGCACCAAGCCCCGCTCACCCATCACCCCTGTGCTCACTGACTTACACTGGCTCTCGATTGCAAAATTCTCATCCTTGTTTTCAAATCATCCATGGCCCCGCCCCTACCTATCTCTGTAATCTCCTCAGGCCCCATGACCTCCTGAGATGTCTGCGCTCCTCTAATTCTGCGCTCGTGAGCATCCCTGATTATAATCGCTCCACCATTGGTGGCCATGTCTTCTGTTGCCTAGGCCTCAAGCTCTGGACTTCTCTGCCTAAACCTCTCTGCTGCTCTACCTCTCTTTCCTCCTTCAAGACGCTCCTTAAAACCTATCTCTTTGACCAAACTTTTGCTCACCTGCCTTGATATCTACTTATGCGGCTCGGTGTCACTTTGTTTTATCTCACAATACTCCTGTTAAGCGACTTGGGACGTTTCATTATGTTAAAGGCGCTATATAAATACAAGATTTTTGTCATATATCTCACACTACCGTATATAACTGTATCTTACCATGCTATACATGACTGTAACTAGATATGACCAAAACTCACAAGGATCGACACCAAACTAAGAATTGTCCCAGTCCTTGGCAGCGCCATGCTCTCAGTCACACACAAAGGGATAGTGAACCGACTTTCCCTGTGGATTGTCCCCGGGGATCTCCCAGCCCTGTTGGGGAGAAGCTGGCTAGCAGAACTTAATTGGAAATGGGATGAAGTTCACGCCATGTCGTCAGAAGAACGGACCTCCTGCTCAACAGTTCTAAGTCGCTTTGAACATCTCTTTCAGACAGGTGTGGGCACCTTCAAAGGGGCTAAAGTTAAAATCCACATCACACAGGATGCCAGACCGGTCCATCACAAGGCTAGAGCTGTGCCTTATGTGACGAGGGAAAAGATTGAACACGAACTGGACCGGTTTCTGCGGGAGTGCATTATCTCACCCGTGGAATTTAGCGACTGGGCAAGTCCCATCGTCCCTGTCATGAAGCCTGATGGATCCGTACGAATCTGTGGGGATTACAAGTCTACCATAAACAGAGTCTCCCTACAGGACCAATACCTGCTGCCCAGAGCGGAGGACCTATTTGCCACATTGGCTGGAGGAAAACTTTTCTCGAAACTAGATCTCACATCTGCGTATGTGACGCAAGAACTGGCCGAAGAGTCTAAGCTACTCACCGCCATCAACACACATCGAGGCCTTTTTATATACACTCGATGCCCATTCGGCACCAGGTCGGCAGCTGCTATATTCCAGCGCAACATGGAGAGTCTGCTCAAGTCCATCCCGGGGACGGTTGTGTTTCAAGATGACATACTCATCACGGGCAGGGACACCGACTCCCATCACCGCAATTTGGAGGAAGTACTAAGTCGATTGGATCGGGTAGGCCTAAGAGTTAAGAAATCCAAGTGTCTGTTTCTCGCGCCCGAGGTTGAATTTATGGGCAGAAGGATTGCCGTTGATGGAATCCGCCCAACAAAATCCAAAACAGAAGCAAAACCAGGCCCCAGAATGTTTCGGAACTGCAAGCCTTTCTCGGGCTACTCAATTACTTTGCGAATTTTATGCAGAA
Organism: Pristiophorus japonicus; assembly: GCF_044704955.1. NCBI lineage: Eukaryota > Metazoa > Chordata > Chondrichthyes > Pristiophoridae > Pristiophorus > Pristiophorus japonicus. Next base: position 17,834,797 of record NC_091991.1, read on the forward strand.
CTTGAGCACGCTGCTGGAGCCTCACCACGTGCTACTCAGAAAGGGGTGCGATTGGTTTTGGGGGGACGCCCAAGAACGCGCCTTCAATAAGGCACGCAACCTTCTATGTTCCAACAGTGTTTTAGCCTTTTTTGACCCAGGTAAAAAGCTAGTTCTTACGTCAGCATACGGGGTCAGGTGCGTTTTACAGCATGTCATTGATGTGGGTAAATTACAACCCATTGCTTATGCCTCCAGGTCACTTTCGCGGGCAGAGCGCGGGTACGATATGGTTGAGAAGGAGGCGCTCGCGTGCGTGTACGGTGTCAAAAAGATGCACCAATACCTTTTCGGGGCCAACTTCGCATTAGAAACCGACCACAAACTCCTCACGTCACTGCTATCCAAGCGCAAGGCAATAAACGCCAATGCCTTGGCGCGCATTCAGCGGTGGGCACTCATGCTGGCGTCTTACGACTGTACAATAAAACATAGACCAGGCACAGACAACTATGCCGACGCGCTTAGCAGGCTACCCCTGGTGAGCACGGAAGGGTCCGACGAACAGGACTGTGAGATGGTCATGGCAATCAATGCCTTTGAATCCACAGGTTTGCCCATGACGGCTCGCCAAATCAGAGCCTGGACAACCAGCGACCCAACGTTATCCTTAGTCAAAAGATGTGTGTTAACTGGTGACTGGGCAGAGGCTCACGATGCCTGCCCCGAGGAGAGCAAACCTTTCCATAGGCGCATGCATGAACTATCACTATAGGCAGACTACCTGATGTGGGCAGCCGAGTAGTTATGTCCTTGCGAGGCAGAGAGGCGTTTGTCTGGGAGCTCCACCACGAGCACCCGGGGATCATCCTTATGAAGGCCATAGCCAGATCCCATGTCTGGTGGCCTGGCATTGACGCGGACTTGGAGCTCTGCGTCCGGCGGTGCACCATTTATGCCCAACTCAGTAATGCCCCCAGGGAGCCCCTCTAAGCCCCTGGCCCTGGCCACCAAACCATGGTCGCGGGTGCATGTAGACTATGCGGGCCCATTCATGGGCAAAATGTTTCTCGTAGTCATCGATGCATTTTCAAAGTGGATCGAGTGCATCATTTTAAACTCGAGCACCACCTCCACCACTGTGGAGAGTCTTAGAAGCATGTTTGCAATGCACGGAATTCCTGACATATTAGTCAGTGATAATAGTCCGTGCTTCACCAGCACAGAATTTCAAGATTTTATAGTTGACCACAGCATAAATCATGTTAAGACGGCACCATTCAAGCCGGCCTCCAATGGCCAGGCGGAGCAAGCAGTGCAAATCATTAAACAAGGCATGCTAAAAATCCAAGGTCCCACGCTGCAGAGCCACCTCTCACGACTGCTACTGGCATACAGATCTCATCTGCATTCATTGACTGGGGTTCCCCCCGCGCAACTATTGATGAAACGAACCTTAAAGACTAGGCTCTCATTAATCCTCCCAGTCATGTATGAAATTGTTGAGACTAAGCGCCGGAAGCTAACTGAGTACCATGACCGAAATTCGAGGGGGAGGTGGAATGAGATAGGGGACAAAGTGTTTGTGCTAAACTATGGCAGGGGTCCCAAATGGCTTGCAGGGACAGTAACAGGCAAGGAAGGAAACAGGCTACTGGTTGTACAAATGGACAATGGCCAAACCTGCCGGAGGCATGTAGTCCAAGTAAAAAGCAGATTCACCAACAACACTGCAGAACCAGAGGCAGACTACAATGTGGAACTCACACCACACCTGGTGGACAGACAGAGGGAACAACCTGAGGAAAGGGCAATCTCAACAGACAGCCCAGGCGAGATACCAGCAATCACACCGAAAGCAAAACAGGCACCAAGGCAAACAACCGAACCACAACTAAGATGCTCCACGCGAGAGCGTAGACCACCTGAGAGACAGAATCTATAAAGACAATAAGACCTTGGGGTAGGGTGATGTCATGTATCTCACACTACTGTATATAACTGTATCTTACCATGCTATACATGACTGTAACTAGATATGACCTGTAACCACAAGCATACTTTACCATCAGGGGTGCACTTGCAGGAGACACTGCATACCTGTTCCACACAGGTATATAAGGGCAGGTCTCAGGCAAGTGAGGCACTCGAGAGCTGTGAAATAAAGGTGCAGGTCCAGAGTGACCTTGACTTCAGCATGTGCCTCGTGTAAGTCTGTACTGCAGGGTCAGGACTTTACAGTTTTATTGTTGTTATTGTTGTTGAGATGCTCATTAAAACCTACCTCTTTGACCAAGCTTTTGGTCATCTGCCATAATTTCCTCTTATGTGGCTTGATGTCAGATTTATTTGTTTTGTCTTATAACACTCCTGTGAAGCACCTTGGGACATTTTACTATGTTAAAGGCGCTATATAAATACAAGTTTTTGTTGTTGTTGTAGTTGCATTTCATTAATGTGTTACCTCTTCCCACACTCAGTCGGTCCTCACAACCGCAGCCAATCTGCCTGGTTTTCTCCACCAGGGGGCGTAATGGGGTCACCGACCCAGCGAGGCGGAATCACTGACGCCCGCGAACTTCCTTAGCGGGTTTGCACTGGCGCTAACACATACCGCCTCGACCTCTTGCACCCAGTAGATTGTGACATCATCCAGTGTGTAGCACCCCATTCGCCCCCGGATGCAATATTTGCTCCCTGCAGCATTGCCGGGTGGCAACGATTGCTGCAGGAGGGATTGTGACCTCAGCTGGCCGTTTGGGGAGCGCTAATTAAAGGCAATGGTGGTCAGGTAGGGCAACATTTATTTATGTCCCCATTCTGGTGACTCCTGCTTTCTTATGACCCCACGATTGCTCAGCCCTGCATGCAGACATGCAGGCCATGATCCTTAATCAACGGATCCATTACAGACCCAATCCACATCCGGGTTCAAACAGGGCTGTGTCATCACCCCAACCCTCTTCTCAATCTTCCTCACTGCCATGTTCCACCTCGCAGTCAACAAGCTCCCCGCTGGAGTGGAACTAAACTACAGAACCAGTGGGAACCTGTTCAACCTGCGCCGTTTCCAGGCCAGGTCCAAGACCACCCCAACCTCTGTCGTCGAGCTACAGTACGCGGACGACGCCTGCGTCTGCGCACATTCAGAGGCTGAACTCCAGGACATAGTCGACATATTTACTGAGGCGTACAAAAGCATGGGCCATACGCTAAACATCCATAAGACAAAGGTCCTCCACCAGCCTGTCCTCGCCCCCCCAGTCATCAAGATCCACGGTGTGGCCCTGGACAATGTGGACCATTTCTCATACCTCGGAAGCCTCTTATCAACAAGAGCAGACATTGACGACGAGATTCAACACCGCCTCCAGTGCGCCTGAGGAAAAGAGTGTTTGAAGACCAGGCCCTCAAAACTGCCACCAAGCTCATGATCTACAGGGCTGTACTAATACCCGCCCTCCTGTATGGCTCAGAGACATGGCCCATGTACAGTAGACACCTCAAATCACTGGAGAAATACCACTAACGATGTTTCCGCAAGATCCTACAAATCCACTAGGAGGACAAAATCACCAACGTTAGTGTCCTCGACCTGTGTGTGGATTTTTTTAACATGTGGTGACCGTTGCACATCAGCCACCACACGGGCTTGACAGACCTCGGCCTTTATCCAGTGGCAAGGCTTGAACCAGGATGACTGGAGACCTGCTCTGCTGCACGGACCTAGTGCGCACACATATCACAGTGTGGGCTGGCCCGTGCTGCTCCTGAGCCCTCGGCTCTTCTGGGCCCCAGACCGTCATTCGCTGCACCTCCACCATGACCTCTCGCCGCTCCCCCACCACAAACATTTGGCGCACATCTGCCACAATCCAAAGGATCAGTCTAGAAGAGGTGTCAATGGGATATGTAGAATGATCAACTCCGCGTTGCGGAGTTGGAACTGAGGGTGGATTCACTCTGGAGCATCCACGATGCTGAGAATGACGTGAGTATCACGTGTAGAGAGTTGGTCATACCGCAGGGAAAGGGTCCACAGCCAGATAGGGAATGGAAGACCAACAGGAAGAGCAGTGCAAGGAAGGTAGTGCAGGAGTCCCCTGTGGTCATCTCCCTGCAAAACAGATACACTGCTTTGGGTACTGTTGAGGGGGATGACTCATCAGGGGAGGGCAGCAGCAGCCAAGTTCATGGCACCGTGGCTGGCTCTGTTGCACAGGAGGGCAGGAAAAAGAGTGGGAGAGCGATAGTGATAGGGGATTCAATTGTAAGGGGAATAGATAGGCGTTTCTGCGGCCGCAACCGAGACTCCAGGATGGTATGTTGCCTCCCTGGTGCAAGGGTCAAGGATGTCTCGGAGCGGGTGCAGGACATTCTAAAAAGGGAGGGAGATCAGCCAGTTGTCGTGGTGCACATTGGTACCAACGACATAGGTAAAAAAAGGGATGAGGTCCTATGAAACGAATTTAAGGAGCTAGGAGCTAAATTAAAAAGTAGGACCTCAAAAGTAGTAATCTCAGGATTGCTACCAGTGCCACGTGCTAGTCAGAGTAGGAATCGCAGGATAGCGCAGATGAATACGTGGCTTGAGCAGTCGTGCAGCAGGGAGGGTTTCAAATTCCTGGGGCATTGGAACCGGTTCTGGGGGAGGTGGGACCAGTACAAACCGGACAGTCTGCACCTGGGCAGGACCGGAACCAATGTCCAAGGGGGAGTGTTTGCTAGTGCTGTTGGGGAGGAGTTAAACTAATATGGCAGGGGGATGGGAACCAATGCAGGGAGACAGAGGGAAACAAAAAGGAGGCAAAAGCAAAAGACAGAAAGGAGATGAGGAAAAGTGGAGGGCAGAGAAACCCAAGGCAAAGAACAAAAAGGGCCATTGTACAGCAAAATTCTAAAAGGACAAAGGGTGTTAAAAAAGCAAGCCTGAAGGCTTTGTATCTTAATGCAAGGAGTATCCGTAATAAGGTGGATGAATTAACTGTGCAAATAGATGTTAACAAATATGATGTGATTGGGATTACGGAGAAGTGGTTCCAGGATGATCAGGGCTGGGAACTCAACATCCAGGGGTATTCAACATTCAGGAAAGATAGAATAAAAGGAAAAGGAGGTGGGGTAGCATTGCTGGTTAAAGAGGAAATTAAGGCAACAGTTCGGAAGGACATTAGCTTGGATGATGTGGAATCTATATGGGTAGAGCTGCAGAACACCAAAGGGCAAAAAACGTTAGTGGGAGTTGTGTACAGACCTCCAAACAGTAGTAGTGATGTTGGGGAGGGCATCAAACATGAAATTAGGGGTGCGTGCAATAAAGGTGCAGCAGTTATAATGGGTGACTTTAATATGCACATCGATTAACCAAACTGGAAGCAATACGGTGAAGGAGGATTTCTTGGAGTGCATAAGGGATGGTTTTTTAGACCAATATGTCGAGGAACCAACTAGGGGGGAGGCCATCTTAGACTGGGTGTTGTGTAATGAGAGAGGATTAATTAGCAATCTCGTTGTGCGAGGCCCCTTGAGGAAGAGTGACCATAATATGGTGGAATTCTGCATTAGGATGGAGAATGAAACAGTTAATTCAGAGACCATGGTCCAGAACTTAAAGAAGGGTAACTTTGAAGGTATGAGGCGTGAATTGGCTAGGATAGATTGGCGAATGATACTGAAGGGGTTGACTGTGGATGGGCAATGGCAGACATTTAGAGACCGCATGGATGAACTACAACAATTGTACATTCCTGTCTGGCGTAAAAATAAAAAAGGGAAGGTGGCTCAACCATGGCTATCAAGTGAAATCAGGGATAGTATTAAAGCCAAGGAACTGGCATACAAATTGGCCAGAAATAGCAGCGAACTCGAAAAATTTAGAGAAATTTAGAACTCAGCAGAGGAGGACAAAGGATTTGATTAGAGCAGGGAAAATGGAGTACGAGAAGAAGCTTGCAGGGAACATTAAGACGGATTGCAAAAGTTTCCATAGATATGTAAAGAGAAAAAGGTTAGTAAAGACAAACGTAGGTCCCCTGCAGTCAGAATCAGGGGAAGTCATAATGGGGAACAAAGAAATGGCGGACCAATTGAACAAGTACTTTGGTTCGGTATTCACTAAGGAGGACACAAACAACCTTCCGGATATAAAAGGGGTCGGAGGGTCTAGTAAGGAGGAGGAACTGAGGGAAATCCTTATTAGTCGGGAAATTGTGTTGGGGAAATTGATGGGATTGAAGGCCGATAAATCTCCAAGGCCTGATGGACTGCATCCCAGAGTACTTAAGGAGGTGGCCTTGGAAATAGTGGATGCATTGACAGTCATTTTCCAACATTCCATTGACTCTGGATCAGTTCCTATGGAGTGGAGGGTAGCCAATGTAACCCCACTTTTTAAAAAAGGAGGGAGAGAGATAACAGGGAATTATAGACCGGTCAGCCTGACATCGGTAGTGGGTAAAATGATGGAATCAATTATTAAGGATGTCATAGCAGTGCATTTGGAAAGAGGTGATATGATAGGTCCAAGTCAGCATGGATTTGTGAAAGGGAAATCATGCTTGACAAATCTTCTGGAATTTTTTGAGGATGTTTCCAGTAGAGTGGACAAGGGAAAACCAGTTGATGTGGTATATTTGGACTTTCAGAAGGCTTTCGACAAGGTCCCACACAAGAGATTAATGTGCAAAGTTAAAGCACATGGGATTGGGGGTAGTGTGCTGACATGAATTGAGAACTGGTTGTCAGACAGGAAGCAAAGAGTAGGAGTAAATGGGGACTTTTCAGAATGGCAGGCAGTGACTAGTGGGGTACCGCAAGGTTCTGTGCTGGGGCCCCAGCTGTTTACACTGTACATTAATGATTTAGACGAGGGGATTAAATGTAGTATCTCCAAATTTGCGGATGACACTAAGTTGGGTGGCAGTGTGAGCTGCGAGGAGGATGCTATGAGGCTGCAGAGTGACTTGGATAGGTTAGGTGAGTGGGCAAATGCATGGCAGATGAAGTATAATGTGGATAAATGTGAGGTTATCCACTTTGGTGGTAAAAACAGAGAGACAGACTATTATCTGAATGGTGACAGATTAGGAAAAGGGGAGGTGCAAAGAGACCTGGGTGTCATGGTACATCAGTCATTGAAGGTTGGCATGCAGGTACAGCAGGCGGTTAAGAAAGCAAATGGCATGTTGGCCTTCATAGCGAGGGGATTTGAGTACAGGGGCAGGGAGGTGTTGCTACAGTTGTACAGGGCCTTGGTGAGGCCACACCTGGAGTATTGTGTACAGTTTTGGTCTCCTAACCTGAGGAAGGACATTCTTGCTATTGAGGGAGTGCAGCGAAGGTTCACCAGACTGATTCCCGGGATGGCAGGACTGACCTATCAAGAAAGACTGGATCAACTGGGCTTGTATTCACTGGAGTTCAGAAGAATGAGAGGGGACCTCATAGAAACGTTTAAAATTCTGACGGGGTTCGACAGGTTAGATGCAGGAAGAATATTCCCAATGTTGGGGAAGTCCAGAACCAGGGGACACAGTCTAAGGATAAGGGGTAAGCCATTTAGGACCGAGATGAGGAGGAATTTCTTCACCCAGAGAGTGGTGAACCTGTGGAATTCTCTACCACAGAAAGTTGTTGAGGCCAATTCACTAAATATATTCAAAAAGGAGTTAGATGAAGTCCTTACTACTAGGGGGATTAAGGGGTATGGTGAGGAAGCAGGAATGGGATACTGAAGTTGCATGTTCAGCCATGAACTCATTGAATGGCGGTGCAGGCTAGAAGGGCCGAATGGCCTACTCCTGCACCTATTTTCTATGTTTCTATGTTTCTATGTTTCTATGTTTCTATCAACAGCTGCCATGTGAAAAAATAGGGGCAGAGGTTATGGTCAGAAATTATTGCACTCGATAGTGAGTGCAGAAGGCTGTAAAGTACCTGATTGAAAGATGAGGTACTGTTCCTCGAGCTTACATTGAGCTTCGTTGGAACAATGTAAGAGGCTGAAAACAGAGAGGGCAGAGTGGGAGTGGAGCGGAGAATTAAAGTGACAAGCGACCGGAAGCTCGTGTTCACGCTTGTGGACTGAACGGAGGTGTTCCGCAAAGTGTTGTGAAGGATGCAGCAGACCACCATGACTTGGGACACCCACTTTGGTGACAACTGGAGAGTTCTTCCCAACTCGAGAAAAAGTACACGGCAAATAAATGGAACTAAAAGCTGACAAGTCCCCTGGGTCTGATGGCCTGCATCCTAGGGTCTTAAAAGAAATGGCTGCAGAGATAGTGGTTGCATTGGTTGTAATCTTTCAAAATTCCCTGGAATCTGGAAAAGTTCCAGCGGATTGGAAAACTGCAAATGTAATGCCCCTATTCAAGAGAGGATGGAGGCAGAAAGCAGGAAACTATAGGCCAGTTAACCTAACAGCTGTCATTAGGAAAATGCTGGAATCCATTATTAAGGACGTAGCAGGACATTTAGAAAATGATAATACAATCAAGCAGAGTCAACATGGTTATATGAAAGGGAAATTGTATTTGACAAATGTATTAGAGTTCTTTGAGGATGTAACGAGCAAGGTGGATCTAGGGGAACCAGTAGATGTAGTGTATTTGGATTTCCAAAAGGCATTCGATAAGGTGCCATATAAAAGGATACTGCACAATCTTATGAGGAACGGTTGAGCAGGTTGGGCCTATACTCATTAGAGTTTAAAAGAAGGAGAGGTGATCTTATTGAAACATACGATTCTGAAGGGGCTTGACAGGGTAGATGATGAAAGGATGTTGCCCCTCGTGGGGGAGTCTAGAACTAGGGGGCATTGTTTCAGAATAAGGGGTCACCCATTTAAGACAGAGTTGAGGAGGAATTTCTTCTCTTAGAGGGGCGTGAATCTTTGGAATTCTCTATCCGAGGGAGCTGTGGAGGCTGGGTCATTGAATATGTTCAAGGCGGAGATAGATAGATTTTTGAACTACAGGGGAGTCAAGGGCTATGGGGAACAGGGAAGTGGAGTTGAGGCCAAGATCAGATCAGCCATGATTTTATTGAATGGCGGAGCAGGCTCGAGGGGCCAAATGGCCTACTCTTGCTCCTATTTCTTTTGTTCTTATGGTCATTATATGAGTGGTGGAGTTGCAGAGAATAGTCATCAGCCCGGTGTAGAGCGGATAGCCCTTGTCGCTTCGCAGCCACCCTCGGTTTTGACCTGTTGGCTGGGAGATTGCTGGCACAGCGGACTGGCGCAGGATGAAGACATCTTGACTGCTGCCAGGATACTGGGCATTCAATATCATGATTTGCTTGGGCATGGTCGCACACCAACAGCACATGAAGTGAGTTGTACTCTTTACATTACGATACATCTGACCGTCGAGATACGGCGCCCACAAAGCCGTGTGTGTGAGGTTGGTGGCGCCCTGCACCGCGGGAAAGCCTGATATCCCACCAAAGCCATGCTCATGCTCCTTCTGCTTCTCTCTGTTGAGAGAGAAACCATTGAAGTCCCTACTCCGAGAGTACAGAGCCTCTGTGACCGCCTGGATGCAGCGATGGACGGCGAGACATTGGCTATGTCGCCTGTTCCAATATGGAAGGATCCACTGGTGGAAAGTTTCAGGGCCACAGACACCTTGAGGGTCACCGGCAGAGCCGGCGTTATTCTGCTCTGAGGCTGCAGGTCCGGTTCCAAGAGGTGGCAGAGCTCTGTGCCCACCTCCTTGGTGAAGTGGAGCCACTGAACACACTGCTCCTGGCTTAGGTGCAGGTAGGAGAAATGCTCCCTGAAAACCCGAGGTGGGGAAGGCTGAGAGCCCTGCTCCGGTTCCTCCTCCTCCCTCTGTGAGCAGCTAGTCTTCTTTGCTCCATCTCCCTATCATGCTGCAGTGCGAGGGGAACTGCAAGTAGAGCGTCATGACATGGTGCAAGTGGTGTACTCAAAGGCCTTCCAGTGGCAGCCAACACCTTCCGAACATCCAGCAGCACTTCCTGCACGCTTTACCAACTTTAAATATGTCTTTCAGCACCCCAGCATTCATACAAACTCTGCAAAAGCCAGTACAAGAGAAATAATACATTTACCTGCAAGTTGGATATATCCCATTAAATAGTCCTGGTGGAGGGTCACTCATGCCTGTTTAGCTGTGCGTGTTTAGGAGAGGGCGTTGATTGGATCGGCGATGTTGAAAATGGACGTTACACGATGACTGACGTCACGATCTTGCTACTCTGCCTACTGCCGCGCCAGTGATATCGCCCTCACCAAGATGGCGAACAGCGCGGGCAACGCCGGAAGTGAGACGGCCATCATTTCTTTCTCCAACCCAGCATTCACTGCCAGCGCTAAGGTGCCAAATTTCGCGGCTACTTTTTCCTTTTCAGACCCTGCCGTGCATTCCCCGACCAACACCGGCCCCAGCCCTATCCCCCGCTCACCCACAGTGTGAAGCAGTGTCAAGCACTGCGAGGCACTCAGCTCCACAGTCACTCTATTGTTACTCTTCTTCGAAGTCTTCTTTCTCCCACATTTGCAGTATTACCTGCTTCCACCCTTTCCCCATTACTGGAGAAACTGTAGTCCATCATCTAAAGGCTCAACGGTCTAATGCTCTCTTAGCTAATTTGCCTTTACATCAACCTTCCACAGGTTATAACTCATCGCAGGTTTAACGTCTCATCTGAAAGACGGCACATCCAACAGTGCAGCACTCGCTCAGCACTGCACGGGAGTGTCAGCCTAGATTTATATGCTCAAGCCCTTGGAGTGGGACTTGAATCCACAACCCTCTGACTCAAAGGCGAGTGTGCTACCCACTGAGCAACAGCTGACTAGAAACATTTGATTCGAAACTTGTCCTTATTTTCAAATCCATCTATGCCGAGCTTCCCTTAGTGATCTCCTGCAGCCTGAGTCTCCTCTCATACCCTTCACTCCTCCAACACTGGGCTAATCTTTTTCCCCCACTGCCTCCACTCCTGCATTGGCGGTCACTTGTTCAATCACTCAGTTGCTCTCTCCATTTTAGCTCTCTCCCTGTTTCAAAAACCTTCTCAAAATCTTTCTCTTTGATTGTGCTTTTGCCCCTCATCCCGAACCTAACCATTTCCATTTTCCTTCCTTGCCACCCGCTCATTCCATCCACCCCTTTCTTTTCACCACCTCCCCGCTCCCTACTGTAAACCTTTGAGATGCCTTCCTGCAAATGAGAAGCACAATGGAAGTGTAAGTAGTTATTGTTGAGCTGTGCGACTCGTGAGCACCACAGGTATGTATGGCAGGTGATTTACTTTCCATGAACCATCACTATCGTCCCGCGCGTTTTTGTATTTTCTTTATATTACGTTTCCTTCTATCTGAGTTGCTTTCCGTCATAATTTTACAGAACCTTGCTAGACTTTCAGCTTCATTGTCAGCGATTTTCTCGGCGGTACAGCTGGTTTTCCGCCCAGCAAGAGTTTCCACGTAAGTTTTTGAACGTTGTCGCCCACTTCTGAAGTCGCAAAAACTGTAGTCCATGCCTTCCTCATCTAAAGGTTCAACGTTCTAATACTCTCTTAGCCGGGACCAAACCGCCCACATGCAACGCCGAGAACAACCGCCGGGGTGTAAGTTTGGCCTCAACCGCCGACAGCCAGATCGGCGAGAGACCCGCCCTGTAAAAGCTGCTTAAACAGGTACCCTGCAAAGAAAGGGAAGTTAAAGGTTCTTTACTTATTCTTTTTAAATTTTAACATGGCGATTAGGGTTAAAACTGTCTTGGGAATGCTTTGTACATTCTTATTTTTTTTAATGACAATTAAAAAAAAAAATGTTGCCCAATTGCAGCCTCGGACTAAATTTTACTACTTACTGTCTATTCCGGTAACGACCGCCCATGTTGCTAACTTTCCACTTACCCGCCGAGAAAGCCGCCGACAATGAGTGTGCAATGGCCATTTTCTCGCCGGGCGATTAGTTTCACTTACTGTAAACTTTAAAATGGAAATTCGCGCCAGCTTTTCTCGCCGAACGTTAGCGGTGCTTCTCAGCGTGTGATCGGACATTGAGGGCCTTTAGGGAAAGCCTAGCTCTGTGTTTTTCTAAGAGCAAATGGGAAGGTGGGGAAGTTGCTAACATTAGTCCTGCAATCCACTGGAGGCCAAATTGACTGTGAACTGGATTAATTACTCGCATCAGGGAAACTTCACTAAATCAAGCCAGAGTGGACAGCACCGGGGCAGAGGGGAGGGACAAGAATGATAAACGGATCAGCAGGAATGAGAGAGGGTTATATCTAAAGAAGAGCAGACTTCTGCAGAACGGGAACAAGTTGGGAAAGGCTCAAAAGAATATGAGCAACTATCGGCTGGGTTGGGAAGCCGGAAGGTTGGGGCATTCACAGTCCTGTTGTAAAATAGTTTGGGATCCATAAACCATCAAGCATAAGTGACCACTTTAAATCGCATGAGAGATATTAAATTGTGATTGTGGCATATGAATCCTTGTCTGACTTTCTTGCGTCATGTAACAATATGATCTGTTTTAAATTATGCATGATTTCTCTTATAGTGAACACATAAAGATAAAAAAATATGTCATACAAATTCAATCAGTGTTTTACCATTGATATCACAAACAGCAATCTCTGGGAACAATAATGTGAACTATAAATTTGAACAGCACATTTTTTTTAATGTCATAGCAATTACCTCATGATGGGGTGAAGCAGATGAATTGCTTTCAGTGATTGAAATGGAAACCAAGAAAGGCGGAACATTTCATTATGTATGCATTTACAATTTCATTACAAATACCAAACAGGAAGTCCTCTCCTAAACGTACTAGTTTTAAATCTATTCAAAATGGTCCCTTGTGTAACTTGCCAAGTTAATTGCCAAGTGACACCAGTGAGTGCCAAGATTCAGGGGGGACTGGTTTTCCTGAAAGGGGATCGGATTCTTCGGGATACTCACAGAAAAATTGGGCTCTGATAAAACAACACGAAGGAACCATTCATGGAGGTATTTGAGAAATCTCCGGATTGACAATTGACACACGGTAGATTTTAGCAATGTCCCACAACTCACAGGGAGATATGAAGGATAGAAGGTGTGTATACAAAAGTTGTGTATACAGATACAGACACACTGAGTGGCCCCCGACCTGCGAGCACCATCGGAGCAGGCCGGGGAGTGGAAGGAGTAGCGTGGCAGCATACCACTCCAGGGAGCAGCACGTGCTGGAGCAGGAGAGCGACGGCAGTGAAGAGGGCGACTGGATTGGATGTCACCAAGATCCACGTCGCTGATTGGAGCGTGGGCAGGTACTGCAGGATCGGCGAGCTCGGGGCAAAGGAGCAGCGAGAGATTGTAGATGGACGTGATCAGGCCCCAGGAGAGGTGTGAGTTCGGGTCCCAGAAGAGGCGAGGGCCCAGGGGCAGCACGGGCCAGCCCACACTGCGATATGTGTTCGCACTATGTCCATGCAGCAGAGCTGGTCTCCGGTTGTCTTGATTAATCCTTGCCACTGGACCAGGACCTAGTTCTGTCTAACCCGTGTGATGGCTGGTGTGCAACGGCCACCACACGTTAAAAAAATCCACACACAGGCATCTTCCACCCTTCAAGATTGAGTTCGGGACCTGGAATATTAGATCCTTCATTGAAACACCTGTGAACTTTTTGGCGTGGAAGCAAGTCATCCTCAACTCGAGGGACTGCCTATGATATGATACAGACACAGTATAGCATTTAGTCTCATGACAGAAAAGCCACAACTGCTTCTCTGTGCAAGTCCTTGGTTAAAATAACAGTTGGGCCCCGATGATGCCACCAGAGGCTGATCGGCATATTTAAAGAAGGACTGGTTTATGGGCGATGACCTTCCCACCTGCTGAGAAGAGCAGCTTAAAATCGGAACCTGCGGGCGGAGAGTGGGACCTCAGCGTGTAAGTCTCGTGGGTGATTTTAACTGCTCATCTGCCCAGTTTCTGCTGGGCAAGTTAGGTTAAAATAAGCCGGGGAGTGAACTAAAACCTTTTGCACCATGCACCAATAGTAAAACCAACTGGTCAGTACATTCCACATCAACAAGACTAAACTGCCTCATTCTTGCATCTGTCCCTGCAGTGGATTCCATGGCAATCAAGGCCAGATTGAGGTTATGTTAATGTAACTATTTTAAATGAACTGTTAGGGTGAGACACTATTATCAGAAGCTTAACCGTGGTCAGATGGAGCAGATGGTGGTGGGGGGGGGTGCAGATAGTGGTCGGGAGGAGCAGATCTTGTTCGGGGGGTCAGATCGTGTTTTGGGGAGAGTCCGATGATGGTAAGAGGGAGCAGATGGTGGTTGGAAGTGAGGTCCAATGGTGCTGGTCGGAGGGCGGCGGGGGGAGATAGCAGACATATCTCAGGGGGGCGTTTACTAGCTAGCTTGTTGGGCCTGGAGGAATCACTCCTGCTCAACCTGGTCGATAAGCAGTGCTGTAAAGGCACTTACCTCATGGATTCAGCCTTCCTCGCCTCCTTTCGCCTGCCGGGTTTCCCGAGGCCTGGAAAACCAAGCCGCCATGAGTTAGAAATAGAATCACCATTAAATTGAAGGCAGGCAGTCTCATTATAATAATTAAATGATCAATCCCCCTCCCACGAGTAGATTGATTGCCCGCCCATCGCCCCATCTCCATTAAACCTGGAGGTGGGCGGGTTCGAGGCGGGTTGGGTTCCTGTTTCAGATTTATTGAACTTAAACCTCTGGCACCAACACACCCATTTTGGGGATTTAAGCTTCTGCCCTATGTGAGGGGAAATAAGTGGCTGTCAGAGAGCAAGGGAATGCAAATCTAATGTGGAGGCATGGAATCGAGTGTCTGGTCAAGTGGTGGAGCTGTTTGATGGCTGGCAAAGTGGACATGTTGCCACATAAAGTAGATGCAAGGAAGGTTACGCATACTGGCATTCAAGGGCACCCTTCCCACAAGATGGCAGTGCACCACAGTAAGAGATGAGTTCCAAGTTCCAGGTTGCATAAAGTACCTCCAGGAGCCAGGACCAGAAGCAGGGGAAGACTGCATAGCGAAGGAATTTGGTAAGGTAAGAGTACCCAACGGTACCAGTTACCAGGTAGCTTGCCGAAATATGGAGCAGTTCTGTCTTGTTATGGTCTGATAGCTGTTCCATTAGATTAGATTTTAAATTGCCACCTGCAGCCTCAAACATATTTTGTTACATATATTGTGAAGTTTATTATTGTACATTCCCTGGTAATAGGCTTGAGGGGAAGTGTAACACACCACTTTAAAAAATATCGACACTTTGCGAGTTCCACAGATTTACAACCCTCTGAGAGAAGAAATTTCTCCTCATCTTAGTTTTAAATGGGCGGCCCCTTATTCTAAGATTATGCTCCCTAGTTCTAGTCTCTCCCATCAGTGGAAACAGCCTATCTGCATCCACTTTGTCAAGCCCCCTCATAATCTTACACGTTTTGATAAGATCACCTCTCATTCTTCTGAATTCCAATGAGTAGAGGCCCAACCTACTCAGCCAAACAAACTGCGAGTGTCATTAACAGACAGGTAGATTTTAACAATGTCCCACGTCAGAACATAAGAACATAAGAAATAGGAGCAGGAGTAGTCCATTAGGCCCATCGAGGCTGCTCTGCCATTTAATACTATCATGGCTGATCCGATCATGGACTCAGGTCCACTTCCCTGCTTGCTTCCCATAACCCCTTATTCCCTTATTGGTTAAGAAACTGTCTACCTCTATCTTAAATTTATTCAATGTCCCAGCTTCCACAGCTCTCTGAGGCAGCAAGTTCCACAAATTTACAACCCTCTGAGAGAAGAAATTTCTCCTCATCTCAGTTTTAAATGGGCGGCCGCTTATTCTAAGATTATGTCCCCTTGTTCTAGTCTCCACTATCAGTGGAAACATCCTCTCTGCATCCACCTTGTCAAGTCCCCTCATAGGGCTCAAATTTTTCCAAGAGTTGCTCCATTTTTTTTGGAGTAAGTAGCTTTTTTTGGAGTAACTTAAAATCGCAAATTTCCCCATTTAACTTGCTCCAGTGTAAGTTAGTTAGTTAGATTTTTTTCTAGTTTAGTTTGTTCTTTCCAAAAGGGGGCGTGATAAGCCATTTACGCCTCTTCAGACCATAGAAGCAAATTTGGCCAGTTGAAAGTTACTCCAAACTAACTTAGGCCAGTGTGAGCTGCGAGGAGGATGCTATGAGGCTGCAGAGTGACTTGGATAGGTTAGGTGAGTGGGCAAATGAATGGCAGATGAAGTATAATGTGGATAAATGTGAGGTTATCCACTTTGGTGGTAAAAACAGAGACAGACTATTATCTGAATGGTGACAGATTAGGAAAAGGGAAGGTGCAACGAGACCTGGGTGTCATGGTACATCAGTCATTGAAGGTTGGCATGCAGGTACAGCAGGCGGTTAAGAAAGCAAATGGCATGTTGGCCTTCATAGCGAGGGGATTTGAGTACAGGGGCAGGGAGGTGTTGCTACAGTTGTACAGGGCCTTGGTGAGGCCACACCTGGAGTATTGTGTACAGTTTTGGTCTCCTAACTTGAGGAAGGACATTCTTGCTATTGAGGGAGTGCAGCGAAGATTCACCAGACTGATTCCCGGGATGGTGGGACTGACCTATCAAGAAAGACTGGATCAACTGGGCTTGTATTCACTGGAGTTCAGAAGAATGAGAGGGGACCTCATAGAAACGTTTAAAATTCTGTCGGGTTTAGACAGGTTAGATGCAGGAAGAATGTTCCCAATGTTGGGGAAGTCCAGAACCAGGGGTCACAGTCTAAGGATAAGGGGTAAGCCATTTAGGACTGAGATGAGGAGAAACTTCTTCACCCAGAGAGTGGTGAACCTGTGGAATTCTCTACCACAGAAAGTAGTTGAGGCCAATTCACTAAATATATTCAAAAGGGAGTTAGATGAAGTCCTTACTACTCGGGGGATCAAGGGGTATGGCGAGAAAGCAGGAAGGGGGCACTGAAGTTTCATGTTCAGCCATGAACTCATTGAATGGCGGTGCAGGCTAGAAGGGCTGAATGGCCTGCTCCCGCACCTATTTTCTATGTTTCTATGTTTCTATGTATGTGGCCACTTTTGTAGGCACAGAAAAACCTTACCGACATTTAAGAAATCAGCGCAGGTTGCCAGAGATAGGGGAGGGGGAAGTGGGGGGAGGTGAGTTAGCGGATTCTAAAGACCTTCGCAACATCAGCACAACATCTTCAGCACAACAGCTGCACAACATCATCAAAAATAAATGAAAGATAAATCAGCAACAGAAAATAGAGCAGTTTGTGGAGGTGTTCTTCAGTATCGTAACCCGTGATGAGGATGTCGTCTTGAAAAACCATCATCCCTGGAATCGACTTGAGGAGGCTTTCCATATTTCGTTGGAAGATCGCGGCGGCCAAGCGAATCTCGAACGGACATCTGTTGTACTCAAACAACCCCTTGTGTGTCGTGATGGTGGTCAGCTTCTTCGACTCACTCGACAGCTCCTGGGTCACGTAAGCTGAGGTCAGGTCCAATTTTGAAAAAGGTTTGCCACCGGATAGCATCGCAAAGAGGTCCTCCGCTCTCGGTAGCGGGTACTGGTCTTGGAGTGACACCCGATTGATGGTGGCCTTGTAATCGCCACATATCCTGACCGACCCATCCGCCTTGAGCACCGGCACAATCGGGCTCACCCAGCCACTGAATTCGACTGGTGAGATGATGCCTTCCCTCAGCAGGCGGTCCAAATCGCCTTCTATCTTTTCCCGCATCATGTACGGCACCGCTCTGGCCTTGCGGTGTACTGGCCTGGCGTCCGGGTTTATGTGAATCACTAGCTTGGCCCCCATGAAAGTGCCAATGCCGGGTTGAAATAATGAGTCAAATTTGTCCAGGATCTGTGAGCATGATACTCGTTCCACAGAGGAAATTGCATTGACATCACCCCATTTCCAGTTCATGACAGCAAGCCAACTCCTCCCCAGTAGTGCGGGACCATCCCCAGGACAACCCAGAGTGGCAACCTGTTCTCCGAATCTTTGTAGGTCACGACTACCGTGGGCTGCCTAGCATCGGAATGATCTCCTTTGTGTATGTCTGTAGCTGTGCGTCAATCGGCAATAATTTTGGCCTCCTGGCCTTGGACGCCCACAACTTTTTGAACTGTTTGATACTCATCAGGGACTGGCTGACCCCCGTGTCTAGCTCCATTGATACTGGGATGCCATTGAGGAGCACTTTCATCATTATCGGTGGCGTCCTGGTGTATGAACTGTATACGTGCTCCACATGAACTCGCTGAACTTCAGCTTCCAGCGATTTCCTCCAGTGTCCATTTCTGCAATTTTGCTCATCTCTGCAAACTCCGGCTGAGTGTGTGCCTCCATGCCTCCAACATGAGCTGCGGTTTGAAACAAAAGGTCCCTTGCCAGTCGATCGTCCCTGACTGTCCCTGTTATTGTCCTTGAGTGCGCCATTAACAGGTGTTGATGGCCCCATTACTGGCCGCATTGTCCCTTGCAATGGATTGAATCGCTGTTCAGCTTGCCATTGTCTCTGTCGAACTCCCCCTCTGGGTTCGACTACATGTTGGGGCATGCCCGACTGCCCTTGTCTGCCTGGAGAACTGTGTGCTGCTTTAACAATGTTGAATCTCTGTCCCAACCATTCCTTAACACAGTACCTCTCGTCTTTTCTGCTCGTGGCCATGCTTGCGTGGTTTAAATCCCAGTTTCTCATCACCATGGATACGTCCTCACTATACAGTATAAATGCATACGAGGCCCATGCTTGAGAGAAGGTCAGTCTGTGTCCTGTCATTTATTCCTTAGCACTCAAGTGATGGAAGTGGGTGGAGCTTCCCCTTTAATATCTGAAGGTCCAGGTTAGGAGTGTCTCCCACAAGTTCACCACCTAGTGGTCATTGTTCTCACAGTGTACAACTTAGGTCAGATTATACATGGGTTACAATGCTGCTTGAATACATGACACACAGGGCATGCATTCAAGCTTCAACTTACAATTGAAAGTCTTGTAGCCTTGTATACTGACATCTTCCAAGAGTTTTGCACATGAATTTGTTGTAGCACAATGATCACTTACTGCCACCTGAGGTGGATTGCAGGTCAGAAGATACCCCCCTGGACAGCTGTGCATGTAAGGCGGTGTTGGAGAAAACTCACCCTGCTCTATCTTTGTCCCCTTCCTACTCAATGCCATACAACCATAGGCACAACCATACAAATATCACACAGGCCACATATTGTACATTACAGGGAAAGTTGTTCTGTTTGAAGGAACTTCTTGCAGCCAGTATTCTAATATGTGTTTATTTTAGAACAGAATTACCTGGATTGCACTTATGTAGAAATTGTGCCACAATTTATACCAGTTCCTATGACGATCACAAGCAAGTAGGCTGATATGGGGCAGACTTGCTTGCTGAACTGGTCTGCCCATCAACTTTGTATGTTCATATGATGATTTCTGTTGTGGCACCTCACTCAGAGCTTCTTACCTCTGCTGCTTCTCTTCACCTACTATTATAATTACATTCCAAATTTACATTAATGAGTAAACAAAAATTCCTCTAAAAATGATTCCAAAAATATGTA
Source organism: Pristiophorus japonicus (assembly GCF_044704955.1). Classification (NCBI taxonomy): domain Eukaryota; kingdom Metazoa; phylum Chordata; class Chondrichthyes; family Pristiophoridae; genus Pristiophorus; species Pristiophorus japonicus. The sequence goes on from NC_091991.1 coordinate 17,854,401, forward strand.
ATAGTAATAAAAAAATAAAGATTATTGAAAACATGACTCAAAAAAGTCTCTAATGGTACAGGTTGGACCTCTCTGGTCCGGGACTCTCTGGTCCGGCAACATTTGTGGTTTGGCATTAGTTGGGCCTGAGGGAGAGGAGGGTTTATTTTTTTAAAAGAGCGCCAAAGCAACACGTTAACCACCGCTGGGAGCGGCTGTCAATCAATCAGTCAGTGTGTGTGTGGCGATTAGCTGGAGCGGCTGTCAATCAGTGAGTTTATGCGGCGATTGGTAGGAGTGGCTGTCAGTCAGTGAGTGTGTGTGGCGATTGGCTGGAGCAGCTGTCAGTCAGTGAGTGTGTGCGGCGATTGGCTGGAGCAGCTGTCAGGCAGTCAGTGTGTGCGCTGGTGCTGAGGGAGCCGCCCACAGGATGCCAGCATGCACATTCACACACAGGAGCCTGGGCGCTGTTGATTGATACCGGTAAGAGTGACCTCCCGTGGTCCGGAAAATTCACTGTTTCGGCAACTGTCCTGTCCCGAGGGTGCCGGACCGCAGAGGTCCAACCTGTACTAAAGAGGCACTGTAAGCTATAGTGTCAATTTTCAGCTTCAGTGATTCCAGAACATATCAGGAATTTGGGCCGAGATTTTCCTTACCTGGGCAGGTCCAGGATGGCCAGGGTCAGTGGCGGGTCACAGTCCCGCTGCTGGCTCCATCCCGCTGTCTAAAATGATTTCCCCCTGATTGGGCTTGCGATGTCATTCATGATGTGTCATCAGCCGGTTTCCTTAAAGGGACCATGGCCAACTTTCTTTTGACATTTATGCTGTCAGTGTTCTATGGCATTGAGCTGCTGCAAACACTGACAAGCACTGCACAAAGGCACAGGGCTGCACCCAGGTTCTCCCATGGCTTCCTCCATATGCTTATGAAGGGAGTCACAGTAAGCAGGGAGGTTCTCTTCCCTTCCAATGGGCAGAAGAGACCTCCCCAGGAGACCAACACAGCCTAGTTGCACATTGCACAGGAGGTCACAAGCAGGGAAGTGGTCAGGAGAACTTGGATGCAAGGGCAGAAACATTTCAATGATCTCATTAGATCACGAAGCGTTAGTACAAAGCCATACTCACCTTCATCTTGCTGTGCCTCTCATCACATACCCATCACTCTGCCTTCCCTACCCTACTCCTGCACATGCTTACTCACACCAATTTACCTTGCACCTCCATCCATTTCTCTCTATCTACATTATCACATCCCCATCTCACTAGCCACCTCTCACACTCACCCTCATCCTAATGCATTCATACCAACTAACCACACACAAGGTAGCCACTTGGGTGTTTTATTCAATGTTTATGTAAAGTTTCTGTTAATGTGATGTCAAAACTGAAACATTTATTTTCAATGCTTTCCGTTCTTGGACCGATTTGTGGGCACACTTAGAAGTGGCTTAGTGAGTTGAAGTGCAACTGTACAGGGTATTGGTGAGGCCGCACCTGGAGTACTGCGTGCAGTTTTGGTCACTTTACTTAAGGAAGGATATACTAGCTTTGGAGAGGGTACAGAGACGATTCACGAGTCTGATTCCGGAGATGAGGGGGTTAGCTTATGATGATAGATTGAGTAGACTGGGTCTTTACTCGTTGGAGTTCAGAAGGATGAGGGGTGATCTTATAGAAACATTTAAAATCATGAAAGGGATAGACAAGATAGAGGCACAGAGGTTGTTTCCATTGGTCGGGGAGACTAGAACTAGGGGGCACAGCCTCAAAATACAGGGGAGCCCATTTAAAACCGAGTTGAGAAGGAATTTCTTCTCCCAGAGGGTTGTGAATCTGTGGAATTCTCTGCCCAAGGAAGCAGCTGAGGCTAGCTCATTGAATGTATTCAAATCACAGATAGATAGATTTTTAACCAATAAGGGAATTAAGGGTTATGGGGAGCGGGCGGGTAAGTGGAGCTGAGTCCACGGCCAGATCAGCCATGATCTTGTTGAATGGCGGAGCAGGCTCAAGGGGCTAGATGGCCTACTCCTGTTCCTAATTCTTATGTTCTTATATGAGACATAACAGGTAACCCCCCGCAATGTGATGAGTGTGAAAGGAATGGCTTGGGCATTGTCGGGATGCTTTATGGTTTTAGTGTGTGGTGGTGCCAACCTGGCGCATTATGTGGCAGCCAGGGTGTACAGTGTGAAGTGAAATAAATCTGGCCATGGTGAGGTCATCCCTGGCCTCCCGGGAAACAATGTGCTCGGGTACTGATGCCCTGTGTCCTGTGCAGCATTAGGTGATTGCGGAGAAGATTGATGTTGTTGTTGGCGCAGCCTGGGTGCTGCTGGTGTTGGGGCTGATCATGGTGGGATTCTGAGGACCAAGGTAAGCGCGTATAAAGGACATCATTGTTGATGGAATAGATAGCAGGTGAAGTAGAGATGACAGACACATTCTGTTCATGGCAAGAGAGTTCTTCCAATGAGGTAAGAATGGATGGAGAGTGGAAATCCTGCAGAATCTGTACTGAAAATGGACTGAGAAACAGCTGGAGGGTGGGGAAAGTGATGATCTGTCGGGTGGGAGCTGTTACTGTACCTTTGAAGCTGTGAAGTAATCAGCTGGAGCAATGGTCATTCAACTCCTGCCTCAGCTTCATAGATGTGATCCCCGAATAGCATGGACCCCGCGGTGAGCAGTTACAGTCAAATGGTAAGTTAAAAAAGGCTGTTAATCATCTGTCAACTAGATGCTAATGTGTTTAATTGGGCTGGCCGCCACTGCCTGTTGGGTCTGCTCAACGCTGGCAGACCGGCCATTGAGAAAGGCGTGTTGTGGCGGGTTGACAGTGTGTTCCTGATCCGCTGTCATAAAAAAACAGTTTCCCACGCGACCTGCCACCCATCCTGCCCGCTGACACCCCGGAAAATCTCAGCCTTGGACTTTAAAGTCAAGAAGCAAAATGTTGGTCCAAAGTATGGATATTGCCCCATTTATTTATTTTGATACTTTTGTGTGGAGTATGATGCTTTACTGTGACTATGAAATGTACTCAAGCACAGCAGCACACACAATGCATGTGAATACAGTGGCACTCTACTCCAGCAAAGCAGCAATACAATCAGGGGAAGAGAAAAGCTGGCAGAGAAAACCAGTAATACATTTTAAGAATAAATTATCGGATACATATATTTATCCTGGAATGGAGGCAGTAAAAATGGATTGAGAATGATCATTGTTGATAGGACTATGTGTTATCATTGATATTTCTATGAACAATCTTTGATCTGTACTTTTATTTTCTTGAGTTACAGCGTATAACTGGTACATGCTGAACATAAGACTACATTTTCCAAGTACGCAGCAGCAGTGAGGAGCTTCACCCACTGCCAGTGCATATCAAAAAATCGGCTCTATGTTGCCCACAGTTTTCTGATATACACGGGAGTTGACTGAGGTTCCTTACCGCTGGTGCGTACTTGGAAAAATTAGGCCATAGTTTAATATTTGGGAGCAAGTCAAAAACTTCACATAATAAGGATATTGTAACTATGGTTTCTGTGTTTTAATGGAGCAACTCTGGAAGCTATCCAGATAGATTCAAGCCATGTTCTGGCTTTGTGCAGAGTCACAATTTAAAATAATTATTCAAACCTTTTTTTAAACGAACCTCCTGCCATTGGTCTCTTTATCAAATTACAATGTGTGATTTGGACTCAGTTCATGAAATTTAGTTCTCCCAACTCTATTGTAAAGAGTTTTTTACTGCTTAGCGTTATGAAGTAAATTAAATTCACAGGAGGTTTTGATAAATATGTTACCGGAATGTGTTTCAAAATAAATCAGAATGATTGGACAAAAATTGTGATTTTGTTTGTGAATGGTTTGGGTTGGGTTATTTTTATTTCACTGAGAATAGGTACATTGTGTAGATCAGGGAAGTCATTGCCATGTTAAAATTAATATTTCACAATGTACGAAAATGTTCTATTGACCAGATTCTTTCCCTGTGAAAGATACACACAAGTGATCAAAGGAAAATGCAATTCTCTAGGAATTTCATATTATTTCAGTCGCCAGTCGCAGGTCTGCTTGTCGACAGAGTCCAAAACATATCTACTTTGTTCACACAAAGCAAAGCTGACATGCTACAGAGAAGTTAAACGAGGGGAGTCCTGTGAAATGAATCCTCTGTGCAACAATAATGTATGTCTGTAGTTAATCTGATTCCCTCGTGACGAGGAACTGTTTAAACTGAGCCTCTTTTCGTTTGTAGTTTGGAATATTAAACTGAAATATTCCCTAGAATAACAAACAGAAGATTCCTGAAATGCAATAGCAGTTGTCACCACCCAAAAAAGAGAAAAGATAGGTTCAAATTGGGAAATGTTGTTTGGAATTTGTTAGAACATAAGAACATAAGAAATAGGTGCAGGAGTAGGCCATACGGCCCCTCGAGCCTGCTCTGCCATTCAATAAGATCATGGCTGATCTGATCTTGGCCTCAATTCCAATTTCCTGCCTGTTCTCCATAACCAATAACTCCTCTATAGTTCAAGAATTTGTCTATCTCAGCCTTGAATATATTCAATGACCCAGCCTCCACAGCTCTCTCGGCTAGAGAATTCCAAAGATTCCTGACCTTTTGAGAGAAGAAATTCTCTCCATCTTAAATCGGCGACCCCTTATTCTGAAGCTATGCCCCCTAGTTCTAGATTCCCTCATGAGGGGGAACACCCTCTCACTATCTACCCTGTCAAACCTCCTCAGAATCTATGGGCCTGAAATTGAAGAACATATCGCCCACTGCCGCCAACTGCCGCCCACGGCCGCCGACATTCCTCTCGTCGAACCGCCCAGTGCCACTTTCAACGTGGCCTGGAGCGGGCGGTGGGGGGAGAGCCGCCGGGAAGCGCCCGCTGACGGCCAAGTCGTGCAACTGATCTCCTGCCCGCCGAGCTGCGATATTGATGTGGGCGGGAGTTGGCGGGAGTCGGTGGCAGAACAGGGGCTGGACCGCTGGCTGGAGGCTGGTCTGTCCCTGGCGTTAGGTCGGAAGATGGGGAGAAAAAGGTTGGTATGCTTTTTGTAATTTCTTTCTTTACAGGAACTGGAGGTCCCCTGAAGGTCTTCAGAATTTCTTTTTATGCTTTTGCTTTTCAGGTCTTCGACCCTCTGTGGGCCCGACTCCATCTTTGGCGGCTCTTGGGCGGCAAGTGCCTTTGCCACCGAGAAGGATTGGCAGCTTACATCGTTTATTTGCCACCCACCGACCTTCGAGGGACCTCTCTGATGAAAACCCCGCCCAAAGTACCGTCAGGCACCTCAGCGGCCATCGGCGGTCCTTTGGGCGGCACTCGGGCGGGCGATGGCCTTCATCAAATTCGGGCCCTATATGTTTCAATACGATCACCTCTCATTCTTCTAAACTCCAATGGATACAGGCCCAACCTGCTTAACCTGTCCTTTTGTTAGTGAGGTTATGGTGCATAGGAAGATAAGTGGACTCACAGATTGTTAGTGTGTGCCCTCAGCCACATAATGGTGCTTCAGCCATACAATAAAGGCATCCATGTCAACACGTTTGAAGATGATGTTGGGGATGGCACTGAAAGAACGAAGAGCTACATGTTCAGAGGGAGATAAATTACAGTAAGTAAGGCGTTGGAGAAATTCAGCTGGCTGATATCATAATAATAATTCACCATGAAAAAAGATGCAAGAGGCCAGAGGGAGGAATTTTATCTGAAATGACCCTTACATTTTTGAACATTTTTATGGAAAATACCACCAAAATTCCTCTGCTGTTGGAGCACAACAATCCTGCAATCTGGGCAGGGGGCGCAATTTGGGGTAGTAACTACCTCAAACCAGATCTCTATCCCTTTCTACCTGCAATCCAAAATTATAATGCGGGAGGTCATAAGAACATAAGAACATAAGAATTAGGAACAGGAGTAGGCCATCTAGCCCCTCGAGCCTGCTCCGCCATTCAACAAGATCATGACTGATCTGGCCGTGGACTCAGCTCCACTTACCCACCCGCTCCTCATAACCCTTAATTCCCTTATTGGTTAAAAATCTATCTATCTGTGACTTGAATACATTCAATGAGCTAGCCTCAACTGCTTCCTTGGGCAGAGAATTCCACAGATTCACAACCCTCTGGGAGAAGAAATTCCTTCTCAACTCGGTTTTAAATGGGCTCCCCCGTATTTTGAGGCTGTGCCCCCTAGTTCTAGTCTCCCCTACCAGTGGAAACAACCTCTCTGCCTCTATCTTGTCTATCCCTTTCATTATTTTAAATGTTTCTATAAGATCACCCCTCATCCTTCTGAACTCCAACGAGTAAAGACCCAGTCTACTCAATCTATCAGGTCGGGAAATAGGCTTTTTGTGCCTCCCCCACCCTGTCCTAAAAGAGTTAGGACACACTAGATTTCCTGCTCGATCATCCTTTTCTGAGGCCAATGTTAAATGCACCTCCATACTTGCTGTAGGAAGGCATAAGCAGTGCCCATAAATGCAGTCTCCCAATATAAATCATTCTCAGAGTGATCAATTGCAGTTGTCTTCTGTTATAATAGTTCTGTCTCCTCAAAGGAACAACCAAGTGTCACTGCAATACCCCAGGCTCCTGTATAGTAGATGCCCATGAAAGGTTATAAGTAGCACATATGCATGCCCCCTTTATATAAATCTCCCCACCACTGTGATGTGGATCAGGGTCAAAGCTGGGCAAGACTGGCAGTTGGAAATCCAGTAGAAACTGTAAATGCAGAACCGTAAATCCTTCTGTGATAAGTTCAGTACAAGTCTTTTTTTACCCCCCAAAGAGGAGTTCACTAATCAAGAGATGGCATCATATCTCTTTCTGTTTCGCAACATCTTCTCTGCATTCCTGTACAATCTCAAGTTCATGCAGACCTCAGCTGCTGAACTGTGATCACCCCAGGGTTCCACTCCATTGGCACTAGAAAGAATGCTTCCTTTCCCATGGGATTAGGGTATTTGGTTCTTCCATTGGCGGATATAGAAACATAGAAACATAGAAAATAGGTGCAGAAGTAGGCCATTCGGCCCTTCGAGCCTGCACCAACATTCAATATGATCATGGCTGATCATGCAACTTCAGTACCCCATTCCTACTTTCTCTCCATACCCCTTGATCCCTTTAACCATAAGGGCCACATCTAACTCCCTTTTGAATATATCTAATGAACTGGCCTCAACAACTTTCTGTGGTAGAGAATTCCAAAGCTTCTCCTCATCTCGGTCCTAAATGGCTTACCCCTTATCCTTAGACTGTGACCCCTGGTTCTGGACTTCCCCAACATCAGGAACATTCTTCCTGCATCTAACCTGTCCAGTCCCATCAGAATTTTATATATTTCAATGAGATCCACTCTCATTCTTCTAAATTCCAGTGAATATAAGCCTAGTCGATCCAGTCTTTCTTCATATGTCAATCCTGCTACCCCAGGAATCAGTCTAGTGAACCTTCGCTGCATTCCCTCAATAACAAGTATGTCCTTCCTCAGATTAGGAGACCAAAACTGTACACAATATTCAAGATGTGGCCTCACCAAGGCCCTGTACAACTGCAGTAAGACTTCCCTGCTCCTATACTCAAATCTCCTTGCTATGAAGGCCAGCATGCCATTTGCTTTCTTTACTGCCTGCTGTACCTGCATGCCTACCTTCAATGACTGATGTACCATGACACCCAGGTCTCGTTGCACCTCCCCTTTTCCTAATCTGTCACCATTCAGATAATATTCTGCCTTCCAGTTTTTGCCACTAAAGTGGATAACCTCACATTTATCCACATTGTACTGCATCTGCCATGCATCTTCACAAGTTCTTGATAAGGATAAGTTGTTTATAAATGTGATTCAACCGTTATCCCTTTTGGGTGGATCCCCTGCCACTTTAAAAAATAATTTTAAGGCAACACTTTATTTTTCTCCTCATTGCTTGGTTTCCCTGTGCCATGCATCAACTGTAGTCAAGAATGCGGATGATATATTCTCAAAGTCACTTTTAATAAGGAGATCCTCACTCATCGTAAATCCTAAGAACGCTTTCCTCATTTTCCTGAGCTTCTGCCAGTAAAGGATAGTTTCCAAATAGCCTAGAAATGACGTCAATCCTTTAATTGAGAATGCTGATCTTCAGCGTCCCTATTGTGTCCTGAATGCTACGGTGCTTCAATGCTCGATGACAATCTTTCTTTGCTGAATGGGATTTCATATCATAATCTACCCTGATGGATGTTTTTTGTCCATCGAATGAAAGTAGGTTGGTTGGCTTCACATTCAGGCAATACTTCATCTCCTTTGTATGATAAAGTTGAAGCAACTTGCATGCAATGGATTACTATCTGAATCAATTACACTGCTTAAAAGTCTCTTGGTTAATACAACTGGCTGTCCCTTTCACTGTTGCCTTTGGATGTTGGGTGAGAAATGGCTCTTGGCTGAAACTTGCTGATGTACATATTAATCACTACTCTGTAAGCCTTTAGAACTGGCAATAGTAATGAAATGGAACTGCATATTAACACCAAACAGAAAATTACATAGTATTAAACGATATACGGCCCAGAAACAGGCCATTCAGCCCAACCAGTCCATGCCGACGTTTATGCTCCAACCGAGCTTCCTTCCGTCTTTCCTCATCTAAATCTAGCAGCATAACCCTCTATTCCCTTCTCCCTCATATGCTTGTCTAGCCTCCCCTTAAATGCATCGATACTATTGGCTTCAACCACTCCCTGTGGTCGCGAGTTCCACATTCTCACCACTCTCTGGGTAAAGAATTTTCTTCTGTATTCCCTATTGGATTTCTTGGTGACTATCTTATATGGATGGCCTCTAGTTATGCTCTTCCCCACAAGTGGAAACATTCTCTCTGTATCCCCTCTATCAAAACCTTGCATAATTTTAAAGACCTCTATTAGTTCACCCCTGAGCCTTCTTTTTTCAAGAGAAAAGAGACCCAGCCTGTTCATCTTTTCCTGATATGTATACCCTCACATTTCTGGTATCATCCTTGTAAATGTTCTCTGCACCCTCTCCAATGCCTCTCACCTAGTGGAAATATCCTGGTGTAATTGATTCAGATAATAATCCATTGCATGCAAGTTGCTTCAATTCTTCAGCCACGCAGCAGCACACTCTCAGCTTGAATGGTTTATTCTGGGATCTTGAAAGGACTGCGTGAAACTGACAAAGAAGATAACAAGACAGAAAAGTGGCAATTTGTATTTAAATATTCATTCCTTTAAAGCAAATTATTTTACCACACATAGGCCTAGAAATTGAACAAGGTCCAAAAATGGGCACAGGGATTACAATGCGCAATTAACCTGCGCCCGTTTCTTCTGATGTAGGCAGCTGAATGCACTGTTGAGTGGCTGCATGCCTCGGCTGGGGGCCCAAGTTCGTGCGAGGCTTGCACCAATTAAAGCTAGCCTGCACTACTCAAAGGCAGCCTGCATCTCTTAAAGGTGAGGTGCCTTCTAGCTTCAGTAGGTGCTGGAAATGACTGGGAATTAGATTGTAAGCAAAAAGATGTACTGATGGCATAACAGGTCAGAGAGCAGGCTCCAAGATCATCTGACGCAGCACTGGAGCCCTGGGTGCAGGAGATGGACAGGAGGAGGGAAGTCCTGTTATCCAAAGGGAGGCAAGAGGTCCTCCAGACAAACTCTGAGAAGGTAATAGGAGCAAGTAGCCATTGCGGTCAACACCTAAGGACCTGGATGCAGTGCCGCCAGAAATCTAATGACCTCACATGAGTGGTCAAGGTCAGTGAATTCATCCTCAAGTGCCATATCCTTACAACTACATCACTAATCTCATACACTGCTCAATTCACCACCTCCCTTCACTCACCTAACAAGAATCTCTAAAAATCACCACTCATATCTCAGTCATAGCTTCACCTCACCCTCACACACTTACCGCTGCTGCAAGCCTCACACCCATACCTCACAGCTTGCCCGCACTGCCAGTTATTCAACTATGACAGGCACATCACCCAAACACATTGCACCACACTCACTGATACGCTTCCCTCCGTCTCGCAGGACAAGGTGGCTATCCATTGGGAGACAGGCGCGCTGCATGACCTAACCCCCACAGAGGAGGCATTGGTGCTGGAGATTAGTGGAGCGGCCATCGCTGAACCCGTGTCCACTGGCGGGGCTCAAATAATCCAAGCTGATGGTCTCCTCAGACCTAATCCTCCTTCTCATATCCCACTTCCCCCTTGTCCCACAATCTCTTCTGATTTACATGCTGCAGGTGGTGGAAGCTTGCACCCCTTACATTTGCCCCTCCCCTCATCGCTACTCAACCCTTATGCCTTTCTCCTTTCAGATAGCCAAGGACTTTAACCTGGCCAGCCAGTGGCGGAGGAGCAGGAACTCCAAGAGAAAGAAGGCCGTGATGCACCGTCACTCGATTTCACACTCGCAGCCACCAGCTCCGACACTGAGGGGTCGAAATTCAATACCGCTGATTTTGAGGCGGTGTCACCGGCTGAGATGATTTTTTAACGGCAGGCGTTAGGCGCGGCCCCGAAACTCGAAATTCAGTTTTGCCTCTTGAAAAGTGGATAGCAGCATTAATTCATGATGGTGCACATTTACCTGGAGACGGTAAGCGGCGTTGAGCGGGCCGTTACGTAGAGCCTCAACATGCGGGCATTAGGCAGCGTTTGGAGCTGCGCTACAGGCATAGTGGAGCCACCTGGATTCCATTGAGGCGTTAATTGTCTGCCTCACTGCCTCGTGGTTACATTCACTTCCTACGCACTCACTCAGATGGTGAGGATGGCAGACCTAGCCACAGCTCGTCAGCGTGCCCACAGTTCTCGGCCGCCGCCCTGAACGCACTCCTTGATGCCCTGGAGAGGCGACGTGGACCAACTCAAAGAGGCCTCTGGAGGGAGATCTCAGATCAACTTTCGGCGAGTGACACGGTGGCCAGGGCAACCATTCAATGCCGACAAAAGTGGAACGAGATGATGCGGTTGGTGAGGATGAGTACCGTAACTTTGAGCCAGTACCATGCTAAGCTCTGATCTCACTGTGCACTCTCTGCTCAATGTAATGTTTCAGCATCCATGCTCTACGTGGGTGAGACCAGACGCAAGGTTCCCATTGAAGCCTCACCCACTGCAAGGGCCTGCATGTGCAGTTAAGCCTGCAGACCCAGCCCTGATGTTGTTAATTCCTCAGTCTTCATAGGCATCTCAAAGATGGTAGCCTCCCTGTTACTGGAAGGTCCTGGCCCCCTAACTCAAGCATTGCCACAACAAGTCCACGCAGCAAATGGAAGTTACATCGAACTGTGAAGACTCTCAGACAGTTACATCCACTAAACTATATAAGGCACTTGGGACACACTGATCGAAGGGATCTAACTCAGACATACTCTTTCACCTTACAGGACAAGCACACCCACAACTGCAGGGAGCAGATACGGATTGCAGGAGGGGACTCTGACCTGCAGGTCCTGACTCCGTTCAAGGAATGCTTCTCAGCCCTGATGGGTGTTCAAGTTGGTGTGATGGCGATGGGTGAGGCCAAACCCCCTGGTGAGAGTGACGGTATGTTGAGTTCCTTTGCAGCACCTGGCAGGCCACTTAGGCCCGACACCACAAGCATTCAGCTCTCTCCATGAGACTGGCATTGTTGAATCCGTGTCTCGCTCCTGGCCCCCTCCCCTGCAGCTAATCACTCTTCTCTGGCTTTGTGCTTTCAGATGAAGACTCAGACAGCCAGGGGCCTGCACGTCAGCCTTACACTGCGGGTATTGGTGGAGAAGACGAGGAGGTGGCGGACACCTCTCTGGATGTGACTGAGTATCCAGCATCCTCACAGAGCAGGGCCAGCAGCTTTACTTCGGAAGACGTGATCGGGAGATGGAGGTGGGTGATGCTCTGGGACCAGTGGTCAGCAGCAACGCCACGGGGGATGGAAGGTCAGGGGGTCAGCTCACCGGAGAGTGAGTGTGCGCCTGAGTGATGCTCAGTAGTATTCTTATGATGAGGCGGACTAAAAGGATCTCGCACGACAGTCATTAGAACATAAGAACATAAGAAGCAGGAGTAGGCCATTTGGCCTCTCGAACCTGCTCCGTCAATAAAATCATGGCTGATCTGATCTTGGACTCAGCTCCACTTCCCTGCCCACTCCCCATAACCATTTACTCCCTTATCGCTCAAAAGTCTCTCTATCTCCACCTTAAATATATTCAATGACACAGTCACAGCTCTCTGGGGCAGAGAATTCCACATAATTACAACCCTCTGAGAAAAGAAATTCCTCCTCATCTCAGTTTTAAATGGGCGACCCCTTATTCTAAAATTATAGACCCTAGTTCTAGACTTCCCTCATGAGTGGACACATCCTCTCTGCATCTACCTTGTCGAGCCCCCTCATAATCTAAATGTCTCAATAAGATCACTTCTCATTCTTCTGAATTCCAATGTGTACAGGCTCAACCTGCTCAACTTTTGTTCATAAATCAACCCCTTCATCTCAGGAATCAATCGAGTGAACCTTCTTTGAATGGCCTCCAATGCCAGTATATCCCTCCTTAAATAAGGAGACCAATCTGTACGCAGTACTCTAGGCGTGGCCTCACCAATACCGTGTACAGTTGTAGCAGGACTTCTCTGCTTTTATACTCCATCCCCCTTGCAATAAAGACCAACATTCCATTTGCCTTCCTGATTACTTGCTGTACCTATTGTGTTCCTAACACAGATGAGGCTGCACACAGGGAGGCTAAAGTAACAGTGACCTCAGTCTTTAATAAGACACTCCAGAGTGAGGAACAGGCCTTAGGGGCCGGCTTATATACCGTGCTCCCAAGGGATGCTGGGATCCCTCGGGACTTCAGGGGATGAGCTCACTGGTGGCGGAACATGGGAGTGCATGCTTTACAGACACACACTCCGCACCCCCCAAATCAAAGTGAAAACTATTTGCAAGGTGAGGCCGTCGGGAGCCTTTTTTTCCCTGGTGGACCGCCTTGGTACAAATGTCTGTTCTGGTGTTTAGGCTGGGCCCTCGCTGGGCTGGCATGTTGTTGGCCCTGCAGGGCTTCTGGGCTGTTGGGCGTGATGGGTTCGATTTCCTGGTCCAGCGTGGTGTCGTTGATCCTTTGGGTGTGTGTTTTGGCTCGAAAAAGGTGGTGTCTGCTGTGAGTTGTTCAGGGCAGTCTGAGAACCGCAGCCTCGTTTGGTCCAGGCGCTTTCTGCAAATTTGTCCATTGTCTAGTTTGACTAAAACACCCTACTCCCTTCTTTAGCTATCACTGTGCCCGCGATCCACTTGGGACCATGTCCATTGTTTAGCACATACACAGGGTCATTCAGATCAACTTCCTGTGACACAGTGGCGTGACCATCGTTTACATTTTGTTGCTGCCGCCTGCTCTCTACCTGATCATGCAGGTTGGGGTGAACCAGCGAGAGTCTGGTTTTAAGTGTCCTTTTCATGAGTAGCTCAGCCGGGGGCACCCCTGTGAGCGAGTGGGGTCTCGTGCGGTAGCTGAGCAGTACTCGGGACAGGCGGGTTTGGATAGAGCCTTCTGTGACTCGTTTAAGGCTCTGTTTGATGGTTTGTACTGCCCGCTCTGCCTGCCCATTGGAGGCTGGTTTAAACGGGGCCGAGGTGACATGTTTGATGCCATTGCGGGTCATGAGTTCTTTATATTCGGCACAGGTGAAACATGGCCCGTTGTCACTGACCAGTATGTCAGGCAGGCCGTGGGTGACAAACATGGCCCTCAGGCTTTCAATGGTGGCGGTGGTGGTGCTTCCTGACATTATTTCACATTCAATCCATTTTGAAAAAGCATCCACCACCACCAGGAACATTTTACCACGAAACAGGTCCGCATAGTCAACATGGATCCTCGACCATGGTCTGGAGGGCCAGGACCACAAACTTAGTGGTGTCTCTCTGGGCGCGTTGCTCAACTGAGCGCATACACTGCATTGCCGTAGACAGGACTCTAAGTCAGAGTCGATACCGGGCCACCACATGTGGGATCTGGCTATCGCTTTTATCATTACTATACCCGGTGTGTGCTGTGGATGTCCGAGATGAATGTCTCCTTACCCTTTTTTGGTAGCACTACGCGGTTACCCCACAACATGCAGTCTGCCTGAATGGACAGCTCGTGCTTTCACCGCTGGAACACCTTGATTGGCTCTTGCATTTCAACGGGGATGCTGGCCCAGCTCCCATGCAGTACACAGTTTTTTTATGAGGGACAGCAGAGGATCTTGGCTGGTTCATGTCCTAATCTGGCGGGCCGTGACAGGTGATTTATCATTTTCAAATGCTTCCATGACAATCAACACGTCTGCGGGCTGCGTCACCATCAACAAGTTTGCAGACTGCGCCATTTCCACCGCCGTGGTGGGCAATGGTAGCCGACTGAGAGCATCAGCATAGTTCTCGGTGCCTGGCCTGTGGCGGATGGAATAGTTATACGCTGATAGCCGCGAGTGCCCACCTTTGTATGCGGGCTGAGGCATTAGTATTTATCCCCTTGTTTTCAGTGAACAGGGATGTGAGAGGCTTGTGATCGGTTTCCAGCTCAAATTTGAGGCCAAACAGGTACTGATGCATTTTCTTTACCACGAACACACACGCTAATGCCTCTTTCTCAATCATGCTGTAGGCCCTCTCGGCCTTAGACATGCTCCTGGAAGCATATGCGACAGGTTGCAACTTCCCCGCAACGTTAGCTTGTTGTAATACACACCCGACTCTGTACGACGACGCATCACATGCTAGCACAAGTCTTTTACACGGGTTATACAATGCAAGCAGCTTGTTGGAGCATAAAATGTTTCTGGCTTTCTCAAAAGCAATTACTTGTTTTTTTTCCCCATATCCAGTTCTCACCTTTGCGCAATCATACATGTAGGGGCTCTAAAAGGGTGCTTAATTCCGGTAGGAAGTTACCAAAATAGTTGAGGAGTCCCAGGAACGACCGCAGCTCCGTGACGTTCTGTGGCCTGGGCGCGTACCTGATAGCGTCTGTCCTGGCGTCTGTGGGCCGAATGCCGTCCGCTGCTATCTTTCTCCCCAAAAACTCCACTTCTGTTGCCATGAAGACACATTTCAACCTCTTCAGCCGCAGTCCTACGCGATCCAGTTGCTGGAGGACCTCCTCCAGGTTTTGTAGGTGCTTGGCGGTGTCCCCACCCATAACCAATATGTCGTCCCGAAAGACCACCGTGTGTGGTACCGACTTGAGTAGGCTCTCCATGTTTCTCTGGAAGATCACTGCAGCCGACCGAATTCCAAACGGGCATCTGTTGTAGATGAACAGTGCCTTGTGCGTGTTGATGCAGGTGAGGCCCTTCGAAGACTCCTCCAGCTTTTGCGTCATGTAGGCCGAAGTCAGGTCGAGCTTGGTGAACGTCATGCCTCCTGCAAGCGTCGCATATAGGTCGTCTGCCTTCGGTAATGGGTATTGGTCCTGTCGCGAGAAACGATTAATAGTTACTTTATAATCACCACAAATCCTGACCGTGCCATCACTTTTGAGTACTACAACAATCGGGCTGGCCCACTCGCTGAATTCCTCTGGGGAGATGATGCCCTCTGCCCTCGCGTTGCAGCCTGTCCAGCTCGATTTCTTCTTTCTCCCTCACCATGTGAGGTACCTTGTGGTGAATGGATCGTGCCTCTGGGATCAAGTGGATTCACACCTTCGCCCCGGAAAAGTTTCCAATGCCTGGCTCAAAAAGGGAATGAAATTTGTTTAGAACCTGAGTACATGAGGCCTCATCGACATGTGATAGTGCTGAGATGTCATTCCAGTTCCAGCGGATTTTGCCCAGCCAGCTCCTTCCAAGCACTGTGGGGCCATCGCCCGGGACAATCCAGAATGGCAGTTCATGCATCGTGCCCTCATAGGTGACCTTGACGTGGCGCAGCCCAAGACAGTGATAAGCTCTTTGGTGTACGTTTTCAGTTTGGGGCTCAGGGCTGGTCTGAATGTCTTGTTGCACTACAGTCTCTCAAACATCTTTTTACTCATGATGGATTGGCTAGCACCAGTGTCCAGTTCCATGGCTACGGGTAAGCCATTCAATTTTACATTTAGCATTATAAGTGGACATTTCGTCAAAAACCTGTGCACCCCATGTACTTCAGCATCTGCCTCCTCTCTCTGAGGCTCGAAATTGCTTTGATCCACCATGGACTGATCTTCCTGTGCCACGTGGTGGTTATCAGGTTTTGCAGAGCTTGCAACTCGTTTGCAAGCTCGTTGGAGGTGTCCCATTGTTCCACAGCTCTTGCAAACATATCCTTTGATGTGGCATGAATAGGCTGAATGGAAGCCTCCACAACGCCAACAAGGTGTGAATTGCCTTGCATTCATCCTTTGTTGGGGACTCTGAATCATCTGGGTTACCTGAGGCCTGCTGGCAGTTGCAGACTTGTGGGTTCTGCCCTGTACATTTCTACTCGCAAAAACAGTTCCAGGTAATTTATGAACATTGCTGGCACTTGTGTGCTGAGAGATTTGTTTGGTGTTATCACTGGTGGACATAAACGCTTGTGCTATCGCAATGGCCTTACTGAGGGTTGGTATCTCTACAGTCAAAAGTTTTCATAGGATGGTCTCGTGGCCAATGCCCAGTACAAAAAAATCTCTGAGCATCTGCTCCAGGTAGCAATCCAACTCACATTGTCCTGCAAGTCGCCTTAGCTCGGCGACGTAACTCGCCACTTCTTGACCTTCAGATCGCTGGCACGTGTAGAACGGATACCTCACCATCAACACGCTCTCCCTCCGGTTAAGATGCTCCCGAACCAGTGTACACAGCTCCTCATACGACTTATCTGTGGGTTTCACCGGAGCCAGAAGATTCTTCATGAGGCTGTAGGTCGGTGCCCGACAGACTGTGAGGAGGACCGCTCTCCTTTTTGCAGTGCTTCCTTCTCCGTCCAGCTCATTGGCTACAAAGTATTGGTCTGGCCATTCGACATAGGCTTCCCAGTCCTCAACCTCCGAGATGCCCACTGTTTGCTGTATCTTTGCGTTGGATTTGTATACTCATCGCCAGTTATTGTGTTCCTAACACAGATGAGGCTGCACACAGGGAGGTTAAAGTAACAGTGACCTCAGTCTTTAATAAGACACTCCAGAGTGAGGAACAGGCCTTTGGGTCCGGCTTATATACAGTGCTCCCTAGGGATGCTGGGATCCCTTGGGACTTCAGGGGATGAGCTCCCTGGTGGCGAAACATGGGAGTGCATGCTTTACAGATACACAACAGTACCTGCATACTAACTTTACGTGTTTCATGCATAAGGACCCCCAGGTCCCTTTGTACTGTAATTTTTCTCCATTTAAGTAATAATTAGCTTTTTTATTTTTTTCTGCCAAAGTGGATAACCTCACATTTTCCCACATTATACTCCATCTGCCAAATTTTTTCCCACTCACTTAGCCTGCCTATATCCCTTTGCAGATTTTTGTGTCCTCCTCATAACTTGCTTTCTCACCCACCTTTGTATCATCAGCAAACTTGGCTACATTACACTCGGTCTTTTCATCCAAGTCATTAATATAGATTGTAAATAGTTGAGGCCCCAGCAGCGATCCCGGCAGCAGCCCACTAGTCACTGGTTGCCAACCGGAAAATTACGCATTTATCCCAACTCTTTGTTTTCTGTTAATTAGCCAATCCTCTATCCATGCTAATATATTACCCCTAACCCTGTGAACTTTCATCTTGTGTAGTATCCTTTTATGTGAAACCTTATCGAATGCCTTCTGGAAATCCAAATACACCACATCCACTGGTTCCCCCTTATCCAGTCATTGCAGATGCACAGCGATCTGCTGGGTGTTTTGTCAAGGGTGCTTGAGAGTGTCGATGCAGTTGTTTTGAGTGTGGTGGAGGCTGCCTCAAGAACTGTATTTGTGTCTCAGCAGCCATTGAGCTCATCTTTAGTTGATGCCAACGGATGTTGGATGCTTCAAGTGGCCCAGGCATGGTGGCATGCACTATGGCTGACGTGGCAGTAGCCATTGAGCAACAGGCCGACGCTATGATAGGCCTGCAAACTGTCATGTTGTCAGTGCATGGTGGCATCAATCAGCTCTGAGGTGTCCTGCAGTCACAGTCTGCCCTGATGCAGAACCAACTGACCGCTGCCATCGTGTCTGGGCCCCATCAGTTGGACGGGGAACTAACATTGGCGAAACACGACAGCAATCTGTGCTCAGCCATATCGCTCCAGATGCTGAGGCTCTGCCCCGGGGGAGTAGCAGTGTGTCAGGTCTGTTGGAACGTGATTGCCCTCTCTCAGGACGACGTCACGCCACCCTTGCCCCTGCAGCTCTCTGCAATGCATCCAACACAGAGTGCTGCCGCCCATGTTGAGGTGATGTAGTCCACAGCTGGCCTTTCCAGGACCCGAGCTGGTGTGGAACATCCTGGTAGACCATCAACTGTGGCAGCGGCGCCAACACAGCGACCTTCGAACAGCCTTTCTGCAGACACTGAGACCCCATTGAGGAGGAGCAATAGGCCTGGGAGGGGGAGAAAGGAAGGGGTGGGAAAGCATTGAGAAAGAGCCGGTAAATATGTGTGTGTGTTAGTAGCCAGACCTGGTCACCTTGCTCCAATGTGAACTATTGTAAATAATTGCATTTGGATGAGCCAATAAAGAATTGTGTGATGCTGACCAGAGATGGTGTCCTTGTTCCATGGTAAAGTAATGTGAATAGTTGCACACGGATGTGGGTGATAATGTTCCAAGGGGACTGGTTTCAATTATTGTTTGCTGTGGATGATGGCATCTTTTATTGCTGCTTTACAACACACTGTGATGCTTTCTGTAAATAAAAATTTGTTTCAGTTGTCACAATGTTGTGTTGCCATTTATATGCATGGAGGCTTGGAGGGTGGGGCATGATGTCTTCAGCGGATGGCCAGGTGAAAAAGCTGGCCAGCTGAGGTCTGCAATGCCAGATGCATACAATCAATGGCCCCCTCAACCACTATCCGCTATACTGGCGAAACCACGGGAGCACTCATCTCGGTGTTCCCTGGACATGCTGAAATTGACGTAGTCCATTCGTTTGTTGTCGAGAGTGTTGGTCACCTGGCGAATGCAGCAATGTACCGCAAACTGCGAGATGTTGCATATATCGCCTACAGGAGACTGAAAGGAGCCGGTAGCATAGAAGTTGAGGGCTGCTGTCACTTTCACTGCCATGGACAGCGAGGTCCTGGTGCCGATGTCAGCTGCCAGATATGTCTGCAGGAGGTGACAGAGCTCCGTCACCACCTCTTTGCGGAACTCAGCCTTCTCAGGCACTGCTCCTCGGACATCGCATGTTAATAATAATGCGCACGGGAAACCCAGCGACTTCACGGCCTTCTGCCCTCCAGTCTGGGGTCTGTCCTCTGGTGACCATCCGCATTTGCCCTAAGCTGTCTCTGCAGCCAGTGCCTTTGAAGTCATCACCGCAGGACAACATGTTGTCTCATCACTGCTCCCATAACTTTGCAGAGGTCACAGCGATATGCTAGTTCCAAATGTATCCGATGGTGAAGGCAACAATGTCTCCGAGATGCTAGTACTGAAACTTAGGAGTCAGTAGCTGCAGGATGCCAGCAGCTTCGAACTGTGCGAGCAGCCAACGTAGCACGGACCACGAGCTCTCTGGGCCAGATACAACTCCCTGTAAATAACGCCCCGGATTGGTTTCCCTGCGCTGAGCATGCCAAAATGTTCAGGTGTCATCGCCTCCAGCCGCTAAGTGAGGCGGGCCAAAGTGAATTTGACGAGACCGGCACCAAGGAGGAGTTACACGGGTACTGACGTCATGATTTCCATGGCGGTAGTCGACTGGGCGGCAAATCTTTATGCCCTTGAAAAAGGACAACCGAATTTCCCATCAGGCAGCACCCACGCCTAACGCCGCCAGCCGGCCGTTCACGCTCCATTGCCGCCTCACTCAGGTGGTATCAGCTGGCGGTAGCAACCGAATTTTGACCCCTGACACTCCACCTACTTTAGCGGATAGCTTAGAAGCGGGATCTGCACGTGTTTTTGTTATATTCGTTCACTGGATGTGGGCGGCGCTGGCAAGGCCAGCATTTATTGCCCATCCCTAATTGCCCTTGAGAAGGTGGTGGTGAGCCGCCTTCTTAAATCGCTGCAGTCCGTGATACTTCTTTGTCGTGATTTGGTACAACTGAGTGGCTTGGCAGGCCATTTCAGAGGTCAGTTAAACCCATTGCTGTGGGCTTGGAGTCACATATCAGCCTGACCAGGTAAAGACAGCAGATTTCCTTTCCTAAAGGACATGGGAGGCATGAGTGGGCTGCAGCCAGGGCAGGGTCAAAGGGCAGCACAGGTGCCAGCTCCCCAGGAGGTGAGATCACACATGAGTTCTGCTGCACAGGATTCAGATGAGGACTTTGCTGGGGTGGCCGACAGAAGAAGGCTGGTGGGTATGCACAATTAAATGCTTGGTGCGTTGGCAGGCCTGCCAGAAAGCCTGAGTGCAATGTCAAGGAGCATGGTGGAGTCCGGGATCAAACTTGCACAGAGTTTTGCGCAGAGCTTGGAGCCCGTCCTTTCCAGCATGGAAGTGATGGGCAATTCCATCAGAGCACTTGTGGACCCAACCATGATGCAGCGTCTGTTGGCCGATGTCTCAGCGTCCATTGCTGCACAAGTAGAAGCCACCCAACATAAGAACATAAGAAATAGGAGCAGGAATAGGCCATGCGGCCCCTCGAGCCTGCTCCGCCCTTCAATAAGATCATGGCTGATCTAATCATGGACTCAGCTCCACTTCCCTGCCTGCTCTCCATAACCCTTTATCCCCTTATCATTTAAGAAACTGTCAACTTCTGTCTTAAATTTATTCAATGTCCCAGCTTCCACAGCTCTCTGAGGCAGCTAATTCCACAGATTTACAACTCTCTGAGGGAAGAAATTTCTCCTCATCTCAGTTTTAAATGGGCGGCCTCTTATTCTAAGATTATGCCCTCTAGTTCTAGTCTCTCCCATCAGTGGAAACATCCTCTCTGCATCCATCTCGTCAAGCCCCCTCATAATCATATACGTTTCGATAAGATCACCTCTCATTCTTCTGAATCCCAATAAGTAGAGGCCCAACCTACTCAACCTTTCCTCATAAATCAACCCCCTCATCTCCAGAATCAACCTAGTGAACCTTCTCTGAACTGCCTCCAAAGCAAGTATATCCTTTCGTAAATATGGAAACCAAAACTGCACGCAGTATTCCAGGTGTGACCTCACCAATACCTTGTATAGCTATAGCAAGACTTCCCTGCTTTTATACTCCATCCTCTTTGCAATAAAGGCCAAGATTCCATTGGCCTTCCTGATCACTTGCTGTACCTGCATACTATCCTTTTATGTTTCATGCACAAGTACCCCCAGGTCCCGCTGTACTGCAGCACTTTGCAATCTTTCTCCATTTAAATAATAACTTGCTCTTTGATTTTTTTTCTGCCAAAGTGCATGACCTCACACTTTCCAACATTATACTCCATCTGCAAAATTTTTGCCCACTCACTTAGCCTGTCTATGTCTTTTTGCAGATTTTTTGTGTCCTCCTCACACATTGCTTTTCCTCCCATCTTTGTATCATCAGCAAACTTGGCTACTTTACACTCAGTCCCTTCTTCTAAGTCATTAATATAGATTGTAAATAGAATCTAGGTGCTGCAGTGGAAGCTCAGACTTCTGTCATGTAAGCGCCGCTTGCTACCACGCAAGCTCAAACTGCTGCCATTGTGAATGCGGTTGCCAGTGTTGAAAGGAACTTGCAAGTGTCACAGCCGTCTAGCAACCTGTCATCCAACAATTTACTAGGACTGCCGAGGCACCATCCTGGAGGAGTGGCATTGGCTCCATGGGACACGAACCTGCTGTCTTCTCTCAGGATGACAGCATCTATTCTCCCACCACTGCCACTCCGCTAGTGCCCTTGCTTTTGCCTGTCCGCTTGCCAGCCCTGACCACTGCCACCCATGCCGAGATAGTGCAGTCTGAAGCCGGGCCTTCTAGGCCCAGAGCTGCTCGAGGTCGTCCTCCAAGGCCATCTGCAGCCTCCCCCACTGAAAGTCAGCAGCCTTCCACTAGTCATGCTGCAGCCACTGGGGTTGCATTATGTAGATTCACTAGGCAGGCAAAGGCACACAGAAGACAGCGACTAAGGCAGTGTACAAGGGTGATTAGTCCACTTTGGCATGTAATATTGGATGCTTCGATTTATAAATTTGGTTTGGAATGCTTGTTTTATGGTGGTATTTATTGTAGATTTGTGGCCAAGAGGACACTGTGATTGTGAGTATGAAGGAAAGGTAAGGTGTGAGAGTGTTGGTGAATGGGGAATTGGGAATGTATTCACTGGTACCACAGTCGGAGGAATTGATCATGGCAGCCCGGCCAGAAAGGGGCTCTGTTGGTTGCATCCTCCTCTTCCTCCTCCTCGGCTCTTTGCCATATACCTGGTGGCAAGGGTTGTGCCCTCATGGTGGCGAGGTTGTGCAGCATGCAGCAGACCACAACGAATCTTGAGACGCATCCTGGCAAATACTGAAGGGCTCCTCCAGAGCCGTCCGTGCAGTGAAAGCATTATTTAAGCATGCCAATGGTCTGTTCAATCACATTCCGTGTGGCAGCATGACTTTCGTTGTATGTGTGCTGCCCACGTGTACTTGGGTTACACACTGCAGTCATGAGCCAGGTAGTCAGCAGATAGTCTTGTTGCCCAGTAGCCATCCATTGGTTTGTCATGGTGGCTCAAATGCAGATGGGACAGCAGACTGCTGCAGAATGAGGGCCAGGATACCAAGCATTGACCTGCATGATGCGTTGTGTATGGCAGCACACATGATATGCTCCTTTTACGGCCCCGACCTGCCGCTGATGTTCCCACACAGGTCGGGGCTGCCACGCTGCTCCCAGGCCAGCGCTCGCTGCTCCTTTTAAGGTTGCTGCAATGTGTGCGCGCACTAGGTCCATGCAGCAGAGCTGGTCTCCAGTCATCTTGGTTAACCCTTGCCACTGGACCAAGACCTAGCTCTGACAAGCCCATGTGGTGGCTGGTGTGCAACGGCCACCCCACACTAAATAAATCCACGCACAGGCATCTTCCACCCTTCAGCATGCAGTTCGGGATCTGGAATATTAGGTCCTTTATTGAAACACCTGTGAACTCATTTAACTCATCCCTTTTTGACGTGGAAGCAAGTCATCCTCGATTCGAGGGATGACCTAAGAAGAAGACGAAGGTAGCACACGAAGCTGGACATTGAGCAAGTGGAATTCCCTCCGGTTGCAGTCCATCTGTGAATTCATATGCAGCACCAGCAAAGCAATGTGTGTGCAGTCAATGGCACCCCTGCACCATGGGGAAGCCGCATGCGCCCTCTACTTGCTTCTCTCTGGCAAGGGAGAATGAAATGTATTCACCTCTCTTTGCTTATAGAACTTCAATGACCTCCCTTATGCAACAGTGCACGGCAAACTGGGAGATGTTGGAAATATCGCCAGCTCCAGTCTGGAAGGAGCCCGACGCATAAAAATTGTTCGTCACGCTCAAATTCACAGCATTGGCGATGCCATCCTCACTCTGCTCTGCGGGCTGCAGTTCTGCAGGGTTCGGGTTCGGGTTAGCAGATGGCAGATTTCAGTGAGCATCTCCTGAGTGATGAGGAGACGTCACATACACTGTTCCTCGCTGATATTGAGGTTGGAAAATTGTTCCATGAAGACCCAGTGTGGATGTGGCCTCCTGCTGAGAGCCCTTTTTCCTCTCCTCTGCCTCTCTCTTCGAGCAGCTTGTCCTCCTCGGTGACTCCTCTGCTCATTCGCCCTGTCATGCTTCAGGCGAAGGGGGATACAAACTACTGCTCCCATGTTTTGGAGCAACTGATCTGAGCCAGAAGCCTTGAAGTAACCTGCCCCATTGCAGAGTTCAGCAACTTCAAATACGACAATAAACCACCAAACACTTGTACAAACTCACTGAGAACCAGTCGGAATCAGTCAACAACTAACTGAAGGCAGTTGATGACCTTTTAAATCGCACTGGTGGGGGTTCTTCTTGCTGCTGAGCGCGTGTTCAGCTGTGCATGTTTAAGACACGACATTAACTGGGGCGTTGAGGTCGAAAGTGGTGGTACTGGCTTCAAATCAGTGCTACACGCTGACTGATATCACGATCTGCATACTTCCAGTGCATGCTCCTGGTGGCCCGCACTAACGACCTCACCAAAATAGTGTGTGCGCGCGATGCGGATGGCATTTGGACTCAAAACGGCACCTGTAGCTCTGAAAAACCGGGCACCACGAAGCCAAATTGTGAGTCCAGATTGTTTTGCATGGCTTGCGCTACTTTGCTTCATTAGCATAATCTTGCAAATATTAAATTGCTACTTTGCAAACTAGCAAGACCTATTTGATGCTGCACAGTATCAGATATCCTGCTGTTGTCATTGGTGGCACCAATTTCTTTGGATATTGAAAGGCAAAGATTAAGACTAAATTATGTCATCATTAAAGTTATTCAGGCTTAACAGTTCACTAGGATTTAATCGTTTCCAACAACTAATGTATACATAAATTATTTCTTAAGGGTTAATAAAAAAGAGGCAGCCAGTTTTATTTTAGTTTTAAATTAACCAAGCCGTGAAGAGCAAACTAATTAAATATAAAATGTTGAATTTCTCTTCAGAGCATTATTTGAATTAATAATTCGAACAGGAATACAGACAACTTGATAGAAATCCCATTATCACATGGTTTTTCAAATTAGTTCCTCATGGCTGCCTCCCAGTACCAAGCAGTTTCCTTTTGCAAGGTGGCCTGGAGGGCATTAGCTCTTGTTCGCCTTGTGCATTGTGAATAAGATGCTGTGGTGGACTAACAGGAGGTGCAGTCCTGTGGAGTGGGAAACTGCCCTGACAGTTTTTCTTGCTCTTTCCTTGAGATGAGCAGAGATGATAGCTTTTTCAAAACTGCCAAGTGCAAATTCTTTCCAGAAAGCTCAAGTATCTACAATACGTTGCCAGAAGTTTTGAATGCAACTATATTTGACCACACAAGCTTTTTACTTCTGTCAAATGTTTCAAATTTATAACATTCTTAATGAGATAACAGCCATGAGATACAATTTTCACAGAGTTATTTCTGTTCCTCAGTTCATTTGCCTTTTTTAATCTGTTAAAAGCATTTTTGTTTTAAATTTATATCCAAACAAATATACTTGGCACCCATTGCATGGGATAAAACATTAATACTACAGTTAGACTCAATGTCATATCACAGACTTACATCACAACAGTAATTGCACTTCAAAAGTAATTTATTGTACAAATATGTTGAGGGAGTTTGATGTGGTACGACACTTTGTAAATGCATGTATTTATTTCTTTGGACATACCATCTGCAGGACAAAGTTCAAATCCAGTAAGTCATTGATTGTTACTACATTATTCCTATTATAGGGCAGGCCGGGGAGCGGAAGGAGCAGTGTGGCGGCGTACCACTCCAGGGAGCAGCACGTGCTGGAGCAGGAGAGCAACGGCAGTGAAAAGGGACGTCACCAAAATCCAGGTTGGTGATTGGAGCGTGGGCAGGTACAGCAGGAGTGGCGAGGTCAGGGTGAAGGGGCGGCGAGAGAATGTAGAGGGACGTGATCGGGGCCCAGGAGAGGCGAGGGCCCAGGGGCAGCACGGGCCAGCCCACACTGCGATATGTGCGCGCACTAGGCCCGTGCAGCAGAACTGGTCTCCAGTCGTCTTGGTTAATCCTTGCCACTGGACCAAGACCTAGCTCTGTCAAGCCCGTGTGGTGGCTGGTGTGCAATGGCCACCACACGTTAACAAAATCCACGCACAGGCATCTTCCACCCTTCAACATGCAGTTCGGGATCTGGAATTTTAGGTCCTTCATTGAAATACCTGTGAACTTTTTATCGTGGAAGCAAGTCATCCTTGATTCGAGGGACTGCCTATGATGATGATTATAGGGATAGAAATTGATCAGCCTACTGACGGGTTTTTCGGTGGTATTTCGTCGTTTTGGGCTGAAAACGGATTAGTGGGAAATTCATTGCAGTCTTCCGCCGGCAGTTTTGAAATATCTCTGAGGAGCGGACCGCCGACATGTAACGAGTTTGGTGGGAGCAGTGATCCGTAATTCTTCAAAACAAAAACGCCCAGTTGGATCAGCTTGTCGATGGACGGTCGGTATGAAACCCTGCAAAAAAAGATCAGTGAACGTTTTTTTTTTAATTCTTTTGCAGCGATTCAGTGGAAAAGGATCCTCTGAATGTTTTCCGATGTTTTATGGCAGAGCCCGATTGACATTTTGAATCTGTTTCCTGCCCAACAGCCAGCCAGATGGAGAGACTGGCACTAGGCTGCAGAGAGGATGGAGCGAGGGTCCAAAGGCTGGGGATCTTCGGAGGGGTCGGTGGCTGGAGGATCTTTGCAGGGGGGTGGGGGCTACAGATCTTCGGAGGGGTCAAGGGCGGCAGACTGTCGGCGGGGTCAAGGGCTGGAGGTTGCAGGAGGGGTCAGGAGCTGTAGATTGGAGGCCAGAGGGGATTGGAGATTGGACAGGGGGCTTGGAAGGCCAAAGGTGGGGGGTTTGTGGTTGAGGGTCGGGGGCCAGGGGCTGCGGATCAAAAGGCCGGAGGTGGGGGTTGGGGGCCAGGGACCAGGGGTTGGAAGGGCGAAGTGTGTATCGGGGCCAGTGGCTGGGGGTTGAAGAGGGAACTGAGGGAAATCCTTATTAGTCAGGAAATGGTTTAGGGAAATCGAAGAGACTGAAGGCCGATAAATCCCCAGGGCCTGATAGTCTGCATCCCAGAGTACTTAAGGAAGTGGCCCTAGAAATAGTGGATGCATTGGTGGTCATTTTCCAACATTCCATGGATTCTGGTTCAGTTCCTATAGATTGGAGGGTAGCTAATGTAACCCCACTGTTTAAAAAAGGAGGGAGAGAGAAAACAGGGAATTATAGTCCGGATAGTCTGACATCGGTGGTGGGGAAAATGCTGGAATCAGTTATTAAAGATGTAATAGCAGCGCATTTGGAAAGCAGTGACAGGATCGGTCCAAGTCATCATGGATTTATGAAAGGGAAATCATGCTTGACAAATCTTCTAGAGTTTTTTGAGGATGTAACTAGTAGAGTGGTTAAGGGAGAACCAGTGAATGTGGTGTATTTGGACTTTCAAAAGGCTTTTGACAAGATCCTACACAAGAGATTAGTGTGCAAAATTAAGGCACATGGTATTGGGAGTAATGTATTGACATGGTTAGAGAACTGGTTGGCAGACAGGAAGCAAAGAGTGGGAATAAACGGGTCCTTTTCTGAATGGCAGGCAGTGACTAGTGCTGGGACCGCAGCTATTTACAATATACATTAATGATTTCGATGAAGGAATTGAATGTAATATCTCCAAATTGCAGATGACACTAAGCTGGGTGGCAGTGCGAGCTGCGAGGAGGATGCTAAGAGACTGCAGGGGGACTTGGATAGGTTAGGTGAATGGGTAAATACATGGCAGATGCAGTATAATGTGGATAAATGTGAGGTTATCCACTTTGGTGACAAAAACAGGAAGGCAGATTATTATCTGAATGGTGACAGATTAGTAAAAGGGGAGGTGCAACGAGACCTGGGTGTCATGGTACATCAGTCATTGAAGGTAGGTGTAAGGTCCTTACACAATACCACAAATCCACACGAGGCACATTCTATGGACAAGGTCACTCCATAACCTGCACCTTTATTCATAGGACCAAGAAGTGATAAACCTGCATAGGACCTCCCTTTATATACCTGGGTGACCAGGTGAGGCGTGTATCCCACAAGTTCACCCCCTGTGGTCAAGGTGTGCATTTCTTACGTATATACAGTGTTGCAGTGTTGTTACATAAAGATTACATACATGACATCACCTCTCCCTCAACATCTTATTGGGATCATAGGTTAAGTCTCTCGGGTGGTCTGCACTCTCTCGTGGAGCGCCGCAGTTGGGGCTCTGGTTGTTGAGCCTTGGTATGCGTGTCTGTCACCTGTGGTGATTCCGGCCTGTCCGGGCTGACCACAGGGACTGTGCATGCTGCTGAATGTTCTTGTTGCTCGTTCACTGGCAGTGGTGTGGGCAGCATCTCTTGATCTTCCTCATGTTTCTCAGTGTCCATGCTGAACCTTTTTTTCACTTGGTCCAGATGCTTGCGGCATACCTGCCCATTGTTAAGTTTAACCACGATGACCCTATTCCCCTCTTTGTCTATTACAGTACCCTCAAGCAATTTGGGCCCCAAAGCGTGACTGAGAACAAATACGGGGTCATCAATTTCTTTTCAGCTTCCCCTTGAATTTCGGTCATGGTACTCCTTTTGGGACTGGCGCTTGCCCTCAACAATGTCGGACAGGACTGGATGAATGAGGGACAGCCAAATTTTGAGTGTTCGTTTCATGAGTAGCTCTGCGGGCTGGACCCCCGTGAGCGAATGCAGTCGGGACCTATAGGCCAGCAGGAGGCGCGATAGGCGGCATTGAGGGGAGAGTCCTTAAATCCTGAGCATGCCTTGTTTTATGATTTGGACTGCACGTTCCGCCTGGCCATTGGAGGCCGGCTTGAACGGTGCTGTCTGTCCTGACATGGTTAATGCCATTACCCAACATGAACTCCCGGAATTCGTCGCTTGTGAAACATGGGCCATTATCGCTAACAAGGATGTCCAACAAGCTGTGGGTCACAAAGACCACGTGCAGACTCTCCACGGTGGTGGATATCATGCACGAATTCAAAATAATGCACTCGATCCATTTCGAGTATGCATCAATCACAATGAGAAACATTTTTCCCTTGAACGGGCCCGCGTAGTCCACGTGAATACGTAACCATGGCCTGGTGGGCCGCTGATCAAATGCCAAACGGACATTGTTGTAAACAAACGGTCCCTTGTGCGTGGTGATGGTGATCAGTAGTTTAGATTCGTCGGCCAGTTCTTGGGTCATGTAGGCTGAAGTGAGGTCCAACTTGGTGAACAGCTTGCCACGTGCCAGCGTGGCAAAAAGTTCCTCTGTTCTCGGGAGCGGGTATTGGTCTTGTATGGATACCCGGTTGATAGTGGCCTTGTAGTCACCACAGATCCTGACCGAGCCATCTGCTTTTAGGATGGGAACGATGGGGCTTGCCCAGTTGATGAATTCAACGGGCGAGATAATGCCCTCTCTCAGCAACCGGTTCAACTCGCTCTCAATTTTCTCCCGCATCACATACGGCACAACTCTGGCTTTGTGGTGCACTGGTCTGGCGTCCGGGGTGATGCGTATCACCACTTTGGTACCTTTGAACGTCCCAATGCCAGGTTGAAATAGTGACTCAAATTGCTATAGGACCTGTGAGCATGAACTTCGCTCCACAGATGACATGGCGTGCACATCCCCCCATTTCCAGTTAATCTCAGCTAACCAGCTCCTCCCCAACAGTGCGGGACCATTGCCCGGGACAATCCAGAGCGGCAGCCGGTTCACCGATCCATTGTATGTGACCGCAAACATTGCACTGCCTAGCACTGGAATGAATTCTTTGGTGTACGTCCGTAATTGCGTCTCAATGCGTTCTAGTTTGGATCTGCTGGCTTTGAGTGGCCACAGCTTTTCGAATTGTTGAACACTCATGAGTGACTGGCTGGCCCCCGTGTCCAGCTCCATGCGTACAGGGATGCGGTTTAATAGGACTTTCATCATCATAGGTGGCGTTTTGGTATATGTGCTGTGAATTTTTGCCACATGAACCCGCTGAACTTCAGCATCCATTGATTTGCCCCAAGCATCATCCTGAATCGCAGACCCCTCATCTGGTTCATCCGCCTTGTATATTAGCCTGTTTACAGGCTTTCTGCACATTCTGGTTAAATGGCCACTGAGGTTACAATTTCTGCAGACGAACTGTTGAAATCTGCACGGCCTGGCAGCATGTCTGCCCCACACCTCCAGCATGAACTGAGATTCCCATTGTTGTGAACAAAAGAGCTGTTACAAGGCATACCTCGCTGATTGTCCCTTTCACTGCTCTTGAGCACCCTATTAGTGGGTGTCAATGGCTCCATCCCGGGCCGCATTGTCCACTGGGGGGGCGTAAATGTCCGTTCAGCCTGCCATTGTCTCTGTTGGAGACTTACTCTTGGATCTATTGCTGCCTGGTGTGTCTCGAACTGCCCTTGCCTGCCTGCGGGGCTCTGAGTCGCGTTTATGATATTGATTCCCTGATCCATCGCTACGTTGGAGGCAGAATTGCGCGCGTTTTTACCTTGGTTTCCTCCTCCCCCGCCATAAAAGTCTGAGCCATCAACGTCACCGCTTCTAAGGTCAAGTCCTTGGTCTCAATTAGCTTTCTGAAAATCCCAGCATGACCGATGCCCTCAATAAAGAAATCCCTTAGCATCTACCCCCTGCAGGCATCTGTGAACTTAGAGAGGCTGACCAAGCGCCGGAGGTCTGCAACGAAATCCGGTATGCTCTGTCCTTCCCGACGTCGGTGTGTATAGAATCTATGTCGGGCCATGTGTATGCTGCTCACCGGTTTGAGGTGCTCACCGATTCGTTTGTTGAGCTCTTCAAAGGTTTTGTCCGCCGGCTTCTCGGGTGCTAGCAGGTCTTTCATGAGCGCGTAAGTCTTAGGTCCACAGCTGGTCAGCAGATGAGCCCTTCGCTTGTTGGCCGCTGCGTCTCCCAGCCAGTCCTTTATAACAAAACTCTGCTGGAGCCTCTCAATGAAATCATCCCAGTCCTCACCAACACAGTACCGTTCAACAGTGCTGCCGGTGGCCATTCTCGTGGGTCGTTGATTCCCGTTTCTCGTCGCCAATGTAATGTCCTTACACAATACCACAAATCCACACGAGGCACATTCGATAGACAAGGTCACTCCATGACCTGAATCTTTATTCACAGGACCAAGAAGTGATGACCCTGCATGGGACCTCCCTTTATATACCTGAGTGACCAGGCAAGGAGTGCCTCCCAGAAGTTCACCCCCTGTCTTCAAGGTGTGCATTTCTTACGTATATACAGTGTTGCAGTGTTGTTCCATTAAGATTACATACATGACAGTAGGCATGCAGGTACAACAGGCAGTAAAGAAAGCGAATGGCATGCTGGCCTTCATAGCGAGGGGATTTGAATATAGGAGCAGGGAGGTCTTACTGCAGTTGTACAGGACCATGGTGAGTATTGTGTGCAGTTTTGGTCTCCTAATCTGAGGAAGGACGTTCTTGCTATTGAGGGAGTGCAGCGAAGATTCACCAGACTGACTCCCGGGATGGCAGGACTGACATATGAGGAAGGATTGGATCGGCTAGGTTTATACTCACTGGAATTTAGAAGAATGAGAGGGGATCTCATAGAACCTTATAAAATTCTAACGGGACTGGACAGGTTAGATGCAGGAAGAATGTTTCCGATGTTGGGGAAGTCCAGAACCAGGGGTCACAGTCTAAGGATAAGGGGTAAGCCATTTAGGACCGAGATGAGGAGAAACTTCTTCACCCAGAGAGTGGTGAACCTGTGGAATTCTCTATCACAGAAAGTTGTTGAGTCCAGTTCATTGGATATATTCAAGAGGGAGTGACCATTACGGCTAAGGGGATCAGGGGGTATGGAGAGAAGACAGGGGTTGGGTACTGAGGTTGCATGATCAGCCATGACCATGTTGAACGGCAGTGCAGGCTCGAAGGACCGAATGGCCTGCTCCTGCACCTATTTTCTATGTTTCTATGTTTCTATGAAAGGCCAGAGGGGGGAATCAGAGATCGGAGGCCCCGTGATGGTGGTCGCAGGGAATTTGGGAGGCTGGGGTGGTTGTCCCATTGCAGGGGGTTGGCGAGGTAGGAATGCGGAATTCAACAGGTAAGTGGAAAAGCACTTACCTCCTAGATCTTGTCTTCATGTAGCTGTCGGCTTTCCCGAGGTCTGAGAAACCCGCCCGCTCACAGTTAAATTAGAAATGGTGGATCACCGTGAAGCACCTGGCCTCAGTATAATATTTAAAGTGTCAACCCACCTCCCCTCCCATCCCGCCTCCATTAAATCCGCAAGTGGGCGGGTTGGAGCTAGGTTGGCGTCCGGATTCAGATTTTTAACTCTTTAACTTCGCACCCGACACCAACCCACCCAATTTTTTGGAGTTAAAATGCGGCCCGTGCTGTCAGTGGGATTTTGCTATGCACACATTGGCTACCGTGTCTTCCTAAAAAACAGTCAGTGTACTTCAAAAGTTATTGATTGGCTGTGAAAAGCTTTGGATCTTGGGGAAGATGTGGAAGGACCTATATAAATATCAATTCCTCCTTTATCTATGTAGAATCATAGACTGGTTACAGCATGGGAGAAGGCCATTCGGCCCATCAAGCCCGTGCTGACTCAAATATATATTTCAGATATATATCTAGCTAGAAATTTTAATGGAGGTGACAGAATGAATGTTTGAAAAGATAGTTTTTTTATGAGTCCTTTAAAGGTCACTGAAGCAGCAAGTTCAGGGAGAGAGTTACAGAGGGTTGGACCTAGATGGCTGAAAGCTTTGCCAGCATGTGAAGTGAGAGGAGTGGAATTGCACAGCTTGTGACTGTAAGCCATCATTATAGGCGGTCGAAACGAGGATGACTGTAAGTATTATCTGGTCCTCAGCAGAAAATATCCTCCTGTCAATCATGCCGGTGAAATTCTCTGTCAACGTTCATGGGTTCATGTCAGTTTGATAAAATGTAAGGAGAAGGTGTGACAGACAAAATACATTTATTATCTGTGTGATTCAAACTTTTTGAAGCAAAAGCATGTGATCAAGTATGATTGTGGGAGGCAAAGATGCCACTTTAATTCTCCGTTACAGTTCCACTCTGGCCTCTCTGTCCTCGGCCTCTTGCACTATTCCAACGAAGCTCAATGTAAGCTCGATGAACATCTTTCGATTAGACACGTTACAGCCTTCTGGACTCAACATCAGCAATTCCAGATCATAACCTCTGGCCCCATTTTTTCAGACAGCAGCTGTTAATGATTCTGCTCTTCCCATTTACTCCTCTTCTAGACCCATCTTTTGTTCCTTTACTTGTGCCATTACCATCTACTTTTGCTGAGTACAGTCATCTCTTTTGTCATTTAATCTCTCCTGCCTTCCACCCCTATCACAGACCTTCCCTTTTGTTCTTTCCTCCCCCTCCCCACCCCCCCACCGCACCCCACACACACTACCTTTCTCTGCCCCTGCACTTGCTTAAAACCTGCTACATCTCGAACTTTTCCAGTTCTGACGAAAGGTCTTCGACCTGAAACATTAGGCCGGAAGTTCCAGCCTCGCCGGGTCCATACGGAGCGCGCACAGACCTGGCAAGGTTTCCCAAAAGCCGGTTTTCAGGGCGAGATGCCCATGCGCCAAAAACCGGCTTTTCCGATCTGTCAAGATTTCTCCATGCAGATCCTCCACATCACCGGGAAAAGGACATTTGCGCAGGTGAGAATGCACTATTTGCCCAACTCTTGCCCAGCGAATGTCCTTCAAACTTTTACTTTGGTAAAAGCAGGCGTATAGCTTAGTTTTGCCAGCGTAAGTGTTTGAAAACATATAAAAATTAAATGTAATCATTCATTTTTATGTTAAAAACCCTGGCCATTAAATTAAATTTATTTTTAACCCTATTAAAACACATTATAAAAAAAAATTCCAAAATATTTTTTTTTCTAAAACATTTAATTTAAATTAATTTTAAATATGTGAGTTTTTTTTATTTATTGTGCTGTGTTTCTTGTTTTAGGAGGGTTTTCTCATTGATATTAATGGGAGCTCGCACAAACGGAAATCCCATTTTTATCAATGAGAATACTGCATTGTGATTGGTGGTCCAGGCCCACGTGACTCCAGCATTTCCCTACGTATGGGGTCGTCCTCTCCCCGTACGAAGCGCATCGACTGAATCCTCTGACCGGAATCGAAGGCGCCTCCATGACCACCAGGTATTTTCATTAAAAAATTTCGGGTCCGAGACGTTCATCCGAAGGAAGCCTCCGACAAACATTTTCCCGGCATTAACTCTGTTTCCCTCTCCACAGATGCTGCCTGACCTGCTGAGTATTCTGTTTTTATGTCATGCCTACATATAGTGCTCCAGTATCATGAAGGGCCTTTGTTAAAAGCTAGAAAAGCATAACCAGTGAGGGCAGTTGAAGCTGGATTCAAAGGCCACAAAATTCGGCACCTGAGAGCTGGTAGTTAAGGCCGGTTTTGAAAAGAAATGATGTCCGACTCGCTTCTGCCCACTTCCAGCAGGGCCCGCACTGTTCCACATCTTGGTGAGGGCATTAGCATGGGCAAGACATACGTTGGGCAACAGTATGCAGAGTAGGCAGACAGTGACGTCAGTCAAACATTTAACGTGATTTGACGCATGACCTGCCATTTTGGTAGCCGTCACTCCATTTAACGCCCTCTCCTAAACACGCAGAGCTGAGCGCGCATTCAGCTGCACAAGAGAACCCCACCCTCCCACCAGTGCTACTTAAAGGGATGTATCCAACTTGCAGGTAAGTTGGTTATTTCTCCTGTACTGGCTCTTGAAGAGTTTGTATGAACACGGGGTCATTGGATGACATGTACAAAGTTGGTGAAGTATGCAGAGAGTGCTAGTGCTACTGGACATTGGGATGGCGTGAGCTGCTCTTGGAAGGCCTCGGAGTCCACCACTTGATCCCAGTCCTGGGGGCTCTAGTTGCAGTCCCACTTGGGCTGCAGGATGACATGGAGATGGAGCAGAGGCAGCAAAGAGGACAAGCTGCTCGCAGAGGGAGGAGGAGGAGGGAGAGGAAAGCTCTCAGCAGGAGGCCTTACCCACCTCGAGTCCTCGGGTAGCACTTCTCCTATCTGCACCTAAGCCAGGAGGTGGGCACAGAACTCTGCCACTTCTTAGAACCGGACCTGCAGCCCCAGAGCCGGGCGACGATGGGTTAGCCAGTGGTCCTCAAGGTGTCAATGGCCCTCAATTCTTTCTCCAGTGCATCATTCCTGGCTGGAATAGGCGACATAGCAAACATCTTGCAGTTCACCGTCCATAGCCGCATCTGGGAGGTCACAGAGGCTCTGTACTCGAGGTCAAGGGACTTAATTTGTCTAAACAGAGAGAAGTAGGAGGAGCACGAGCATGGCTTTCCCAGGATATCGGGCTTCCTCATGGCACAGGGCACCATGGACTGCACACACGTGGCTTTGCGGGCGCCTCATCTCAATGGTGAGATGTTCCACCAGCCGCAAAGGGTACAACTCACTTGGTGTGCAGTTGATGTGCAATCACGCCCAGCACATCATGATGGTGAATGCCCGGTGTGCTGGCAGCAGTCATGATGCCTTCATCCTGGGTCAGTCCGCTGTGCCAGCAATCTTCTACCAACCACGTCGAACCCAAGGGTGGCTGCTAATCAAGAAGGGCTATCCATTCTACACCTGGCTGATGACTCTCTGCAACTCCACCACTCGTGGCCAGCACTCATATAATAAGAGCCACGCTGCCATCAGGAACATCGTTGAGCAGACCATCGGGGTGCTCAAGCAACGGTTCTGCAGTTGTGCCTCCTCCTCTCCCTCCCTCCCTCCACCACACCCACCCCCCCCCCCCCAAACCAATTAGCTGCTACTCTTGCTGGTATTGCACCACCTTGGCCTGCAAAAAATAGGTAAGTATTTCAGTGTGTTTGCTGCAATGTGTTTGGGTGATCTGCCTGTTGTGGTTGAAGAGCTAGCAGTGTGGGCAAGGTGTGAGAAGTGGATATGAGGCTTGCAGCAGTGGTAAGTGTATGAGGATGAAGTGGAGCTATGAATTTGAGTTATGTCATGTATGTACTATTGGGATCACTAGCCACTAGATGGCATCACTGTTGGAGGCCATCGGGCTCACGCACGTGTGTGCAGCCCAAGTATAAAAGGCCAGCCATTTTTTCTATTAGTCACTTTGTGCCTTAATAAAGCAGAGCCAAGGTCATACCTCTTGGAGTTACACAGTACTCAGTCGAACAGTTATTGCATACACAACATTTGGCGACGAGGCACCAAGAACCTTTGCATGCAAAAATGAGCACAATTGGATTGTTGGAGCAATTTGTGGAAGGAGTAGATTGGACAGACCTTGTGAGCCATTTGAGCCAGTTCATTGTGGCCAACAAAATGGAGGAGGTCGGCGACACAGATCGGCGCCGGGCGGTGTTCCTCACGGTTTGCGGTCCAAAACTTTATGGTCTGCTAAAGAATCTACTCCTGCCTGTGAGTCCAACAGAGAAGATGTATGAAGAATTGTGTACACTGGTACAGGACCACCTTAAGCCAGACGAAGGCATCATCATCTCGAGATACAGATTTTACACGCACGTTCGCTCCGAGGGCCAGAATGCGGCGGAATTCGTTGCCGACCTGAAACGTCTAGCGGGACCGTGTAAGTTCAAGGCTGTGTTGGCAGACATACTGCAGGACTTCTTTGTAATCAGCATCAACCACGAGGTGATCCTGCGTAAACTACTGGCAGTGGAGACGTTGGACTTGAACAGGGCTATCACGATCGCTCAGTCATGCATGACGACGGATAGAAGTCTAAAGCAGATATCAGTGAAAAATCAAAACTCGGCAAGTACTGTAAATATGATTGATTTGGCATTCGGCAGAGCGGCACATGGCAGGGCCTACCTGACTGCGTACGCGAAACCTGTGGCTGCCCAAAGTCCGCCAGCAGGAATGCATCCGATTTCTCCGTGTTGGCATTGTGGGGGAAATCATCGGCACCAGCAGTGCTGGTTTAAGCAATATAGTTGGAAAGGCTGTCTGAGAATGGGGCATCTCCAGCGCAAGTGTCCGCAGATGAGCAAGCGTGCTGCGACACACCATGTGGAGGAAGATGGTCAGACTAACGCGGATCCGGATACACAATCTGAGATATCAGAGGAGGAAGTGTATAGACTGTACTCGTTCCTAACTAAGAGCAAACCGATAATGATCAACGTGAAATTTAATGGGGTGCCGGCATCAATGGAACTGGGCATGGGGACGAGTCAATCGATAATGACCCAGAGGGCATTCGACAAGCTGTGAAATACTAAGGCTGTGAGGCCCAGGCTGAGTCCAGTCAATGCCAAGTTGCGCATGTACACCAAAGAAATCACAGTGATTGGCAGTGCCACAATTAAAGTGTGGTATAGCGGTGCGGTTCATGAGTTACCGCTATAGTTCTAGACAATAACCCGACGCTGTTCGGCAGGAATTGGTTAGAAAAAATCAGATGCGATTGGAATGACATCAAGGCGTTGTCATCGGAGAAAGATAGTTGTGCCCAAGTACTGAGTAAGTTCCCCTCGCTGTTCGAACCAGGCATCGGCAACTTCATGGGAGCCAAGGTGCAGATCCACGTGGACTCAGCTGCAAGACCCGTCCATCATAAAGCTCGGGCAGTTCCGTATATGATGAGGGAGAAGGTCGAAATTGAACTGGACAGACTCCAGCGTGAAAGGATCATATCACCGGTTGAATTTAATGAATGGGCCAGCCCCATTGTTCCTGGGCTGAAAAGTGTTGGCACAGTCAGAATCTGTGACGACTAGAAGGCTACGATCAACAGGGTTTCGAAACAGGATCAGTACCCGTTACCGAAGGCTGATGACTTGTTTGCAATGCTAGCCGGGGGAAGTCGTTCACCAAACTGGACTTGATGTTGGCCTACATGACACAGGAGCTGGTCGAGATGACAAAGAGACTTACGTGCATTAACATGCATAAAGGAATGTTTATTTATCACAGGTGCCCTTTTTGAATTCGCTCGGCTGCAGGAATATTTCAGAGGAACATGGAGAGTCTACTGAAGTCCGTTCCCAGAACCGTCGTGTTCCAAGATGACATCCTGATCACAGGTCGTGACTCCGAGGAACATCTGAACAACCTGGAAGAGGTTCTACATCGTCTGAACAAAGTGGGACTCAGACTGAAACGCTCGAAATGCATCTTCATGGCACCAGAGGTCGAATTCCTGGGGAGGAAATATGCTGCTGATGGCATCAGGCCCACGGACGCGAAAACCAAGGCTATCAAGAATGCACCCAAGCCGTAGAATGTGTCGGAGCTGCATTCGTTCCTGGGTCTACTCAACTACTTCGGTAACTTCCTACCTAAATTGAGCACCTTATTAGAATCACTGCACATGCTGCTAAAAAAAGGCGACAACTGGGTGTGGGATGCGTCTCAAGACAGAGCTTTTGAGAAAGCCACTAATCTGCTTTGCTTTAACAAGCTGCAGGTACATTATGACCCATGTAAACATTTAGTATTGGCCTGTGATGCTTCATCATATGGAATTGGTTGCGTACTCCAACAAGCTAATGAGTCGGGTAAACTTCAACCAGTCGCGTATGCTTCAAAAAGTTTGTCTAAAGCAGAAAGAGGTTAAAGCATGGTAGAGAAAGAAGCACTAGCCTGTGTGTATGGGGTTAAAAAGATGCATCAGTACCTGTTTGGTCTTCGGTTTGAACTGGAGACAGATCACAAGCCGCTCATTTCACTGTTCTCTGAAAACAATGCTTCATCTCGCATCCAGAGGTGGGCGCTGACATTATCCGCTTATGATTATGTCATTCTCCATAGACCTGGCATCGAGAATTGTGCCGATGCTTTGAGCTGTCTGCCGTTGCCCACACCAGAGGTGGAAACGCCACAACCGGCGGACCTATTGTTAGTTATGGATGCTTTTGAGAGTGAAGGAATCCTTGTCACGGCTCAACAAGTTAAA
The DNA here is from genome assembly GCF_044704955.1 of Pristiophorus japonicus. Classification (NCBI taxonomy): domain Eukaryota; kingdom Metazoa; phylum Chordata; class Chondrichthyes; family Pristiophoridae; genus Pristiophorus; species Pristiophorus japonicus. Next base: position 17,893,268 of record NC_091991.1, read on the forward strand.
AGCTGGACCAGTCAGGATCCGATTTTATCGGTGGTGAAGAGTTGCATCCTCAAAGGTGATTGGTCTGCCATACCCAAGCAAATGTGCAAGGAGACCAAACCTTACATTCGTCGCAAAGACGAACAGTCTATTTAATCTGATTGTATACTGTGGGGCAATCGTGTTGTTATGCTCAAGAAAGGGAGAGAGAAATTTGTACGTGAGCTACATAGCACACATCCCGACATTGTAATGATGGAAGCCATCGCCAGGTCTCATATATGGTGGCCGGGAATTGACTCTGAACTGGAATCATGTGTGCATCAGTGCAACACTTGTATGCAGCTCTACAAAGCACCAGCGGAATCGCCGCTGAGTCTGTGGTTGTGGCCGTCCAAACCATGGTCCAGGATCCACATAGACTTTGCAGGTCCCTTCCTGGGGAAGATGTTTTTAGTTGTGGTGGATGCATATTCGAAGTAGATAGAGTGTGTAATCATGTCATCCAGCACATCCACAGCTACCATTGAGAATCTCAGTGTCATGTTCGCGACACATGGTCTGCCTGACATCATTGTTCGCGACAACAGATCGTGCTTCACCAGTCAGGAGTTTCAAGAGTTCATGAAACTCAATGGTATCAAACCTGCATCCAATGGGCAAGCAGAACGTGCTGTCCAAATCATAAAGCAGAGTATGAAGTGAGTGGATAGAGGTGTACCGATGGATGTGGTGTACTTAGATTTTCAAAAGGCATTTGATAAGGTGCCACACAAAAGGTTACTGCAGAAGATAAAGGTACGCGGAGTCAGTGGAAATGTATTAGCATGGATGGAGAATTGGCTGGCTAACAGAAAGCAGAGAGTCGGGATAAATGGATCCTTTTCGGGTTGGAAATCGGTGGTTAGTGGTGTGCAACAGGGATCGGTGCTGGGACCACAACTGTTTACAATATACATAGATGACCTGGAAGAGGGGACAGAGTGTAGTGTAACAAAATTTGCAGATTACACAAAGATTAGTGGGAAAGCGCGTTGTATAGAGGACACAGAGAGGCTGCAAAGAGATTTAGATAGGTTAAGCGAATGGGCTAAGGTTTGGCAGATGGAATACAATGTCGGAAAGTGTGAGGTCATCCACCTTGGGGGAAAAAACAGTAAAAGGGAATATTATTTGAATGGGGAGAAATTACAACATGCTGCAGTGCAGACCTTGTGCATGAATCCCAAAAAGTTAGTTTGCAGGTGCAAAACGTAATCAGGAAGGCGAATGGAATGATGGCCTTCATTGCGAGAGGGATGGAGTACAAAAGCAGGGAGGTCCTTCTGCAACTGTATAGGGTATTGGTGAGGCCGCACCTGGAGTACTGCGTGCAGTTTTGGTCACCTTACTTAAGGAAGGACATACTAGCTTTGGAGGGGGTACAGAGACGATTCACTAGGCTGATTCCAGAGATGAGGGGGCTACCTTATGATGATAGATTGAGTAGACTGGGTCTTTACTTGTTGGAGTTCAGAAGGATGAGCGGTGATCTTATAGAAACATTTAAAATAATGAAAGGGATAGACAAGATAGAGGCAGAGAGGTTGTTTCCACTGGTCGGGGAGACTAGAACTAGGGGGCACAGCCTCAAAATACGGGGGAGCCAATTTAAAACCAAGTTGAGAAGGAATTTCTTCTCCCAGAGGATTGTGAATCTGTGGAATTCTCTGCCCAAGGAAGCAGTTGAGGCTAGCTCATTGAATGTATTCAAGTCACAGATAGATAGATTTTTAACCAATAAGGGAATTAAGGGTTATGGGGAGCGGGCGGGTAAGTGGAGCTGAGTCCACGGCCAGATCAGCCATGATCTTGTTGAATGGCGGAGCAGGCTCGAGGGGCTAGATGGCCTACTCCTGTTCCTAATTCTTATGTTCTTATGAGTAACCCAAGGGTCACTGCAGACCCGTCTGTCATGCATACTGCTGAGTTACAGGACGAGACCACACACACTTACCGGGGTCTCGCCAGTTGAACTAATGATGAAGAGAGGTCTTAAGACCAAGCTATCTCTTGTACACCCTGACTTGAATAATCATGTTGAATATAGAAGACAAAGTCAGCAAGGGTATCACGATCGCGCAGCTGTGTCATGCGATATTTCTGTAAATGATCCTGTATATGTTCTGAATTATGGTCAGGGTCCCGAGTGGATCGCTGGTACTGTCATGGCCAAGGAGGGCAACAGAGTATTTATTGTCAAGCTCAAAAATGGGCAAACATACAGGAAACATGGATCAGACAAAGCTGCGGCACACAGACGAACCGGAACAGTCGGAGGAAGAGACAATCGACGACCAAACAACCTACCCCCAGTCATCAGAGGATTCAGTGGTCATCAGTGAATCGGGACTTTCAATCACTGACATGTTAAATGAAAATGGACTTTCAATCCCTGAAATGGCCATTGCCACTCCCACCAGGTGAGCCACCCAGCCACCAGTCACAACAGACTCTGAACACTCACCCAAGGCTGGAGTTGAACTGAGACAGTCAACCCGGGGATGTAAAACACCGGACCGTCTCAATTTGTAAAAGACTGTGTTAATATCTCAGAGGGGGGAATTGTCATGTATGTACTTTTGGGATCACTAGCCACGACATGGCGTCACTGTTGAAGGCCATTGGGCTGCACGCACATGTGTGTAGCCCAAGTATAAAAGGCCAGCCATTATATATATTAGTCACTTTGGGCCTTAATAAAGCAGAATTGGTCAAGGTCATACCTCTTGGAGTTAATCAGTACTCAGTCTAACAGTTATTGCATACACAACAAGTTATAACAACATAAGAACATAAGAAATAGGAGCAGGAGTAGGCCATACGGCCCCTTGAGCCTGCTCCACCATTCAATAAGATCATGGCTGATCATTGACCGCAACTCCACTTTCCCATCCAATCTCCATATCCCTTGATTCCCCTAGAGTCCAAAAATCTATCTATCTCAGCCTTGAATATACTCAGAGACTCAGCATTCGCAGCCCTCTGGGGCAGAGAATTCCAAAGATTCACAACCCTCTGAGTGAAGAAATTCCTCCTCATCTTTGTCTAAATGGCCTTCCCCTTATCCTGAGACTGTGACCCCCCCCAGTTCTAGACTCTCCTGCCAGGGGGAAACAACCTCTCAGTATCTACCCTGTCAATCTCCTTCAGAATCTTGTATGTTTCAATAAGATCACCTCTCATTCTTCTAAACTCAAGAGAGTATAGGCCCATTCTACACAATCTCTCATCATAAGACAGCCCTCTCATCCCAGGAATCAATCTAGTCAACCTTCGTTCCACTGCCTCCAAGGCAAGTATATCCTTCCTTAGATAAGGAGACAACACTGTGCACAGTACTCCAGGTGTGGTCTCACCAAGGCCCCGTACAATTGTAGCAAGACTTCCTTGCTCTTATACTCCAAACCCCTTGCAATAAAGGACAACATGCCACTTGCCTGCCTTATTGCTTGCTGTACCTGCATGCTCGCTTTCTGTCTTTCTTGCACAAGGACACCCAAATCTCTCTGAACACCAACATTTAAAAGTTTCTCGCCATTTAAAAAATATTCTGTTTTTCTATTTATCCTACCAAAGTGAATAACCTCGCATTTCGGTACATTATACTCCATCTGTCACCTTACTGCCACTCACTTAGTCTATCTATATCCCTTTGCAGACTCTTTGTGTTCTCCTCACAGCTTACTGTCCCACCTAGTTTTGTATCAAAAAATAATAAACTTGGATACATTGCACGCGGTCCCTTCATCTAGCTCATTAATATAGATTGTAAATAGCTGAAGCCCCAGCACTGATCCTTGCGGCACCCCACTAGTTACAGCCTGCCAACCTGAAAAAGACCCGTTTATCCCTACTCTCTGTTTTCTGGCCATTAACCAATCCTCTCTCCATGCTAGTATGTTACCTCCAATCCCATGAACTTTTATCTTGTGTAATAACCTTTTGTGGCACCTTATCTAATGTCTTTCGGAAATCCAAATAAATTATATCGACTGATTTGTTTTTTATCTACCCTGCTAGTTACATCCTCAAACAACTTTAATTAATTTGTCAAACATGACTTCCCTTTCATAAAACAATGTCGACTCTGCCTAACCATGTTACGATTTTCGAAGTGCCCTGATACCACTTCCTTAACAATGGATTCCAGTATTTTTCTGATACTGATGTTAGGCTAACTGGTTTGTATTTCCTTGTTTTCTCTTTCCCTCCTTTTTTGAATACCGGTGTTGCATTTGCTACCTTCCAATGTGCTGGGACCGTTCTAGAATCTAGGGAATTTTGGAAGATCAAAACCAATGCATCGTGATTGAAAAAGATTGTTGGTAGGTGAGTGATGGGGTGTGGTGCATTGAGCAGTGTATGAGGTTTGTGGTGCAGTTGGTGGGATATGGCATTTGAAGAGGCATTCACTGACCTTGACAACCTGTGTGAGTTCATTAAACTTCTTTTGGCGCTGTAACCTGGGGAAAAAACTGGTGGCAATGACCGCTTCAACAAACCACTCCCACTGATTTCTTACGGTCAGTCCGGAGGGCCTCCTGGCCTCCTACGTTTCGAGGACCTGACTCCTCCTTTTGACCCCCTGCACTAAGGCCCCCAGTGCTGCATCAGAGAACCTAGATCACCTTTCTCTGCCCTTTTGAGCCAAAGCTTTCACTTTCCTTTGCAACAATAACAATGAGCTTCTTATTTCAGAAAGCACCTCCCCTTTAAGAGCTGCAGTCTGCGTTTCATACTGCAAGTTAGTTTTAAATAGAGAGCACTTACCACAAAATTGAACCAACCAGTGCTCAGTGCTTCAATCATGTTAATTAGCAAGCATCACAAATTTTGCATGCTGCCTGCATTACTTTCAATGGGTGCGGGCAGATCACGCATTGCGATCCCCGCACCCATTTTCGGGCCTTATTGAATTTAGTCGTCAAAGTCTTCATTGACATTTTTATGCTCCATTTCTAAAGCCATTGCAACTGTTTGCCTACAATTCAAAGACACCTTGTTATTTTGTGCGAAAGGCATATTTTTTGCATGTAACAGCAAAAATATGTTCTGTAATATAAATTATGAATGAATATTTATAATATTTTTTAATGTTTAGTGCTTTCATAAATCTAAATTTGTCAAGTGGCAGAAATAAATCTGGCGATTTTGCATTGAGAAATATTAGACACGGAATGGGAGAATTTGAGGAACCATTCAAAAGCTTGAATTGATGATGTTTCCTCCTACTGGAATATAGACAATGATCACGGTTACAACTTCAACATTTGTTACAGATATTAATAAACATGGCATTTGAACGGGCACAGTCATTCCACAAGTTTAGTTGAGATTGATATTTGAAAGATATTTTTGGACCGAGAAAAATGTTTTTTCTCAGAATTAGGATGAGGTCAAATCTTTTATTTCTCATATTCTTTTTCATCTCTTTGCATGTAAAACAGTACTGTGTAATAGATCATTGATGTCAGTCCTTTATTATTTATTCGTTATGCATTACATAATGCAAATGTTTCATAGATGGTTCATGGTAAGTCAGTGTTTCCCTCAGTTAGTTAAACAGGTAACATCCCTTTATTTCAGACACTTGTGATTGCAGGTTTCTGTACTGGTGATTGTATGGTATTACAAATACTTCTTAACTCATTTTGCAGTACTTATTTCCAAAGACTTCAATAAAAATTCCATGGGGAACATGTATAATGACACTTAATTCACGGACCTTAATTACATTTCCACATTATGTATTTATCCCATGCTAGATAGATGTTGCTCCTGACCCTTTGTTGCTGTTTAAGAGGAACTGCCATGTAAGCACCACCTCACACCTTTGTTACGTTGCTCAATGAATGATAATTTAAAAAGCTAGAATCAGGTAATGTTGACTATCAGTTCAATTAAATAATATGTAAATACTTTACTGCTTTTAATACTTGAAAATGTCAAGCCCACGTTTTATGCCTGCGCACACTATCCTTTGTCCAAGAGGGCGGGCAAGCATTTTGTTCACAAGCCTATGGTTATTCTGTTTTCAAACAAGGTGTCAGCCTTGGCTTAGTGTTAGCACTTGGCTCATCGGTAGCCCTCTCGCCTCTGAGTCAGAAATTTGTGGAATCATGTCACACTCCAGGGACTTGAGCACCTAATTTAGACCGACACTTCGGTAGAGAACCGAGGGATTGCTACAAAGTTGGAGGGGGCTCTCTTTTGGATGAAACATTAAATTGAGATTCTCTGGCTGCCCGGTTATGGCACTATTCGAAGAACATAAAGTTCTCCTGGTGCCTTGGCCAACGTTTCTCCTTCAACCAATGCCACCACAAAAAAAATAATGATTTCATTATTGTGCGTAATTGACTGTGCGTTTGCATACATATTAACAGTAAGTGCATTTAAAAGTAATTCATTGGTTGTGCTGCTTTGAGACATCCCGTAGGCTTGATAAGGTGTTATATAAATGTATGTGATTTATGGCAACAGTTGAAAAGCATTTCCCTTAATAAACATTGGCACTCGCTACAAAAGGTTAAATAAACAATCCTACTTGCTACAATAAAATCTTTTTAAAATTATTCTATTTATAATATCCTTAAGCGTAAATATTGCAGTTTACATTTCTAGAAATTCCACAAATTTGTCCGCTGTCCACACAATAACATTTTACAAGAAGAAGGAATGCTTGCTGCCCAATTCTTGTTTCTTTCATTCAATATTTCCTTTAAAACTGCCCAGTTGAAGCCATAGTGAATTAGTCATCCATATTTGGTGTAAGGTTTTTACAAAATATTAACATACTTTATTTATTTTGGCAGTGGTTAAATCTGATAAAAGACAAGTCAATTATATTCATCTTTGTGATAGTCTGTTATTTCATTCCAGTTCAATTCTCTCCTCCAGTGCTGTAATCCTTCATTTTGTTTTTATTTTCTCTTGGCGCTGCTTCGAAGGATTAGCTTCTATCAAGTTTTAATCCAGAAAGTCACCAGTCTCGAACACTTCATCATCAAATTCAACACTGCATTTCCCTGGAGCAATGTGCTGTTTATTAAAAGCATTATTTTTTGTTGCCCCTTTTTAATATGTACTTTATTTTCTCCCATTCTCTCCCTCTCCCTTGGCTGTGCATTATTCCTAGACAATACTGGAAAAAGTGGGCAAGGAACGAGTTCCTCGGCTTTTACTTACAAGACCGCTGACTGGAGCAAAAATAGGCTAGCGTGACTGGCCTGGCAATTTTCTATCTGTCCTTTTGAGCAAAGTGCCTAATCTCCACTTGGCACTTCCGATTGATGATACGGCTGTAATTGAGAAATCAAAATGAAGGGCATCATAGCATGAAGCTACACCTACCCTATTCCTTTACACAGTGTTGGAGCAAAGATGTTGGAGCAAAAGTGTGGCGTGCTACTCTTTTTAAATATATTGATTGTACACTCAGGCTGACAGTGGCTCGATGGAAGAATGTTGGACAAGCCCTTTGGTTTGCAAAATGCACAACTTGGTTTGGAGTTTGGAGGTGGGGAATTTCTTCTCTGCACTTGGTGGAGTGAAGTTTTAAATGTGTTAAGAGGTTTTCAAGCAATACCGTGATTGGTCCAATAAAATATTAACATTTTAAATTCATACCTAGAGTCTCATGATTGGACATCTATTTTATTTCTAATTTATATGTGTGTTGTCCCCTTTCTATAATTCTGAATCAGCCAGCACTTTGATCTTTCATGGCACTATAATATGGTTTTAAATACCTCCCATTATTGCATAAATCTTGCTCAATAAAAGAGAAGGCCCACACACCAAGTGTGGCAGTTAAAGACCAATAACTCTCCTTTCAGTTCTGGGAAAAGTCTTTTCATATGTCCTTCTTGCTCGACTTCAGCCACTCCTAACCTGACACCGTCAGCCTGAGCAATTGAGTTTCACTGGCAATGGAGGCCGTACTTGCTCTCCAGCTACTCTGAGATTCATTGCAAATTCAACCAACCCTGGCAATGGAATACGTAAACCTCTAGTCAGCCTTTAAGTCTGTCCACAGAAGCACCCTCTGGAAGGCCCTACAAGGCATCGGCATCCCTGACATCTTCCTGAGGCCACTTCCAGGTTGACATGATGACCCTGGAGTTCAGGTGTGACTGGGGAACCACAGTCTGAGAGATTCTGCACTTGTCTCCTGGCTCCAACCCTGCCATGCAATGGACTGGATTCTCGAATACATCTCTGCAAATATCGGCATCACCGTTGATCAGGCATTTTTTACTGGCGTGGACTAGGTGGATGATGTTATCCTTCTTGGTCAGGACACAAATGATCTTAGAGATGCATTGGAGAACTTTCAACATGAAAAAGCCACTTTTGGGTTGCTGGTTTCTTGGGCAAAGACAAAAATGCAGAGAGTCAGAACAAATGCTGCAGTACAAGACATTCAAGTTGATGGACAAAACGTGGAGGCAGTGGATGACATTATCTACCTAGGCAGCAAAATCTCATAAGATGGGCATAGTGAGCCAGACATACCGAAGAGAATCGGCTTAGCAGCTTCAACAATGAAGGACCTGCACAGGGTCTGGAGTCAAAATATGAAAATCTCCAGGAAGGCACGGATCTATCAGAGCTGTGTCCTTCCCATACTTTTGCATGGATCTGAAACATGGACACAGCTTAAGTAAGAAGCATTACATATGCACTGTCAGAGACAATTAGATGGCACAACTTTGTCCTTTAGCAATGAGAACCAGACTTGAGAAGATTGAAGTCGTCATTAATTGTTGTCACTTGGCAGCCTTTGGTCATATCATTTGCCTCAGAGACTAAGTGCCTGTAAACCGGTCAGTGAAGATCGGAATCGAGATTAGGAGGAGACACTGATATGCTGCGGATTGGAGGGGACCAAAGGTATACCCTCAATTAACCTGCATATATCGGATGAGTAACAATCCAGTGGAACTCTTGAAAACTAGGGGCTCAGGTTTCGGACCCCCGCTAGAACGGCGCGCATCGGAGAGGCCCGCCTAATTTGTAGAACAAAAATTGCGCCGAATACTTACCTCGCGATTCTCCGATATCTGTAGGCCCGTTTCCAGTTCGGCGCAGCAGGAGCTGCTGGGGGCGGAGCTACAGCCCTGCACCAAAATCAGTGCCGGCAGCTGCACGCGTGCGCAGTAGCTCCTGGCCCTCACAGCGCGTCCTGTCTCCGGGCGACGACCCTATCCCTGGCCGAAGGTACGTCGCCCCTATCCTGGGCCGAGTGGCCTGACACCTCGTCGGCGGCGGGGCCCGCCCGCCCGGCATGTTGCTGGGGCCGGCCCTGCCTGATGTCCACTGTGGCGGCCGGCGTCTTCGGCGGCAGCGGTGGGGCCCGTTCAGCCTTCCTCCCTCCTGTTCAGCAGCCCTCCCATTCAGCCCTCCTCTCTCCCCCTTCCCTCCCCCGTCCTCCCCCCTCCTCTCCCCCTCTTCCTCCTCTCCCCCTTCCCCCTCCTCTCCCCCTTCCTCCCCTCTCCTCGCCCCCTTCCCCCTCCTCTCCCCTCCCCCTCCCTCCCCCTCCTCTCCCCTTCCCCCTCCTCTCCCCCTCTCCCTCCTCTCCCCCTTCCCCCTCCTCTCCCCTCCCCCTCCCTCCCCCTCCCTCTCCCCTTCCCCCTCCTCTCCCCTCTCCCCCTCCTCTCCCCTTCCTCCCCCCTCCTCGCCCCCTTCCCCCTCCTCTCCCCCTCCTCTCTCCCCCTCCCTCTCCCCTCCTCCCTCCCTCTCCCCACCTTCTCTCCCCCCTCCCTGCCCCCTCCTCTCCTCCCCTCTCCTCCTCTCCTGCCTCCCCTCTCCCCTCTCCCTCCCCCTCCCTCCCCCTCCCCTCTCCCCCTTCCCTTCCCCCTCTCTCCCCCTCCTCCACCTCCTCTTTTCTACCCACTTCCCCCCTCTCTCCCCCCCCACTCCCCCTCTCTCCCCCCCAACCCCCCCCCCCCTCTCTCCTCCCACCCCTCACTGTCAGAAACACAGGGAGAGAGACACTGACAGAGACAGCGAGAGAGACACTGGGGGGGCCCTGTTCCAGCAAGCTGTTGGAGGGCTCCCGGAGCTGCAGTAAGTGAGTAGAAAGTTAATTTTTTATTTATTGATTGATTTTTTAAAAAATTTTAATTTTTAATTTTTACATTTTTTTGATTGATTTATTGGTTGATTTATTGATTTATTTATCATTTATTATTGATGATGGCTCTTTATTTGTAAAAGTGAAGTGTTTAATGCTTGTAAACCTCCCCCCGCCCCCCCAATCTCTCGTTTCCTACGCCTGATTTATAAGTGTAGGCAATGTTTTTCTGAGCGTACAAAAATCTACACTTACTCCATTCGAAGTTAGTTTGGAGTAAGTTTTCGCGCCTAAACTTGCAAAACAGGTGTAAGTGGTTGGACACGCACCTTTTGAAAAAAAAGTCTGTTCTACAATGAAACTATTCTCACTCACTAGAACTAGAGCAAACTAAATGCCGAGAATTGCAATTTTTAAGATGCTCCATTCTAAACTAGTTGCTCCAAAAAAATAGGAGCAACTCAGGCCGAAACTTGAGCCCTAGGATTGGAGCCTTACAGCACGGTCATGGTTTGTTGACACTGCAGGCCTCTGCCGGCTAAACGTAACTGCTTTCTTGTTTACATTCTCACATAGTCCTTACATGTTTTTTTGCCCCTTTCTTTCCTCCGAAGGTGTGTATAATGTATTTGCTTCATGGGTTCATTGCTTAAGAATTCATAGCAACACATTGCTATTAAGAACTAGTTGGTTTATTAACAAGGGTTTAACAATCACACTACACATTACCAGTTCATCCACTAGGCTCACTATAAACCCATCGTGGATGACCGAGACTCAGTTGACTGGGGTTTTACTGAGCCTTGTGAACATCATGGGACTGGCTAAGCCACTCACAGTGCAACAGCTCTACAACTATTTTTGTAGAACAGCTCTACAAACCTGTGAGCATACTCACAGGTGCATACATTACAGTGTGAGTTTGTACTGGTCTATGATTCCATAGGCAACATCATGGCACCAGTACCTCAGCCAAATGGCCATTCTTCCTTTGCGACGATAGGTAGTGGGAATCAGTGAGCTGTTTCACCTTGGGAAACATTACAGCTGAACCTGATCTTGTCCTCGACCGGCTTCTGTTTGTGTATTTTCCAGCAAACTTCTTCGCTCAGAGAGTTGCTAACCTGTGGAATTCCCTCCTGCAGAGAGTTCTTGGTGCCAGTTCATTGGATATATTCAAGAGGGAGTTAGATATGGCCCTTACGGCTAAAGGGATCAAGGGGTATGGAGAGAAAGTAGGAAAGGGATACTGAGGGACTGATCAGCCATGATCTTATTGAATGGTGGTGCAGACTCGAAAGGCCGAATTGCCTACTCCCTCACCTATTTTCTATGTTTCTATGTTTCAAAGGTCACTGGACAGTGATCAAGAGGCCCCACGTGACGGAGAGGCGGGAGTGTGAGCAGCAGGGAGTCCGGGGAGGTCGGAGGCCTACAAATGGCCCAGCTGGTGCAGCTGAAGCAGGGAGGCAAAAAGAAGTAGAAAGAAATCGAAAGGTGACATCACAGCCAAGGGGGTAAGTGATTGGCTGGTGATTGGTAAGTAGTTTTTCTTTTTCTTTTCTATATCAGTAAGTGACATTTCGCATTGTTGTTGCCAATTTAAGTTAATCTAAGGGTTAAGACATGGCAGGAGAGCTCGGACACGTGTGATGCTCCTCCTGTACTATGTGGGAAGTCAGGGACGCTTCCGGTGTCCCTGTCGACTACGTGTGCGGGAAGTGTGTCCACCTCCAGCTCCTGACGGACCGCATTGCGGCACTGGAACTGCGGGTGGATTCACTCTGGAGCATGCACGATGCTGAGAATGACGTGAATAGTACGTTTAGTGAGTTGGTCTCACTGCAGGTAAAGGGTACCCAGCCAGATAGTAAATGGGTGACCAACAGGAAGAGCAGTGGAAGGAAGGTAGTGCAGGGGTCCACTGCAGTCATCCCCCTGCAAAACAGATACACCGCTTTGAGTACTGTTGAGGGGGACGACTCATTAGGGGAGGGCAGCAGTAGCCAAGTTCATGGCACTGTGGCTGGCTCTGCTGCACAGGAGGGCAGGAAAAAGATTGGGAGAGCTATAGTGATAGGGCATTCGATTGTAAGGGGAATAGATAGGCGTTTCTGCGGCCGCAACTGAGACTCCAGGATGGTATGTTGCCTCCCTGGTGCAAGGGTCAAGGATGTCTCGGAGCGGGTGCAGGACATTCTGAAATGGGAGGTTGAACAGCCAGTTGTCGTGGTGCACATAAGTACCAATGATATAGGTAAAAAAACGATATGAGGTCCTACGAGATGAATTTAGGGAGCTAGGAGCTAAATTAAAAAATAGGACCTCAAAAGTAGTAATCTCAGTATTGCTACCAGTGCCACGTGCTAGTCAGATTAGGAATTGCAGGATAGCTCAGATGAATACGTGGCTTGAGGAATGGTGCAAAAGGGAGGGATTCAAATTCCTGCGACATTGGAACCGGTTCTGGGGGAGGTGGGACCAGTACAAACCAGAAGGTCTGCACCTGGGCAGGACCGGAACCAATGTCCTGGTTGGAGTGTTTGCTAGTGCTGTTGGGGAGGAGTTAAACTAACATGGCAGGGGGATGGGAACCTATGCAGAGAGATAGAGGGAAATAAAATGGAGGCAGAAGCAAAAGATAGAAAGGAGAATAGTAAAAGTGGAGGGCAGAGAAACCCAAGGCAAAAAACAAAAAGAGCCACATTACAGCAACATTCTAAAGGGGCAAAGTGTGTTAAAAAGACAAGCCTGAAGGCTCTGTGCCTCAATACAAGGAGTATTCGGAATAAGGTGGATGAATTAACTGCGCAGACAGCAGTTAACGGATATGATGTAATTGGCATCACAGAGATATGGCTCCAGCGTGACCAAGGCTGGCAACTCAACATGCAGGGGTATTCAACATTTAGGAAGGATAGGCAGAGAGGAAAAGCAGGCGGGGTGGCGTTGCTGGTTAAAGAGGAAATTAATGTAATAATAAGGAGGGACATTAGCCTGGAGGATGTGGAATCGGTATGGGTGGAGCTGCGGAATACCAAAGGGCAGAAAACGCTAGTGGGAGTTGTGTACAGACCACCAAACAGTAGTAGTGAGTTTGGGGACAGCACCAAACAAGAAATAAGGGATGTGTGCAATAAAGGTACAGCAGTAATCATGGGCGACTTTAATCTACATATTGATTGGGCTAACCAAACTGGTAGTAATGCGGTGGAGGAGGATTTCCTGGAGTGTATTAGGGATGGATTTCTCGAACAATATGTCGAGAAACCAAGTGGTGAGCTGGTCATCCTAGACTGGGTGATGTGTAATGAGAAGCGACTAATTAGCAATCTTGTTGTGCGAGGCCCCTTGGGGAAGAGTGACCATAATATGGTAGAATTCTTTATTAAGACGGAGAGTGACACAGTTAATTCGGAAACTAGGGTCCTGAACTTAAGGAAAGGTAACTTCGACAGTATGGGGGGTGAATTGGCTAGAATAGACTGGCAGAGGATACTTAAAGGGTTGACGGTGGAGAAGCAATGGCAAACATTTAAAGATCACATGGATGAACTTCAGCAATTGTACATCCCTGTCTGGAGTAAAAATATAATGGGGAAGGTGGCTCAACCGTGGCTAACAAGGAAATTAAGGATAGTGTTAAAACCAAGGAAGAGGCATATAAATTAGCCAGAAAAAGCAACAAACCTGAGGACTGGGAGAAATTTAGAATTCAACAGAGGAGGACTAAGGTTTAATTAAGAGGGGGGAAATAGAGTACGAGAGGAAGCTTGCAGGGAACATAAAAACTGACTGCAAAAGCTTCTATAAATATGTGAAGAGAAAAAGATTAGTGAAGACAAATGTAGGTCCCTTGCAGTCGGATTCAAGTGAATTTATAATGGGGAACAAAAAAATGGCAGACCAATTGAACAAATACTTCAGGTCTGTCTTCACGAAGGAAGACAAGAATAACCTTTCGAATGTACTAGAGGACAGTGGGTCTAATGAGAAGGAGGAACTGAAGGATATCCTTATCAGGCGGGAAACTGTGTTAGGGAAATTGATGGGATTAAAGGCCTATAAATCCCCAGGGCCTGATAGTCTGCATCCTAGAGTACTTAAGGAAGTAGCCCTAGAAATAGTGGATGCATTGATGATCATTTTTCAACAGTCTATCGACTCTGGATCAGTTCCTATGGACTGGAGGGTAGCTAATGTAACACCACTTTTTAAAAACGGAGAGAGAGAGAAAAAGGGTAATTATCTACTGGTTAGCCTGACATCAGTGGTAGGGAAAATGTTGGAATCAATCATTAAGGATGAAATAGCAGTGCATTTGGAAAGCAGTGACAGGATCGGTCCAAGTCAGCATAGATTTATGAAAGGGAAATCATGCTTGACGAATCTTCTGCAATTTTTTGAGGATGTAACTAGCAGAGTGGATAAGGGAGAACCAGTGGATGTGGTGTATTTGGACTTTCAAAAGGCTTTTGACAAGGTCCCGCACAAGAGATTGGTGTGCAAAGTCAAAGCTCATGGTATTGGGGGTAATGTACTGAAGTGGATAGAGAACTGGTTGGCAGACAGGAAGCAGAGAGTCAGGATAAACGGGTCCTTTTCAGAATGGCAGGCAGTGACTAGTGGAGTGCCGCAGGGCTCAGTGCTGGGACCCCAGCTCTTTACAATATACATTAACGATTTGGATGAAGGAATTAAATGTAATATCTCCAAGTTTGCAGATGATACTAAACTGGTGGCAGTGTGAGCTGTGAGAGGGACGCTAAGAGGCTGCAGGGTGACTTGGACAGGTTAGGTGAGTGGGCAACTGCATGGCAGATGCAGTATAATGTGGATAAATGTGAGGTTATCCATTTTGGGGGCAAAAACACGAAGGCAGAATATTATCTGAATGGCGGCAGATTAGGAAAAGAGGAGGTGCAATGAGACCAGAGGTCACAGTCTAAGGATAAGGGGTAAGCCATTTAGGACCGAGATGCGGAGGAACTTCTTCACCCAGAGAGTGGTGAACCTGTGGAATTCTCTACCACAGAAAGTTGTTGAGGCCAATTCACTAAA
This sequence comes from Pristiophorus japonicus, assembly GCF_044704955.1. Lineage (NCBI taxonomy): Eukaryota > Metazoa > Chordata > Chondrichthyes > Pristiophoridae > Pristiophorus > Pristiophorus japonicus. The sequence continues at coordinate 17,908,428 of NC_091991.1, forward strand.
TATATTCAAAAAGGAGTTAGATGAGGTCCTTACTACTAGGGGGATCAAGGGGTATGGCGAGAAAGCAGGAATGGGGTACTGATGTTGAATGTTCAGCCATGAACTCATTGAATGGTGCAGGCTAGAAGGGCCGAATGGCCTACTCCTGCACCTATTTTCTATGTTTCTATGTTCCTATGTCATGGTTCATCAGTCATTGAAGGTTGGCATGCAGATACAGCAGGCAGTGAAGAAGGCAAATGGTATGTTGGCCTTCATAGCTAGGGGATTTGAGAATACGAGCAGGGAGGTCTTACTGCAGTTGCACAGGGCCTTAGTGAGGTCTCGCCTGGAATATTGTGTTCAGTTTTGGTCTCCTAATCTGAGGAAGGACATTCTTGCTATTGAGGGAGTGCAGCGAAAGTTCACCAGACTAATTCCAGGGATGGCTGGACTGTCATATGAGGAGAGACTGAATCAAATGGGCCTTTATTCACTGGAGTTTAGAAGGATGAGAGGGGATTTCATAGAAACATATAAGATTCTGACGGGACTGGACAGGTTAGATGTGGGAAGAATGTTCCCGATGTTGGGGAAATCCAGAACCAGGGGACATAGTCTTAGGATAAGGGATGGGCCATTTAGGACTGAGATGAGGAGAAACTTCTTCACTCAGAGAGCTGTTAACCTATGGAATTCCCTGCCGCAGAGAGTTGTTGATGCCAGTTCATTGGATATATTCAAGAGGGAGTTCGATATGGCCCTTACGGCTAAGGGGATCAAAGGGTATGGAGAGAAAGCAGGAAAAGGGTACTGAGGGAATGATCAGCCATGATCTTATTGAATGGCGATGCAGGCTTGAAGGGCCGAATGGCCTACTCCTGCACCTATTTTCTATGTTTCTATGTTTCTATGTTAACCTCAGCTGCTTATTTGCCACTCTAGGCCGAGACCAGTTATTCGCAACCCTATCATCATCCCAGTTGAGGTCAGCTGACAGAACACACCAAGAACCAAATCTGGGACCTTCCCAGCCTGGAAAGGCTAATTGCAGGCTGGGGACTTGGGGGTAAGAATAGTTGAAGAAATCCCATTACAGAATTGAAAAGTAGGAAAGTTATGCTTAACCTGTATCGAATCTTGATTAGACCACACTTAGAGTACTGCGTACAGTTCTGGTCGCCACATTATAAAAAGGATATAAAGGCACTGGAGAGGGTGCAGAGAAAATTTACAAGGATATACATATCAGGAAAGGATGAACAGGCTGGGCCTCTTTTCTCTTGAAAAAAGAAGGCTAAGGGATGACCTAATAGAGGTCTTTAAAATTATGAAAGGTTTTCATGGAGCGGATACAGAAAGAATGTTTCCATTTGTGGGGAAGAGCATAAGTAGAAGCCATCAATATAAGATTGTCACCAAGAAATCCAATAAGGAATTCAGAAGAAACTTATTTACCCAAAGAGTGGTGAGAATGTGGAACTCGCTACCACAGGGAGTGGTTGAAGCGAATAGTGTCGATGCATTTATGGGGAGGCAAGACAAGCATATGAGGGAGAAGGGACTCGAGGGTTATGCTGATAGATTTAGATGAGGAAAGTCGGGAGGAGGCTCAAGTGGAGCAGAAACGCTGGTATGGACTAGTTGGACCAAATGGCCTGTTTCTGTGCCATATATCCTATGTAATCCTATGTAATCCTATGTAAACAATAGTCTCCAGTGCCATCTGCTTACCATAAAATGCATGCAGCAAAATTTAGCTTTTTCTTTGTTTGTAACTTATAATACTATCAATATTTTAAAATGCCCCTATTGTTAGAATATCTCCTGAAAACATATTTAAGATATAAACAGAAAAGGCTGGAAATACTCAGCAGGTCAGGCAGCATAGGCCTGAGACTTCTTTAGTGCAAACCGTATTAGCTGGACTTCCCCAATACTATACTTTAATCAGCGGCATAGACATTTTTGTGCATTATTTTGTTTCGTTTAAGTTTACTTCTCATTTATGGAGCTAGCCACACGACAGCTTGAACTACTTTAGGAATTTTTTTTTAAAGCATCTATTTACCCCCATTCATCTTCCCAGAGTGGCTGCGCCTGTTATGAATTAAGCATTGCCTGCGAACTGTGAATATGATGTGGTTTGCTTTTAAGACAATCAGAGACATTTCTGCATATCTGTGGAATGGACATCAAGTTGAGAAAGTTTTAAGTGTGTCAAGTGTCATCTAATTCTGCAGCAGCAGATGAGTCCTAAATTGCAAAGAGCCTTTCATTGCAAAATATGCTAAAAGAAACGGTGCCTATATCTAAAAAAATAAGAATATGTAACAGGAAACGAGATGATAGAGAAAGAAATAAATGGGGCCAAATCGCACTGTGCAATATTAGCATGCAAATATATTCATAGATTTGTGTGAAATTCCTTTGTCTGCCAGTTTAAGGGGAGCTTTAACCGATTTATTTTAAATTCTTTCATTAAAATGGCAACTAAAGACATTTTACAAAGGTAAATGAATGCATTTGTAACCTGATATTGCACAGCAGATGATTTCAAAACACAATGGGGGAAAAATTCTGTTGTGCCCCGCTTGTGGGCGGTAATACTCGCCAGGCGTGGGACTTTGCACGAGGCACAGAAGTCCCGCCTCTTGCGAGAAATTGGGGTTACCACCCTCGAAAGGAAGTGGAGTGCAAAATAACAAGCTCTACTTCCTGTCTGGGGCAGTACTGGGGCGGACAGTTGGGGATTGGGGCGCTCGACTCAGCAGTGCTCGCACTGGGCTGTATAGCGCTGCCGGATAGGAGGGGCTCATCCCGGAATTAAAGGGAAGGGCACAAGCTGCATACTCTACATTATAAAAAGGGTTCTACCTGCACCACCGGGGAGCGCGGATGCCCCGCGATCAGTCCGGTACTAACCCTGACCATAACTCTAACTCTAACTCGAACCTTAACCCTAACCCTAACCAGAACGCGAACCCGAACCCTAACACTAACTCTAACTCTAACTCTAATTCTAACCCTAACCCTAACCCTAACCCTAACTCTAACTTTAATTCTAACTCTAACTCTAACTCTAACCCTAACCCTTAACCTAACCTTAACCCTAACTCTAACTCTAACTCTAACCCTAAAACTAACCCTAACCCTAACCCTAACTCTAACTCTAACTCTAACTCTAACCCTAACCCTAAACCTAACCCTAAACCTAACCCTAACCCTAACCCTAACTCTAACTCTAACCCTAATCCTAACACTAACGCTAACCCTAACCCTAACTATAACTCTAACCCTAACCCCAACCCTATCTCTAACCCTAACCCTAACCCTAGGTGAGTGGACAAATGCATGGCAGATGCAGTATAATGTGGATAAGTGTGAGGTTATCCACTTTGGTGGCAAAAACAGAAGGCAGATTATTACCTGAATGGTACATTAGTCATTGAAAGTAGGCATGCAGGTACAGCAGGCAGTTAAGAAAGCAAATGGCATGTTGGCCTTCATAGCGAGAGGATTTGACTATAGGAACAGGGAGGTCTTGCTGCAGTTGTACAGGGCCTTGGTGAGACCACAACTTGAGTATTGTGTGCAATTTTGGTCTCCTAATCTGAGGAAGGACATTCTTGCTATTGAGGGAGTGCAGCGAAGGTTCACCAGACTGATTCCCGGGATGGCAGGACTGACATATGAGGAAAGACTGGATCGACTAGGCTTATATTCACTGGAATTTAGAAGAATGAGAGGGGATCTCATAGAAGCATATAAAATTCTGATGGGATTGGACAGGTTAGATGCAGGAAGAATGTTCCCTATGTTGGGAAAGTCCAGAACCAGGGATCACAGTCTAAGAATAACGGGTAAGCCATATAGGACCGAGATGAGGAGAAACTTTTTCACCCAGAGAATTGTGAACCTGTGGAATTCTCTGCCACAGAAAGTTGTTGAGTCCAGTTCGTTGGATATATTCAAAAGGGAGTTAGATGTGGCCCTTACAGCTAAAGGGATCAGGGGGTATGGAGAGAAGGCAGGAGCGGGGTACTGAAGTTGCATGATCAGCCATGATCATATTGAATGGTGGTGCAGGCTCGAAGGGCCGAATGGCCTGCTCCTGCACCTATTTTCTATGTTTTTCTATTTTAACCCTACTCAAGCAGAGTGCCGGGCTGACCGATCGTGGCATGGACCTCGTGTCCAAAGTGGCAATGGGGCGCACAAGAAAAATGCACATCGCAGCCAGCCACCTCCCCTTTAACTTTCGCCCCGCTAGCAGCCAGCCGCCCGGTACGCGTCCCCTGTCGCTGGCATCGCCCGCCACAGCTTCAGGGGGCGATACCCAATTTAGGGTCCGAGATACTAACTGGGCGCTGCGCACGGCGATCTCCGGGCGCAGGAAATCGGGGCACAATGCCGCTAAAGACCCGCCAAATTTCGGGGGAGTTGTGAGCAGGGCTGCGCCCAGTCACAAAGTCGTTCGTGCCCCGTTAGCACGGAGGCGCAAATGACCCGAATTTACCCCCCCACCCCCCCCCGCCCTCCCCCAGTGTCTACAGAATAAACAAAGTATTTAAACAGCGATTTAAAGAAAAATTATATATATAATACAGAAAATGTGAGAAGTGTAGGGTCGGTCAGCTTCTGAAGGAGGGATGTTTCAAAAGAAACACTGAAGAAATTCCTTTCGCCAAAACCGATTACAGTGCTTGAAATGGGAACTTCACTTTGTTGTCTGGATAAATTGCATCAGATTGTCTTTGAAGTTAAATGGAGTTTGTTAAAAACCCTTGATCAACCAGGATAATGGAGAAGGAGCTTTCACCCTGTAAATAATGGAATTCCACCTCCTTGAAATTACCTACTGGTTCTCCTCATAATTACAATGGTTTTCTATAAAATTATAATACGGAATAAAATCACAATAAATTATAATATATTCAAAACGTAATACAACAACTGAATGAAGTGTAGCATAACAAATGAATAAAATGCAATGTATTGTTCAATGGAAAGTGTAATCGGACGGGATACAAAACAGGCAGCTGATCCGATCCGGTCTGTTTGCCACTGGGCAGGTTCATCATCATCATAGGCAGTCCCTCGGAACCGAGGAAGACTAGCTTCCACTCTAAACATGTCCTTAGGTGGCTGAACAGTCTAATACGAGAGCCACAGTCCCTGGCACAGGTGGGACAGATAGTCGTTGAGGGAAAGGGAGGGTGGGACTGGTTTGCCGCATGCTCTTTCCGCTGCTGCGCTTGATTTCTGCATGCTCTCGGCGATGAGACTCAAGGTGCTCAGCGCCCTCCCGGATGCACTTCCCCCACTTAGGGCGGTCTTTGGCCAGGGACTCCCAGGTGTCATTGGGGATGTTGCACTTTATCAGGGAGGCTTTGAGGGTGTCCTTGTAACGTTTCCTCTGCCCACCTTTGGTTCATTTGCCATGAAGGAGTTCCAAGTAGAGCGCTTGCTTTGGGAGTCTCGTGTCAGGCATGCAAACAGTGTGGCCCGCCCAGCGGAGCTGATCAAGTGTGGTCAGTGCTTCAATGCTGGGGATGTTGGCCTGGTCGAGGACGCTAATGTTGGTGCGTCTGTCCTCCCAGGGGGATTTGCAGGAACTTGCGGAGACATCGTTGGTGGTATTTCTCCAGCGACTTGAGACTTGGGCAGGTAGGTTAGCTTAAAATGACCCCCAATGTGTCTTGTATGAGAGTGGTGTGAGCATCTCGTGCTGCTTACGACAGAGGTGAGGCGAGAGTGACTGTCCTTGATATCAAGGCAGCATTTGACCGAGCGGGGGACCAAAGAGCCCGAGTAAAACTGAAGCCATTCGGATCACGAGAAAAACTCTCTGGTGGCTGGAATCATACCTGGCGGCTAGGAAGATGCCTGTGGTAGTTCCCTGATATCTCTCAACCATACTTCCTGCTGGCGCACCTCGCTGCTTGGGTCGCGTCATCATATTACAAATGTGACATTCGGACATCACACTGCCTGTGAATTGGTTTATTGCATTATCTGAAGGACTGCCAGGCCGGAATTTTGTGGAGGAAGGCAGATTGGGGGGCAGCGAGGGCTCCAAGGCAGGGCCTGCTTTGCATGCGAGATTGAGAAGCTGGCTGGCTGCGGGCAGGTAGTCCTTCAGCTGAACAGAGGAGAGAAGAAGGCTTCAAGTGATGGCCAGGCCATTAAGTGGATCGGGATGTGAGGGTGGGTGGGGGGAGGGGGGGGGGGTGCGGTGGAGGGGAGCGAATCAGGGGTCAGGCAGATGATTGGGGGGGCGGTGAGAGAGGATCGGTTGTTGGGGGTGGTGAAGGGAAGATCGTGGACGGTCTGAGCATCATCGGTTGGGGGCAGGGAGGGCTCGGAAATCAATCGAAGGCCTCGTGAGGGGGTCTCCAATCGCAGGGGTTGGGTTAGGCAGGGACTTTAGATCCAGGATGTCATGTATCCTACATGACTATTGTTGGTACTATCACAAGGTGTGCCACCAGAGGGCACAGCAGTGGGAGACTTGTAGGTTACCTGTACAGGTGTGCCTGGCCTAGTACAAAAGGCAGGCCACCATGTGTGATCCTCACTCTGGAGTTAACTAATAAAGGACTAAGGTCACGACAGTTCAAGTACAACACATTGCCTCGTGGAGTCATTACTAGAGCATCTAAGGACACAACACAGGAGGTAGGTATAAAGCAACTTACCTCCTGGATCCACGAGTCCCTGCCTCGGTTTAACTGCCGCGTTTCACGGATTGTGTGAGACCCGTCCACGCGCAGCGAAATTCAAAGTGCAGGTTAAAAAAAGAGGCTTCCAGCCTCATTAAAATATTTAAATTGGTGTTCCGCCCCTAGGAGCGGGTTGGCCGCCCCTGTTCCGCCCCGCCTCCGTCAAAACAGGAAGTGGGCTGGTTGGAGGCAGGGTCAGTTCGGGAAGCGCCATTTTTAATAATATAACTACCCCCACACTCCAAACACACACGTTTTTTTTAAGGTTAAAATTGCCCCCTCGATGTCTGTGAATGCCTGTTTAAGCAGGGATTTGACAATACCTCTAATGTTAACGTTGTTACCTATTCTGCCACTGCTATTTGTCCTTGGAGTTCGGCAGCATAGTGGTTATATATTGGGGCTAGTAATCCAGAGGCCAGAACTAATGGTGACCATGAAACTACTGGATTGTTGTAAAAACCCGTCTGGTTACGAAGGAAATCTGCCCTCCTTACCCAGTCTGGCCTACGTGTGACTCCAGAAGCACAGCAATGTGGTTGATTCTTAATGGCCTAGCAAGACACTCAGTTGTATCCAAAAATGCCTCTCCCCAGCTTCTCGAGGTCAATTCGGGATGGGCATTAAATGTTGCCCTTGCCGGCAATGCCCACATCCTATGAATGAATTTAAAAAAGCATGTAGCCCAGTATAATTCTAATAAGCCCAGAATAGTTCAACCACAACATGGATTCAAATATCTCTTCCCCTTTCCCCGCCCTGTAACAAATACCCCTGTAGCGCATTTTGACTGAAGTCCGACGATTAGTAAAGATTATTTTTTGAGAAACCTGACTTTTTAAAAGTAAGCTTCACTATTCATCTTAGTCTGCGCTGATTTAATGCAATCCTCACATGATAATGTTACTTGTAAGAAGACAGAACTTCCCATATTGATACTTGAGATGATTGTTCTGATACTCTTTTCGAGGGCTGGCATCACTTCAATCCCTAATACACTTTCCAAACACGTTCAAATTTAAAGATGCCAGCACCATCTAGTGGAACTAAGCATTCATTACAACCTCAAAAAGTAGAAAGGGTCATCACCTAAGCCCTAGTTAAGGTGTCACATATTTGGACGATCTGGATGAATGCTGTAACAATTTTGCTTGCTCATGTCACCACATTAACCCAGGAGCAATGCATGCCTGCCAATCACAATAATTTATGTAGAATGGCATTGGATTGCATATTAGCTAATGTAAAGAAATACCAATGATGCTGGCAGCATGAGTAAGATACAAAGTCAACTTTGAGACCCTGCCCCCGCAAATACTACACAATGAGAAAATGTCAAATTTAGTCAGCAGCGAAAGACCCACAGTTACAGTTTGGATTTTTATTTTGACAACGTGTGCGCAGCAAATAAACAACAAGTCCAATGGAGCCTAAATGGTACGGGATCACGAGGAAGTTAGATGTATGTTCTGAAGGGTCAAAGATCAGGAGGCGTGAGTACCAGCAACTCATGGTACTTATTCCTACACTAAAGCTTCACTCTTCTGGGTGCAATTAATAACCTCCGGGTGATTGGAGAATAGGGCAATTGTGCTCTTAGCTGGAATGGTTCCTACACATAAGCACAATGTGGCTCAAATGATCCGACAAAGTTGCCAAAAAACATCACTGGGAATTCTCTCAGGGTTGGTCCCAATTGGTCTCTGTAACATCAGGGAAAAATCAGTGGAAACCCTAGGCACACCACGTCAGTACTTTCCCGGCAAGTACGACTTACATCAAGCAGAGGTTTAAGGCACTCTATGCAGATTGCGTTGAAATGCAGCTCCAAAATGTAGATTAGCAAGTTTTTCTTATTAAGCATATCATTAACATAAGAGAAAGTTGAGGAGGAGAAAAAGCTACTAAGGCCACTGAAGGATGCAGTTACACTCCAAGTGTAGGATTGGGGCAAAATAGCTTGACTTTGCATGAATGCTGCAGTTATAGAGGATAATTTTTTTGATTTCAAAATGCAAGATGGGTGGCCTTGCCGACATGCCTCAGATGTCAGGAACTGACAGGCGTGCTGTCCACAATCTCCAGATAACCGAGGCCACTGGGCAATGCTCCCACTGTCACTGCACCCTCATTCTCCCAGCCGAGCATACAAATACAGCTTCAATATTGTAGTAAGTGCCACATTGAGATATTACCATAAATGGATGTGTTACTTGTCAGGGACCTAACCCAGTGTAACCTCTTTAAACGTTTTTGCTTGTGTATGGGTAGGATGACATCGTTAAGTCACAATGTCTCTAATTGTGTAGCATAGGGGAACTGATAGCTCTGAGTTTTAGAAAAATGGCCTTGGGGCTGGTTTGACAGTTGTTTTAAAAATAACTTAAGTGATAAAGGTGATGTGATGTGTTGCCAGGGAAACAAAGAGAAGTTGCGGTTAGAGCAAGATACAGAATTGTCATGTGATAGTGATAGGAGAAGATGCAAAAGATTTGGATAAGGAACTTGGATTCAACCCGAGGAACGGGAGCTCCTCGCTGCAACTAGCTTATTCCCCAGGCTGAGCTTATACTTGGTCTGCAGGTATTGCTTTACGTATCAATAAAGTGTCTCTCTGTAGGAACACTTTTTGGGGGGAGTCTTGAATTGACAAAGCACAAAGGACCATTTCAGCACCAACACCTCGTAGATTATTCCAAATGTTTGTTACCCTTTCAGTAAATAAATATTTTCTCATCTACATTTTAAATTTAGTTTTCACGAATTTAATGTCCCCTAACCCTACCATTATATCTTGAAATAATACTCTGAGTTTGCCTTATCTATACCATAAAGTATTTTATGGACCTCGGTGATGTTCTCCCTTTGCCACCTTTTCTCCACATAGAGGAGCCCAAACTGCTTCACTTTCCCTCACAGCTCATCTCCTTTATACTTGGGATCATTCTTGTTCTTCTCTGTATCTGAAGTATTCTGACCAAAATTACACCCAGCGCTCCAAATGTGGTTCTCCAGTGCATTATAAAATCTAAGCATAACCTCTGTTGATTTATACTGTATTACTATGGCCATATATCTCAATCGTCCATTCGCTATTTTAATCTACATTGTGTGACATTGAAAATGACAATACTATTGATACTCCCAGGTCCTTATCTAAGTCTTCCTAGGCTAATTCTAGTTCCTTCATTGTACACTGGCATTTTTCAATTTTTCATTTAATAACGATAGTGATAGGAAAAGGTGGAAAAGATTTGGATAAGGGATTCAACCAATTTATTTAATACGTTAATACTGTAAATCGCCCGTATTAAATTCTATTTTCCATTTGACCGTCTAGTTTCATAATTTACGTATCCTTCTTTGCATTCTCTTTTCTTATTCTTCTCCTTATTTCAATATTGCCTGCACATTTAGCAAGCTTACAATTAGTCTCTGCATGCAGACAAATTATGTCGATACGAAACAACAAAGGTCCACACACTGACCCCTGAAATGGTTTACACAATACTATTCTCCAGTCTGCCATTACACGCTCTAAAGTATTTTCCAGTTATTATTCACCATATTATCCAATTCTATCCTGGATGCCGATGGTAATTAGAAGCAGAGGGGGAAAATTCATCATGTGCAGTAGTGCAAACCAGGCGATAGTGAATCGACAGTCTGTTTCACACTACAGCCACAATTTTTCCCATTGACTTCAATGAAAAGTGCAAAACCCCTTACCAATTTTTTATTGCCCCTTTTGAACTTCCGCCCAAGACAGATTACACCCCCAGAATGCCCCTGTCAGAAAGAACCTAATTCTCTCAACATAATACTAACAACTGCAAACTACTTGCTTGGCATATCTTTGTCATGTGTGGCTTATTTGTCCGGTACCATTCTTATCTATCTAATCATAGCCAGAAAATCACTTGCAATGGCTTCTCTTCCCCCCCCCCCCCCCCCCCAACGTGTCATTACCTCTGGTGTCCCGCAAGGATCTATCCTTGGGCCCCTCCCATACCTCATCGACACGCTGCCCCTTGGCGATGTCATCCAGAAACACAGCGTCAGTTTCCACATGTACGCTGATGACACCCAGCTCTACCTCACTACCACTTCTCTCGACCCCTCCACAGTATCTAAATTGTCAGACTGCTTGTCCGACATCCATTGCTGGATGAGCAGAAATTTTCTCCAATTGATAATATTGGGAAGACCGAAGTCATTGTTTTTGGTCCTCGCCACAAACTCCGTTCCCTAGCCATTGACTCCATCCCTCTCCCCAACTCCTGTCTCAGGCAGAACCAGACTGTTCGCAAACTTGGTGTCATATTTGACCCTGAAATGAGCTTTCGATCACATATCCGCAGCATAACTAAAACCGCCTATTTCCGTAACATCGCCCGTCTCTGCCCTTGCCTCAGCTCATCCGCTGTCGAAGCCCTCATCTGTGCTTTGTTACCTCTAGACTTGACTATTCCAATGCACTCCTGGCTGGTCTCCCACATTCTACCCTACGTAAACTAGAGGTCATCTAAAACTCGGCTGCCCGTGTCCTAACTCGCATCAAGTCCCGCTCACCCATCACCCTGTGCTCATTAGCCTACATTGACTTCCGGTTAAGCAACACCTCGATTTTAAAATTCTCATCCTTATTTTCAAATCCCTCCATGGTCTCTCCCCTCCCTATCTCTGTAATCTCTTCCAGCCCCACCATCCCCGAGATGTCTGCGCTCCTCTAATTCTGCTCTCCTGAGCATTCCATTTGTAATCGCTCAGCCATTGGTGGCCGTGCCTTCTGTTGCCTCGGCCCCAAGCTCTGGAACACCCTGCCTAAACCGCTCTGCCTCTCTACCTCTCTTTCCTCCTTCAAGATGCTCCTTAAAACATACCTCTTTGACCAAGCATTTGGTCACCTGTGCTAATTTCTACTTATGCGGCTCGGTATCAAATTTTTATCGCATAATACTCCTGTGAAGCACATTGGGACTTTTCACTACATTAAAGGTGCTATATAAATACACGTTGTTGTTGTTGCTATTGTGTGCTGGCATTCAGTGCAAGAAAATGGTACGCAAATTTGTGCTAACACATGAGCTATTCTCCGGGAAGAAGGCCGTAATATTTAATTTTTAAAACATAAAAACTTAAATTAAAATATATCAGTACACAATGTGTTTTCACAATCAAAAGGAAACCTTGTTTAAGTGACAAAAATATATAATTACCAAAAAAGAGAATCTCAAAAATAAGTTCTGCAATAATAAAACAAAATGCAGACAAATCTCTTAACAATTTGTAGGTTAATGCAAAATAGTGCAAAGCTTCTAACTCACCATTATTTAGATACTTTAATTTCTGAACAGTCATTGGTATTTTTAATATATATATTAATTTACTGGTATATTTTGCATTAAGTCAAACAAATGAAGTGTTTGTGATAACCCAAAGTTTCTGGAGCATAAAACTAGCCTCTGAATTACAAAAATTTTTTCAATATCTGGCAGTTTTGGAACTTTTCACCCTCATAAAATTCTCATTGGGTTGGGAGGTGCAGTCTGGATCTGTGAAGAAAGGGAGCTTCAAAACGAAGACTGCCCCAGGGTTAGCTTTGGAAGGTTTGGGGAAAATACAGTGATGCATTTACTTTCAACTGATGGGATTGCCTGTGAATAATAATGTGTTCATACTGTTTCTACACTTCCAAAAAAAAAATAAGCCCAAGCAACTAATGCCATAAACTAGCACAGAATTGGCTTTTCTTATTCTTGGGACTAACAAACCAATAAAAAGGTGGTTTTAATTTGGATAACGATTTTATTTCCTCAGTTTAAAAAAAAATAGTCAGTCATTGGTGGTCTCTCGAAATGAGGATGACTTGCTTCCAGGCCAAAAAAGGATGAGTTCACAGGTGTTTCAATGAAGGACTCGAATTGCATGTTGAAGATGCCTGTGTGTGGATTTTTTTAACGTGTGGCCGTTGCACACCAGCCACCACACGGGCTTGACAGAGCTAGGTCTTGGTCCAGTGGCAAGGATTACCCAAGACAACTGGAGACCAGCCCTGCTGCACGGTCCTAGTGCGCACACATATCGCAGTGTGGGCTGGGCCCATGCTGCCCCTGGGCCCCTGGCCGCGAGCTCATGCCTCCCCTGGGCCCCGATCACATCCCTCCACAGTCTCTCGCTGCTCCTTCGCCCCGACCTCGCCACTCCTGCTGTATCTGCCCACGCTCCAATCACCGACCTGGACCTTGCTGATGTCACTCTTCGCTGCCGTCGCCCTCCTGCACCAGCTCGCGCTGCTCCCTGGAGTAGTATGGCTCCACACTGCTCCCGAGGCCGCTCGCCGCTCCTTTTATGGCCCCGACCTGCCGCTGGTGTTCTCACGCAGGTCGGGGCCTCCACATTAAATATGCATTATCAAGATTAATTTTTTCCATCTAAAAACGCAGAAAAAGGAAGTTTCATGCAATTCTTTAATTTTGGATTTAAAAACAAATAATCTGATTGTTAAAGCACTCTTATTTTCCTTATTGCATGCAGTTCTGAACAATCTATTGTAGGGAGGATATTAGAACTTATGGAAAGGGTACAAAATGATTCATTAGAATTATGCCAAAAAATGAAAGGTTATAGTTATGGCTCAAAAACTTGATGCTTTTTTACACTGGAACAGAAATAACTAAATTGGAATCTAATAACTGCTCTTAAAATTATGAATGGTTTTGAGGGTAAATAGGGAGAGATTGTTTCAGCTAGCTGGCAAATCAGTAATAAGAGGGCACAGATTTAAGATTATCATCAGAACATTGAAGGGGGAAATTAAAAGATTTACTTTCAGACAGAGAGTTATTGGAATATGGGATGCTTTACCACAAGTGGTTACTGAGGCAAAGACTATAACATCAGTTCAAAGGGAATTGGATAAATGTTTGAAAATGTGGAATATAAAAAGAGACAGTGAATGAGTAAGGGAATGGTTAGGATGCATGGATAGCTTTTGATGAAGAGTCTCCACAGACACAATGGCCTCCTACTGTGCTGAATATTAAATGATTTCCTGGTCCTCCAGTTTTACCTGACCTCTAAATACTATGTGTTCACTTCTCCCCAGTGATTTGCGCTGGGTTTTTTGGCCCTCGCCATTCTTTTTGGCCTAAATTTAAAATTCCAAGCTTCCCTGAAGGTTGTGCGCTAACATAACTCAGTTAGTTACGATTTTTTTAGGTTTGTTTTATTTGCCTCATGTGAGCGTAACCAGATGGCTGTGCCAGTTTTTCACATTTATGCAAGTTTGACCAACTTACATTTCTACTCGGGCAGCGTATGTGACCACTCCCCAAAAAAACCTTCTGGGCATTTAAGAAAAACCAGCGCAGATCCAAAAATCGGTGCAGAAAGACGCCATTGTTTACATGCAAAGTTTTGGAGGGAGTCAAGAACACATAAAATAAGTATCATCAAGCTTCATTTTTTTCCAACTGAAAACACAGAAAATGGAACTTTCACACAATTCTTTAATTTTGGATTTTTTTTTTTAAAGTGCCACACCACCACCGGACGTCTCCAAACCGGTCTTAAGGGTCGGAGTGTTGGCCGGAAGAATCGGTCTATCTCCCGGACACAGGGGTTCAGGGCTCGGGACAGCTTCAAAAGAAGCGGGGGGGTGGGGAGAGGGGGAGGGTTGGTTGGAAGCCGAACTGAAGGGATGAGATCCCTTACACTATGCAGCAAGCAGCATCAAATGAAGCCTGGGGGCGGCGGGGGCCGGGGGGTGTTGTATCCCGATCTAAGCACGCCTATTGTGCATGCTCAGACCTGGGTGTGGTCCATAACTAGGGTGGCGACCTTGGGGAGAGGGACAACACAGAAGCTTGTCCTGCTGTTTTGGGATTCTTGCAAAGGTACAATTTAATCATGGGGGCAATACTGACAATGCCATACCTTGTGCAAGCCTTCGCCATTATGATGCTGTGGGGGACGTAATTGATTCGATGTCATTGCATAAGGAACCTCAGAGCACATAGGACGATGGGCAGCAGGCCTTACCCACATCGGGTATATAGAGACAGGTGTTTGTACCTGCACCTGAGTAATGCAGACTGCATGAGAAAACTGCATTTCCGCAAAGAAGTTGTAACCAAGGTCTGTGAGTTAGTAAAAGCGGACCTGCACCCTAGAAGCATCAGGAGGACTGCTTTTACAGTTGAAGTGAAGGCTCAGCGGCAACGATTCCACATGAACCATGTTTACTCTTTGAACTTGGTCTTGTTGACTCCATCCCTGCCCGCAGGCGGTGGAGCAGTGTTTCTCGGGTTGGTACATCTCAGGTAATGCTCAGTTCTTGATGGTGAGGAGGGGTGGGGGGGTGGGGGGCCAGGCTGTAATGTGGAAGGCCCAGATAGGGCCTCTTCAGAGGCTGGTCTGGGGATTGGAGTGGAAGTAGCAGTTGTTTCTGTCAATGGGCGTGGGGTCTGGGTCTGTTCCCTTATTGCAGCAGCTAACTCCGACATTCCCTCCCTCATGTACCCCGACAGTGTCTCAACTACCTGCAACATTCCCTCCCTCATGTTCACTGACAGCGCATCAGCTACCTGCAACATTCCTTCCCTCATGTGCACCGACATTGTATCAGCTACCTAAGACATCCCCTCCCTCATGTTCCAGGACAGGGTTCCCATTTCTCATGAGTGTTGTTACCTCTCGCAACAATCCCGATACCACATCACCCACCCCACTGATGGTGCCCAGGAGTGATCGTGTAAGGTCAATGCTCTCCGCACTCATTGCCATCATCTGAACCACATCTGTTAGATTCTGCACCCCAGGAGAGCGCTGTCGAGCTCTCCTTCCCCTCCTCACTCTGGTCCCAATGGGACCCGCAACCCCAGATGGTGGGGCTCTGGGTGTGCCTCGCTGCACCCCACTGGAACCCGCAGCCTCGGACTGTGAGAAACCATGGAATGTCCCAACACTCGTAACACTCAGGAAAGGGGCTGGCACCTCAATGGGCGGCACCTGCACATTTTCCAGAGTGAGTACAACAGTGGGGGCTTCATCCATCACCTCCCCCTCCCCCTCACTCCCATGCTTTTGGTCTGGAAAGTGGGATTGGAAGATGTTCTCCTCTCCAGGCTCGTCCTCGTCAGAATCTTCTTCCATCGGCTTCAGTTTCATCAGGTTTGACCTCAAGTTCTACAAAATTTAACAGAACAGACAAATGGTTAGCAGCAGAGGAGGGGGCTGGGTGCCATGAGTAGAACATAAGAACATAAGAAATAGGAACAGGAGTAGGCCATATGGCCCCTCGAGCCTGCTCCGCCATTCAATAAGATCATGGCTGATCTGATCACGGACTCAGCTCCACTTCCCTGCCCGCTCCCCATAACCCCTTATCCTCTTATCGTTTAAGAAACTGCCTATATCTGACTTAAATTTATTCAATGTCCCATCTTCCACAGCTCTCTGAGGCAGCGAATTCCACAGATTTACAACCCTCTGTGAGAAGAAATTTCTCCTCATCTCTGTTTTAAATGGGCGGCCCCTTATTCTAAGATCATGCCCTCTAGTTCTAGTCTCCCCCATCAGTGGAAGCATCCTCTCTGCATCCACCTTGTCAAGCCCCCTCATAATCTTATATGTTTCGATAAGATCACCTCTCATTCTTCTAAATTCCAATGAGTAGAGGCCCAACCTACTCAACCTTTCCTCATAAGTCAACCCCCTCATCCCCGGAATCAACCTAGCGAACCTTCTCTGAACTGTCTCCAAAGCAAGTATATCCTTTCGTAAATATGGAAACCAAAACTGCACGCAGTATTCCAGGTGTGGCCTCACCAATAGCTTATATAACTGTAGCAAGATTTCCCTGCTTTTATGCTCCATCCCCTTTGCAATAAAGGCCAAGATACCATTGGCCTTCCTAATCATTTGCCGTACCTGCATACTATCCTTTTGTGTTTCATGCACAAGTACCCCCAGGTCCCGCTGTACTGCAGCACTTTGCAATCTTTCTCCATTTGAATAATAACTTGCTCTTTGATTTTTTTCTGCCAAAGTGCATGACCTCACACTTTCCAACATTATACTCCATCTGCCAAATTTTTGCCCACTCACTTAGCCTGTCTATGTCCTTTTGCAGATTTTTTGTATCCTCCTCACACATTGCTTTTCCTCCCATCTTTGTATCGTCAGCAAACTTGGCTACGTTATACTCGGTCCCTTCTTCCAAATCATTAATATAGATTGTAAATAGTTGGGGTCCCAGCACTGATCCCGCGGCACCCCACTAGTTACTGATTGCCAACCATTTATCCCGACTCTCTGTTCTCTGTTAGTTAGCTAATCCTCTATCCATGCTAATATCTTGTGCAGTAACCTTTTTTTGTGGCACCTTGTCAAATGCCTTCTGGAAGTCCAAATACATCACATCCACTGGTACCCCTTTATCCATCCTGTTCATTACATCCTCAAAGAATTCCAGTAAATTTGTCAAACATGACTTCCCTTTCATAAATCCATGCCAACTCTGCCTGACTGAATTTTGCTTTTCCAAATGTCCTGCTACTGCTTCTTTAATAATGGACTCACACAGCGCAGGCAGCAGGCTGATTTGAAGGACCACGATGAATGATAGCACATTGCATCAACCGAAGCGTAGCTGATGGAGACATCCCCATGAACCGAAGCATGGCTAGCCCACGCAGAATTAGCAGGAATTAGCAGAGAGTGGTGAACCTGTGGAATTCTCTACCACAGAAAGTTGTTGAGGCCAATTCACTAAATATATTCAAAAAGGAGTTAGATGAGGTCCTTACTACTAGGGGGATCAAGGGGTATGGCGAGAAAGCAGGAATGGGGTACTGAAGTTGAATGTTCAGCCATGAACTCATTGAATGGCGGTGCAGGCTAGAAGGGCCGAATGGCCTACTCCTGCACCTATTTTCTATGTTTCTATGTTTACCCTCTCCCTCGAGTGTGGGCCTATCTTGTGCAGTGGTGGTTGCTTTTCTCCAGACAGGACCCATCAAAGCAGTGACCCTGTCTTCCAAGGGTGTCAGTGGGTGCAGATTTGCCGGGCCCCCTCCTGTTCGAGTTCTTTCCCTTTTGTTGTGTGCCACCTTCCTCTGCAAAGATGAAAATATAACTTTTTAGAGAGGGTGGGATATATACAGATGGTCACATTTACAATTGCAATCACATTGAATAAACGAAAATATTGCTTCCTGCCAGTTTTTTTTCCCACTGGCCTCCAGACCTCGGGATGGTCACCATTGCACAGTGATCTTCTGCAAGTTGGTTCCAGCGTTTCTTCATTTCTTTTGGTGAAACTTTTATGTGACCTCTGCTGGTGTCCAGCTCGTGCCGTTTGGCCTCAATTACAGTAACAAGTGCCTCCACTTCATCCTGTGAGAAATTCTTGGTCCTTGAACTGCATTGCATCTTGTATTGCAGCTCCCATTTTTCCAATGAGAATTAATGTTCTCATACACAACTGGCTTTAAAAATAGCCGAATGCAGACCAAGAGCTGTACTAGGCATGCGTGCCCATAGCAATCACGTCAAAAATGTCTTTTCTGATAAGGAAAGTAGGTCCTTCCTATTCACACTATCTAAGCCCCTCATCATTTTATACCTCAATAAAGTCTTCCCTCAGTCTCCTCTGTTCCAAAAAAAATCCAATCTTTCCTCATAGCTAAAATTCTCCAGTCCTGGCAATATCCTCGTAAATCTCCTCTCGAGTGCAATCACATCTTACCTGTAATGTGGTGACCAGAACTGTACACAGTACTCCAGCTGTGACATAACTAGTGTTTTATACAGTTCAAGCGTAACCTCCCTGCTCTTATATTCTATGACTCGGCTAATAAAGGCAAGTATCCTGTCTGCCTTCTTAATAACGTCATCTACCTGGCCTGCTACCCTCAGGGATCTGTGGACTTGTACTCCAAGGTCCCTCTGTTTCTCTACACTTCCCAGTATCCTACATTTATTGTGTATTCCCTTCCCTTGTTGGCCCTCCCCAAATACATTAATTCTCACTTTTCCGGATTTAATTCCATTGTTGTTCTATTTACTGTTAATGGGCTCAATTTTCTCCGGTCATTTGCGCTGTTTTTTTGGCGCGCAGCGCTTTTTTTGGCGTAAGTTTTTTAATTCAAGTTTCTCCAAGGAATATGCGCCAGCGTAACTGAGTTAGTTACGATTTTTTTAGGTTAGTTTTTTTTGACGTCTGCGCCAGTTTTTATCATTTTTCAAAGTTTTCCCAAAAATAATTTCTCCTAGTTCAGCGTATCTGGCCACTCCCAAAAAACCTTCTGGTGAGTTAAGAGAAAGCAGCGCACATTGCGAAATCGACGCAGAAACTTGCCATTGTTTATTATCGAAGTTTTGGAGGGAGATAAGAACACTTTAACTATGCATAATAAAGATTACATTTTTTTACCTTTCAACGGAGCAGATGGAAGTTTGATGGAATTCTGAACTTTTCAGAGTTTTTTTAACTCACTCGCCATCACTGAACGTCTTCAAACAGGGCTGGAGCATCGGAGCGTCGGCTGGCAGAATCGTCCCTGCGTCCGGACACAGGGGCTCGGCTGCAAAACAAGCTCGGGGAGGTGGGGGAGGGGGGGAATGGGGGGAGGTGGGGATCGGAACACTGCACTAGGCATCAAATGAGCCCGGGGAGTTTGGCGGACGGGGGGAGCAGTGAAGGTGCTGTTGAACACGATCGGAAATAGTCATAAGACTGCAATGAGCCCAGGGAGTTGGGGGTAGAAGGTGCTATTGAACACGATCGGAAGAAATCACAAGATTGCAATGAGCCCGGGGCAGGGGGGGTGGGGGTTGGGGTGGGGGGTTCCCGATCGCCTCACCTGCTCAGACCTGGGTGTGGTCCATACAGACCTTGGGGAGAGAGAACAAAGAATCTGTCCTGCGTACCTGCCATTTTGAGCTTCTTGCAAAGGTAAAATTTAAGCATGGGGGCAATACCTTATGCAAGCCTTCTGCATCATGGTTCTGTAGAGGAGGCAATTGATTAGATGTCATCACATGAGGAACCTCAGAGCCCATAGGGTGCTGGGCAGGAGGCCTTACCCTCCTTGGGTATATCGAGACAGGCATTCGTACCTGCACCTGAGTGATGCAGACTGTATCAGAAGGCTGCGTTTCCGCAAAGAAGTTGTAACTGAGATCTGTGAGTTGGTGAAAGCAGACCTGCAATCTAGAAATGTCAGGACGACTGTTTTGTCAGTTGAAGTGAAGGTTACAGCTGCACTTTCATTCTATGCATCCGGATCCTTCCAAGCTACAATTGGGGATGTTTGCGCCATTTCTGACAGGCAACACATATCTGCATTCGGCAGGTGACTGCTGCACTATATGCCCGGAGGAATGACTACATAAAGTTTCCCATGACTGCCCAGGCAATGCGTGACAGGGCCTTAGGCTTCTCCAGGAGTGTTGGCTTCCCAAAGGTACAGGGCCACATTGATTGTACCCACATCGCCTTGTGAGCACCTTTGAAGGATTCTGAGATGTACAAGAACAGAAAAGGCTTCCACTCCATTAATGTACAGCTCATGTGTGACGACATGCATTGCATCATGTCAGTTGATGCAAGATACCCTGGGAGCACCCATGATACGTTCATCCTACATGAGAGCCTTATATCTGAAAATGATATAATCTGCCATTATATCAGCAACAGCCAGAAGGTCAGAGCTGGCTACTGGGAGACAAAGGGTACGGCCTCGCCACCTGGCTCATGACGCCCCTACGCGTAACATGGACGGAAGCTGACCAAGAATACAACATGTCGCACATTGTGACGCACAGCATCATAGAGAGGACCATTGGCATTTTGAAACAGCATTTCCGATGCCTGGACCATTCCGGAGGCTACTTGCTACACTCCCCTGAGATTGTCGGTCAGTTCACTGTTGTGTGCTGCATGCTGCATAACTTAGCCATCATGAGGCAGCAGCAGCTGGTAGTAGAAGACCCACCTGAGGTGATAGTGGCTGATGATGAGGAGGAAGATGCAGATGACAAGGAGGAGATGGACGAAGAAGCCATGCAACTAACCGAACCCGGAGCATGACGGCGGAGGAGGGCGGGCCGTCGTGCCCCTTTAACGATTGCTCGAGCCTTGCGCCAGCAGCTCATCCTTGAACGCTTTGCTGCCTGAAGGCTCAGTGGCAACTATTCCAAATGGACCATGTTTACTGACTGGAGCTGTTCCGTAATGTTGTGTTGTGTAAATGGAACAAATGATGGAAATTATTCTTGTTTACTTCAAAAGTTGTGTTAATAATCGAACAAATAATGGAAATGATTCTTCTCTCTCTCTCTCTCTATCTCTCTCTCTATCTATCTATCTATCTATCTATCTATCTCTCTCTATGTGTATGTGTGTGTGTGTTTGAACCGGGGACTGGGAATGGGACCGGATAGCCTTTGGGCAGGGTTGAAGGTAAGTTGCTGCTATGTGTTTTTCAATTCTTTTAATGTGTCCGGGCATCTGCTGCATCGATTTCCTTACCTGCACCGATTTCTTTAACTCTCCGGAAGGTTTTTCTGCAGAGGCCACATACGCCGGCCTAAGCATGACTGGTGTAACTCTCAGCTGGCCAAACTTGTCTAAATGGCCAGAATTGGCGTAGGTGTCTGGTTACGCCCCCTTTGGCTAAAAAAAATCTGACCTAAAAAAATCGTAACTAACTGAGTTACGCTGGTGCAAAGTGATTTGGGGAAACTGGTTTTTCAACTTAGGCCAATAAAGAACAGCCTGCTCAAGACAAACGGTGCAAATCACTGGGGAAAATTGAGCCCATTATCTTTATCTTAATGATTAGCCCAAGTTTCTCCAGTCTTTTCCCTAACTTAGTCCTCTGATGCAAGGGATCAGATTCATGATGCTTGTCTTTGACTGTTCTCTTGTGTCTTGCTGACCATTACTGGACACCTACACAAGATGCAGATTAATCAGAGCACTGTACAGTTGAAGCAGTAGTTTCCTTCAATCACTAATCTACTGACCTGTAGGTCAGTGTTCGATTTGCTTTTTTGGCCACTGCTGTCCACTTGGACATTTTAATCACCAAGTGGACGAATATCCCGAAATATCTTTCAGCTTCACCCTTAGCTATTTAAACATTATTCCTGGAGGACTTACGTCAGCCATTTTTTAATTTTTATATGAAGCATTTCACAGTATTTTAATTTCATCTGTCACAGTTTGGCCCACTTATATATTTTATCTGACTCATTTTGTAATTCCCATGTGCTTCTTCAGATTGAACAGGCTCCCTTTCCCCCCTCTCCCTTCTCTTTTGCTATCATCTGTTATACAAGGTAGGTTGAAATCAGACAAAATGTCTGATTTGTGTATAATGGAAATGGTTAGTCTGTTTTTATGTTCAGTGCTTTTGCATTTTTCCCCATTAATGCATTTTGAGCAGATCACTTGAATAGGAATTTCATAGGCACCATGGTATTTATTAAAAGCAAACTGGAAATTGAGTGGTGCAATGGCTTAGAATTGGAGACAAGCTTTGAGACATTTTCCAAATCCAGTTTATTTAATCAATAGCCAAATGTTGGCTTAATTTAGTTTAGATCCAGACTTGCTTGTCTGCTAAGAATAATTCTGGCACATACAGTGAAATAATTTCCAATTTTTTTGGCTATTTTTCAAATATGTAATGGTACTTTGGCACTGCACATCCTAAAAGAAATTTCGATAGCATCTTTTCTGCTGGTGAGCTAAATTTACCACTGCTCACTAATGCTAATGAAAAAGTAGAGTTGTGGCAGGTTAGAAAGCACAAATGGAATATACGTCCATAGTTAGTGCTGATCTGTGAGCTCTCACCACTCTACAGTGGATTAATAAGCATCAGTGAAAGGTGAGTAGAAGTCTGTCTTTTACTTGAGCCCTTGTTACGATCATTAAATGAGAAACTCAAGCAACTTTCCTCAGCTCCACATGGAAAATGTTTTATTCCAAGACAGACTTGGCACTAATGAATTTGTAGAACAGAAACGTTTTGAAGTATCGCAACAGCAGTGACAGAAGTGAATATTATATGGCTGTACTGCTGGTGGGGTTTAGGTGATTCAATAACAACAACGACAAAACTTGCATTTATATGGCACCTTTAACATAGTCGCCGTGAAATCCCGGCCTCGCTAGGAGTGTACGGAATGTGCACGGATCTGGCAAGGCCTCGAAAAGCCAGTTTTCGGCGCGCAATGCGCATGTGCCAAGAACTGGCTTTTCCAATCTGCCAAGATATCTCTTGACAGATATTCTGCATCCCCACAGCAAGGACATTCACGCGGGTGAGATTGATCTATTTGCTTATCTCTTGCCCAGCGAATGTCCTTGAAACTTTTACGCCTGGTAAAAGCAGGCGCATAGCCTACTTTTACCAATGTAAGAGTTTTAAAACATATAAAAATTAAATTTTATCACTAATTTTTATATTACAAATCCTGTCCATTCAGATAAGTTTATTTTTAACCCTCTTAAAATATATAACAAAAAACTTCAAATAAATTAAAACATTTCTAAAACATTTCATTTAATTCAATTTTAATTAATTTTAAGTATGTTTTTTTTCAATTATTATGCTGTGTTTGGGTGTTTTAGGCGTTTTTCTCATTGATAATAATGGGGCAGAAATTCCAGCCTCCTGGGTCCGTGCGGAGTGTGTATGGACCCGGGAACTCATCGCAAAAGCCGGTTTTCAGCACACAATGCACATGCGATGAAAACCGGCTTTTACAATCTGTCATGCTGGAGCTGGACAGATCTTCCATATCTCGGGAGTGAGGACATTTGCACAGGCAAGATTGCGGGATTTACCCAAATCTTGCCCAGCAAATGTCCTCAAAACTCTTGCGCCTGCTTTTATCAGGCACATAGCCTACTTTTATAGGCATAAGAGTTTTAAAATACACAAAAACATTTCAAAATAAAATTATAAAAACACATTTTATCATTAAAAACCCTCCCCACTATGGTAAGTTTATTTTAAACCATAATTAAAAAAACATTTTAAAAATCGGAAAAATGTTTTTTTTTAAGTACATAAATAACTTTAATTTAAATTAATAAAAATATGTGGTGTATTTTTTTTCTATTTTTTATTCTAGGTTTTCTGTGTTTTGGGGGCTGTTTCTCATTCATAATAATGGGAACTCCAACTTACGGAGTTCCCATTATTATGAATGAGAACATACTTTACCTGATTGGCTGCCCACAGCCATGTGACTCCTGCGCATGTCCTGAGGTGCACGTGCTGCAACGCGCAGTCAGTGGAGGCCTCAGGATCGTAAATTCATGTGGGTGCAGCAGGAGAAGCTAAGTGCACATTTTTTTAACGTTTTTTACCCGATCGCCCGCGGGAAGCAGCCGGCCGGGATTTCTGGGCCAGTGGGAACTCGGAGAAATGGAGTTCCCATTACTATCAATGAGAATACTGCACTGTGATTGGTTGTCCAGACTCACGTGACTCCAGCTTGAACTTACGTACCTCGAAGACGGGCGCGCTGTGATGCATGTGGAAAGAAGTCCTCCAATGGAATCGAAGGTGTCCGGGACCACCAGGTACATTCATAGAAAAAGTTCGAGTCGGAGACGTTCGTCTGAATGAACCCTCTGTCCGGAATTTCAGGGCCAGTGAAACATTCCAAGGTGCTTCACAGGAGTATTATGAGATAAAAAATTTGACACCGAGCCACATGAGTAGAAATTAGCGCAGGTGACCAAAAGCTTGGTTAAAAGAGGTATGTTTTAAGGGGGCGTCTTGAAAGAGAAAAGAGAGGTTGAGAGGCGGAGAGGTTTAGGCAGGGTGTTCCAGAGCTTGGGGCCGAGGCAACAGAAGGCACGGCCACCAATGGTGGAGCGATTACAATCAGGGATGCTCAGGAGGGCAGAATTAGAGGAGCGCAGACATCTCGGGGGGTTGTGGGACTGAAGGAGATTGCAGAGATAGGGTGGGGGTGAGGCCATGGGGGCATTTGAAAAGAAGGATGAGAATTTTGAAATCGAGGCGTTGCTTAACCGGAAGCCAATGTAGGTCAGTGAGCACAGGGGGTGATGGGTGAGCGGGAATTGGTGCGAGTTAGGACATGGGCAGCCGAGTTTTGGATGACCTCAATTTTACGTAGGGTAGAACGTGGGAGGCCAGCCAGGAGTGCGTTGAAACAGTTAAGTGTAGAGGTAACAAAGGCACAGATGAGGGCTGAGCGCTTCAGCAGCTGATGAGTTGAGGCAAGGGTTCAGACTGCTAATATGGATAGATGGTGAGAGAAAACACGGTTTGGGAGATGACAGCAGCACAGGCCTTCCTATTCTTGGTGTTGTTCTGTAGGCTTTTACTTTTCATCTGCTTTTCTTTATTAAGATAGACGTTTGGATTCTCCTATTTTTAATCTTCCTGTTATCCATTTATTTCCCCATCCCCCCCCTCCATAAACACACACAGACCAAGAATCATTCTCTGTCTGAAAGAGAGAGCTGTCAACATAGAGAAAATGGGACATTTTTAGTATGAGTCAATTACGCAGTGCATAATGTCAGGAAGGGGACCAAGCCCGGGGGAAGAACACATAACATAGTCCTCACCCAAGTGGAGCACGAAACCCTGGAGATTAGTGATCCAGGCAGGCCCATGGGCACTGGGGAAAGCGAGGCTGGCAGCTTATCTGAGCAGGGTGTCTGCATATTATTTCATTCAGCTCAACAAATATTCACCAAGCTTCACAACTTCCAGCTGCATTTTTAGGACTAACAACTGATAATGTCCAGCTTCTCAGTGCCATTCTAACTCTTGTCCTCTTTCTCTTTTCTCTTAGCAGAAAGACCTTCATAAAGACACATCGGAAGACAATCTTCATGAGGATCTACAAGATGCACTGCAACAGCTCACCAAGACGACTTCAACAGCACCTCCCAAACCCACGACCTCTACCACCTAGAAGGACAAGGGCAGCAGGCACATGGGAGCACCATCACCTCCAAGTTCCCCTCCAAGCCACACACCATCCTGACTTGGAAATATATCGCCATTCCTTCATCATCGGTGGGTCAAAATCCTGGAACTCCCTCCCTAACAGAAATGTGGGAGTTCCTTCACCACACGTACCGCAGCGGTTCAAGAAGGTGGCTCACCACCTCCATCTTCTCAAGGGCAATAGGGATGGGCAATAAATGCTGGTCTTGCCAGCGATGCCCACATCCCAGGAATGAATACAAAAAAGATACGCCAGCACGTGCTTCAACAGACATTGGTGCTCTGCATGGGATGAATAGGGTGACACAGGGTTCTGCACGTGGTGAAACACCCAGCACGTGTGAGCAGCAGCAGGAACTGAGGGCAGCAACAACCCACGAGGCAGCTCGCTGAAGGGAAAGGTCATCCGCTATCTGTGCTGAGCAGGACAGAGATGAGGAGCCCAACCATGAAAAGAAAACTGCTTGCCTCACACAAGCAGTTATTATACCAGGCAGTGGAAGGCCTGTCAAGGAGTTTCATCGCTAGCGCTGAGAGTATGGAGGGGGCTGCCTCTAGCCTGTATGGTGTTATCTCATATGCCATCAGCAGTTGGCAGTCTACCTTGGAACGTGTGGCCACCTTCAGGGGCACTGTAGTCGGTCCCTCACAAAGGGATTCAGTGTCGCCAGTCTTTGCAGCTTGGGTGGCGTCTCAAATGGTTGCCATATAGAATCTGGGTTCAAACCGGTGTTCCGCCTTGGAGAGACTGACCTCTGCCATGCAGTGACCGATGTCCACCTTGGAGAGATGGGTGTCGCAAATGGATGAGGACTTATCTTCTGTGGTCTGCTCTCCTGCAGATCAAACCCCATGGGACTGATGGTGGTGCATTGGGAGCAGTATGTGTTGCCCTGTCTCAGGACGTCAACACGTCTGCTCCTTCACCGCCCCTCAATCTATACCCACCGTGGTGCCAGGAAGTCACTTGGGCCAGACTTCCCCGGCAGCAGCTGAGGAGCAGCAGTCTACAGCTGGGCCCTCCCAGGCTCGCCACCCAGAACTCACCAGCCAGGAGTATCTCAAAGGTCCTCACAAAAGCAACAGCGGCCTTCCATCGGCTTTGCTGAGGCCACTACAGGGTAAGCTCACAGAAGAAGTAGAGTTAGGAAAGCATTTTATAAGAAGGACATCATGGGTTGACACTTTGGGTGAGAAATGAATGGAAGGCAATTATTGTGTCAGGAATTAAATTCATCACCTTAATTGTTGTGTAGGCATGCTGTGTGATGTCTGTAGCACTGTCATGCAACATTGAATGTACCCTTATACTGTATACACCTTACCGTTACACTAGAGGGTGCTGTTGCTGGAGACCCAGGGGTTGCCTGCACACGGCAGGTAACCCAGTATAAAAAGGAACACACAGCTTGGTGTCAGCACTCAGGAGCTGCTAATAAAGGACTGCAGGTCTGCACAGTTTAAAGACCATACCCTGCCTCGTGGAGTCATTACTAAAGGTGCCTACATTCACTACAACTGGTGACGGGAATACGGGATCATGAACGACACGCTCAACATGTCTAACCTCAGCAACTTTCAGCATTTTACATTCGGGGAAGATTGGGATGCTTTTGTGGAAAGATTGGAACACTTCTTTATAGCCAACGACCTGGACGGGAACACACCGGCTATACTACCGAACAAACGCAGGGCCATCCTGCTTAGCAGTTGTGGGCCCACCATCTACGGTCTCGTCAGGGACTTACAAGCCCCGGGGAAGACAACCACCAAGAGCTATGAGGAACTTGTAACAATCATACAGGAACAACTAAA
Organism: Pristiophorus japonicus; assembly: GCF_044704955.1. Classification (NCBI taxonomy): domain Eukaryota; kingdom Metazoa; phylum Chordata; class Chondrichthyes; family Pristiophoridae; genus Pristiophorus; species Pristiophorus japonicus. Next base: position 17,935,966 of record NC_091991.1, read on the forward strand.
ACCGAAAGAAAGCATCCTCACAGCCAGGCTATACTTACTGGCTACCTGAGGGCCAAGAAATTGCCAAGTATGCTGCACACTTAAGAAGAGTAGCTGCACCATGTGATTTTGGTGACCACCTTAATGAAGCACTAAGGGACATATTTGTCATTGGAATCGGCCACGAAGGCCTCCTACACAAATTGCTCTCAGCTGACATCACGGTCACCCTGCAGAAAGCAATTCAAGTGAGCCAGGCCTACATGGTTTCAGCCAGCGACTCCAGGCGAATACTGACCCAGGACTCTAAACCGGCGAGCGCAGTGCACCACATGGACACGTCTAAAGGCAGAAATGCTGCCCCGAGTCCCACAACCCTGAGTCCGCCACATGGAGCAAACTGGATGGCCCCGTGCTTGCGCTGTGGAGGAAACCACAGGGCCCACCAGAGCCGCTACAAAGACAATGAATGCAAAGGCTGCAAAGAGAAAGGGCACCTTCAGAGAATGTGCAGAAAAGGCTGTACTCACTGCGTCTCTGATGAGTTGGCTAATCACCGGGGCTCCGACACAGATGAAGATGAAGCTGCTCTAACCCTGGGAGAGGAGTATGGAATCTTTACCTGCTTCACCGGAAGTTCTCCGTGGATGATGGTAGTGGACATTGACGGGGTCCCAGTCTCCATGGAGAACGACACAGGGACGAGCCAGTCTGTGATGAGCCAAAAGACCTTTGAAAAAATTTGGAGGAATCCTGCCACTCAACCAAAACTGTCTCCTGTCCAGGCAAAGCTGCTCACCTATACCAAAGGTAAAATCCAAATCGTTGGCAGTGTAGACGTCCAGGTCTCACAGGGCAGCGTGGTGCACAAACTCCCCCTGTGGATTGTAGCCGGCGACGGTCCCACGCTGCTGGGCAGGAATTGGATGAACTGGGTCCACATCAGGCGAAGTGGTGCTGTGGAATAAAAGAGCACCACAGCCTGCCTGCATCAAGACCACAGAATGGCTGCAGCACCACAAGCATGTGGAAGAAAAGAGCACCACCACAGCTTGCCTGCAACAAGACCACAAAATGGCTACAGCACCACAAGAACGTGGAAGAAAAGAGCACCACAAAATGGCTGCAGCACACCAAGCAGCAGACCTGCATTCAAAATGGCCTCCTCCATGCCATGAGTCAACATGGAGGAGCATCATGTGATATCGAGCGGCCAATCGGATTTGAAAGCTCCCTTAAAGGAGACCGGTAACCAAAAAAATTTAAAGGGGAAGTTTCAACTATTTGAGTACATGGACTTTAAAGCTAAAGATGCAATTAAAGGGTGCAAGTATGAAAATGTATGCAATGTAACCATGAATTGTGATGCTGGTTTAACTAATGCGACTAATGAGATGAATGCAGGTGCCAGTAAGGTTAAGAACAAGTTTATTATGCTTAACAATAATGATAGAGATTGTGAAATGCCTAATGTAACCATGTCTGTTTAAACCAGGACACCCAAAAGTGATGCATGTGCTAGAATGTATAATGCAGGCTCGAGTATGTGTGATCAGAGCCAAGGTGTCATGTATACCGGTAGGACACTGCCAAAGGACATTGGGTCCTACAGGGACCATGCTAATGCCAATGGAATCCCCCTGTGGGAGACCCCCAGGTCCAGCAGGCTATCTGACCATGTAGCCGGGACCTTTGGAACGCATGTGATTCCCCTTGCAGGACACACACACAGGCAGTGGGAGCAGACCCACCACAGGGACAGTGGTCAATGAGCAGCCCAGCCATCACCAATGGCAACCTGCACCAGACCAGCCCTACAGCCCCTGGCCACCAGGGCCAACACCAGAAGCATGAGGCCAATACCCTCCAGCTTCCCTGGCAAACCCTGGGATGATCTGACCCTCAACCCCATTGGTGGACAAGTAGCCCACCCAGTCTTGTGGCCCTGCCCACCACCCCACAACTACCCACATCACAGTGTATACACACCACCCACTGCTGCCGTGGCTACCTCCCCGAGGGATCCCACAACAGTGACTTGGTTTGTGTGTGTGGGAGGGGAAACGTATGAGGCCAGCCTCAAGCACAGGGGTCACACCTGGCAACCACACAACCCTCACCACAACCTCCCATAGCCCACCACTGATCACCTCCCCTGGTCATGACAATAAGGATATGAAAAATGCTCAGGGGGGAGTATTGTTGTGTAGGCATGCCTGTTTACTGTGTGATGTCTGTAACACTGTCATGCAACATTGAATGTACCCTTACACTGTACACACCTTGCCTGTACACCAGAGGGTGCTGCTGCTGGAGACCCAGGGGTTGCCTGCACACGGCAGGTAACCCAGTATAAAAAGGAACACACAGCTTGTTGTCAGCACTCAGGGGCTGCTAATAAAGGACTGCAGGTCTGCACAGTTTAAAGACCATACCCTGCCTTGTGGAGTCATTACCAAAGGTGCCTACATACACTACATTAATCACATGTGGCATTTTGATTTGCAGTGTGCTTTCATTGCAGATTCTGGTTGGAGGGTTTCAATGTTCTTTAAATCCTCGTCCGATGAGAACTGTGGCTGTCTCCTCAAACACAAGCCTCTCTGTATGGCTAGGTTGTGCGTGATGTTACGCACTACAGGTTCGACCTCCAAAATCCAGAGTTCCGTAATCCAGAATGTTCCAGAATCCGGACGCCGGGCCGATCCGTGCCGGGGTCGTCCAGAAACCGGAAACTGTTCTGATATCCGGAGTCCCCCCGCCTCGGCGAACCGACTTTGCCGCAGCCCAACTTCGCCGCGACTTTGTCCGCCACGACTTCGCCCGCCCCAAATTCGCGGGGCCCGACCTCGCCCCGGGCCCCCCCCCCCCTCCCTCCCCTTAACCTCGGCTGTCCAACCCCACCTACCTCGGGCCAGACAAGGAACTTCTCCACGGCGGCGGGGCCCCTCCCGAACATTTCCTCGGCGACGAGGCCCCACCCGGCGACCCGAATAGCTCATCGATGAGCACCGCCCCCCCCCCCCCCCCCCCACCAACCCCCCTTTCTGATGTTCCGAAATCCGGAAATACCCAAACCTGGGCTCGGGTGTTTCTGGATTCGTGATGTAAGAAAGACGTTCCAAAATCCGGCAAAATGCAAATTCCGGAACGGCCTCTGTCCCGAGGGTTCAGGATCCCTGTACTATGATGCAGGAGGCTCTTCGCTGAGCATATTGTAAGGAGCCCCCAATTCTGTTGAGTCACCCGAGCCTCTGCTTCTGCTGCCCTCTGGTGGGCTCAGTAAACATCCTGGTGGTCCACTGCCTTTGATTCTACCCGTGTTGCTCAGGCATGGTGTGGTTGTGAAAGGATATCATGAGTAGAGCGTCTCCCTTGTCCCTCATCAGCCATCCTGCCATGTTTCTGGAAGGGTGAAATATTGGAGGGAAGGTGGACTGTCAAAGGATAAATGCATCATTACAGCTGCCTGGGTACGATGCACAAACTTCATGATCCTGTTACTGCGATCAGACACTACCTGGACAATAATGGAGTGATAGCTCAATCAGCTCCGTTGGGCGGGCCACATCGTCCACAGGCCTGACATGAGGCTCCCAAAGCAAGCGCTCTACTCGGAGCTTCGACAAGGCAAGCGAGCCCCAGGTGGGCAGAGGAAACACTTCAAGGAGACCCTCAAAGCCTCTTTGATAAAGTGCAACAACCCACCGATACCAGGGAATCCCTGGCCCAAGACTGCCTTAAGTGGAGGAAGAACATCCGGGAGGCCGCTGAGCATCTCGAGTCTTATCGCCGAGAGCATGCAGAAACCAAGCGGAAGGAGCGTGCATCAACCCAGGCTCCCCACCCGCCCTTTCCTTCAACCGCTGTCTGCCCCACCTGTGACAGAGACTGTAGGTCCCGCATTGGACTCTTCAGTCACCTGAGAACTCACTTTTAGAGTGGAAGCAAGTCATCCTCGACTCAGAGGGACTGCCCATGATGATGATGATGGTAGCTTTTTCTATTCATGAATTCTGCTGGCTTGGTGTTCAGATGACCTGATGGCAACATAAATGCTGCCCGCTGCCTGCTCTCCTTGTCATAAACTTAATTCAACAAGTGGTCCTTCAAAGGGCATTAGATCCCTCAAGTACATGTGCAAGGGGCCTAATGCTTGTTTTAGGTGGCCAACAAATTTAGCAGTGGCCCAGATGCCTGCATAGATTAGGTGCAGGTGGACCCACTGATAAATAGGTAAACGTTGCACTTGTTTTATGCCCGACAGCCGGTGCAACACATCCAAATCTCTGCTTTTTTGTCTTCTTCCAATGAGAAGGATATGATTTGCCTAGTAGTCGCGCATGGAGCATCAGTGGCCTTCTTGGTGAATAGCTGCCTGACTAATGTGGCAAAGGTCACCAGATGTTGCCTGGAAGGATTCAATTGTAAAGAAACCCAGGGTGGTGGTGATTTTGGCAGTGCCTTTCGGTTCGAGCGTAGGTTGGAAAATGACTGTTGTGGATCAGCTGCCCGTCAGATTATCCTTTCGATTGACTCTACCTATTTCTGGTCATTGAAAAGTATAACCCATGGAGTCAGTAGCTGGAACAGAACATTGGTGGCAAAGTAAAGGAGAAATGAAGCCGGATTCCAAATTTTTACCTCAGCATCCGTTCCTATTTAGAGCAATCTTTTTTTCAATTGCGAAGGGTTCTGTTCAAATCCAGCCGAGGCCTGTCTCTGATGGTCTGTGTCCATGGTTCAATGTGCATACAGGCATTTTTAATCCAGTTTCCAGTGGATGAGTCCATACCACAAAACTCTTCATAAATCATTACTAATCTGTCACTAGTGCAGTAAAGCACACTGCTCAGAGGCCAGGTTAAAATTTCGGGGGTGTTAAAGAAGTTCTTAAAAAAAATATGTCAATCTTTTATGAGAGTGTTTTGTGTTGTCATTTGGATTCTATTCTCCAGTACTGTCAATCTTCAAGATTGCACAAAGGAGAAAAAAGTATATAAAACATAGTTATTAATGTCAGCTGAGTTCTACATTATATTCTTATGAGTGCATCACTATTAAGGAATGATCCCGGGATTTATAGAGCAGCATATGTTGTGCACAGCTGGGGGTGATTTTGCTATGAATGTCCTTTGTTGCGCACAGTGGGATATCAAAGGGGCATCAGTGAACTGCAAGCTTATTAAAGAGGCTTTCTTATCCCAGTCGTAAACGTGTAAGCTTAGAAATTCTAATTGGGCTGCTGTGCCATGTGACCAGTGGAGGGGTGGGACTTCCACCTGCCAGTCTGCCCAGACACTGACCTCTCACAAATCATGGGGATGGCGTCATTTGTATAAAAGGGGCGCATCCAGACCATTGACAGCACTCCATGGGTGCTTAGCCACTCTGTCGTGGGGTGCGGGCTGGTCTGACCGAAGTGGCTGTGTTAAGTATCGAATAATTCCACGAGGCTAAGCTCGGTGAGTTAGTTCAGGCATGACCTTACTCCAGTTTATTTATTCTCAAAGTGAGGATTCAACATGGCTGCCAACATTATATACACGGATTGCATGTGTCTACCAGCGACCATTAGGACTCCGACAGTCGCGGCCTCCGGTGGCGGGTAAAACATACACAACAGGCTGAACACAAAACTTGAAGTCCTGCGCTATCTTCCTGTTGGTAATCAATCGTTCTGAGATAGGATTGCCGACCCTCCAGGGTTGGCCTGGAGTCTCCAGCAGTTGCAGATGAATCCCCAGGATACTGCCACGAGCAACACTGAGGAGAAACATCATCAGGGCTTTTCAAAAAAAAAACCTGTTTCTTTTTCATTTTCTTTGAAAACTTTCGCTTATTAATTATAAAAATATTGGAGATGGGGGTAAAAAGACTGAGAGTCACGAATCATCCAATCAGGTAACGAGGTGTCTGTTCACTTTCCAATTGGTGTGAGAAGGCGGAGCACCATGTAGATGGATGTGTTGGCTGACCAATGGCAGGAGAGTGGGGGTGGGGTGGTTAGAGGCAGGAGCTTATGTGATGAAACTGTCATGTATCTCACATTACTGTATCTAACTGTATTTTACCATGCTATACATGACTGTAACTGGATATGACCTGTAACAATAAGCATACCTTACCACCAGGGGTGTACTTGCAGGAGACACTCCATACCTGTCCCACTGAGGTATATAAAGGGAGGTCTCAGGCAAGTGCAGCACTGGAGAGCTGGAATTAAAGGTGCAGGTCCTGAGTGACCTTGACTTCAACATGTGTCTCGTGTAAGTCAGTACATGAGAGTCAGGCCTTAACAGAAGCCTCCAGGAATACTTCCAACCCGTGTTTGCAATCCTATTCTGAGATCAATCACCATTGGGGAAAATATCATCGTGGGTCTGACTTATAACATTTGTACCTTGGCTGTACATGGAACAGAACTGGGAGGATTTCCAGCAGAGACCATCATCCCGCCAGTCCTGCCTCTTACTGGGATGCCAGGATGAAGGAGAGCAGGTGGAAAAAGCTCCCGTACAATTTCTGTCGGAAATTTTCAATGTGAGCGGAACAAGATGATACCAATGAGGAAAGGATCACAGCCCCAATTCCTCCCTCCATGCCCAGATTGTACAGTCTTGCTGTAAAACCATTTGTGTCATAAGAACATTATCACTTTGCAGAAAATGTGACTGCACAATAACATTTTCATTTTGCCATGTTAACAGTCTGTGTAATGCCATTTATAGTGCATGGTTCTTCCAAGCTTTTGTCCTGCCTGAAACTGCACCAATTGTCCTTTAACTGAAGTTGTCCCATCAGTAACTAAAATACTGCTTAGTTGAGCTTTTATTACATTGGTGTGCCATGGTGATATGGCCCATACGTAGCCATTGTCATTCAAATGTTGTGCTCTTTAATAACTATAAACATATACCCTGGAAGTCTGTTCCAAAACCACTTTGCCTTGTGACCTCCCTCCCTGCCTTCAACAACCTCCTAATGTCTCTTCTTTTTGAACATGCTTTCAGTCTAATCCACTAAATTTCCTCCTTGATTCCTGCTCTGTGTGTTCCTTCCACCTTATTATGTACTATGAGACCTAGGAGCTCAGCTCCTGGCATTGACCTCCTCAGCGACCTCTTCCTATTGGCATGGGAGGTGCTGCATGGTGGGGCTTTCTGCCCCCTGGTGGCCAGGATCATCATCCTCCTGTTGGCAGCCTGGATCAGGGCCTCTAGGATTATGTCTTGCACCCCAAAGGTGCTTTAAAAACATCTGACCTTGTATTGGGTTAAGGTGTCCCTGGTAATCGCCCAAAACAGGAGTTAGGCCCCTTGTATATACTAATGAGGATCTAAAGCCTGTTTTAGAATTTATCATTTAAATGTAGAAAAATTGCAAAGTACTGCAATACAGAGGGACCTGGGGTCATTGTGCATGAAACACAAAAAGTTAGTATGCAGGTACAGCAAGTAATCAGGAAGGCAAATGGAATGTTGGCCTTTATTGCAAGCGGGATGGAGTATAAAAGCAGAGAAGTCCTGCGACAACTGTACAGGGTATTGGTGAGGTCACTCCAAGAGTACCGCGTATAGTTTTGGTCTCCTTATTTAAGGAGGGATATACTTGCATTGGAGGCTGTTCAGAGAAGGTTCACTAGGTTGATTCCTGAGATGAAGGGGTTGTCTTATGAAGAAAGGTTGAGCAGGTTGGGCCTATACTCATTGGGGTTTAGAAGAATAAGAGGTGATCTTATTGAAACGTATAAGATTCCAAGGGGCTTGACCGGGTAGATGCAGTGAGGATGTTTCCCCTCATGGGGGAATCTAGAAATAGGGGGCATAATTTCAGATAAGGGGTTGCCCATTTAAAACGGAAATGAGGAGGAATTTCTTCTCTCAAAGGGTCGTGAATATTTGGAATTCTCTACCCCAAAGAGCTGTGGAGGTTGGGTCACTGAATATATTTAAGGTGGGAATAGACAGATTTTTGAATGATAAGGGAGTCAAGGGTTATGGAGAGCGGGCAGAGAAATGGAGTTGAGGCCAAGATCAGATCAGCCATGATCTTATTGAATGGCGGAGCAGGCTCAAGGGGCAAAAATGGCCTACTCCTGCTCCTATTTCTTATGTAAGATGGTAATTCTATAGCTGATAACTGGGAGGGTGGCAGAAAAGTCCCTGCACGGGGGCGGGGCTATAAATTTAAAGCTGTAATATTAACCTTTGACCCTGCACCAATCCAATTCTCCACTCAATTTAAATTACCTGTGTGAAGACCTGAAAGAAGGTGGGGTCAATTGATTGACAGGAAGGGAGAGGGCTGGGCCAGGTAATGGACCAAGGCAAAGGGCAGCATCGGTGAGAAATGATAAAATATGGGTGTGAAAGAAAAAGTAGGAAATGGCAGGCTAAACATTGGGAAGGTTAACAGAAACAGGGAAGGTGAGGGTAAATCGATTTGGAAACAGTAAAAGGTTCTCTCTTGGCAGAGAAAAAAAAGCTTTGCGTTAACCCAAAAAAACAGCTCAGGAAATGGATTACCTAGACTTTGATTAATAAATTACAGTGTAATTCAGCTCACTTGAATCTTTGGATTCTACAAAACAAAAAGACTGAAATATTTTATTTGACCCATGATGATACAGAGACACTCAACGAAGGTAAATACAATGAGAGGGGATCTCATAGAAACATATAAAATTCTGACGGGATTGGACAGGTTAGATGCAGGAAGAATGTTCCCGATGTTGGGGAAGTCCAGAACCCCAACATCGGGTTGAGCCATAAGGGGTGAGCCATTTAGGACCGAGATATAGAGAAACTTCTGCACTCAGAGAATTGTGAACCTGTGGAATTCTCTACCACAGAAAGTTGTTGAGGTCAGTTCATTAGATATATTCAAAAGGGAGTTAGATGTGGCCCTTACGGCTAACGGGGTCAAGGGGTATGGAGAGAAAGCAGGAGTGGAGTACTGAAGTTGCATGATCAGCCATGATCATATTGAATGATGGTGCAGGCTCGAAGGGCTGAATGGCCTGCTCCTGCACCTATTTTCTATGTTTCTAATAGCATTTGCAAACCATGGGCAAATGTCATGTGATCAAATGTCACGTGATTGAATGCCACATGATCAAACATCACATGAACAAATATCATGTGATCAAACCTCCTGGCAATACTTCCAGCCTAGAATGTTCAAGAAAGTCAGAAAAGAAATAGCAAGCTTTCAAACATTGTTGAATATGGAAATTGTGGTAGAGGATTGGAAGGAAACAACTTCCATCAAAAAGATCAAAAACGGATAAACCGAGAAACTACAGACCAATGGGTAAAGTTCCAGATGCCATAATACAGGATAATATTACTACAACAACTTGTATTTATATAGCGCCTTTAAATAGTGAAATGTCCCAAGACGCATCACAGGAGTATTATGAGATTTTTTTTTTTAATTGAAACCGAGTCGCATAAGGAGAAATGAGGACAGGTGACCAAAAGCTTGGTCAAAGAGGTAGGTTTTAAGGATCGTCGTGAAGGAGGAAAGAGTGGTAGAGAGGTTTAGACAGGGAATTCAAGAGCTTAGGGCCTAGGCAACAGAAGGCATGGCCACCAATGGTTGAGCGATTATAATCAGAGATGTTCAAGAGGGCAAAATTAGAGGAGAGCTTGGGTGTTTGTGGGGCTGCAGGAGATTACAGAGATAGGAAAAGGCGAGGCCATGAAGGGATTTGAAAATAAGGATGAGAATTTTGAAATCAAGGCGTTGCTTAACCGGAAGCCAATGTAGGTCAGCGAGCACAGGGGTGATGGGTGAACGGGTGTGGTGCGAGTTAGGACATGGGCAGTCGAGTTTTGGATCAACTCTAGTTTACATAGGGTAGAATGTGGGAGGCCAGCCAGGAGTATGTTGGAATAGTCAAGTCTAGAGGTAACAAAGGCATGGATGAGGGTTTCAGCAGTGGATGAGCTGAGGCTGGGGTGGAGACGGGCAATGTTACGGAGGTGGAAATAGACGATCTTAGTTATGCTGCGGATATGTGGTCAAAAGCTCATTTCAGGGTCAAATATGATACCAGGGTTGCAAACAGTCTGGTTCAGCCTCAGACAGAAGTTGTGGAGAGGGATGGAATCAGTGGCTAGGGAATGGAGTTTGTGGTGGTGACCGAAAACAATAGACTCCCAATATTCAATTGGAGAAAATTTCTGCTCATCCAGAACGGCATGTTGGACAAGCAGTCTGACAATTTAGAGACAGTGGAGGGGTCAAGAGGAGTGGTGGTGAGGCAGAGCTGGATGTCATTAGCGTACATGTGAAAACTGAAGCTGTGTTTTCGTGTTGGGAGGATGGTACAGGGTCGTGGCACCAGGGAGAGGAATCGGCTCGACCAGCAGGGAACGCTCGTTGCAAAATGAATGAGAGCTGTGGACCTCTGTGAGGAGGTGGGCCCAGCCGTTGAGAATAATCCACAAGAACTGAATCGGTGTCAGTTTAATGAAGAGGAGCAGGCTTGAAATGACCTCTGGTCGCGGACCCCGTGTAAAGCATCTACGGACCTGAGAGGTCAGCGAAACCTGGTTTGAGAAACACATTTATGCTTCAGATAACTGGGTGAGCAATGTTATGGTCATGTGATCTTCCCTGCCTTATTTTCCTCAGTGCCCTCCGCCCAAGCGATCCTTTATGTACAAGCACTTGAAGAGAAAAATCTGCTCCAAAGAGTCCAACAGCAGAAACTTCCCCTCGGTGGATAACATCGTAGCAGTGGGTGTGTGGGGTACCCCATTCAGGTACTGATCTAAGTCAAAGACTTCAGGGTCTCGATTTCTAACTCTCCCAGCCCGGTGGAAACCAGGCAGCTAGAGGGGAGGGGGATGCGGGTGAGGAATCGGGGGACAGTGATGATCTGGTCAACGGCTGCAGGTGGCAAAGAACCCCCCCCCCCCAACCTGGGAGGACCAACATTAGCGTCCTCGACCAGGCCAACATCCCCAGCGTTGAAGCACTGACCACAATTGATCAGCTCCGCTGGGCGGGCCACATTGTTCGCATGCCAGACACGAGACTCCCAAAACAAACGCTCTACTCGGAACTCCTTCACGGCAAACGAGCCAAAGGTTGGCAGAGGAAACGTTACAAGGACATCCTCAAAGCCTCCCTGATAAAGTGCAGCATCCCCACTGGCACCTGGGAGTCCCTGGCCAAAGACTGCCCTAAGTGGAGGAAGTGCATCTGGGAGGGCGCTGAGCACCTCGAGTCTCATCGCCGAGAGCGTGCAGAAATCAAGTGCAGGCAGCGGAAAGAGCGTGCGGCAAACCAGTCCCACCCACCCCTTTCCTCAATGACTATCTGTCCTACCTGTGACAGGGACTGTGGTTCTCGTATTGGACTGTTCAGCCACCTAAGGACTCATTCTAAGAGTGGAAGCAAGTCTTCCTCGATTCCGAGGGACTGCCTCTGATGAGCTTGAAAAGCTGGGGCGAGCCCCTATAAATATGTAGGTCAGGCTCCAATGTTGCCATCAGGGCCCAATGAGCTATTTTAAAATCTGAGGCCTGACTGGCTGAGCAGTCGTGGCTCACCCATCAGGAAAACCTGCCAGGAACAGCAGCCAGGGCCAGAAGAGGTCCAGGGTTTTAAAACAATTTTTAAAAAATTTTTGCTCCTCTGGGCCCCACAAGGACACCTTCGGCCTCCCCCTCCCCCAACCAGGATTCCTTTCTTGCCTTACCGTGCACTTGCCTTTTGCTGGGGCCCATATCCCTGGGTCCTAGGTGGCCTCCTGCCGCCTGATTTTAATGGCTTGGCAGCCACTTCCCGCCAGCCTCCCAGCACCTTTGGTCAGCAAGTAGCATGCTAATGAGGCCCAGCTGTCAAACTGGGCCTAGTCTGCCTGCTGCTGCTCCCAGACAGGCCAGCCACTCGCACTGCCATGGTCCCACCCGGGAGTTAGAATTGAGCCCAAGATTTCTAACTTAAAAGGTGCATTCAAAGTTAATTGGGTTGGATATGTTGGCATGCCTCCATGACTAGTTTGCTGGTCTCAATATTTTTGATGGGATAAAATTGGCTCTCTCCCATTGTGTTTTTACCAAATGCAAATTATAATCCAAATACACTTCCATTTAGTTTAGCTTCATTTTTATACACAAGGCTTTGGTTACCAAAAATTAACTTAGAAATAGAATTTTTCACCCCCCTGCTTTTGCACCCCCTTCCCCCATCAGAAAGGAAGCATTTAGAGTAATCAGAGTATTTTAAATATAACAATACATAGTTCCAAGTTAAGAAACAGATGGTGAAAAGCATTATATTTGACTCAAATTAATGTACGCTGGATGGTTTCTCTCAGTCATTTGTATTTTGGGAACCGTGTTATTTCCTATTAATGTAGGAGTATCTGTTACGTCTGATGTAGTTCTAATAACATGGTAACCTGAGTTAAGCTAGGACTTATCATGGCGCTATCAATATCTTCCTTCTTTATCAATGGATCTTTTCTATTGCGCTTTCATATATTATTGTTTTTCTCCCACTCTTTTCAGTGCCCCCACACCATTCAGCAGGCAAGAAGGTGACCTCCCTGTAGATCTGTACAAATACCATTCTGTAACCAGCAACTGAGGTACTTTTACTGTGGAAGGATTCATGGAAAGCAACTCTACACTGTGCTTGGCAATACAGCCGATTCCTGCATTACAACAGCGACTACACTTTAAAAATACTTCAAAATTGACTGTAAAGCACTTTGGGACGTCCTGAGGTTGTGAAACATACTATATAAATGCAAATCCTTCTTTGTGTCTCCCTCTCTCTCTTTTTGCATAAGAACATAAGAAATAGGATCAGGAGTAGGCCATTTGGCCCCTTGAGCCTGCTCCGCCATTCAATAAGATCATGGCTGATCTGGTCTTGGCCTCAACTCCACTTTCCTGCCCGCTCCCCATAACCTTTGACACCCATGTCGTTCCAAAATCTATCTCCACCTTAAATATATTCAATAACCCAGCCTCCACAGTTCTCTGGGGTAGAGAGTTCCAAAGATTCGCGACCCTCTGAGAGAAGAAATTCCTCCTCATCTCTGTTGTAAATGGGCAATCCATTATTCTGAAACTATGGCCCCAAGTTCTAGATTTCCCCACGAGGGGAAACATCCTCTCTGCATCTACCCTGTCCAGCCCCCTCAGAATCTTATATGTTTCAATAAGATCATCTCTCATTCTTCTGAACTCCAATGAGTACAGGCCCAACCTGCTCAACCTTTCTTCATAAGACAACCCCTTCATCTCAGGAATCTCACTGCTTTTCTGTGATTGGAAGTACATGTGTATTTTTGCACATGTGCACAATGTGATGATGTTTAGCAAAGAGGTACAGATATGATGGGCTGAATGGCCTCCTTCTGTCCTGTAATCTTTTGTTCGAAGTCATTATAGATCTCCATTTCAATTGGAGCAATTTATGCCAGCAGTTTTGATGCGAGAGAAAGGGAAACCTGCAATGAAGTCATCATCTAGTGCATATCCACAGCAATACCCTGCATGATAGGGCGGTGGATACAGATTCAATTGTAGCCTTCGAAAGGGAATTGGAGAAATACTTGAAGAAAAAAATTGCAGGGAGATGGAAAAAGAGTGGGTGAGTGGGACTAACAGGATTGTTCGTCGAAAGAGCCGGTGCAGACTCGATGGGCCGAATGACCTTCTTCTCTGCTGTACAACCACTTAATAAACAGGTTGACACATCCATTAAAATGAGAGAATTTAATATGAACATGTTAAGCATTCATGAAATAATATTGCCGACACTAATTTCTCGGTGATGAGGCATCGATTGAAAGCTGAAATTTTTTTTGTTACTCAGATGAAAACATCCGAAAGCGCTTGGGAGATAAGGGCCTCGGTCATTCATTGCAGTTGTACCAGGAATAAAGCTAAACTCACATGCAATTCTATAGAACATTCTTAAGGAGCTGCTCTGCCAGATCCCCACTTGCCCCGGCCACTATTGGCATTTACTGGCATAAGTGAAGGGGGAGGGGTTTGTGGTTGTATAATTTCATTCCAATATGGTCAGGCACACTCACAAGCCATGCAAATGATGGGAATACAGCAGAAGATGTCCTTTCCACCTTGGCAATTGAAAAGTAAAGGACAGCAGAAGAAGGAATTTATAAATTACTAGGCTGGAAAAGCCTTTGCATTCGATCACAGGGTAAGAGAAAGCGAGGTCAGAGTGACTACCCTTGACATTAAGGCAGCATTTGACTGAGTATGGCATCAAGCAGCCCTAGTAATTTTGAGGTCAGTGGGAATCAGGGAAAACTCTGTGATTGTTGGAGGCCAATCACCTCAGCCCCAAGACATCATTGCAGGAGTTCATCAGGGCAGTGTCCTAGGCTCAAACATCTTTAGCTACTGCATCACTGAACATCCTCCATCATAAGGTCAGAAGTGGGGATGTTCGCTGATGATTGCACAGTGTTCCGTTCCATTTGCAACTCCTCAGATAATTAATTAGTCCGTGCCCACATGCAGCAAGACCTGGACAACATTCAGGCTTGGGCTGATAAGCTGCAAGTAACATACACACCACACAAATGCCAGGCAATGACTATCTCCAACAAGAGATATAGTCTAACCACCGCCCCCTGAAATTCAATGTCATGACCATCGCTGAATCCCTCACCATCAACATCCTGGGGGTCACCATTGACCAGAAACTTAACTGGAACAGACACATAATGGCTACAAGAGCAGGTCAGAGGCTGGGTATTCTGTGGCGAGTGTCTCACCTCCCAACTCCCCAAAGCCTTTTCACCACCTACAAGACACAGTCAGGAGTGTGATGGAATACTCTCCACTTGATTGTATGAGTGCAGCTCCAACAACACTCAAACAGCTTGACATCATCCAGGACAAAGCACCCCGCTTGATTGGCACCCCATCCACCACCTGAAACATTCACTCCCTTCACCACCGGCGCACCGTGGCTGCAGTGTGTACCATCTACAAGATGCACTGCAGCTACTCGCCAAGGCTTCTTCGACAGCACCTCCCAAACCCGCGACCTCTACCACCTAGAAGGACGAGGGCAGCAGGTGCATGGGAACACCATCACTTCCAAGTTCTCCTCCAAATCACACACCATCGTGACTTGAAAATATATCACCGTTCCTTCAGCGTCGCTGCGTCAAAATCCCGGAACTCCCTCTCTAACAGCGCTGTGGGAGTACCTTCACCACACAAACTGCAGCGGTTCAAGAAGTCAGCTCACCACCATCTTCTCAAGGGCAATTAGTGATGGGCAATAAATGCCCTTGCCAGCGACGCCCACAAAAAAAAACCTGCCTGAATGGTCTCTTGCTTCTCCTGGTGATGCTACAGGGGCACTGAATAGGTCTTGCACCTGTCATCTCAACTGCAAACCAGGTAGTGAATGTAAATACCCCTGGACAAATATCCCAGCAAATACCCCTGGACAAATATCCCTTGGCAAATATCCCAGCAAAAACCCAAATACTCCTGGGAAAATACCCCAGAAAATACCCCTGGACAAATACCCCTGGATAAATACCCCTGGATAAATACCCCTGGATAAGTACCCCAGCAAATACCCCTGGGCAAATACCCCAGAAAATACCCCTGGACAAATACTCCTGGACAAATACCCTGGACAAATACCCCAGCAAATACCCAAATACACTTGTTAAAATGTAAAACAATGAGAATGAGAAAGTTTTCTTCTCTTTGTCGAAGAGTATATTTACTATTTAAGTTTGAACCAAATACCTATTTAAAAAAAAAATACAACCACGAGAATAAAAAGCACCAATGTAGTCCCAATCCTTATCACTGGGTGTTTAATTTCACGTGAAATATAACAAAGAGCTGCAGAGCTCTAGAAGAACTCAAGAAGCTAAACCTTCCTCCTGCAGTAAAAGTACTGGTACCTTTACTATAAGGAAACCAACTTAGCAAGGGTAACAAAATTAACAAAGAATTTCATCAAAGGCCTTATCAGTGCTGAAAAAAAGCTTTTTTTGCATCAAAATGTTCAAACAAATCCAGACAAATATACATATGTACACGTTGCAATATGCAATATAAATATACAGCTTGTTCACTAAATATTCTAAACCACAATAAATATCTAAAATAATTAGGCACCAAATTAACTGTACTGATCAGTTTGATAAGAGTCAGTTTTGACTCATAAAAATAGGACTTTTCCTCTTCAAATTAATAATAGCAAACACTTTACACAAAATATACAGCCAGTTTTAAAATGTCAGCTCCCTCTAGCTATCTGTAGCTCATGCCGGCCACTTAATGGGTCCACACAGCAGAGAAGCACAAAATCTCCATTTTACATACAACTGTTAACGGGTAGAGGCTGTTATCAGTCAGTCGAGGGGAAAATTCCAACCTTTAGAAAAATAAATGGGAGCATGCCGAACCAGAATTAACAAACTAGCTGAAAGAAATTGGGGTATTGCACAGGGTTGACTTATGTACGTTCTGAGAATATGATTTTGCTAGGTTATTAATTATGGAGTAAAACAGGAATTCTTAAGGAAAATTTAATGACTGTACTTCCCCAACAGGAAGCTGCAAATGCCCTTGCCGAGTGGGTGGCCCAGCAATTCGCCCTCTCCAGAGACTGGGCCTTAGGCCTCATTATAACAGCTTGTCAGCAAAGCGTAATGAAGAACTGGGATGGTGCTAGCGCTGGCGGTAAGCGGGGTCGGGTCAGGGATGTGGGGAGGGGGGACAGGGTGGCAGGTAAGGTGGAGCCAAGGATCAGTGGTTCATGAATCGTTGCATGGGAACATGGGGCCGGGGAGATGAGCCTGGGTCAGGTACGATGTTGGGGATCGCGGGTGTCAGGAGTAGTGGTGATTGTGTGTGGGGGGAGGGGGGGTGCAGAGGAGTGGGGTGAAGTGAGGAGGATCGGGTCCTTTTTTAATGTAGGGCTAGGAGGAGCACCTCTGTTCCTCACGGCTTCGCATTCAGGTAAATTTACTTACCTTCTTCGCTGCAGACAATCCCGAGGACTAGTTCCCCCAGTACGCTGGTTGACTCGAAGGAAACCAATCTTGGAAAGGTGACCTCCAACAGGTGTTAGAGCCTTTGCATATGCAAATAAGAGGTCTAACGCCTGGTAAAGGACACACCTTGTTTGTCCTTGCCTAAGATAGCGGGATGGCACACATTGGGCCAGAAATCTGCGCACTCTTCCTGCCGCTATATTGGGGCTTTAGTAGTCCGAGTCGTGTCCAAAAAACAGTTGCTGTGTGAACTAATTCCTGGGCCTGTGTATCGGAGAATTGGAAGCACCATGCTGCAGCTTCAACTCCCATCCATGCTCCCTGTGGGAAGGATTGTGGAATTAACCCTTACAGAGCAAGTGGATGCAGGAAAAAAAGTGTTCCCTCTAAACGCCTCAAATATTTTTTTTACAATTCAAAAACTGTACTGCGGTTTGATAAACTAGTAAATAATTTGAGATTACATCAGTTTGTATATTTAATTCAAGTGATGAAATTCGTTTGAAACATTAGCGTAATTTGCATAAAGGTCAGGATAAACTCCCAAATTTGCTAATCCCACTGGCGTGCTGAGAAAGAATACTTTGTGGCAAGGAAACAAACAGGTTTTCTTTGAGAAAAATAACCATTTTGTTTTTCTTAGAGGGATCACTGAATAAAATCTGTCGGATGCAGAAAAGTATAATGTTCAGTTTTGCTCATAGCGACTTGTAGGTAACAGTATTTCAGACAGTATCATTAATATGGAAAAATATAGTCTATCTACAGGATATACATGATACATGTGCCACGTTAGTACTTCGCGTGCTTTTGAGTGGCAATTCTGCTCAATATAGCAACATACATATAGACGGGCAAGGCTTGCTCAGAAGCTACAAGTCTGATTCAGGCATGTCAGCCATTAAGTAGCCAATGCCATAGCGGCCATTTGGAGCTGTGTCTGATTCTGGAGTGGGGGATCCATTTTGTTTTCGGTAGATGCTGTTGCCAGGCACTGGGGAGGGCATCTCACTTGGGGCCTTGCTGTGCAGGAGACTGGCGTCATCTTCCTCCAGGTTGGAGTTCTCCTTCAGAATCCGTCCTTTCTTGTACGAGACCGAGGCCAGAGAGTTGGAGCCGTCGTCAATGAGGTTGAAATAACGGAAGATAAAGACTACTGGGACAGGGAGCATTGCCA
Source organism: Pristiophorus japonicus (assembly GCF_044704955.1). Lineage (NCBI taxonomy): Eukaryota > Metazoa > Chordata > Chondrichthyes > Pristiophoridae > Pristiophorus > Pristiophorus japonicus. The sequence continues at coordinate 17,954,157 of NC_091991.1, forward strand.
CTAACATGAGGCAGATACAGACAGCCAAACCCCACGCTGGGTAACTCAGAAACTTTTCACCACCCTAGGAAAATGGATAGAACATTTTTATAACTGAGTCACGTGAATAATCTGTCATTTGCTTCTATTATGGGTTCGGTAATTTCTGGATTTCTTTTTTTTAATTATGTAGTATTGATTCTCTCAGAATGAAATTGGTCTATGCCAATAGCCCAAAACGAGTTCATAGAGAATATGCAACCCATTGCATTTCAATGTAAATCACAATCGCGCATGGTGTAAAGTGGGCTGCCGATTCAGTTCTTAACCGATAAGGGAATAAGGGGTTATGGGGAGCGGGCAGGGAAGTGGACCTGAGTCCATGATCGGATCAGCCATGATCGTATTAAATGGAGGAGCAGGCTCGAGGGGCCGTATGGCCTTCTCCTGTTTCTATTTCTTATGTTCTTATGTTCACTGTGAGCTTGTTTTGTGCTCCTGGCAAAGACCAATTTCACCCCTAAAATCTGACACATTTTAATCTTGTTTTATAGTTTTCAGTATTTCTAAAACTGAGACTGACTCCTTCGTTCAAGCAGCCTCAGTGCAATTTAATGTGGCAATGACATAAAAACAAATGATGCTCAAAAGTATTCTTTAATAAGAAGACCTGAAGGCTTCCCATGATAAATCAGGGACCCAAAACATCCAAAAACCATTTTAGCTGTAAAATTTGTCGGCTCGCTGTCTTAAAGCATGCAACTAACAAGACTGACTCCTCCAACGATCATGGAGAGTAAACTCCTCCCCAAGAGCTTTGAAAGTGGCGCATATCCTCAGCACCATTACCTCCCAAATGTCTTCAGATAATTTCTACTTTATTTTGAACAATATTAATTTATAATAATGACTGACAAATATACCTTTCTAAAACTCTATTCAAATAATTGGATGTTATTAATTGAACTCTGATTTTAAGGAGGGATTGGTGAATTGGGGGTGCGGGTACTGAAGTGGGCGGGGTTCCATTCAGCCCCACCCATTTTAACTCCCAGGCCTTATTTGCATGCCCCGACACTGACTTCTGCCTGAAAGTGGTGGGAATGACTTCCACTACCCCTGACGGCCCACGGAAATAGTCCCAGTAGGTTAAGTGTGGTGGGGGGGGAATTGGCAAAGTTCACTATCTGGGATAGGGCAAAGCCCAGGGTAGGGGGGACCCATGGTATTCGTGTAGGGGCCAGGAGGAATCCTCCTGCTCCACTTGGCCCACAAGGAACTGCAAAAAAAAAACCCAAAAAACTTTCCCGGGTGTTCTGTGGTAGGATGCTGTCTGTTGCTACCATTTGTTGGCAGGTTCCAGACTGCCACCCTTGGTCAGCCCGCGGTTAAATTGGTACACTCCTTCAAGGTATAGTGCGTGCTGGAGAGTGACGGCTGTGAAGTGGGTGACTGGATTGGACATCACCAAGGTCTAGGTTGCTGATTGAAGCGTGGGAAGGTACAGCAGGAGCGGCAAGGTTGGGGCGCAGGAGCGGCGAGGGACGTGATCGGGGCCCAGGAGAGGCATGGGTTCGGTGTCCAGAAGAGGCGAGGGCCCAGGGGCAGCACGGGCCAGCCCACACTGCGATATGTATGCGCACTAGGTCCGTGCAGCAGAGCTGGTCTCCAGTTGTCTTGGTTAACCCTTGCTACTGGACCAAAACTTAGCTCTGTCAAGCCCGTGTGGTGGCTGGTGTGCAACGACCACCATACGTTAAAAAATCCATGCACAGGCATCTTCCACCCTTCAACATGTAGTTTGGGACCTGGAATATTAGGTCCTTCATTGAAACACCTATGAACTCATCCCTTTTTGGCGTGGAAGCAAGTCATCCTCGATATGAGGGACTGCCTATGAAAAAATGAAATTGGTGTACGTGGCCTGATCACATCATCAGGATGTGACTTCCTCATGTAAATTAGGCCCCACTCCTCTGGGGCAGGTAGTCTTCCCATGCCTGATTTTAGGCACGTTAAGATAGAGGAGGACGGTGCAGTGTGGGAACATGTTGCCAAAACAACCGGCATCTTAAGACCTGTCTACAACACTCCCACCTAAAATAACCCCTCTGAATTCAAACTCTGTACTTAAATAAAGTATTTCCTTTCCAGATGTCAAACCAGACTGTCATTTTCTTCATCTAGGGGATCAGCAGTTTGAACCAGGGCACTACTCTGGCCACCGTCAATAGAGTCCAGGGCCAACCTGGTACCTGTTTTCAACCACCTGCAGTGATAGGTTCTGAATCACTGCAGCAGAGAAGGCTAAATGATGGGCAAGGCTGGGGTTCAGATATATTGCCTATGGAGTACCCTACCATTAGCAATACAAGTTCATAACCCCAAATAACATCTCTGCATGAATGCGCACATGCACACACAAATTAACTAGAGCATCATCTGGTCTCACAGGCAGAATCACAGTTGAACAGAACATTACTAATGGGTTTAAACAGCACTCACCAATTCACTAATCCAGGCATGGTAGCCTGGTGGACTCAAGCACATCTGTACAATGCTTGCCACGAGCAGAGCAATCAAAATAAGTGGAGAAATGTATTTCCAAGTGTAATAATAATATCGATATGGTGTGAATCCAAGCATATCCTTCAAGTCCTCCATGAACCTAGGAAAATGAAACACAAAATTTGTATATTTACTTTTAGAAGTCTATAAAATAATAGTTCCTAAAGGTAGTGCCCTATAGTATCAATTTGTTGTGGCATATTAATTTGTGACATGATTCTCTATAGGGTGAGCGGGTCTCTATTGGGGAGGGGCTGTTTTGTAAAGTGCTGAGTGGAGATAAAGTTCTTCCCTTCAGAGAAGGTGGAGAAAATCTGAGAGTGAGTCACCAAGGCAGTTCATACACTGCTCCTAACAGCAGTCTAGAAAGTGGAATCACCAGTGGTATTGATGGGACAAATCTATTTGCATAGAATGGGTGAATGGAGAGAACAATAGCTAAATTATAATGGGTCTATATTAGCGGATTTGACCAGGTCACTCCAGTGATGCAGCCTTGAACTTGAATTCAGAGCCAAGTGTAAATACTAGTCTTCACTCGGGTGAACTCAAGTTATCCTCTAAGAGTGACTGTTACTGGTTCTCAGTGAGGTCACTAGATGGAGCAATATGGAGTTATCAGTTCTCAATGTCACTAGATGGAGCAGTATGGAGTTATTAATTCTCAATGAGGTCACTAGATGGAGCAGTATGGAGTTACCAGTTCTCAATGAGGTCACTAGATGGAGCAGTATGGAGTTATTAATTCTCAATGAGGTCACTAGATGGAGCAGTATGGAGTTATCGGTTCTCAATGAGGTCACTAGATGGAGCAGTATGGAGTTATTAATTCTCAATGAGGTCTCTAGATGGAGCAGTATGGAGTTATCGGTTCTCAATGAGGTCACTCGATGGAGCAGTATTGAGTTATTAATTCTCAATGAGGTCACTAGATGGAGCAGTATGGAGTTATCGGTTCTCAATGAGGTCACTAGATGGAGCAGTATGGAGTTATCGGTTCTCAATGAGGTCACGATATGGAGCAGTATGGAGTTATTAATTCTCAATGAGGTCACTAGATGGAGCAGTATGGAGTTACCAGTTCTCAATGAGGTCATGGGATGGAGCAGTTTGGAGTTACAAGACCTACTGTGGCCCACAAAGGACAACTGCTGCCTACGCTGCTGAAAAAAGGATTATACCATAAAACTGGGATGTAAATTTAGGAAAAATTATAATAAACAGAACCAATATATTTTCAGTCATTTTTTTTGTTACATATTTTAACAAATGAAGTAAATTTATATGAATCATAGGGCTGCTGGTACATACTTATCTGTACCATAAACCCAAGCGACAGCGATATTCTCCAGGATAACCACAATCAGTAGGGGCAGGGTGGCTGAGTAATCGTCAAACATGGTTACAAAGTAGTTTCCAGAACGCTGCACAAAGAGCAGGCCAACGCTGAAAGCTAGGAGACAACAGCCAACTAGAGCAAAGGAAAATATATATTACAGACCTGACAGATGGCCAAAGTACATTGCAAATCAGCTACAAATAAGCTGACTGTAATTCTGTAATTGCTCGCAGAGTAAGCATGAAAAGGAGGCAGAATTTGAAAATCGTAAGACTTTTCCACACAGTATGCTACTACAAGCAATGTTTGTTGAATAAAGGCACCAGTGTTCCTTGTCCAAAGCCTTTCATGGGTCTACATTGAAAATAAAATTTATACATTGTCCACTGTGAGAGTTTCACTATTTATTTCTTTCACGTACAAAGTCAGGGACAGAGAGCTCACTTGTTGGCTGATTTTGAATTTGAAAAATTGCCCTCCAGTCAAAGCTAAACAATGGGATGCTGAAGCCTTAATATAATTCCCATGGGAGATCGAGCCACTGGGTCAAAAAAGGTATACTGAGTAAGCAAATTTTCTGTTAGCTCAGTCGTGGCACTTTACAAATAATACGTTTTTTTATATAACCGGGGACAAAAAAACCTTTTGGATTTGCCATCATTTTCTACGCTGTTGATAGCAATCAGCAGGCAGCGCGTGTAGCTGCATGAGGGAATGGTGTCTGAGAGGCTCAGCTTCAGTACCTGAGAGCACGGAGACACAGGGCATGGGTCAAACACAAGGGGTGGTATTAAGCACATTGTGCTGGCTGGAGGCTGCTTTAGATGCTATGGACTTTGGAGTATGGACTTCAATGTTTGCAGTAAGATGAAAGGTGTTGGCGAGATCCATTCCTGGCATAGGTTCAAATCAGGTAGATACCATGTGGACCAACCTAATCAACCAAAGGAGTTTTAGTCCCAATGTACTAATCTGTATAAATGTGACTTGGCATTTGACACTAAAATACTGCAAGAAACACGGTAAGATGAAAGCATGTCCTCTGAATACGTGAAGATCAATGATAAAGTCTAGCCTTCCTAAATCCTATTCATATTCTGTTAAATTCAACCTAATCTAGCATGAATTGTCCTGACACATGTAATATACATTTATCAGAGGTTAAAACTACAGCTGATTTTGGAAGGATACTGAAAGTGCCACCTAGTGACAGTGCTACTTACTGGTGAGAATTTCTTTGCGCACTTTGAAGGTGTCTACGAGGGGTGTGAGAATTCCTTCAATGGTACCAAACATGCTGCCCAAGCCCAGATTTACTAACATCAGGAAGAACAACACTGACCAGAAGGGGGATGCTGGGAAGTGAGTCATGGCCTCCGTGAAGGCAATAAAAGCTAACCCAGTTCCTTGTACAGCCTACAAAACACAAAGCAAGCAAAGAGCGTGTTAAGAATAAAATGGTGGCAGCATGGTGGGACACTCAACCAGTGCAGTGGCGTAGTAGGTTTATGTCCATGATTCTTCAAAGGCATCTTAGGTACACGGGTATATTAGACATTTTGCAGCCTGCCTGAGGGGTGCCAATGAAGTTCCTCTGGTGGCTCCAGAGATTGAAGGTTGAAAATGCCCTCAAAAGCTGCACAATTTATACATAATAATTTTTTTTTAAATCACTGCTTAAATTGTGAATAGTTATACAGGGCACTTCAGTCACTTGCATCTTGAATATCTGCAGCAGCCACAAACGTCTGCTTTATTCAGGAATAGATAATGTTGAGCACACGACGGGTGGAAATGATGAAGATTTTGGATGGATGATATTCCGTCATTATTCCATCATTTCCATTCACCCGGTAGGAGTGGGATGAGCATTTCTTGTGCCTGCCCCCTTTTCCGGTAGAAATGTTCACCAGGGTCCTATCCCAAATTCCTCCCCCTGCCCAGATAGTGTGATCTTTGCCCAGGGAAATTGGAGGGATTTCAGGACTCGATTCTTTAGTAATCTGTTTTATTATAGACTGACCTGGTTAAGTTCATCCTCTAGTTGGCATGAATCCAGGCCTAACTTCAGAAACTCTTCTTCCTTCACTTCCTTTATAATGTTGTACATCTGATGGTAATCTGTTGCTGAAACATCTGAGAGATTAACATGGTGAGGGATGAGATCGTGACTGACCACGCCCACTTTTAGCATTTCCAGGATCTTGTCTGCATTTCTGCAATGTAACACATAGGGCCAAATCAGTGTGAGTAACAACGCGCGAACATGGGCAAAACAGAGGCATCGGCATAGAATAGGGAATCGGTACCCACCTAGCAATGCATTTTTCATTTATAATATTTGCTTTGAAGCCCAAGACAGCGAACACCACAAGTGTTGCTAGGACAGATGTGAAGAAATTGATTAAGGACACAAGGACAGCATCGAAATGGCAGTTGTTGTCTCGCTTGTTGTAGCTGGAGAAAGCAATCACACCGCCGAATCCCAGCCCGAGAGCAAAAAACACTTGGGTTGCAGCCCCTCTCCAGACCTGAGGGTCCAACATGATCTCCAGCTGTGTGAGATTTGAAAAGAGTCTGAGATTAGTGCGCTGTGCAAGCTCAGTCATTCCCACTCTACAAAATGTGCTGGAATCAAAACTGGTAAATGGGTCTGGAGATAAAAGGCCGAAATAGAAATATCGCACTTGCAGTACAGCCATGTATTTTAAAGAAGCGCAGTAGACCTCTCCTGATATTTACTATCGCAACGTGCGTTGGCGGCCTTGCCTTGCCTTTCAGCCTTGGCATGGCCATTGCCAATGGACAGTCTGCACTCATTTCACAGAGTTAAAGGCCAATAATGATTTAAACACAGCTGCTGATTATCACAGAAGCTTCCACCTGAACTTGTACTCATTGGCTCTGAAATTGCGCACAATGTCCACACGTGCCCAAAGAAGCCCTGCAAGCTCCGGGTTTAGGCGCGCAAAGCTTGAATCCGGCACCTGCGATCTGTCAAAATTTGACAGTTCCTACGCCTCCCCGAGCGGAGATTTGGGCTATTTGCCCAACTCCTGCCCAGCGAATGTCCTTCAAACTCTTACGCCTGGTGAAAACAGCTATAAGGCCTGCTTTTACCACATAAGAGTTTTCAAAGATAGAAAATAAAATATTAACAATAATTTTTATATTAAAAACCCTGTCCTTTAAGGTAAGTTTATTTTTATCCCGATTAAAACATATTATAAAAATACAAAAAAGTATTTTTTTGTCTAAGACATTTAATTAAATTCAATTTCAATTAATTTTAAACATGTGAAGTGTTTTTCTTATTTATTTAAAATGTTTGTGTTTTTGGGAGTATCCTTATTCATAGAAATGGCGATCTCCATACAAACGGAACTCACCATTGCTGTGAATGGGGATACGCCATTTTCATTGGTTGGTCTGACCCATGCGATCCCAGGATTCACATATATTCCTGGAATACGTGTGCCTCTGCACTGGGCTGCACCTGGAGGCCTCGTGGAGCAAGTGTTCGTTCCTCTGGAATCACCAGGTACATTCGTAAATATTTTTGTGGTCAGAGGCACCAGCCTGCGGGAAGCCTCCGACCGCAATTTTCAGGGCCATTATCTCCTTTTCCTTACAAATCTCCCCCCCATCCCACTCGCTACTTATTTGTTACGCAGACAGACAAATGTACCATTTGTATCAGCTATATTCAAACTGCTGTAGTAGGAATGGACACCACAGCAAAGTGAAACACGGCGCTCCCTTCAATATTTGCAATAAGTGCTTATTTGCAAATTAGACAATCTTTCACTCTGTTTAATTAGGTTGGACTTGTGACAAATTTTGTAAATGTAAATAATTACAGTACAATATAAATGGTAATGCTGGTATAGAATTACATTAAATATAATTTACAGCACAGAAATAGGCCAATCGGTCCAACTGATCCAAGCTGGTGTTTATGCTCCACACGAGCCTCCTCCCACTTTACTTCATCTAACCTTAACAGCATAACTTTCTGTTCCTTTCTACCGCTAGCTTCCCAATAAAGGCATCTATGCTATTTACCTCAACTATTCCATGTGGTAGCAAGTTCTACATTCTAACCACTCTCTGGGTAAAGAAGCTTCTCCTGAATTCTTAATTGGATTTATTAATGATTATCTTATATTTATGTACACGAGAGCCCTGCCTCTTGTAACTGCTTTAACCATTCACGCTTCTCCATCACAGTATGGAAACCTTTATATCGTCTCTCGCTGATGTAGATTTTTAAGCCTCTCCAGAATATAACAGGCACCTGTTGAAACTGTGATCTACGCCAACCATATATTTATGTTGACAGGTACATTAACCACAGAGCATACACCTTTCTGAGCACGCCAAGACTTGTTTGTGATTTTCTGCTAGTTATTAGAATAAAATTCCATTTTGAAGAAACATAGAAACATAGCAAATAGGTGCAGGAGTAGGCCATACGGCCCTTCGAGCCTGCACCACCATTCAATAAGATCATGGCTGATCATTCCTTCAATACCCTGTTCCTGCTTTCTCTCCATACCCCTTGATCCCTTTAGCCGCAAGGGCCATAACTAACTCTCTCTTGAATATATCCAATGAACTGGCATCAACAACTTTCTGCGGTAGGGAATTCCACAGGTTAACAACTCTCTGAGTGTAAAAGACTTGAAATCCTTTCATTATTTTTATGTAAGATTGAGTGCACAGTTTGATCTGACTAGATTTATTCTAGTGACATGATAAGCTGGTTTGCGTTCATTGTCCTAAAACCCTCAAAGCCTCCCTGATAAAGTGCGACATTCCCACTGACACCTGGGAGTCCCTGGCCAAAGACCGCCCTAAGTGGAGGAAGTGCATCCGGGAGGGCGCTGAGCACCTCGAGTCTCATCGCTGAGAGCATGCAGAAATCAAGCACAGGCAGCGGAAAGAGCATGTGGCAAACCAGTCCCACCCACCCTTACCCTCAACGAGTATCCATCCCTCCTGTGACAGGGACTGTGGTTCTCGTATTGGACTGTTCAGCCACCAAAGAACTCACTTCAGGAGTGGAAGCAAGTCTTCCTCGATTCCGAGGGACTGCCTACGATGATGATGATGATGAAAGTCATTCATTCACTGTACCACTAGGTGGCATGCAGTCTTACAATCAGGGATGTTAATCTAAAATCCCACCACCAGATGTCACTGACAGCAGTACTGCAGGCTTTCGAGAGCACGTCACTGAAATTATACTGACTGGGCCTAAAAGCTGGGCAGTGCTTGGCAGTTTATTCCCATTGTACTTAATGTGTACATTAATAGTTGTGACTCTAAATACAAGCTTGAAGTCAGTAAGCAGCATTTCTCTGTTAACAATAAAACTGAGCGGAACATACCTTGGGGGTAAACATGTAGCGGATGCCGTCTAAGGAACCTTTCAGAAGAAGACCTCGAACCAGAAAGCAGATAAGTACAACATAGGGAAACAGAGAACTAAAATACATCACCTGAAAAAAAATTGCATTGAGATAAATCATTTCAGCAAAAAACATCATATTTTTTCAGATCTAAAAGATGTGCGAACGCTAACAATTTGATAACTGCATTTCAACGAAGTCTGCATGATTGAAACTTTGCTACATGAGTGATACAGAGGTATCAGTCCTGCTGGGATTTTCTGTATAGTATGAGCAATCCTAGATTTGAATACAGCTCGACCGTAGGAAATATCCAGATAACAACCACTTTGTCTAGATTAGCAATGCACTGTATGTACAAGAGGATCTGCAGTTAAACGTTCCTTTTTTTTAAACCCTCAATAATTTTCTCCGTGCCATCAACCTGCTGAAGACATTGGCTTGCTTACTGGCGTACAGTTCCACAGATGTTAGTCACTCTTTGGCCTGTCACCTGAACGGCTATTCTTCACAGTGAGCTTCACCAACAAATTTTTCTCGGTGGTGGGGGGGGTCAGCACACTGGTGCCAGATTGTTTTCTCACTCAACATTCACACAAAAACAACTTGCATTTATTTAGTCCTTTTAATACAGACAAATGTCCCAAGGCTGTTTACAGAGGTGTAAATAGACAGAAATTGACAAAAAGAGAGATGTTAGGGGGGGTGACCAAATAATTCCTTAAACATTCACTCCCCCCACCACCGGCGCACCGTGGCTGCAGTGTGTACCATCTACAAGATGCACTGCAGCAACTCGCCAAGGCTTCTTCAGCAGCATCTCCCAAACCCGCCACCTCTACCACCTCGAAGGACAAGGGCAGCAAGCACATGGGAACACCATCACCTCCACGTTACACCATACTGACTTGGAAATATATCGGCCGTTCCTTCATCGTCACTGGGTCAAAATCATGGAACTCCCTCCCTAACAGCACTGTGGGAGCACCTTCACCACACGGACTGCGCGGTTCAAGAAGGCGGCTCACCACCATCTTCTCAAGGGCAATTAGGGATGGGCAATAAATGCCGGCCTTGCCAGCGACGACCACATCCCAGGAACAAATAAAAAAGAGATGAGTTTTAAGGAGGGTCTTAAAGGAGAGGGAGGTTACAGAGGAAGTCCCAGGGATGGGGGCCTAGATAGCTGAAGGCACAGCTCGCAATGGTGAGGCAAAGAGATTTTGAGATGCACAGTAGGCCAGAATTGGGGAACCGTAAAGTTCTCAGAAGGTTGAAAGGCTGGAGAAAATTACAGAGTTAGGGAGGGGCCAGGCCATGAAGAAAATATATTTTTTAATTTGAGGCATTGGGGGACTGCGAGCCAGTATAGGTCAGCGAGCATTGGCTGATGGGTGAGTTTCATTGCGGGATAGGATACGGGAAGCAGCAGAGTTTGGATGAGCTAAGTATTTAGAAGGGTGAGAGGCTGGCCAGGAGACCTTTGGAACTATTAAGTCTGGAGGTGACAAAGGTGTGGATGAGGATTTTGGCAGCAGATCATCTGAGCCAGGAACCGAGATGGGCAACTTTACGGAGGTGGAGGTAGTTTCGATGTGGGTTCGGAAGCACAGTTCTGGGTCAAATAGGATGCTGTGGTTGGGAATAGCTGGTTCAACCTGAGACAGTAGCTGGGAAGGGTAATGGAATCAGTGGAGAGAATATAGAGTTTGTGGAAGGGGACAAGGTGAGAAAGATGGCTTCTGACTTCCTGTTGTTTAACTGGAAGAAATTGCGGGAATACATGTCGGACTAGCAGTGTGACAACACAGGCAGTGGAGGAATGGAGACAGGTGGTGCTAGGTATTGTCAACATACATGTGGAACCTGACCCCATGTTTTTGGATGCTGTCACCATGAGGCAGCTTGTAGAAAAAGAGGAGGCTAAAGATAGATCCTTGGGGGACTTCAGAGGCAATGGTCCGGGGGTGGGATGAGAAGTCATTGCTGGAGATGTTCTGGTATTCCCACAGGGCTGCACAGAGGTGTCAGCCTAGATTATGGGCTCAAGTTGCATGAGGGGAGATAAGAGAGAATATGGTTTCAGGGCTAGGGCAGGGAAAATGTTGGCAGAGGTGTGGCTTGGTGGGCAACAGGAAGACAGTAAGTGGTAGAAGCAGCTGAAGAGATGGCCTCAATGCTGGCGATGAAGGATTCCAGGAGCTCCTCGCACTTGTTGGAGTTGTGGGTGGACAGGGAAGGTAAAAGGGGTTTTAGGAGATTGTTGGTAGTGGAGAAAAGGACTAAGGCTATCTTCGCAGTCCAGGATGATCCTGGAGTAGTAAGCAGTTTTGGCAGAGCACAGCAAGGGCCCCGATAGTGGCTGATGTGATCCAGCAAGATCTGATGATGGATGGTTAAACCAGTTGTAATGAAAAAAAAGGAGATAGAAGTAATGGTCTCATTCCAGAGCAGCAGCCAAAATGCTCACGTGAATAGACAGCGAGCAGATTCAGGTTGCATAGGCATGGCAAAGAGTAGGAGAGACATAGAAACATAGAAACATAGAAAATAGGTGCAGGAGTAGGCCATTCGGCCCTTCGAGCCTGCACCGCCATTCAATGAGTTCATGGCTGAACATGCAACCTCAGTACCCCATTCCTGCTTTCTCGCCATACCCCTTGATCCCCCTAGTAGGAAGGACTATATCTAACTCCTTTTTGAATATATTTAGTGAATTGGCCTCAACAACTTTCTGTGGTAGAGAATTCCACAGGTTCACCACTCTCTGGGTGAAGAAGTTTCTCCTCATCTCGGTCCTAAATGGCTTACCCCTTATCCTTAGACTTTGACCCCTGGTTCTGGACTTCCCCAACATTGGGAACATTCTTCCTACATCTAACCTGTCTAAACCCGTCAGAATTTTAAACGTTTCTATGAGATCCCCTCTCGTTCTTCTGAACTCCAGTGAATACAAGCCTAGTTGATTCAGTCTTTCTTGATATGTCAGTCCCGCCATCCCGGGAATCAGTCTGGTTAACCTTCGCTGCACTCCCTCAATAGCAAAAATGTCCTTCCTCAAGTTAGGAGACCAAAACTGTACACGATACTCCAGGCATATAGGAGAGCTGTGGAAGCTGGGTCATTGAGTAGACTTAAGACAGAGATAGACAGTTTCTTAACCAATAAGGGAATAAGGGGTTATGGGGAGCAGGCAGGGAAGTGGACCTGAGTCCATAATCGGATCAGCCATGATCGTATTTAATGGCGGAGCAGGCTCGAGGGGCCATATGGCCTACTCCTGCTCCTATTTCTTATGTTCTTATGTTCTTATCCTGGTTGTAAACAGAGAGGAGAGAGCCTAAAATGAGAGGTCCTGTGGTGGGATGAAGTTAACTTGTAGATAGGATGGAGTCAGCTTGGAGAATCAATGAACAAATGTCCAGGTTTTGGAGACCATTGTGGGCACTGTCAGACTTCTATCAGAGTTTGCTTGAAAGCAATAAAGAGTGGAAAAACTGCCTATTTTGCCTCTCCCCAACCCAGGGCACTGAGTCTAACTGTAGCTCCCCTATACCCCCAGCCTGAGAACGGCCAGCTGAGCACAGACTGGGAGGTCAAACCTGGGAGCTACCTCTCTGAACGCCCAGTTACTCAATAGATAAGTTTCTTCCATTGTTTTTCTAATGGTGGTGAGGTTGACCTTTAAGCCTCCACTGAGTCGTCTTAAAAAAATAAATCCTATCAACACTTTATTTTTTCTAGTGGTTTTTAAATGCCGCAGGTTCTTTTAAAACAACATTTATATTGGATCACTGTCACAGCTTTACATTGACTAAACATAACACAAGAATAGACCAAGGGTATTATATCGGTTATTTATTTTGGGGAACAGCATGCTCTCTTACAGCATTCCTTACCCAGAAAATAGGCTCCACTTGTTTTTGATGACCTAAGCCCAAAAATTGCCTTTGAACTTTTCTGATGAAATGACTGGAATATCCAGAAATATCTCAGCCTCAAGATATTGGAGCCAGTTCAGTGTAGATTAAACCAACCTATTTTACTACTTTTGTTGAATGGGAAGATCTGAATAGTTCGGCCTATTGACCATGAGTGCATGGTGGACCTTCCATGCAGTACACTCAGACGAAGGAGGCTATAAGGTCATTTCATCCTTTAACAGAGGGCCTGTGCCCTCCCAAGGGGCTCTTTTAAAATAAATACAATGCTCTTGGAATATCTTGGGTGTTTTTCCTGTGAATATTTTCTTTCCATGATTTTCAATCTCAAAATAAGGAAGGATAGCTACACAGGGTATGGGAGCAAGCAAACCACTTTCCAGAAATGATTCTGCACAAATGCTAGTTTGAACAGATATAGGGAGTACTTGTGGAGTCTGGCCCAACGATGGAGTATAATGGAGGGGATGGAATCTAAAAGCAGGGAAGTCTTGTTACAGTTATACAGGGTATTGGTGAGGACACACCTGGAATACTGCGTGCAGTTTTGGTTTCCATATTTACGAAAGGATATACTTGCTTTGGAGGCAGTTCAGAGAAGCTTCACTACGTTGATTCCGGAGATAAGGGGTTTTTCTTATGAGTAGGTTCGGCCTCTACTCATTGGAATTCTGAAGAATGAGAGGTGATCTTATTGAAACATATAAGATTATGAGGGGGCTTGACAGGGTGGATGTAGAGAGGCTGTTTCCACTGATGGGGGAGACTAGAACTAGGGGGCATAATCTTAGAGTAAGGGGCCGCCCATTTAAAACTGGGATGAGGAGACATTTCTTCTCTCAGAGGATTGTAAATCTGTGGAATTCGCTGACTCAGAGAGATATGGAAGCTGGGACATTGAATAAATTTAAGACAGAGATAGACAGTTTCTTATACGATAAGGGAATAAGGGGTTATGGGGAGCGGGCAGGGAAGTGGACCTGAGTCCATGATCGGATCAGCCATGATCGTATTAAATGACGGAGCAGGCTCGAGGGGCCATATGGCCTACTCCTGCTCCTAGTTCTTATGTTCTTATAACAATCCTTTCGATGCCACCAAAAATGGATGAATTACTCATTCACCGCATTGATAGCCATTGGACATTGCTAACAGAGAGTGGCTACTGCAGCTCTCCAAGTCATTGTGATGTTATAAAACACCATATAAATCCAAACATGTCATTTGAAAATGATATACAATATTTTTTTGTAGCTCCATAAATTAAGTTACTGATTTTCTTTCCCACTATAGAATTGCCTGGTGCCGATAACAGTTAAAAATACAGTGGAACCATCGTTATCTGCCAAGGCAGCAACAGTGGAGCGACTCTCCAGAGGGGGATAATAGGTCATCGAAAGGTCCCAAAGCTTAGTCTTGCTTGTATGGTACAGCAAAATCATTGGGATGGCAATGAAGAAAAATATAAATAACAACCTTTGAATGTAATCTTTCTTGGGTTGACTTCTGCTAAACAGGAGGAGATTGGGGCTGGAGGACTGTGGAGTGAGGAGATATCCTGAGCAAGGGGCTGTGCTGTAAAAATTCTGGCAGAAAATAAGGAAGGGGAGGCTCCACTGTGCCATCAATTTTAGGATCTGGAAATCAGAATGTTACTTGAATTTTCTTCTGACCAATACACTTCTATGCTTATGGCTGGAATACCGAGGCTGAATAGCGCTTATCTGCATCCACGTAATAATTTTAAAATATGTGCACGATGTGGGGCGCTGTGTCAAAATAGTGCATCTCCCTCAGGGAGCGGAGTAAGGGTTAACTAACACTGTGTGGGTAAACAAATAGTACACACTAATGCATAACACATGATGAAGTGACATTGGGGAGATGTAAATAAGGAAACACACTCGTTATATTCAGAATGTCGGCGTTACAGGGAGCTGTGCTGGTGATCACATGGTTTTAAATCACCTGATACATGTTTAACACAGCAGTAAATGCACAGCCACCAACTACTCATGGGTTTCCGCTGTGTATTGAAATAAACTTTCAGCTAGAGGTTAATGAAAGCAGAACCCGAAGGACAAAAGAGGAGCCCACGTGAAAGGAAGTGCCAGAAATTGTAAGAGCTGTGCACAAAAGGGTGAAGAAATGCCATGCTGTAGGTTGTTGTTCCATTTCCCCCTTAATTTGTGTTTGAAATGAGATTGGACAACTGACATGGAGGCAGCAAAAGGCAGGATGCAAAGAAATTATTATTTTTTTAATTATTAATTAAGAAGTGTCCTTTTAATTGCTCAAGTCATAAACTCCTCTGTGCAGATGAAGTAATGCTGTAGGATTAAATGAGATTCACTGGGCAGACGGCATCATTAAAATTCTGAGTTCTGAGTAGCCAGCGATCTCACAACCGCACTTTTGAGCCAATCTCATTTAAATCTAGCCTGCATCACTGTGAGTGCTTTCACAGACGGATGGCTGAGGAGCTTCCTGGCTTCTCACGGCAACCAATGGCTACGATCAGGACCTATTTTTCCAGGGGAAATAAAGCTGGCAATGTCGGAAGCTAACTCCTTAGAATGGAAAATGGGGACCTTCTAGGTGAATAAATATTTAGCCTTTGTCTGCTGAGAGAGTCTGGTGTTATCCAAGTTACTTAATAGAAGAGAGGAAGGAACCAAACGTGTTAATGTGATTTTATAAAATTCCTCTGCCTACCAAGCAGTGCTCTCTCCAAACGTAATAATCTGCAGGGTCCCACGCGGGCCGCTCGCAAGCTCTTACATTGAAAATATCGCGCATACGCAGAAATCTAAAGGCACCATCTGCACTGAAATAAACAGGTCATGTAAAACATAGTGCAGCCTGCAGGGAACATTGCTACCAAGGGATAGCTGTGGTTCAGTGGGCAGCACGCTCACCTCTGAGTCAGAAAGTTGTGGGTTCACAGTCCCACTCCAGAGACTTGAGCACAAAAATCTAGGCTGACACTGCAGTGCAATACTGAGGGAGTGCTGCCTGTCAGATTACATAAAAACATAGAGAGCAGGCCATTCGGCCCTTCAAGTCATGCACCACCATTCAATATGATCATGGCTGATTCTCTATCTCAACACCACATTCCTGCTTTTTCCCCATACCCCTTGATGTCTTTTTTATCTAGAAATCTATCTATCTCCTTCTTAAATATATTCAGTGACTTGGCCGCCACAGCCTTCTGTGGTAGAGAATTCCACAGGTTCACCACCCTCTGAGTGAAGAAATTTCTCCTCATCTCAGTCCGAAATTTCCTACCCCGTATCCTGAGACAGTGACCCCTTGTTCTAGCCAGGGGAAACATCCTCCCCGCATCCAGTCTATCCAACCCCGTCAGAATTTTATACGTTTCAATGAAATCCCCTCTCATTGCTGTCTTTCGGATGAGGTGTTAAACCAAGGCCTTGTCTGCTCTCTCAGGTGTACGTAAAAGATCCCATGGCACTATTTCGAAGAACAGCAGGGGTGCTATCCCCAGTGTTCTGGTCAATATTGATCCCACAATCAACATCACAAAGACAGATTATTTGTTTGTGGGAGCTTGCTGTGTGCAAATTGGCTGTCACGTTTCCTACATTACGACAGTGACTGAACTTCATTGGCTGTAAAGCGCTTTGGGGTGTCCTGAGGTCGTGAAATGTCTTTCTTTTTTTACCAGTTTAACCTGTTTAAAATAAACAGTTTAATAAATAACAGGCAAAGAACTTCCATACAAACATGTGTCCTTGGGAAACATGATTTCAACAGCACAGATTTTAATTTTACACATTACAAACAACTTTTCTTTTGCCGATAAGATTGCTGCCTAATAGCCCTATCAATCCCACTGTTGAAGATGAAGGCAGTAGCAATGTACATTTCTGCTAATTTTACAAATACAGATCATTGACTTGTTTATTTGTTCTGGTAATATACCCTGGGAATGATACTGAAAAAAAAAATCTCTTCACAGGCCACCTGCTTATCCTGATATGTTTAGATTACAATTTCTTGTGTTTGTCATGTATGTTCAGGCTGTCATCTATGTGAGGACTGTCATGTCTCCCTGTCAATTTGCTTCTTCCTGTTGGCCAAGTGTCTGTATATTCTTATTTTTTGGTACCCTGTATTTATCAATCATATTGCATGAAACAATTCTTCCTAATTTCACATTCCCTAGCCAACCACATTCGAGGGAAAAAATATTTGAAACAGCCGACATGACAGTTCCTCTACTCCCGCTCCCCCCTCAAGTAAAAGATAAACATAAAATATACACATAAATCATTAACATACCCATTAACTCAGCTCCAATTCCTCTGTCCTTATAACTTCCTGAACTTCGAGTACAGCCTTCTCCCCCATACCTAACGATCTCCACACAATCACCGAGTGTTCCACATTCAGAGACCCCAACGTAAACCGCCAAAATGCGTGTTCACGGGAAAGACTACATTTCCTATGAACTATTGCATAGCTGGGGCTCAAACCAATAAAAAATACACTTCCTTTTTCATGTAGCACAGACTCCCTTGGACATGCGTGCACAGCGATTCTGTCTCCAGTGAATAAGCTGCTGACTTAATTTCAGTCATGCTGCCACCTGGTGGTCAGAGAGACAAACATATGGGGATAAATTTGCATCCTCACCATCTGGGTGATCACCTGGTGGGACAGAACCTCTATAAAACCTGTCTTGATTTGCATTCCGTGATTGCCTGCAAATCCCCTGGGAGGATAGACGCACCAACATCAGTGTTCTCGCTCAGGCATCGAAGCGCTGACCACACTTGGCCAGCTCCGTTGGGCGGGCCACATCGTCCGCATGCCCGATATGAGACTCCCTAAGCAAGTGCTCTACTCAGAACTCATACACGGCAAGCGAGCCCCAGGTGGGCAGAGGAAACATTTCAAGGACACCCCCTAAAGCCTCCTTAATAAAGTGCAACATCCCCACCGACACCTGGGAATTCCTGGCCAAAGATCGTCCAAAGTGGAGGATGAGCATCCGGGAGGGCGCTGAGCACCTCGAGTCTCGTCGCCGAGAGCATGCAGAAATCAAGCACAGGCAGAGGAAGGAGCGTGCGGCAAACCAGACTCCCCACCCACCCTTTCCTTCAACAACTGTCTGTCCCACCTGCGACAGAGATTGTAATTCCCGTATTGGACTGTACAGTCACATGAGAACTCACTATTGGAGTGGAAGCAAGTCTTCCTCGATTTCGAGGGACTACCTATGATGACTATGATGATGATAAAGATGAAAATTTGCCCCATAGTGTAGAGGGAAGGGAAAGGTATAGATCCAATTGAGGGTGGACGGGAGAGGGCGAGAGAGCTAAAGATACAGTGGCGATTTTGGTGTGGAGGGCAGATAAGGGGCAGGGCATCTCCTCCGTTTGCCTCATATCGTTTGTAGGAGACCCGATTGATCTTGGTTGTTATAGCCACATTTAAATAGAAACGGTGAGCTATCAGTGAGCTGCTTATAGTGAAGGTGGAAAATCTGGCAGGACAAATGCCCAACATTGGCATACAGCTGGACCTTAACCGAAATAGTGGGAGTTAAATAGAGTGACAGAGTTCAGTAGCGGAGAAGTTTTATGAGCACACACACCAGCAAGGAGATGGACTTTTGAAAGCCTTTAAGGCTCAGAACTCTCAAGAGATTGAAGAAAACACATACCAGACCTGCTTCCAGCTTTTCCTGACTGCATCTAAGGGTCCGTTTAAATGGTGCTTTAATGGCCTCCTCCTGACCTGTACCGCCCATGGTCTGTCGGCAGGTTAAGAAAGTAACGCTGCAGTGCTGATTGACACAAAACTGGCATTGGGGTTCCTGACAACATCGGTTAACTCCTGCTTGAATATTTTAATTATTCTCCCACCTGATTCCATTTACAGTTGTAAAGGGCGGGGAAGTGAGACACAAATTGGCCCCACTTTCTTGGGGACTTGATCGGGGATTAAACAAACAGTGCTGGTATGTAGAGAGAAGAAGAATGCACTATTTTGAGGGGGGGGGGGTCAAAAAGAGAGGAGATACCATGTTGTGGGAGATAGATAGAGAAAAACTGCTTGCAGGTGGGAGAAGATGGAAGAAAAGAATAGAGCTGAACAAGCCAGAGATGTTTCAGTATTATATCTTGACCCGAAGACCCAAAACTGAGGCTGAGCTATTCTAAGTAAACAAAACATGTAACAAACACCAATTTCTGTTGGAGAAGTCTGGAACAATGAAATTTACGTGTAACATTTATCCTCATTCTCAGTGTAATGGCTCTGTGAACTAGCGAGCATGTGGTGGCAAGAGGCTGCAAAGGGGATGTAATTGGAACGGAGCAAATGTTAATGTTTCAATAGCTGCACCCTTTTAGTCTCTCTACCAATTGTTCGATGGCTACCGAAGTGTTCTGATCAAGTGATCCCTCATATGATTCAGCTCGCATTCAAATCAAGGACATACCATAAATTCACTGGTGCATGAATTTGTGAAATCTACCCTATAGTTTTTGAATACCAAACTTAAGCCGAGCCCAGCACAGGAACGTAGCAAGAGGAGCAGTTCAGGCCTTTTTTTGGCTTGGCTAGATCCAGTAAAGAGCACATCAGTTTGAAGTGAAAGTGCTGATTTTGAAATATATTATGTATAGATTAATTACCTGTTAAGAAATATGGAAGCATTCTTGTCCCCAAATTAAAAAATCTAACCAGGTTGACAATTCTTCATGTTAATTGAAGAAATTTGTAGACCTTAGTCCTGAAATTGTGAGTTTCTGTATCCAGACGATGGGATTCTCACAATTTCAGGGCTAAAGCATATATTAAAATTAATGGCCAGAAGATTGGGAATGCTGTGAATCAAGTAAACTGATCCCCATGTTTAATCCCCCAATTTCTGCTTCCGTTGAGCGAGACTGCACACTGGGAGCAGGCCTCAAAATGTTCAGGACTGTAATTTCCACCTCACAGTATATAAATGTTACCGTTCATAGTTACAGATGTGAAGAGAAAAATATTTTGCCTCACTGGGAAATAGGTATATTATAATCAAATTAAAGATGGAAATCTTAATACAGTGATTAATTCTGGCAGAGTCAAGAAAAACACTAACCTTTCCTGAAGACTGAATGCCTTTGATCATGGCAAGACACACCATAAGCCAGGCTATGAACAGGCAGATAGTCATCTTCCAGTTCAGACCGCCACTCTCGGAGATGGAGTTAGATATATCCAGCGCTTCTCTGTACCAGAAATAGGTAGTGGCAGAGCTTTTTACACATTCAGGCACAACGACTGAAACAAAGAGAAAGATCACATTGTTTGCATCACTTAACACACAATGGCATCTCGCATAACGACGGGGCACTGCTGTTGTATACTCACAGGTCTTGGTACCATTTTTCTCCAAGGGACACTGATCCCAAGGCAGTGGATGCTGAAAGGACTTGGACAAGTAAAAGAAGCTCCAGCCAATAATGACATTGTAGTACAGAGCGACAAAGAAGCACACCTACAATCAAAACACCAAGATGTATTTTACAATCCTTTCATTCTGTTCAATATAAGATACCCCGCCGATTTTTTTCTTATTAATGTTTTGTAAATTTTCCATATCATTTAGAACAATTATAATCTGCAAATTATGCTGTGCAATATTATTATCCAAATACTCAATGTAGACATATCAAATTCCTTTTACTGCAGAGTTGACGCCTGTTAAAGGAGAGATTTGAGATGAATGCATAAAATTAAAGCATTCTACAGTTTTCCAATTTTCTATATCGAATAAATTTCCTGTGCCTGTCGAGTTTGTCATTAAAGTCATGACCATCAAACCGTCGGGTTTGTTATCTACAATGTGACTTTCAATGGATTAAAAGAAATCACATTAGTAGTCTATTCCACGCTTTTAATTATTAGTCACGAATAAAAAAAGGGCAGCAATTTTATTCCAGTCTGATCTGAGCTCCATGTATTTAAGTGCAGAAAAACAATAAGCACTCTGCATTTTTTTTTGCATAGCTGCCCCTTTTTAATATGCAGCATTTTAATGAAACGGGAGACCATTGAATAAATCAGTGGGAGTGTGAAAGTAAAGCTGGGTTGTGTCAAAGTGGGAGGAAGTTGGTGCTCTGCATTGTGTACATGACGGGCAACTGAGAGGCTGAAGTAGCAATGCAGCTTCAACAGGAACGTGCATCCTGGTACATGCATTTATATGCATCTCATGTATTTCTAAAGGTTTTGGGACACATTCATCTCACTTCCTGTGTTACGTTGTTACAGATACAAAGTTTTGTTTCACACTTGAAAAATAAAGCCAATTATTGTAAAGTACAGAGCATCTTCCCCACCAATGGAAAATATTTTCTAATTGATTTCAGGAGTCGCAGTTTAAAAAGTATAGAAAAACTAAAACCAATCTAGCTTGTAATTGGCCTAAAGATGTCTCTCAGTTTCTAATTGACCAAGAAGGTACAGCAATGACATCTTTTTGCCTCAAAGGCCCTCGATATTTTCTCGAGGCTGGGAGGAGAGTGGGGGCCGGTTGGATTTTTGGAAGAGAAACTTGGAAGTGTGAGTTTCCCGGCCGTCCGGCAGAAATTAACCGCAGGACGTCATTTAAAATTGTTCAATAGCCCTCCCACCTTAATGTTGGCCAGATTCGGAGGCTGGCTGCCTGTTGGGCGGGAAAGCTGCCGGGGTGCGAATGACATGTTCGCCCGACATCGCTGGGGTGTTGGGCCAGACCAGACAACGTAGCAAGGGTGGGGGGGCAAATCATGCCTCGTGTGGGGCTCGGACATTGGGGGTCGAATCAGATATCGCTTGGGGATCGGCCGGTCATGGAGGTAAGCTTGTTGGGCCTGGGGGAAGCACTCTTGCTCATCTTGACCCAAAAGACACTTGCCTCATGGTTCCAGCGCTTCTCGCCTCCTTTTATCTGTCGGATTTCCTGTGGCCCAGGATTCCTGGCCTCCGTGTTCAAACTTACAATCCAAATAAAATAAGAACATAAGAACATAAGAAATAGGAGCAGGAGTAGGCCAAACGGCCCCTCGAGCCTGCTCTGCCATTTAATAAGATCATGGCTGATCCGATCATGGACTCAGGTCCACTTCCCCGCCCGCTCTCCATAACCCCTTATTCCCTTATCGTTTAAGAAAGTGTCTATTTATGTCTTAAATTTATTCAATATCCCAGCTTCCACAGCTCTCTGAGGCAGCGAATTCCACAGATTCACAACCCTTTGAAAGAAGAAATTTCTCCTCATCTTAGTTTTAAATGGGCGGCCCCTTATTCTAAGATCGTGCCCTCCAGTTCTAGTCTCCACCACCAGTGGAAAATAGAGGCATACAGCCTCCTGAAAAGATTTCAGTGACCCACGCTCCAACACGCCTCCATTAAAACCAGAAGTGGGAGGATTGGGGTAGGGTTTGAGAATTTAAAAATGTTTTACCTTGCACCCACCCTTGGGGGTTAAAATTCCCCCCCTAAGTTACCCACAGATGCACTTCAGCAATGGAAAAATACTGTATGTTGCACAGTATAATGCTCCTGTCCTTTAAAATAATGTAACCGCCAATACCATGGGACGTGTATTTCCCAAGGTACTGCTGAGATTCAGAGAGTACGCAATTTAACACCACTGAATGTAAAATGTATCCTGATCACTGATTTATGGCGATTGAATCAGTCAAACTGCATTTTTATTGCACTCTGTTATAGGAAATTTGGTGGTATTTTCTGGTTTGAATGGATATATCCATATGTTCATGAAATTGTAAATTAGTGGGTCTTGATCATTGTATGTTCATTTAACTATTTTATGCCTTAATTTTTTTAAACCCAGGATATATAGGAAGATGGTAAAGTATTCCAGATTATAGATAGGTTCTGGAGTCTGGGGCTCCTGGGAGCATGAGAGGATCAAAGGGTTGTTGAGTTTTGGGAGTATTTCGGAGAGGGGGTACTTGGGTCTGTGAGCAGTAAGAGTGAGGGTCTGAATGTATGGGAGTTGTAAAATGGGAATCTCGAAGTAGTGGGATGGTGATGCTAAGGTGTGGCTGTGTTGAGAGGATGGTATTGGTGTCTAGGAACATTGTAATTGGCATAAGAAGGGGATCCCGGGGTCTAGTAAAATTGGGAGTGAAATTCCCAGAAGTGGGAATAGGAGCATTGACAGGGATGTCACATGTCACAGGGGATGAGAGTACTGGTGGGTTTCCAGGGTCTGGGAGCAATGGGAGATGTATGGTGACTTCATGCCAGCAAATAAAGTGCAACATCCCCACCGACAACTGGGAGTCCCTGGCCAAAGACCGCCCTAAGTGGAGGAAGTGCATCCGGGAGGGCACTAAGCACCTCGAGTCTCATCGCCGAGAGCATGCAGAAACCAGGCGCAGACAACGGAAGGAGCATGCGGCAAATCAGTCCCACCCTCCCTTACCCTCAACGACTATCTGTCCCACTTGTGACAGGGACTGTGGTTCTTGTATTGGACTGTTCAGATATCTAAGGACTCATTTTAAGAGTGGAAGCAAGTCTTCCTCGATTCCGAGGGACTGCCTATGATGGTGAAATATAGTACAAGTGCATACAGTCAGCAAATACAGTATATAAGCTCTAAGCTTTCAACTCAGTGCCAAGAAAACATTTTGTGGCAACCTGTCCCTGTTCACAGAAAGGCCCTATGGCCATGTTCCCGGATATGACCTGGATACCTGCTTGAAGTTCTTTAAAGCTCTTAAGATGCTTTTAGAAGTTTAATAAAAATGCTGCAATGCCTTGAAGAAGTTAGTGCTGGCTCCCAGTCCACAGCTCAGAATGTGTCAATCTGCCCTTCCTTGGAATGGCAGCAGGGAGAGGAGTCAACCACTGGCCTTTAGGTGGGGCAGATTGGAAGCAGAGAGATGGCATCAATTCCCAGGGGGAGTTACGAACAGGGAGGAGAGAAAGCAAGGTTTCAAATCAACGGCCTGATCTTCAAATGCCTCGGGTAAATGGAGCTGTTGAAAACAGTGCAACCTGAATCTTGAAGATGCATGATGGTAGCTCGGGGGACCGGGGTTCAACTGAGTCACATGGGAAAAATCAACCAATGACGGGTAACTAGAAGAGATACAGCTATAAATAGAAAGCTTAACAAGAAAGCTTGAGAGTTATTGTGCTGTGCCTTTTGTTCCTAACATTTCCCATGTGTCACCTTTGGTACAGTCAGTGATAATTCTCATAATGGTGCTGCAAAGTATGTAAATAAAGTCAGTGATGAATGTCGAACTCAAGTTCGTTTTTGATATCATTATGTAACAATCCTGACCAACTAAAGAGTGGGAAGGTGGAGTTCTGGCTCTTCCCATCCGGGGGAAGAAAAGGAAGAATTAGATAAATAAGCTGAGAAGGTTCTGCAGAGAGGAATGGTGAAGTGCTGCTGCAGTTACCATGGTTACCAGTTACGATTAAGTAGACTCTGCTCTATATACAACACTGTGCTTAAAGCTTTCACTGAAAGAAGTTGTTATGAAGCATGCTCACAATAGGCACCGTTTCATATAACAGAGTTAAAACGTGTGCTCTGGTTTTTGCTCCAAGGTTTTTCTCCCCCCAAAAATCAAATTAGCAAAACGGAGAGCGATATTTTTAATACTAACTTTGAGAGAGTAGCAGCACTTGAAATAACTAGTGGTCTTTGGCCAAACAGACATAGTGTGCGGAATTTTTACTCGGGGGCAGATAGGGCGCTACAGGGCTGGAACCCGGGAGAACGGGTTTCCCGTTTAACGGCAGGGCCTCGTTTCAATTCTTTTTCTTTGTTTCCCGCCTGCAACCAGCCAGCTGTTGGGCGGGTAGGCCTAGGGAGTAGGTTCGATCACATGGGGAGGGGGGGGGGGGACTAGGTCAGAGGTCGGGGGGGGGCTCGTTGTAAGGGGCGGTGATGGGTGGGGGTTTGATCGCAGGGTGGGGAACAGAGAGTGTTCGCCCGGCAAAAACGCTGAGCCCAGCAGGTAAGTGGAAAGGCCTTCCTTTAGCTGTGGGTTCCCCATGGCCCAGGAAACCCAGCTGCCCACATTTAAATTTAAAATGGAGCTTCAAACTGAGGCACGCGGCCTCATTATAATATTTAAAGTGCTAACCCGCCGCCTAGGAACGGGTTGGCTGCCCGCTCCCCATCCCACCTCCGTTAAAACCGGAAGGAGGTGGGTTGGTGTCGGGATTAAGATTTTTAACACTTTAACATCCCACCAGACCCCAACCTACCTGTTTTTTGGGGTTATAATTCCCCCAATGAGGCTGATTCACCCGTCAAGCATTCTTAATATGGGACAGAACTTGTAGAGAGTACTGGTTGAGGAGTCATGGCCCCTGATTTTCTATTTGTACATTTGCATTGGTGTATTAGTTCTTGTCGCTGGTTAGGTTTGATTTCTTGAGGTGCAAGACGGTAAAACTCAGTTTCCTCTAAACAGTCTTACTTCCAGCTGCTACTTCATCGCAGCAACAGGAGTTGCAGTGAGTGAACACTGCATTTCCTATTAGGATAGCTGCTGACGGAAGCCCAAAGCTGTACTGAGATTTTATACTGATTGCTCAAACAGCCTGACCTCCACTTGACTGAAAGCAATCACCTCCGTGCACTTTTGACCAATTTTTGCACAAAGAGCTCGGCACAAAATCAGAGCTTATAATTTATACGTACAGTTAGTTTCAATTATAGTTGTGGCTGATCTGTAATTTTCTAATCACTGTAAGCAACCCTGGATATTTTTGTTCCTTCTAAAGAACTCAAAGGTGCGAGACAATACAAGAACGATGCAGTGCCTGACTTCTCCGTACTGCTGAGTACTCCAATATATGATGGTATGACATAAATCATCGTGGCATGAATCATTCCTTTCATTTGTGGAAGAATGCTCATATGATTGGATCAGGAAGAAATGACTTTTTCTGTCCTTTTACAGAAGAAATGGGGGAAAAGATCAAAGTATTTCCTCAGGCATTGTGAACTTGCATAGACAAAACCAAACATCATGTAAAAAAAAATTCAACGTACAACGCAGCTTGAAAATCCGATTCCTCCCAGTCTTGGGCTGATGTAATTCCACACACCAATACTGCCTCGTCTGATTCGTTGACCGACTGCAAGCTCCAGGAAAAACAGTGGGATCCCAATAATGAGCAGCAAAATCAAATACGGCACAAGGTAGGCACCTGAAGAAGAGACAACATGGTTTTACAACCTGCCATCACCGTCTCATATCAAATCTTTGCGCAACTCTATCTTAGCCGATATTTCACTTAGTATAAAGTCTCGATGATTTGTAACATATTTTTGAGAAACACATTAAATTTTGATTCATCAATTTTGTGACATAAATTAAGATCAGATTTTCATACTTTTCTTTCACGTAGATAGATGTGTTTAAGAACCATTGAACTTAAAACACACCTCTTCAAACTGACATACATTAATTCGTCTGCTTTTCTTTAACTGTGTACATAACATTTCATAAATGTGCAAGCAAGCCTTATAGTTCAAAGCAGAGAATGGAGTCATTATGAAATGTCCGTGTCACTATAGGATAAGTGAGGTTCATGATACACTTCTTAGGCATAGTTGTGATCACAAAAACTCCAGGTCCAATTAAATTATTAGACATCGCTGCACATAAAATTGAGATTGGAATGCAGATGTTAATCCTAAAACTAATTATGCTTAATTATAAGATAAAGCAGCAAGTTTTCTAAATTTCAAACACAGCGCCCAGTGGTCACAGTAATCACAAGGTTTTGAAAACTACAAAGAATTATTTTATATAAACTAAATCTTCTCTCCATTAAGGAGAGCACAATTTTATTGCCCAATGTGTTTAGCAGCTCTAAGATTGACTATATTGGTGGTTGTACACTTACCTCCACCATTTTTTTGACATAAGTATGGGAATCTCCATACATTGCCTAAACCAACAGAGAATCCAACCTGTGCCAGAATGTACTGAAGTTTGCTATTCCAGGCAGGCCTTTCATCTTCAGTATCAGATCCTTCTTCAATGTCCACATCTTTGTCAGTCTGGGAATCATCGACATATAACGCACTCTTCTTAAACTGATCGTCATTCATGTCCTCATTGGAAAGAAGATCCTTGACAGACTCTGTGACATCCTCGTCCAGTTCCCTCTTCGCAACTTTGCTGTTTTTAGGCATTGGAAACACTAGTTCACAGATTCTGTACCACTCTACAAAAGTCTAGCAGCAATACTTTCAGTCAAATGTAACTCGATGTCAAGCAGGTGAGGGAGGAGCCCAACTGACAAACAGTTACTGACGGCCCGAGGTGGATTCTTAGTGAGTCTGAAAGAGTACTCTGTACTTCAAAATCTGCTGGAGGAAAACAGTTACATTTTGGTCACCAGAACAACAAATATTAGAAGCAGCAGTTGATCAAACATTTCAAAGACAACTTTTGTTCTTCATATTATTCTTGAAGGTCGGTTGCAAAGCCACAGCTTGCATTTGTGTAACACACCACACCTCGCATAATGTTTCAGCTGCTTAATCAGAAGAAAAAGGACATCATGCAGGGGAAGGAGAAATGAAGGCGATGGACCAAAAGCATGGTCAAAAAGTTTAAAGGACCATTTGAGGGCACGGGGGTTGGAGAGAGTTCCAGAGGGAAAGGGTGTAATGACTGAAGGGTCTGTCCCAAATGGCAGAGTGGGGCAAAGGAGTCGGAGGAGTGAAAGGTGCACGCTGGGACACATAATTGGTGGGGGTATTACTCAGCTTGAGAGGTGTAAGTTCATGGAGGGATTTGAAGATCAGGCCAAGGTCCTTGAAATTAATATACTGGGGTTTAGTGAGCCAGGTGAGTTTGATGGGGATGGGTGTAATATCAGTAAGAGGACATTAGCCACCAAGATGTCTGGATTAGTTGGAGTTTGTGAATCATCAAAAAGGCAAGGCCAGCCAGGGGGTAGTTGAGCAGTTGATTCTTGATGCAATGAAGGTGGACAAAATCCCGAAATGGAAAAGTGCAGTCTAAAAAATAGTAAATATTTCATTGGTAATCTGTTCCTGTTCTGTTTGTGCATAATGAGTGTGGTTCCTTGGGGAAAGCAGCTGATCAATACAACTTTTGAATTACTTAGATTAAAACAGCTTTGTTGGAGCTATCCCCAATCATAGAACATCACATCTGCTTTACTTGCACTAAAAGACTGTGTGGTGAAAGAATATATAATATATAATATTGGGCAATATAACTGTTGTCGTCTCAGCAATTCTTGCATTAAGAGCCGAGAGATGACAAACCTCAGAGCAAGTTGTTGTTTGTAGTCACCGAAAGTAATTGGTAAGAAATAAAGGGCATAAAATAGCCGTATATCCAACATTGCAGGAGTAACACAATTCTGAGCCAACAAGTACAAAGGTCAAGCATAACAGTCTTGCAGAATTCATAAATTACCTTCTTAGAACTGTTCTCTGCCAGGAACTTGCGGTTTCAAGTTCTGTGCAAGAAATGCAGAACACAAGTAAGCAACATATGACATTTGAAGAATGAGATTATAATAGTAAATCCATTAAGTCGAAGAAACTTTCACGAGGTAGAATAATGGAGGCTTCTTTTGCCAAGACACTTCTGTCCTTTGTTGTAAAAGTAACCAGATACGGACTAAGGGCTGGATTTTTGGTCTTCTGCCGCCCCTGTTAGCACCCCGGAGGGGCGGCAATGACGGCAGTAAGCGCTTGCGGGCAGGCGGCCAGTTTCCAGCGCCCTGCCAGGACATTTGGTGTCGGTTTCGGTGGGGCACGGAGCATTACCGCCTGGATGTGGCGAGCCGTTGTGCAATGCCCCTGGTTGCGAGACGGGCTCGATATTTGGATCATGACCGACCCGTAGTGCTGCGTAGCGCCCCCTGCTGGGAACGCCTGTGAAAGCTGGCATTCCAAGCTGCAGCAGAAGCAGTGAGGTAAGTGATATAAGTGTGATTGTTTTTTTTTGCGATTTATATGTGGTGGCGTGAGTTATTTATTGGGAATGTTTTTGGTGGGTTTTCTTCAGGTTTCCCCTCCCCCCACCCCCTCCCCGAGGCCTCCCTTAGGGAACTCCAAGGCCGGCTGTTTAACTCGGGATTTTCACTTGCTCAGCCGGCCTAGGGCCCTAAAAGAGGTCTGCAACGCCTCCTTTAGGGCTCCGCTCCAAACTCAGGGCCCAGCTGATAGATTTTGTGGCGGCAGACGCAATCCATTTGCCGGCGCAAAATTTACTGCTCCACCCGAATTAATGCCACAACAGAGGCATGATAGAATTTCCACCCCAATCTCCCCAAAGTAATGCAAATGGTTTTGAAACAGAGGTAAATTTTCCTGCAGAGCAAAAATCTTTACTGTGGCAGTAAAATAATTAATTTTGCTGATAGAAAAGCTTTACACTTCATTGACAGTCAGTTAATGTTGTGCCTCGTGCTCCTGATAAACGGAAAACAGTTTTTCATTTTTGAGCTGTACCTGCCCAATATTGCACAAGAAACTGGCATTCTTTACCTATCTAGCCAGTTTGCCAGGAGTGACGGATAAAGTATTTTTTTTAAATTAAGCCCAAAC
Organism: Pristiophorus japonicus; assembly: GCF_044704955.1. Lineage (NCBI taxonomy): Eukaryota > Metazoa > Chordata > Chondrichthyes > Pristiophoridae > Pristiophorus > Pristiophorus japonicus. The sequence continues at coordinate 17,984,016 of NC_091991.1, forward strand.
AAGCTGGTTTAAAAGAGTCACACTGTACAGAGGCAGGAAGTTTTGCATTCCATCGAATGCTCCCTCATCTGTGTAACTACTGGGTGAACTCAGTTCCACTGAAGCATAATTAGCGTATTGAAAATTATAAGAAGGTATTTGGGATTGAATTCAGATGAATTTGATGGGTAGATATTCTCATTTGAATTCATGTCTGATTTCTTAATTTATTTTCTGTTGGAACTAATGTTAGACAGTCAACACTAAATGTGCATATTGAAGAGCTGTGATCATTAAAAATGCGGTACAATTTTTCTGTAAAAATGATACTATTGAATAAACTAAAATAAATTGTTTATAGAATGCACAGCCCTAGAAGGCCATCAATGGAGGTTCAATTGACATTGCTAAAAGGGAAATAGATACTTACTTGGGAAGGGTATTAAAGTATACGGAGAAAGGTTGGGGAATTGCATTTTCGGAGAATTGCGCCAGGCGCAAACAATTTCAAACTTTTTTAAAATCCGCTGTTTGCACTCCCAGAAAGAAGTGGAGCACTAAATCAAGTGCTCCACCACCTTCTCGGAGTGCAACGGCATCGGGCGGGGGGGGGCGGAGACTTCAGCAGGCATGCTCACTGGGCCGTGCAGCGCTGCCACGTTCAAAGGCTCCTTCCCTCCCTTAAAGGGAAGGGCCATCACTTCGGGCTCTGCAATATAAAAGGCACCTACCTGGACCACCAAGGCAGCGGCGATCCCGCGGAGTCGGCCCTGCACTCTGCCGGAGTGCCGGGCTAAATGATCGCGGGCAGGAACCTGTGCAAAAAACGACAGTAAGAAAGCTACGCTTTTTGTTTACTTACCTCGGCCACCTCGCCTTTAACCAAAGCCCCTGTAGTGGCCGTCGCCCGATGCAAGCCTCCTGCAGCTGTCGGTGCTTTCACTCGGCGCTGCTGCAGGCGGCGGAAGTCAATTTCGGGTCCGGGGTGCTACCAGAACGATGCACATGGCGATGACATCATGATCTCCAGGCGCAAGACATCGGAGTGCAACACTGTTGTCATGCTGCAAAAGTCCCGCCGAATACGGCGGAGTCAATGTCAGAGCTGCACCCATTTGTGCCCCGTTAACACCCCCAATGGATGGCGCATAGACACACAATTTCTCACCCTCAAAGAGCTCCCAAACCTAACAAAATGGTAGGTTAGGCTCAATATGCTGAATGCCCTAATCCTGTTCCTTTGCCCCTACATTTCATTATGGTGCAAAAACATTATTTTAGTATTCAAAGCATTTGCTTTTGAAGCACTAGTGGTATTTTGGTATCCAATCTGAACAAAATATTTGTTTATTTAGAAGTTTGTACAGAAAGTGGTTATGTGATGAGATTATAAATCTAGACAAATATTTGCAACTAATAACAATACTTAAATTATTTTTAAACCATGTATTTCCATAAATGCACCTCAAACTCAAGTTTAAACAACTAACTTCTGCAGCATATGGAGTTCAGGACTGGAACATCGGGTCCTTCATTGAAATATCTGTGAACTCTCGTGGAAGCAAGTCATCCTCGTTCGAGAGACCACCTATGATGATGACTAGTCTGTGCATACTGCAATTCCCCTGCACAGGAGTAAACTCTAGGCCCCCCTCTTCCAGCAGTTAACATTTAAATGAGAGGACAGGTGGGAGTGCACACTTTCCAAATCTATCCAGGTGAGTTTCAAAAGTATCCAGGAAATTCAACAGACTCCTGATCACTTTGAAAACCAGCTTTGACACTGTTCTAGAGCTATACTATATGTGACATCAACCCCAAGTGGTGTGAGACTGCTTTCTCCAGGGATTCTCATAGCACTTGTCTCCAGAATCAGGCCAGGCCATAATTAAAGATTTATACTGTAACTTCAGAGTTGTTGTGGAAATTGTTTTGCAGCAACTCCAAAGTGCATTAAAAGTTTCAAAATCAAATCACTTATGGATCTAGTCAGATCGACGACCTTCCATTGCTTACCTCCCTTCTAGTTCAGCTACGGCAAGAGTCAACAATGGAAACTAATACCTTAGTCTATTATCCCAACTAGCTTCTGTATTCTTAAGACACAAGTATTTTTCCTCAACAAAAACACAAGATATTTTAAGCAACCTCTGAGGCTTAAACTTCTACTTCTTCACATATTTCCCATAAAACATATTAATTTAATAATATATTTGGGACTTCCGGTGCTGTTAGTATGTACCTTAATCCACTCATTCGTTTGCAATAACCAATCTTTCACTTGGGAGTACAAAAGTCAGAAACTCACAGAAAATTTGACACATGTCAATTATTTCTATGTATAAATATCATCATGGGGTAAGTGAAGCTATTTTGGTCACCAACAAAATGAAGGTCTAAGCCGCCTCCACACCTTCAAAGACACTTTCAGATACAATGAATGGCCTTCGAAGAAGAAGTGCGCCCTACTGATTCTGGCAGCGAAGCTGTCAGGTACTGTTCCATGAATATTAAAAAGAGTTACTTCTTGTGTTGAAGACAATCAAACTATTGGTAATAGATGCTGTGCGTTTTGGAATAAAAAATAATAATTCAGTATTATGTCCTTTGCATCGGCTTCACATGGAAAATACCAACCAAAAGTATATTTTTTCCATTTTGTTAACTTTTCTCTAAATTGTGGTTAAAAATGGATGTTGACATTTATCAGAGCTTGCTATCAACTTCTTGAATATAACTACAGAAAACTGAATTGGTGTCCTGCTACTGTCGCCAAAGCTGGGTGACCTATGTGCAATTCCTTCTTTATCGTAAACGTATTGGGACATATAAATATGTTTAAGGCACTATATAAATGAGTTGTTATTGTTGTAATTGCCCTCCTGCATATATATTTCCCTTATTTGTGATACCTAACTAACTCCCCATGATCGTCATGGCCTTCAGCCAGGAAAATAGGAGTAAACTATGCAGATACCACTCCGCGTCAGCTAACAAGAGGCCTTAGGGCGGATACAGAAGAGATTTACCAGAATGCTACCAGGAATGAGGGACTTCAGTTACATCGAGAAGTTAGGATTGTTTTCCTTAAAGCAGAGAAGGTTAAGGGGAGATTTGATAGAGGTGTTCAAAACTTTGAGGGGTTTTGGTCGGAGTAGATGTGTAGAAACAGTTTCTGCTGGCAGTAGCTTCAATAACCAAAGAATGCAGATTTAAGATAATTGGCAGAAAATCCGGGGGAGAAGTTATGAGAATTTGTTTTAATGCAGCGAGTTGTTATGATCTGGAATGCACTGCCTGAAAAGCTGTTGGAAGCAAATTCAATCACAAATTTCAAAAGGGAATTGGATATACACTTGAAAAGGAGAAATTTGCAAGACTATGGTGAACCAGCAGGGGAGTGGGACTAATTGGATAGCTCTTTCAAAAAGCCGGAATACGATGGTCAGGTCAGCCTCCTCCTGTGCTGTATAATTCTATGAATGGTGATCCAGCACTTTTGTACAATCTGAATACAAATGGTAACATCCTTCAAACAGTTCACCTGGAGGAAAGGCTCCTTCACTAATTCATCTAACAATAGCATGAATCAATTTATAAAGAGCAGGGATATGATTTGGGTACAAATGCACAGAAACCCACCCTCACCCATCAGAAATGTCAATAAAATAGAACTTTGTGAGGCAGAAACAACACCAGAATATTGGAATTATTTGTAATGGTTCTGGAACGTTCCCCATGATAGGCACCAAAATCTCCAGCAACATTAGGCCGAAACAACTGACTTTATTTTTAGGTAGAGTTCATTTCCAAATAATGTATAATTTATGCAAAGATTTGATGAATTCTGGCATGTTAAGGTCAGGATATACATACTGGGGAGGGTTAATTGATCTGCAGCAGTCATTTAACCATATTTATTATCTGTATGGTTTCAAATTCCTAAAATTATTTGCAAATCTGTGTTCGAAGCAAAGGGTTGTGTCAATATGTTTGGCAGGATTCTTAATGGTGGTGATTATTTATGGCAAGCAAGCAACTAATGTCTTGAATAAATTCACTCGTCTTTGTAAACTTAACTGCACCAGTGTTATTAAGATGAACTGGGCATATTACATGTATTAGTAATGTGCAACTTCAAAATGGTCAATAACTACCATACGACTATCAAATCCTCTTTCCTATTAGGTAAATTATTTAAATCTCAATGATTTGCGGTAGTCTCACAATGATAAATTGGGACGCCGCTTCTCACGTCTGAAAACTTGCTGACACACCAAACCAGTTGAACCGAGTATCACAACATTCAAGGTTAATATTTTAGAACTAAACGGGACGGGACGCTGACCATTGGAGGAGGTGGTTTGCAGCTTTAAAGTGGAAAATTACAGTTTACTGTTTTCAGCCTGTCGCTTATTTAACCAGAAATCAATGTTCATAACATCAAGAAATGTGATGCCATTATTTCAGATGAAACCTTTTTTTTAACATCTGCTGCATCTCCAAAGAGAGATCAAACAGATGTCACGCCACTATCCCTCAAGCTGTCCCCACCAAATCAATAACCCTGACATTGCAATCCTATTTAAAGCCAGGCAGCCCGCTACCGCATTATATGGGCTGACTGGCAAATCATTGCCTGGGCAGTAGGCTAGCCTGTATCATTAAAATGAAATGTGTTGCAAAACGCACACATTCTCTAATCATTACAGCACGTGTCAGAGCAAGATGCTCGGTGACTCCCTTTGCACCGTTCAGACATTCAGGAATCAATCATTGTATTCAGTAAGCCAGTTACAAGAGCGACATTGAGTGCTGCCTTGCAGTCTGTCTCACGGGAAGCTCAAAGGCGCGGCTGGTCCATGAACACTGCGTCCTGCACCCAGCCAGGCAGCAGGCTGCCTCTGCACAAACCGACCTCGTGTATATATACACACACACAGACAACTAAAATCTGTCTGAGACCTTCGTCCTTGACAGGGGGTGGTGGGGGTATGCCAATCCTTTAAATCCCGTGCCTGTCCACAGAAAGATAATCGGACCGCGTCATTGACAGTAATACCGCCTGTGATCATCGAATATAAAGCACTAGGAAGTCAACGTGAAATCATTTCAGAAATAATCTGAAGAGATTACCATTCAAACTTGACAGGTGTGGGTCAAACCATCTGAAAGGGGCGAGGGGAGGGGGAGGAGACATGCAATGACCTTGGGTGGTAATTTGCTGAAGAGATTGTCGCAGATCAAATGCACCGCAGACTGCAAGGACAAATAACGTGCTGATATGATCAAGAATAGCGAAAAATGTCTGTGCTGTGTGCGTGTGTGTTGGGCATGAGATTGTGTTTGTATGTGTGTCTGCTTTGTATTTGTATGCGTTTATGTCTGTGTCTGTGTCTTTGTGTCTACGTTTGTATGTGTATTTGTATGCATGCCCGTGTCTCTGTGTATGTATTTATTTGTGTGTGCCTATGTATTTGTGTGTGCCTATCTCTATATGTGTGTATGTCTATGCATTTGAGTGTATCTATGTCTCTGTGTGTCTTATGTATTTGTGTGTGTCTCTGTCCATGTCTGTCTGTGTGTCTATGTATGTGTATGTGTCTATGTATGTGCCTGTCTGTGTCTATGTCCATGTCTGTGTGTGTATCTGTGTGTGTATTAGTATGCGTGTCCATGTCTGTGTGTGTCTATATCTATGTGTCTATGTCTGTGTGTATTAGTATGCGTGTCCATGTCTGTGTGTGTGTGTCTATGTCTGTGTGTGTGTATTAGTATGCGTGTCCATGTCTGTGTTTATGTCTATGTATTTGTGTGTATGTCTATATCTATGTCTGTGTGTGTGCCGTTCAGGGGAGAGGAGGAGACGCAGAGCTGAGCAGACAGAACCGCTTCTTGAAATTTGCATACAAACCCAAACATACACCACCATCATCACGGTACCGACCATCCGCCGTGCTACGAGCTGATCCACGGGCAACTAAAATAAATGGATAGATTCCGCCGGCAACAATATCGCGGGTTTCCGTCAATCCAGTAAGGCGAGACACTCACTGCAGCACTATGAATGGAAAGCCAGAAAACCGAGCGAGCGCCTCCGCGCACTCACAAAAGATCATTTATTTTCTTCACAATTTTTCAAATGCACATACCTGTCTCAATACTCTGCCTTCAGGAAACAATGCAATATACCAACATTACAATTCATCGCAAATTATGATTCATCGCAAATTAGACTTAATCGCAAATTAGAATTGCAAAATTAGAATACGATTTGGGGCTACGATTTATAATTGTGCGTATTATCTTACCTTTTTTAACGAATGAGATACCATTGAGTGAATGGTCTGGGCGCTGCCGGAGGATCTGTGTCGGTGTGTTCAGGGACTGAGGAAGGAGCTTTCATATGATGGGAGGCTGGAGTCTCTCTAACACAGAACCACACCTTCACTGAACTCCAACCCTCCAGAGTGACGAAGCCAAAAACACAAACCATTCACTTAAAGGGAAATGCTTTTCTAAATCCACTTCTAGTAACGTTAACCACCCGCCGCCCCCCAACCAATGATTTTCGATTTTGTGTAAACAAGACTTTGTAGTTAAGCAATTTACAATGCCAACAACAATTCTACCTCCCACGGGTTTGTAGCGTTCTGTTCGAAGGTTGAGCAACGAAAGGCTTGATATTGGGCACGGGATTGAGATTGCATTGTAGCAGTCTTCAAATTATTCTGCCATCGACCTGGGTAAAATGTCAGGACCCGTTCATCCCCCAGAGCATCAGCTCTCTGCTGCTCCCACAATCTCAGCCAAACGCTTTATTTTGAATGTGTATTATTTATACTTGGACATGAGTAAATAATCTCCATAATAAAATAACAATGTTTACACTTTGACGCTGCTGTCACTCTGAAGAGATGCTGGCTGAGGAATTGGCCAATGGGATTGGGAATTTCCCAATGGGAATGCCACTGCACCTGATATTCATGCTAGAGGAAGAGAAGCTGTAAGGGAGGCATCAGAGGCGAACCAGGCCATCCCAGTACTAATACAAAAGCAAAATACTGCGGATGCTGGAATCTGGAATAAAAACAGAAAATGCTGGAAATCTCAGTGGGTCAGGCAGCATCTGTGGAGTGAGGAAGCAGAGTTAATGTTTTGGGTCGATGACCCTTCATCAGAACTACCTATCCAGGGGGATCTATAGATTCAAGTGCCCTTTCAGAGACCAGCCCCAGGAGCTCTGTCTCAGGAGGCTGCACTTCATAAGAAATAGGAGCAGGAGTAGGCCTTATGGCCCCTCGAGCCTGCTCCGCTATTCAATAAGATCATGGTTGATCCGATCATGGACTCAGCTCTACTTCCCTGCCCGCTCCCCATAACCCCTTATTCCCTTATCATTTAAGAAACTGTCTATTTCTGCCTTAAATTTATTCAATGTCCCAGTTTCCACAGCTCTCGGAGGCAGCGAATTCCACAGATTTACAACCTTCTGAGAGAAGAAATTTCTCCTCATCTCAGTATTAAATGGGCAGCCCCTTATTCTAAGATCATGCCCTCTAGTTCCAATCCCCCCCACATCAGTGGAAACATCCTCTCTGCATCCACCTTGTCAAGCCCCCTCATAATCTTATACGTTTCGATAAGATCACCTCTCATTCTTCTGAATTTCAATGAGTAGAGGCCCAACTTACTCAACCTTTCCTCATAGGTCAATCCCCTCATCCCCGGAATCAACCTAGTGAACTTTCTCTGAACTGCTTCCAAAGCAAGTATATCCTTTCCTAAATATGGAAACCAAAAAATTTCGCAGTATTCTAGGAGTGGCCTCACCAATATCCTGTATAACTGTAGCAAGACTTCCCTGCTTTTATACTCCATCCCCTTCGCAATAAAGGCCAAGATTCCATTGGCCTTCCTGATCATTTGCTGTATCTGCATATTAACCTTTTGTGTTTCATGCACAAATACCCCCAGGTCCTGCTCTACTGCAGCACTTTGCAATTTTTCTCCATTTAAATAATAACTTGCTCTTTGATTTTTTTTCTGCCAAAGTGCATGACCTCACACTTTCCAACATTATACTCCATCTGCAAAATTTTTGCCCATTCACTTAGCCTGTCTATGTCCTTTTGTAGATTTTTTGTGTCCTCCTCACACATTGCTTTTCCTCCCATCTTTTTATCATCAGCAAACTTAGCTACGTTACACTCAGTCCCTTCTTCCAAGTCATTAATATAGATTGTAAATAGTTGGGGTCCCAGCACTGATCCCTGCGGCACACCACCATTTACTGATTGCCAACACGAGAATGAACCATTTATCCTGGCTCTCTGTTTTCTGTTAGTTAGCCAATCCTCTATCCATGCTAATATATTACCCCCAACCTCGTGAATTTTATCTTGTGCAGTAACCTTTTATGAGGCACCTTGTCAAATGCCTTCTGGAAGTCCAAATACATCACATCCATTGGTTCTCCTTTATCCACTCGATTTGTTACATCCTCAAAGAATTCCAGCAAATTTGTCAAACATGACTTCCCCTTCATAAATCCATGCTGACTCTGCCTGACTGAATTTTGCTTTTCCAAATGTCCTGCTACTGCTTCTTTTATAATGGACTCCAACATTTTCCCAACCACAGATGTTAGGCTAACTGGTCTATAGTTTCCTGCTTTTTGTCTGCCTCCTTTTTTAAATAGCGGCATTACATTTGCAGTTTTCCAATCTGCTGGGACCTCCCCAGAATCCAGGGAATTTTGGTAAATCACAACCAATGCATCCACTATCCCTGACATTACTTCTCTTAAGACCCTAGGATGCAAGCCATCAGGTCCAGGGGATTTATCTGCCTTTAGTCCCATTATCTTACTGAGTACCACCTCCTTAGTAATTGTGATCGTGTTAAGTTCCTCTCCATCTACAGCCCCTTGACTATCCACTGCTGAGATATTGTTAGTGCCCTCTACCTTAAAGACTGATACAAAGTATTTGTTCAGAGTTTCTGCCATCTCCATGTTCCCCATCACTAATTCACCGTCTCGTCCTCTAAGGGACCAACATTTACTTTAGCCACTCTTTTCCTTTTTATATACCTATAGAAACACTTGCTATCAGGTTTTATATTTCGTGCTGGTTTACTTTTATAGTCTATCTTCCCTTTCTTAATCATTTTTTTAGGCATCCTCAGCTGGCTTTTAAAACCTTCCCAATCTTCTGTCCTTCCACTAGTTTTGGCCACATTGTATGCCCTTGTTTTTAATTGGATACAATCCTTTATTTCTTTAGTTAGCCACGAATGGCTATCTTTTCTCTTACATCCTTTCCTCCTCACTGGAATATATTTTTCTTGAGAGTTGCGAAATATCTCCTTAAATGTACATCACTGTTCATCAACCGTCCTACTCTTTAATCTATTTTCAGAGGAGGGTTGGGGCGATGACGCAGCCCTGTTTGACCCTGGTCCGGAAGTGGATTGGGTCTGTAAAGGATCCGTTAGTAAGGATCACGGCCTGCATGTCGTCGTGGAGCAGGTGGAGGATGTTGATGAACTTTTCTCAATCTTCACAATCTTCCTCGCTGCCATGCTCCACCTCGCAGTCAACAAGCTCCCCGCTGGAGTGGAACTAAACTACAGAACCAGTGGGAAGCTGTTCAACCTTCGCTGTCTCCAGGCCAGGTCCAAGACCACCCCAACCTCTGTCGTCGAGCTACAGTACACGGATGACGCATGTGTCTGCGCAAAGTCAGAGGCTGAACTCCAGGACATAGTTGAGGTATTTACTGAGCCATACAAAAGCATGGGCCTTACGCTAAACATCTGTAAGACAAAGGTCCTCCATCAGCCTGTCCTCGCCGCACAGCACTGCCCCTCAGTAATCAAGATCCACGGCGCGGCCCTGGACAACATGGACCATTTCCCATATCTCGGGAGCCTCTTATCAACAAAAGCAGACATTGATGAGGAGATTCAACATCCTCTCCGGTGTGCCAGTGCAGCCTGAGGGAAAGTGTTCGAAGACCAGGCCCTCAAATCTACCAACAAGCTCATGGTCTACAGGGCTGTAGTAATACCCGCCCTCCTGTATGGCTCAGAGGCATGGACCATGTACAGTAGACACCTCACGTCGCTGGAGAAATACCACCAACGATGCCTCCGCAAGATCCTACAAATCCTTGGGAGGCCAGACGCACCAACATTAGCGTCCTCGACGAGGCCAACACCCCCAGCATTGAAGCACTGACCACACTTGATCAGCTCCGCTGGGCAGGCTACGTTGTCCGCATGCTAGACACGAGACTCCCAAAGCAAGCACTCCCAAAGGTGGATAGAGGAAATGTTATAAGGATACCCTCAAAGCTTCCCTGATAAAGTGCAACATCCCCACGGACACCTGGGAGTCCCTGGCAAAAGACAGCCCTAAGTGGAGGAAGTGCATCCGGGAGGGCGCTGAGCCCCTCGAATCTCATCGCTGAGTGCACGCAGAAAACAAGCGCAGGCAGCAGAAAGAACATGCGGCAAACCTGTCCCACCCTCCCTTACCCTCAATGACTGTCTGTCCCACCTGTGGCAGGGACTGTGGTTCTCGTATTGGACTGTTCAGCCACCTAAGGATTCATTCTAAGAGTGGAAGCAAGTCTTCCTCAATTCCGAGGGACTGCCTATGATGATGATGAATCTATTTCCCAGTCCACTTTACCCAACTCTGCCCTCATACCTTCACAGTCTCCTTTATTTAAGCTTAGTACACTGGTTAGAGATCCAACTTTCTCAACCTCCATCTGAATTTGAAATTCAATTATGCCAAGATCACTTATTCCAAAGGGATCCTTTACTAGGAGATAGGATTAATAAACAATCTCATTACACAGGACCAGATCTAAGATAGCCTGGCTCCTGGTTGGTTCCGTTACAAATTGCTCACGGAACCCGTCCCTTATGCACTTTATGAACTCTTCCTCAAGGCTACCCTGACCAATTTGATTTGTCCAATCAATATGGAGGTTAAAATGATTATTACTGTTCCCTTTTTACAAGCCCCCACTAGTTCCTGGTTTATGCTCCAACCAACAGAGTTGCTACTGTTAGGGTACCTATAGACTACGCCCACCACTGACTTTTTCCCCTTACTATTCGTTATCTCCATCCAAACTGTTTCAACATCCTGATCACTTGAGCCAATATTGTTTCTCACTACTGCAGTGATTCCATCTTTTATCAATAGAGCTACCGCACCTCCTTTTCCTTTCTGTCTGTCCTTCCGGATTGTCAAGTACCCCGGAATATTTAATTCCCAGTCCTGGTCACCTTGCAACCATGTCTCTGTAATGGCTATCAGATCATACCCATTTGTCTCAATTTGTGGCGTCAACTCATCTATTTTGTTACAAATGCTACGTGCATTTAGACAAAGTGCCTTTAAATTTGTCACCAAGCTCTGGAGAAGTTCAGTTTGTTGCTGCAGACAGATCTGTAATTAAGTTCCATAGCACGTGCAGCTTTCAGTATGCCAGGGAAAGTGACCATAACTGTAAACTTTTATGGCACAGGCTCTTTCCATGGAGACACAGGAGACTTTTGCAAGATCAGCCAATTTGCTGTGCACACTTCTTTTAAGTCATGTCACCAATGCTGGCTTTGCCAGGTCAGTTCAATTTATAGAGTTATAGAGATGACTAAGAGGGCCGTCAAATTTCTCCGAATTGCCACATACCCCAGGATTATTTGCAACCATGTAGCATTGCACTAATATAAACCACCAAAGTCCTATGTACCTTCCATAAGGCTTCCCCAAAGGCTTCCAATCCATAAATGTGTAGCTTAAATTGTGATGACTGATACAGCCTCTTGCACTATGCTGGTATTTGTCATGATATTTTTATATTTCATCAATCCAACGTCTCCAATCCATTTCAATAGCAGAGGCTGTTGGGTGACAAAGGATACTTGCTACTCCCATGGCTCATGATACCTCTTTGTAGGACCATCAGTGCTGCAGAGGAGCCTTACAATGAAGCACATATGAAGATGAGGATAAGAACTGAGCAAGCCATTGGGATCCTCAAAGAATACCATCAAAAACCACAAATCTATCTTATAAATTGTGGTAGAATGTAGTGTGCCTCATAAGTTTGCAATCAGGAAACTCTCTAGAGTTTAGAAGAATGAGAGGTGATCTCATTGAAACATACAAAATTCTTACAGGGCTTGGCAGGGAGGATGTTTCCTCGGGCTGGGGAGTCTAGAACCAGGGGTCACAGTCTCAGAATAAGGGGTCAGCCATTTAGGACTGAGATGAGGAGAAATTTCTACACTCAGAGGGTGGTGAATCTTTAGAATTATCTACTCCAGAGGGCTGTGGAAGCTCAGTCTTTGAGTCTATTCAAGGCAGAGATCAATAGATTTTTGGATATTAAGGGAATTCAAGGAATATGGGGATAGTGCAAGAAAGTGGAGTTGAGGTAGATGATCTTATTGAGTGGCGGAACAGGAGCAGGAATGCCCTACTCCTGCTCCTATTTCTTATATTCTTATGAAATGACTGATAGTAGATGGACAAAGGATGCCACAGAACCTGACATTGTCACTGTATGATGCTGTAGATCCATACCATGTATAAGTAGAAGCAGGTGTAGTGGCAATAACTGCTGGACACCTGAGAGACAGACACATTCACTGTCACAGAAGAATGGAGTGTTATTATTTGGAAGTCTCAGCTGCTCAAAGATCTGTCTCCTGTCATTTGTTTCTCTATGATTGATGTAAAATCCTTGCTCCTCATTGCATCTGAATCCTGAGCCATAACATCAGTACATGGAGTTCTTTGAGGATGTAATGAGCAGGGTGGATAAGGAGGAACCAGTGGATGTGGTATATTTGGATTTCCAGAAGGCATTCGATAAGGTGCCACATAAAAGGCTACTGCACAAGATGAAAGTTCACGGGGTTGGGAGTAACTTGTTAACATGGATAGAGGATTGGCTAACTAACAGAAAACAGAGAGTCAGGATAAATGGGTCATTTTCCAGTTGGCAAACCGTAACTGGTGGGGTACCACAGGGATCGGTGCTGCGGCCTCAATTATTTACAATCTATATTAATGATTTGGATGAAGGGGCCGAGTGTAATGTAGCCAAGTTCGCTGATGATACAAAGATGGGTGGGAAAGCAAGTTGTGAGGAGGACACAAAAGATCTGCACAGGGATATAGACAGGCTAAGTGAGTGGCAGAAATTTGGCAGATGGAGTATAATGTGGGAAAATGTGAGGTTATCCACTTTGGCAGAAAAAATAAAAAAGCTAATTATTATTTAAATGGAGAAAAATTACAAATTGCTGCAGTACAAAGGGACCTGGGGGTCCTTGTGCATAAAACACAAGAAGTTAGTATGCAGATACAGCAAGTAATCAGGAAGGCAAATGGAATGTTGGCCTTTATTGCAAGGGGGATGGAGTATAAAAGCAGAGAAGTCCTGCTACAACTGCAGGGTATTGGTGAGGCCACACCTAGAGTACTGCGTACAGTTTTGGTCTCCTTATTTAAGGAAGGATATACTTGCATTGGAGGCAGTTCAGAGAAGGTTCACTTGGTTGATTCCTGAGATGAAGGGGTTGACTTATGAAGAAAGGTTGAGCAGGTTGGGCCTGTACTCATTCGAGTTCAGAAGAATGAGAGGTGATCTTATTGAGACATATAAGATAATGAGAGAGCTCGACAAGGTAGATGTTTCCACTCATGGGAGAACATAGAACTAGGGGGCATAGTTTTAGAATAAGGGGCCGCCCATTTAAAACTGAGATGAGGAGGAATTTCTTCTCTCAGAGGGTCATAAATCTGTGGAATTCTCTGCCCCAGAGAGCAGAGGAGGCTGGGTCATTGAATACATTTAAGGCGGAAAGGGAATAAAGGGTTATGTGGAGTGGGCACGGAAGTGGAGCTGATCAGATCAGCCATGCTCGTATTGAATGGCGGAGCAGGCTCGAAGGGCTAAATGGCCTACTCCTGCTCTTAATTCTTATGTTCTTATGTTAGTATGTGACCTAGTCACCATTGTCATGCAAGAAACAAACACCAAGCAGTCTTTACATCACTGATTTATTGTAACTATTTACAAAAACCTCAATCCTGATTTGTAACCTAATTCGTCCAGTGGGAACAAGGTGGGTCCAGGTCAGACATTCATTTTACACCCCGTCTGATTTGATTTTCCATTGAAGTAGTTGAATGCCTGCATATTGAGTTACCTGACTTGCCTGGATCTCTCATGAAGTTTTGCAGATGCTCCAACAGTTGCCACTTTCTCCAGGCTGTCCTGCAATGAGTTGACCCCCTCTCAGATATTGGCACACAGCACTCCACCACTATCCCAGCCATTTGTCACTCACATCTTGGGAGAGGCCACTCAGAACCTCCATATGTGTCTGATGTTTTGCTAGCATCATTCTCTTTGTGGTAAAATTCTTGAGATCATCATCTATTTGCTCTACCGTCTGATTTTCTGCTTTTGCTCAATTACATCAGGCCCCTCTTCCGCGTCTGAAACCTTTGGCTTGATTGTGCTTTGTGTCTCGTCACATCTCAATTCCTTGTATACACTATCTGTATCCCCTCAAGTGGGTGTCTCTGAGCTGTTGTGTTCAAGGGAGATGGTGAATGACAAGGTGGATTAGTAGCTGCCAGAGGAAGAAGGGACTGCGAAGTCATGTTCTTCAGCAAAGTTCTCCACTATCTTGTGGCTTGCAATCTCTGAGGGAAAAACAATACTGTTAACTTTGATGTGCTTGAGCATAATTCTATCTTTGTCAGTTACTATGTGGATGTGTTACAAGCAAAGCAGTGGCGAAGAGATACAAGAATACATCGAACTATTTTTAGAAGGTGCCACGTGATACCTTAAGGGGTAATCCTTGACAATTATGATTATGGAATACCATTATGCATCTCTGTGATTTAGTTGACTCCACTGTTATTCATCTAAAAACACTTTGCTGACCTATGAAGTCATTAAACTATTTTCACCACTGCAAGGGAGTCCCTGGAATTATGGACTCACAGCTAATTCCATCTCCTTCCACATGTCCTATGCCGTTACATGTGATGCCTATTTCTTGGTACTCCAACAAGAAGCTCACCTTTATCCTTCTTTAGCTACTATGTCGGTCCCTCTTCTCAGAATCGGCTCAGCCCTTTAACTCCATGGGAAACACCACCACCTCCACGTTCCCCTCCAAGTCACACACCATCCTAACTTGGAAACGTATTGTCATTCCGTCATCATCGCTGGTCAAAATCCGGGAACTCCCACCCTAACAGCACTGTGGGAGTACCGTCACAACAAGGACTCGGCCTTTTGGCTAAGATCTGCATAACTAACCTGACCAGCCACCATGACTTCCGGGTGGTTTCTCCCTGGTCAGGAAGGTATATGCTTACATTTTTGTAAACAGGAGGTGGGTGGGATTGGTGACCCATCCACCTCCACGGAGGTGTGTGGGGGACCTGACCCATCCACCTCCATGGCACGAACCTGGTATTGCAGTACTTCCAGGAACGGTGCAGTGGCTCTAGGCCTTTTGGCTAAGAGCATTGGCGCAGAGTGATCCTTGACTGGTGCAGGGTGACCTCTGGCGTTTGACAAAGAATTGTAACGATTGGATAACGATTGGACATGAATTTAAAAAAAAAAAAAAAAAAAACAAGGACTGCAGCGGGTCAATAAGGCAGCTCTCAAGAGCAGTTAGGGATGGGCAATAAACGCTGGCCTTGCCAGCGATGCCCACATCCTAGGAACAAACAACAAAAGGTCTTTAATTACAGAAGTTCTGCCCTTATTAGCTGACCACAGAATTTCTGATGGCTTCTCCAATTTTGACGGCATAAGTTCCACTCTGTTGCACTTACAGTGGTGGAATAGGTCCCCAGGAATTTCCAGGCTGGTGTTTCTAACCCCTTTGATATAGCCAGCCTTTATCCCTCAACTAACATCACACTAATGCAGATTACCTCGTCATTTATCACATTGTTGTTTGTTCGACCTTGCTGTGAACAAATTGGCTGCTGCATTTCTCTACATTATAACAGTGACTACACTTCATAAATATTTCATGGTTGTGAAGTGCGAAAAGACGTCATATTGTATTATATTGTATTATATTGTATTATATATAAATATATATTTTTTATTTCTTGTACCTATTGTGTTCCTAACAGAGATGAGGCTGCGCCCAGGGAGGTTAAAGTAAGAGTGACCTCAGTCTTTATTAAGACACTCCAAAGTGAGGAACAGGCCTTAGGGGCCGGCTTATATACAGTGCTCCCAAGGGATGCTGGAATCCCTTGGGACATCAGGGGATGAGCTCCATGGTGGCGGAACATGGGAGTGCATGCTTTACAGATACACAACATCACTCCCACCCACCCCCCCCTCCCCAAAGTCAAAGTGAAAACTAATTATAAGGTGAGGCGGTCGGGAGCCTTTCTTTCCCTGGTGGACCGCCTCGATTCAAATGTCTGTTCTGGTGTGTTGGCTGTGCCCTTGCTGGGCAGGCATGTTGTTGGCCCTGCAGGGCTGCTAGGTGAGCCTGGCCTTGCTGGGCTGTTGGGCGTGGTGGGTTTGATTTCCTGGTCCGACGTGGTGTCGTTGAGCCTTTGGGTGTGTGTTGTGGGCTCGAAAAAGGTGGTGTCTGCTGTGTGTTATTCAGGGCAGTCTGTGAACCGCAGCCCCGTTTGGTCCAGGTGCTTTCTGCAAATTTGTCCATTGTCTAGTTTGACTACAAACACCGTATTCCCTTCTTTAGCTATTACCCTGCCCGCGATCCACTTGAGACCATGTCCATAGTTTAACACATACACAGGGTCATGCAGATCAATGTCCCGTGACACAGTGACGCGATCATCGTTTACATTTTGTTGCTGCCGCCTGCTCTCTACCTGATCATGCAAGTTGGGGTGAACCAGCGAGAGTCTGGTTTTAAGTGTCCTTTTCATGAGTAGCTCAGCCGGGGGCACCCCTGTGAGCGAGTGGGGTCTCATGCGTTAGCTGAGCAATACTCGGGACAGGCGGGTTTGGAGTGAGCCTTCTGTGACTCGTTTAAGGCTCTGTTTGATGGTTTGTACTGCCCGCTCTGCCTGCCCATTGGAGGCTGGTTTAAACGGGGCCAAAGTGACATGTTTGATCCCATTGCAAGTCATGAATTCTTTAAATTCGGCACAGGTGAAACATGGCCCGTTGTCACTGACCAGTATGTCAGGCAGGCTGTGGGTGGCAAACATGGCCCTCGAGCTTTCAATGGTGGCGGTGGCGGTGCTTCCCGACATTATTACACATTCAATCCATTTTGAAAAAGCATCCACCACCACCAGGAACATTTTACGAGTAACAGGCCCTCATAGTCGACATGGATCCTCGACCATGGTCTGGAGGGCCAGGACCACAAACTTAGTGGTGCCTCTCTGGGCACGTTGCTCAACTGAGCACATACACTGCATTGCCATACACAGGACTCTAAGTCAGAGTCAATACCGGGCCACCACACGTGGGATCTGGCTATCACTTTCATCATTACTATACCCGGGTGTGTGCTGTGGAGATCCGAGATGAACGTCTCCCTGCCCTTTTTTGGGTAGCACTAAGCGGTGACCCCACAAGAGGCAGTCTGCCTGAATGGACAGCTCGTCCTTTCGCCGCTGGAACAGCTTGATTGGCTCTTGCACTTCAACGGGGATGCTGGCCCAGCTCCCATGCAGTACACAGTTTTTTACTAGGGACAGCAGAGGATCTTGGCTGGTCCAAGTCCTAATCTGGCGGGCCGTGACAGGTGATTTATCATTTACAAACGCTTCCATGACCATCAACAAGTCTGCGGACTGCGCCACCATCAACAAGTTTGTAGGCTGCGCCATTTCCACCCCCATGGTGGGCAATGGTAGCCGACTGAAAGCATCCGCACAGTTCTCGGTGCCTGGCCTGTGGCAGATGGTATAGTTATACACTGATAGCGCGAGTGCACACCTTTGTATGCGGGCTGAGGCATTAGTATTTATCTCCTTGTTTTCAGCGAACAGGGAAGTGAGGGGCTTGTGATTGGTTTCCAGCTCAAATTTGTGGCCAAACATGTACTGATGCATTTTATTTACCCCGAACACACAAGCTAATGCCTCTTTCTCAATCATGCTGTAGGCCCTCTCGGCCTTAGACAAGCTCCTGGAAGCATAGGCGACAGGTTGCAACTTCCCCGCAACGTTAGCTTGTTGTAATACACACCCGACTCTGTATGACAACGCGTCACATGCTAGCACAAGTCTTTTACACGGGTCACACAATACAAGCAGCTTGTTGGAACATAAAATGTTTCTGGCTTTCTCAAAAGCAATTGCTTGTTTTTTTTCCCCATACCCAGTTTTCACCTTTGCGCAATAACACATGTAGAGGCAGTAAGAGGGTGCTTAACCCCGGTAGGAAGTCACCATAATAGTTGAGGAGTCCCAGGAATGACCGCAGCACCGTGACGTTCTGTGGCCTGGGCGCTTTCCTGATAGCCTCTGTCTTGGCGTCTGTCGGCCAAATGCCATCCGCCGCGATCTTTCTTGCTAAAAACTCCATTTCTGTTACCATGAAGACGCATTTCAACCTCTTCAGCCACAGCCCTATGTGATCCAGTTGCTGGAGGACCTCCTCCAGGTTTTGTAGGTGCTCGGCGGTGTCCCGACCCGTGACCAATATGTCGTCCTGAAAGACCACCATGTGTGGTACTGACTTGCGTAGACTCTCCATTTTTCTCTGGAAGATCGCTGCAGCCGACTGAATTCGAAACGGGCATCTGTTGTAGATGAACAGTCCCTTGTGTGTGTTGATACAGGTGAGACCCTTTGAAGACTCCTCCAGCTCCTACAATATGTAGGCCGAAGTCAGGTCAAGCTTGGTGAACGTCTTGCCTCTTGCCAGTGTTGCAAATAGGTCATCTGCCTTAGGTAGCGGGTATTGGTCCTGTAGCGAGAAACGACGAATAGTTACTTTATAATCGCCGCAAATCCTAACCGTGCCATCACTTTTGAGTACTGGAACAATCGGGCTGGCCCACTCGCTGATTTCCAGCGGGGAGATGATACCCTCTTGTTGCTGCCTGTCCAGCTCGATTTCCACTCTCTCCCTCATCATGTGAGGTACTGCTCATGCCTTGTGGTGAATGGATCGTGCCTCTGGGACCAAGTGGATCCGCACCTTCGCCCCGGATAAGTTTCCAATGCCTGGCTCAAAAAGGGAAGGAAATTTGTTCAGAACCAGGGTACATGAGGCCTTATCGACATGTGATAGCACTCAGATGTCATCCCAGTTCCAGCGGATTTTGCCCAGCCAGCTCCTTCCATGCAGTGTGGGGCCATCGCCCGGGACAATGCAGAGTGGCAGTTTGTGCACCGTGCCCTCGTAGGTGACCTTGACCATGGCGCTGCCCAAGACAGTGATAAGTTCTTTGGTTTACGTTCTCAGTTTCATGTGAATGGGGCTCAGGGCTGATCTGGATGCCTTGTTGCACCACCGTGTCTCAAACATCTTTTTACTCATGATGGATTGGCTAGTGCCAGTGTCCAGTTCCATGGCTACAGGTAAGCCATTCAATTTTACGTTTAGCATTATAGGTGGACATTTCGTCGAAAATGTGTGCATCCCATGTACTTCAGCATCTGCCTCCTCTCTCTGAGGTTCGAAATTGCTTTGATCCACCATGGACCGATCTTCCTCTGCCACGTGGTGGTTCACAGGTTTTGCAGAGCTTGCAGCTCGTTTGCAAGGTCGTTGGAGGTGTCCCATTGTTCCACAGCTCTTGCAAACATACCCTTTAAAGCGGCATGAATAGGCTGAATAAAAGCCTCCACAACTCCAACAACGTGTGAATTAACTTGCATTCATCCTTTGTTGGGGACTCTGAGTCATCTGGGTCACCTGAGGCCTGCTGGCAGTTGCAGACTCGTGGGTTCTGCCCTGCACATTTCTGCTCACAAACACAGTTCCAGTTACTTTATGAACATTGCTAGCACTTGTGTGCTGAGAGATTTGTTTGGTGTTATCACTGGTGGACATAAACGCCTGTGCTATCGCAATGGCCTTACTGAGGGTCGGTGTCTCTACAGGCAAAAGTTTTCGTAGGCTAGTCTCGTGGCCAATGCCTAGTACAAAAAAGTCTCTGAGCATTTGCTCCAGGTAGCCATCAAACTCGAATTGTCCTGCAAGTCACCTTAGCTTGGCGACGTAGCTCGCCACTTCCTGACCTTCAGATCGCTGGCACATGTAGAACCAATACCTCGCCATCAGCATGCTCTCCATGGGCTTAAGATGCTCCCGAACACAGCTCCTCATACGACTTATCTGTGGGTTTCACCGGAGCCAGAAGATTCTTCATGAGGCTGTAGGTCGGAGACTGTGAGGAGGACCGCTCTCCTTTTTGCAGCACTTCCTTCTCCGTCCAGCTCGTTGGCTACAAAGTACTGGTCTAGCCGTTCGACATAGGCTTCCCAGTCCTCACCCTCCGAGAACTTCTCCAGGATGCCCACAGTTTGCTGCATCTTTGCGTGGATTCGTATTCTCGTCACCAGTTATTGTATTCCTAACACAGATGAGGCTGCACACAGGGAGGTTAAAGTAACAGTGACCTCAGTCTTTAATAAGACACTCCAGAGTGAAGAACAGGCCTTTGGGGCCGGCTTATATACAGTGCTCCCAAGGGATGCTGGGATCTCTTGGGACTTCAGGGGAAGAGCTCCCTGGTGGCGGAACATGGAAGTGCATGCTTTACAGATACACAACAGTGCCATCTGGTTATTAATTACATTTTTGTAAGAAGTATATCTCCTTATTCCAAAACCATTACTGTACTTCTTGGTGACCCTTTTTTACGTGTGTCTTGTCTAATTAAGCAGGAGTATATTTCTGTTCCTGTTGTCACTTCCTGCTAGATTCACACATCAGCTTCACCCTGCAGTCTGTCATTCTGCCTGATTCTTGCAAGCAATTTCAGGCTACTCATTCTCATCCTGTTATTTCACACTGCTGATTTGATGCGATATACTTTCCTTCTAATCATACCACATTGGCTCTGCTCATCTTCCAGCTTTTCCTGAACAGTGATTCACTGATCAAATTTCTGCTATTTGTTACTTAGAATCATGTTCCTGTTGTACAATTTTTTCCAGTAACAGCCATATGCAGATTGGCTTTATCTTGCAGTTTCTTACTGACGGGGTGACTCTAGTCCTTCAGCTTCTCTTTCAAACATTCACTAATCAATTTTAATTCCCCGGATTCCTGTTAATATAAGCAATTCATCCTGCTGGTTCCAAGATCCACAGATGAGTGAAATCAATTATTAGCAATGATGAGAAATCACAGGTTGAGACAGGCAGTTAGTAAGAAGCTGTAAGATGAGTGAAATCAGTAAATTGCAATTGTATCGCGGAACTTCAAATAAGCGCTTGACTGGTAGTCAAAAAAACTGTGTGACATTAGTAAAATCAACAATAAAATACAGGATATTTGTCAGATGTATAAATGTTGTGATCAGTATTAGTATGTTGCAATGTAAATGTTCTGAATACATATCACACAAATCTCAAACTCATAGGCAACACCAATCTTAGCAAGCTGGATTACCCAGAATATGTTGTGCTTTTGTGACTTACTCCACTCTTGTAGCCCATCTGATTCCTGAATAACACATCTATAAAATATCTGATATTATTTAATGTATTTATGTCTAATCTGTGTAAGTTAATACAATGATTCAACTGAGCAATTTGTATTTTCAACAGCACCGTTATCAGTATAGCAAATGACTGCTTTGATGAGTTCTTTACATTGCTATAGGTACACTGGATATACTTCAGGTAAAAATTTTTATCGTTTGTGTGCAATGTTCTTTCATCTCAAGTAATGTTAATTTAATTTGAAAATATAAAGACATTGTGTAGCAAATGTAAATGTTTAATTTACATTATTGTTGTTTAAACTGGCAGCTTGATCTCAATGTAGTTGTCAATGGGCTTTGAGCTTGGAGCCCAAGTTGTCCGTATTTTGCACCAAATTAGCAATATCATTTAGATGCCATAATTTTAGCTATTGTGAGAAAAGGAGTATCACATCAGTGCAGCAGTGACTGCTTTTGGAGATTAGCCTTAATCTGCATTATTCACAAAAAATGTCAAAGATTAAAATAAAAGTAAAATTCAAGCTTCAGTATGTTATTTGTATCCGAGGAATTGTTGAATAATTTGGATTTGTATAGAGCGTCCAACCTGGGTAGAAAAAAGTATCATAGCAATGAATTTAACTTTAAGGGGGAACACAACTTGTGTGCATATTAAACTCTGCAAATTGAGAATAGTAAATTGTCACAGTTTCACGCATTATTTGTTAAAAGCAGTCATGCTGCACAATGCAGCTTTTACTCTTGCCCATTACCACAAGGCCATTAGGAAATGGGATGGCACTAACACAAATAAATACAATAAAGGCACTAACACAAATAAATACAATAAAATAAATTAAATTAAGGGACAGAAAATGAAGGGGAGTGTGCATTTGATTTCATATATGCTCCCGATAGGTGAGGTTCCCTCCCGATAGTGAGGCTTCCTCCAGATAGGTGAGGCTCCCTCCAGATAGGTGAGGTGCCCTCCAGATAGGTGAGGTTCCCTCCAGAAGCATGCATTCAGAAAATAACATAATTTTAAATGAAACTTGATAGGTATTTAAATATAAAAGTATACGGAAAAGGGAAAGGCAATGGCATTAGAATAGCTAGCCCAGTTAAAGATTTTGCTTCAGCACAGGTGTGATGGCTTGTTGCTCGCTCTGTATTGTAATTTCTATGATTCTATTAAATAACTGATGATCTTTTGGAAGTTATTGTTCCCTCCAGTAAGTGTAGCCTTAGTCTGATATAATCAGTGAAATTATTGATAGTAACCTTTATTAACATGAAAATATACAACACTATCTTAGAATTTCATTTAACACAACCAAATCAAGTGCAATTTAACTGTGTTATAGGAGCAGCATCTTCTGTCGATCAATTTTCACTCAATACATTATCGACTGTCTAGCAATAATTGAAAGATGACATTTTCGTCTAATTTTCTCTCCCATTGGAACAGTGACAGTGGGACCAAACTAGGCGGAGTGGAGCAGAGGTGCGGCATTCCGGGAACAGCATGGAGGCCCCAACCTGCGAGAAACTACCAGCCACAGATCGGGGCCATAAAAGGAGCGGAGATGCGACTGCCCGGGAGCAGCATGGAGGCCACTTATGGGAGCAGCGCGAGCTTATGCAGGAGGGCGACGACTTGGAGAAGGGTGACTTGATTGGACATCACCAAAATCAAGGTCGCTGATTGGAGCGTGGGCAGGTACAGCAGGAGAGGCGGCAAGCAGCAGAGGAGCGGCAAGGTCCGGGCGAAGGAGCGGCGAGAGATTGCAGAGCAACGTGATCGGGGCCCAGGGGAGGCGTGAGTTTGGGGCCCAGAAGAGGCGAGGGCCCAGGGGCAGCACGGGCCAGCCCACACTGCGATATGTGTGCGCACTAGGTCCGTGCAGCAGAGCTGGTCTCCAGTCGTCTTGGTTAACCCTTGCCACTGAAACAAAACCTCCCTCTGTTAAGCCCATGTGGTGGCTGGTATGTAACGGCCACCACACGTTAAAAAATCCACGCATAGGCATCTTCCACCCTTCGATAGATAGTTAGCGACCCGGAATGTCAGGTCCTTCATTGAAACACCTGCGAACTCATCATTTTTTTGGTGTGGGAGCAAACTATACTTGATACGAGAATAAATCTGCTAATTTGCCTTGCAAAAGGGAATAATTGAGCCTAATTCACCCTCGATATGCCTATAGCAGCATGGGTATTCGCCGCGATGTTAATGAGGTGATCTCTCCTGATCCTAATACTCATTGGGGCTGGGTCAGGAGCAGAGATCACGGGTATTCAATGCTCTTTTGCTGGCACAGTGGGGCTGAGGATTTTCTGTCCCATTCTCCATACTTGTTTAATGCTACAGTACAGAGTGCTGCTTGGCTTGCTTTCTGTGGGCATCTATTTCCAGTGTTCCACCTGCAGTTGTTCAAGAAAACAGTCACCCTTCACAAATATTAACTGTGATGACAGCAGTTTATGTTTAAGTACTGAAAAACAGTATTGTTCATTACATTTTTATTAGTTACTACCCGATTCTCATTCGAAAGCTAATAACAATGTCAGCACTGTTATAAGGCCCCTACACATTAAATGCTGATGTTTCTTATTTCCTTTCTTGGCATATTATGAAACATTTGCCACAATGTGCACCTCATTATAGCTTGAAAAATGCTTAGCTTCCAAGAGTCATTTTATACTGAAAGCAGAGAATGTGTAGTCAGAATAAAAGCAAGTTGCAATTATGTCTTGAATGAGCTACTTTTAAGATTAATTACAACACCATAACATCTATTGTAATCAGATGGTCCCCCATTACATATCTTGGGCATTATCTTAAACGATTAGTAAGCAATCATTCATTGACTTAGCTTCTTCCTGAAGTGGTAATGATGTTTAACTATTCATTTGTGTTCAGCATACAAACCTACAAATATGCCAGCAATTGACTCTGAATCAGGCTCCTGAATGGAACAAGTGGAGAAACATGCCCATGGAGACAGAGGGCCTAACAATACAATTGTATCACATTTAACAAGATTTGCACAAGAAAATAAGATAGGACTGTGTGGCAAACGAAAGCATTTTGTCTAGTCTTAGCAATATAACAATTCCTCTGATTTAGTCACAGGATCTGAAGTGACATTTTCTGCTTTGATAGAATCCCACCAGAGCTGGGTTGGAGTAGAACCTTCATCTGTCCCAATGCCCGAAGGTTACCCCCGCCATTTTCCTGGGGCCAGCATATTCATGTGAGCAGGTGTGTAATGGGAATTCTACCTTCCTGCATTGGAGAGAACACCTCAAGGGAAGGAGAGAGAAAAACCATCACTGTAGTGGGCCTTGGCACCTGCTGCATTGGTGGGCAAGGCTGCCTCTGGGGCAGATGAAGAGGAGAGACCATAACTTGCAAAATTGAAAGTTTTGTGGCTTCCCTGTGACTGATTACATTCCTTTGGAGGAACTTATTAAATTTTAAATCCCTTCTTGCCAGCCATAGCATCATACTGGTATCTCTTGCATCCAGCGTTACTATGGTGCTAATAATGGGAAATATGCCATATGACGACATCCTATCATTACCCTTCAATTTGAATATGTCCACTCACATTGTTGTGGAGTTTGGTCTCGAAAATTTGAGGGAGAAGTTAAGCCTCATTCAAATGAACATATACTATGTGATTTGCAGAGTTATTTGAAACGGGCCAATAGTTATTCAATAGGATAGGCCAATGTCACAGATCTGGTGGGATTCTGCTAAAGCAGCTGATTGGCTACTGTTAGTAATAGCCCCAGTGCCAAGCTGGTTTGACCCTTTTGCATAAAGATTAATTTGATGACCACTGGCTATGAGGTGCTTGGGAGGATGTGGGCTATAGTTCAATAGGAACACCCATGTCACGGTCTCCTTTGTAAAGTGAAGCCTTCAAAGGCATTTGGCCTTGGACAAGGTAAGTGTGCCTGTGTTTGTATTTTGACATGGGTGCTGTGCACCTCCAGTGTAAGCCTGAGCAGCTTGGGGATCCATCCATTACTCCTCTATTTCCACTTTGCCCTGTTTGAATTAGTGAGAGGGAACCAGCGTTCCACAGCAAATAGCGCAAAAGCAGATGGCAAATTACTTGGACAGAGAAAAAACCCAAATTAAATCTAAAAAAAACAAGCCAGAAATTAACTATAAACTTCTGCTACTGGGCTCTTTAATTGCTCTGCTGCCTTCTCCAATAATCCCAGAAACCAGATTAATTTGGGCAAGAAGAGGGAAGACACAAATGAGGTGGAAATTATGGAAAATGAGGCAGCCATTATTTCTACTGCATCTGCATGGAAGTGTCCAAAACTGGGTGGCTGCTTCCGGCAGCCATTGGAAATTACCGCAGAAGATGGAGGAAATTCAAAATTGAGGTACAGATCAGCCACGATCTAAGTGAATGGCAGAACAGGCTCAAGGGGAAGAATGGCTTGTTTCTGTTCCTGTGCTCCAAGATACAGACCAACATATCTCCCCATCCCATTTTCTGATTGAGCAAAAATAATTACAAAATCTTGGCTCATGGTTCTAGCCACTAAATAGTTGTGCATTTTCATATTGAGAGCATTGCCCTATTGGCTGGAAATTACTCAACTGTGGAACAAACTAGATGATTCTACAGTTACACAACAAATTGCATAATTTTACCTGTTAAAAAAACTCGTTTTCACCAGGTTTACCATTGATTTAAAAATATATATATTTCTGTTTTTATTTCAGATTCCAGCCTCCACAGTATTTTGCTTTTGTATTAGCTCCTGTTTCCAGGTTAATTCCGAGTGCTTTTAAAGAAAAATAAATAATCAGCAATAGTTGGATTATTCATAAAGTCATGCCGAGTATGAGGCTGAACCCCAAAATAATAGAAAACCTTTATGCAAAGAGCTTTCCACTTAAAAATCTAAAAAGATATATTTTTTTAAAATTCAAGGGCACCAAAATTTCTGCAGCACGAAAGGTTAGAAAGCTGTTTTTCCATCCAGGGAGCAGGAATTTGGATTGAAACCCAATTATGTCAGGATCCCGCCTGAACTGTACCAGCTCTATATATTCCAGTAGGGGGAGCTGTAGGCAGATCATCTGTTTGCCTCCCCGCTCCCAACCACCACACCCCTGCCCCCCCCCCCCCCCCATATCAAAGGGCAGATTTCCTAGGGTAACTCAAGTACTACCTTAATGTTTAGGGTAGTACCTGAGTTACCCCAGGAAATCTGCCCTTTCTGCTCCCTGTAGGCCTCAGCTGAGCATAAGCCCAGTGAGAGCTAGTGTGAATCCTTAATCCCTAATCTGGGGCCAAGGAATTGAACTTAAGGCCCGTTTGCTGCATTGGGAGCAGAAGATGGGAAGAGGCAATTTTGCTCAGGTCGTCACCAGAACTCCTCTCCACCATCAACAGAGCAAGGCACCACTCCAACACTCTGGTTGGCAGTTTGTGGTGGCATCATTGATATGGCCTTGCAGGCAAGATGTGCCCCTCTTGGCCATGCAAACGAGCTCATTCCCCAGGAAACAGCAAATGACGGTTCTGCTCCAAACCAATCATGCTGGCTGACTGGACCCCCAGTAATTTTGGGACCAACATGTCATTTTCCCAAAAAGAATTTGCTTTGAAAAACATTCAAAACATTCATGTTTTTGTTTCCAAATTACCCATCAATACCATCTGCAGTTCACAGCACATCAGAGATAACCATCATCTCGAGGACAAGCAATTTCAACAATGAAGTTTAAAAATAATTTACACAGATTACTATCACAATGTGACTACAATGCCAGTCACTACATAAAATATTTATTACCCCTTTAAATTTTCACCCCTCCCCTACTCTGCTTTGGATATTGACTCCTTGCTGCAAACCAGATTCACAAATACTAGTCATCTTCAAAGTGCCCATTATTTGTTTGTGTGAGGCTGGATAGTGAGCTATGATGGGCTATTGGGTAATGGGCATAACACTAGATCTCAACCCCATGTTCACAGAGCTCAGATACAACAGGGATCAATGATCAGCATTAAGGGGCAGAAGCCAAGACTGTTTTTCTCTTTCCAAAACTGTCGAAGGAAATGATGGTGTCCCTATTGGTATAGGTAAGATACTGAACCTGGCAGCTTCATAAGAACATAAGCATTAAGCATTTCGAGCCTGCTCCGCCATTTAATAAGGTCAACTCCATTTTCCCATCCAATCTCCATATCCCTTGATTCCTCTAGAGTCCAAAAATCTATCAGAGCCTTGAATATACTCAGAGACTCAGCAGCCACAACCCTTTGGGGCAGAGAATTCCAAAGATTCACAACCCTCTGAGTGAAGAAATTCCTCCTCATCTCTGTCTTAAATGGCCGACCCCTCATCCTGAGACTAAGCTCCAGACTCTCCAGCCAGGAGAAACAACCTCTTAGCATTTACCCTGTCAATCCCCCTCAGACTCTTATATGTTTTAATAAGATTACCTCTCATTCTTCTAAACTCCAGAGAGTGTAGGCGCAATCTACTCAATCTCTCCTCATAGGACAACCCTCTCATCCCAGGGATCAATCTGTATGGCCCAGTAACACTACACAATATGCTCATCCATCAGGAATGACTGCATCCTTCGTCACATTCATCCACAGCAAACACATATGACTTTCATTACTTATTCAGTTTTTGTAACACTGTAAAGCTATCATTTTCACTTCTTTTTGTTTATAAACAGAAAAACATGCCGGAGACATCACAACTCACTTGCAACATTGTCAGTTCTTTGATAAGCCAAGAGGTCCCTGGTATGCATCCTCCATTTTCTTAATTACTATGTTGTAATTTCTCTAATTCAATTGTGCAGTATTAACACAGTTACTGATTTTCACAGTATTGCCACCACATCAGGAAAATGTTAGAAAGAGAATAAATTAATTTCATTTAAAACTCGATCTGAATAAACTGGAAAAAAGAGTAACAAAAGTACAAAGCTCCTTCAGAAATTATGGGGTTATAGACAGTTCACAACTGTTACTTTCCTGTGACCTTGCATCGAACATGACTAAAAATTGAATCTTTGTTGTCAGCCGTTATCAGTGCTTCAGCTTGCATAGGCACAGTGGATAGTCATCCAGATTCAGTAGGTATGTGCCATTGACATAAATCCTGTCCAGATAATACCAATCATTTCTTTTGAGCTCATCCAATGACTGACCATTGACATGAAAATTATGGCGAAAATCTGGTAGCTCAATGGTGCAGAATGTTGCAGTGATGGTGAACGGGCTGACCGTCATAATTCCCATTTCTGATTTCAGTTGGATCATTCTAAAAAGCAGAGATTAAGGAGGACATTTTAACCCAGCCGTCCCCATTGGTTGGAACAGGTCAGTGGGCTGCGGGAGGGCACTAACTCAAATCATAAAATTGACTTACCGCACCATTCCCATAATGGCGCTAGCCTTCCTTTTTAACTTCTAACTTAATTTAAGTGGCCCATGATGTATTTAGGGCCCTGATGCCATTTTAAGTGGGTGTGACTGAAGCCCCATGAGATTGGCTTCAAGCACTAACTAACTGGAAGCACTATTTAAAGGAGCACTCAGCTGGGATCTGTGTGCTGTTGTGCCGAGTGGGATTTTCAAGGGATTTTTGATCTTGGATATTGCCTGTTTCTGGGTTTTGGGGCCTTATTCACCCTGATTAGGCTTTCACGGCTTATCATGGGTGTCATTTGTGCTTTATTGCTTTGGATGGAAGAACTGTTGAACAAAGAGGCTCAGCAGCCTCAAGAACCAGAGGCAGCAGCAGGTGGGCCTGTTAGAGAGGACTGTTGGTGAGGAGTGCTGATCATGGAAGGCCTTACCCAGATCACAGGGTCTATAGGCTAAGAGTCATTTTCTTGGAGATGACTGAGAAGCACTGAATCAGGAGGCTACACTTCACCAGGCAAGCTGTCCTGAGGAATTGAAGAACATTCAACCAACTTTGATATGTATGTCATGCTGACAGTGTAGACCGAGAAGCTGCTATGAAAAGTCACTGCAGCCCTAAGATATGATAACGGTGATTAATTTAATACCAAACACAGTAATTGCCTTGAATTTATTTCTCAACCAAGTGTCCATGCAAAGATCCTTTCTTCAAAGTAATGTTTACTAACTCTACTACTCCAAAGAGGTGTTCCCCCAATAGATTCAGCAAAGCTGACAGAAGGCTGTTGTTGCTCATTAAGGGGACCCGTGAGGAGCTCGTGACTTGCGACCTCTGGATGTTCAAGCCTGGCTACAGACTGGAGCACTTGGGCTCACCCCACCCCCGATCCGCTCTGGGTTAAAATCAACCCCTCGGTACCTCGCCACAGGGAGAGCAGTGAATTCTGAGGCTGAGTTGTATTGTGATGATCGTTGTTGCTTACACATTGGCAGTGGCTTTGGAGCTTGATTCATGCCCTCCACTCTTTTACTGGGCAATGGCATGTGGAACAGGGAAACCTTAAAAAAACTAAAATGAGGGATAAATGGAATTATGCTGATAATAGACACTGTTGAGATATATATTAAGTTGCAGTAAACCACTGTTTGCTTTATTACAAATATGCATGTTATGGGAATGGACAGTGGGGGTTAAGTTAAACTATGCTATGACATGTGATTTTCACATTCTATTACACTTTGATCTGCCCCATGCAAAGCACTTACACAACCTTACAGTTCTTTCAAATTTACGATGTGTGGTCATATTGCTGCAGGGTATATATTCTGGTTTCAAATTATCACAGACAACCTTGGCACATTGACACCAGAAAAGGGCTTTACACGATAAATCCTCAGAATAAAACTTAGCTTAGTTTGTAAACTTGACTTATAATCCCCCTTGAGTTTAGAAGGTTGAAGGGTAATCTAATCAAAGTGTTTAAAATGGTGAAGGGATTCGATAGGATAGATGCAGAGAAACTATTTCCTCTGGTGGAGGAATC
Source organism: Pristiophorus japonicus (assembly GCF_044704955.1). NCBI lineage: Eukaryota > Metazoa > Chordata > Chondrichthyes > Pristiophoridae > Pristiophorus > Pristiophorus japonicus. The sequence continues at coordinate 18,014,650 of NC_091991.1, forward strand.
CAGAACAAGGAGACACAGGGGGAGAAATTGGGGTCATTTTGTGGCACCCGTTAGCGCCCTGGGGGGCGTTAATGGGGCGCAAACGACTTTGCGACTGGACATGGCGCCTCTAACGATTTCTGCTAAATTTGGCGGGAGTTTAGTGGCGGTGTTAACACGTAATGCCCCGCTCTGCTGCGCCCAGCGATGCTGACGTCATTACCATGCGCAGTGCCCCATTAGCGCCCCGGACGCTAAATTGGGTATCGCCCCTGAAGCTGTGGCAGACAATGGCAGCGACAGCTTCAGGGGATGCGTAACAGGCGGCCGGCCGCTAGCGGGGAAAAAGTTAAAGGGGAGGTGTGCAGCTGGTGGTAAAAAAATGCCCACTGTTCGGGCTGTTGGCATGACACCCGCGCTCTCTGGTGGCCCAAACTATGCAACTTGAGCCCTTCCCTTTAACTCAGGGAAAAGACCCTCCGATGCGACAGTGCTACGCAGCCCAGTTGTGTAGCGCTACTGAGCAGTGCAACTCGCTCCCGCGGCGTCTCCCCCCCACACCCGCTACCACCCCAGAAAGGAAATGATTTAGCACTCCACTTCCTTTAGGGGGCGGTAACCCCAATTTCTCGTGAGAGGCAGGACTTCTGCCCTGGCGCAAAGTCTCGCACCTCGACTCGCCCAAATGGGGCGCACCCAAATTTTTAGCCATATATAATCTTAAAATCTGAGTTAGGGCAGTTAGGGGTGAAATCAGACATTACTTTTTCACCCAAAGTGTAGTGGAAATTTAGAACTCTCTTCCCCCCCAAAAGCTGTGGACGTTGGATTTGCAAGACTGAGATTGATTGATTTTGTTCGGCAAGTATATCAGTAGATATGAAGAAAAACTCAAACAGAAGGCAGAAATGTGGACATCGAAGCAGAAGTTGTCCGGAAAGACAAGAACAAAACGTACTGCGATCGGCAGTGAAACAACAAAATCAAAGCATCTTAAAGATTGACTTCCGCCAATCAGCTGATGCCTAGCAACCCTGGATATACCTCATTGTTTGGTGGAACAGACATAAACATCAAGAAATCCAACGCTTGACGTCAATAATCATTGGCATTGAATTTTAATATGTCTGCCCATATTTGGGTAGGCACATCCTGTCACCACCATCACCTCCCGACAAAAATCATTATCAGACCTCCGATAAGCTGAGATGCAATGTTATGCAAGCCCATCCCATTTTGCGCACCTTCCTGCCCCAAAACTACCTGAAATCATATGGTACCATGTCAGAAAATGCAGCCCAATATCCCCCTACATCTTGGGACACATGACAATTATTAGTTTTGCTGTTCAAAAAGTTGCGGTGGTAGAAAAAACTAGTGACGATGCTCCTTTCCATTCTAGAAGAGGGGACAGAGTGTAGTGTAACACAATTTGCAGATGACACAAAGATTAATGGGAAAGCGGGTTGTGTAGAGAACACAGAGAGGCTGCAAAGAGATTTAGATAGGTTAAGCGAATGGGCTAAGGTTTGGTAGATGGAATACAATGTTGGAAAGTGTGAGGTCATCCACCTTGGGGAAAAAAAACAGTAAAAGGGAATATTATTTGAATGGGGAGAAATTACAACATGCTGCTGTGCAGAGGGACCTGGGGTCCTTGTGCATGAAACTCTTTTTGGAGTTCACCTGCAAAAACATAAAACATTAAACGGTGCCACCCGACCTGGGTGACACTCCAGACATTTACAAGGCCCTTTTTTTTTCCCCCCATTTTTTTTTTTTTGTGTTTTTCTTTTTTTGTTTTTTTTTTTGGGCACTAAAATCACAATTTTCCCCAGTGCCCCCTATAAAATGGAAGGGGGACACTAAAAGCACCGGCAATTAAAACAAATTAAACTTAAAAACGTAAAATCAAATTAAAATTTGGTTGCCGGGCGTGATGATGCACTCCAGTCCCTCCGGTGCCCACCTCTCGCGGAAGGCCGCGAGCGTACCGGTAGACACCGCGTGCTCCATCTCCAAGGACACCCTGGACCGGATGTAAGAGCGGAAGAGAGGCAGGCAGTCAGGTTGAACGACCCCCTCGACCGCCCGCTGCCTGGACCGGCTGATGGCACCCTTGGCCGTGCCCAGGAGCAGTCCTACGAGGAGGCCTTCGGACCTACCCGCTCCCCTCCGCACAGGGTGCCCAAAGATCAGGAGAGTGGGACTGAAGTGCAGCCAGAATTTCAGGAGCAGCCCCTTCAAATAATAAAACAGGGGCTGCAACCTTGTGCATTCCATAAAAAACGGACTCTTCCAGACCGCAGAAATTGCAGGCGGCCTGGGAGTCCGTGAACCGGCTTAAAATTTTGTTGCACGGCACTGCTCCGTGCACCACCCTCCAGGCCAAGTCCCCGATGAATAGTGGGAGGACCCCTGCGTAGAGTGCCCTCCATCGGGGTCCCCCGCCTCCTCCGGACGGCAAGATGGTACGCCATGGCGTGTCCGGACGGCCGGCGAGGATGGCAAAGTTGAGGGTGTGCAGGAGCAGCCCGTACAGGAAACCCCTCCGCGCGGTCCTTGTGCATGAAACTCTTTTGAGAGAAAAATGAAACTCTTTTGAGTCCTTGTGCATGAATCCCCAAAAAAAAGTTAGTTTGCAGGTGCAACAGGTAATCAGGAAGATGAATGCAATGTTGGCCTTCAATGCAAGAGGGATGGAGTACAAAAGCAGGGAGGTCCTTCTGCAACTGTATAGGGTATTGGTGAGGCCGCACCTGGAGAACTGCGTGCAGTTTTGGTCACCTTACTTAAGGAAAGATATACTAACTTTGGAGGGGGTACAGAGACGATTCACTAGGCTGATTGCGGAGATGAGGGGGTTACCTTATGATGATAGATTGAGTAGACTGGGTCTTTACTCGTTGGAGTTCAGAAGGATGAGGGGTGATCTTATAGAAACATTTAAAATAATGAAAGGGATCGACAAGATAGAGGCAGATAGGTTGTTTCCACTGGTCGGGGAGACTAGAACTAGGGGGCACAGCCTCAAAATATGGGGGAGCCCATTTAAAACCGAGTTGAGAAGGAATTTCTTCTCCCAGAGGGTTGTGAATCTGTGGAATTCTCTGCCCAAGGAAGCAGCTGAGGCTAGCTCATTGAATGTATTCAAGTCACAGATAGATAGATTTTTAACCAATAAGGGAATTAAGGGTTACGGGGAGCGGGCGGGTAAGTGGAGCTGAGTCCACGGCCAGATCATCCATGATCTTGTTGAATGGCGGAGCAGGCTCGAGGGGCTAGATGGCCTACTCCTGTTCCTAATTCTTATGTTCTTATGTTCTTATTGTCAAGAAAGATCTTTCCTGGTTGCTGTGTCATTATAACTTGCAGCATGTTAATGATGTGTTCATATTGTGCGAGCACTGCGGGGCTCCCCAAGTGATAGTCTCATGCTGAAAACGATGCTTCCTGGCAGCCAGTCTTAGCAAATCCCGATGTCTTTACCTTTGGCTTGCAGCTGACTGGACTTGCTTGTGTCTCACTTAATATAAAAGCACTTAGCTCCACACAACACAAGGACATTATTCAGGCCCTAAGCACTCAACATGTGCAACTCAGTGGGGCACCCATAGGCCTGATGTGACTTGCAGTTTCTCGGAATTAGTCACAATCTGCTAGCACGCTGTGAACTGGGAAACGCTAAGTTGCTAATTTTTCAAAGAAAGGTAGTAAACTTTGAAATGCAATTCAGAAATCAAGAAGCGTCCAGAAATATGTCTGTTGTTTATTTACAAGTTAGCAACTGCACCCTTTCTTCCCAGCAAAGGATTACAATGGTCAGAACCACCACCACCATCATCATCATAGGCAGTCCCTCGAAATCGAGGAAGACTTGCTTCCACTCTAAAAGTGAGTTCTCAGGTGGCTGTACAGTCCAGTACAGGAATTACAATCTCTGTCACAGGTGGGGCAGACAGTGGTTGAGGGAAAGGGTGGGTGGGACTGGTTTGCCGCACACTCCTTCCGCTGCCTTCGCTTGATTTCTGCATGCTCTCGGCGAGGAGACTCGAAGTGCTCAGCGCCCTCCCAGATGCTCTTCCTCCACTTAGGACGGGCGGCCTTTGCCCAGGTGCCAGTGGGGATGTTGCATTTTATCAAGAAGGCTTTGAGAGTGTCCTTGAAACGTTTCCTTTGCCCACCTGGGGCTCGCTTGCCTTGTAAGAGTTCCGAATAGAGCGCTTGCTTTGGGAGTCTCGTGTCGGGCATGCAGACGATGTGGCCTGCCCAACGGAGCTGGTCGAGTGTGGTCAGTGCTTCGATGCTGGGGATGTTGGCCTGATCAAGGACACTGACTGTATCAGAACCAGGACTGTATGGAATACTCAAAAATAGCTTTTATTTAATAAACCATCAAAATCTAGAAAGTATATTAAGCAGCAGCAATAATGAATGGCTAGTTATACTGTACATGGTGAATCAGGAACATGCTCTTGTTCTTTAATCAATCGATCTCCTTAATTTTACCACACTAAATAACCATGGGGGTTGAAACCGGGTACCATTCTGGCATTGTGCAGTTATGGCACCCAGAACAAAGAGGTCACAGGGCAAATTTGTCCTGATCATCTTAATTCCAGCGAGCTGTGTGCACCAGTTGGGCTTCCCGACACAGCTTGCCGGTCAGAGCGTAAAAAGGGATTAGATGAAATAAGGTGTGCAGCATAAACACCAGCATAGACCTATTGGGCCCAATGTTTCTGTGCTGTAAATACTATGTCATTTTGGCTGGCAGCAAAGTCCACAAGTCACTGTGGACGGGGGGGTGGTGCAGGAGATGTTCGGGAGGTTCGGGGGTGGGGTGAGCGTGGTGGGGGAGGGGGGCAACAGCTCACATTCATTTTGTGGAGGTGAGAGAAGCATTCTTAATCCATCCAACTCCACAGAAAATTAAATTTCTCAAATAGTGAGGTCTTTTTTCTGAGCACTTGAAGAAGCACTGGTTAGGCTGCTCAGGACCTCGAGATAGTAATTGGAGCTTGTGCAGCGCAAGCACTGATTGGTCGAGCCGACTTTAGGAATCCGGGACGGAAATGGGCGCAGGAGCCTGATTTCAATATTGAAATGAGACGTTTGCTCAATTTAGGCAGCCACCAGGGCCACCTGAAAAGAGGCGCTGACCAAGTTGTCAGTGGCAAAAATGCACGTGGAGTTGGGCCTCACTGTGAAATTGGTTATCATTGTACCTGTTTTACACCCATAAAACAGGCACACCAATGTTGAATTTAAGCCCCATTGTGCCTGATGAAAAACTGTTTTAATTAATTAAAAAAGTCAAGGACAGTCAATTAATAGTTAATAATGGAGTTGCAGACTGAGTAATTACAAGTATTGAAACTGGCTTATTGTATACAGGTGTAATATGCTCTGTATTTCAACAAATCCTACGCATTCTTTTTCAGAACCATGAAAGCAGACTTTCAGCAACTGTTGTGAATGGGCCCTCTTGGCTTAGCTTTTAGTTTGAAGTCAGCTGCCCATGCTTCAGGAACTGGCCACACTGACACAGGATCTTGGATAAGGTCCTGGGAGATTACATGGCTGCAGAGGAGAAGAGAGGTAGGAAGTGTCTCGTCACGATGCAGCAACCGTCATGAGGTCTGGGGTAGGCTTGATGGACCAGTTGGCCTTTTTATGCCTGTCAATTGTGTACATAAGACCTTATATTAGCTTTGATATATTTTTACCACAGTAGCATTTTGGGTTTTACCTGCATTCCCTAACTGGATATTAAAAAATAATAGAATATTACTGTCATGATTATATTCAGCCTATAGTCAACTCGAGGCTGAGGGGGCCGAGAGGGGTGTGGAAGGGAGAGTGAGAGAGAGCCTGGGGGAGATAGAGAGAAAGAGAGAGAGAGCCTGAGGGGATGGTGGGAAGAGAGACGGGGGGAGGGGGAAGAGAGAGAGAAATAGAGTCTGGATGGGGAGTGACTGGGGGGCGGGGAGGAGAGAGAGAGACTGGGGGTGGGGGGAAGAGAGAGAGAGACTGGATGGGGAATGATTGGGGGGGGTGGAGAGAGAGAGAGACTGGAGGGAGAGAGGGACTGGGCGGGAGGAGAGAGAGAGAGACTAGGGGGAGAGAGACACTGGGGGAAGAGAGACTGGGAGGATAGAGAGAGACTGGGGGAGAGAGAGAGAGAGAGAGAGCCTGAGGGGGGGGGGGTGGGGGGGGGAGACGGGGGGAGGGGGAAGAGAGAGAGAGAGAGAAAGAGACTGGCGTGGGGGGGGGAGACTGTGGAGGGAGAGAAAGAGAGAGAGAGACTGGATGGGGAGTGTGGGGGGGTGGGAGGGGAGAGAGAGAGACTGGGGGGGGAAGGGAGAGAGACTGGATGGAGAGTGACTGGGGGGGGAGGAGAGAGAGAGAGAGACTGGGGGGAGAGAGAGACTGGGGGGATAGAGAGAGACTGGGGGAGAGAGAGAGAGAGAGAGAATGGGGTAGAGAGAGAGAGAGAGAGAGAGATACTGGGGTGGAGAGAGACGGGTTGGAGGGGGAGAGACCAGGGGGAAGAGAGAGAAATTGGGGGGGTGGGAGAGAGAGAGTGCCTGGGAGGGGGGGGAAGAGAGGGAGATTGGGGGGTGGGAGAGAGAGAGACTGGGGGAGGGGTTGGCATGGGGGTGCAGAGAGAGAGAGCCTGAGGGGGGGAGAGAGAGAGAGAGAGAGAGAGAGAGAGAGAGAGAGAGAGAGAGAGCTTGGGTGAGAGAGAGACTGCGGGACAGAAAGAGAGAGACTTGGAGGGGGGGAGGTGGGAGAAGAGAGAGAGAGAGAGAGAGAGACTGGGGTGGTGGAGAGAGAGACTGGGGGGAGAGAGAAAGAGACTGGGGCGGAAGAGAGTGACTGGGGGGAGAGAGAGAGAGACTGGGTGGGGTGGAGAGAGAGAGACTAGGGGTAGAAAGGGACTGGAGGGAATAGAGAGAGACTGGGGTGAGGGTGGAGAGAGAGAGAGAGCCTGGTTGGGGGGGGTGGAAGAGAGGGAGATTGGGGGGTGGGAGAGAAAGAGATTGGGGGAGGGGTTGGCATGGGGGTGCAGAGAGAGAGAGCCTGAGGGGGAGAGAGAGAGAGAGAGAGAGAGAGAGAGAGAGAGCTTGGGTGAGAGAGAGACTGCGGGACAGAAAGAGAGAGACTTGGAAGGGGGGAGGTGGGAGAAGAGAGAGAGAGAGAGAGAGAGAGAGACTGGGGTGGTGGAGAGAGAGACTGGGGGAGAGAGAAAGAGACTGGGTGGGGTGGAGAGAGAGAGACTAGGGGTAGAAAGGGACTGGAGGGAATAGAGAGAGACTGGGGTGAGGGTGGAGAGAGAGAGAGAGCCTAGGGGGGGAGAGAGAGAGAGAGAAAGCTTAGGGGAGAGAGAGAGAGAGGCTGGGGGGAAGAGAGAGAGAGACTGAGGGGAGGGGAGAGAGAGATGGGGGGGAGAGAGAGACTGGGGGGAGAGAGACTAGGGGGTGGAAGAGCGAAAGACTGGAGGGGGGAAGAAAGAGATACTGGGGGGGAAGAGAGACTGGGGGGGGGGAAGGAATAGAGAGAGACTGGAAGTGGGGGTGGGGTGGAAGAGAGAGAGAGAGAGAGCCTGGGGGAGAGAGAGAGAGAGCCTGAGGAGAGAAGGAGAGCTTGGGGGAGAGAGAGAGAGACTGGGGAGGGAGAGAGAAAGAGAGACTGGGCGGAAGAGAGCGAGAGACTGGTGGCGGGAGCGGGGGGGGGGGGGTGGAGAGAGAGAGACTGGGAGGGGAGGGGGGATCGGAGGGGGAAGAGGGAACTCAGGGATGATGGATCACATTCTTGCATTGGAGTGAATGAAATCTGGAAGTCACGACACTGTCACTATTCACTCCAGTAAACCTGATAATAATCCATACGTAATGCCCCATCTGTGGCGGAGTGGGGTGGGGGGTGGAGGTGAGTACATGCACTTGCGCTGGTGTAAGGAGGGACTTTGGTTGGGGGAGGCATGCACTTGGATTGGGGTAAGGCACTTTGGCTGGGACGGGATGTACTTGGACTGGGCTGAAATTGGTGCTGAAATTGTAAACATCGCTTCCAATACCCTATAAATCCTATTGTTAAGCTCTCAGCAGCTTTTCATCAAATACTCCCATTTTCAAAATGCCGTACGTACCGTCCACTTAAGATCGGCTAAGATCAGGTAAGACCTTACTTTTCAGGACGGCAGTTAGGGCGGGCAGTAAATGGATCTTAGTGATCAAATTTGCGTTTTGAGGGACCGTGGGCAGTAATTGATTTTTTTTGATCAAATTCGTATTTCTGGGCAGTAAGTGGGCGGTAATATGATGAATTTCCAGCCCATGGTTTGTATTCAATGCACTTTGTAGGGGGCTTCGCTCGACAGATATTTGGTTGTCTCAGGCTTCAACATAAAAGAGATGGCATTTCAATCAGTGTGCACTGATTAATGGCTCAATGGGCTGAACCTTCCCCACGTATTGTTAAGGACTGGCTTTCTCTCTCTTTCTTTCTCTGTCTGATTGTAAACTTATGCAGTTTGTAACAAAAAAAGTTGCAGAACCATGTAGCTTTGATTTAGCTCATTTGAAAGTGGGCTTTCTCCTAGAGTATCAGTAGAATTGCATCTTTCTTGTCTTTCGTTGCACAAGAAGTGTAGGAAAATTATAGATTTCCCTGTAGAAACTATTCTATTCAATTGATAGCAGCCAGAAGATCCCGGGCTGTCAGCCAGGAATACATCTGCACGCCTCTCAGGTCTGTAACTGCACTCAATTTGCTGCTCCCTTTTGCCAGCATAAGTTCCTGCAAGGAGTCGGACCCATGCCAGAGGTGTGCCTAGGACACTAACATTTCATTATAATTTTCTAAAACTGCAAAATACCTAAAATAGGATAAGTCAATTATTCCATCTTGGACACTATTCCTCTCTTTGATTAGTTCATGAATTTATGCTACAAAATAAAATAATAATTAGACAGCAGTCCTTTTTCCAACAGTTGCAATATTATTTTTACTCAATTGCTTGCCATCTCCTTTAATTCACAGTTCTAACTCTCTCCAAACTCACTATGGCAAAAGTGGACACTGTGTCCTCTACCCCTCACTCTCTAATAGCAGGCCAACCTCTAAGTTACTTCGTTGAGTACTTGGTATTGACGATGTTTTCTTTGGTCCATCTGGTGACATTATTAACCAATGCCTAGCAACTGTTTCAACCTGGAAGACTGCATCGATCATCTTAGCAATTTCATGCCTTGTTTTATTTTCTCTCCATAATGCAAGGGTGAAGGGCAATGTCAAATAACTTATTTCTTTTCATGATGGCTTCTTCAAATGATTAGTTCACCTCGTTATCATTAAAGTGGTGTTTGTGGTCCCTGACAGAGACTCTCCTCATTCACAATGTTTCAGTTCTCTTTTTGTCACAAAGCGTGTCAAGTTATTTAAAATTTGACGCATGTCATCAACATTTAATTCATGTACATTTTCTTAAATTGCATGTGTGGTGATTGGTTTGTAAAAACAATTATGGCATCAGTTCCATTAACTGTTATTTAGAGGGTAAATGTATCACTTTATCACTTTACACTGTAGTGAAGGAAAAAAAAACTTGCAGTTATATAGCACCTTTCATGGCCTCATGGCCAAAGCACTTTACAGCCAATGAAGTGATTTTGAAGTGTGGTCACTATGTAATGTAGGGAATCGCAGCAGCCAATTTGCACATAGCGAGGTCCCACAAAGAGCAATGATATACATTTTTAATGGTGGTGGTTGAAGAATAAATATTGGCCAGGACATCAGGGAGAACTCCTCAGCTTTTCTTCAAATAGTGCTGTGGGATCGTTACCGTCACCTTGAGAGAGCAGTTTAACATCTCATCTAAAAGTCGGCACTTCCGAATATGTAGCACACTGAATAATGTTGAATCTAAACCATAAGCACTAAAACCAACTGCCGAGAAAAATCAGCCCATCTATTTTACTTCAACTGAAAAATTAAAAAGAAACTTGTGGAAAAAAAATCTGCTTCCTTCTTGAAAATTGAGGACTTAAAGTACCTTTAAACGTATGTTTCAGAATATTCCTCCCCTTCGCCGCCCAAAAATGACCACAAATGGAGGGACATTCCATCCAAAGTGTAATTGAAATAAATCATTACAATTGTAATAGGAGGAGGACTCTTTCAGTGTCAAAATGTTTAGTATTTTAACACCTATCAGTTGTGTCAAACAGCAGCAGAGAGATATTAGCAGAAACCAAGACGCTGTAAAAAAAAAATCTCAAACGCAAAGCATGTCATGTGAAATTAGTAACAGCAGCTGTAATCTGCAGTTTCAATGTATAATTCATTCGCTCTGCTCCGTCTGTCTTTCCATGAAAACAGTTCGTTTACATGTATAAGGTTTCAGTATCTGGGATATCATGTAACAAAATGTGCTTTGTGCTTTTACAAAAGCTTCTTGCAATTGCTCCGACTGATACTTTTATCTTTGAAACTGCAGGGTCAGACAGAAAAACAAAAAATATCTGAATCACACAATATAGAGGACACAGCATTTAGCGTAGAGGAAATGCGCTCTTCGTGATAGTCACATTAACTTGTGCCCATTTTCATTACAGTGTGTAGGTTGATTACATATTCAAGAGGGTAAGTTTCCTGTGATGGTGAGCATGTGATGGTAAGCTAATGTTCCGAAGTGAATAGAGATGACAAGACTGACGTCAGAAGCTGCTTCAAATTAAAACCAGACAGTTCATTGTTCCTTTATTTCCTATGATCTGCTCGTAGGTATGATGAATTATATGGGAAAACTATAATAAAGCCACGGCTAGAGCTGGAAATAAACCTCCTCGAACCTGTGACTTTTAAAGTGGAATATGCTTTTCACGCAAAGAAACAAAATGGCCTTCCTCAGTTCTCACCAATAAAGCAGTCTTGCAGAATGAAATTCAGACTGAAAGCATGTTGCTTTAATACAGACTCCAGAGTGTGGGATAGTACGTACTGATCATTCTAATGTCTTCCTTCCTGAAATTAGAATTTTTCACTAAAATAAGCTAGTTGGCCAGCCTCCCCAGAAGTTAATTATAATAATTAAATGAAAGGTTTGCACTGGCATTTAGAGTGAAATGCAAGGAAAGTATAGTGTTAGTAAGTTTTCCTTTCATGTCCTTTTCTGTCTGTTAGTTGAGTCACATTCCTTAAATGCCAAAGTCACCGTTCTCAATCTGAGTTCTACACAGTAATTTTTGCACCAGCATTTAGAATGCATACATTAGATATAATGTATTTCAGAGAAAGTATTCACTGTTTAATTGTGAATTTATTGCTGAATTGGAAAGTCTACAGTCATAGTACATTGATGATGCAAGGGTGCGCTATATTTTAAACTAATCAATATATTGCATGTCTCATATGTGTCATTTAATGAAGTGACAATCAGAAATTTTAGTTCACATTTGAATGCATGATCACATTAACCTTGAAACAATGTCATGGATTATCAATAAAAAAACAATGAACATGAAAGACTGCGAAGGTTAGAATAAATTAGTCATAAAACACTCATAAAATTGTAAGAATAACAATATGTTTTCATACAAAATCAGTACTTGGTCTTCATTTTAACAACTGTGTTTAAGTCAGTTGTTGATATAAAGGAAGAAATAATAGAAACAAATGTCTCCATTTCTGCTACAAGTTAGCAAAACCTGATAGTAGACCTTTTTTACTGGTTACTGAACAATGGTATTGCGACAATGTCTCAGTTTTATGTTGTTGATGCAGTTTTATCTTCTGGTGGAGATACCACATAATACCAACATGTGCATTTCACAGTCAGATGTCAAGAAAAATTTGTAGATGTAAATAAGTTTATAATTCATTTCGTAAACTGTTCATAAAGCAGATTTGAAACGCTGAAGCCACTGACTGAGAGCCACAATATCAGATTATCATGGCATATATATCTACCGATGTAACAACACGTGCTGCACTTGAAAAAGTAATTTATTGGGGCGATTTTCAACTGGCCAGTGTGGAAACGGGTAGCTGGCAGTTGAACATTGGGGCAGGGGTGGTGTGTATTGGGCTGGTGTGTATTGGAGGGGGCATATTGGGGGGGGGGGGAAACGTGTGGGGGTCGGGGCTTGTTTCATGCCCCGTTGAAGCAATGTCAAAGTGGGCTTGTAAATGATTGAGCAGCACACTCACCTGTTTCTGGCAGAAGGCTTAAATATGAAAATTGGGGTCCTACCTTTCTTGGGGGCGTGGGGGGGGGGGGGCGGGCAGACTTAAGATGGGAGCCTTTAAGAACTTATTTTTCTCTGTTTACTGTTTCAAATCCAGGCCACTGTTTGAACTTTCTTCACAATACAAATGTACAACATAGTAGTTATCTTATATTCCATGGTGGGTTTGCGAAAGGGTATCATGAGCCATGTGTGTGGAGGGGTATCCCTTGTCGCTCAGCAGCGATCCTACCACATTCCACAGTCCTCGAGCAGGCAAAATCCTTTGAAAGAGACTGTGGAATGTGGTAGGATCGCTGCTGGGGGTCAAGGGATACCCCTCCACACACGTGGCTCATGATACCCTTTCGCAAACCCACCATGCCAGAACAGCACAGATATGATAAAAGCCAGGGGAGTACCCAGTTGATTACTGAGCACACCATGGGGCTGCTGAAATTCAGGTGTCTCGACAGGTTTGGAGGCTCCTTACGATATGCACCACAACGGCTCTCCCACATCATAGTGGTCTGATACATTCTGCACTGGCTAGCCATAGAGAGAGGCCTGCATTTGGAGGGGGAACAGCAGCAGCAGTCCTCAATAGATGAGGAAGAGTAGCGGAAGATGGTCGACATCAACACCTCCAATAGAAAATTCAGGAAAAACTGCTTTACCCAGAGAGTGGTGAGAATGTGGAACTCGTTACCACAGGGAGTAGTTGAGGCGAATAGCATAGATGCATTCAAGGGGAAGATAGATAAACACCTGAGGGAGAAAGGAATAGAGGGATATGCTAAAGGAAAAAAAATACATATTTATATATCATTTTTCATGACCTCAGGATGTTCCAAAGTGCTTGACAGCCAATGAAGTACTTTTGATGTGCAGTCACTGTTGTAATGTAAGAATAGGTGAAGAGGTGTGGGAGGAGACTCGTGCAGAGCATAAATGCCGGCATAGACCAGGTGGGCCATTTGGATTATTTATGTGCTGTAAATTCCATGTAAGATATGAGGGCTGCGTTAATTGTTCAACAATTCATTCCCCTGCGCTGAAAACTTGCACAGTCCCTCTGCATTAACAGTCCTTGTTATGTCCTTCAGCACTACCATATTTCTGCAATAAACAACATTGAAGCTACTCAGTCAGCTTCTATATAGTACTGCGTGCAGTTTTGGTAGTACTGCGTGCAGTTTTGGTCACCTTACTTAAGGAAGGATATACTAGCTTTGGAGGGGGTACAGAGACGATTCACTAGGCTGATTCCGGAGATGAGGGGGTTACCTTATGATGATAGATTGAGTAGATTGGGTCTTTACTCGTTGGAGTTCAGAAGGATGAGGGGTGATCTTATAGAAACATTTAAAATAATGAAAGGGATAGACAAGATAGAGGCAGAGAGGTTGTTTCCACTGGTCGGGGAGACTAGAACTAGGGGGCATAGCCTCAAAATACGGGGGAGCCAATTTAAAACCGAGTTGAGAAGGAATTTCTTCTCCCAGAGGGTTGTGAATCTGTGGAATTCTCTGCCCAAGGAAGCAGTTGAGGCTAGCTCATTGAATGTATTCAAGTCACAGATAGATAGATTTTTAACCAATAAGGGAATTAAGGGTTACGGGGAGCGGGCGGGTAAGTGGAGCTGAGTCCACGGCCAGATCATCCATGACCTTGTTAAATGGCGGAGCAGGCTCGAGGGGCTAGATGGCCTACTCCTGTTCCTAATTCTTATGTTCTTATGTTCTTATATCAATGACATACTGACAACACAGACTCAAGCTGCTATAAAACTCTACTTCAGACCAAGGTGCCAAATGTGACTGGTGATGAATTTAATTGCCTTCCATTTATTTTTCATCCAGGCGCCAATCCATGGTGCATTTCTTAGAAGAAGATTTCCTAAGTCTACAAATCCTACAAGGCGCTCCCCTAATGGCCTCAGCAAAACTGGTGGAATGCTACTGTTGCTCATGGGGACCCTTAAGATATTCATGGTCATTGACTTCTGGGTACTTGAGCCTGTGAGGGCCCAGTTGCAGACTGTGGTAACTCAGCTGCCCTAGGGCAGTTTGACCCACGTGACTTGTTGGCACCATGGTGTGTCGTGGTAGTCGAGGTGGCTATTGCATTAGGGGGTGGTGAAGGAACAGACGAGTTGACATCCTAAGAGGGGGAAACAGGTACTGCTCCCATGACATCACTGCCACTCTCACAGTCATGGGGCTCATCACTTCCACTCATCTGTAGGAAAGCAGACTGCAGAAGATGAGTAACTCTTTGAAGGCCCCTATAAATTTGGTCCACCAATCTGTCTAAGGTGGACACCTATTGCGTCAAGGTGGAACGCAGAGTCTGCATGCCTACCTTTTCAACTTTAAATTGAAAAATTAACTTTTGAGCTTCCACTAAAGCTGCAAAGGCTGGTGATTGACTCTGTTTGTAAGGGATTAGCTGCAGCATCCGTGGAGGTAGCCACACTGTCCAAGGTAGACTGAAGAGTGCTGATGCCATACTTACTTTAATGCTGGGCAACTGAAGTCCTCATCTCTGTCCTTTTCAGCAGAGCTGGGATAGGATCTTTTCCTTTGGTGAGCTGTCTCTTGGGCTGCCCTTGCCACCAGTACTTGCTGCTGCACATCTTGCTGTGTATTTCACCACATACAAACCCCTCTGGCTCACTGCCTAACCCATACATGGTGTCAATTTTTGCACTGGTGTTAAGGAGGGATGGAGTGCATGAAGGTACATTATCAGGAGGATGGTCCTCCCCAGAGATGTGTTCTGCAGGGTCCAGGTGCTGAGAAGGACCTAGAGGAAAGAGGATCAGGACAAGATAAGAGTTAGGATAGCACTGATAAGCTGGACATTAGCAGGTGGCAGTCTGGAGAATGCAGCTTGAAGTTGTAAAGCTTGCTCACCTTGTTGTTGAGATGAATTAAGGGTTTCAAGCAATGTGCAGGAAACCTGCTCAGTCAAGCCATCAGCCTCACATTTCCCCATCCTCGTGGCTTTGCCCAGGCCACTAATCTCCAGGGCTTTATGCTCTGCTTGGGTGAGAGCTACAATG
Organism: Pristiophorus japonicus; assembly: GCF_044704955.1. Classification (NCBI taxonomy): domain Eukaryota; kingdom Metazoa; phylum Chordata; class Chondrichthyes; family Pristiophoridae; genus Pristiophorus; species Pristiophorus japonicus. The sequence goes on from NC_091991.1 coordinate 18,029,932, forward strand.
TTAGGTACTCCTCCCACCCACAATCTTGGTCCTCTCTCTTGCATTATCTGCTGTTTTATCCTGCAGAAAGAGAGGGTAAGAGCTCGTGAATGACTGCTGGACAAGTAGGTGGGTTTGTGGATATAGTGCATGTGCTGAAAGCTTGAGAAGAAGCAAGCTGGAATGGGGATGGGGCAGCGATGAACATGAAGCCAAATGTGTGGAACATGAAGTGCTGGGAGGAGTTGGTGGCTGTACAAGTGCTCGGATTTGAGAAGAGAATTGTTAACATGTAGTTTGAGGAGGTGACTGTGTTTGAATTGAGAATGATAGATGGTTCAGTGTGTCCTTGTGTTTATATGTTGAAAGATGTGAAGGAAGGGAGTGAATTGTTGTGAATGGTGAGAAGGAAATGGAAGGTGTATTGTCAAAGAGTTGTTGAGAGTGATGTAGCGATGAAGAGCTGTACTCATCCTTGCTGCTCTTGTGAGCTCATTGAATGGCTTCCAATGTGTCGCGACTGGTGCCATCACCACCTCAGGTTCATCTGCTTCCTCGTCTTCCTCCTCCTCCTCCTCTCAAGAGGCTGTGTAGTCTGCACCTTGCTCCTCCTGCAGCTCCAATCCTTGCTGCTGCGCTATGTTGTGCAGTGCGCAGCAGACCACGATGATCCTGGAGACCCTGGCTGGTGCATACTGAAGGGCTCCTCCACACCTGTCAAGGCATCTGAAGCGCATCTTTAGCATGCCTATTGTTTGCTCTGTGATACATCTAGTTGAGATGTGGCTGTCATTATAGCACTCCTCAGTCTGAGTACTTGGCCTCCTCAACAAGTCATGAGCCACGTCACCAGTGGATAGCCCTTGACTCCAAGCAGCCAGCCGGTATGTCTGGTTGGAAGTGCGAAGAGCTGAGGGAGGGTGGACTGGCGCAGGACGCAAGGGTCATGACAGCTGCCTGGGAATCTGGCGCACACATGCATAATCATCTTTTTATGGTTGCAGACAAGCTGCACATTGAAGGAGTGAAAGCCTTTGCGGTTCACAAACTGTCCTGGGTGATGATGGGGTGCCTTCATGGTCATGTGTGCAGTCGATGACGCCCTACACCTGTGGGAAGCCAGCCAGAGCCGCAAAGCCGAGCTCCCGCTCACTAACACTGGCTTCATCTGTGGCAAAGTTGATATCATTGGCTGACTTGTGAAACAGGGCATCAGTCACCTGGGTGATACAACTGTGGGCGGCCGACTGGGAGATTCTGCAAATGTCTGCTGCAGATCCCTGGAAGGAGCCAGAGGTGAAGAAATTGAGGGCGATGGTGAGTGTCCACCCGCACCTCGGGGCTGCAGGTCTTGCTCCCGCAATGTCAGCGACAACCTGGCGTGACAGCCTGAGCCTCCTGAAGCACTGCTGCTCAGTCATGTCCAGGAAGCTCATCCTCTGCCTGTGTTCCCTGTGTTGGGGGTATTGCCTCCAGCGTGGTGCAGACCTGTGGTGACTCCCCTCTCTCCTGTGGAGCACCAGGTCATTGAGGAGAAGGCTACTGTTGTGGTTGCTGCTGGTGTGGCTGATGTTGCTGGTGCTGGGGCTTATCTTGGTCCGATTCTGAGGTCCAAGGTCAGACAGTATAAGCGGCACCTATGCTGATATAGTAGATGGCAGGTCAAGTAGCCATCAGAGGGCCAATCCCTCATTGTTCTAATACTAACTAGCAATGTGCTGAAAGTGGCTTCCGAGGTTGTAAAAAGGATCTGCAAACGCCAGAAACCTAAATCTGTGGACAAAATAGAGTTATTTGCAGCCTTTCCTTTCGGCAACTAATGAGGTGTAAGGCGTGTGTATTTATCTGATACTCCCATAATGTCTCGCACAACGGCCACTTAACCTCAGTTTCCCCTTCACAGGCGACGTTCCCGAGCAGCATGCTTCTCGTGTTCATGCCGTTAAATTCAGAAGCTGCAGTTAAAAACCCTGTTAAGGGTCTGATAACAAGCATGTAATGAGTTGAATTAGGTCTCCCGCCTCTGCCGATCGGGTCCGTGGCACACTGGAAAACACACCAGAGTTAAAGGCGAGATGATGGCGGGTTCCCAACGTGCTGCCTCTTTCTGCTGACCCGACTCCGAACCCGCAGGCACGGGAGCGAGAAAATTCCGGCCTATGTCAATATTTGAAATTAGATTGGTTAGGACGAATGAAAAGGAGATAAAGGTATGTGAGAAAAGGGCAGGTAAATATGAGTTTCTCACATGTAACATTAACATCAATACAGTCTGGTTGGACCGAATGGCCTACTTCCATGTAGTAACTTCTATATATTTCTAAGTAATACTTTCTTGGTGCATTAAACTATTCAATGAATCCAACATAAAAATTATTCTGAGATTGTTAATATCCTTTTTTGGAGTTCTTTGCAACAGCCGTTTTACAGATGCGTGCACTTTGACCCTCACAAGGTTTGCCACAGTGACCACAATTAGACTAAGCGAACTAAAGAACTGACCATCAGTTTCTTGTATCTATCACAATTTAAAGAAGCCTCTAAATACAGATCTGTCAATCGAGCTAGCTTGTAATGGAGCAGTGCAAACTTGTCACCAATTGATTGATGCACAGTTCACCCCTCGCCCAATTCTTGCGACCCAGAGATCTTCTGTTTCCACTGATGTATAATTTTCCTGGACAGAATTGTATGTATTCACTCAGCCACATGTACATGAAATTACATGAATTGTGTGTATTCACTCAGCCATGTGTGCATGAGTGTGCATACACACCCAATATTTTGTTTCCCAGAAAGTATTTGGCAGAAACTAATTTAAATTTGCCATGTTGATTCACCTAAAATTCATTATGAATGGGCTCATTTTACAAATGCACACTCCTGATGGATAGCCCTGTCTACCAGATATGCATCTTGGAAAATCATGGGTAGCATACTTGCAATTTCCTGATATGTGTATCTGGTAGGCAAAGCTCCTATCAATACTGTCCGTTTGTAAAATCAGCTCTATAATACTCAAATGTTATAATTTGAAACAGAGTAAAGCTTTGTTTCTCTGGCACATTAATCAAAGTAATTACTGTGACTGGAAAATTATATTACATGGTATTATTATTTAGCAGACACTGCACTTCAAAAGGTACTACATGCTATGTGAGAGACATGAGAAGGCACTATATACATGCAAGTTTTTGTTGAATGCCCAAGGGTAGTTTTCCTGATTCATCACTGGCAGCAAAGTACCCAGCCTAGTATCAGCAGGGATTAGAAAATGTATATTTACATCGAGTCTGCAGCACAGAGACAGGCCATTCAGCCCAACTTGTCAATGCTGGCATTTATGCTTCACACAAGCCTCCTCCCACCCCTCTTCATCTAGCCCTAGCAACATATCATTCTATTCCTTTCTCCCTCATGTGCTTATCGAGCTTCCCCCGTGGATGCATCTGTGCTAGTTGCCTCAACTACTCCTTGTGGTAGCGAGTTCCACATTTGTACCATTCTGGGTAAAGAAGTTCCTGAATTCCCAGTTGGATTTATTAGTGACTATGTTAGTTTTATGACCTCTAGATTTGGACTCACCCACAAGTGGAAACATTTTCTCTACATCTATCCCATCAAACCCCTTTCATTATCTTAAAGACCTCTATTAAGTCAACCCTCAGCCTCCTCTTTTCTACCAAAAAGAGCCCCAACCTGCTCAGTCTTTTACAATTCTCACAAATATTTTGCAATTACGGTTAGACTGCTTGCAGTTTTCTGATCTTTACGCACAGTGTGCCAGGTACCTCGTCACGAGGACTTAGTGACACCACCTTCATGTTTCCATATCAAATTTCTTCATCCACTTTTTCAACAGAGGTGTTAAACCATTTTAAATAAATAGGGTTAATGACTCGATTAAAATAGCAGACAGAGGAATCTGTTTCAAATGTGCACAGAATAATTTCCAGACTCATGATATTACCCTTCTACTCCATAATCCAATGAAGCAGGAAAACAAAATTAAAACCTTGTGCAATACCGGATCTGTAGGAAAGAGCAGAGAAATTGCCAGCAGTTCAGGTTGTGTTTGTGTCAGCACAGTATCTCCCCTGAATGACTGAGGAGGTAGTTAATCTTGTGTACTTGTGCTCATTATTCACACCAGGCTAACAGAAGAACGTTAAATAAATTGCCTATTTGGATTGCCTGTTTTCATTGTACAGTGGCCTTTGATTACTGAACAAAAATATTTTTTTTACCAGTAACTGCGTCAATTGTTGTTAATATTAATTATGTTCTTTAAAACTTGTGACAATGAATAAAATATTTGTTTCTAACACTCTACCCTATTCTAAAAATTGTTAAGATTATATTTGTGGATTAAATTAATTTGTATCTTGTTTCTGAAGAATAAAATATATTACGTTTTGTCGACAGGCAAATGCAGTTTAAGGAAACATCTACCAGTAGGTATGAAAATATATTCCGATTTCTCAGAAAACTAGTGCTACATTTTAATTCCTCAGTTGCAAAATTTGTGAGAATTGTAACAGGTTGATATATTATTTTAATGTACTAACAACTGTCAGAACAAGTTCAATGCTACAGATAAAAGATACCGCCAGTATTCGACTAGTTTATTCCACCCCTTTCTATAGCAACACAGCACTTATTTCTCAGATGAACACAACACCAGCTTAGGACGTTCAAGGGCAAATTATCTGAAACTATTATACAATTTGTCATGTGACGAGCAGCTTCCAGGCTTCCAGTCTCGACCACCTGCATCATTCTCCATGGCAACAGAGGCACATGACTGTTATTATGCACTGCATTGCCCGACAGGAACAGTATTTAAAAATCCTAAGATAGAAATATTAATTCTCATCAATTAAAGAAGCACACCTTCTGCTGAATTGATCCTGCGATCAGAGTAATGCTGAAATGTGAAATTCAGATGAAATTCTCCTCAAAAGTGAAAAATGTATATTTTATTTTTTAAAACTCATGATTTCCAAGGCAACAAATGAAAGATGGACTGAACGTGCTGGTTGAATGTTACTATGTATAGCTTACAACTGTACAAAATCCGAGCATGTTAGCTTCCCATTGAGTCAATAGAGCTCTTCAGGGATCCAATTTTAAGTCCACATGTGTCTGTTATTTGTTGTATATGTGCACGTGTTGTATATGCGCACGTGTGTGTGTGCATTCTGTGTGTTTAATCCCTATTCTCCAATCCAGTGAAATTTGATTAGCAGTGTTTCTGGGTTAATTAGGCTGTGCATCCAGCTACTATTTCTCCTGCACTCTGGATGAGAGCGGATGTCAGTGCTCTGCTAGACAGCTTTCCATGACTTGTTTTTACCAGCTACCTATTTTCACATGAATATTTTATTTTCCAGCCGGTATCGCAGTTTGTGCTTACTATGTAATTGCTCACCCTGTTTCTGGGCACCCAATTAGGTAACGATGATTGCTACATTTTAATTTGTATTCACCCAGAGATCCAACCAATTCCATAAGCGATAAAATAAAGTAAAATAAATGAGGCGTCAACTCCTCGAATTTTTAAGCTACCCAAGAGGAATTATGCTGATTTGCAACCACAAAAGACAAATCACATGCCTTAAGTGCAGGAGATTGTTGTCTGGAGCCTTCATGTGATCTATTTGGCACCATTCATTTGATCATTTTAGTCCACATGCATATCATGCTACCTTATCCTGAAAAACTTGAACAGTGAATGTCCATGGTATTGTACACTGGTTATAAACTAGGGCAATAATTAATAATCCGTTATATAACTTTTCATGCTGTCAACAATTTTCCTTAGGAATGTAAAATGTAAGTTGCATGATCAGCCATGATCACATTGAATGGCAGTGCAGGCTCATGAACCTATTTTCTATGTTTCTATGTTTCTATAACTTAGCATTTCCTACATAGTTGTTATGGCTTGATTGGTTAATATTTTAAAATAGGTCCGCTTCATACATTCTTTTTAGATTTCTCTTTATGAAAGTAATCAATCATTAAAATTATGTGAATGATACATCAATAAACCAAAATCATTACAGGAAGTAGATGTTAAACCTTGTCATTTATTTTGAAAGTGATTTTCTTACTATCTCAGCACAGCAATGACCGATCTTAAGTTTTATTTTACAAGGATCTCATTCCAATTGTTTGTGATGTTCTTTACCGATTCAGTACTGAGGGAAAAGTGCAAGAATACAGTAAGGTACAAGTATCTTGTATTTTGTCTACTGAAGGTTATAGTTCAGACCAAGCTCTGTGGCCTGTCAGTCACATTAAAACAGACGCCACAGGCTTCAGCTACTCAAGGGATTTAAAAACACTTAAAAGCCTTTTAGCAGCAATTTTGTTTTCATTAATTTCACAGTGAATGCTGAGCACTTCCTTTTTTGAGGCCATTGGAAAATGAGCACTGATCCTGTGTTTTTCCTGTGCACATTTTTACACTTGCTTTTTCAACATATTTTAAGATATTAGCTGGTCTCTTGTGGCATTGCTGCTAGGGTCTGGAGTATTGTTATGTTTAGCTGCTAAGATGGAGTTGCATTGAATTTTGTTTGCCCCTTTACAGCCACTGCTTGGATCCTTCCTGTTGGGAAGTGGTGTAAATAAACATCCTGAGGTCAAATACACACTAATTGTTGAGAAAACCTCCTGTGGGTTGGTGGCTGCTTGTAAATCTCGGACATCTGCCCTTAGGGAGAGGCTATCCAGATCAGAAAAAAACCTGCAGGAAATGACTGTCAGTTTTTCTCTTTCATATACTTTTAACACGTTGAGCTGTGATGTCTGAAGTATGACAGATGCAAAACTCTTGTGTGTTATAAGGTTTCCTGTGGTGTTGCTCATAGTGAGACATAGGTTTTATAAATACATGGATGTCATGCCCAAGTAGTATTATGAAGATTCTGATTTATCATTTTTAGGGGAATACTTGGAACAAGATCCAGGGTCTGGCTGAACTAGGATGGTGTCTCAGGATTTTGAGGGAGGTTTCAGGTTGTGTGAACACTGCAGAGAAGAACTCTAGGTACACTGGGGCTGACCTTCAGAATTGACATCACTGGAGGAGGGGTTCTGAGATTTGAGCGCACTGGGAAGGAACGTCCCAGGATCTGAGAGCATTGGGACCAGTCCTGGGATCAGGGAGTACTGGGAAGAGGGAAGTCTTGGGTCGAGGGTCCTAGGATCCAAGAGGATATATGGGTCTGGAGAGCAGTAGGCATACCAGAATCTGGCAGCATTGACAGGTTGCTGGAATATGCCGGTTTTGTGGTGGGAGGAAGGGGGGCAGGTCTAGTAGCTTTATTGGGAGAAGACCCCAGGAGAATGGAGGCGGAACTGTCCTTATTCCCTTTTATAGCACTCCCGCTTCTGAGTCAGAAAGCTGCAAGTCCCACTCCAGAGATTTAAGCACAAAAATCTAGGCTGACACACCAGAGTGCTGCACTGTCAGAGGTGCTGACTTTCGGACGAGAGTTAAACCGAGGTCCCGTCTGCTCTCTCACGTGGATGTAAAAGATTCCATGGCATTTTTTCGAAGAAGAGCAGTGGAGTTATCCCCGGTGTCCTGGCCAATATTTATCCCTCAATCACTAAAACTGATTATTGGGTCATTATCACATTGCTGTTTGTGGGAGCTTGCTGTCTGCAGGTTGGCTGCCGTATTGTCTACATTACAACAGTGACTACACTTTGGGACATCCAGAGGTTGTGAAATGCGCTATATAAATGCAAGTCTTTCTTTCTTTTTCTTTATCAGTCGGTCACCTCCCCGTACCATCCATGGCTTTTTTGTGTCAGGCATCCCACACTGCTTTCACAGTCATCGGCTGCTTCCTGCCTTTAGGTTCCTACCTCAAAGCATTTAATGCAATATTAATGAGATTGCCAATTCATACAGCATTTAAAAACATGAATTACCATAAACAAGCAAAAATTGGCTTGTAAAATACTCAAAAATTCAATGAAGCGATAAGGGACTTACTCTGATCAACATGGACAGCAGGAGAAATTCAATAATTCATCTTCCAGATGGGTTCAAATCATTTGAAAATAAATTGAACTCTTCTTCAACTTTTCCACCGAAGGAGAAAAAACATTCTCAATAAGCAACCACCAATCACAAACAAAGAAATCCCAGATACTGTTCGTCACAGGTGTAGTCCATGTGAGCAGTTCATGAAAAAAGAGTAATTGTTAGTATTTCAAATGTGAGAATTACCTGAAAAAAGCTTTGAGAATTCAATCTACAGTTTCTTTCAAAGTATTTCACAAAAAGCAAGGACTCTCAGAGATGAGGAGAGTAATCACATCTTCTTCAATTCGGAAACCTACTGATACGTGCTCAGAATGGATAGATAGCATGCTGGAGAAATCTGCAAATTGCACATGCTTGCAATGTACAGATGTGATTGGTAACTCTCCACTATTCTGGGGAAAATCATTCAGGGGAAGCCCAGGCTTTTGGGACAGGCTGGGCCTTTAAGTAAAAATATTTCAGAATGGCATTAAAAGTGCAATTTATTGGGCAAATTTTATCATATTATTGTTAACTATATATAATTTTCAGATAACTTATTTTGAAAATTAGAAACTTCAGTTACTTAGTAAAAATTGGTGGCCGAAAAATTTTCAAAAGCATATTGAGTAAATTAGTTGGTTCTCTTTTTTAAATTATTTTTATTGGTATGTTATCGTGATTGATCATTTAGGATTGGTTGTTTTCATAAACACTTTGTAATTTCTCATTGTCAGTTTCCTAGCAACTTTCCTTGCTTTTAATTCATATATCCCTATCTCTTCAGTTCCAATTTGCAGCAGATTGGCTGTCAAGGCCAAGTGTAATCTTCAGATATAGAAGGCAGGGGATAATTGGACTAGGGTGTGCAGATGTAACTAAGTCTCCATTTTAAACTTGTGCACTCTGCTTTATTTTGACAGCGTGACCATAAGTTTGCTGGGCCATAATGCCACAGTAATGGCGAGATGATGCCGAACACTACTACTGTTGCCATTGGTCCCAGGAAATTATGGCATTACTGAACGATGCCACTGTGCTAGCAACATCATCATTTGCTGGGACATTAGTGCTGTTCTGCCAGAACCACGCTGGAAACAGCAGCGATGGCCAATTTGCTGCATTGTGACCAGTTATATCGCCTCTTGGGGGAATGCTGTTTCAGAAAGGCGTTAGCTTGGGCCTCAATAACTCTGTTACTGTTGGGGCGATTACGATATACTGACAGTTATGATACGAATATCCAGGTAATCAATCAGATGTATAAACAACTTATGATGCAGATTTTCATATAAACTTGGATATTGGGATAACACTGCTTTACAAATGATAATTTTGATTTAAAGACAACTGATGAAACTAACCATGTAGTGCATGAAATGATGCCATAGCAACACTCTGGTTCTTTTAATGACAAAATGTATAATTCAAAAATATAAAAATGATACCCTCCCTGTGTCTGTTTTTAAAAGTGATAAATGGCCATTGCAAGCTTCATTGGCCATCAATTACTGTTCAGGTTTTGGAATTAATCTTGGACTTACCATTAGAGATGTTGAACCAATAACAGAAAGGTACATTTAAATTCTAATTACACTTGTGATTTGGCCGTGAACATTAAGGATTTGTGAATTATCAACACCATTCTGGAAATAACTGCAAAGATACTTTTCAAGAATTTCCAATAGTTAGATTTGTGTTAGATTCAAAGGTCTGCTGTTTTCTTCCGTTTTATAAATAGCAATGGGATCCCCATTGAATGGTAGTGCCGCTGCCTCCAAGTGAAGCTGACCTGTGTGATACAGTTGACCTGCTTCTCAGTTCCTTGAATCACCACTATTAATACTGTGGCACATGATAATCACTCAGATGATTGTGAATCTTTGGAATTCTCTGGCCCAGAGGGCTGTGGTTGCTGAGTCTCTGAATGTATTCAAGGCTGAGATAGATAGATTTTTGAAGTCTAGGGGAATCAAGGGATATGGAGATCGGGTGAGCAAATGGAGTTGAGGTCGATGATCAACCATGATCTTATTGAATTGCGGAGCAGGCTCGGGGGGGCCATATGGCCTACTCCTGCTCCTATTTCTTATGTTCTTATGATGAGTTTCCAGCAAATATTGGCTGAGCATCAGGATGACCAACAGTCTTACTTATTGCGCTCTTCATCAATATCACTGTTGCATCAAATTCCTGGCCAAAACTTTGATTTTATGTTACAATTTATAGATAAATAGCAAAACTTCATACAATTTGAGCAAGTAGAGAATTGATTGGAGCATTAGGGTTTCTTTGCAGTAGAAGCTGAGGAATTGGGTAGCACAGAATTGAGGAGCTGTAACACCATCACTGGTGGACAGGTGTAATTACAGTGTGACAACTTTACACAGGTAAGCCGTGATTTTGCCTACCTGATTGGGAGCGAGACGGTCAGGGTATGGAGCGAGGTGTCGGCACGCTGTCAGTTCAATCTCGCTCTCTACAAGTGATTTTACCTCGATAGGGCTTGTTAAGCCCACCCTGCGATGTTTCCAGCCAATCATTTGATTACATGTCATCAGCCGGTTTCCTTAAAGGGAACATATCCACATTGATTTTGACAGTTTTGCTGTCGGTGTTGATAGCATTGAGTTGTCAGATCAATTAGCATTGTTGCTGTGAGAGTAAGCAGGACAATTGATTTTTGGGGAGCAGTTTCTGAAAGCCATAAATCAATACAACTGCAAAATTTCAGGCTTGCATTTGAGGCTGACAGTGCACAAATGGAATGATGCAAGTTTAAGATGATAGTCATCTTCAGCTCACGGGAAGCAAAATACCAGTAAGCTTTCGAAACAGAAACAAATATATCGTTAAGTAAAAAGTGTATTTGAAAAAGGTCTTGAAAGAAAAAGGAAATTTAATTTAAAAAGTCAATCATGCTCTTCAGAGGCTGACTTGATTTTTTCAAAAGTAAACTAATAGATTAGTGGTCTGGTTCAAAGCAAGTGGAAGGATACAATGTTTTATAACAATGAGGGCATTATTGGCAAAGTGTGATGAGAAAAATGTTACACTAAGTAAAAGAGGCACTCACAGAAAGTGTGTACTACACACAATATTTTTTTATTACAAAAGCAAAATATTTTGTTATAATATTTAGTAGATCTCCCATGGCGTTTCTGGTGGTGAGTCAGCTGAAGTCAACAAGAGGTAGGCCCTTGGACTGATTAAAATTTGGCCTTGGGACTCACTTCAATTAGACCACTGAGCTGTAGACATCTGCTCCATGTCCCTAGGCAGCTCGCCGCAAAGTGGATATCAATTCTGGGCCATTGCGATGCCAGCACCAGCCCTTTGTTAGGTCCTGGGAGGAAGGGGGGAGATCGACATCAGTCTTCATGACTCATCAGGGGAGGGCAGCAGCAGCCAAGTTCATGGCACCGTGGCTGGCTCTGCTGCACAGGGGGGTAGGAAAAAGAGTGGGAGAGCGATAGTATAGGGGATTCAATGGTAAGGGGAATAGATAGGCGTTTCTGCGGCCACAACTGAGACTCCAGGATGGTATGTTGCCTCCCTCGTGCAAGAGTCAAAGATGTCTTGGAGCGGGTGCAGAATATTCTGAAAAGGGAGGGTGAACAGCCAGTTGTCGTGATGCACATTGGTACCAATGATATAGGTAAAAAAAGGGATGAGATCCTACGAGACGAATTTAAGGAGCTAGAAGCTAAATGAAAATGTAGGACCTCAAAAGTAGTAATCTCGGGATTGCTACCAGTGCCACGTGCTAGTCAAAGTAGGAATCACAGGATAGCTCAGATGAATACATGGCTTGAGCAGTGGTGCAGCAGGGAGAGATTCAAATTCCTGGGGCATTGGAACCGGTTCTGGGGGAGGTGGGACCAGTACAAACCGGACGGTATGCACCAGGGCAAGACCGGAACCAATGTCCCAGGGGGAGTGTTTGCTAGTGCTGTTGGGGAGGAGTTAAACTCATATGGCAGGGGGATAGGAACCAATGCAGGGAGACAGAGGGAAACAAAATGGAAACAAAAGCAAAAGACAGAAAGGAGATGAGTAAACGTGGAGGGCAGAGAGCCCCAAGGCAAAAAACAAAAACGGCCACTGTACAGCAAAATTCTAAAGGGTCAAAGTGTAATAAAAAGGCAAGCATGAAAGCTCGGTGCCTCAATGCAAGGAGTATTCGGAACCCAGGAGAGGGCTCTGAGCTAGTTAGAGTGGGTGAGAGCTCAGATGAATAGGACCCCAAGAAAGAATGTAAAAGGCAGGAGGCAACAGAACAGAGTAGCACTGGGGTAAGTGTAAACCACAAGGTGATAGGAAGGGACAATATGTATGAATATAAAGGAGCTGCAGGAGGGGTCAAAACTAAAAATCATGGTTTAAAAACTAGTATTAAAACACTCTACCTAAATGCACGCAGCAGTCGAAATAAAGTAAATGAGTTGTCGGCACAAATCATTACAAATGGGTATGATTTGGTGGCCATTTCAGAAACATGGTTGCAGGAGGGCCAAGACTGGGAATTAAACATACAGGGGTATCTGACAATTCGGAAAGATAGACAAGAAGGGAAAGGAGGTGGGGTAGCTCTGTTAATAAAGGATGATATCAGGGCAGTTGTGAGAGACGATATTGGCTCTAATGAACAAAATGTTGAATCATTGTGGGTGGAGATTAGAGATCGTAAGGGGAAAAAGTCACTGGTGGGCGTAGTTTATAGGCCCCCAAATAATAACTTCACGGTGGGGCGGGCAATAATCAAGGGAATAATGGAGGCATGTGAAAAAGGAACGGCAGTAATCACGGGGGATTTTAACCTACATATCGATTGGTCAAATCAAATCGCATGGGGTAGCCTTGAGGAGGAATTCATAGAATGCAGACGGGATTGTTTCTTAGAACAGTATGTTACAGAACCTACAAGGGAGCAAGCTATCTTAGATCTGGTCCTGTGTAATGAGACAGGAATAATAAGCCATCTCCAAGTAAAAGATCCTCTCGGAATGAGTGATCACAGTGTGATTGAATATGTAATACAGATTGAGGGTGAGGAAGTAGTGTCTCAAACGAGCGTATTATGCTTAAACAAAGGGGACTACAGTGGGATGAGGGCAGAGTTGGCTAAAGTAGACTGGAAACACAGACTAAACAGTGGCACAATTGAGGAACAGTGGAGGACTTTTAAGGAGTTCTTTCATAGTGCTCAACAAAAATATATTCCAGTGAAAAAGAAGGGCGGTAAGAGAAGGGATAAGCAGCCGTGGATAACCAAGGAAATAAAGGAAGGTATCAAATTAAAAACCAATGCGTATAAGGTGGCCAAGGTTAGTGGGAAACTAGAAGATTGGGAAAATTTTAAACGACAGCAAAGAATGACTAAGAAAGCGATAAAGAAAAGAAAGATAGATTACGAAAGTAAACTTGCGCAAAACATAAAAACAGATAGTAAAAGCTTTTACCGATATATAAAATGGAAAAGAGTGACTAAAGTAAATGTTGGTCCCTTAGAAGATGAGAAAGGGGATTTAATAATGGAAAATATGGAAATGGCTGAGACCTTAAACAATTATTTTGCTGCGGTCTTTACAGTGGAAGACACAAAAACCATGCCAAAAATTGCTGGTCACGGGAATGTGAGAAGGGAGGACCTTGAGATAATCACTATCACTAGGGGGGTAGTGCTGGACAAGCTAATGGGACTCAAGGTAGACAGGTCCCCTGGTCCTGATGAAATGCATCCTAGGGTATTAAAAGAGATGGCGGAAGTTATAGCAGATGCATTCGTTATAATCGACCAAAATTCTCTGGACTCTGGGGAGATACCAGCGGATTGGAAAGCAGCTAATGTAATGCCTCTGTTTAAAAAGGGGGCAGACAAAAGGCAGGTAACTATAGGCCAGTTAGTTTAACATCTGTAGTGGGGAAAATGCTTGAAGCTATCATTAAGGAAGAAATAGCGGGACATCTAGATAGAAATAGTGCAATCAAGCAGACGCAACATGGATTCATGAAGGAGAAATCATGTTTAACTAATTTACTGGAATTCTTTGAGGATATAATGAGCATGGTGGATAGAGGTGTACCGATGGTTGTGGTGTATTTAGATTTCCAAAAGGCATTCGATAAGGTGCCACACAAAAGGTTACTGCAGAAGATAAAGATAGGCGGAGTCAAAGGAAATGTATTAGCATGGATAGAGAATTGGCTGGCTAACAGAAAGCAGAGAGTCGGGATAAATGGGTCCTTTTCGGGTTGGAAATCGGTGGTTAGTGGTGTGCCACAGGGATCGGTGCTGGGACCACAATTGTTTACAATATACATAGATGACCTGGAAGAGGGGACAGAGTGTAGTGTAACAAAATTTGCAGATGACACAAAGATTAGTGGGAAAGCGGGTTGTGTAGAGGACACAGAGAGGCTGCAAAGAGATTTAGATAGGTTAAGCGAATGGGCTAAGGTTTGGCAGATGGAATACAATGTCGGAAAATGTGAGGTCATCCACCTTGGGGAAAAAAACAGTAAAAGGGGATATTATTTGAATGGGGAGAAATTACAACATGCTGCGGTGCAGAGGGACCTGGGGGTCCTTGTGCATGAATCCCAAAAAGTTAGTTTGCAGGTGCAGCAGGTAATCAGGAAGGCGAATGGAATATTGGCCTTCATTGCGAGAAGGATGGAGTACAAAAGCAGGGAGGTCCTGCTGCAACTGTATAGGGTATTGGTGAGGCCGCACCTGGAGTACTGTGTGCAGTTTTGGTCACCTTACTTAAGGAAGGATATACTAGCTTTAGAGTGGGTACAGAGACGATTCACTAGGCTGATTGCGGAGATGAGGGGGTTACCTTATGATGATAGATTGAGTAGACTGGGTCTTTACTCGTTGGAGTTCAGAAGGATGAGGGGTGATCTTATAGAAACATTTAAAATAATGAAAGGGATAGACAAGATAGAGGCAGAGAGGTTGTTTCCACTGATCGGGGAGACTAGAACTAGGGGGCACAGCTTCAAAATATGGGGGAGCCAATTTAAAACCGAGTTGAGAAGGAATTTCTTCTCCCAGAGGGTTGTGAATCTGTGGAATTCTCTGCCCAAGGAAGCAGTTGAGGCGAGCTCATTGAATGCATTCAAATCACAGATAGATAGATTTTTAACCAATAAGGGAATTAAGGGTTATGGGGAGCGGGCGGGTGAGTGGAGCTGAGTCCACGGCCAGATCAGCCATGATCTTGTTGAATGGCAGAGCAGGCTCGAGAGGCTAGATGGCCTACTCCTGTTCCTAATTCTTATGTTCTTATGTTCTTATGCTGTGGAGCCAAGAGGAGCATTCCTGCTCATCCTGGCTACACATTCAGATAAGACATTTTTAAGAAACTTACCTTTTTGGAGATGGCCTCCAGCTGTCCCTTTAAGAACCGCTGGTTCGGTCACATAACCTGGTTATCCTGAGTGTAGTAGGCCCGGCGTCCGCTGCATTCAGAGCAGCCCGATTTTAGGAAGCAGGTCCTAACACTGATGTTCGGCCCCTCATTAACATGTTTAAGGGTCCTAATGCCTGTTATGATGACTAAAAAATGGGCCTCATGCATTTTGCAGTGGGACCATGCCAACGCAGATTATCGCTAGTATGCTTTGCACCCGTTTTATGCCCGGAATCGGGAAGAATGAATGCCTGTTTCTACCATTAAAGTGTGATGACCAAAGTATGATGAAGTAAGTGTGAACCATGCAATAAATGTGTGGTATATGAGAAACCTTTAACATAATTATCAATGCATCTGCTATGGTGTTGTTCATGGGAATCAGAGCCTCCTTTCTTATTTATTTCTCCATCTTTCTCCTTTTGCTTCTTTTCTTCTCTTCTGATGCTTTTTTTCCCCCATTTCAGATGATGGTGTGGTGAAGGCTGTCGCTGAGGGCCACAGGTAGTTGTTTGGAGGAAAATGCTGCCTGTACACCATGGTGGCTTCCTTCCCATTCCGACCTTCCCCTCCATCCTCCTCCACCCTCTCTACCTCTTCACCTTCCCCACTGCCCCTTCCCTATTCCTCCTCTTCCCCCTTCCCACCTCCCCCTCACTCCCATCAACTGTCGCAGCTCTCTGCTTTCCCTCTGCCTCCTTGCCTCTGGACCCCTCCCCCGGCCCATTGTGGGAGCAAAAGTTCGTATTATCCAAATACCTCGCTGTTCGCTCTGCGCAGTCTGTGAGATAGCAGAAGCTGGGTTAAAATTTCAAATGGTAGGATGTATAAGAGTCATTCAGCCATATTCAAATGTGTCGACTTGATAACTCTGTTTCGGGAGGGGAAGATTTTATTGCGACAATAAGATAATTTCAGGAGGGTTGAGTGCCTGGTTGTTTAGTTTAAGTTGTTACTCTGTAGCATTCGTATGTATTCTTGAGGTGCCATGATTTATTGGTCGTATGCATGGAATATTGTGATCAATTTTAGTATAAGATATGTAAGGAAACACTGTTTTAGTATCATACACTAGAATTGGGGTGTATGGCTGACAAGCAGGAAGCACACACTGGTTTTGTGAAGTGCATGTCTCAGTAACTCATACTGGTTTTCTAAGTATGAAGTTTCAATAAAGTCCGGATTGTGCCATTACTACAAAAGAGTGTGTGTGTAATCTGACGTTTAAAGCAATGAAGCAAAACAAAGCAAGAAATCAGTCCAACATCCCTCACTGCTCAGTTGCCTCCCCTCCCTTACTCATCCATCTGTCACCCCAGCCTCTGACCTCTCACCTAACCACCGCCCCCCTCTCCCTCGCCATCCCCTCACACTCACCGTTACTCCTTTACGTGGTTTAAAGTAATGCCTAAGAGGGAAGTCGTGTTACACAAGTCATAACACAGGAAATAAAGTATGAAATGGACAGGAAGGACACTATGCACAAAATTGTTATTGTATTATAGATAACTTTTACACCTTTAATAATTAAATATTATTTTCTTCCTGTACATAGCATAATGGATGTCAAGGATGAACTATAGTTGCTGCATTGTATGTAAGCTTGAGTTGATCTGCACTTAGTAAGGCGAGTGATTCCTGTAATAGCTCTCAGAACCACTGAGATTTGTGTGTTTTTTCCAAAAAAATTGGAAAATTGGAAAATGCATAGACAGCACAGAGCAGTGCAGGGAGATAGTTGGGTTCCGTTGGCACAGAGTACATAATCAGTATGTGAGTCTCCCAAGGTATCCGATACAGTGAGTTCCTGATTATAGTGCTGGAAGCGCTGTGAACCTTGCTCTGCGGATAAAGAACTGCCCAGTCAGCTAGCTGTTGATGTGTAAAAAAAAATGTAGCAGGAGTTGATTTGAAAGAAAACATGTGATAAGACAAATAGGGTGGAATTATAGTAAGTTTAAACAGAGAGAACTAACCTACCAGGTTTTTTTTACATCATGAATAGAATTTCTCCTCTTTAATGTTCAAAATATATTATTAAAGTACAAATAATGAGCAAATGATTACTTATTAAAAATATATTATTAAGCAATTTTAAATCACAGAACAAACACGTTATATTGAATTGCTTTAATTATTTCTGCAATCACATTTTATTTTCAGAGAACACTGAGACGACAGGAGCTAAAACGCACAAGATGCCAGTGCTTGCTGGATAAGTACTGATTATTTCCCCGTTTTATACAGCTGCAAAAAGATAACCGCTTGCACATAATACATGGATTCCTTGTTATGACGAGTGAGATAAAGGGTACTGGATATCCTGAGGATCCTCCTACATTTGACAGCTGCAAAAATAAAGCATTTAGCTGAAAACTGAACAACATTTGTCTGAGCATATTTTTGTTTTTGATGAAGCTGAGCAGCTTTGACAGGAATAATTCACTTGTGGTGTGTGCATTATTGATGAGACACTGTCGAAAATATTCACCAGCCAAGGACTGTGCACACAAGCAAAGGCTTCCACATCTTGAATGGACTATTCTCATGATACATATGCCCAAACTAACTAACCCCTGTATTATTAATATCTGTAGGGTTAAAATGTTGCCGAATTAGAAGTCTGTAGTGTCCTTGTGTCATCGTATTTAATTAATTTAATAATCCATGATAAAAACATAACAATGAGTGCCCATAAATATATTTGAGGTGCGATTGGGCTGAATTTGGATTTTATTTTTGCTTTCTCTCTTTTACTGGGAATTTATACTGGGGTCAGGTTTCCACAGTATCTGTTTAACGTGAACTCAGCCATCTTAGTGGGGAAGTTCTGAGTTCAAAATTAATGCTGTACAATTCAATTCAAATCAAACTCAAAATCTGAACCAGGAAGTGCACCCTTAAGACCATTGAAAACATTACCTTATGACTGTTACAGATCTATCAATAGACGTTTCTATTGCACATGATAATTGTTATATATATATATAATTCAGGAGCAGGATGATATAAATCAAGGAGTCTAAATCCCCTTTTCACACTTAAGTCAAGAGAAAAAAAGGAAGACTTGTGTTTATATAGTTTATATAGCATCTTTACCAGCCACAGGACATCCCAATGAGCTTTACAACCAGTGAAGTGTTTTTGGCATGTTGTCCTTGTTGTCATGTAGGGTAAACACCAGCCTCACCAGGGCTGTAAACGGTCTGGATGATGGCATTCTAAATAGAAGTGTTTCACACATTAACGGTGAATAAGTCAGAGATTTTGCAACCACCTTGTTCTTGGGGGTTTGCAGAGCTGTGTCTGTTACCAGGTTGCACAGTATGTCTGGGCACAGACAGACAGAAATCAGGATTGATTTCCTGATGGCTCACGAGGATCCCCTTGTGGACTCCGACGGGGAAAAATTGGGTGCATTTGTGCCTCCCGGCGGTGGGGGGATGCTAACGGGGTGCAAATGAGTTAACGACCGGGCGCATCACAGTTGGTGATTCCCGCCATATTGGGCGGGAGTTTAGCGGCGGTGTGACGACCTTGCACCCTGATCTCCTGCGCCCGGAGATCGTGACATCTTTGGCATGCGCATCGGCCCATTAGCGACCCACTTTACCGGGGCGAAAACTAAAGGCAAGGCGACCGAGTGAAAAATTCAAAAAACTTACCTTCTTGTTGGCACTGCTGATCCGGTTTCTTCGCGGGTTTCTGGCCGCGATCGCTTGGCCCGGCACTCTGCTTAATTACCGGGATGATCGCGCGGCACCCCCGCTCCCTGGTGGTCCAGGTAGGTCCATTTTCTTCTGCAGTGTCGGCAGCGTGGTCCCTTCCCTTTAAGTGAGGGAAGTGTCCCTCAGACTCGGCAGTGCTGCACGGCGTCCACCCCATTAGCGCCCCAGGAAGGAAGTGGATTGCTTGATTTAGCCCCCACTTCCTTCCGGGGACAGTAACCCGAATTTCTGGAGAGGGTCGAGACTATAGCGCCTGGTGCTAAATCTCGCGCCTCCCGACTGTTACCACCCCAAACAGAGCAATACAGAGTCTTCAGGCCCCAGTTTGATAAACTGTTTGAACTAACTGCACCGGTCCAGTTCCAGCTGGTTAATTGTTACATTGTCAGCAGTTGATGGTTGAAGGAATATCTAAACATTCATATTCAAACTGATATTAAGGGAGTGCTTAGGAATGCTCAAAATGTATCATTACATTAGTTTTACAGAGTAGAAAAAAGAAAGTGGTCCCAGAGTCTAGTGTAAGCTTTTGCTGTAGATTACACAACCTATTATAGGTTTCTGGTTTTGTTTCTAGAAATTATCTTGCAAATGTCTAATACAAAAGCTAAACTAAATGGGAAGCAAATTCAGTAATAACTTTCAAAGGGGAGTAGGATGAATAGTTGCAGGGGAAACATTTGCTGGGCTCTGGGGAAAGGGCAGGAGAGTGGGACTAATTGGATAGCTCTTTCAAAGCGCTGGCACAGACACAATGGGCCAAATGGCCTCCTTCTGTGCTGTATCATTCTCTGATTCTATGATAAAATTCCCATAAAGCCATTAAAAAAACAGCCACAATTACTAGGATCTTTGACTTAAAGCGAATCAAAAATCGACTAAAAACTATGGGATAATAAACATTGAAGCTGAAGTGTATATAAAAGAAGATATTCTGTGCAGCCATTGGATATTTGGTTGTGTTACAGCTGAGCACAAATCAGAACGAGGAGAGTGAATGGAGCCCAGCTGTGGTTTTGTGTGGTTTAAATCTCAGCAGGCCAGCAGATCATGAACAGGGTAGCACGTGACATGTCAGAGGTTGGGCTGGTGCTATCTGACATTATGATTGTGGGGCCTGAAACTCACAATCAGGAATCGTGAGGCAGGCTTTTACACAGGCACAACAAATGGTGTGACTATTTGCACTGTACTTTTTTTAGACAGACAGGCATCTGTCCAGCCCTCCCCCCACCCCCCACCCCCCCATGCCTATACTGCACGTTTTTGACAGACAGGCGATAAGCCCCGACCCGGTCAAGCTCCACCCCCTTCCCGGCCCGAATCATTCCATGCACGTGGTGCCGAGAAGCAGATCTGAGGTTCCGATTCTCTCCCCCCCCCCCCCCCCACACCCCGGTTGGAGTGAGGGTCCAAGTGCAGTCAAAGTGAGGGACGGGAGTGAGGGGCCAGAGTGAGGGGTCGGAGTGATGGGTTGAGTGCAGTCGGAGTGAGGGGCCGAGTGCAGCCGGAGTGAGGGGTCGGAGTGAGGGGCCGAGTGCAGCTGGAGTGAGGGGCCGAGTGCAGCCGGAGTGAGTGTCTGGAGTCAGGGTCTGGATTGAGGGGCCGAGTACGGGCGGAGTGAGGGGCTGAGTGCGGCCGGAGTGAGTGTCCAGAGTCAGGGTCTGGAGTGAGGGGCCGAGTGGGGGGCCGAAGTGAGGGTCCGGTGTGAGGGGTCGGTGTGAGGGGCCGGAGTGACGGACCAGAGTGAGGGGCCAGAGTGAGAGTCCGGTGCAGCTGGAGTGAGAGGCCGGAGTGAGGGCCGAGTGCGGCTGGAGTGAGGGGCTGGAGTGAGGGGCCTAGTGAGGGGCCTAGTGAGGGACCAGTGTGAGGGACCGGTGTGAGGTTCCGAGTGAGGGGCCGGAGTGAGGGGCCGAGTGCTGCCGGTGGGGACCCGATAGTGAGAGGAAGAGGCTGGGGAGAGAGAGAGGGGCTGGGGGGAGGGAGAGAGAGATACACGGGTGGGGGGGTGGGGGAATCGGAGGGAGAGAGGGAACTCAGGGAAGACAATCACAATCTTCCAACCCCCTACAAGGGACATCGTTGGAGTGGATGATAGCCAGAAGTCACGACACTGTCACTATTCACTTCATACCCAATAAACCTGTTAACAATCCATACACAATGCCCCATCTATGGTGGGGGAGGGTACACTTGCGCTGGGGTAAGGCACTTTGGGTGGGGGAAGGATGTACTTGGACTGGGGTCAGGCACTTCGGCTGGGGGAAGGCATACACTTGCGCTGGGGTGCGGGACTTTGGCTGGGGGAGGCATACACTTGGACTAGGGTACAGGACTTTGACTGGCCTTTGCTGTCTTCTGGGGAGCTCTGTCATCTGTCGCTTCAGGAAGTCAAAGTGGATCGAGTTAAAATTCGCAAAGTCAGTGAGACCTTGGAATGGGCAGTTCCAGTTACACATTCCAGTGAAATGTCAGGGTATAGAAACACAGAAAATAGGTGCAGGAGTAGGCCATTCGGCCCTTCTAGCCTGCACCGCCATTCAATGAGTTTATGGCTGAACATGCAACTTCAGTACCCCATTCCTGCTATAGAAACATAGAAGACATTGGAGGCTTATCCTCCAAGGGGATCAATCAGAAACAAAGGGTGGAGCATGTTGGCCATTTTGGTAGTACAATTAAACGCGTCCCACAACAAAACAATGCAAATCTGCTATATTTACGCTTCTTACATTTTCCATCATCGATTGCCTCAGATTATTTTCCCTGTTAAATATAGAAAATTGTGTTGGTATGCAAATGTCTTAATTTTGAGTGACTATGGCATTGAACTATTGAACCTTGATTGCGTTATTATTTGGAAAAGATGGATGCCAGTTTATAATTTCTTTTCAGAAAGTTAGCATTTAAAAATCTAGATTGTGTTTTAAAGTTGAGATATTAGGGTAAGTTTTCCGCTCCTGAGGCAAAGCCTATCCATTGAATGTGCACGTCAAAAAATCACTGGGAGCTGACCATGGGTCTCGATCCATTACAAGTGTGGAGGAACAGAGGGACTTTGGAGTGTATGCCCACAGATCCTTAAAGGTAGCAGGACAGGTCGATAAGGTAGTTAAAAAGGTTTACGGAATGCTTTCCTTTATTAGCCGAGGCACAGAATATAAGAACAGAGAAGTTATGCTAGAACTGCATACTACACTAGTTAGGTCACAGCTTGAGTACTGCATACAGTTCTGGTCACCACATTACAGGAAGGCTGTGATTGCACTAAAGAGGGTGCAGAGGAGATTTACAAGGACGTTGCCAGGATTGGAAAACTTTAGCTATGAAGAAAGATTGGATAGGCTGGGGTTGTTTTCTTTGGAACAGAGGAGGCTGAGAGGAGATTTAATTGAGGTGTATAAAATTATGAGGGCCTAGATAGACTGGATAGGAAGGACCTATTTTCCTTAGCTGAGGGGTCAATAACCAAGGGGCATAGATTTAAGGTAGTTGGTAGGAGGATTCGAGGGGAAATGAGGAAAGCAAATTTCACCTAGAGGGTGGTGGGAGTCTGGAACTCACTGCCTGAAAGGGTGGTGGAGGCAGAAACCCTCATCACATTTAAAAAGTACTTGGATGTGCACTTAATGGGCTCGAGTTTCGGCCTGAGTTGCTCCTATTTTTTTGGAGCAACTAGTTTAGAATGGGTCAACTTAGAAATTGCAATTCTCGGCCTTTAGTTTGCTCCAGTTCCAGTGAGTTAGAACAGTTTCATTGTAGAACAGATTTTTTTTTTCAAAAGAGGGCGTGTCCAGTCACTTACGCCTATTTTGCAAGTTTAGGCAGCAAAAACTTACACCAAACTAACTTAGAATGGAGTAAGTGTAGATTTTTGTACGCTCAAAAAAACATTGCCTCCACTTATAAATCAGGCGTAGGGAATGAGAGATGGGGGTGAGGGGGGTTTACAAGCATTAAACAATTCTCTTTTACAAATAAAGAGCCATCATCAATAATAAATGATAAATAAATCAATAAATCAATCAAAAAAAGTTAATAAAAATAAAAAAATAATAAAAAATCAATCAATAAATAAAAAATTAACTTTCTACTCATCGACTGCAGCACCGGGAGCCCTCCAACAGCGTGCTGGGACGAGGGCCCCCCAGTGTCTCTCTCTCTCTGTGTTTCTGACAGTGAGGGGTGGGGGGGGGAAGAGAGGGGGCTGGGGGGGAGAGAGGAGGGGGTGGGGGGGAGGGAGGAGAGGGGGGTAGGGGGGGAGGAGAGGAGGAGAGGGGGGGAGAGAGGAGAGGGGGGAATGAGGGGGTGGGGGTGGGGGGGAGAGGGGAGAGGAGGGGAGGAAAGGGTGGGGAGAGAGGAGGGGAGGAGAGTGGAGGGGAGAGAGGGGAGGGGGAAGGGGAGAGAGGGGAGGGGGGAAGGGGGAGAGAAGGGAGAGAGAAGGGAGGGGGAGAGAGGAGGGGTGGGGGAGGGGGAGTGAGGAGGGGGTGGGGGGATGGGGGTAGAGAGGGGAGGGGGAAAGGGGAGAGAGGAGAGGGAAGGGGGGAGAGGGGGAAGGGGAGAGAGGGGAGGGGGCGGAGGAGAGAGAAGAGGGGAGGGGAGAGGGAGGAGAGGGGAGAGGGGAGGGAGAGAGAGGAGGGTGGAGGGAGGGGAGGGAGAGGGAGGGAGGGAGGAGCGGAGGGAGAGGAGGGGAGAGGGGGGCTGAACAGGGGGGAGGGGGGCTGAACAGGGGGGAGGAGGGAGGCTGAATGGGCCCCACCATCGACGCCAACGCCGGTTCCAAGGACGACTTCGGGGGACTTCAGGCGGGGCCTGCCCCCAGCGAGAGGCCGGGCGGGCGGGCCCTACCGACGAGGTAAGATGCGTCAGGCCACTCAGCCCGGCATAGGGACGACATCCCTTCGGCCTGGGATAGGGTTGTCGCCCCGGAGACAGACGCGCTGGGCGGGGTGGGAGCTACTGCGCACGCGCGCAGCCTCCTCTGCGCATGCGTGCAGCTGCCGGCACTGTTTTCGGTGCAGGTCTGTAGCTCCGCCCCCAGCAGCTCCAGCTGCGCCGTGCCAAGCTGGAAACGGGCCTACAGCTATCGGAGAATCGCGAGGTAAGTATTCGGCGCACTTTTTGTTCAACAAATTAGGCGGGCCTCTCCGATGTGCGCCGTTCTAGCGGGCGTCTGAAGCTTGAGCCCAAAGAACTGTGATCGACAGGGCTATGGACCTAATGCTGGAAGGTGGGATTAGGCTGGGTAGCTCTTTTTCGACCAACATGGACACTACCGACCGAATGGCCTCCTTCTGTGTTGTAAAGATTCTATAAGTGATGGATGGAAAACAACGGGCTACGACTACCCGACTTACTCGTATGTGCTCTGTGCGGGTGAGGCTTCTTTATCAGGAGCGCAGATCAGAACATTTATTCTATGACGTAAAGATTATAAGCAATCTCAGTGTTCAGCTGTTACAGCTGTTGGATTTACAATTAAAAAAATTGTGCTTATCAAGCGAGCGAGCGAAAGTCAAGAAAACATTTCTCTTTGTAATTGTATCAAGCATACATCAAATATTTAATCGGTTTGAAATTAAAAGGAACAACTGTAAATGATGGAAACCTGAAATAAAAAGAAAGGGAAACTAACAGGATCAGAATCAGACCGGTTAGCCATTTTACATATTGCCCGATTTTGCTTTTCAATGAAGAAAGTGCCCCTTTAATAAAACCAAAAAGAGTGCTAGTCACATTTCATTCTTACGTTTTAGTCTTATGATAGCTTTCTCAGTTTTTGATCCAAAAAAATTCCACAGTAGAGTTAAGCTAATTTTAATTACCTCCCAACTAATCCAGGAAGATCAGAGCACAAGTGGGTCGAAGTAGAAAAGTCTCTTGACTCTCAATAATCTCTTCCATAGACTGCTACTCTCCATAAGCCAGTGCCTCATTTTATGTATGTGTCAGAAAATTAAACTACCTTGAAACTGTTAAATAATTTTTGACATTCAGAGCCTCTAATGCATATCAGGTCAAGCAGTTTATTTTCAAAGATAAACCTCCCATTCCCCATCTGATATTATCTCTGCCTCAATCCTCTCTGTCCTTCAGCTAAAGTCTGCCTCACATCTATGTCCCTTTCACACGTAGGGCTGGATGTTGCCAGTGCTCAGAGGGCGTCTTTGGAGGCAGGTCCGCTGTCAAAATCTGAAAGACTGAACCCGCTCTGAACCCGCCTCCTGGTAAGTTTCCCAAGTGCCGGGTCTGCCCGTGCTTTGCAGACCCGACACTAAGCGGCGGGTCAGGTAATTGAAATACTTAAGAAGCCATTTAAAGGTATTTAAGCAGCATTTTACCAGCTACTAACCATTTATCCAACTTTTTCATGAGGTTCCCATCGCTCGGGGTTCATGTCAGATAAGTAGGTCGGGTTTTAGAAACATAGAAAATAGGTGCAGGAGTAGGCCATTCGGCCCTTCGAGCCTGCACCACCATTCAATAAGATCATGGCTGATCATTCCTTCAGTACCCCTTTCCTGCTTTCTCTCCATACCCCTTGACCCCTTTAGCCTTAAGGGCCATATCTAACCATCTCTTGAATGTATCCAATGAACTGGCATCAACAACTCTCTGCGGCAGGGAATTCCACAGGTCAACAACTCTGAGTGAAGAAGTTTCTCCTCATCTCGGTCCTAAATGGCTTACCCCTTATCCTAAGATTGCGTCCCCTGATTCTGGACTTCCCCAACATCGAGAACATTCTTCCTGCATCTAACCTGTCCAGTCTCGTCAGAATCTTATATGTTTTTATGAGATCCCCTCTCATCCTTCTAAACTCCAGTTGATCCAGTCTCTCCTCATATGACAGCCCAACCATCCCTAGAATCAGTCTGGTGAACCTTCGCTGCACTCCCTCAACAGCAAGAACGTCCTTCCTCAGACTAGGACACCAAAACTGAACACAATATTCCAGGTGAGGCCTCACTAAGGCCTTGTACAACTGCAGTAAGACCTCCCTGCTCCTATATTCAAATCCCCTAGCTATGAAGGCCAACATACCATTTGCCTTCTTTACCGCCTGCTGTACCTGCATGACCACTTTCAGTGACTGATGAACCATGACACCCAGGTCTCGTTGCACCTTCCCTTTTTCTAGTCTGCCTCCATTCAGATAATCTGCCTTCGTGTTTTTGCCCCCAAAATGGATAACCTCACATTTATCCAC
Source organism: Pristiophorus japonicus (assembly GCF_044704955.1). NCBI lineage: Eukaryota > Metazoa > Chordata > Chondrichthyes > Pristiophoridae > Pristiophorus > Pristiophorus japonicus. Next base: position 18,056,317 of record NC_091991.1, read on the forward strand.
ATTATACTGCATTTGCCATGTATTTGCCCACTCACCTAATCTGTCCAAGTCACCCTGCAGCCTCTTAGCGTCCTCCTCACAGCTCACACCGCCACCCAGTTTAGTGTCATCCGCAAACTTGGAGATATTTCACTCTATTCCTTCATCCAAATCGTTAATCGTTTTCAACAACTCTCCATTGCTTTGAACAGGTGGCAGCTGCAAAACTGGTATAAACGCTACCATTTCACAGCTGTTCACTTTCCAATGTTAGAAGCTGGAGCCTTCAGGAATTGGAAGAGATTTTTCAGCTTCATACAGTTTGGAAGTGTTTGGAGTAAACTCTCTATCCAGTGTCACCTCCTTGGAACAAGCTCACTCACCATTGACAGATCACTTCTATCATCTCAACTTCAGCTGCCGTCTATTTCATCAGCATCGGTGCCCTTGAAAAAATCTCACCTTGGTCCTCAGGATGCCACCACGATCAGCCTCAACACCAACATCACCAGGCACACCAACAGCACCAACAACAACACCAACCTTCTCCGCAATCAGCTGATGCTGCACAGGACAGAGGGCATCAGCACCCAACCACATTGCTGCCTGGGAGACCGGGGATGGCCTCACCATGGTCAGATTTACTTCACTTGATGCTGTACACCCTGGCTGCCACATGATGTGCCAGGTTGGCACCACTCCACACCAACACCATAAAGCATCCCTGCAATGCCCAATCCATTACTTTCACACTCATCACCATTGCGGGGAGTATCGTTATGTCTCACCATTCACTACACTCATTAAGCCACTTCCAAAGGAGCACCCAAATCTGTCCAAGAAGACAAAGTGTTGCAAATAAAGATTTCAATGTTTGACAACACTTTAACAGAAACTTCACATGAACATTGACTAAAAGGCCAACATGCCTATCCTTGTATGCTGCTAGATCGTATGAGGGTGAGTGTGAGGGGTGGCTAGTTAGATGGGAATGTGATGATATAGATAGATGGGTGGAGGTGCAAGGTAAGTTGGTGTGAGTAAGGATGTGCAGGAGTACGGAGGGAAGGCAGAGTAATGGGGATGTGATGGGTGTCACAGCTGGATGAGGTTGAGTATGGCTTTGAAGTAATGTTGCGTGATCTACTGAGATCATTGTAAAGTTTGCGCCACTGAAGCCTAGTCTGCCTGACCACATCCCTGCTTGTGCCCTGCTGTGCAACGTGAAACCAGGCTGCATTGGTGTCCTAGGAGGTCTCTTCCCCTCATTGGAAGGGAAGAGAATCTCCCTGGGTGCTGTGACTCTCTCCATAAGCATCTGGAGGGAATCATGTTAGAACCTGGGTGCAGCCCTGCACCTCTGTGCAGTGCCTGGGCTCAATTTTCCATATGGCTGAGTTTTGGCGCAGTTGTCGAGGTACATCCGAATTTTTTAGTGGCCAACTGCGTCAAAAAAAAGTTCCACGTTTCGCCGGAATAAACTCTGAATTTGGAGCAGCGCAAATTGTCCTTAAGCTTTGTGGGTGAAGCTTAAGGTCTGCGCTGAAAGCTGAGGTTACCAGGGTAACGAGGGACGCACTGAAGGGCCGAGACTGGAAAGTGCAACATACAAGATGCAGCAAGACATAAGCAGTTATAGAGCCCCCGGTGCTGGTGCTATCCCGGGCTGAAAGGCACCAAACAAGGAAAATCCCAGTTTCCACGCGATGGATGTGCCCACGCACTTTCGGAGCTGCAATATGGGTCATGGGACAAAGACCAGGAATTTTCCACCAGATGAAACTGAGGCCCTGGTTTCTATCATTGGCACGAGCTTCAGAACAAAGGTCCAGTTAAACTAAAGCCAAAAGAAATGAACAAATGTTGGGACAAAGTTGGAGATGATTTCTCTGCGGTGGTGACCAGAGGACTGGTACGCAGTGCAAAAAGAAATGGCAGGGCCTTGGCTAAATAGTTTGTGTAAGTAATATTTAAATTTTGTACAGGAATTACAATTGTAAATGTGACCTTCTGTGTGCACCACCACATTCTCTTCAAAAGTTCTATTTTCATCTTTACAGAGGAAGGTGGTGCACATAAACAGAGAGCGAAGAAAACCTGGAGGAGGTTCGGCAAATGTACACCCACTGACACCCCTGGAAGCAAGGGTCACTGGTGTGATTGGTGCTGGTTCTCAAAGGTCAACAACTGGTGCACAAGCTGGGCCCAGTGTACAGAGAGAGGGTAAGTCCTCATTCATCGTGGTCCTTCAAATGAGCCTGCGCTGTGTGAGCCTACTCATGCCACCCTGCCCCCTCCCCTGCTGCTAACCGATCATTATATTTGCTCTGTTATATTTTGCAGAAGTTGCGCCCATCCCTGAGGAATCTCAACACCCTGCCACAGAAGAACAATCATTCGCGGAGGAGCCTGACCAGGATGAAATCTTTAATGCAGAGCTTCCACAGGAAGATCAGGACGAGGATGAGCAGGAGGATCAGGGGGAGTGGGAAGGCCCCAATATTGAGACTGTGACACTGAAACTGGAGGAGGTGCTGTCGCACAGGGATGTGCCAATCCCTTTCCGGACTGCTCCGAATGACGGGACATTTCATGGTGTCCCACAGTCCGATGTTGCAGGTCCCAGTGGGTTGCAGCGAGCCACACCCAGGGTGAGGAGGGGAAAGAGAGTTCGAGAGCGTTCTCCTGAAATGCAGGACCCAACGGACATGGTTCAGCTCAGGGCAATGAGTGGGAAGAGCATTGAGCTTACCCAATCACTCCTGGACACTATGGGTTGGGTGTGTCATGAGATAGCAGGATTGTCGTCAGAAGTAACAACACTCTCGGGAGAAATGGGAACATTGTTGGAGCTCATGAGGGAGGGAACGTCGGAGGTAGCTGATACACTTTTGGGGCAGATTAGGGAGGGAATGTCGGACTTAGCTGCTGCAATAAGGGAGCATGCCCAGTCTCTCATTGCCCAGCGGCGAATGACAGAATCACCTGCTGCCACTCACGCTCCAATCCCAAGACCAACCTCAGGTCATGTGCCGGTTCATCCACAGGTCGAGGAAGAGGTTGAAGAGGCCCAAGCTGGGTCTTCCACAATGCTGTCGCTTAGGATTGCCCACACCCGCCAACAAGAAATGCGTTGTCCCAGAGATGCTCAAAAAAAGTAGCTTGGTTCCAGCGGGAGAAGGCTTGCGCCCCCGGCCCAGGGTAGAGGCAACAAGGGCAAGCACGGCTGGCGGTCTTAGAATAAGGGGGAGGAGAGATGGCTGCAGCTAAAGTTTGTTTGCTGCTGTTGTTGTTAATGTTGTTCTTATGTTATTGTTATTTAACTGACCTTAATGGAAAAGTTTAAAGTTTGTAAGTGATCTTAATGGAAAAGTTTAAAGTTCGTAACAAAAATATTTTTTATTAAACTTAAGTTAAGTACAAGTGTAAAAATGTTAAATAAACTTAATTCTTTTTTCAATTAAACCTGAATCATGTACATTATTCTTTAAATTAACACACAAATAGTCAACATGGTGAATGATCAAATGTGCAGCTCAGCCTTCATGCAGCAAAGCGTTCAAGGATTAGCCGCTGACGCAAGGCTCTAACAATGGCAATAGGTGCTCGAGGGCCCCTCCCTCCTCCGCCGTCGTCCTGTGGGTTGAGGTGGTGGCATGGCTTCCTCCTGCTGCTGCTCCTGCTGCTCCTCATCAGCCTACTCGTCGTCCTTCTCATCCCCTCTCACCTGAGGTTGCTCTTCAACGTCCAGTGCCTGGTGCCTCATGATGGCCAAGTTGTGCAGCATGCAGCACACGACAGTGAACTGACTGACCATCTCAGGGGCGTATTGCAGGCAGCCTTCTGAGTGGTCCAGGCATCGGAAACGCTGCTTTAGTATTCCAATTGTCCTCTCAATGATGCTGCGTGGGGTTACGTGGGATGTGTTGCACTGATGCTCGGCTTCTGTCCGGGTATTGCGTAGGAGAGGGGGGGGGGGTCCTGAGCCAGGTGGTGAGCCCGTAACCTTTGTCCCCCAGAAGCCAGCTCTGCCCTTCTGGCTGCTGCTGCAAAATGGCAGATATAACGCTCTTGCGTGAGATGCAAGCATCATGGCTGCTCCCGAGGTATCTGGCATCAACTGCTATGATGCGATGCATATCGTCGCAGGCCAGCTGGACATTTAGTGAGTGGAACCCTTTCTTGTTCCTGTAAATCTTTGAATCGTTCAAAGGTGCTCGCAAGGCGATGTGGGTACAGTCAATCGCCCCTGTACCTTGGGGAAGCCAGCAGCCCTGTCACGCATTGCTTGGACGGTCATGGGGAACTTGATGCAGTTGTCCCTGCGGGCATACAGTGTGTAGTCACCTGTCGAATGCAGCTATGTGTCGCATGCTGCAAGTTGCAGCATACGTCCCAGTTGATGCCTGAAAGGAGCCGGAGGCATAGAAGGCAAGTGTTACAGTCATCTTGACCTCTATGGGTAGTGCAGTTCTCCTCCTGCTTCTAGGCTGCAGGTCTTCCCTGATCAGTTGGCACATTTCTGTGATCACCCCCTTCCGAAAGCGCAGCCTACGAATGCAGCCTGCCTCACTCAGGTGCAGGTATGAGCACCTCTCCCTGTACACCTGATGCGGGTAAGGCCTCCTCACCATCATTCTTCGAGCTCTCTGGTTCCTGAGATATTGTTGTCTTATTAATCTTCTCCTTTGCATAGCCATGGTGCAAAAAGGTATTGTTAAGATCGCGCCATTATTTTTTCTTATTTGCAAATGAAATGAAACTACTCACAGAAAGCACTCACACCTTCCCTCTCCCTGCAAAAGGTTGATGCCCTAGTCCATGGACCACTCCCTGGTCTGCGCATGCCCCCAGTGCCGTTGCTATCCCGGGTCGAATACTCCTCCCCCCGCCCCCCCCCCCGGCCCCGCCCAAGCCCCAGTGCCACTGCTATCCCGGGCCGAATGGTCCCCCCGCAGCCGATGCTGCTGCTTTCTCTGCGCCGATATTCTTAACTGTAGGTAAGGTTTTCCACAAGGGTGCAGTGCGCCGTTTTTGAAAAAATCGTGCTTGGCCAAACTTGCTTAAACGGCCAGAAATGCCGCACCCGGCAGGTTCCGCCCGCAGTGGCGTCAAAATATCGGGAACTAAAAATATCGGATGTAAGTACTTTAGGATGGTGCAGTAACTTTGGCGAAACGTGCAGATTCACCCAAAAAAACGGCGCAAATTCAGCCCCTTGTCCGTGTTTGCAGCACCTCAATGCTGCAGAACATTGACAGCACAACTGTCAAAATGAATGTGGCCATGGACCCTTTAAGGAAATCGGCTGATGACGTGCCATCACGCAACGTCATCAGACCCACTTCCTTTTAATTGGCCGGGAACCTCGCAGAGCGAGCTTAACAAGCCAAATGAGGGAAAAATCACCTCAGCAGAGCGCGATGGAGGCAGGAGCGGGGTTGCAGTCCGCCACTTACCTCGGCCGCACTTAACCCACCTTGATAAGTAAAATCATGGCCTTAGTGCCAGGTGCTGGGAATACACCAAGATTGCTGCCTTTCCCTCATTAATTCCAGAGGCATCAAGAGGCATGGCTCCTGAACAGCCATCGAGCTTGGCAATGGGTGTGGTAAATTGTTGGGCGAACTAATTTCTAAGATAGGTACAGGAATCTCAGAAATGGAAATACTTTCTCCCCCATGAGTGTATGAAATGTAGAGATGCATTGTCCCTTTAATGTAGTAGCTCTTTTGACAGGCAATGTGAGGTGCCAGATGAGAATTGAATAAAGAATATGATTGAGAGTTCGCTACAGTAAGTTCCTTGACACCCATCTGCTGAGAGAAAAAGAGTATGATATGTAAGGAGGTAAGTGAAGTATTAGTAATCGGGTATGTGTATTGGCAACAGTGCCTTGATTACTGTGAGGTAATTGAACCTCTTGGGGGAAATTGCAGGGGGTTAGCAGCATCGTCACATCAGCAGGCAGTATCCCTGCACCGCCATAAACCCAACAATGGGAGCAGAATTCAGCCCAAGATCTCGACTGGATCCTCTTCCTCTATTCCCCAACCTCAAGGCCACAACTACCACCACCCTAGTCCTACCCTGACCTTCCACATGGTGGTTCTAGGGAGTGACAGTCCCAGGGAGTGACAGTCCCAAGGAGTGACAGTCCCAGGGAGTGATGGTAAATGGGCGGAACAGGAGAGAAATGGTCTGAGGACTTGATTGCAACACTCGTAAGCCTGCATTTGCATGTAACGGGTGGGGCGGGGCCAGTTAATTACAGTCCTAGTGGGGTAGGATGGGGAAGAGAAATTCAGGTTGGGTTGATAAGATGGAACTGGGCCTCACCATCCAATTCTGCCTCATTTTCTGCCAAAATCCTACCCATTTCAGGTGGGATCATGGTGCAAAAACCAGTATTCCTTCACTGCGCCCATGAACTTGAAATAACTTAATAAAAGGATAGAGAGAGGTCTATAGTTGGAGTCTCATTTCCCCATTTTATTTATTAGTTGATCCTGTACAATCTGCTAGGTGGAATAATATTATCTGTGATACGTCCAAAGTGCAGTGTGTGTTAGCAAGGAGCACTGGCCGAATCCAAGGTATATGATCTATTCTTTCTACTATTCACTGGATCATCATTATTGTTTATATGCTTTAGTGCCACATCGTGCCCGGGTTTATAGAGACACTTGTCTTCGTGAAAATAAATGTTGCACTAACCTGTTTTTGATCAAGGAGCTTTTGAAGGAGCCCAGATGAATAATGCATAATTTGTGTCACAATGACATTACATTTCATTGTTGCATTGATTTGATTCAATGTGGTTTGCAGCATCATATTGTCTATTTATAAACAAATGTATAAAAAAAAGAATTGCCACAGGAAGATGTGCTCCTTTAATGAAATGCTTTTATTGGAGAAAATGGCTGCCATTACATTGTTTGTGTGAAGTTGAATCCTTTAGTCTACAGTTGTGTGTTCATTAGGGATGTTTGATGAACCAGTCAACATTGCTGATTCAGCACATAATACTAATAACTCCGTAGCATACAGAGAAACCAGTAAGCTGTGGGTTTAGGAAAGAGCACATTCAATCAATACCAAACAATGGACCTTCGATAGGCAGCTTTTCCATATGAGTGCCTTGTAAAAACTCTGCCACTCCAATCCTCCAAATAGACCATTCTCAGCCACAAGGTAAATGATTTACCCACACCCAATGGCAAAATATGCCTAAAGGCAATTGGCAGAACCTGGTTACTATCCAAACGTGTGTCTTGTCTGGCTGAACTTTCAATGGATAACGTAATCTTTATATAAATCAACTAACTTGAGCTGTCTGGGTACTGTCTGTGTTTAGTAATGTTAAACAATAGACAGGAGCACCTTTCTCACTGACAGTGCAAAGGCACATTTTGTTCTTAATCTGAGGAGACACAGTTTACCAATGGACATATTCTAAAGTTGAAAGCTACTGAAAACAACAGATAATTCTCACTTTGTTCAAAGTTAATGACAAACAAACTATAGCAGCATGTGTTGATTATGTATAGCTTTCTCTGAGAATGTAGAGTGCTAAACACCACAACTGGCCCACAGATCTTTTTGATAATCTTTGCTCAGCAGGATTTGAATAAAATGACGTTTCTTCATGTGGATTTTGAACAATACTGCGTGTTGAGTTGTCAGAGTAATGATATGTGTTGTATGTATTGTTATGGGAGAGCATGAGTGGTGCATTTTATTACAGATATGCTAAATGAGTATACGGAGTGCTGTAGTTATATAAATCTAGAAATTAATCACCCTGAAATTATAGCCTCTCTGGGTGCGTACGATGTGAGCACGCACCGGAAGAGGCCCCGCAAGTTCCGAGTTTCGGCGCGCGAAGCGCATGCATCTGATCCCGGCACGTGTGATGTCAAAATGTCTTTTGACAGATCGCAATCATCCTCGGGAGAAGGGCCCTTGCGGGCGAAAATTTGGGCTATTTGCCCAACTCCCGCCCAGCAAATGTCCTTCAAACTCTTACGCCTGGTAAAACCAAGTAAAAACGGAAGAGTTTTAATAGATAGAAAAAATAAATGTTATTGCTTATTTTTATATTAAAAACCCTTTCTATGAAGGTAAGTTTATTTTTAACACTATTAAAATATTTTTTTTTTAATTCAAAAAGTTATTTTTTCTCTCTAAGACATTTACTTTAATGCAATTTCTATTAATTTTTAAAAAGTGTAGTATTTTTAAATTTATGTTTGTGTTTTTTTGTTTTTAGGGGTATTCTCATTGATAGTAATTGGAGCTCGGAGCTCCCATTACTATGAATGAGAATACTGCATTGTGATTGTTGGTCCAAGCATAAGCTCCTGGAATATGTGGGCCTTTGCGCTGGGCTGTGCATCTATGCCTCGGGGAGCAAGTTCCTCAGAGGCCATCAAATATTTTCAGTAAACAAATTTTGGTCGGAGGTGTCCGCCCGCAATTTTTGGTCCAATGTTTGTTGCCATCTGGAACACAGGAACATAGGAAGAGGAGCAAGCTATTCACCCCCTCAAACCATTCAATTAGATCTTGGCTGATATATATCTCAACTCCATTTACCCGCCTTGGTTCCGTAACCATTAATACCCTTGCCTAAAATTTATCATTCTCAGTTTTGAAATTTTCAATTGACCCCCCAGCCTCAAAAGCTTTTTTGGTAGAGAGAGTTCCATATTCTTAATCATTCCACATATCTGGCAGTTTATTGTGGGTTACAAAATGTTTTGGGGAGAATTTACTTCTGTTAGTTTGCTCATGATTTTTCTGTTTTCAGTTTGTGGATTAAAATGTAGACAAATTGGGGAGGATGACTGATTAATCACATCTCTCTATGATGCCTGGGGACCAGTCAGTTCACAAATGTAGTGAAGAAAAGATGGCGTGGAGACCACAGAGCTGCCCCAGGTTTGTTTGGATTTCCATAAATTAGGTCTATGCCTGGATCTGGGCTTTTGTCCTTGGCCCTTGTAATGTATTTACTTCATGGGTTCTTTGCTTAAGAATTCATAGCAACACCTTGCTATTAAGAACTAATTTGGTTTATTAATAAAGGTTTAACAATCGCACTCTACATTACCAGGTCATCCACTAGGCTCACAACTGCATACCTCATCGTGCATGACCTATACCCAACTGACTGGGGTTTTATTGAGTCTTGTGAACATCACGTGACTGGCTAAGCCACTCACAATGCAACAGCTCTACAAACCTGTGAGCATACTCACAGTGCATGCATTACAGCCCTCTTCAGCGTATCTCTAAGCTGCTCTCGGTTATGCCAGCAGATCGGGGTGAGCACCTCTGTTGTACCATAACAGGAGTGAGCCACCCACTCTGATTATACAAGTAACCCTGTTCCTGAAATTTGATGGTCACGGACTTCGGTGCAGCTAAGGCCCATTTGTGACACATCCGCCAATAGATTGGGAAGTATTTCTTTACTCAGCTGGAATGGGTTGCCAGGCCAAGTCGAGGCCATGGCACTGGATTCATTTAGGGCAGCAGAATGCTGTGTTGTGATTAATACAATTTTAATGACCTTTGGCCCCAGAAAACGTCCATTCTCCAGGTGAAAAGATCAAGATTTCTGGAGCTACTCTGGAAGTGCAGAGCTGAGCTTGTATCTGCACAGGTACAGGCCTATTGCTGCAATGTAAATTAAGTGATCCTGATTGCCGTCTCCTTTTTCTGTTGTTGGGGCCGAGGGTACCAGATGTAGGGGGACATGATAAAGCTGGTATTAGGAATCTAGCAGCAAGCCCAAGATGATTCCAGATGGTGGGGTAGAACTTTAACTTTGGTCAGGGCGCTGAGAGCTTACAGCCGCTCACAAGAGGGCCACGGACAAAAGGCCAGATCCAGGAACAGGCCCAGTGAAGTCAATTTGTCCATTGACTGCCTGTCTTGCGCTCCTGCCTAAATTGAATTTTACCCACAGTAAGTTTTAATTGTTTTTCTAAACCTACTCGGTAGATCTTTGGGCCTTGGGCCTTGTGGCTGCTATTCTTTCAGAATGCAGCTGTAGCCTCTGTGCTCAAACCTCCTTTCACCAGCACTAAGCCCTGGCAGGGTCTTTCCTGTGTTGGGAGAGCCCCGGGTCACGTTAATGGTCCAGGTGAGAAGGATTCATCAGAGGCACAGAGCACATCAGGAGTACTGCTGCAGTCCAGCGCTGGTGGGAGGGGAGCAGTAAAATCAGTCCACCGGTACGCTCGCGATCTTCCGCTAGAGGTGGGCGCCAGAGGGACTGGAGCGCATCATTTCAACAGGGAACAACATTTTAATGTTTAGTTGATAATTTGTGGGTTTTGGTGCCCTTACAAAAGGGGGCACTTGATTTAAAAGTTTTACCAAAATAGTTGTAACCTTTTATCAGAGATGCCAAGCTAAAGCGAGAAAAAAATAGTAATTGAGTAACTTTTAATTGACCTCTAGCTAAAATCAGCTACAATTATATGCATTCCCACAGGGTATATTTGAATAAGTGGCCAACATAGCAGCTAAATTAATGGGCCAGAAATTGTGGTCAGCGGTTTTCCGTGAGCGGATGCCTCCGACCTGAAAAATATCTACCGAATTTACCTGGTGGTCCGGGAGGTTCGGAGACTTACGGTCCTGCTCCTCTACGCGAGGGTGTTTGTAGAGGCCCGCGTATCCCAGGGATGCAGACGCTTCGTACACGTCCCTGGGATCACGTGGGCCAGCCCAACCAAACAAAGTAGGGTATTCCCATTCGTACTTATGGTGAATTCCATATGTACGGAATCCTCTTCTTCTTCTTAGGCAGTTCCCCGGAGTTGAGGGTGACGTGCTTCCACAATTAAATGAGTTCTAAAGTGACTGATGAGACCAATGCGGGATCTACTGTCTCTGTCACAGGTGGGGCAGATGATGGTTGGAAGGATGGATGGGCAAGGTGCTTGATTTGTCGTACACCCCTTCCACTTTTTCTGCTTGACTTCGACGTGCTCCCGGCGAAGAGACTCGAAGTGTTCGGTGCCTTCTCAGATGCTCCTCCTCCATCTTGAGTGTCTTGGGCCGATGATTCCCAAGATCAGTCATTGAAGGTTGGCATGCAGGTGCAGCAGGCGGTTAAGAAAGCAAATGGCATGTTGGCCTTCATAGCAAGGGGATTTGAGTACAGGGGCAGGGAGGTGTTGCTACAGTTGTACAGGGCATTGGTGAGGCCACACCTGGAGTATTGTGTACAGTTTTGGTCTCCTAACCTGAGGAAGGACATTCTTGCTATTGAGGGAGTGCAGCGAAGGTTCACCAGACTGGTTCCCGGGATGGCGGGACTGACCTATCAAGAAAGACTGGATCAACTGGGCTTGTATTCACTGGAGTTCAGAAGAATGAGAGGGGACCTCATAGAAACATTTAAAATTCTGACGGGGTTAGACAGGTTAGATGCAGGAAGAATGTTCCCAATGTTGGGGAAGTCCAGAACCAGAGGTCACAGTCTAAGGATAAGGGGTAAGCCATTTAGGACCGAGATGCGGAGGAACTTCTTCACCCAGAGAGTGGTGAACCTGTGGAATTCTCTACCACAGAAAGTTGTTGAGGCCAATTCACTAAATATATTCAAAAAGGAGTTAGATGAAGTCCTTACTACTAGGGGGATCAAGGGGTATGGCGAGAAAGCAGGAATGGGGTACTGCAGTTGAATGTTCAGCCATGAACTCATTGAATGGCGGTGCAGGCTAGAAGGGCCGAATGGCCTGCTCCTGCACCTATTTTCTATGTTTCTATGTTTCTATTCCGTGGGGATGTTGCATTTTTTTCACGGAGGCTTTGAGGGTGTCCTTGAAGCATTTTTTCAACCTTCTTGGGGCTCGCCTGCCGTGAGGTAGCTCAGAGTCGAGCGCTTGTTTCGGGAGTCTAGCATCGGGCATGCGGACAATGAGGCCCGTCCACCGGAGCCTGTCGAGCGTGGTCAATGCCTCGATGCTGGGGATGTTGGCCTTCCAGAAAGAAAGATGTGGGACCAGATCGCCCAGGTGGTCACTGCCAGCAGTGTGGTCCCCAGGGTCCTGGCTCCAGTGCTCAAAGAAGCTTCATGACCTCAGACGAGTGGTCAAGGTCAGTGAATGCATCTTCAAAAGCCATCTCTTATCAACTGAACCACATGCTCCTCAATGCACGACCCCATCCCCCATCACTCACCTACCAACAATCTCTACCAAACACGAGGCACACATTTCTAGTTTCACCTCACCCCCTTGGAGGAGCCGATGCTAGCCATTCTTGGCAGTGTCATGGCTGAGCCCTTGGCCAGGGGCGGGACTGAAAGAATACAAGATCCCTCATACGTTATCCTCCTTCTCACAACCCACTTCCACCTCATCCCACAATCTCTTCTGATTTACAAGCTGCACATGGTTGTAAGCATACACCTCTTGCTTCCCCCGCCCCCCTCCCCTCACAACAACCCTACCCTTGTGCCTTCTTCATTTCAGACATCCGAGAAATCCAGCCCGCCCAGCCAGTGGTTGACCAAGAAGAGGGAGAAGAGAGTGAAGAAGAAGAAACACCGTCACTCGATTTGATACTCCCAGCCACCAGCTCCTCTGACATCCAGCAAGGCCATCTGCAGTCTCCCCCACTGAAAGTCAGCAGCCTTCCACCAGCCATGATGCAGCCACTGGGATAGCACTGCATAACATCATTCGGATAGGCAAATCACACGCAAGGCAGTCACTAAGGGAATGCACATGGATGATTAGTTGATGTTTTGATGCAATATCAGATGCATAGTGATATTCATGCGACACCTTGCAACCAGCAATCTATCGCCACCAGAGGGCGCATCTGTTGGCGTTCCAAGGGATCCCAGCATCCCTTGGGAGTACTGCATATAAGCAGGCCTCCCATGCTGTGCAGGCACTCTGGAGTCAGAATAAAGAGACTAAGGTCATTCTTACTCAAGTCTATAGTACTCAGTCACATTGCTTTATTTTGAGACATAACACATAGATGGTTAAAGTTGGATTGGAATATTTGCTTTTTGGTGGCTTTTACATCAGCATTGTGTCCAAGAGGATGCTGTGATGGTCACTAACAGAGGTGTGGGGCAAATGTTGAAAAGGCAATTGGGGTGTGCTCACTGGTACCGCAGGCATTTGATTTGATCCTGGATATCCCAGCCAGAAAAGTGCTGTGTGGGTTGGCTCCTTCCTTCTGCTTTTTTCTCTTCTGCTTTCTCTTCACTCTGCGAGCAGCTTGTCCCCTTTTCTGCAAAACCTGCCTTAATGGCCGTCGCTAAAAGTTCCAATTTCGCGGCCTTCGACTGGTAGAGTGCTTTGTACTCTTTGAAATGATGTGATTTAGATTGTTCAAACATGTACACTGCACTGTTAAAAATCAGCATACGCACCCTTAAATATGTTACCGTCACTTTTTATAGCATTATGTGCATATAACTAAGGACTTCAACTGAAGTTTGTAAACACCAGGGTTATAGTACTTACTCACTCGTCCTTTATCCATCTGGTGGCAGATAATGCTTGAATCACATTCCTCAATCAAGCTCTGTCAGATGATACTACACCCAGTTTCATCAGCCCAGTTAATTTTATTCTGGAATAACCGTTCTCCACATTGTGTGAGGTCTCCCCATTCTGCTCCTTCCGATTGGCATCCAGTTGAAGGATGCACACAATTGGGAATACCACCACCTCCACATTCCCTTCCAAGTCACACACCATCCTGACTTGGAAGTATATCGCCATTCCTTCATCGTCGCTGGGTCAAAATCCTGGAACTCCCTCCCCAACAGCAATGTGGGAGTACCTTCACCACATGGACTGCAGCGGTTCAAGAAGGCGGCTCACCACCACCTTCTCGAGGGCAATTAGGGATGGGCAATAAATACAGGCCTTGCCAGCGATGCCCGCATCCCATGAATGAATAAAAACAAAATATGTGTTATTCATCCCTTCTCAGAAGTTGAACGTATCTTCCTCTTTGCTCATACAGCCTTTCTTTTGATTTTCCATTCAGCCAAAATGGTTGTAATTGATCCTGAGAAAACCAGCGAGATACCTAACTCCAAAGAATAATTATTCAGCTGTTTGAGATTTACTTGTGTTTATTCATGGTTCCTGATCATAGTAGATTATCTAAAAGGTACTAAATCCTTCATTAAGGTCTACTTACTTCGAGAAATGGTCCTTCCTCATATGCAGAATTCTGATAGTCTTAAACAAACAACTCACATATTGATGTGAGAAGGGAAATTTGATCTACAAATATATGGGGAAAAGGGAAAGAGAGACTGCACCAAAACATTATGGTAGCAAATTGTTGCATTTGCTAAGTAATAAAATATATAGTTATACTTAGTTGAGAAAGAGTCTCTCATTGTAACCTATAAGCTCTTTTTACGCTCACACCCAAAGCTATCACCTCCTGTTTGTGAAACTGCACTCTCTATACTGCTTTCAAACCGCTTTCTCTTCTCATCCGAACAAAAGAGAGCTTAAAATCTGTGCTTTACTTCAAACTATACTTGCCTGCTAACATGTGTGCAGATTTAAAACAAACAAAGAGAATCACTTGTCTTTAATTCCAGGTAAGAGGCAGACAGGCTGTTGGCGACCATGTTTTTTTGCTTGGTCACAGATGTGGAGCTCATTAGAATTTATACTAGAAGGAACTCTGCCCTTAGAGGCTTTAGAGGTGAAGTGTACCTATTCTAAATGGACTAAAATGTTATGATATTTATATTGGCAAACTGCAGTTCAATTATCTTTTCTTTGTAATTGAGAATTGAATTGCCAATCAAGAAATGACTAGAAAACTGCTATCCTTTCTTAATGGCTATATTGGGTTTGAATTATTCAGCTCCCCTCGAGGCGAGGGAACTAATTAGAATAAATCTGTTTTTAACTTGGGTAGAGTAGGTGAGTTTTATGTGTGTACAGATTTGTAAATCTATTTGAGGAGCTAGTTAGGAGAGAATCGGTCTGTCAAGTACTCACTGTGTCTCCCCGATCTGCTTTTTCCAATCCTTGATTTGTTCTCCAACTTTATTTGAAATTGCCAATTTTCGAGCATATTTGTCCCCACAGGCAGAAAGCGGGTTACTACAGTACCCAAAGCTAATTTGTTCTATGAATTGCATCATAAAATAATTGAAAAGTACAAGATATTTAATGACATTTCATGATGAATCTTCAATGGCACATTTTGAGCATTTAAAATATTTTTTTATACATTATGATATGTGAAACAAATAGTAATATATTGCGAATTATCTAGGAAAGTGGTAGCTCATATTTTTAAGTACTAAATAATTACATTATTAGAAGAATTGTAGCAACTAATTAAATGTTATGGGGGTAATGAAGCATTATCTTTATCATCATTAAAAGGACACATAATTACTGAGCAATAGTATAATTATATTTGTTTCAAAGATACGCTCTATGTGCAAACAGTAGCAATTGATTTGAAACTAAACATGTTGTTTCATACAGGAGTGAGCAAACTAATCTCAATCAGGGTATTTAATTGTGTTTCATTTGAATGGAGTCAATCCGAAACTCACTGGAGTGGCAGCTAGAATCAGACTACTGAAGTCACTGGCCTAGAAATAGGATCATGATACATTCATCCTGCTCCATTCCTCTCTCCCGCTTCTATTGCAATGAGGCCATCAGGTCAGAGGTCGGTTACTTGGTGACAAGGAATATCCCCTCTCGACATGGCTTATAACTCCTGTCAGAAACCCAGGCTCAGACGCAGAGCAGGCCTATTTAGGCGTGAAGCAGGTACCTAACGTTCCAATAGGCAGGCAGGGTGAAAGTCCACCCCACATCGGAAGTGCGCTGCTCATCACATTGGATTGGGATCCCTTAGGCACCTGCCAGAAGTATTCAGATGGGCTATTATAATATTAAAATAAGGGCCCTAAACTGGTTTTGGAACTTTTTGGGGAAACCGGCCTGTCCCAGTGTCTAACTCACCACGTGATAAACTTACCTGGTAAATCATGGCACTACCATTCAGGAAGGATCCTGTTATTTAAAGGGCACATGCCCTCCATACAAGATAGTTGATGGTTTGTCCTGTTAGACAGCTGGTCAACTTCTGGGGCTTTTTAAAAACTATTTTCTCCATTCCACCACTGACCTTATGAGTTCTGGCAACAACATTTCACTGGTGATGGACTGCTTTTCTGCCTTGTAAATATTTTATTGCACTTATGGCAGTCATGGGTGGTCTGTTAGGGGGTCGGCCTTTGGGCATGAAGGAACAAGCAGGAGTAGCTGGAAGGGGGTGGTGGAGGGCACTCTGCTGAAGACTCTAACCAGTGCGGGTCTTCTGGGAATACTTTCCAGAATCCAAGCTGATGGAGGAGCAATGTAAGAGGCACTTGCGCTTCACCGAGGAGGTTGTTATCTGCTACAATCACGACTGAAGCCACAAACTAGGGCATGGACAGCACTCCGCACCATCCCCAACTTTCGCCCCTCAGGTGTTACCACCGCCACGTATCTGCCCCTCTCGTGTAGTCATTAATAACGACTTCCGGATCCAAGTAAAAAAAAAACAACAAAGAGTGGAATTTCGCTCAAGAGGCGACCTCCATCACAGCTGCGGTGAAAACCATTGAAACGAGGTGTGTGCGCTCCGCTTCGGGCGGGGGAAATTTCAGCCCTAGCTTGTTTATCTTTAAGGCTCTTTGCTAAGATCACTTCTCGGCATAGAAACGTAGAAACATAGAAATTTGCAGCGCAGAAGGAGGCCACTCCGGCCCACCGTGTCCACGCCGACCGACAAAGAGCCAGAAGGCCTTTGGTCAGCGGCCCCAAAGGTTACACACAAACCCATGAACAATGACGGAAAGGCAAAGATCACCCAGCCCATCCAATCCGCCTCACCACAACTGCGACACGCCCATGCCGTAAAGGCCTGTTTTTCTGTGTCCTGACCTTAGCTCTCTGTGTTTGCTGAGGTGGCATAAGTACTTCTTTTATAAAATCTTTATTTATTTTATAATTCATAATTTCGTCGGCTTCATGATTTCTTACAAAGTAGACTGCACTCACTTTTCCCTGTGTGCTCCCCATCACCAGCCGGTATCTTCCTCAACAGAAAGGGACACCACTCTATCAAGGTCCAGCTTCTTTGTGACCACAGGCAGTGTGTAATGCAGGTCTGTGCTCAGCTTCCTGGCAGAAGCCATGATTCATTCATCCTGCGCCAATCCTCTGTCCCACCTCTATTCCAATCATATTGTTAGGTCAGAAGTCAGCTACTTGGCGACTAGGGATATCCCTTACAGACATGGCTTTTTTTTTGATTTGCCCACAGCTCCAGCTTCGTGCTCCAAACTGCTCCTCTGACTGAGGTCCTGTGGGAAGGAGGAAGGAAGGAGGACAGTAGGAGTATGTTTGAGTTTGTGGTGTATGTATTGGCAAATGCGGCGGAGCCTGGTCTCCAGTCGTCTTGGATCCCCTTGCCACTGGACCAAGACCCTGCTCCGTCAAGCCCACGTGGTGGCTGGTGTGCAATGGCCGCCCCACATTAAAAGAATTCACGCACAAGCATCTTCCACCGTTTAAACTGAGTTCATCAGTCACCTGAGTACCAATTTTTAGTGTGGAAGCAAGCCATCCTCGATGATGATGATGATGTCTGCTCTCAGGAACCTAGCCACAGGCACGGAGCAGATCATCGGCATGCCCAGTTATCTATCCTAGTGTTCCTCAGTTGCTAAAGACCAGAGCCTCCAAAGCTGCATCTGAGAATCCAGGTGCCCCATCTGCACCCATTGCAGCCATGTCTGGCAGTTTCAAGTCTTTCTTACTGCCTGGGTGATTCTTACCCTAACAGCACTGGTGAGCTAATTGATTTTTTTTTCAGAGTTGCCACAGTGCACCTCCATTTTCAGGGGTGCATGCATCTGTCAAGACACATGGTGATGTCGGATTTCCGGCCCCCCAAATGGGTGCGCATTCAATAAGCAGCATGGGTAGCACTGGCTTCACGCCTGTCTCATTACAATGAGGTTGCGGCACCAATTTGTCATGGTTCCTGTGATCATGCGAACATGTGTGTGCAATGTGCAACTGTCCCTTGCACATTCACTTTTGGGCAGGATAGACTTTGTAGGCCACTGTGTCTCATATGTAAGAATCAGTAGTAAACTCTAAGGGATTTAATTCACTATGTATACTATTTTTAGCGCACTGGTTAGCATATTTGTGTTAAATTATGTACTATTTTGATGCAGTTGTTAACTGACTGCATTAAAATAGCAGAGACAGGAATTTAAAGCAAATGTGATTCCTAGTGCATTAAAAATAGAAGGAAATTCAACTGTAAAAATACATGCTAACTCTAAATGTGGCAACATTTTATTAATGCTGAAAGCACATTGGGGGAATACGGACTAACACCTCAAGCACCATTTATGCAATATGGTGACACAATTAAATCTGGCATACTTACTCAAGGAATGTACCCCTAAATCTAACTAATAATGGCCCATAATTTGCCCTCAACATAACTACAAGGTTAATGGCACTCGCCTTTATGCGCAAATGCAAAAGCAACTTCAGGCAAGGGGCAGATCTGTGGTTAACCACAGAAATCCAAACATTGTTGTCAGAGAGGTTTCATGAAAATGGCATCTTGTTGTCTGCCTCAACAACGGAATGCCGTGCACGGCGTGAAGTTGCTGTATTTGCACGGTAGATATGAACTAGAGAGTCAGGATAAATGGTTCATTCTCGGGTTGACAATCAGTAACTAGTGGTATGCCGCAGGGATCAGTGCTGGGACCCCAACTATTTACAATCTATTAATGACTTGGAATAAGGGACCGAGTGTAACGTAGCCAAGTTTGTTGATGATACAAAGATGGGCGGAAAAGCAATGTGTGAGGAGGACACAAAAAATCTGCAAAAGGACATAGACAGGCTAAGTGAGTGGACAAAAATTTGGCAGAAGGAGTATAATGTTGGAAAGTGTGAGGTCATGCACTTTGGCAGAAAAAAATCAAAGAGCAGGTTATTACTTAAATGGAGAGAGATTGCAAAGTGCTGCAGGACAGCGGGACCTGGGGGTACGTGCAAGAAACACACACAGTACAGCAAGTGATCAGAAATGCCAATGGAATCTTGGCCTTTATTGCAAAGGGGATGGAGTATAAAAGCAGAGAAGTTCTGCTAAACTATACAGGGTATTGGTAAGGTCACACCTAGAGTGTTATGTATGTAAACATTACCAATGTGTAAGATTTGCCACCAGGGGGCGTACCTGTGGGAGACTCAAAGGTCACCTGCACGCTCTGAGCAAGCAGGTATAAAAGGCAGACTACCATGTTGCCTCCTCACTCTGGAGTTTCAATAAAGAGACCAAGGTGACAACAGTTTGAGCTTAAGATATACAGTCTTGTGGAGTTATTCTAAACGTAACAATTGGCGATGAGTAACAGATCACGAACTTTCACACACTTATGGCTGCCGTTGGTATTCTTGAGAGATTTGTTGAAGGTGATGATTGGGAAGCCATTGTTGAGAATCTTGACCAGTACTTCGTGGCCAACGAGCTGGAAAAGGAAGAAACCGCAGTCACGCGCAGGACGATTCTCCTCAGCGTTTGCGGGTCCACGATATATGGCCTTATCAAAAATCTGCTAGCACTGACGAAACCAACAGAGAAGACATATGAAGAGCTGTGTACGCTGGTCCGGGAACACCTCAAGCCGAAGGACAGCATCTTGATGGCCAGGTATCGCTTTTATATGCACCACCGCTGCGAGAGCCAGGACGTGGTGAACTATGTCGCTGACCTAAGATGCCTCGCAGGACCGTGCGTATTTACAAGATTTTTGGGGTAAGTGTTGCGGGACTTTTTCATGCTTGGAATCGGCCACGAGGTCAGTCTTCGCAAACTGCTGTCTGCCGAATCCCTAGATCTGAGCAAGGCCATCACGATAGCCCAGGCTTTTATTCCATGACGATAACTCTAAACAGATATCATTGCAGCATCGGATCTCACCGGCAAGTACTGTGCATAAAATAACACCTTCAGCAGGCAGAACTGTACATGGCAGCGCCTACACGCCTGCAGAGGCCAGATCTAGGATGACTCAGAGTCCGCCATGGGGCGTGAATGAGAATCCATTAGCACCATGTTGGCGCTGCGGGGGTAATCATCGAGCCCATCAATGTCGATTCAAGCACTACGTGTGCAAGGGCTGTGGAACAATGGGGCACCTCCAGTGAATGTGCAGACATGCTGCAACTCACCACGTGGCAGAGTCAGCAGAAGATGACTGATCCGGCGCGGATCACGCTGAACGAGTAAAAGAGGCAACTCACCCGAGGCTGAAGAGGAAGTCTATGGGGTACACACTTTCACCACCAAAAGCCCTCCAATAATGTTAAAAGTCAAATTAAACGGCATTCCAGTTTCCATGGAATTGGACACGGGGGTGAGTCAGTCAATTATGAACCAGAAGGCTTTTGAGAAACTGTGGGATAACAAGGCACAAAGGCCAAAACTAAGCCTGATCCACACCAAGCTGTGCACTTACACCAAAGACCTCATACCAGTCATTGGCAGTGCAGCAGTGAAGGTAATGTATGATAGAGCTGTGCATGATTTACCACTATGGATTGTATCATGCGATGGCCCAACGCTATTCGGCAGAAGCTAGCTAGGAAAGATCCGATGGAACTGGGACGACATCAAAGCACTGTCTTCAGAGGATGACACCTCGTGTGCCCAAGTGCTAAATAAATTCCCATCGTTATTCGAGCCAGGCATCGGCAACTTCACAGGCGTCAAAGTGCAGATCCATCTAATCCCTGATGCACGACCTGTACATCACATGGAGCGGTTCCACACATGGTGCGAGAGAAAGTCAAGATCGAGCTGGACAGACTTCAATGAGAGGGGATCATATTGCCAGTCAAGTTCAACGAGTGGGCCAGTCCAATTGTGCTGGTGTTGAAGAGCGGTGGGACAGTCAGAATCTGCGGGGACTACAAGGTAACAACCGAGTCTCGTTACAGGATCAGTACACACTACCGAAAGTAGATGACCTGTTTGCAACACTAGCAGGGGAGGGAAGTCTTTCACCAAGCTGGATCTAACCTCTACTTACATGCCAGTCTGCTGAAATCGGTTCCACGCATCATGGTGTTCCAAGATGACATCTTGATCACTGGCCGCAACACCACCAAACACTTGCACAACCTGGAAGAGGTTCTCAAGCGACTGGACAGAGTGGTACTCAGGCTGAAATGCTCCAAGTTATGTTTTCCTGGTGCCAGAGGTCGAATTTCTGGAGAGAAAGATTGTAGCGGACGGCATCAGACACACAGACTCCGAGACGGAGGCCATCAAGAATGCAACCAGACCACAGAAATTGACGGGGACTCCTCAACTATTTTGGTAACTTTCTACCGGGGTTGAGCACTTTGCTGGTACCATTGTATTTACTGCTACGCAAGGGTGACGACTGGGTTTGGGGTAAATCTCAAGAGACAGCCTTTAACAAGGCCAGAAACATGCTATGTTCTAACAAGTTACTTGTATTGTATGACCCATGTAAACATTTATTACTAACTTGTGAAGCATTTTCGTACGGGGTCGGTTGTGTGTTACAGCAAGCCAATGGGTCAGGCAAACTGCAACCGGTTGCATATGCATCCCAAAGCTTATCTAAGGCTGAAAGAGCCTATAGTATGGTTGAGAAAGAAGCATTAGCATGCGTATACGGGGTTAAGAAAACGCACCAATACCTATTTGGGCTCCGGTTCGAGCTCGAAACCGACCACAAGCCGTTCATTTAGTTGCTCTCAGAAAGCAAAGTTATTAACACCAATGCTTCGTCCCGCATCCAAAGATGGGCACTAACATTATCGGCGTATGATTATATAATCCGCCACAGACCAGGCACGGAGAACTGTGCGGATCTCCTCAGTCAGCTACCATTGCCCACCACCGGGATGGAAATGGCGCAACCCGCAGACTTGCTCCTTGTAATGGATGCTTTTGAGAGCGAGGGGTCACCCGTCACGGCTCGCCCGATCAGGACCTGGACTAGCCAGGACCCAGAGCTATTACTAGAAAAAAGTTGCATCCTCAATGGGAGCTAGTTGGCAGTTCCCAGGGAAAATGCAAGACGAAATTAGGCCGTTCTACCGACGCAGGGACAAAATGTCCATCCATTCAGACTGCCTCCCATGGGGGAATCATGTAATTTTGCCAAAAAAAGGCAGGGAAATGATTATACATGACCTTCACAGTACCCACCCAGGCATAGTCTTGGTGGCCCGGCATTGACTCGGAATTGGAGTCATGCGTACACCAATGTAACACTTGCTCACAGTAGAGCAATGCACCAAGGGAGGCCCCGCTGAGTCTGTGGTCATGGCCCTCCAAACCATGGCCCAGGATCCATATAGATTTCGTCATCCCCTTTCTAGGAAAGATGTTTCTAGTAGCAGTGGACGCTTAATCTAAATGGATTGAATGTATAGTAATGTCGTCATGTACGTCCATTGCCACCATTGAAAGCATCCGGGCCATGGTCACCACCCATGGTTTGCCCGATGTCCTTGTTAGTGACAATGGACCATGCTTCACCAGCTCGGAATTCAATGAGTTCATGACCCGCAATGGCACCAAGCATGTCAGGTCTGCGCCGTCTAAGCCCGCATCCAATGGTCAAACCATCAAGTAGAGTGTGACGGATGGTTCCCTGCAGACCCGGTTATCTCGGATTCTGCTTAGCTACCGCACGCGATCCCACTTGCTTACCGGGGTCCCCCCTGCAGAATTGCTAATGAAGAGAGCACTCAAAACCAGGCTCTTCTTAGTCCCCCCCCGATCTCAATGATCATGCAGAAACCCGGTGGCGTCGGCTTAACAATTACCACGATCGCGCGGCTGTATCACGTGACGTTGAGATTAATGACCCTGTGTTTGTTCTTAATTATGGTCATGGTCCCAAATGGGTTGCTGGCACTGTGTTAGCCAAAGAGGGGAATAGAGTGTTTGTTGTCAAACTTTTGAATGGACAAACGTGCAGAAAGCACTTGGATCAGACCAAATTGCGGTTCAGACCAAACTGCGGTTTCACTGACAACCAAGAACAGTTTGAAGAGGACATGACCATCATTGATCGACCCACACATACCCAACCAGCAATCGGCCTTGCGGTCAACCACAGGGATGAACCCACCATGCCCGACAATCCGATCAGACCAGCCACGCTGCAGTGCAGCAATGATCCGACCGACTCACCCATTGCCAGGACTTCAACTCAGGCGATCAAACCGGGAACGCAGAGCCCCGGATCGCCTCAACTTGTAAATAACTTGTACATAAGACTTTGGGGGGGGAATTATGTTATGTATGTAAACATTACCGATGTGTAAGACTTGCCACCAGGAGGCGCACCGTGGGAGACCCGAGGGTCACCTGCACACCCTGGGCAAGCAGGTATAAAAGGCAGTCCACCATGCTGCTCCTCACTCTGGAGTTACAATAAAGAGACCAAGGCCACAACAGTTTGAGCTTAAGATGTACTGTCTTGTGGAGTTATTCTAAACGTAACATAGAGTACTTCGTACAGTTTTGGTCTTCGTATTTAAGGAAGGATATAATGGTATTGGAGCCAGTTCAGAGAAGGTTCACTAGGTTGATTCCGGAGATGAGGGAGTTGAGTTATGAAGGCAGGTTGAGTAGGTTGGGCCTATACACATTGGAGTTCAGAAGAGTGAGAGCTGATCTTATCGAAACATATAAGATATTGAGGGGGCTCAACAAGTTGGATGCAGAAGGAATATTTCCACTCATAGGGGAAACTAAAACTAGGGGACATCATTTTAGAATAAGGGGCCGCCCATTTAAAACTGAGATGAGGAGGAATTTCTTCTCTGAGGATTGTAAATCTATAGAATTCTCTGCCCCAGAGAGCTGTGGAGGCTGGGTCATTGAATATATTTAAGGCGGAGGTAGACAAATTTTTGTGATAAGGAGATAAGGAGTTATGGGCAGCGGGCGGGGAAGTGGAGTTGATTCCATGATCAGATCAGCCGTGATCTTATTGAATAGCGGAACAGGCTTGAGGGGCCAGATGGCCTAATCCTGCTCCTATTCTTATGTTCTTATGATTATAAGTGTGGAGTCTCATTCCTTCAGATATTAATTGTTGTTGGAGATTTTAAAAATGTCAATTTTTAAAAAAATTACAAATTTTTACTTTTCCTCGCTGTCTCTCTTTTCTGTCTCTTTTCTCTCTCTCTCTCTTAATCCAGTCATTCTTTCCCTCTCTTTCAGTACCTGATTTGACATTGAATTTATCCACTCAGTCTTCTCAGTCCTTGCGATGGTAATTTCACAATCCTTCAATCTGATTGGGTAAGGAGATACATAGTTGCTTTTTTAACAATTTTTAACACATTCACAGATAAGTAGAAAATCAATGGGGCCTCAATTCTTCAGGGTGTGTTTCTGGCAATGACCCTGGGATTGACCCCGCCAGTGCGCTGCAGCACTGATCCCACCAGAGTTTGTGTATCAGCCTCCACAGATAGGCTGGATCTCGACAGAGCCATTGGAGCGGGATCAACCGGCATAGGGAGTCCCCACCCACGCTAATATTTGCATTGCAAGAGGCAGACAGAGGCTTATCCCTTTACAAGGAAAATTGAAAACTCCAAGAAGCAGCGGAGAATCTTGACACTTGACTCTTCATTCTCGGCTACACACACATCATTTAAGGGAAATTTACGATGAGCATTTTATTTCATTTTATAGTGCCCCCTGCTAGTTAGATCACTTTCATTCTGCTTTTGTTTACCTCTAGGGTGCATTAGATACAGTAAATAATGCTCTTTTACCAGTTCCTCTGACATTTCTGCAATCGTTTGATCCATATTATCAAAATCATGACTTCATCCCTGTGACTCAACAGTTACTGGTACAGAGGTACCCAGAGAAACAAAGGATGATAGTAGATGATGAGGGGGAAAGTACAAAACCTAATAGTTAGAATTAGAGCCATGTTCATTCATAGCTTTCTCCTGGATAGTTTCACTGTGACAGTCACAGATCCCCTAATCCCACAAGGACTCTTAAATTGGACCACTTTGACAGCTGCATGCACTACTATTTAAAGGCCCAAATTTGGCCCACCCGTTTTTTCGGCGCACTCACGTGAGATGCGCCGACTTCCTCTGATCCAAACGACGGCAAAAAGATGTCCCCGGATTCTGGCCCCTCTGTCGACTCTCCCGGAGCTTGGCGCGGTGTGGTGAGTCCATTGGGGGGCGGAGCTAGGGCCATGCGCCTAAAAGAGTGCCGGCAGCTATCCGCATGTAGAGCGCTCGCATATGCGCAGTAGCTCCTTCCATGATTGTGATGATGCTTGCCTGCAGCGTGGGACCCAACGCATCCCGCCCCTATCCCGGGCTGAGTGGCCTGCTGCACAGGCCGGCCCACTGCCTTCCCGCGCTGAGGGCTACAAGAGACAGTTTGGTGCAGGGAGACTTTTGATCGGGGGGGGGGGAAGAGTTTTGATCGGAGGGGGTAGGAGAGAGGAGAGTTTTGATGGGGGAGGGGGGGAAAAGAGGAGAGTTTTGATGGGGAGGTGGTGGTGGGGGGAGTGGGGTGAGGGTGTGATAACTGTGTAGTCAGTAATTTTAATGAACTTACTTAAGACTTTCCTTAGCCATGTTAATGAAAATACTTTCCTACGAGCAGAAGGTACTTGTATTTTTTTTATTTGGATATTTTGAAAAAATTATGTAAATATATTTTGTCTCTTTACTTCTTTTATTTTTTTAGTTTAAGCTTCCATGAATGCTTCTGTTGTATAGTAAATTAACTTTGCGAAGTTTGTCAGTCCTGTATAGCTGTTTGATCTTATTCACATTCTTTAGTCAAATCATTAAGTACCTACTTGCGCTGATTTCTTAACTCTCCACAAGGGTTTTCTGTGCAGCCACAAGTGGCCACATACGCTGGCCTAAGTTAGTTTGGAGCAACTATTAGCTATCCAAATTGGCTTAAATGGCCAAAATGGGGGTAGGTGGCTGGTAACACCCCCTTTTAACAAAATTAAACTAAACTAAAAAAATCCTAACTAACTCACTTACACTGGCGCAAATTGAATGTGCAAAATGGGGATTTTTAAGATACCCCAGAAAAATCAAGTTGCTCCAAAAAAAAACAAAGCAACTCCTGGGCAATTTTGGGCCCTAAGGGTGCGCACAAATAAACTTGGGGTAGTTTTTTGCCTTCACTGCAAAATCAATGGAATGAAAATCTGTGAAGGATGGATGATCCTATCTGCCAGATTAATGCCCAGGGAGTAAAAACAGAAATCTACTCCCTCGTGGCTAATAGGCAATTGCACTTTGATTACTGAAAGTTTACTGTAGTACAACATGCTGAAAAATCTTCAGATCTGAAAACACGTCAATAGAATATTACAAAACTTCATAATATGAAAATTTTGGTTCTACATGGATTTTAAATTGTGTGGTGCACCTGCTTTGCAAAAAATTGGAAATTTATTGCGCATGCAAGGTAAGGTGCTGGAAGATAAAGTAAACCTCAACTTTTACAATGTGAAAGTCGGTGTTCTCAATTATAGTTGTGATTCAGGGTTGTCCAATAAAAGTTAGTTTGCAACACAATGGCGTTGTTATGTTCCAAGCACAATAACACAAACAACACACCATAATACATTTATTTCAATAAGAACTTCTCTGGTCTGTATATCTATCTGTTTAGACCTGATTTAGATAATAACCACATTTAGTCAATAATAACCAAATTTAGTCAATCATCTAAAGTTATTGATATCATCCAGATTTTTAAAAGTTCATCTCAGACACCAAAATGAATGTCCTGAAGCAACGCCCAAAGGAAGGGTGGTTTATTATACCAGCCCTCCCAGAATTTGACCATCTGCTCAGGAAGATCTCAGGAACATGAGTTCTGACAGTGCTGGGCTCAACACCCCTTCCTTTCCCCACGGCTCATGTTTTGGGTATCCAGCTGGTTCGAGGATATGAATCTGGGAAGTTACTAAGGAAGGAAATTACATTTGCAAGGAAGAAAATCAGTCATAATGCAATGAGATATTTATGTTGTTTGTGGTCAACAACATTAGGTTGATACTCTTGTCATTCAATTATCTTTAACATCTGCCAACTGGTTTGTGGATGCACACCTCTATCTAAATACTCATGTCACTATGGTCTAACTTTGACATCGAGGTGTCGGGAAGCCTTTTATTCCTGGCCAAAATGTCACCAAATTGCACATCTGTGGTCAGAGTTGAATTGGAGATGCTCAGGTAACAAATTCCTCCTGCTGCTATCTTTGGCACACTGATGGATCAGTCACTTATTGATCCAGTTTCTTTTGAAAGCCTTAACTGATTCCTTTATAGCCCATCAGAATGTTGTTCCACAGTTCTCCAATTCAACTCTGATTGGTTACAGGCCCTGGAATGCACAATGGCAATTGTAGTCTGCCAGAAATGTGCAGTCCAAACATGCGCAAAGCACAATCCTACATCACTCTTTCTTAGTTTTCTAATCAATTTGAAGCTATTATCAACTAGGCTAACCGAGTAGCAGGAATATGTGGTGGGCAATTGACTATAAACTGAAACAAGAATGGCGATTCTAACGCCCTCTGCTTGGCAGAAATGGGGCAAAGTTAAAATTGAAGTGGTTGATTTACCGGCAGCCTTCATCAATAATGGAGGTAGAAAAATAAGAGTGAGTGGCTCTTCTCTGAAATAGGGGATTTGGATCTGATCAAAGCACTTGGCAATCATTTTCTGCTTTAATCATCGTTGTCCTTTATTCCTTTATTGACCTTACTGAATTGTGCATTCCAGCCTTATTATGTTTTTGCAGGATATCATTATACTGAAAATAAAGACATCCTCCAACCCCAAAGAAGGAACTGGGAATGAAATGCTGTGGAAAACTAAGCTTCATTTAGTGTCTTTCTTTGTTAATACAGGATTATGAGTATTTATACTAAATCGGTATAATTCATCTTGGTCAAGGGCAACAGACTGTATCTTTCAATGAGCAATAATTGGTTGTAATGACTTTAATGAGTATCACATGTATTTCTTAACTTTTAACAGTTTTCTGCTCCTCGCCTTTTGAAGGATTAGCAATCTGTTTAATCAGTAAAGAAATACAAATGGTGAAGAAATTAACTAAAAACAGCCCAGTTAATTGGTAAAGCAAATCCCAACCATCATAGTTCATTCACATGTAAATGTATTTAATTCTTGACCTTTGAGATTTTTTGTTGTTGTTTAATCTATTATGCAACATGAAGTCAATCCGATTGTTAATTTTTGGCCAACTAACAAACTTACAATAACTATTATTTGATAGTTGTTTTATCTTTTTGATATTAAATCATGGGTTTATAACTGGGCAGAGCTGAATTGTATCTCTTCATAAATGGAGTAAACCAAGTTATGATTTCCATTAAATTAATAAATTAAGCTAATTTATTACACCTATCCTTGGCAAGAAGAGAAACACCTCTACAGTTTTCTGGTACTGTAATAAAGATTTAAGTTTCAGACACCACTAAATATTTAAATAGTTTAAAATATAACATATGAAGTAATATAATTATAATAGAAATCAGAGTTCAAGAGGTTACATGATATTATAACAGCTCCCTCAGCAATATTCACAATAATGCTATCATGCTCATTTCAGAATCTGCAACAGGATAGGAAATCCAGCTTCCTCTAGAATACTATCTTTTACATTATTAAGATTATACCAAGAAATATAATAACAATGTATACTTTGGCCTTCAGGATGTTTTACAATAATAAGTGGCTCCTATGGTAATATAATCTCAGCCTTTGACTGCAGGGTTTATTCAGCACATAAATCTTAAATAACTGCCGGACACCACCATAGATTGCTTATTATACTCTACAATGTAGTCATAGGCCAATTATATTTGGGCTTGTACAATGAATGGATTTCTTTCTCTGTAATAGCTGGTCTGGTAACCATTCATTGCACAAATCTTAATTTTCAGCAATAAATATTCATTTAAACCTTGTTCAATTATTTACGTGGTTTTCTCCTGTATTCTGCTGAAAGCACTGATTCATGGTTCCACGGGCTCTGGTAACTTGCCCATTTGTGAGCCTGAATGATGAGTGTTGGCAAGCTGTTTGACAATGGGGCCCACCACAGCTGATCCCCATCCTCCCGATATCCATACACATGCTTTCCAGCAAAGGTGACTAGAGGGGGTACTCCACTCTATTTCTCCCCCACCCTAGCCTGGGGGCACTGAGGTTAAGTGTAATGCCCCACTATTGCTGTGGCTGCTGTCAACTAACTCAGCGCAGGTTGAATCCAGGATCGTCCTTGTCTGTATAACTCAGCACTATGGTCAATGTGCATTCACCCCCTGAACCACTAGAGTGACAGGTTGCTCAGTTATTACTTTTCCTCCGATCTATGTAATGGATGTCAGTGAAAACATGGAACGAGGACTTTAGGAATTCCAAATTCTTTGTTTTGAACAGTATTTTCCAACATATTCACCTGCACATGTAAAAAAAATAGAACCAGAGGAAATTGTAAAACAGCAGTAACCACTGGATTCAAAACACCACCAGCAATTCTTCAACTTGTGCTCTTTGCATTGGATTAGGTAGGGATCGCACTTCAAACCAAAATAAAATTGAGGTACCATCATTCCATGACTCCTTATTGATGGGTAGTGGCATTCGGTGACTCCCAATTAGTGGGCATGAGAAGTGTGTAAAATTGAAGCAAATAGCATGGCCACTGATCTGTAGGCCCGGGCTACAGAGGAAGTATGATAAATACAGAGGTGAAGAAAAACAGAGAAAGGGGCAGTGAGAAAGAGAGAAGGAAGGGAAACAGGAACAGGAACAACTTAAAAATAGGAAGAGGAAAGATAATTAAAACAAAGCAAACAACAGAAAATTAACCATAATTAATATAAAACATCTTAACCAGCGATCAGTATCGAAAGGCAGCTTGCAGGGAACAACAAGACGGACTGCAAAAGCTTCTATAGATATGTAAAGAGAAAAAGGTTAGTAAAGACAAACGTAGGTCCCCTGCAGTCAGAATCAGGGGAAGTCATAACGGGGAACAAAGAAATGGCAGACCAATTGAACAAGTACTTTGGTTCAGTATTTGCTAAGGAGGACACAAACAACCTTCCGGATATAAAAGGGGTCAGAGGATCTAGTAAGAAGGAGGAACTGAGGGAAATCCTTATTAGTCGGGAAATTGTGTTGGGGAAATTGATGGGATTGAAGGCCGATAAATCCCCAGGGCCTGATGGACTGCATCCCAGAGTGCTTAAGGAGGTGGCCTTGGAAATAGCGGATGCATTGACAGTCATTTTCCAACGTTCCATAGACTCCGGATCAGTTCCTATGGAGTGGAGGGTAGCCAATGTAACCCCACTTTTTAAAAAAGGAGGGAGAGAGAAAACAGGGAATTATAGACCGGTCAGCCTGATATCGGTAGTGGGTAAAATGATGGAATCAATTATTAAGGATGTCATAGCAGCGCATTTGGAAAGAGGTGACATGATAGGTCCAAGTCAGCATGGATTTGTGAAAGGGAAATCATGCTTGACAAATCTTCTGGAATTTTTTGAGGATGTTTCCAGTAGAGTGGACAAGGGAGAACCAGTTGATGTGGTGTATTTGGACTTTCAGAAGGCTTTCGACAAGGTCCCACACAAAAGATTAATGTGCAAAGTTAAAGCACATGGGATTGGGTTACTGTGCTGACATGGATTGAGGACAGGAAGCAAAGAGTAGGAGTAAATGGGGACTTTTCAGAATGGCAGGCAGTGACTAGTGGGGTTCTGTGCTGGGGCCCCAGCTGTTTACATTGTACATTAATGATTTAGCCGAGGGGATTAAATGTAGTATCTCCAAATTTGCGGATGACACTAAGTTGGGTGGCAGTGTGAGCTGCGAGGAGGATGCTATGAGGCTGCAGAGTGACTTGGATAGGTTAGGTGAGTGGGCAAATGCATGGCAGATGAAGTATAATGTGGATAAATGTGAGGTTATCCACTTTGGTGGTAAAAACAGAGAGACAGACTATTATCTGAATGGTGACAGATTGGGAAAAGGGGAGATGCAACGAGACCTGGGTGTCATGGTACATCAGTCATTGAAGGTTGGCATGCAGATACAGCAGGCGGTTAAGAAAGCAAATGGCATGTTGGCCTTCATAGCGAGGGGATTTGAGTACAGGGGCAGGGAGGTGTTGCTACAGTTGTACAGGGCCTTGGTGAGGCCACACCTGGAGTATTGTGTACAGTTTTGGTCTCCTAACTTGAGGAAGGACATTCTTGCTATTGACGGAGTGCAGCGAAGATTCACCAGACTGATTCCCGGGATGGCGGGACTGACATATCAAGAAAGACTGGATCAACTGGGCTTGTATTCACTGGAGTTCTGAAAAATGAGAGGGCATCTCATAGAAACGTTTAAAATTCTGACGGGTTTAGACAGGTTAGATGCAGGAAGAATGTTCCCAATGTTGGGGAAGTCCAGAACCAGGGGTCACAGTCTAAGGATAAGGGGTAAGCCATTTAGGACCGAGGTGAGGAGAAACTTCTTCACCCAGAGAGTGGTGAACCTGTGGAATTCTCTACCACAGAAAGTTGTTGAGGCCAATTCACTAAATATATTCAAAAAGGAGTTAAATGTCGTCCTTACTACTAGGGGGATCAAGGGGTATGGCGAGAAAGCAGGAATGGGGTACTTAAGTTGCATGTTCAGCCATGAACTCATTGAATGGCGGTGCAGGCTCGAAGGGCCAAATGGCCTACTCCTGCACCTATTTTTTATGTTTCTATGTCTCTATGTATCGTTCTTGTTTATAGACAAGAGCATTATATTATATTGTTTTCACATTATTTATTGTGATATGACTATACTCGTAACTATTTTATTCATTCTTGAGATGTGGGTGTTGCTGGCTAGGCCAGCACTTATTGCCTATCTCTGGTTGCCCTTGGAAAGGTGGTGGTGTTGGTGTTGGGCCATCTTATTGAACTACTGCACTCCGTGTGGTAGGGAGTTCCAGGATTTTGATTCAATGACAATGAAGGAACGGCGGTATATCAGAATCATGTGTGACTTGGAGCGGAACTTGGAAATAATGCTATTCCCATTCACCCGCTGCCCTTGACATTCTCGGTGGTGGAGATTGCAGGTTTATGCAGTGAGGCCAAAGAAGCCTTGGTGAGCTGCTTCAGGGTATCCAGTAGAGGGTACACAATGCAGACACAGTTCACCGATGGTGGAGAGAGTGGATGTTTAAGGGAGTGCCAACGCAGTGGGTGCTTTGTTCTGGATAGTGTTGAGCTTCTTGAGTGTTGTTGGATCTGCACGCATCCAGGCAAGTGGAGAGTATTTCATCACGCTCCTAACTTGTGCCTTGTAGGTGGTAGAGAGGCTTAGATGGATCCGTCCGATTTTTATCTTTTGTTCCTTTCTAGCAATTTGATGTAGCTGAATGGCTTGCTCGGGCACTTCAGAGGGCAGTTAAGAGTCAACCACGTTGCTGTGGGACTGGAGTCAGAGTGGGTAAGGATGGCTGGTATAAGTGAACCAGTTGGGCTTTTAAGAACATAAGAAATAGGAGCAGGAGTAGGCCACTTGACCCTTTCGAGCCTGCTCCGCCATTTAATATGATCATGGCTGATCTGATCATGGACTCAGCTTCACTTCCCTGCCCGCTCCCCATAACTCTTTATTCCCTTATCGCTCAAAAATCTGTCGATCTCCGCCTTAAGTATATTCAGTGACCCAGCCTGCACAGCTCTCTGGGGCAGAGAATTCCACAGATTTACAACAATGTCAATCCAACAGCTTCATGGTCACTTTTACTGTTACCAGCTTTTTAAATATATATTTCTAGACTAAAAAGGAACATAACAGGAAAAATCTGGGGTGTGGAGGGCAGGTGTGCGATATGAGAAGAATCTGATCATAATATTGAAACAGGTTTTATTTCCCAATAGCCATTCGTCATTATTGTTGATAAATCAATGTAATTTGTATTTTGATTAAATATCTCTGCTTAGGTCCGGACACGTGGAACTATTATTTAATCAATTGAATACAGAAAGATCATTTTCAGATATTAAAGAATGTTTTCAGTGTTCATCAAAGTGAAAGATGCAACATCAACAACTTGTATTTATATAGCGTCTTTATCGTAGTAAAACGTCCCAAGGCACTTCATAGGAGTGTCATAAAACAGAATTAGACATCGAGCCACATAAGGAGAAATTAGGGCAGATGACCAAAAGCTTGGTCAAAGAGGTAGGTTTTAAAGAGAGTTTTAAAGAAGGAAAGAGAGGTGGAGAGGTTTAGGGAGGGAATTCCAGAGCTTAGGGCCTAGGCAACAGAAGGCACGGCCACCAGTGGTTGAGCGATTATAATCAGAATTAGAGGAATGCAGATATCTCGCGGGGTTGTGAGGCTGGAGGAGATTACAGAGATAGGGAGGGGCAAGGCCATGAAGAGACTGAGGTGTTGCTTAACCAGGAGCCAATATAGGTCAGTGAGCACAGGGGTGATGAGTGAACTGGACTCGGTGCAAGTTAGGACATGGGCAGCTGAGCTTTGGATGAGCTATGGATGTTTACATAGGGTAGAACGTGGGAGGCCAGCCAGGAGTGCGTTGGAATAGTCAAGTCTAGAGGTAACAAAGGCAAGAATGAGGGTTTCAGCAACAGATGAGCTGAAGCAGGGGCGGAGACGGGTGATGTTACCGAGGTGGAAATAGGTAGTCTTAGTTATGGTGCGGATATATGGTTAGAAGCTCATTTCAGGGTCAAATATGACACCAAGGTTGCAAACAGTCTGGTTCAGCCTCAGACAGATGCTGGGAATGCAACACTTTCCCAGTATCCATGTCAAACATTCCCAAGTCAGGTATAGCACAGCCAAATGCAGAATAAAGCTATTTCTACTCTGCCCAGCAATGTACCTCAGTCCCAACTGAACCAGTGAGATATCTTGTCCATTTCCTACACTAGCCATCCGATGGCCTCACTGGGCGAGATTGCCAATGAATGCCACACAAGGAACAGTTTTTAGGCTGTAGGCATTAGGAAATAAGTTGGTACTGCCCAAACTCATTCATAGAGGATAGTTTTGAGTTGGGCCAATAGAGTGGCACTGGGGTTTGCCCAATGTTGCCAGGATAAATATGATGAGGGCATTCTTAATACAAATGGCCCAGTCAAACTACAATGTTTGCAATTAAATCATGATCTGGTTTCCTTTATGTATGCTACAGGTGGTATCCAGCTGTTCCCACTGGTCGCAGAAGGCTTCGAACGTTATGGTGGGTACTATATGATCTCTTTCTAAGGTCACCTGGACATGCACAAGGTCTGAAAAGAGCAACAAGCAATCAGAGCAAACCACGGATCCTACTCATCCTGAACGCAGCAAATTTGGATGCAGTACACTTGCTCCCTTCATCTAAGTTATTGATATAGATTATGAATAGCTGAGGCCCCAGCTCTGATCCTTGCAGCACCCCACTAGTTGCAGTGAACCGAAAAATGACCCGATTATCATTAATCTCTGTTTTCTGTCCATTAAGCAATCTTCTATCCACGCTGATATATTACCCCCAACCCCGTGAGGTCCGACAGGTGAATGCAGCAGGTGAGCGACGATGAAGAGGATAAAATGTTACCAAATACTGAAGATCAGCCCCTTCAAGTCGTGAAAAAGCGTCTGCGATCTCTTGCTGTGTGTATGTGATGGAATGTTTCACCCAGAGCATAAAATGGGCTTGTGGCTTGAGGCCACTTCCCATCACAGGACCACAGTGGTGCCAAATATAGGGCTTTGCACTGGGGAAACTTGCCTCCATCAGTCATCAAGGTGCTATGCCAGGGCGTGTCTGGATGGAAGCCAAGGGCAAAGAAGTGGAGAGAATGTAATGGAGCGGAACTGCACATGAGGAGTGGGGTGGGGGGGGGAGGGGGCTGAATCTCTGAGAGAAGGCTCAAGTTGTGAGGCAGAGAACACTGACTCGCAACTCTGTCAAAACGGGGTGAGATCAGATGGAATTGTTCCACGTGCCTGAGTCTCCTCGATCATCTTCATAGGTGATCCCTCGAACGAGGATGACTTGCTTCCACATGAGTTCACAGATGTTTCAATGAAGGACCCGATGTTCCAGTCCTGAACTCCAATTGAGGGGATGGAATGTTGTGTACCTGTAAAGCATGCACTCCTATGTTCCGCCACCAGGGAGCGCATCCTTTGAAATCCCAAGGGATCCCAGCATCCCTTGGGAGCACTGTATATAAGCCGGCCTCACTCTGGAGCGTCTTAATAAAGACTGAGGTCACTGTTACTTTAGCCTCCCTGTGTGCAGTCTCATCTGTGTTAGGAACGCAATATGGAAGATGCCCGTGCGTGGATTTTTTTAACGTGTGGTGACCATTGCACACCAGCCACCACACGGGCTAGACTGAGCTAGGCCTTTGTCCAGTGGCAAGGGTTAACCAGGACGATATACCTCGATATACCCAAGTCAGGTCTAAGTACGGATTTCAGTTCTTGGATGACTTTGGCCACAGGTCAGATGTATTGGCATGATATTTGGTCAGCAAACACGTCTGGTGACCTTCACCCTGCTCCACTGCCATCCAGTTCAATCACACAGGACCAGCAGACTGATGAGACCTTTATCCTATTAGTCTGCCCTGGATTTGAACCTAGGTCCCAGAGGTATTGTCCAAATTCCTGTGTCATCCAGTTTGGATGATATTTTTTAAATTGCTTTTGTTTCTCAAAATACATACACTGCAATTATTTAATTTAGCACAAATCGTTGTCAAACAATTAGCTGATATTTTGGGGAATCATTCAGCTTCTAAGTATAGCTGCTAGCACCCTCTTGTGTTGAGCACATGTATGTGCATTACCAACTCTTGCAAACAATTGGCTCAAGACTGCCACACACAGGTACATTTTTCATATTAGGACAACAGCTGATAATAGTCATTTTTAATCCTATACCAATCACGACAATCTACAAATTGAAAAGGTGTCAAACAGCATAAGCCCTCATACAATGAAGGCAGGAGAAGAAGCAAAGCAACTTTCTGTTCAAAATGTTTCTTTTTCTTTTCTGATTTCTTACATACTTGCCTCATTCTTCCTCTTAATATTGCTGTCGGGAGAGCCTCAAGCTTTGGTAGGCCTCACTAGCCCTGCACAAGGTCCTGTGCAGGGAATACTACATTCTTGATCTAAAACCAACTCAATCCCATTACCATATTTTGAGACTAATCAGTTAAATCAAAGAATAGACGCGGGATTTTGTTTTCCACGGAAAGAGAAGAAAATGAAAGAGTTGAGAGGAAGCTGGAGATGAGAAATCTAGAAATAGACACATTTATTGGTTATAGTACTCCTTAAAATCAATTTATTGTATACTTTTCACGCCAGAGTACCTGAAATATTTCTCAGATGCTGATGTATATTTGCATGAAGGCTACAAAATTTGTCCACTATCTTTATTGCTAGATCAATGACAATTTTCTTAGTGATATTTACAGAACACAAACTTGTTATGTTACATAGAAGGAGGAAACATTTCCAGGATTTAAAAAATCATTTTACATTTCCATCAGCAGATAGTGTATACAGTGTGTTAATTATTAATTGGTGTGCATGTGTTATTCACTAGAATATAGGGATAGTCAACTTTTTACGAGAAAGGTGGTATATAAAGTAATAGATGGACAGAGATACATAGCCATGGTGTATGTTATACCTTGTGATACTAATTTTTCACAATTTCAATATTGCAGTCTGTCATAGTTTTCATAAATGCAGAGACCAGTTTACATTTTCTGTAGCACAGGTCTGCAGTGAGATTTCCACATTTAACATCATGCTCACTAATTTGTTACTGTTTAGCTTAATGTTTCCATTTTCTGATGTTTGAGCTGCTTCAGCTGTTCTGAAGGATTGGTTCTCTGGAGATATCCATCTAATTGGAGCAAATTCTTTTAAGTAGCATAGCAATACCAATATAATTTAATCATTTATCAAAGATTAAACAAGTAGTTTAATTTGCAACAAGAAGGATTTCAGGATCTGGCTATTTATTTCGGAAAATGACGCACATCATCTCACACCTTTGTCAATAGAGTGCAACAATCATTGGAGTGTTTATAGAACTGAAATGTGGTGAATTAACCAACATTGGAACAGTGCAAGATTTCTTTTGAATTTATATGATTTGGTAAAATACATTTGCAAACTCCATGTGCAACCTTTTCATTGTGTTTTACTACAAGAATTCTGCAAGAATACTGTAATTTATTGCCAGTGCTGTTAGGTATTTAGCTTGTTACTCAATTATATTATGAATGTTGTTGTTTACAGGATTAATTGGAAATTACAGTCCTTATACACAATTAAAATGCAGTGCACTGAGTTCAATTCAGAGCACACAATAAGCCATGGTACAGTACAATTAAAAAAAAATACGTTTCATGATGTTGCAAGCTCAACAAGGCAACATTACAATTGGTTCTGGCCAAAAAGAAGTGTATTGTTCATAGTAAAAGGTGAAAGAAATGATTTCTGGTTCTTATAATAAGCTGTTTCTCTTTTAAATCTCGTTCCTTTTCTTGATGCTCTTCAACAGACTCACACCCATGATGAACTGTAATATCTAGGGGGAGATAAACAATTTAGACAATAGCTAACCAAACACCAGATTTAACTTAAGTAGAAGTTTTGAACTGCTTTCTTTTGGATTTTTGTAAAATTTCTGAGCTTCTTTTATTCCCTTTGCCGAGTTTTCAATGACATTTGGAGCCTACAAATGATTATTGGTAATGTTAGCGGATGAATGGTTAACATGCATATGGTGTTTCTTTGTAATAAACAATGTAACACACGGGTTTGTAGGATGCTCAAAATTCTGGGACCCCCTACTCAAAGGACATGTGTCTGGAATTTAAAAGGGAACTGTGTTAGACTTTTGGAGGAGAAATGTGGACAGAAATATCTCACTATTAGGTGTCTTTGGACTAAACTAGGGCCTTTTAGATTGAGTTTGGACATTTTAAATTGTATGCTGGGTCTGCATAGGGCTGCTAACCCACCTGGGAGGCAGGCCCCAGGGAGACATTAACAGTCTAACAAAAGCCCACTTACCAGATACATACATATTTTAATAGTTCTTAAAACGGCTATACAGAAAAACCCTGGCATCATCAAAACACACAATGGACAGTATCAAGGGAGCGTCGGGAGAGGCGGGAGTCAGCGAGAGACAGCGGCCTATAAAGGCTCAGCAGTCGGGCAGTCCGGGGAGCGTCGAGAGAGGCGGGAGGGTAACTGAAGTAGAAAGAAATCAAAAGGTGACGTCACAGCCAAGGGGGTAAGTGATTGGCTGGTGATTGGTGAGTAGTTTTTCTTTTTCTTTTTCTTTTTTATATCAGTCAGTAACTTTTAACATTGTTGTTGTCAATTTAGGGGTATCTAAGGGTTAAGTCATGGCAGGAGAGCTCGGTCACGTGATATGCTCCTCCTGTGCCACGTGGGAACTCAGGGACGACACCAGTGTCCCTGACGACTACATCTGCGGGAAGTGTATCCGCCTCCAGCTCCTGACGGACCGTGTTGCGGAGTTGAAGCTGAGGGTGGATTCACTCTGGAGCATCCACGATGCTGAGAATGACGTGAGTAGCAAGTGTAGCGAGTTGGTCTTATCGCAGGTGAAGGGTCCACAGCCAGATAGGGAATGGAAGAGCAGTGCAAGGAAGGTAGTGCAGGGGTCCCCTGCGGTCATCCCCCTGCAAAACAGATACACCGTTTTGAGTACTGTTGAGGGGGATGACTCATCAGGGGAGGGCAGCAGCGGCCAAGTTCATGGCACCGTGGCTGGCTCTGTTGCACAGGAGGGCAGGAAAAAGAGTGGGAGAGCGATAGTGATAGGGGATTCAATTGTGAAGGGAATAGATAGGTGTTTCTGCGGCCGCAACCGAGACTCCAGGATGGTATGTTGCCTCCCTGGTGCAAGGGTCAAGGATGTCTCGGAGCGGGTGCAGGACATTCTAAAAAGGGAGGGAGAACAGCCAGTTGTCGTGGTGCACATTGGTATCAACGACATAGGTAAAGAAAAGGGATGAGGTCCTACAAAACGAATTTAAGGAGCTAGGAGCTAAATTAAAAAGTAGGACCTCAAAAGTAGTAATCTCGGGATTGCTACCAGTGCCACGTGATAGTCAGAGTAGGAATCGCAGGATAGCGCAGATGAATACGTGGCTTGAGCAGTGGTGCAGCAGGGAGGGATTCAAATTCCTGGGGCATTGGAACCGGTTCTGGGGGAGGTGGGCGCAGTACAAACCAGACGGTCTACACCTGGGCAGGACCGGAACCAATGTCCTAGGGGGAGTGTTTGCTAGTGCTGTTGGGGAGGAGTTAAACTAATATGGCAGGGGGATGGGAACCAATGCAGGGAGACAGAGGGAAACAAAAAGGAGACAAAAGCAAAAGACAGAAAGGAGATGAGGAAAAGTGGAGGGCAGAGAAATCCAAGGCAAAGAACAAAAAGGGCCACTGTACAGCAAAATTCTAAAAGGACAAAGGGTGTTAAAAAAACAAGCCTGAAGGCTTTGTGTCTTAATGCAAGGAGTATCCGTAATAAGGTGGATGAATTAACTGTGCAAATAGATGTTAACAAATATGATGTGATCGGGATTACGGAGGCATGGCTCCAGGATGATCAGGGCTGGGAACTCAACATCCAGGGGTATTCAACATTCAGGAAGGATAGAATAAAAGGAAAAGGAGGTGGGGTAGCATTGCTGGTTAAAGAGGAGATTAATGCAATAGTTAGGAAGGACATTAGCTTGGATGATGTGGAATCTATATGGGTAGAGCTACAGAACACCAAAGGGCAAAAAACGTTAGTGGGAGTTGTGTACAGACCTACTCCAAACAGTAGTAGTGATGTTGGGGAGGGCATCAAACAGGAAATTAGGGGTGCATGC
Source organism: Pristiophorus japonicus (assembly GCF_044704955.1). Classification (NCBI taxonomy): domain Eukaryota; kingdom Metazoa; phylum Chordata; class Chondrichthyes; family Pristiophoridae; genus Pristiophorus; species Pristiophorus japonicus. The sequence continues at coordinate 18,096,442 of NC_091991.1, forward strand.
AATAAAGGTGCAGCAGTTATAATGGGTGACTTTAATATGCAGATAGATTGGGCTAGCCAAACTGGAAGCAATACGGTAGAGGAGGATTTCCTGGAGTGCATAAGGGATGGTTTTCTAGACCAATATGTCGAGGAACCAACTAGGGGGGAGGCCATCCTAGACTGGGTGTTGTGTAATGAGAGGATTAATTAGCAATCTCATTGTGCGAAGCCTCTTGGGGAAGAGTGACCATAATATGGTAGAATTCTGCATTAGGATGGAGAATGAAACAGTTAATTCAGAGACCATGGTCCAGAACTTAAAGAAGGGTAACTTTGAAGGTATGAGGCGTGAATTGGCTAGGATAGATTGGCGAATGATACTTAAGGGGTTGACTGTGGATGGGCAATGGCAGACATTTAGAGACTGCATGGATGAACTACAACAATTGTACATCCCTGTCTGGCGTAAAAATAAAAAAGGGAAGGTGGCTCAACCGTGGCTATCAAGGGAAATCAGGGATAGTATTAAAGCCAAGGAAGTGGCATACAAATTGGCCAGAAATAGCAGTGAACCCGGGGACTGGGAGAAATTTAGAACTCAGCAGAGGAGGACAAAGGGTTTGATTGGGGCAGGGAAAATGGAGTATGAGAAGAAGCTTGCAGGGAACATTAAGACGGATTGCAAAAGTTTCTATAGATATGTAAAGAGAAAAAGGTTAGTAAAGGCAAACATAGGTCCCCTGCAGTCAGAATCAGGGGAAGTCATAACGGGGAACAAAGAAATGGCAGACCAATTGAACAAGTACTTTGGTTCGGTATGGACTGCATCCCAGAGTACTTAAGGAGGTGGCCTTGGAAATAGTGGATGCGTTGACAGTCATTTTCCAACATTCCATTGACTCTGGATCAGTTCCTATGGAGTGGAGGGTAGCCAATGTAACCCCACTTTTTAAAAAAGGAGGGAGAGAGAAAACAGGGAATTATAGACCGGTCAGCCTGACATCGGTAGTGGGTAAAATGATGGAATCAATTATTAAGGATGTCATAGCAGCGCATTTGGAAAGAGGTGACATGATAGGTCCAAGTCAGCATGGATTTGTGAAAGGGAAATCATGCTTGACAAATCTTCTGGAATTTTTTGAGGATGTTTCCAGTAGAGTGGACAAGGGAGAACCAGTTGATGTGGTGTATTTGGACTTTCAGAAGGCTTTCGACAAGGTCCCACACAAAAGATTAATGTGCAAAGTTAAAGCACATGGGATTGGGTTACTGTGCTGACATGGATTGAGGACAGGAAGCAAAGAGTAGGAGTAAATGGGTACTTTTCAGAATGGCAGGCAGTGACTCGTGGGGTACCACAAGGTTCTGTGCTGGGGCCCCAGCTGTTTACACTGTACATTAATGATTTAGATGAGGGGATTAAATGTAGTATCTCCAAATTTGCGGATGACACTAAGTTGGGTGGCAGTGTGAGCTGCGAGGAGGATGCTGTGAGGCTGCAGAGCGACTTGGATAGGTTAGGTGAGTGGGCAAATGCATGGCAGATGAAGTATAATGTGGATAAATGTGAGGTTATCCACTTTGGTGGTAAAAACAGAGAGACAGACTATTATCTGAATGGTGACAGATTAGGAAAAGGGGAGGTGCAAAGAGACCTGGGTGTCATGGTACATCAGTCATTGAAGGTTGGCATGCAGGTGCAGCAGGCGGTTAAGAAAGCAAATGGCATGTTGGCCTTCATAGCGAGGGTATTTGAGTACAGGGGCAGGGTGGTGTTGCTACAGTTGTACAGGGCATTGGTGAGGCCACACCTGGAGTATTGTGTACAGTTTTGGTCTCCTAACCTGAGGAAGGACATTCTTGCTATTGAGGGAGTGCAGCGAAGGTTCACCAGACTGATTCCCGGGATGGCGGGACTGACCTATCAAGAAAGACTGGATCAACTGGGCTTGTATTCACTGGAGTTCAGAAGAATGAGAGGGGACCTCATAGAAACATTTAAAATTCTGACGGGGTTAGACAGGTTAGATGCAGGAAGAATGTTCCCAATGTTGGGGAAGTCCAGAACCAGAGGTCACAGTCTAAGGATAAGGGGTAAGCCATTTAGGACCGAGATGCGGAAGAACTTCTTCACCCAGAGAGTGGTGAACCTGTGGAATTCTCTACCACAGAAAGTTGTTGAGGCCAATTCACTAAATATATTCAAAAAGGAGTTAGATGAGGTCCTTACTACTAGGGGGATCAAGGGGTATGGCGAGAAAGCAGGAATGGGGTACTGAAGTTGAATGTTCAGCCATGAACTCATTGAATGGTGGTGCAGGCTAGAAGGGCCGAATGGCCTACTCCTGCACCTATTTTCTATGTTTCTATGTTTCTATGTATTCACTAAGGAGGACACAAACAACCTTCCGGATATAAAAGTGGTCAGAGGGTCTAGTAAGGAGGAGGAACTGAGGGAAATCTTTATTAGTCAGGAAATTGTGTTGGGGAAATTGATGGGATTGAAGGCCGATAAATCTCCAGGGCCTGATGGACTGCATCCCAGAGTACTTAAGGAGGTGGCCTTGGAAATAGCAGATGCATTGACAGTCATTTTCCAACATTCCATTGACTCCGGATCAGTTCCTATCGAGTGGAGGGTAGCCAATGTAACCCCACTTTTTAAAAAAGGAGGGAGAGAGAAAACAGGGAATTATAGACCGGTCAGCCTGATATCGGTAGTGGGTAAAATGATGGAATCAATTATTAAGGATGTCATAGCAGCGCATTTGGAAAGAGGTGACATGATAGGTCCAAGTCAGCATGGATTTGTGAAAGGGAAATCATGCTTGACAAATCTTCTGGAATTTTTTGAGGATATTTCCAGTAGAGTGGACAAGGGAGAACCAGTTGATGTGGTGTATTTGGACTTTCAGAAGGCTTTCGACAAGGTCCCACACAAAAGATTAATGTGCAAAGTTAAAGCACATGGGATTGGGGTACTGTGCTGACATGGATTGAGGACAGGAAGCAAAGAGTAGGAGTAAATGGGGACTTTTCAGAATGGCAGGCAGTGACTAGTGGGGTTCTGTGCTGGGGCCCCAGCTGTTTACATTGTACATTAATGATTTAGCCGAGGGGATTAAATGTAGTATCTCCAAATTTGCGGATGACACTAAGTTGGGTGGCAGTGTGAGCTGCGAGGAGGATGCTATGAGGCTGCAGAGTGACTTGGATAGGTTAGGTGAGTGGGCAAATGCATGGCAGATGAAGTATAATGTGGATAAATGTGAGGTTATCCACTTTGGTGGTAAAAACAGAGAGACAGACTATTATCTGAATGGTGACAGATTGGGAAAAGGGGAGATGCAACGAGACCTGGGTGTCATGGTACATCAGTCATTGAAGGTTGGCATGCATATACAGCAGGCGGTTAAGAAAGCAAATGGCATGTTGGCCTTCATAGCGAGGGGATTTGAGTACAGGGGCAGGGAGGTGTTGCTACAGTTGTACAGGGCCTTGGTGAAGCCACACCTGGAGTATTGTGTACAGTTTTGGTCTCCTAACTTGAGGAAGGACATTCTTGCTATTGACGGAGTGCAGCGAAGATTCACCAGACTGATTCCCGGGATGGCGGGACTGACATATCAAGAAAGACTGGATCAACTGGGCTTGTATTCACTGGAGTTCAGAAGAATGAGAGGGGACCTCATAGAAAAGTTTAAAATTCTGACGGGTTTAGACAGGTTAGATGCAGGAAGAATGTTCCCAATGTTGGGGAAGTCCAGAACCAGGGGTCACAGTCTAAGGATAAGGGGTAAGCCATTTAGGACCGAGATGAGGAGAAACTTCTTCACCCAGAGAGTGGTGAACCTGTGGAATTCTCTACCACAGAAAGTAGTTGAGGCCAATTCACTAAATATATTCAAAAGGGAGTTAGATGAAGTCCTTACTACTAGGGGGATCAAGGGGTATGGCGAGAAAGTAGGAATGGGGTACTGAAGTTACATGTTCAGCCATGAACTCATTGAATGGCGGTGCAGGCTAGAAGGGCCAAATTGCCTGCTCCTGCACCTATTTTCTATGTTTCTATGTTTCTAAGACCTGATTACATTCTAACAGCACCAATCGAAAACCCTATCAACACCTTTGGGAATCTTGTATCATGCTAATGCTCAATCAGCTCACCAAAATTCTCACAAAGGGATCACATTAGAGTTGATCAGCCGACCAAAATCGCACAAAAGCAGTCATCAAAAATCAATTGTGCACCCGAGTTTTGGCGCGAAAGTTTGAGCAGCCTCTCAGTTATAATTGGGAGCCTTTGCTGGTAGCTTGCTGGTGACTTTTGGGCTGAGGAAACACTTTTGAAGAAACGTATCCGAGAACACTATGGAAAAGCACTTGGACTCTGGGCTCGTTGACTCTGACTTTGAAACATCTAGCTTGCAACACGAGGTTACCGCAACGCAACAAGAAGAACCTAACAAGAAGCCTCAGAGTCACTGAAAAACCAACAATCATAAAGCGCTGAGTCAAGGAAAAAACTTATTTACCATGAAAACATCGACCAGCGCTAATACCGAAGACACCGCAACCAGCCAAGGAATCCACAAGATTGAGGAGAGAGAAAGCAGTGTGCATCTGGTCTAAACTCTGGAGAAATCCTATGGTGAGCATAGTCCCTGCAATTTCAGAACCTAGCTTAGTTAGTGTAGTGGTGGGAGGTTGTTTTTTTTTTTTCACTGCATAACCTCTGTACCTGTTGTGTATACGTCCCCCCACCCCTTTTTCTGTACATTTTGTTATATGCTAATAAGTTAATTAGTATGGTGTGCTATTTTCTAAATAAAATATTTGTTCTTGCACCAAACAGTTGTCTGTCTACTTCCATCGCATCCCCTAAATAATTCCAAGCCCTTGAACCAGGAAGTGGGACGATTCGAACCGTCAAGGTCAGAAAAAGGCTGACAAACCCACCACCCCCTGCAGGTTAAAGTAGCTAACGCAGAAATATCATACCAATGCATTACGTTTGTCAGCTAAGATCAGCAACTGTCATTTCAAGACTCCTCACTGTTTGAGGTTCTCAGTATCACACACAAGTAATCCACTGAGTGAGTTGGTGTTTACATCAAGAACTATGTGGTATACAGCAACACTCCACTGTGTTGGATGGTAACCTGCCTCAGAATTGACAGGGTTATCTTCAGCAATTCCTGTGAAGAGTGGACAGAATGGGGGGAAAAGCACTGAAGAGTACAATTTACCCCAGTCCACGCCAACTTACTTTTACTCCCTCCACGGGCATAAGTGGCTGAGAGAGGAATTCATTACATGAAATAAATACAGTGACAATAGTTATCTCTGTGGTGCATCTCTGTGTCTGAACGTAATTCAACCTAAGCCTCTCTTTTTATAGTGCATTCAAAATATTTTAACAAGTAATCAGGCACAGACTGGTCATAGATTTGTGCTTCTATTGTACATTCTGGCCCTTTTAAATCAAATAAATAAGATCAGCTCTCACTTAAGGTAATTTTCCAAAATCAAACTGCATTCCTATTCACCAAACATACAGGGAAGAATTGTTATGGTCATTGTGTATTGGGGTGACTTTAATGCACTCAAGAAGATTTTCTGTAGTTGGTATTTCTAGCAAAATTGTTCCCTTTGAATAGGTGGAAATTATTATATCTTTGTGAGGAACGAACCCCCTTTGCGCTGCTGCGCATTATTAAAAACATGGACAACTGTGATAGGCTGACATCAGCAGTGTTAACTGCAACAGCCAACTCACCTATCCCTCTTTTATATACCCTTCTGGTCCTTGTTCCATGAATAAGTGAACAAATAGACCCCTCTCAATAAATAACTGAGGAAACAGACATTTTGCATCCACTACACTACATTCACAGAATTGATAAAGTAAGCTAATTCTCTCACTCTCTCATCCTTTCTCCTCAAACTACTAAGTGAACAGACCCCTTTTGTCCTTCACAATGAACCCACTGAAACCAAATCAAATAGAACACAATGCTCCAACTAACTGGCTCACGCACAATCACTCCTTCATTGCATCTTTTTCCACAGCTAGCTGGCAATGATGTCAGAGGACTATTAACCAATGGGGTCCATTGCAGCTGAGCCAGAACCTGTCTTCATATCACATCCATAGACCTCTTCCTCCTCTCCTGGAGACTCAGATTGCAGGCAAACAGTAGTTGCAGCACCTCCTTCCACCAGGCTCACAGCTCTCAAGCGGCTAAGCCGCTCCCACAACAGCTCTACAACTATTTTGTAAGAAACAATTAAATCAATTGCCCCCTGGCTAAAGGAGGGGGCACTAAACCGACACATTAAACATATTAAACTTTTGACCATAAACTTAAATCAAATTAAAATTTGGTTGCCGGGGGTGATGGTGCACTCCATTCCCTCCACCTCTCGCGGAAGGCCGCGAGCGTACCGGTGGACACCACGTGCTCATCACATCCATCGATGTGCCTTCTGAGTAGGGCTGCTGATGGCAATCAGGAATGGGAAAGACATCTCATTTTTCCCTTCCCGGGCCTTGGGATGCTACGGCCAACTGAGGGCCTCTATTGTTGCCTCAGCTGACATCAGCTGACTCAGCACTGACATGGGATCGGAATGTGAAGCATTCTAGGTCTGTCTGGGTTAGTGCTGTCATGTGTCTCACACCACTGTATATAACTGTATCTTATCATGCTATACATGACTGTAACTAGATATGACCGTAACCACAAGCATACTTTACCACCAGGGGTGCACTTGCAGGAGACACTGCACACCTGTCCCACACAGGTATATAAAGGCAGGTTTCAGGCATGTGTGGCATTCCAGAGCTGTGAAATAAAGGTGCAGGCCCTGAGTGACCTTGACTTCAAGATGTGCCTCGTGTAAGTCTGTACTGCAGGGTCAGGACTTTACAAGTGCCACACTGCATTCTGTATTCATCTACTGAACCATTGGGGGGCAGCGGGAGGGGGGGTGTTATTCAAAAAGTAATTTTGTTATTGAATATACCTACTCAAAACTAGCTCGAAATGCCCTGCATGACCACAAAGACAGGCAATGCTTCAGAACTTGTACTGAGTTTGTCAAGCACAACTAACTGCAGAACCAAATACATTTATAAACACTTAATTTTACTTGTTATTCAATTGAAGTGAGTTTCAGTTACTTGACATTTGTAATGATGCCATTAAAAACAAGGGAACTAATGTTGGAAACAGTGGCTGACAGAAAAGGTTTAAGTAAGGACTGTTTCCTTCAGTAAATTGAGCAACATGTTCACGTTTGATTGAGATGAACTTATAACTTTATTAACTTAAGCACAGATCCAGACATTTGAATTCAAATTGATTTAATTTACCTGTATTAGGAGGAGGGCAATAGCCGTTCCGAGAATACCAAAAATGCTGTTATCGAGCCATTTTTTTATTGCTGTGCTACAGCCCTGTAAGATAAGTTGTGTAATTGGTTATGCTAAATACTGGATGGATCATTTATAGATTTAAAACCATCAATCCAACCGTTAAATGAAAGATAGAAAAAAAATCTTGCCAATCACCACCTCACAGACAAAATTGAAATACTTCATTTTTGTCATCCTGATCAGCCTTCTTCCAGTTCCTCACATGGCTGCTCCCCATGTCTTGGCTGTGCTTGCAGGGATGGTGGAGAACAGAGGTCAGCTACTTCCCTATAATGAGGGAGCACTGACTGGCACCCTAGTTAGCTTCCGTGCACTCCCTCCGCCCCCCATCTGAGGCTCGGATGCATGTCCCTTAGTGTCAGCTGTGGCTCATTGGATAGCACACTCGCCTCTGAGTCAGAAGGTTGTGCGTTCAAGTCCCATTCCAGGAGCTTGAGCACATAAATCTAGGCTGGCACTCCGGTGCAGTGCTGATGGAGTGTTGCACTGTCGGAGATGCTGTCTTTCGGATGAGACGTTAAACCAAGGCCCCGCCTGCTCTCTCAGGTGGATGTAAGAGAACCCATGGTACTATTTCGAAGAAGATCAGGGGAGTTATCCCTCGTGTCTTGGCCAATATTTATCCCTCAATCAACAGCCCTAAAACAGATTATCTGGTCATTATCCCATTACTGTTGGTGGGAGCTTGCTGTGTGCAATTTGGCTGCCGTATTTCCCACATTACAACAGTGACCACACCCCAAAAGTACTTCATTGGCTGTAAAATGCTTTGAGACGTCCGGCGCTATATAAATGCAAGTCGCTGGAGAAATACCACCAACAATGTCTCCGCAAGATCCTACAAATCCCCTGGGAGGATAGATGCACTAACGTTAGCATCCTCAACCAGGCCAACATCCCCAGCATTGAAGCACTGACCACACTTGATCAGCTCCGCTGGGCAGACCACATTGTTCGCATGCCAGACACGCTACTCGGACTCCTTCACGGCAAACGAGCCAAAGGTGGGCAGAGGAAATGTTACAAGGACACCCTCAAAGCCTCCCTGATAAAGTGCAACATCCCCACCGACACCTGGGAGTCCCTGGCCAAAGACCGCCCTAAGTGGAGGAAGTGCATCTGGGAGGGCGCTGAGCACCTCGACTCTCATCGCCGAGAGCATGCAGAAAACAAGCGCAGGCAGCGGAAAGAGCGTGCGGCAAACCTGTCCCACCCACCCTTACCCTCAACGACTATCTGTCCCACCTATGACAGGGACTGTGGTTCTCGTATTGAATTGTTCAGCCACCGAAGGACTCATTTTTAGAGTGGAAGCAAGTCTTCCTCGATTCCGAGGAACTGCCTATGATAATGATGATATATAAATGCAAGTGTGTGTTTCTTTAACCAAGAAATGGCGAATGAGTTGGCTACACCTACAGAGAGGCTGATTTTAACCTGCGTGGCTGACTCAACACATCGACATTGGACTTCTAGCTTTACCAGAAAACGATGACAATGTGAGTATTAGGAAGTGCTTGTACTAAGTCACCACCGCAGCCAAGAAAATGTTGCTGCCAAAGGTTTATTAATACTTCAAAGGCTAATGTTGCCATATTTTTGAACAAACTTTGCCATATTTGCATAGAGGTAAGGAAGAAACGGTGACGTCACAACATAAATTAAATCTGCATTGTAAATTAATTTTAAAGTGGTTTGAAATAGAACTAAGATGCAAATCTAAAGACCAGATCTGAAAGATTTGTTTTGCAACAATAAGAGCGCTGCCACTGTATACCTTTCTCAGTATAGTCAACATTATTTCCAGCAGCAGAACTTTCAGAGCCGCGTCCTCTGGACTGATCCACTGCAAGGGATAGCTAATTTTAAAAGGTAGGTGTGAACATGCAACAGTTGCGGAGGTGGGGGACACAGGACACCCAGCCGCCGCTCTGACCACATTTTCCTGGGTTGGGGGTCTTTACCTCTGCAGAGCAGACAGAATTGTCTTTCTTCAGTTGGCATGTCCCCACTATTCAATTCTTTACCTGTTTGCTCCACATGGGTATTCGAATCACCCCGGGCACCGTCTCCCCATAGTGTAGAGTCATCCCCAAAATGCCAATTGTATAATAAAGATTTTAGAGTTGAGAATTATAAATATGCAGATTTTCTTTTAGTAAATATCCTTATTTGCCACGATGGTAAATCAGCGGTGGACAAGTTTTTTTGTCTTCTTAGGTGCATTACCATGAGCCATGGGGGAGGGGTGTGGGGGGGGGGGAATGGTAGGGGAGGGGGCAACAAATAGGCCAGGATTTTCCTCCTCTTTGCGGAGGTGGGGGGGGGGGGGGCGGGGGAGGGACAGGACACCAGCCGCCGCTCTGACCACATTTTCCTGGGTTGGACGTCTTTACCTCTGCAGAGCAGGCTCCCGCCAACATACCCACACCCAAGAGGGAGCCCACCACTGCCAAGGAGAAAGAGGAGGCAGTCCTCCCAGTGAGACCTGAAAAGGGGACAAGCTTAACGAGGGAAGAAGAGCCCAAGGAATTTACATTTTTTTTAGGCCTTGAACCCATCTGTTTCTAATGTATTATATTCTGGCATTATATTTAAAATATGTAAACATGCTATTTTTCAGTACAGTTGATATATATGGAAGAATTGAAACTGTTTTAGTACCTTACCTGTGGGTATATGTAGCTACTCTCCGTGACAGTACAGAGGGAAGTAGTATATGGTACAGTAAAATTGCTACATGAACAAGGCAGAGTCTTGGTAGATACAATCAGTTCATTCGCTTCCCAATCTGTGGAATTGTAATATCCACAACATTGAAACTAGGATACAAAACAAATAACATTTGAAAAAAGTCAGTAACCACTTTGTATTTATTTTTCTAGTCGGCCTCCTGTAGTTTGCGTTTGAAAGTTTCTAAGATTAGGGGTATTATGCAAAGTGGTATTACCAGGGGCATTTATGAGTGGAGCATAAATGTCGGCATGGACCAGTTGGGCCGAATGGCCTTTTTCTGTGCTGAATATCCCACGTATTCATATATAATCAGCACTGGGGGTGGCCCGAGGATCTGGCAACACTGGGATGGAATCTCAGGGTCCAGTCATACTTTGAGGTGGGTGTCATGTATCTTACATTATTATATATAACTGTATCCTAACATGCTATACATGACTGTAATAAGATATGACCTGTAACCACCAGCATACCTTACCACCAGGGGCGCACTTGCAAGAGACAGGTATATAAGGACAGGTCTCAGGCAAGTGCAGCATTCCAGAGCTGTGAAATAAAGGTGCAGGTCCAGAGTGACCTTGACTTCACTACATGCCTCGTGTGAATCTGTACTGAGGGGACAGGACTTTACAGTGGGTTTCCCGGGTCTGGGAGCACTGGGAGGGTTCACAAGGTTCCAGAAACACTGGAGATGAAGGTTCTGGGAACGATGGGGTTGGCTTGAGTTCTGGGTGCACAAGGAAAGGATGCTGGGACTGAGGAGAATTGGGATAAAGGTGTTCTCAAGGTCTGGGAGCAGTGAGGGCGGTTATGGTGTTCAGGGTCGCTGGACATGTGGTCTGGGGCTTTGTGAGTACTGTGTGGAAGTCTTGGGGTCTCGGAGTGGGGAATGGAGGAAGTCTGAAGAGAGAGATACTGTGGTCCAGCAGGACCTGAAGTACATTTTGAAGTATTGGGGGTAGCTGGGATATGGCAGTATTGGGGGTAAATGGAGTCTAAATCCTTGTGGGGGAAAGGAGTCCAAACATCAGGTCCATGCCCCTGTAATTTTCAGGTGGGCCTGTAAATGTGCAACAGGCCCACCCCCTGAAATATGTAAATGAGAAAAATATCTCTCCTAGTGAAGCCATGGAAATTGAGTTTAAGGGTCACCAGAATAAAAGCTCAATACAAGTAGACCTTCGGGCAGGAAGAAGAGAACCATGAGGAAGATCCCTCAGTGTCTGAAAGAAGAGAGAGCATGCAGAGAATCTTGAGTTCGGCCACAGAAATTGAGACTTGAGGGATCTGGAGCCAAGGGAAAAGAAGTCAGTCTGAATAGCCCTCCCTGAACTTGGCCAAGCTTGACAAGTGCTGACAAGTAAGGAGGGTCATCACAACAGAATAGAAGGGACAATCTGTGTGGTTGAAGCCTACAGGTGGAAATGGGGGGTATAGAAGTAAAGTGCTCTACTGTGAATAACATTGTAAGGATGTGTGATATGCAGTGGATATATGCTGTATTGTAATATTCTGCATGACCTGCTACTCAAAGGCACATCAAAGTGGTCAGCCTTGCTTGCACACTGCCTGAAAATAAAGTCTTTGTTCTGTAATGTTACTATTATATGATTTTTCAAGATAATCAGGAATAGTAATAGTTATGACAAAGGGGGTGCCCTGCAGGTTATAACTTCTTAATTATTGTTTTGTGGATTTGGTTTTTGTAAACTTACTTCTCTCTGTATGATATCCAAAAGGTTCCAATTTGAAAAGTTGCTATTGCCATATTGCTCGATGGCCTCAATGGTTTTCTCATCCATCACAGTTACAATCTGTTAAAATTAAATATATTTGGATTGAACTTTCTTTCAAAGGTCAGCAACACAACAGAGCTGCTGTTGAGTGAAAGAAATAGAAGATAATCTTTTTATAGTCGCACAAAAAGACTCTGAAACGGAGACATTCACTGCGAGTAATTAAATCAATAATGTTAATATATATACAGTGAGTCAACCACTGGTATTATGGTTCTGCCTGTTAGTTCTGTATTAATTTGCTGAACATCAGTTGCTTCTTAACACAAAACACTGACTCACAAGAAGGTTTCTGAAAGGCATTACAAACTGGCAATTAATTTCTTATGTATGCGATATATTGACATTAGTAAAATAAAGAACCATTTTTACTCGAATTAAAGAACTGATGATTAGATCACTGACGTTAATGTAACAGCCCACTATACATCACTAAGTGTTGTTGCCATATGGAGCGAAAGCAGTACACCCACATGGAAGAGTAAAGGTGACTCACGAACACCTCTGATGTGGCACATACGCATTAGGAGTCATTCTAATCATACAATTGAATATGGAAAAAATGAGTGAGAAAGTGCTATGAAACTGCATCGACTGGTTCAGATAATGTTACAAACAGGACGCAGTTTGGTTGTTTTTTTAATTTCACTGTGGCGCTGAGACACATTGGAACTTCAGGTTTTATTTTTTGTTATATTAATCTTGTGACATTGTTCTTATTTTTGATTTCCCACCATAGTGGCTCCTGGCTGTCATTCAGGCCTTAAGACTGCCACCAGCTTCTTTACTAAACAGTGTTTGTAAATGCTACATGACAGAACTGGAGCATTGGCAACATTAAAATAACAAACATTTTTAAATAATCATATGACGGAAGAGGGAATTTGAATGAGAAATGCCTTGGTCGGAATTTTGCCGGCGCTCAACGAATGGGATGGGTGGCGGGTCAGTTGTTAAATTTTAAATGATTGACAGCGGGTCGGGAACCCGCTGTCGAAATGCACACACTGAACATTCCCGATGTCGGGTCTGTTAGCGCTGAGCAGACCCAACGCGCAGTGGCGGGGGAGGCATTTAAAATCATTCGTGGCTTGTTTGCAGCCACTTATCAATGATTGTTTCCCAGCTTTTTGGATTTGGCAGCTCGCCCCCCTGTTTCCCGCTGTGCCTACACCTCATCTGTGAAGCTGAGGCAGGAGGTCAGTGGCCATTGAATCAGCTGATGAGTTGACAGCTTCAAGCATCAGGTCAAAGCTCCCACCGGATTGAGATATGTTCCCGTAACCACTAGATTCTCTAAACTGCATTTCAACTACGGATTCAGGATGCTGCAAGTCTTTACACAAGCCTCCAGTCTGACCTCATTACCTGTCCCATCATTGACAGATCGCTTCATCACTACTTCAATTGCCATCTATTCCATCAGCATGGGTGCCGTTGAAACTCTCTCACCTTGGTCCTCAGAATCCCACCACGATCAGCCCCAACACCAGCATCACCAGGCACACCAGCAGCACATACAACAACACCAACCTTCTCTGCCACCACCTGATGTTACACAGGACAGATGGCATCAGCAGCCGACCACATTGTTGCCCAGGAGGCCCCATTTACTTCACTTGACCTTGTACACCCTGGCTGCCACATGATGTGCCAGGTTGGCACCACCCCACACCAACAACATAAAGCATCCCAACAATATCTAAGCCATTCCTTTCACACTGATCAGCATTGCGGGAGGTACCATTATGTCTTACCATTCACTGCAGCTCACTAAGCCACTTCCAAAGATGCACACAAGTCTGTCCAAGATTGCAAAGTGTTGAAAATATTGATTCCAATGTTTGACAGCACATTAACAGAAACTTTACATAAACATTGGCTAAAACACCAAAGAACCTACCCTTGTGTGTTATTAGTTGGTATGATTGCACAAGGATGAGGGTGAGTGTGTGAGGTGGCGTGTGAGATGGGAATATGATAATGTAGATAGAGAGGGATGGGTGGAGGTGCAAGGTGATTTGGTATGAGGAATAATGTGCAAGAGTAGGGTAGGGAAGGCAGAGTGATGGGGATGTGATGAGAGGCACAGCAGGATGAGGTTGAATGTGGCTTTGTACTAATGTTTCATGATCTAATGAGATAATTGAAAGGTTTGCCCCACTGCAGCCTGGTCCTCCTGACTACACCCCTGCTTGTGACCTCCTGTGCAATGTGCAACCATGCTGCGTTCGTGTCCTGGGGCAGTCCCTTCTGCTCATGGGAAGGGACGAGAACCTTCCTGCATGCTATGACTTGCTGTGACTCCCTCCATAAGCATATGGAGGGAATCATTGGAGAGACTGGGTGCAGCCATGCACTTCTGCGCAGTGCTTGTCAGTGTTTGCAGCACCTCAGTACTATAGAACACTGATTGCACAAATGTCAAACTAAATTCGGGCAAAGTCCCTTTAAGGAAACCGGCTGATGACGCCACCAGATCCGCTTCGTTCAATTGGCCGGGAAACTCACTGGGCGGGCTTAACAAGTCCAATCATCAGAAAGTCATATTGGAGGCTGGAATGGGGCCAGTAGCGGGGCCGAGACCTGCCACCGACATTGCCCGTCACAGACCCGCCGAGGGATGGTAAATCGCAGCCCTTATATCAGACACTCGTAGATGAAGTAAGTTTTTTTAATATGAAACAGAACGGTATTTAAAATCTTGTCACTGTAAAATTAATCAATATTTCAATGTGTAGGACTTACAGAATCATAGAATAGTACAGCCATTTGGCCCATCGAGTTTGGGTCGGCTCAATTTTTTCTCCTTCAAGTGTTTATCCTTTTGAAAGTGACTGTTGAATCAGTTTCCACCACCCTATCATTGGCCCCTCAGCCACTGGAAACAGCCTCTCCCCATTTACTCCATCCAAATCTCTCAGGATCTTAAGCACCTCTATTAAATCTGCTCCCAACCCTCTCCGCTACAAGGAGAACAACCCTACCCTCTCCAGTCCATCCACGCAACTATATTCCCTCATGCCTGGAACCACTCTCGCAAATCTTCTCTGCGTTCTCCCCAAAGCCTCCAAGTCACTCCCAAAGTGCCCAAGTTTCAGCTTGAGTTGCTCCTATTTTTTTGGAGCAACTAGTTTAGTATGGAATATCTTAGAAATCGCAATTCTCGGCATTTAGATTGCTCCAGTTCTAGTTGGTGAGAATAGTTTTGTTTTAGTACAGTTTTTTTCCCAAAAGGGGCGTTACCAGCCACTTACGCCTGTTTTGCAAGTTTAGGCAGTGAAAAGTTACTCCAAACTAACTTAGTGTTGATTTTTGTATGCTCAGAAAAACCTTGCCTACGTTTTAGAAATTAGGCGCAGGTAGCGAGAGATGGGGGGCGAGGCGGGGGGAGGGGTGATGTTAGAGGGAAGTTAGGGGATTTTACAAAGCATTAAACACTTCACTTTTACCAATAAAGAGCCATAATCAATAACAAATGATAAATAAATCAATAAACCAACCAATAAATCAATAAATCAATCAATCAAAAAATTTTTTTTTAATTAAAAATAAAAAAAAATTAAAAATTAAAAATCAATCAATAAATAAAAAATTAAAAATTTGTACTCACCTATTGCAGCACCGGGAGCCATCCAACAGCCTGCCGAAAAGCTGGTCGGACGGGCCCCACCACCGAGGAGGTGTTCGGGCGGGGCCCGCCACTGGGGAGTAGTTTGGACGGGGCCCACCGCCGAAGAGCTGCTGGTTGGGTGGGCCCTGCCGCTGAAGATGTGCTGGTCGGGCGGGCCCCACCGCCGAGGAGGTAAGGGCAGTGGCGACAAGGTGAGACGAGGGACGGTGAGGCAGGCAGGCCACTCGGCCCGGGATAGGGGTGGCGAACAGCGCGACATCCTTTTGGCCAGTGATCGGGTTGCCCGGAGACAGGACGCGCTGGGAGGGCCAGGAGCTACTGCGCACGTGCGCAGCTGCAGGCACTCTTTTTGGCCAAGGGTTGTAGCTCCGCCCCCAGCTGCTTGTGTTGCATTGCGTTGACTGTGAAACAGGCCTGGGCTCGGAGAATCGCGAGGTAAGTTTTAGGTGCTTTTATTATTCTAAAAAATAGGCGGGCCTCTTGGAATGCGCCGTTCTGGGAGGACATCCAAAACTTGGGCCCAAAGTGGGGTGCCCAGAATTGAACACAATACCCAGGACTTACATATCTGGTGTGTGATAACATCAATATTATATGCAAATGATTGGCATCATAATGCTGGAGGTATGTAGCAATGACTGAAGATAATTTCCCCACATTTAATATTGCTGCTTTCACTCACTTTACTGTATAAAGTTCCGCTTTTTTCACTGTTGTATTAAATGTTTCACAATGTGGGTAGATGAGTTCTAGAATTTTGCTGGGGATGCATTGCGAGTTATGAGGCAGTTTAAGTGATCTGGACAGGCAAAGATAGCACAGGGTATCATCAGAATGTTTATTACTGATTATATTCATAAAACGTGAATATAACTTATTTAAAAAGCTCAAATTTATTGCACAACAACAAACTGGAGCTCAAGATCAACCATCTTCATTTGATCCATTTATTAACTTAGAATAATCCTATAAATTAATTGTCCTATTGGGTTTGGATGGCCACAGCAAAATTCATACTTACCGTATCATATTGAATGAGTACAGCCAATTCAATAGCAAGTTGAAGAACGAAAATAAGGATCATAAGTAAGAAGTACTGAAAATAAAAATAAATAAATCAGTGTACAGTTCCGACAGCGTTTCCCAACCTGTTGAATTATTTGATTCCATATTAGAGAGGGGGTAAATTTGATTTTGTGCAATTGTGTGGAATGGGTGATAGCCCGTTTTTCAACTCTTCCGATTTTTATTTTCTTTGACGTCAAAGGGACCAACTTTGGTCATGACTTGCATTAATTTTTTTGGAGTAAGTTGTTTTTTCTGGTGTAAGTTAAAAAATGCCATTTTCCCCCAAAAGTTTGCTTCAGAGTAAGTCAGTTCGGTACGATTTTTTTTGGGTCAGTTTTATTTCAAAAGGGGGCGTTCCCAGATACTTACGCCAGTTTTGGCCATTTATGCCACTTTGGCCAGCACAAACTTACTCCAAATCGACTTAGGTCAGCATATGTGGCCAGCTCTGAAAAACCTTGCGGGCAGTGAAGAGAAAGCAGCCCACATTCGGCAGACATAAGGGCAGGGATCGGTGAGGGAAGGGAACTGGAGAGGACCTCAACAACCAAGCACCAAACATTGCAAGGAAAAGCTCAAACAATTAAAATACTAATAAAAATGAAGTAAATCCTACCTTAATCTTTGACGTCGGCCTGGGAAGGCAACGGGACGGCCTGTGCGTAAGGCCATTTGGCCTGGGATAGGGGAGGGAAGATGCGCATTGGGAATCCAGAGCGACCAGAGAAATGCGAGCTGCTGGCCGCAATATCACTGAGGGGGGGGGGAGTGGGGAGGGGTGGGTAGCCAGAGAGAGGGCGACAGAGAGAGAGAGGGCGACAGAGAGAGAGAAGGCGAGAGAGAGATACTGGTATACAAAACACTCTTTCTCCCCCTCCCCCAAAACACTCTTTCTCCCCCCCCCCGCAAAAAACATTCTTTCTCCCCCTCCTCCCCCAAAACTCTCCTCCTCCTCCCCGCCCCCCCCCCCCCCCCCCCCCCCCCCCCCACAATCAGAACTTTCAAACAGAACCATCAATGAATAAAAAAAAAAATTGAAGTCCTACCTCGGCCTGGGAACTCAGCGGGCCAGCCGGCCGGTGCAGGAAGCCACTCGGCCGGGGATAGGGTGCGACGAGATCGGGGTGTCCCTTCGGCCGGGGATAGGGGCTGTGAGCATCGGGTCCTGCGCAGGCTTCACTGCGCATGCGTGCAGCTGCTGGCACTGTTTTCGGCGCTGGCCTGTTGCTCTACCCCCCACTTCAGAATGCACACTACGTTGGGACTCCGGGGACTCGGAAGAGCGGCTAGGATGGGGCGACTTTTTATCGGCGCCGTTTCCAGCACGCAAAGTCGGTGCACTTAAGGTAAGTGCGCCGAAAAAAGGGGTTGGGCAAAATTGAGCCCAATAAGAGTGTAAATAAAAATTGGTCTCTTTTCTCTTGAAAAGAGAAGGCTGAGGGGTGACCTAATAAAGGTCTTTAAAATTATGAAAGGTTTTGATAGAGTGGATACAGAGAGAATGTTTCCACTTGTAGGGAACAGCAAAACTAGAGGCCGTGATAATTAGATAGTCACCAAGAAATGAAATAGGAAATTCAGAGGAAATTTCTTTACCCAGAGAGTGGCGATGATGTGGGACTCGCTACAGCAGAGAATGGTTGAAGCGAATAGCATAGATGTATTTGATGGATTTAACGGGAGGCTAGATAAGCATATGAGGGAGAAGGGAATCGAGAGTTCTGCTGATAGTTAGATGAGGAATGACGGGAGGAGGCTCGAGTGGAGCATAAACGCCGGCACGGACTGGTTGGGCCGAATGGCCTGTTTCCGTGCTGTATATCCTATGTAAAACAGGCTGTCGATTTGCTATTTCTCATTTTACACTTTTGCACAAAGTCAAAATTACCCCAAGAGAAAACACCCCCTCACAAAACCCTCCCAAACCTCCGCTCCCCGCGACCTTCCTGACGCCTGGCCTGGTGGTCTCCGAGCCATCCAACCTTCGTAGGCCCAAAGCTAGTGATCTGGTCTGAATTTCGGACAAGCTGCTGGCTGTTAAAATGGATTGGGCCTCACTCTGCAGCTCACAGGTGAGTGGCCCACCAGCTTTCCGCCCAGGAGTTAAAATATCCCCTAAAATCTGGTCATTTGTAAGTTAGCACCAATAAGAATGACTGTGAAAGCTACCAATTGCTTTTCTAATGTCCTTCAGTGAAAGGAACCAGCCAACCCTGCCCAGTATGCCCTTTACGTGACCCCACTCCCACACTACTGATTGGCTCTTAATGCCCTCTGAAGCAGCTATGGCATTCCTGTGAACAACAAAAATGAAGACAATACTGAGGCAATCATAAATGGCACGGTATGAAATTAGTGGAGGTTTTACCACATTAGTAATTGTTTTGGTCAAAGAGACCAAGCATGTGGACCTATCAAATTATTAATTATTGCTACAGAGGTTATTATTTATTCTTAATATATACTTTAGTTAAATAAAATAATGCATCATACAGAGTTTAAACCAACAATAACCAGGATGGGAAGAATTTTAATTTATGGGACACAATGAAAATTTAAAAAAATGGAATAGTCATTTTGGGGGGAATAAACCAAAGATCATATAATTGTTACTTATCCAAGGGTGATCTAATATATCTTCAATAATAATTTATGACCAATAATGGAAAACAGGCTTTGCATCTGCAACTGCCAGACATAATAATGCAATATTTACAGAAGCATGCTGTAATAAAATAGAGGCTGCACAGAACATCATTATTTCTTTGATGCCAGGAAGTTTTAAAGTGTACTAAACTTACAAGAATAAACAAACATTTCACTTCTTTTATACTTCCTATACATCCCACCAAGGACACTACGGTAACAGTGATACCAATCACAAGGAAGCAGTAGGCAGCAATGCTTAAGACATTATCTTGATCATCTGCAGGGACTGAATAGTTGAGAAAGCAATTAGTACAGAAACTCGGAAAATGTTCTTTCATGTTTGTCCAACATGTGTCAAATGTTGCAATGAAAACAAAGCTTATTATTCTGCATTAAATTGTTACAATAATGCTTCAAGTATGACAGTAATCATACATTATTATTCATAAATTTTAAATGGGCTGCTATTTCCAAACTGCATCTTCACATTCATATCAGAATATCTGAATAGCAAAACTGGTGTGTAGAACAATTTTACACATACAATGGCACCATTGGCTATTGGCATAATTTCCAATCTGATCATACAATTAATTGATGACGTCAACAGAAGGGACTATTTTGATTAAAAAATGATTACCCAGTTACATAATACAGAGACACAAATATACTTGCACATTTGAGCAATATTCTTATTATTTACTTACCTCAGTTACATTTAATATTTGCTGTTTATTAGTAAAATGCAGAGCCCATTTTGTTGTGATATAAATGTTATATATTATGATATGTTGTTCGACTGGTACACTATTGCCCAATGTAGAACTGTATCTCTACTATTCTAGACATCAGGGGGGCCGAAATTGGCCGAGGTTCCGCCCACATCCACCGAGGTCCCGCCGCCAATGTTGGTTTTCTGGGCGATCCCTCTGGAAACAGCCATCTGCCGTCGAGGTTCCGCCCGACGGGAGATAGGTGGGGAAGGGTTCCGTCTACATCAGATTGTGCCGCCCGTCCATGCCGGATGTTGGAAAAGTGCCATTTTCGTCAGTTATGCTGGCCTCTTGCCGGTCAACCTGCCGCCCGCCAAAAGGACCGCTCGGGAAAAGCAGGTCTGACCTGGATGGCAGTTGGCCAGCAGTGAGATCAGGTGGGAGGGAGGGGGAGGGGGAATGCAATCAGCCAGCAGTGAGATCAGGTGGGAGGGAGGGAGAGGGGGAATGCAATCAGCCAGCAGTGAGATTGGGTGGGAGGGAGGGGGAGGTGGAATGCAATCAGCCAGCAGTGAGATTGGGTGGGAGGGAGGGAGAGGGGGAATGCAATCAGCCAGCAGTGAGATTGGGTGGGAGGGAGGGAGAGGGGGAATGCAATCAGCCAGCAGTGAGATTGGGTGGGAGGGAGGGAGAGGAGGAATGCAATCAGCCAGCAGTGAGATCAGGTGGGAGGGAGGGAGAGGGGGAATGCAATCAGCCAGCAGTGAGATCAGGTGGGAGGGAGGGAGAGGGGGAATGCAATCAGCCAGCAGTGAGATCAGGTGGGAGGGAGGGGGAGGTGGACGGCAGTCGGGCAGCAGTGGAAGGGAGGGAGAGGGGGAATGCAATCAACCAGCAGTGAGATCAGGTGGGAGGGAGGGGGAGGTGGACGGCAGTCGGGCAGCAGTGGAAGGGAGGGAGAGGGGGAATGCAATCAGCCAGCAGTGAGATCGGGTGGGAGGGAGGGGGAGGTGGACGGCAGTCGGGCAGCAGTGGAAGGGAGGGAGAGGGGGAATGCAATCAGCCAGCAGTGAGATTGGGTGGGAGGGAGGGGGAGGTGGATGACAATCAGCCAGCAGTGAGATTGGGTGGGAGGAAGTGAGAGGTGGACGGCAGTCAGGAAGCACGGAGAACAGGTGGGAGGGAGTGCTGAAGGCCATCACATCACGGCAGCCAGGCAAATGCTGCACCATATGAGTGAGACTACTGGAAAAAAGTTAGGTGCATGTTGCATTACTTTATTGCTGATGGTGATGTTTAAATTAAATGTCATAAAAGCGACTGAAATGTATCTAACCTGATGGAGGCTTTTTTGTTGGATCTTGATGAAAGTCCTTCATTGAGAAGCCCAATGGCGAAGGGAAAATTATTATGAGTAACTGAAAAGTGTTCAGCATATCACATTTTGTACATCCAAGCTGATTCATTAACTGTGTCACACAATATACTGCTTGTAACTGATGACCATGTCATCTCACGGATGGCACTCCTCCAAATTTGGCCTCGAAAAAATAGGGTTGAAGTGCAAGCCTTAAGGTCTGCCCTGCAAGTAGGTAAAGTGAGAGTCATTGAATGGCAGGCTTCCTGCATTGGTGACCCTTTTGTCATCTTGCGATGGCCTGATGACAGGACCCATTATACACTGCAGTCAGATGTGGATGGGAAGTGATTCCTGATGAAGCAGATGGCCTGAGGGACAGATGTGTGTTTCTCACAACGCACCTCACATGCGTTAAAATGACACATGCACCAACAGAGGGTCAGCAATGTGAGTGTATTTACAAGTGCAGAATAACAAAGGTTACATAAGATTTATTACATTTACATAAATTTACAGGAGCAACACTCACCCCTCTATCCGGCACCACCACCTCTTTTCCCCCTCCTTGCACTAATGCCTGATGTCCTCCTCTTCTCTGTTATGTCTTTAATACTCTTATGAATGACTCCACGAGGTCTAGTATTGTACTTGAGCTGTTGTAACCTTAGTCCCATTCATTGTAACTCCAGAGTGAGGCACAAGCATGATGGGCAGCCTTTTATACTGGGCCCTACACACCTATGCAGGTGACGCTCAGGTCTCCCACTGCAGTGCCCTCTGGTGGCACACCTTGTGTGACTATACAGTTAGTATACATGGCCTACATACATGACATCACTTCTCCCCAAGTTTTTAATGCAAATTGACTCGTACATTGACGGTGACCTGGGCTTTGCTCTTCCTGGTTGACCATTGGAGGATCGCTTCTAGCTTGGGTGGGTTGGTAGTGAGATTTGTTGCCAGTGGAGGTCCCCGTGGTTTCTGGTTGTGAGTCCATGACTACTCCATTCTCCCCCACACACAAAAATCATGCTAATGGCCCATTACAGGCAAGTTGCATTCAAGTTCATCACATGGGTTTTACTTTTACATCTTGGTACATTTGTTGGGTGGATTACAGTTACGTTTCTTTTTGTGTGGTACATTTACATGATCAGTACAGGTATATCAGTGCAGATACACAAGGGACAGTCTAGTTCCAGCACGGCCGGATGAGATCCGGGTCGTCTGGTGGCGGCGCAGTGCCCCATGCTAGTGGGCCTGTGAGCGAGGTGAGCTCATTTTGCTCGAGTTGCCAGAGCTCAGGACTCTTGCCGTTACTCCTACTGTCGGGCAGGCCCAAAGACAACTGATGTGTCTGTGACCTCCCTGTCCTTTTCGTTTGCACAGTGTCGCTGCTGCTCCCTGGGAAGCAGTCTGAGCGAGTGAGCATTTCGTCTAAGACGGTGGGGCTGCCTCGTCTTGTCCAACAATTCGCAGGGGACTGCTGACTCGCTTTCCTTGAGGGCACTGTTGTGAACACTCTCTAGTTTGGGATCCTGGCTAGTCCAGATCCCATTCGGAGGAGCCGTTGCGGGTCACCCTTTGCCCTTGAGCATTGCCGTGGTGGCGAGTGAGTTTGTGGGCTGCGCCTTTTCCACCCGGATGGTGGGCGACGGTAGCCGACTGCGAGCATAGGCGCAGTTTACTGTTTCTGGCCACCGAGTCCCACTCCCGCCCGCTCCTGGTCACCGACTGTTGCCGACTGCCGTTGCCGCTGCCACCCACACAACGGAGCTGAAAATGGCTCGCGACGGGATCCGGTGGCAACAGGCGGCAAAATCAGATCTCCCGCCCGGGGCCGCCAAGAAATGGGTGGGCCGTAGCCAGGACCAAATTCGAACCCCAAGGGCCTGTATCAGGAATAGATATGGTGACCTGAATTTGGGTCGGGTCCGCCAGTTAACGCCAAAGCGGTGGCCATGGGATTCTGATGCATGGCCACTGCTAACAGATAGTAATGGGTCTTTCTGAGACCCTGAATTTCGGCCCCATAAAGCCTGTGATATGATACCTCATATGTGGTTTTACATTTGCAATAAAATTATTGTTTGGAGCTGCTCCAACAGAAGTATATGTGCGTGAGTTCGTTGTGAGTTAATAAATGAACAATTAACAGATTTCAAAGGTCAGAGTGGAACTACAATAGAATAAACTTCCACTGAAGTAAATGAGGAAAAGTGTGGGCTTTTTAAAATGTTAAATCAAACGCGTATAAAACTAAGCAGAATAACCTATTTTCTAACTTAAATATGCATGTTTCTTCTCATTGCATAAATTTAAATTGTCAGTATTTTTTTAAGCCACATGTGTAGAATGAAAAATGGGCTGGTATTCATAAAATCATAGAAATTTACAGCATGGAAGGAGGCCATTTCAGCGCACCGTATCCGCTCCAGCTGACAAAGAGCTATCCAGCCTAATCCCACTTTCCAGCTCTTAGTCCGTAGCTTCGTAAGTTACTGTACTTCAAGTACTCATCCAAGTACTTTTTAAAAGTGGTGAGGGTGTATGCCTCTACCACCCTTTCAGACAGTGAGTTTCATACCCCCACCACCCTCTGGGTGAAAATATTTCGCCTCAATTCCCCTCTAAACATCCTATCAATTACTCTAATTCTATGCCCCTTGGCTTTTGACCCCTCTGCTAAGGGAAATAGGTCTTCCCTATCCACTCTATCTAGGCCCCTCATAACATGTATCTCAATAAGGTCAGCTTTCTCTGTTCCAAAGAAAACAAACCCAGCCTGTCCAATCTTTCCTCATAGCTAAAATTCTCCAATAAATCTCCTCTGTACCTGTTATATATGCAGACTATAGATATACTCTCTGTATAGTCACTGTACAGTTGCATAAGATGGAGACTAGTTACCTGATGTACTATCAATAAGGTTTACACTGTGTATATACTATACTGGCACCACTAGAGGGTGCAACTGGTGGAGACCGGGGTTTCCTGCCCCTGTGGTGGAGGCTGTCCACCAGAGGGCACTGCAGTGGGAGACCTGAGGGTCACCTGCATAGGTGTGCAGAGCCCAGTATAAAAGGCTGCCCACCATGCTTGTGCCTCACTCTGGAGTTATGAATAAAGGACCAAGGCAATGAGTACAACACATTGCCTCATGGAGTCATTCATAAGTACATTACAGATATACAGTACCCTCTCCCAGGGCAGTGTTCTGACAGGGCAGGAGGTCTGCTTCTCCCTCCAACACATCCAGAAGAGCGACCCAGTTTTCTGGATCGATTGGCCACCCTGCCTAAATGTTCTCTCATTCTCCACCTTGATCTCACCCAATTTCAGATGGGATCACAGAGGAGAATCCAACCCTTCGCATCTAATTTTCAGTGGCTTATTTTTAAACTCAAAATGATGTGACAGACATCATTATACACCCATGACAAGTGTTACTTTGTGAAGATGAATTTGTTTGTTTTATTGTTGACAATGTGCACTTTGGAATGGTACGATCCAGGAAATAATCTCTTTCGGTGCATGCTGTTTCATCACACCCCATTGTTAATTATATACACACATGACAATAAACCGAGCTGTATTTATAGAATGGGTAAATGTACTCCACTTAATCTCTGAATTATATGTAAGAAAATTGTTAGTGTCACACATGAAGCTATTTAAAGATGTCAGTCTCTTATTCTGTATTCTAATTTCCCCCAATATCTCCATAGTATACAGTAATTAAAAAGTACTCACATAGCGTGCTAATAAAACTGTTCTCATCCCATAGGATCCAAATGCCACATCCTAAAATGATTGCTCCAATAATCTGAAAGAATGTACATGTTGGAACATGTTAAATCAAATAGACGAAGAGAAATTTTGTGACTTATAATTTGGGGCTCTACATAGTGACATGGCTGCACTTGTGAGTAAAATGGCCTTTTGTCTGGAAAAATTACTTCCACTTGAAAGAACATAAATACTTGGAGCCGCTTTAAAAAATATATTTTCTCCCTTCCTTTTTTATTTTCCATTAGTTTTCTTCCCTCTTCTACTACAGAAAAATGGCTGCGGTCAGAGATGAGTTAGATTATCCACTCACTAAATGGGTAAAAGAGCCATTTTCATCTGGAGGAGGAAACATTTACTGAGATAGTCTAGCATTGCCTTTTGATGCAGCTTGGCAACCAGTGCTCAAAGAAAAATGATTTATTAGATTCAGAATTTATTAATGAATTGGAAATGGTTGGTAATTATGAGGTGAAGGATCATTTAAGCACAAGCAATCATCATTTTTATTTGACATGTTGTTGAGGATTACCAACAAGAATATTAGAATTCAAGTGCTGAACTTCAGGAGAGCACTTTTTTATCATGAGGGAGGAACTATAAAAGATTCACTTGCAGATTAGAAGCTGAAACTACAGAGAAATGGTTTATTTTCAGAGGCATTTAAGAGTCCAGATGAAATCCACGCCACTTCGAAACCATTAGATTATATCTCTAAATGTCAAAATGACTTAGTAGATAAATAAAAGCATGAAGCAAAAGCATAAGGAACTTTACACAATATAGAGAATCAGAAAATGAAGGCAATTAAGTTAATTAAGGCAGCTAACAGAGAGCGACCAAGAAGAGTGGAAATTAGCAAAACAAACTGTGATGGTCGTAAAAGAGGCAAGAAAGAAATGTTTTTTGCTATGCTTATGCCAGCTCAAACGGGCGAAACTGGTTACAGATGTGCGAATGTTAACAGATTACTCAGTTCCATTCTCCAAATGAATGATGCTTGATGCTACAACCAAGTTGACTGAGACATTGAGAAATGTATAAAAATAGATTGATAATATTGGAGGAAATGTAACATAAGTCAGATAAGTGCCAAGATGCAATCGAGTCATACATCAAGAGATCATTGAGGAACCAATGAAAGAAGTGCAGGGAACTTGGCAAATATATTTAGGAGCCCACTGAGACTTGGGGAGATACCCAAGGACTGGAAGGTGGCCAATGTTCATGTAGTATCGGTACTTAGTAAAGGTCAACGCCATGACCCTGAAAGTTATAGGCTAGTGCGCTTGACAAATCTCACTAAGTGAATGGCTACAGAAATGGAGGAGAAGTAATTAAATGGAATGCGATTGTCGAGATGTTTATATGTGTTCTGGGACAGGGCTGGGGGATCTGCTCAAGCAAACATGTGATTGTTTTAATTTGGAAATTAGGTTGGTACTTCTCCCCAGACAAAACAAAACAACGTGAAATGATAAAACTGAGACTATATGAGCTGGAATAAAATGGCTGGTTGATTACACATGGACCTCAATGTCTTGTATTTCCAGATGGAACTCTGCTTTTTATAAGTTGCTTAAAGGCAAGGAAAGGATTAAACACAAATATTCTAAAATTGTCTTTGACAGAAAAGTGCGTGAAATGGCAAAATATGTTAGAATGGCTAAAATTATGCAAAACAGTTATGGAGATGCTCAGCAGTTAGATGGGTTTAATGTGGGCAAATATAAAGAATGTCATACAGGTGGGAATAAACCTGAAAGGAGTGAAGAAATAAGTAGCTGAGCCATCTAGATCATATTGGTCGAGAGTCTCTGCTGGGTTAGAAGATCTTACTCAAATCAGTAATAGGGCCACTACAGTTGGTCTCAGTACCCGTGCACTGGGGAGGTGAAATTCAATGAGGAAGACTTGCTTCCACTCTTAGAATGAGTGCTTAGGTAAATCAACAGTCCAATACAAGCGCCACAGTCCCTGCCACAGGTGGGACAGATAGTCGTTGAGGGTAGGGGTGGGTGGGACAGGTTTGCCGCACGTTCTTTCGGCTGACTGCACTTGATTTCTGCATATTAAGACACTCCAGAGTGAGAACCATGCCTTAGGGGCTGGCTGGGATCCCTTGGGACTTCAGGGGATGCGCTCCCTGGTGGCAGATCATGGGAGTGCATGCTTTACAGATACACAACATCACATCAGTTAGGGGTGCGTGCAATAAAGGTGCAGCAGTTATAATGGGTGACTTTAATATGCACATAGATTGGGATAGCCAAACTGGAAGCAATACGGTGGAGGAGGATTTCCTGGAGTGCATAAGGGATGGTTTTTTAGACCAATATGTCGAGGAACCAACTAGGGGGGAGGCCATCTTAGACTGGGTGTTGTGTAATGAGAGAGGATTAATTAGCAATCTCATTGTGCGAGGCCCCTTGGGGAAGAGTGACCATAATATGGTGGAATTCTGCATTAGGATGGAGAATGAAACAGTTAATTCAGAGACCATGGTCCAGAACTTAAAGAAGGGTAACTTTGAAGGTATGAGGCATGAATTGGCTAGGATAGATTGCCGAATGATACTGAAGGGGTTGACTGTGGATGGGCAATGGCAGACATTTAGAGACCGCATGGATGAACTACAACAATTGTACATTCCTGTCTGGCGTAAAAATAAAAAAGGGAAGGTGGCTCAACCATGGCTATCAAGGGAAATCAGGGATAGTATTAAAGCCAAGGAAGTGGCATACAAATTGGCTAGAAATAGCAGCGAACCCGGGGACTGGGAGAAATTTAGAACTCAGCAGAGGAGGACAAAGGGTTTGATTAGGGCAGGGAAAATGGAGTACGAGAAGAAGCTTGCAGGGAACATTAAGACGCATTGCAAAAGTTTCCATAGATATGTAAAGAGAAAAAGGTTAGTAAAGACAAATGTAGGTCCCCTGCAGTCAGAATCAGGGGAAGTCATAACGGGGAACAAAGAAATGGCGGATCAATTGAACAAGTACTTTGGTTCGGTATTCACTAAGGAGGACACAAACAACCTTCCGGATATAAAAGAGGTCGGAGGGTCTAGTAAGGAGGAGGAACTGAGGGAAATCCTTATTAGTCGGGAAATTGTGTTGGGGAAATTGATGGGATTGAAGGCCGATAAATCCCCAGGGCCTGATGGACTGCACCCCAGAGTACTTAAGGAGGTGGCCTTGGAAATAGTGGATGCATTGACAGTCATTTTCCAACATTCCATTGACTCTGGATCAGTTCCTATGGAGTGGAGGGCAGCCAATGTAACCCCACTTTTTAAAAAAGGAGGGAGAGAGATAACAGGGAATTATCGACCGGTCAGCCTGACATCGGTAGTGGGTAAAATGATGGAATCAATTATTAAGGATGTCATAGCAATGCATTTGGAAAGAGGTGATATGATAGGTCCAAGTCAGCATGAAATCATGCTTGACAAATCTTCTGGAATTTTTTGAGGATGTTTCCAGTAGAGTGGACAAGGGAGAACCAGTTGATGTGGTATATTTGGACTTTCAGAAGGCTTTTGACAAGGTCCCACACAAGAGATTAATGTGCAAAGTTAATGCACATGGGATTGGGGGTAGTGTGCTGACATGGATTGAGAACTGGTTGTCAGACAGGAAGCAAAGAGTAGGAGTAAATGGGGACTTTTCAGAATGGCAGGCAGTGACTAGTGGGGTACCACAAGGTTACACTGTACATTAATGATTTAGACGAGGGGATTAAATGTAGTATCTCCAAATTTGCGGATGACACTAAGTTGGGTGGTAGTGTGAGCTGCGAGGAGGATGCTATGAGGCTGCAGAGCGACTTGGATAGGTTAGATGAGTGGGCAAATGCATGGCAGATGAAGTATAATGTGGATAAATGTGAGGTTATCCACTTTGGTGGTAAAAACAGAGAGACAGACTATTATCTGAATGGTGACAGATTAGGAAAAGGGGAGGTGCAAAGAGATCTGGGTGTCATGGTACATCAGTCATTGAAGGTTGGCATGCAGGTACAGCAGGCGGTTAAGAAAGCAAATGGCATGTTGGCCTTCATAGCGAGGGGATTTGAGTACAGGGGCAGGGAGGTGTTGCTACAGTTGTACAGGGCCTTGGTGAGGCCACACCTGGAGTATTGTGTACAGTTTTGGTCTCCTAACCTGAGGAAGGACATTCTTGCTATTGAAGGACTGCAGCGAAGGTTCACCAGACTGATTCCCGGGATGGCGGGACTGACCTATCAAGAAAGACTGGATCAACTGGGCTTGTATTCACTGGAGTTCAGAAGAATGAGAGGGGACCTCATAGAAACGTTTAAAATTCTGACGGGGTTTGACAGGTTAGATGCAGGAAGAATGTTCCCAATGTTGGGGAAGTCCAGAACCAGGGGACACAGTCTAAGGATAAGGGGTAAGCCATTTAGGACCGAGATGAGGAGGAATTTCTTCACCCAGAGAGTGGTGAACCTGTGGAATTCTCTACCACAGAAAGTTGTTGAGGCCAATTCACTAAATATATTCAAAAAGGAGTTAGATGAAGTCCTTACTACTAGGGGGATCAAGGGGTATGGTGAGAAAGCAATAATGGGGTACTGAAGTTGCATGTTCAGCCATGAACTCATTGAATGGCGGTGCAGGCTAGAAGGGCCGAATGGCCTACTCCTGCACCTATTTTCTATGTTTCTATGTTTCTATGTTTCTATGTTTCCCCCCAAAGTCAAAGTGAAAACTATTTACAAGGTGAGGCGGTCGGGAGCCTTTCTTTCCCTGGTGGACCGCCTCGGTACAAATGTCTGTTCTGGGGTGTTGGCTGTCCCCTTGCTGGGCTGGCGTGTTGTTGGCCCTGCAGGGCTGCTGGGTGAGCCTGGCCTTGCTGGGCTGTTGTGCGTGATGGGTTCAATTTCCTGGTCCGGGGTGGTGTCGTTGATCCTTTGGGTGTGTGTTGTGGGCTCGAAAATGGTGGTGTCTGCAGTGGGTTATTCAGGGCTGTCTGTGAACCGCAGCCCCGTTTGGTCCAGGTGCTTTCTGCAAATTTGTCCATTGTCTAGTTTGACTACAAACACCGTACTCCCTTCTTTAGCTATCACCGTGCCGGTGATCCACTTGGGACCATGTCCATAGTTTAGCACATACACAGGGTCATTCAGATCAATTTCCCATGACACAGTGACGCGATCATCGTTTACATTTTGTTGCTGCCGCCTGCTCTCTACCTGATCATGCAGATTGGGGTGAACCAGCAAGAGTCTGGTTTTAAGTGTCCTTTTCATGAGTAGCTCAGCCGGGGGCACCCCTGTGAGCGAGTGGGGTCTCGTGCGGTAGCTGAGCAGTACTCGGGACAGGCGGGTTTGGAGTGAGCCTTCCATGACTCATTTAAGGCTCTGTTTGATTGTTTGTACTGCCCGCTCTGCCTGCCAATTGGTGGCTGGTTTAAACGGGGCCGAGGTGACATCTTTGATCCCATTGCGGGTCATTAATTTTTTTAATTCGTCACTGGCTAAACATGGCCCGTTGTCACTGACCAGTATGTCAGGCAGGCCGTGGGTGGCAAATATGACCCTCAGGCTTTCAATGGTGGCGGTGACGGTGCTTCCCGACATTATTTCACATTCAATCCATTTTGAAAAAGTATCCACCACCACCAGGAACATTTTACCGAGAAACAGTCCTGCCTAATCGACATGGATCCTTGACCATGGTCTGGAGGACCAGGACCACAAACTTAGTGGTGCCTCTCTGGGCGCGTTGCTCAACTGAGCACACACGCTGCATTGCCGTACACAGGACTCTAAGTCAGAGTCGATACTGGGCCACCACACGTGGGATCTGGCTATCGCTTTCATCATTACTATACCCGGGTGTGTGCTGTGGAGATCCAAGATGAACGTATCCCTGCCCTTTTTGGGTAGCACTACGCTTTTACACCACAAGAGGCAGTCTGCCTGAATGGACAGCTCGTCCTTTTGCCGCTGGAACAGCTTGATTAGCTCTTGCATTTCAACGGGGATGCTGGCCCAGCTCCCATGCAGTACACAGTTTTTTACTAGGGACAGCAGAGGATCTTCGCTGGTCCACGTCCTAATCTGGTGGGCCATGACAGGTGATTTATCATTTTCAAACACTTCCATGACCATCAACAAGTCTGCGGGCTGCGCCACCATCAACAAGTTTGCAGGCTGCGCCATTTCCACCCCCGTGGTGGGCAATGGTAGCCGACTGAGAGCATCAGCATAGTTCTCGGTGCCTGGCCTGTGGTGGATGGTATAGTTATACGCTGATAGCGCGAGTGCCCACCTTTGTATGCGAGCTGAGGCATTAATATTTATCCCCTTGTTTTCAACGAACAGGGATGTGAGGGGCTTGTGATCGGTTTCCAATTCAAATTTGAGGCCAAACAGGTACTGATGCATTTTCTTTACCCCGAACACACACGCTAATGCCACTTTCTCAATCATGCTGTCGGCCCTCTCGGCCTTAGACATGCTCCCGGAGGCATAGGCGACAGGTTGCAACTTCCCCGCAATGTTAGCTTGTTGTAATACACACCCGACTCCTTACGACGACACATCACATGCTAGCACAAGTCTTTTACACGGGTTATACGATGCAAGCAGCTTGTTGGAGCATAAAATGTTTCTGGCTTTCTCAAAAGCAATTACTTGATTTTTTTCCCCATACCCAGTTCTCACCTTTACGCAATAACACATGTAGGGGCTCTAAGAGGGTGTTTAACCCCGGTAGGAAGTTACCAAAATAGTTGAGGAGTCCCAGGAACGACCGCAGCTCCGTGACGTTCTGTGGCCTGGGCGCGTTCCTGATAGCCTCTGTCTTAGCATCTGTGGGCCGAATGCCGTCCACCGCGATCTTTCTCCCCAAAATCCCCACTTCTGTTACCATGAAGACGCATTTCGGCCTCTTCAGCTGCAGCCCAACGCGATCCAGTCGCTGGAGGACCTCCTCCAGGTTTTGCAGGTGCTCGACGGTGTCCCGACCCGTGACCAATATGTCGTCCTGAAAAACAACCATGCATGGTACCGACTTGAGTAGGCTCTCCATGTTTCTCTGGAAGATCGCTGCAGCCGACCGAATTACAAACGGGCAACTGTTGTAGATGAACAGTCCCTTGTGCGTGTTGATGCAGGTGAGGCCCTTTGGAGACTCCTCCAGCTCCTGCGTCATGTAGTCTGAAATCATGTCGGACTTGGTGAACGTCTTTCTCCCTGCCAGCGTCGCAAATAGGTCATCTGTCTTAGGTAGCGGGTATTGGTCCTGTAGCGAGAAACGATTAATAGTTACTTTATAATCGCCGCAAATCTTGACCGTGCCATCACTTTTGAGTACTGGAACAATCGGGCTGGCCCACTCGCTGAATTCCACTGGGGAGATGATGCCCTCGCGTTGCAGCCAGTCCAGCTCGATTTCCACTCTCTCCCTCATCATGTGAGGTATCGCTCGCGCCTTTTGGTGAATGGGTCGTGCCTCTGGGACTAAGTCGATTCGCACCTTCGCCCCGGAAAAGTTTCCAATGCCTGGCTTAAAAAGGGAAGGAAATTTGTTAAGAAGCTGGGTACACGAGGCCTCATCGACATGTGATAGCACTCGGATGTCATCCCAGTTCCAGCGGATTTTGCCCAGCCAGCTCCTTCCAAGCAGTGTGGGGCCATCGCCTGGGACAATCCAAAGTGGCAGTTCGTGCACCGTGCCCTCGTAGGTGACCTTGACCATGGCGCTGCCCAGGACAGTGATAAGCTCTTTGGTGTACGTTCTCAGTTTCGTGTGGATGGGGATCAGGACTGGTCTGAGTGCCTTGTTGCATCACAGTCTCTCAAACATCTTTTTACTCATGATGGACTGGCTTGCGCCAGTGTCCAGTTCCATGGCTACGATTAAGCCATTCAATTTTACATTCAGCATTATAGGTGGACATTTCGTCGAAAATATGTGCACCCCGTGTACTTCAGCATCTGCCTCCTCTCTCTGAGGCTCAAAATTGCATTGATCCACCATGGACTGATCTTCCTCTGCCACGTGGTGTTTGGCAGGTTTTGCAGAGCTTGCAGCGTGTCTGCAAGCTCGTTGGAGGTGCCCCATTGTTCCACAGCTCTTGCAAACATACCCTTTGAAGCGGCATAAATAGGCTGAATGGAAGCCTTCACAATGCCAACAAGGTGTGAATTGCCTTGCATTCATCCTTTGTTGGGGACTCTGAGTCATCTGAGTCACTTGAGGCCTGCTGGTAGTTGCAGACTTGTGGTTTCTGCCCTGTACATTTCTGCTCGCAAACACAGTTCCAGTTAATTTATGAATATTGTTAGTACTTGTGTGCTGAAAGATTTGTTTGGTGTTATCACTGGTGGACATAAACGCCTGTGCTATCGCAATGGCCTTACTGAGGGTCGGTGTCTCTACAGTCAAAAGTTTTCGTAGGATGGTCTCGTGGCCAATGCCCAGTACAAAAAAGTCTCTGAGCATTTGCTCCAGGTAGCCATCAAACTCACATTGTCCTGCAAGTCGCCTTAGCTCGGCGACGTAGCTCACCACTTCCTGACCTTCAGATTGCTGGCACGTATAGAACCGATACCTCGCCATCAGCACGCTCTCCCTCGGGTTAAGATGCTCCCGAACCAGTGTACACAGCTCCTCATATGACTTATCTGTGGGTTTCACCAGAGCCAGAAGATTCTTCATGAAGCTGTAGGTCGGTGCCCTGCAGACCGTGAGGAGGACCGCTCTCCTTTTTGCAGCGTTTCCTTCTCCGTCCAGCTCGTTGGCTACAAAGTACTGGTCTAGCCATTCGACATAGGCTTCCCATTCCTCACCCTCCGAGAATTTCTCCAGGATGCCCACAGTTTGCTGCATCTTTGCGTTGGATTCGTATACTCGTCGCCAGTTATTGTGTTCTGAACACAGATGAGACTGCTCACAGGAAGGTTAAAGTAACAGTGACCTCAGTCTTTATTAAGACACTCCTGAGTGAGGAACAGGCGTTAGGGGCTGGCTTATATACAGTGCTCCCAAGGGATGCTGGAATCCCTTGGGACTTCAGGGGATGCGCTCCTTGGTGGCGGAACATGGGAGTACATGCTTTACAGATACACAACATAGGGTCCAGCTCAGTAGTAATGTCCAGCCATGGTCAAAAGACCTGCCAATGCTTACTGTCTCGACTCTAATATGAACAAGGTATATGGAACTATACCATAGCAAGCAATTAACACCTCCAGGGAGAAAAATTAGCAAGAACATTAAAAACCAAAGAAGTTGGGAGCAGTAAGTTACTGACGTTTTATAATATGTGAAGTGTGAGGTGTTGACTAATACTGCTGTATTAAAATTCAGTAAACCCGGCACAGTCTCAACCGGCCAAATGGCCTCTTTCTGTACTGCAACCATTCTATGATTGTATGAAATAGATTGTTAAGGTGCCAGCCTTCCATCCTGCCCTTCATAAATTCCACCTTAAGCAGCCTTGGACCTATTTTCAACCATTCTCTCCTTATACTCCTCTGTCTCTCTCTTTCTCGCTCCACTTTCTCAAAACCCATGGTTGCGATCAAGCTTTCAGTCACCTCTCTAAACTTTCCTGCAATGGTTCAGCATCCCTTTTATTTATTTCCCCCCTCCCCCACTCAATCTGTAAAGCACCATGGCACATTTTACAGCTTTTTATTTTACAAATGGAACAAGTGAAGTTGAACAATGTAAATCCCATCGAAAGGAAGCATTGTATGTGACATCATAAGAGTGGATTTCGCTTGCCTGCCAGTTCTTCTCCCCAATATAAAATCTTTCCTCAATATTTTTCCATATAATATAATAACTCTCTCCAGGGAGAGGGTTAAAATGTCAAAAATCTGAAACCTGACCCCAACTGGCCTCAAACACATCCACGTCTAGGTTTAACGGGTGCCTAACCTGCTCTCCAGAAGCGTGTCTGTTATTTAAATATGTTAATGAGACTCCGTGCCTCAAATTTGACGACAGTTTCAAATTTAAGTGCTGCGTGCTCGAGAAACCCAGCAGCTGAAGGGGGATGAGAATGGTCGGATCCATCAGGGTATCTTTCGAGTACTGAGGTGGGCTAGGAGGAGAAGAAGTGCTTCCCCACCTGGCCCCTAAGCTGACCTGCTTCCCTCCCCGCGATTGTATCACCCCCGCAATTGAACACTCCTTCCCCGAGATCAGAACCCCCGATGATCAGACATCTCTTCCTCCCCGTGATCGGATCCCAGTCTTTGCGATCTTCCCTCAACCTCTGATCTTCGTGCCCCCCTGCCCCCTGCCCAGCCTTTCTGATCTCCTCCTGACCTCTGATCTCCCCAAGGCCTTTCCAGTCTGCCCCCACCCCCGACCTCCATGATGCCTTGCTCCCTCCTCAACGATCCTCGGCAGCGACCTACCAGTGACGGCCTTCCCGCACAGCAACCATCTCGCCTCTCAATCTGGCTGGCTGCCAGTGGGAGATGGAGACAAATAATTTAAATGAGGTTCTGCTCTTAAATGCTGCAGGACCTTAGAGTAACCATCTATTCCGGGTCACCCTTTTTTTCCGGGTTTCCCAGTCACTTCCTCCACATCCCTCCCTCCCCGTCTCCCCATAAGTATCGGGGCCAAGGCATCTATAAACAACTTTCACAATCACTACTCATCTATAATGTCGCAAAGAGCTTGCCTGCAGATACCCTCTGAAGCTGTGAATATATATAAACAATATACTTACAAGAAAGATTCCATTAAAAAGGTTCAGGAAGTATTTGAGGACTTGTATCTTCACGTCATTTTTCATTTTCCTTTCTATTTGTACTTTGTAGGTTTTCAAAATGTCCCTGTAAGTAAGTAATCATAGAAACATTGCAATATAGGAATAGGAATAGGCCACTTAGCCCCTAAAGTATGATGATGTAATGTAGCCAAGTTTGCTGATGATACAAAGATGGGTGGGAAAGCAAATTGTGAGGAGGACACAAACAATCTGCAAAGGGATATACTCAGGCTAAGTGAGTGGGCAAAAATTTGGCAGATGGAGTATAATGTTGGAAAATGTGAGTTTATCCACTTTGGCAGAAAAAATAGAAAAGCAAATTATAATTTAAATGGAGAAAAATTGCAAAGTGCTGCAGTACAGAGAGATCTGGGGGTCCTTGTGCATGAAACACAAAAAGTTAGCATGCAGCTACAGAAAGTAATCAGGAAGGCAAATGGAATATTGGCCTTTATTACAAGGGTGATAGAGTATAAAAGCAGAGAAATCCTGCTACAACTGTACAGGGTATTGGTGAGGCCACACCTGGAGTATTGCGAGCAGTTTTGGTCTCCGTATTTAATGAAAGATATAGTTGCATTGGAGGCTGTCCAGAGAAGGTTCACTAGGTTGATTCCGGAGATGAGCAGGTTAACTTATCAAGCTAAGTTAAATAGGTTGGGCCTATACTCATTGGAGTTCAGAAGAATGAGGTGATCTTATCGAAATATGTAAGATAATGAGAGGGCTAGACAAATTGGATGCAGAGA
Source organism: Pristiophorus japonicus (assembly GCF_044704955.1). Classification (NCBI taxonomy): domain Eukaryota; kingdom Metazoa; phylum Chordata; class Chondrichthyes; family Pristiophoridae; genus Pristiophorus; species Pristiophorus japonicus. The sequence continues at coordinate 18,133,124 of NC_091991.1, forward strand.
GGATATTTCCACTCATAGGAGAAACTAAAACTAGGGACATAGTCTCAGAATAAGGGGCTACCCATTTAAAACTAAGATGAGGAGGAATTTCTTTCGTCAGAGGGTTGTAAATCTGTGGAATTCTCTGCCCCAGATAGCTGTGGAGGCTGGGTCATTGAATATATTTAAGACGGAGATAGACAGATTTTTGAGCGATAAGGGAATAAAGGGTTATGGGGAGCGGGTGGGGAAGTGGAACTGAGTACATGATCAAATCAGCCATGATCTTATTAAATGGCGGAGCAGGCTCGAGGAGCCAAATGGCCTACTCCTGCTCCTATTTCTTATGTTTCTTGTGTTCTTGTCTGTTCTGTCATTCAATTAGATCATGGCTTATCTGTGCCACAACTCTGCTTTTGTTCTATATCACTTGATACCCTTACCTGACACAAATTTATTGACTGTTGCTGAGGTGGGGTTAGAGGAAAGCAGATAATTAGACCAGGGCACACTCAAGTAATTCAATCCCCATTTTAATGTCATGGGCACTAGAGGAATCAGAGATGAAAATGTGATCTGACAATCGAGAGGCTCTGCAAAGGTCAGTCCTTAACTCCAGAGCTTGGAGACTTTGTTCTGCTGTTCTGCTTGAAAAGGGATACTGGATGAGCATCACACTCACATGGGGGCACTGAGGACTATCTTGAAGGATCTGAGGCAGATGGTAGGGGTCACAGCAGAGTCCAATACTAATATCTAAGAAGGATTCAACACAATTCTGCAATATCTGGAGAAAGTAGCAGCATCTATTCTCCCCTGACAAAGAAATCTCCAGACCAATTAGTGAATGCCTTGACCACTGGCCTTCAGGGGTTTGGGGTGCAACCTCTCAGGATCAACAGGATGTAACTCATGCCATCATGTCTGCCCTCCTGTTAATTAGTGTACAATCATATCTGGGACCCAGCACAAGAGGTGCGGCTAGAATCTGCCTTCATAATGTTGTCCTCTCTTCTGATGATAGCTCATGTGATCTTTTCCAGCCAGCCCCCTCAGATACCTGTTCATGTAGATGTCAGGATACAGGACCAGACTGCCCATGCATCTAAAGTGCAGTCTTTTGAAGAGTATTCCTGGAAGTGAGAGACTCTGAGATGAGATCATCCTTGGCTCCTGATACCCCAGCACAGCCAAACACCGCTTGCATCTCTGGCCCACAGGTAGCACCTTGGTGTATTAGGATAGGTTTCAGAACAACATGGAGAGATACTAGGGATAGGCCCAGCACCTGTTGTTAATATAGGTTTTCACAATAAAACCACTTTATGAAATGAAAGTCCAGTATTCCGAGATATGTTTTTTCTTTTTGAGTTTGAGAGGATGTTGAAGGTCAATTTGCAAATGGACATTTGTGTTCCTTCAATCTCTCCTTATTGGACCATTGCCTCTTTAAACAGATTTCTTCTGATACTTTCTCAAGGGAGCAGCATGGTCCGTGGACTCTAGTTCAAAGGTGCTTCCTAGTTGGTCTTTTCTTCTGTGTACCTTTATCCTGCTTCCGGTTCCCATTTCCCCCTCCTCCGGCTTCTATTCTGCCTCCACCAAAAGGGCATCTGTGGGAATGCCCATAGTCAACCCTATGTTAAGGGCTTCATGACAGAAGGCTGTTGAAAGAAAACGATTCCCTGCCTGAAACTGCTACATAGCAGTTTGCAAAATCCTTCTTTAGCAGCACAGGTGAGAAAAGTTGTTTTCAAATCACTTCAGTCAAAGCTAATACTTAAGACGAAGACTCTGGATGATTAAAACCTATAAACTCAACCACTTCTTGGTTTGATGTCATGCACGTAACATATCTCTCTTTTTTACAGATTTAAGTCGAGTGCAATTCTGGTGTAAATGGTGAAATTTCTCAAAAAGCAGGTTTTGACCTCTTTATTATGTGAAAAAATGCGCCACTTTGGAGTGGTCACATTTTATGCCAACACCCAGTTCCACTGGAATTTATTGTGCATTTTCGAACAGCTGTAACTGTGGTATACTTGGCTTACACCCTGAATTCCATCCCCAATATTAGAACCACAGCGCTTTTGAAAAATTACAAAATTTCGAGCCCATATGTTCTGTCCTTATTTTTAATGTAAGACTTTGATTTTATATTATTATTTCTAGTTAAAAACTGTTGTGGGAGCAGAGAAGTGGGGTTGATTGGAGCATTAAAAATTCTCTGCAGTACAGGCTGATGTGTAAAACGGAGGCACTGCAGTGCCACCACTGTTAGGAAGGTGTAATTACAGTTGATACGTTTACTTAGGCAGTTTCCATTATAAATGTGGACATTTATATCATGAGTTCATAATGGGTAAAGTTTGCACAAAACATGACAACAGCAAGCAAGGTTTTATAGACAAAGAGTATGTCAATGTCAAACTTTTAATAAATGTTGTATAAACTCATGGACTGGGAATTTCCTCAGAGCTTGTTCTACGCCGCTGTCGTAACTTCCCTGAAACTTAATCAGGGTGTAGTGGGAGCAGCTCGAAGAAAATTCCCGGCCATGATTTGCAGTAAAGAGGTTAAGAAAATCAATAAAATATTTAGGTAGGTGCGTCACAGTTAAAGAAAGAGGAAGTACACAAATATTTGTGCTGAGTTTTTTTTTTAGCTTGATACAATATCACGTTACAGTTCTGGCAGTCTTTTCAGCTTTTTTTTTCTTATTGCATTTCACTCTTACATTTTTTCACATATATAATTTTCTGCCGAAAATATTCTTTAAACCAACATCACAGTTTGGATAAATCTCAATATTAGCATGATAGGAGAATTTGGATTGAAGTGCCAAATGACCCCAATGACACAGTCAATGACTGCTTCTGGTAATATCCGTGTATAAATTATTTGTAGAATCCTCAAATCTACACTATTGTGATACTTACATGGAAATCAACTCTATTTTTGCATGGGTAAATTTTGTTTTGGATTTTAGCATGTTTATGGGTTAAATGCTTACTCATGTTCCTATGATTAGATACACATAAAAACTGCTGTGGCACATTAGACTTCTGCCACGACTGTTTTATAGCTGGGGAAAAAGTTGCTTCAATGGTTTTCAAATATACATTTGAAGCATGTTGTTTCTGAAACCTTGAACAAATTATGAATAAAATTCCTTTAAAATATGGCATCATTATCTTCGAAGTCAGTATTATCAGAAAGGTTTGAAACTGAAGCTCAAAAAATGCACCTAATTGCAGCAAAATAACTGTCTGTTGATATTCACTCAACATAGTTAAAGCTTTTTTCAAGCTCAATCAGTTTCCCTTCTAAGATAAAAGCGATAAAATAAAATGAAACTCACTTACCCAGTGCTCTTCAATTAATCTTAATCTACTGTTGTTAACAGAAACCAATACACTTCTATTGAGATCGTACTAATAATCTATTACTTTTCTTCTACTTTATATCATTTGTAATTTGGCGACCTGAAATAGCAGTTTCTTTTAGACGATCTACAGAGGCACAATAAATATCCCTTACTTTAAAATCCAAAGTACAGGCTTGTTTTTTGATTGCAGATCCAAATTAGTTAGATAGTTATTCATTAACTTTTATTACATTCATATACCTTTAAACATGTTCATGAAAAAATAAAGTTAATGTAAAGCTGTTCAAAATAATTTGTTTGCAACAAGGCAGTGACAAAACCGAATAATGCAGACAAGTCCATAAAATGGGGATGGGAGGGGATTTTTGACTAAAATTACCTTCCTCAAATTGGCAAGTTACTGGCATTAGCTCAACTATTACGTGTTATATTGAGGCTGAGTTCCAACTGTTAACTTGCATTTTAAGGAAATACAGATTGGACACAGAATGTTTGAGTTTGTTTTTTACCATGCAGATACAGTAGGTAAAAGATTACAACTGTGAGGCTAACCAATGATTAGAAATAAATACCCTTATAAAGTCACAACTTTGCATATTTCAATCTTAAGATGCATATTTATTTGGTTTAGGTCATGGAACAATGTGTTGTATAAATTAATATATTAAATTTTATCATGAAATTAGCAATATACCAAGCACAAAAGCAGTACATTATGGTATCACCAATAGGATTGTCTTATAAATAAAAAAATACATCTACTCTCTGCATAGTCTGAAACATCCACTAGTATTTTCTGAAGTGGAGCAAAATGTTAAAAACATATTTCTTTTGCAGTTTTTCATTTTTATAAATAATTCTTTCTCCACATTCCTATCCGCTTCACAGATTTCATCTGCTGTAGCATGAACATTCCTCAGGAGACATCATGGTGCTGTCAGAGCAGAGTGGCTGCTTCTTGCTGTCCAGGAACTTAGAGACTGCTGAAAATCTTACTACTCAGGGGATCAAGGGGTATGGCGAGAAAGCAGGAAGGGGGTACTGAAGTTTCATATTCAGCCATGAACTCATTGAATGGCGGTGCAGGCTAGAAGGGCTGAATGGCCTGCTCCTGCACCTATTTTCTATGTTTCTATGTTTCTATGTTTCAGATCCAGGTAACAAGGGTCATTTAACATACACAATAACAGCCAGGTTAGAATATAACACATTGAAAGCAATTAGATGACAACTGATTCAATTGATTTGAACCAAAATGCTATTTGAACTGCACAAAGAACTCTGTTTTACATCATCAGAGTAATAGCACATCTTCTGTATACATTAATACATATTTATCAAGTATTCATCATTATATGCATCATATATAATTGGCTACTAACTGGAGTATGCGATCATTTTGACATTTTTTCTCATGATGTGAGCATTGCTGGCAAGCCGGCATTTATTGTCGATCGCTAGTTGCACAAGAAAGTGGTAGTGGGCCTTCTTGAACCGCTGCAGCACAGATTTTTACGTGACTAAGTGGCTTGTTAGGCTATGTCAGATGGCTGTTAAGAGTCAACTCTTAAGAGTTAGGGTGTGGAACTGGAGTCACATATTTTTTTAACTATTTGTTCGTGGGATGTGGGCATCGCTGGTAAGGCCAGCATTTATTGCCCATTCCTAATTGCCCTTGAGAAGGTGGTGGTGAGCTGCTTTCTTGAACCGCTACAGTCCATGTGGTGAAGGTACTCCCACAGTTTAGTTCTGGAGGGAGTTCCAGGATTTTGACTCAGCAACGATGAAGGAACTGTGATATACTTCTAAGTCAGGATGGCGTGTAATTTGAAAGATAACTTGGAGGTGATGGTGTTCCCATGCGCCTGCTGCCCTTGTCCTTCTAGGTGGTACAGGTCTTGAGTTTGGTAGGTGCTGCCGAAGAAGCCTTGGCGAGTTGCTGCAGTGTATCTTGTAGATGGTACACACTGCACTGGCTGTGGAGGGAGCAAATGTTTAAGGTGTGGATGGGGTGCCAATCAAGCAGGCTGCTTTGTCCTGGATTGTGCCGAGCTTCTTGCGTGTTGCTGGAGCTGAACTCATCAAGTCAAGTGGAGAGTATTCCATCACATTCCTGACTTGTGGAAAGGCTTTGGGGAGTCAGGAGGTGAGACATTCACCAAAGAATACCCAGCCTCTGACCGGCTCTTGTTGCCGCAGTATTTTTGTGGCTGGTCCAATTAAGCTTCTGATCAATGGTGACCTCCGGGTTCCTGATGGTGGGGGATTCAGTGATGGTAATGCTGTTGTATGTCAAGGGGCAGTAGTTTGACTATGGCTTGGTGGAGATAGTCGTTGCCTGGCACTTGTGTGGCGCGAATGTTCCTTGCTATTTATCAGCCCAAGTCTGAATGTCATCCAGGTCTTGCTGCATGCTGCCATGGACTGCTTCATTATCTGAGGAGTTGCGAATAGCATTGAACACTGTGCCATCATCAGCGAACAGCTCCACCTCTGACTAGCTGAACATAAGAAATAGGAGCAGGTGTAAGCCATTTGGCCCTTTGCGCCTGCTCCGTCATTCAATAAGATCATGGCTGATCTGATCTTGGCCTCAACTCCACTTCCTTGCCCGCTACCCATAAATCTTGACTCCCTTATCATTCGAAAATCTGGTTATCTCCACCTTAAATATATTCAATGACCCCGCCTCAACAGCTCTCTGGGGTAGAGAATTCCAAAGATTCACAACCCTCTGAGAGAAGAAATTCCTCCTCATTGCCGTTTTAAATGGGCGACCCCTTATTCTAAAACTATGCCCCCTAGTCCCCAGGAGGGGAAATTTTGTCTCTGCATCTACCCTGTCAAGCCCCCTCAGAATCTTATATGTTTCAGTAAGATCACCGCTCATTCTTCTAAACTCCAATGTTGGGCCTAGGACTGAGAAGTTCCTGCAGCGATGTCCTGGGGCTGTGATGATTGACCTCCAACCATCACATCCATTTTCCTTTGTGCTAGGTATGACTCTAGCCAGTGGAGAGTTTCCCCCCTGAGTCCCATTGACTCCTTGATGCCACACTCGGTCAAGGGCAGTCACTCTCACCTCACCTCTGGAATTCAGCTCTTTTGTCCATGATTGGACCAAGGCTATAAGAACATAAGAACATAAGAACATAAGAATTAGGAGCAGGAGCCCCTCGAACCTGCTCCGCCATTCAAAAAGATCATGGCTGATCTGGCCGTGGACTCAGCTCCACTTATCCGCCCGCTCCCCATAACCCTTAATTCCCTTATTGGTTAAAAATCTATCTATCTGTGATTTGAATACATTCAATGAGCTAGCCTCAACTGCTTCCTTGGGCAGAGAATTCCACAGATTCACAACCCCCTGGGAGAAGAAATTCCTTCTCAACTCGGTTTTAAATTGGCTCCCCCGTATTTTGAGGCTGTGCCCCCTAGTTCTAGTTTCCCCGACCAGTGGAAACAACCTCTCTGCCTCTATCTTGTCTATCCCTTTCATTATTTTAAATGTTTCGATAAGATCACCCCTCATCCTTCTGAACTCCAACGAGTAAAGACCCAGTCTACTCAATCTATCATCATAAGTAACCCCCTCATCTCCGCAATCAGCCTAGTGAATCGTCTCTGTACCCCCTCCAAGGCTAGTATATCCTTCCTTAAGTAAGGTGACCAAAACTGCACGCAGTACTCCAGGTGTGGCCTCACCAATACCCTGTACAGTTGCAGCAGGACCTCCCTGCTTTAGTACTCCATCCCTCTCGCAATGAAGGCCAACATTCCATTCGCCTTCCTGATTACCTGCTGCACCTGCAAACTAACTTTTTGGGATTCATGCACAAGGACCCCCAGGTCCCTCTGCACCGCAGCATGTTGTAATTTCTCCCCATTCAAATAATATTCCCTTTTACTGTTTTTTTCCCAAGGTGGATGACCTCACATTTTCCGACATTGTATTCCATCTGCCAAACCTTAGCCCATTCGCTTAACCTATCTAAATCTCTTTGCAGCCTCTCTGTGTCCTCTATACAACCCGCTTTCCCACTAATCTTTGTGTCATCTGCAAATTTTGTTACACTACACTCTGTCCCCTCTTCCAGGTCATTTATGTATATTGTAAACAGTTGTGGTCCCAGCACTGATCCCTATGGCACACCACTAATCACCGATTTCCAACCTGAAAAGGACCCATTTATCCCGACTCTCCGCTTTCTGTTAGCCAGCCAATTCTCGATCCATGCTAATACATTTCCTCTGACTCCGCGTACCTTTATCTTCTGCAGTAACCTTTTGTGTGGCACCTTATCGAATGCCTTTTGGAAATCTAAATACACCACATCCATCGGTACAACTCTATCCACCATGCTCGTTATATCCTCAAAGAATTCCAGTAAATTAGTTAAACATGATTTCCTCTTCATGAATCCATGTTGCGTCGACTTGATTGCCCTATTCCTATCTAGATGTCCTGCTATTTCTTCCTTAATGATAGCTTCAAGCATTTTCCCCACTACAGATGTTAAACTAACCGCCTATAGTTACCTGCCTTTTGTCTGCCCCCTTTTTTAAGACAGAGGTGTTACATTAGCTGCTTTCCAATCCACTGGTACCTCTCCAGAGTCCAGAGAATTTTGGTAGATTATAACGAATGCACCTGCTATAACTTCCGCCATCTCTTTTAATACCCTGGGATGCATTTCATCAGGACCAGGGGACTTGTCTACCTTGAGTCCCATTAGCCTGTCCAGCACTACCCCACTAGTGATAGTGATTATCTCAAGGTCCTCCCTTCCCACATTCCCGTGACCAGCAATTTTTGGCATGGTTTTTGTGTCTTCCACTGTGAAGGCCGAAGCAAAATAATTGTTTAAGGTCTCAGCCATTTCCACATTTCCCATTATTAAATCCCCCTTCTCATCTTCTAAAGGACCAACATTTACTTTAGTCGCTTATTTCCGTTTTATATATCGGTCAAAGCTTTTACTATTTGTTTTTATGTTTTGCGCAAGTTTACTTTCGTAATCTATCTTTCCTTCCTTTATTGCTTTCTTCGCCATTCTTTGCTGTTGTTTAAAATTTTCCCAATCTTCTAGTTTCCCACGAACCTTGGCCACCTTATACGCATTGGTTTTTAATTTGATACTCTCCTTTATTTCCTTGGTTATCCACGACTGGTTATCCCTTCTCTTACCGCCCTTCTTTTTCACTGGAATATATTTTTGTTGAGCACTATGAAAGAGCTCCTTAAAAGTCCTCCACTGTTCCTCAATTGTGCCACCGTTTAGTCTGTGTTCCCAGTCTACTTTAGCCAACTCTGCCCTCATCCCACTGTAGTCCCCTTTGTTTAAGCATAGTATGCTCGTTTGAGACACTACTTCCTCACCCTCAATCTGTAATACAAATTAAACCATACTGTGATCACTCATTCCGAGAGGATCTTTTACTCGGAGACCGTTTATTATTCCTGTTTCATTACACAGATCTAAGATAGCTTGCTCCCTTGTAGGTTCTGTAACATACTGTTCTAAGAAACAATCTCTTATGCATTCTATGAATTCCTCCTCAAGGCTACCCCGTGCGATTTGATTTGACCAATCGATATGTAGGTTAAAATCCCCCATGATTACTGCCGTTCCTTTTTCACATGCCTCTATTATTCCCTTGATTATTGTCCGCCCCACCGTGAAGTTATTATTTGGGGGCCTATAAACTACGCCCACCAGTGACTTTTTCCCCTTACTATCTCTAATCTCCACCCACAATGATTCAACATTTTGTTCATTAGAGCCAATATCGTCTCTCACAACTGCCCTGATATCATCCTTTATTAACAGAGGTACCCCACCTCCTTTCCCTTCTTGTCTATCCTTCCGAATTGTCAGATACCCCTGTATGTTTAATTCCCAGTCTTGGCCACCCTGCAACCACGTTTCTGTAATGGCCACCAAATCATACCCATTTGTAATGATTTGTGCCGTCAACTCATTTACTTTATTTCGAATGCTGCGTGTGTTTAGGTAAAGTGTTTTAATACTAGCTTTTAAACCATGATTTTTAGTTTTGACCCCTCCTGCAGCCCCTTTATATTCATACATATTGTCCCTTCCTATCACCTTGTGGTTTACACTTACCCCAGTGCTACTCTGCTCTGTTGCCTCCTACCTTTTGCATTCTTGCTTGGGGTCCTGTTCATCTGCGCTCTCACCCACTCAAATTAGCTCAGAGCCCTCTCCTGGGTTCCGAATACTCCTCGCATTGAGGCACAGAGCTTTCAGGCTTGCCTTTTTATTACACTTTGACCCTTTAGAATTTTGCTGTACATTGGCCCTTTTTGTTTTTTGCCTTGGGTTTTTCTGCCCTCCACTTTTACTCATCTCCTTTCTGTCTTTTGCTTCTGTCTCCATTTTGTTTCCCTCTGTCTCCCTGCATTGGTTCCCATCCCCCTGCCATATTAGTTTAACTCCTCCCCAACAGCACTGGCAAACACTCCCCCTCGGACATTGGTTCCGGTCCTGCCCAGGTGCAGACCGTCCAGTTTGTACTGGTCCCATCTCCCCCAGAACCAGTTCCAATGCCCCAGGAATTTGAATAAGGTCTGGAGCTGAATGGTCATGATGGAACCCAAACTGGGCATCAGTGAGCAGGTTATTGGTGAGTAAGTGCCGCTTGATAGCACTGTCGACTATACCTTCCATCACTTTGCTGATGATTGAGAGTAGACTGATGGGCGCTGATTGGATGGACTGGATTTGTCCTGCTTTTTGTGGACAGGACATACCTGGGCAGTTTTCCACATTGTCGGATAGATGCCAGTGGTTTAGCTGTACTGGAACAGCTTGGCTAGTTCTGGAGCGCAAGTCTTCAGCACGACAGCTGGGATGTTGTTCGCCCCATAACCTTTGCTGTATGCAGTGCGCTCAGCCATTAGAGTGAATCTAATTGGCGGTAGATTGGATTCTGTGATGGTGGGGAACTCAGTAGGAGGCTGAAATGGATCATCCACTCGACACTTATGGCTGAAGATGAGTGCGAATGCCTCAGCCTTGTTTTGTACGATGGCAGCCCGGTCCATGCTCGAGCTGCCATGGTGGGCCCAACCCAAGAGTCGGCCAGGCAAAATAGATTGGCGGCCCAGGGCGGTGCAGGCCTCCCCTTTAACCCGCGCTCCGGGAGCGGATGTCCACCAGCTTCACGACCCACAAGCTGGCATTGACATCCTTGCGGCCAGCGGGGCAGTTTGCCCCACGGAGCTTTAAGGAGTCAGTGCGGGGCAGTAGGGATCGCTGTGCACGCCAATTATGTCATCGCTGGCTGCACAGCGGTCCGAGACACTAATCGCGGAGCATGGCGATGCCAGGACAGTGCCTCCCAAACCTTCTGGGCAATTTCCTGGGAGGCAATAGTGCCCTCCTCCCCCAAGCAAAAGCAGCCTTGCACTCCCTGGAGCTGCTAATGGGGCTATAAAAAGGGGCAATTCTCTCCCCCCCCCTCCCCCACCCCCCATGTCCTGTGTAGCATCAGATGATTGCAGAGAAGGTTGGTGTTGTTGTTGGTGCTGTTGGTACTGTAGGTGTTGGGGCTCATTGTGGTTCGATTCTGAGGACCAAAGTGAGACAGTATAAACAGCACTCATGTGATGGAATCGATGGCAGGTGAAGTACAGATGACAGAAGCATTCTGTCAATGGTGAGAGATGTCTTCCATGGAGGTGACACTGGATGGTGACTTTACTGATAGCACTTGCAACCTGCAGAATCTGTGCTGGAAATTGAGAGATGTCTTCCAAGGAGGCGACACTGGATGGTGACTTTACTGATAGCACTTGCAGCCTGCAGAATCTGTGCTGGAAATTGAGAGATGTCTTCCAAGGAGGCGACACTGGATGGTGATTTTACTGGTAGCACTTGCAGCCTGCAGAATCTGTGCTGGAAATTGAGAGATGTCTTCCAAGGAGGCGACACTGGATGGTGACTTTACTGGTAGCACTTGCAGCCTGCGGAATCTGTGTTGGAAATTGAGAGATGTCTTCCAAGGAGGCGACACTGGATGGTGACTTTACTGGTAGCACTTGCAGCCTGCGGAATCTGTGTTGGAAATTGAGAGATGTCTTCCAAGGAGGCGACACTGGATGGTGACTTTACTGGTAGCACTTGCAGCCTGCGGAATCTGTGTTGGAAATTGAGAGATGTCTTCCAAGGAGGCGACACTGGATGGTGACTTTACTGGTAGCACTTGCAGCCTGCGGAATCTGTGTTGGAAATTGAGAGATGTCTTCCAAGGAGGCGACACTGGATGGTGACTTTACTGGTAGCACTTGCAGCCTGCGGAATCTGTGTTGGAAATTGAGAGATGTCTTCCAAGGAGGCGACACTGGATGGTGACTTTACTGGTAGCACTTGCAGCCTGCGGAATCTGTGCTGGAAATGAACTGCGCAACAGCTTCCGTCTGAGGAAAGTAATCATCTGTCAGGTGGCAGCTTTCAGTGAACATTTCATGCTGTCAAATAATCAGCTGGAGCAATGGCCATTGAACTCTCACCTCAGGTTAACAGACGTGGTTCCCGAGCTGCATGAATCCCATGGCCATGCAGGGAAATTTAAAAAGTAAGTGAAAAAATATTCTTAAGTGCCTGTAAACTTAATCATCTCAATTGGGTGCCCCGCCACTGCCAGTCGGGTCAGCTCTGCGATGACAGACGCTCCTGGGGGAAAGGTGCGTGGGAGTGAGATGACAGCGGGTTCCCACCCTGCTGTCAAAAATAACAACATTCCCACTTGATCCATCACCGATCGCGCCCACTGCCAGTCTGTGTCTCTAATTATGGAGCCAAGGATCCATTATGCCTTTTTAAAAGCCTTCTCAACTTGTACTTACACCTTCAAAGACTTGTGTATGTACACCCCCAGGTCTCTCTATTCCTGTACCCCCCTTTAAAATTGTATATAAGAACATAACAAATAGGAGCTGGAGTAGGCCATTGGCCCTTCGATCCTGCAAGATTTAACAAGACCATGGCGGAACTTCAACCTTAACTCCACCTTCCCGCACTATCCCCATATCCCTTAATTCCTTTCGCTCTCAAAAATGTAACGACCTTTGTCTTGAATTTACTCAACAACTTGAGCATCTCTGGGGTAGAGAATTCCAAAGATTCACAACCCTTTAAGTGAAAAACATTCTACTCATCTCAGTCCTAAATGGCCAACCCCTTATTCTGAGACTTTGACTCTGTGTTCTAGATTCCCCAGCCAGAGGAAACATTTTTTCTGCATTAACTCTGTCAAACACCTTAAGAATTTTATGTTTCAATTAGATCACTTCTCATTCTTCTAAATTCTATGGAATATAGGCCTAGTCTGCCCATCTCTCCTCATCGGACAATCCCCTCATCCCAGGAACCAGTCAAGTGAACCTCTAAGGCAAGTATGTCTTTCCCTAGGTAAGGAGAACAGAACTATACACAGTACTCTAGGTGTGGCCTTACCAATGCCCTGTATAATTGTAATAAGAATTATTTTCTCTTATACTCTAATCCCTTTGTAACAAATGCTAACATACCATTTGCTTTCCTAATTACTTGCTGTTCCTGCATGTTAACTTTCTGTGATTGGATGGAATTTTGGAAGATGACAACCAATGCATCCACTATCTCTATAGCCACATCTTTCAGAACCCTGGAATGAAGGCCATCGGGTCCAGGGTATTTATCAGCTTTCAGTCCCATTAATTTCTCCAGTACTATTTTTTTACTAATACTAATTTCTTTCAGTTCCTCATTCTCGCTAGACTCCTGATACTCCACTATTTCCAGGAGGTTTTTTGTGTTTTCTTCCATGAAGACAGACACAAATTATTTGTTTAATTTCTCTGCCATTCCCTTATTCCCCATTATAATTTCTCTTGTCTCAGCCTGCAGGGGACTCACATTTACTTTCGCTAATCTTTTCCTTTTTACGAACTTTTTCAGTCTGTTTTTATGTCACTCGCTAGTTTATTCTCATATTCTATTTTCCCTTTCTTTATTAATTTCTAGGTCCTCCTTTGCTGAATTCTGAAATCCTCCCAATCCTCAGGCTTACTATTCTTTTTGGCAACATTATAAGCCTCTTCTTTTGATCTAATACTATTTTAACTTCTCTTGTTAGCCACGGTTGGACCATTTTTCCTGTAGGGTTTTTGTGCCTTAAAGGAATGTATATTTGCTGTAAATTATAAATTAAGTCTTTAAATGCTAGCCATTGCTTGTCAACCATCATACCTTTCAATGTAGTTTGCCAATCTACCTTAGTCAACTCACCCCTCATACTTACATAGTTTGCTTTGTTCAGATTAAAGACCCTAGTTTTAGACATAACTTAATCACTTTCAAACTCAATATAAAATTCTATCATATTGACTTTTCCCTAAAGGCCCCTTTACTACAAGGTTATTAATTAATTATTTCACATTGCACAATACTAGATCTAAAATAATCTGTTCCCGAGTTGGTTCCTCAACATACTGGTCCAGAAAACGATCTTATATACAGGGACGGATGAAGGGGGGGGGAAGACGGGTGGTGGCGGCGGGGCAGACGGGGTAGTCGCCCGAGGCCCAAGCCTAGAGTGGGGCCCATAGAGGGTGGGATTAAGGGTAAGGGTAAACAGTATTGACATGTGACGTAGCAAGAGCGGAGCGAAGCTGCGAGGGCTCAGGCGCATGTTATTCTGGACTTAAGAATAACATGCTTATGGGAATAGTATGAGGCAATTCAGCCCATCGAACCTGTTACTTGGGCCATTCAGCCTCTAGAAGCAGTTGTATAGGACCAGAACTAGGTCCATTCTGCCCCTCGTGCCCAAGAAGAACATAAGAAATAGGAGCAGGAGTAGGCCATACGGCCCCTCGAGCCTGCTCCACGATTCAACACGACCATGGCTGATCCGATCACGGACTCAGGTCCACTTCCCTGCCCGCTCTCTATAACCCCTTATTCCCTTATCATTTAAGAAACTGTCTATTTCTGTCTTAAATTTATTCAATGTCCCAGCTTCCACAACTCTCTGAGGCAGCGAATTCTACAGATCCACAACCCTCTGAGAGAAGAAATTTCTCCTCATCTCAGTTTTAAATGGGTGGCCTCTTATTCTAAGATTATGCCATCTAGTTCTAGTCTCTCCCATCAGTGGAAACATCCTCTCTGCATCCACCCTGTCAAGCCCCCTCATAATCTTATATATTTCGATAAGATCACCTCTCATCTTCAGAATTCTAATGAGCAAAGGCCCAACCTACTCAACCTTTCCTCATAAGCCAATCCCTTCATCTCCGGAATCAACCTTGTGAACCTTCCCTGAACTGCCTCCAAAGCAAATATATCCTTTCGTAAATGTGGAAACCAAAACTGCATGCAGTACTCCAGGTGTGGCCTCACCAATACCTTGTACAACTGTAGCAAGACTTCCCTGCTTTTATACTGCATCCCCTTTGCAATAAAGGCCAATATTCCATTGGTCTTCCCGATCACTTGCTGTACCTGCATACTAACTTTCTTGTTTCATGCACAAGTACCCACAGGTGTCGCTGTACTGCAGCACTTTGCAATCTTTCTCCATTTAAATAATAACTTGCTCTTTGATTTTTTTCTGTAAAAATGCATGACCTCACAATTTCCAACATTATACTCCATCTGCCAAATTTTTGCTCACTCACTTAGCCTGTCTATGTCCTTTTGCAGATTTTTTGTGTCCTCCTCACACATTGCTTTTCCTCCCATCTTTGTATCGTCAGCAAACTTGGCTACGTTACACTCGGTCCCTTCTTCCAAGTCGTTAATATAGATTGTAAATAGTTGGGGTCCCAGCACTGATCCCTGCGGCACCCCACTGGTTACTGATTTCTAACCTGAGAATGAACCATTTACCCCGTTCTGTTTACTGTTAGTTAGCCAATCTTCTATCCATGCTAATATATTACCCCCAACCCCGTGAACATTTTAATCTTGTGCAGTAACCTTTTATGTGGCACCTTGTCAAATGCCTTCTGGAAGTCCAAATACACCACATTTACTGGTTCCCCTTTATTCACCCTGTTCGTTACATCCTCAAAGAATTCTAGCAAATTTGTCAAACATGACTTCCCCTTCATAAATCCATGCTGACTCTGCCTGACCAAATTTTGCTTTTCTAAATATCCTGCTACTGCTTCTTTAATAATGGATTCCAACAATTTCCCAACCACAGTTTGTTAGGCTAACTGGTCTATAGTTTCCTGCTTTTTGTCTTTGATGTAAACAGACACTAGAAGGCCTTTTTCTAGAGATGCATTCTACACAAATCAGCGGTGAAAAAAAGGAAAGAGCACCAGCTACGCGAGGAGCAAAATAGTCGAGAAGTAGCTAAACTGCTTAAACTAGATAATTTTTTACAACGAAAAATTCAAGGTCATGAAGATGAAGGCCAAGACGACACTGTGCAGTCAACTTCAACAACGGACCCGGAGTTGGCCGAGTTGGAACTCCAAGTTAAACAACTGGCGCATACTGAGCTGAAAGAGGCGCAGCTTACGAGTGACACTGGGCCGTGGGGAGACAATATCTCAGAAGACATGCAAAGCCATTGGATTGCAAGAGGTAGTGAGGACTGCCAAAACTGTGTTAAAGACTTCCAAAACTCTGGCATGATTCATGCCAAGGAAGGATGTTGCCGATACTGCTCGAAGTCTTCTTTACACATGTGCACCCGCTGACAGGGGAACGGGTGGAGTGAACGTGCCTCTGTTATTCACCTTCAAGCAGTAGAGTATACTACTTTGCTTCCAAGGTCACAGCACGAACAAGTAGCCACTTTACTCATGGGTTTAATGACTGGTAGCATGGAGATGAGAGGATTTCATCTCATGAAAACAGTCACCAGCATGGAGAAGCCATGGTAGTAATGTGCACTAGACAAGCAGGCACTGGTTGTGTCGATGGTCACATTGCCTTCCAGTTTGAAAATGAATGATGGTACTGGCGCAAGGTGCTAGAGCGGGATGTCTGTGTGATAACGTCTCTCTGTGAACGAGGTCTTTCATCGCGAGGCAGAGACAAAATCATTGGGTCTCCAAGTAATGGTAATTATTTGAGTGTGTTGGAGGTTCTCACAAACTACGATGTATTTCTTGCTGAACACATCAAGTGGTTTGCCAACAAAGGCAAGGGGCATACTTCATACTTGTCTTCCACCACTTGTGAAGAACTGATCAGTCTGATGGGTGGCAAAGTACTTGAGACGATTATCCAGGAATTGAAATCAGCGAAGTTCGATTCAGGATCTGTTGCTTCAATGGCAGATGTCACACACTCAGATCAGCTGACAGTTGTCATCCATTATGTTCTACCGACTGGTCCTGAGGAAAAGTTCCCAAACTTCTTGCCGATAATTGGTCATTCTGGACAAGAAGTAGCAGAACTAATACTGGCCTTTCTGGATCAGAACGGGATCAACATACAAAATTGTCACAGACAATCTTATAATAATGCTTCAAATATGAGTGGGAAATACATTGGTGTCCAAACTATCATCAAAGAACAATGCCCACATGCGACGTTTCTACCATGCGTAGCGCACTCACTCAACCTTGTGGGGAAAAACCGTGCCAAATGCAGCCCAGTGATCATCTGATTTTTTGACATTGTACAAAACGCTTTTCTCTCTGCATCGATGTATCGCTGGCGAATGGCGAATGAAAAACGAAAGCCTTTAGGGCTGTCAAACAGCTTTCTGCTACTCGATGGTCAGCAAGGTATGAAGCAGTGTCAGCCCTGCTCAAAGGTTACACTCCCATATGCGAAGTGTTGGAATCCCTGGCAGCTGATGTGGAACAGAAAGTTAATGCTGAAATGAAGCTCAGTTGATCCTTGACAAACTGGGCGAACTGGATTCAGCTATTCTCATTGTTATTTGGGACACAGTCTTGAAGCGCTTTCACCTGACCAATCTCTCGCTTTAAGAGACCAGCTTGAATCTGAATGTCATGTTGTCCTTGTTCGAGTCCCTTGTCGATTTTGTCAAGAACCAGCGGACAGCGTTTGAGGACTTCGAAGACCTAGGGATTAAACTGTGTGGCCAGAACAAGTACAATTCAGCTCAGAGGCGCCTCTGGGTAAGCAACTGCCGCTATGACGATGCAGATGCTGAAACACTGTGCTGTCACCCAAGGAGAAATTCAAAACTGGTGTCCCTTGTCATCATTGATCAAATAATCAATACTTTGAATCACCGCCTTGCAGCATACAAGGAAATCAACTGTAAGTTTGGATTCCTGTCCAAGCTAGTCGCGCTCTCGACTCATGAGATCGAGCAAGCTGTAGCAAATCTTGTCCACTCTTATCCCAAAGGTCTCTGATTGAAAGTGAATTCATCCAGTATTCTAACTGGGCGGTATCCTCAGCAGAGTTTCAAATCTCAATTTGTGTTAAACAAACTAAGTCAGCAGAGCTGAGAATGTACCAATTCCTCCATACACACGCTCTCACCTAAACTTTTTCTAACATTGAACTAGCTCTTTGGATATATCTGTCGATTATGGTATCAAATTGCAGTGGTGAGCGGTCCTTCTCAAAACTAAAACGGATCAAGGATGAGGTCAGGAACCGAATGGGACAAGATCGACTTCATTGTCTTTCAATCATGAGCAACGAGAGCAAAATACTGAGAGGACTTGACTTCTCGAAAATCATTGACGAGTTTTGTCGACAAAAATCTAGGAAAAGACCAATGTAATGTTATACTTGTAGTTGCCTCTGTGAAGAAAATGGATGCAAATGACAAATAATGGTCTTCCAAAAAAATTGCGCTGTCTTGTTCTAAATTGTTGTCATTGTCGATTTAGTTTCAAAATGTAAGGATATTAAAAAATTAAAGCGTTGTTGTTTACTGTTTACACAGAATTTCATCAAGGTATCGGTTTGATTGTTTGGAAACATAATAGAATATTAAATGAATGTTGTCATAATATCAATGAGAACATAACTTGAGATGTAGACCTGACCTGATGCATACTCAGTATAGTGCCCTGTGACTTAGCTCACTAATGCCATTTACTGCAGGATGTGAATGGGAGTAGGGGGCCCATGGTCGGGGCCCGAGGCACCCTTAATCCGTCCGTGCTTGTATACATTCCATTAACTCTTCCTCCACACTAGTGCTGCAAGTTTGTTTTGCCTAGCCTATATGTAGATTAAAGTTCCCCATGATTACTCTATACAAGTGAAAAGATTTCTTGCTGTTTGACAGCATAGTGGGCAACATGTGCCTGGGTGACCCGTCTTCAATGACGACTGTTAGTTCTCTTTGCCTCTGGACTCCTTTAAATAACAATTAGATGTTGTAATGGGAAATGGTCGAGTTGGTATCAGGAAGGATGGGATCACACATAAAGGCTTTTTCATCTAAACCTGTCTTGTGTCAGACTGTACAATTCTTGCCACTCTCACTTGTGCAATTCTTGGTTCTCTAACTGGAGGAAAGTATTATTCAACACCACCTCTGGCTAATTTAATTAAGATCCTGAACTCATCGTGAGGGGTAGTTTCTTCGGTGTTATATTTGTGTAACAAACCTGTGAAGCTGTTTATAAAAAGAGTATGTTTACACCTTGTGCACAGAGGAAATTTCCTTGTCTTGTTGAGAATTATAGACATGAATCATAAGTCATGGAATCGTCATTTAGCTGCTCTACCAGGCTACAGAGTATCTCCTTTACTTGGACAAAATACAATGTTACCAGAAATAAGAAAGATGGTATAAAGTGTAGTGGACGGGAATTTGTATTGATAGTCAGTTTCTACATCACTATTTTCAGAATAAAATAGGGAAATCATTTTGGAATTACCTGAGTTATTGACTCCACAATTCTCTTAAAGAAAATCCAGATACAACATTCTGAAGAATATTTAGGGTGCTGCGGAGGAGGAGATTGATTAGGCATCATCACCTGAGGAACATCAGAACACGTAGGATGATGGGCAGGAGGCATTACCCACATCGGATATATCGAGACGGGTGTACATACCTGTACCTGAGTGATGCAGACTGCGTGCGAAGGCTGTGTTTCCGCAAAGAAGTCGTAACCGAGATCTGTGAGTTAATAAAAGCAGACTTAATAGAAGCGTCAGGAAGACTGTTTATCAGTTGAAGTAAAGGTTATAGCTGCACTTTCATTTTATGCATCTCCACTTTCCTGTCCCATTTCCATATCCCTTGATTCCCCTTGACTCCAAAAATCTATCTATCAGCCTTCAATATTTATTTATTTATTTTTTTTGAAATTCGTAGCCAATCGTTCCAATTCTTTGTCAAATCACAAACGCCAGAGGTCACCTTGGGCCCATTCAAGGATCACTCTGCGCCAATGCTCTTAGCCAAAAGGCCTAGAGCCACTGCACCGTTCCTGGAAGTACTGCAATACCAGGTTCGTGCCATGGAGGTGGATGGGTCAGGTCCCCCACACACCTCCGTGGAGGTGGATGGGGTCTCTTCAATATACTCAGAGACTCGGCATCCACAGCCCTCTGGAGCAGAGAATTCCAAAGATTCAAAATCCTCAGTGAAGATATTCCTCCTCATCTCTGTCTTAAATGGTCAACCCTTATCCTGAGACTGTGCCCCCAAGTTCTAGACACCTGGAACTTTTCGGCATTCTGATTTACCGTGGTTTTATGCCGAAACATTGGTACGCGTGCATTTCCTCAATCATTTGGGCTATCTACAAACTCTCTGTTGCTCATTTCCATCCCATGCAAAGGATCAGCTCATGTGACTTTCCTGCATTTAAACCAGTAATGTAGATTTACATCCAGAAATTTAGGTGCAGCACAGCCCAGAGTCAGCCGATATCGACATAACTGAGATTTCTTGGTCTAGACTTTCCACTATGATCGCTATCGCCCAAAAATGCACGATATTTCCAGCCTTAGTGATTTTTTTATTTTTTAGTATCGCTGGAATATCACCCATTTTTTTGATTGCTATTTTCGGCTTTTTATTTTGGTTGATAGCCTTTGTGATTTGAAATGGGTCTTAGCAATGTATTCAGTCATGCAAGGCTGGCGTCCATAGCAATGGTTGTTCTGCGCATGCACTTTTTTTTAGCAAGGAACTTTTCCCGCAATTCGGGAGGTCAGGGGTCATCTGTGCATGCTCAGAAGGCAGAAGGGAGAGAGAGAAGGAAGCTTTTAAATAGGTTTGATTGTGAAGGAGTGCTAATGTTAAAATGATGGAGATGTCCCAGGAGGATTCGGGAGAGAGTATGCAGGAGGTTGCAGGGAGAAAGAAGGCAAAAGCCTTCTCAGTTGAGGCTAATGAGGCCTTACTGAATGAGGTCGAGACTCGGTGGGGTCAATTAACCCAGGGTGGGGGTGGGAAACCTCCACCCCGGATATATCAAAAAATATGGGGCAAGATCGCTGATACTGTTTCCTCGGTGACCCACGATAGGCGTGAGTCAGACCAGTGCCACAAGGGGTTGAACAACCTGGTTGCTTCCGCAAGAGTAAGTATTAAATTATGAGATTTTAAATTGTAATGATCCACTGAATATGTAAATCTGCCGGATTGTAATGAACCTGGGTAATCCTGTGTAGCTTCCCTGCTAAGATTTGGACTGGGGTCGGAACCTGCGCCCTTTAATCTAATTTGGCCACCATCTCCTTTTTGGTTACGTTGGTGGATGGGGCACGACTGAGCATTGAGAGGCCCGGTCACCTTTACCCAGACTGTGAGAGTATCTCTGGCTGCTGTCACTCACACCATAACCCAGCCTGCACCAACCTGTGTGAGACCACCACCACAGGTCGGGGCTATAAATACAGCTGGAGTGCCGGGCCCTGGAGCATCGTGGTGGAGGTACGGCGAATGAGGGTACGGGGCCCAGAAGAGCCGAGGGCCCAGGGGCAGCACAGACCTGCCCACACTGCGATATGTGTGCGCACTAGGTCCGTGCAGCAGAGCAGGTCTCCAGTCGTCCTGGTTAATCCTTGCCATTGGATAAAGGCCGAGCTCTGTCAAGCCCGTGTGGTGGCTGATATGCAACAGTCACCACACGTTAAAAAAATTCATGCACAGGCATCTTCCACCCCCTCAACTAGAGTTCAGGAGTGGAACATCGGGTCCTTCATTGAAATATCTGTGAACTCTTGTGGAAGCAAGTCATCCTCGTTCGAGAAACCGCCTGTGATGATGATTACACTTGTTACATGTGTCTCTAATTTCCTGATTTGGACTCTGCCAAACATTGCAACTACTGTTTGGGGGCCTATAAACAACCATTAATTCTGCCTCTTGCTGTTTCTTAGCTCCACCCAAACTGATTCTTCTTCTTGATTTTCCGAGCCAAGATCCTTTCTCTTGACTGTTTTTATCCCATTCTTTATTATCAGGGCTACCCCTCATTCTTTTCCATTTTGCCAATTACTTCCAAAAGTATCCTGGAATAATTTGTTCAAAACCTTGGTCACTTTGCAACCACGTCTCCGTAATGGCTATTAGATCAAACCTATTCATTTCTATCGGTGCTATTAATTCATCAATTTTTTTGTGAATGCTTCGCACAGTCAGAAAGCCTTTAACTTTGATTTTTTTCAGATTTTTCCCTGATGACACCATATTCACTGATGCTCTATTACCTGTGTTACTTTCTTTGCCCCTTCATGACCCGCTCTGCTTATTTTTACCCTAAAATCTGCTCTGTTCAAGAGCCTTGGCATTTCCCTTACTGCTTTTAAATTTACTCTTTCCTGAATCCTCCAACAATTAGTTTAAAGTACCATTTAGTTGTATTGCCTCCCCTCATCCTTCCTAACAAAATTAATCGCTTCACACATCTCTGCATTAAATTTCATCTGCCACGTACCTGCCCATTTCACCTGTCTGTGTCCTCACCTTTTAATACATTTCTGAGTTTTATGTTATTTGCAAACTTTGAAATGATGCCCTGTATACCCAAGTCCAGGTTATTAATATGCCAAAAAATCAGTGGCCCTAATACTGTTCCCTGGGGGTATACCACTTTTTATTTTCAAAAATATACTTTATTCGTATAAAATTTTAACAATACATTGGAAAATAGTTCAGTACCTTGTGGTCTGCAATTCCATACATTTTGTTTGGATGCTGACAGCAGTTCCATACAACGCACTAGCGTACATTTCACTCCAAGGTACAGTTTAGTACAATCCGTAAATCACGTTACATGTAGTACTGTGCAAATAAGGGTAATATATGGAGCAGATGAGAACAGGTTTACATTACATTCCAGGAAACATTTCAATATCGATCACGAATCATGTTACATGTAACACTATGCAGATGAAAGCAGTACACGGAACGGGTGAGAATACATTTCCATTTCTTTACAAGTTACTAAACATTGCAGAGATTTTCATTATACATGGCACAACACACGGGTTTTTTAGTACATGGTGCTCTATGTATACAAACAGATTAACAAGTACAGCCTGAGGTGGGGTCTGATTCCATCCCCTGGGTTTACCGTGGCGGATTGGCCTTAAACTGTGGCTCTTCCCCATCGTCCCTTTGCGGCAACTGCGCCAATCTTTAGTGCATTTCTCAGCACGTACTTCTGGACCTTGGATTGCGCCAGTCTGCAACACTCGGCCGTGGACATCTCCTTGCTCTGGAAGACCAGCAAGTTTCAGGAAGACCAAAGTGCGTCTTTCGCCGAGTTGATGGCTCTCCAGCAGCAGATGATGTCTGTCTCGGTGTGCATCCTTGGGAACAGACCGCAGAGCACAGAGCCCTGTGTTACGGAGCTGCTTGGGATGAACCTCGACAGCAACCACTGCGTCTCCTTCCAGACCTGCCTTGCAAAGGGGCAGTCCCGAAGGAGATGGATGACAGTCACGTCCGCACCACAGTCAACTCGGGGGCAGAGTGCCGTTCTGAAATAAAACGTTCACCGCTACTCTCCGCTTTTTGTGTCCCTTTTCATATCCAGGCAGCCACTGCCCCTTTAATCCAACAGGCTTCAACAATACAGGCAGACAACAACAATGCCAACCGACAGGCAGCTGGAGATGGGGAATGCTGCTTAGATTTTAGGAAATACAATTATAAGCAAGGTCTGAAATCCCAATGAATTTTTTTTGTCATTCTCGACCTATGCAAACTTTTAAAAGAGAACAATCTGACGTCCCGCGGGCACGGGGAGCGTGGGGCGAGCACGTCGTTGACGTCCGCGGGGTCTGGGGCGGGACCAGGCACGGGCACGTCGCTGAATTACGTGCGCGAGGGCGAGCACGTCGCGACGCCGGCCGGCCGGGCTGGCGCCGTTGCCATGGTGACGGGCTTGTGGTGGCTGGAGGCAGCGGCTGGGGCTGGGAGACGGAGCTCGGAGCGACCGGCCTGAGGTAAATGTGAGTGAGTGAGGGAGGGAGGGTGTGTGTGTGTGTGTGAGCGGGGAGTTGGGGAGTTGCCCCGACCCTGTCTCCTGAGCTGATCAACAATACAAGTTATTATTATCGACCGGCCGCGGTTCCGCGGGCCCCAGCTCGCAGCCTGGCGCGTTTGCGACGTTTTCATTTTTTTAATAATTTGACGGTGAATTTTGTTTTTCTTCTGTTTTACGGATGTTTTCCCTCAAGTTCATCATTCTGCAAACAGTGGCAGGTTCGCGGGATTTCAGCCACCTCTGCCCAGTAATCTCCGGGTGTATTGCTTTCTGAAATGTGTTAACCGTGCCAGCATGTCAGTGTAAATCCGGACTGGCAGATTATTTCCTGGCAATCACTTGTTAAATTTGCAGTGATTATGTCGCAGTTGTTAGTCATTGAGCGAGAGTTTGTCAGCACAGATCGATTAAACTGAGCAACCCGGCCACCAATATCCACCGTGTATGTCACTTGTTGCAGCAAAACAAAGTACACCCATGAAATAATTCAAAATGGAATAAAACTGCACCACCCACTCTTCCATGATTTTACTCTCCCTGTTCGGTTCATTGCAACTGTTTTAACTCCTTCTTTCCTGCTCACATCCCATCCCGGCAATGTCATGCTCAACACTCCCTGCCATAAAATTCTTCAGAACTGCTCTCGGGCAAAGGGGGTATAATTAGATGCTGGAAACATTCACAAGACAAGACCAGGCAGCATCTGTGAAGAGAGGAAGGTAGGATTAACATTTCGTTTCAATGACCTTGAGAACAACCAACTTTCCTCATTAGATGTGGCTCAGTTGATAGGACCCTTGCCTACTGAGTCAGCAGGTTGTAGGTTCAAGTCCCACTCCAGTGACTTTAGCAGACAAATCTAGCCTGACACTCCAGTGCAGTGCTGAGGGAGAGCTGCACTGTCGGAGGTGCCATCTTTTGGATTAGAAGTTAAACTGGAGCCCCGTCTGCCCCCTCACCTGAACGAAAAAGCTCCTATGGCATAATTTTGAAGAGCAGGGGAATTATGCCTGGTGTCCTAGCCAGTATTTATCCGTCAATCAACATTGCTTTCAAAAAAACATTATCTGGTCATTATCACATTGCTGTTTATGGGAGCTTGCTGTGTGCAAATTGGCTGGTGCATTTCCTACATTACAACAGTGATTACACTCCAAAAGTACTTCATCGACTGTGATGCGCTTTGGGACATCTGGTGGTTATGAAAGGCACTTTATAAATGTAAGCCTTTTTACTTGTTCATTAGATCAGAACATAAGTAGGCCATCCAGCCACTTCTGCCATTAAATCCGATCGTTCTATATTTTTTTCCCAGGTTTTAAAACCACTCTGCCACTCAGCTTTTACCACTCACTCGCCTGCACCAACCTTTCCACAACCCCTCTGTTTCTCGTTAATATTAAAGCCCTCTTTCAACCCAAGTCACACTCAGAATCTGCCACGTCTCCAGCTTCACACTTAACTTTCAACTATCATGGAAATTGATAGTGAAAGTTTATTAGATATTGCTGTACATAAAATGCTTCATTCAATGTGTGGTTTGCTCAGTTTTCGAGAATGCATCGAAAGCATTTAAACATGGAAACATAGAAAATAGGTGCAGGAGCAGGCCATTCAGCCCTTCTAGCCTGCACCGCCATTCAATGAGTTCATGGCTGAACATGAAACTTCAGTACCCCATTCCTGCTTTCACGCCATACCCCTTGATCCCCCGAGTAGTAAGGACTTCATCTAACTCCCTTTTGAATATATTTAGTGAATTGGCCTCAACTACTTTCTGTGGTAGAGAATTCCACAGGTTCACCACTCTCTGGGTGAAGATGTTTCTCCTCATCTTGGTCCTAAATGGCTTACCCCTTATCCTTAGACTGTGACCTCTGGTTCTGGACTTCCCCAACATTGGGAACATTCTTCCTGCATCCAACCTGTCCAAACCCGTCAGAATTTTAAACGTTTCTATGAGGTCCCCTCTCACTCTTCTGAACTCCAGTGAATACAAGCCCAGTTGATCCAGTCTTTCTTGATAGGTCAGTCCCACCATCCCGGGAATCAGTCTGGTGAATCTTCGCTGCACTCCCTCAATAGCAAGAATGTCCTTCCTCAAGTTAGGAGACCAAAACTGTACACAATACTCCAGGTGTGGCCTCACCAAGGCCCTGTACAACTGTAGCAACACCTCCCTGCCCCTGTACTCAAATCCCCTCGCTATGAAGGCCAACATGCCATTTGCTTTCTTAACCGCCTGCTGTACCTGCATGCCAACCTTCAATGACTGATGTACCATGACACCCAGGTCTCGTTGCACCTTCTCTTTTCCTAATCTGTCACCATTCAGATAATAGTCTGTCTCTCTGTTTTTACCACCAAAGTGGATAACCTCACATTTATCCACATTATACTTCATCTGCCACGCATTTGCCCACTCACCTAACCTATCCAAGTCACTCTGCAGCCTCATAGCATCCTCCTCGCAGCTCACACTGCCATCCAATTTAGTGTCATCCGCAAATTTGGAGATACTACATTTAATCCCCTCGTCTAAATCATTAATGTACAATGTAAACAGCTGGGACCCCAGCACAGAACCTTGCGGTACCCCACTAGTCACTGCCTGCCATTCTGAAAAGTACCCATTTACTCCTACTCTTTGCTTCCTGTCTGACAACCAGTTCTCAATCCACGTCAGCACACTACCCCCAATCCCATGTGCTTTAACTTTGCACATTAATCTCCTGTGTGGGACCTTGTCGAAAGCCTTCTGAAAGTCCAAATATACCACATCTACTGGTTCTCCTTTGTCCACTTTACTGGAAACATCCTCAAAAAATTCCAGAAGATTTGTCAAGCATGATCTCCCTTTCACAAATCCATGCTGACTTGGACCTATCATGTCACCATTTTCCAAATGCGCTGCTATGACATCCTTAATAATTGATTCCATCATTTTACCCACTACTGAGGTCAAGCTGACCGGTCTATAATTCCCTGCTTTCTCTCTCCCTCCTTTTTTTAAAAGTGGGGTTACATTGGCTACCCTCCACTCGATAGGAACTGATCCAGAGTCAATGGAATGTTGGAAAATGACTGTCAATACATCCGCTATTTCCAAGGCCACCTCCTTAAGTACTCTGGGATGCAGTCCATCAGGCACTGGGGATTTATCGGCCTTCAATCCCATCAATTTCCCCAACACAATTTCCCGACTAATAAAGATTTCCCTCAGTTCCTCCTCCTTACTAGACCCTCTGACCCCTTTTATATCCGGAAGGTTGTTTGTGTCCTCCTTAGTGAATACTGAACCAAAGTACTTGTTCAATTGGTCTGCCATTTCTTTGTTCCCCGTTATGACTTCCCCTGATTCTGACTGCAGGGGACCTACGTTTGTCTTTACTAACCTTTTTCTCTTTACATACCTATAGAAACTTTTGCAATCCGCCTTAATGTTCCCTGCAAGCTTCTTCTCGTACTCCATTTTCCCTGCCCCAATCAAACCCTTTGTCCTCCTCTGCTGAGTTCTAAATTTCTCCCAGTCCCCAGGTTCGCTGCTATTTCTGGCCAATTTGTATGCCACTTCCTTGGCTTTAATACTATCCCTGATTTCCCTAGATAGCCACGGTTGAGCCACCTTCCCTTTTTTATTTTTACGCCAGACAGGAATGTACAATTGTTGTAATTCATCCATGCGGTCTCTAAATGTCTGCCATTGCCCATCCACAGTCAACCCCTTAAGTATCATTCGCCAATCTATCTTAGCCAATTCACGCCTCATACCTTCAAAGTTACCCTTCTTTAAGTTCTGGACCATGGTCTCTGAATTAACTGTTTCATTCTCCATCCTAATGCAGAATTCCACCATATTATGGTCACTCTTCCCCAAGGGGCCTCGCACAATGAGATTGCTAATTAATCCTCTCTCATTACACAACACCCAGTCTAAGATGGCCTCCCCCCTAGTTGGTTCCTCGACATATTGGTCTAGAAAACCAAGATTCTTTTCAGATTCCAGCCTTGTTTTTCAGAATTATCTGAAGAAAAAACGAGAATCTTGTCACGTTAAACCGCTTTTTAAAAATAAAAAAAAACCAGAGGTTAGGCTCCATATAGGGGAAAATAGAGAGATAATCGTTCTTGAATTTTGAAAGCTTCTCGGGCAAAATTCTGAAATGCACTGCCTGAAAGGGTGGTGGAAGCAATTTCAATAGTAACATTCAAGAGAGAATTGGATAAATATTTGAAGGGAACAAAATTACAGGGCTATGGGGGAAAAAAACAAGGGACTGAGATTAATTGAATAGCTCGACCAAGGAGTCGACACGATGGGCCGAATGGCCTCCTGTGTTGTATCATTCCAGATTCTATAAAAGAGTCTTAGTTAGAATCAGATTATGCTGGAAAAGCTCAGCAGGCCAGGCAGCATCTGTGAAGAGAGGAAGGTAGGGTTAACATTTCAGTTCAATTACATTTTGCCAGATGTTGCCTGATCTGTTGAGTGTTTCTAGTATTTCCTGTTTTAACTTCAGATTTCCAGCATCTTTAGTATTTTGCTTTGTGTCTAATTAGAATAAGCTGCGTTTTTGATAGAAAATGTAAACTATTGAATTAGTGATGATTGAGAGGAAGAAAGCGCCAGAGAGGAATAGGCATGAAAAATGTGAGCCAGAGAGAACCAGACACAGGCAGAGCTAGAGAGAGAGCCGGAGAGATAAGTTCATTGTTGCGGGATCAAAATCCTGGCATTCTCTAATTAACATCATTGTGGGTGCTGTGCATAACTACAGCAGCAGTTCATGAAGCAGGCCTACCATCACCTTTACATAGCTGCTAGAGTTGGGCAGTAAATGAGGTATTGCCAGCATCAGCACTGTAAACAGTTTTTTTTTAAAAGGTGGTGCGCGCACAGACAGATGTCAGGAACCAATCACAAAATACAGATCTCGGGGAGAAATTCCCCTGTTGTGTACCTCCCGTTGGACCCTCCGAGGACGCTAACGGAGCGTAAATCTGTTTTCGCCAGGGTGGGAGGAGGGATGGTGTGGCGGGGGGGGGCGCTACCGGCTCCAGCGAAATTGCGCGGGAGGTAGCGGAGGTGCGAGCATGGTAGCTCCCTGCCAGTACCACCCCGGGACGCCGCTCAAGCGGCGATTACGTCATCACCATGCGCAGTGACCCCCTTTGCACCCCACGGTGGAAATTGGCTAGCTCCCCGTGAGGCTGCCGCGAGCGGTGTCAGCGTCAGTCTCGCGGGTTGCGAACCGGGCTGGCCTCTGCTCGCAGGGTGGAATTTAAGGGGGAGGTGCGCTGCGCACCGCCATTTCGTTATTTTGGCCGACACACCGGTCGGCCCATCTTGGTGCTCTGCGGCATGGTCCGGGCTGCCATCACGCAGCCCAGCACTCCGTCTTGGTGACGGGCTGCGGCCACGGTACCACGCCGTCCTGGTGGCCCAGTGGAGGCCATCAGAGGCCGTTCAGAGTTCATTGCGGCCCTCCCCTTTAACGTCAGTGCTACGTGGAGAGATCGCGTAGAGGCCCAGAGAGCCCCACCCGCGTAGAGCCCCGGAGATCAACATTGCGCTCCACTTCCTGTGAGGGGCAGTAACCCCAATTTTGTGGCCGGGGTAGGAACTCTGCGCTGGGTGAAGGAAATCCCTCCCTGATTGGGTTACCGCCCCCAAACCGGACACTGGGGAATTTCTCTCCCCAAGTGTTTGCAGAGATTTTTTAGAAACTTACAAACCAATGCTGCAATACCCGGATGTCACCCACCACTATTAGGCGATTGCTACCCTCCCCCTTATTCTCACCTTCCTTTTTCCCTCTTCCTCCTTGCCTTCTCCACCTCCCTCCTTGTCTTTTCTCCCCCGGCCCTCCCTCCCGCCTATCACCCCCCACCCCCCCCTTTCCTGGCCCTCTCCCCTTCCCTCCTTGCCTTCTCCGACTCCTTCCTTACCCTTTCCCCTCCCTCCCTCTTGCCCTCTCCCATCCGTCCCTTCTTGCCCTCTCCCATCCGTCCCTCCTTGCCCTGCCCCTGCCTCCTTCCATGCCCCCACCCCTCCACTCTCGCCCCTACCCCTCCATCCTTTCCCCCCATCCCCTCTCCTTCTGCATCCCCAATCCCCCCTCCTCTGTGCCTCCACGCCCCGCATCTGCATCTCACCCTTATAAGGAAATGTTTCTAAGGTTCTTTAGGATTCTGTGCTGCAACGGGTGGTCATTTTCTTTGCTGTAACTGCCAGTTTAAATTTATTACCAAGGTACAGTTGATGTTCAAATACTGTGGTATGTTATTTTAAAAGGAAATAATGGACAAAGACAAACTGCTTGAAGAAGCCATTGAAGCTGAATTAAGCAAAATCAGCATTTCCCCATCAGATCCAGAGGATCTTGAGGAGCAAATCTCCGAAGAAGAGATTCTCCTTGAACCAGATCATGTAAGCTTAAATTTGTTACAAAATTACATTTAAATATCTTGAAATAGTTAAGCATTAAAAACCTTCAACCTACTTCATAATACTGTTTGTATGCTGTCCTTGTCAGGCTTTGTATCATCAGTGTTTTTTCTAATAACTACATTTAAGTGTGTGCCTGCAATATATATATATATATAGTAAATAATCTATTGTAAAATGGCTTTCTTGCAATTTTTTTTTTTGCAATCCATATACCTGTATGAACAAAGTTAATAAAGCTGTGCAAATATATAAACCAAATATGGCATCAAAATATGTGTACAGGATAAATGTTGGTTAATAGTTTTTGCATGATAAACCAATAAATGGTGCCAGCAACTGGATATTTGTCGTCAAAGGCACCCTCTGACATGTATTTCATTTGTTCGCAGTTTTTTTTAGTTTAAAGTCATTTTGTTAATTTCCTCTATCGCTGATTTGTGACAGATTAACTGATGCAACTTTAATTGGCCGCTTTTGTGAGAGAAAAGCTAAAATTACATTTTAAAAGGTCGTAAACAGATGGGAGGTAATTTGGACTCCACTAACTTCAATGGCGTGCGTGTTACACCGTCGTCCAAAATCAAAATCGCCCCAATTAAGTGAAATTTGGGAGTGGGTGGTTAAGCAAAGGTTGAACCCCTCCTATCTTGACCATTTGAAAAAGAAGTTCAGCCAATTGAGTATAATCAAGCAATAAAAAAAAACGCTTCTTTGTAATCAACGGTGAATTTGCAGGAACGATATCATTTAGTGCTGTGCAGCTCCTCAGAGTCAGGAAGCAGATTCGTTCATGCAATTTCCCATGTAGTGAATTGCTAAATCTCGCTTGCAAGGTGAGTGACAGGATACTCAGTCCATGCTTTTTTTTCCAAGCAATTGGTTCAAATTGCAATAAAGTGGCCTGGGAATAGGTCAGCGGACTACACTTAAGTCAGCGAGTACACGAGGGAACCCAGAAAGAAGGGAAAAAAATAAACATTTTTAAAGGGAATGGGATGAAAAATATGTGCCTGTTTAACTACATTCTGAACACAGAAATCGTAAAGTTAATAACAGTTGATTTGTACAGAACTGAAATACCCAGTTAATGGGCTCAATTTTTCCCAGTGATTTGTGCCATGTGTTTTGGAGCAGGCTGCTCTTTTTGGCCTAAGTTGAAAAACCACAGTTTCCCCAATCAATTTGCGCCAGTGTAACTCGGTTACAATTTTTTTAGGTCAGTTTTTTTTTCAGCCAAAGGGGGTGTAACCGGCCACCGACGCCAATTCTGGCCATTTAGGCAAGTTTGGCTAGCTGAGAGTTACTCCAGTTCTGCTTAGGCCAGCGTATGTGGCTTCTCCAGAAAAACCTTCCGGAGAGTTAAGGAAATCGGTGCCCGGGTACACTAACAGAATTGAAAAATACATAGCAGCAACTTATCTCCAATCCCGCCCGAAGGGCTTGCAGGTCCGGTCCCATTCTCGGTCCCCGGTTCTCTCTCTCACACACACGCACACACACACACACACGCAGAGAAATGGGACTGGACCAGGATAATGAGACCGGACCGGTGGTAAGTTGCTGTTATGTGTTTTTGAATTATTTTAATGTGTTGGGAGCTGGCTGTATGCTTTACTTTGCAGCCTCAGCTCACGTTGTGTCCCTGGTTACCATGGCAGCCCGATCTTTTTGATGCAGATCAAGGCTCCATCCCCAAAACTAAAGGTTGGGTTACGCCACGCCAAAATGAAGAAATCCAATGGGGAAACTTAGAATTTTTTTTTTTGCCGTCCATGGGCCCCAAAAAATCGGGCGTAACTCTTCAAGTACGCCAAAAAATTGCTTTGGGGAAAATTGAGCCCAATAATTCCCATATGCAATAATTGTTTATTTTATGGTTGTATTTGATGGTACAAATCAGGAGTATAGTTCAAAAAATTGTTTTCACAGATATACTATAGTACACTGGAGAATGCATTTGCTCACCATTCTAGAATTATTCTGGAATGCAAAGATAAACCCCAGCTTCTATTCTCCACTGCTAACTATCTTCTTAAATACTTCTCCCCTGTCTCCTCCACCTTCACCTCCAGCAACGTGGAGGAGTTCATGGACTTTTTTATATTGAAGAGTGACACCATCCGTTCAGCTGCCTCTGCCACTTCCCTTCCTTCCCCTAGCCCACAGGGCCAAACTTCCTCGAAGATTCACCCCTGCCCTGGCCCTGAACTCATATATTTCTCCAATTTCTCTCCCATCTCCCCTCATGACCTCTCCGTGCTCATCTTATCCATGCCACCCACGTCCTGCACCCTCGACTCTATTCCCACCAAACTACTGACCATCCAACTTCCTTTTCTGGCACCCATATTAGCTGACATTGTTAATTGTCCCCTGCTCGCTCAAATCTAGTGTCAACACTCCTTTCCTTAAAAAAACAACTCTTGACCCCTCCATCCTTGAAAACTACCGCCCCCATCTCCAACCTCCCTTTCCTCTCCAAAGTCCTTGAACATGTTGTTGCCTCCCAAATCATGCCCACCTTTCCTGCAACTCCCTGTTTGAATCCCTCCAATCAGGTTTCCACCCCTGCCACAGTACTGAAACAGCTCTCATCAAAGTCACAAATTACTTCTTTTGTGACTGTGACAAAGGTAAGCTATCTCTCCTCATCCTTCTTGACTTGTCTGCGGCCTTTGACATGGTTGACCACTCCATCCTTCTCCAACGCCTCTCCACCCTCGTCCAGATGGGTAGGACTGCAGTCGCCTGCTTCCATTCTTATCTATCTAATCGTAACTAGAGATTCACCTGCAATGGCTTCTCTTCCTGCTTCGGCATCGTTACGTCTGGTGTCCCGCAAGTATCTATCCTTGGCCCTCTATTAATTCTCATCAACATGCTGGCCCTTGGTGACATCGTCCGAATGTTTCCACATGTACGCTGATGATAGCTGTACCCCACCACCACTTCTCTCGACCCCACCACAGTCTCTAAATTGTGAGACTGCTTGTCCAACATCATTCGGTGTCTTATGTAGCTTGGCGTCAAATTTTTTGTCTTATAATACTCCTGTGAAGTGCCTTGGGACGTTTTACTACGTTAAAAGTGCTACATAAATACAAGTTGTTGTTATATCGTATTGAACAATTGATTATGCTGTTGGCCTTTTAAATGTTTACGGTACATAAATAATTTAAGTAAATTTTGCTAACTGGAGTCATTCATATTTTAGGATTCAGATGAATTACCCAAGTCTGTCATTTGCTACTTGGAGCAAATGAAGAAAAGAGGTGAAAGTGTGGAAAAGCTGCTTCTGCAGGATTTAGAGCAACCCGAGTGTAAGTGCATTTATGTGAAGCTGCCTTGTGCAAGTCTTAAAAAAGTAGTATGTTTTAATTGGCATTGACAATAGAATTGCTGCTATTATGATTTAACAAATGGCAATTTGCTGAACAAAAATAGTCTGATTTGGAAGATGTATAAAATGGTACTCGTTGAGTGGAGGAAGGAACACTACATTTTAATTTCAAAAAAATAAAGACTTTTCACTCATTTATTTTATATTCTCATATTTTATATTCTTAATTGAGGAAACATTTCACAACATAATGAAATAATAGGCCTACATTTCTAAAGTTACTGTAAATTCTTACTTTTCTGCACACATCCGGTAGCAAACTTTATATAATCCGGAAGCTCTCAGGGACAGTATAGGAAAAATGAACGGCTTGTAAGAATTTTTTCTTTCTATGGGAACATGTTTTATTTATCAGTTTAAAAAAATCAAGTCTCAAAGCTGTGTGGGGATAACGTTAACGTTTACTGCACTTGGAGTTATTTTTACTCATACATTGTAGGTTCTTTTTCTTTTACTTATATTGTGCCATCCTCTGATAGGACATGAGGTTGGATTCCTGTCCGTTCATAGTCAATCGATGGAAAATCTAGTGTATAACGATGATGAGCCCAACTAGTTCTAGCCTGGTCCTGGTGAGACCTGAAGTAGTGTGTACAGTTTTGATCTCTTTACCCAAGGAAGGATATACTTGCCACAGAGGGAGTGCAACAAAGGTTCACCAGACTGATTCCTGGGATGGGGAGATTGTGCTATGAGGAGAAATTGAGTAGATTAGGCCTATATTCTCTAGAGTTTAGAAGAATGAGAGCTGATCTCATTGAAACATATAAAATACTTTCAGGGCTTGACAGGGTAGATGCAGGATGGATGTTTCCTCTGGATGAGGTGTCTAGAACCAGGGGTCACAGTCTCAGAATAAGGGGTTGGCTATTTAGGACTGAGATGAGGAGAAACTTCTTCACTCAGAGGGTGATGAATCTTTGGAATTCTGTACCCCAGAGGGCTGTGGAGGCTCAGTCGTTGAGTATATTCAAGACAGAGACTGATAGATTTTTGGATATTAAGAGAATCAAGGGATATAGGGATAGTGCAGGAAAGTAGAGTTAAGATAGAAGATCAGCCATGATCTTATTGAATGGCGGAGCAGGCTCGAGGGGCCGAATGGCCTACTCCTGCTCCTAATTCTTGTGTTCAACTGTCAGAAATGGGCCTGAAGCCTTTCTTGATTGGTTGTTATTTTGTGTCTTCAGGCCCAACTACAATAGAATTATTCACCAGCTGTACATTAGCTGTTATCATTGGATACCTATTTTGGCCAATATATGTGATATAAAGGCATATTTAAATGATATTAAAGCTAATGTCCAATTTGAGCTCTTAAGCTTTGACTAAAACCCCAGTCTGAAAAGGCTACAGAACCGCAACAGAGACAGTTGAGTTAGACTTGCATTCATTGCAAAATATAATTCAGTTTCTAATAAAGCAGTCTTTCGGCTCTATCAATATCCAATACACTGTCCCCACATATTCTTCTTGAGCTCATTATTTTAAGCCTCAGAATATGATGCTTACATAGGTCATTTCCATACTCTTTTAAATAATCCATTTTGATGCAGACAATTACTTGCTCTTAGAGGGATCTTTATGTTTTTGCAGATGCTATTTATCCTGTTCATGATTATCCTGGATCAGATATGTTGACAGAATTGGCTGCTGAGTTTGGTGAGGACCATTTAAACCTGAAGGAGAGGGTAATTCCAATTTTGCTTGCACATTTAGAAAAATCTCCATATATGAATTTGCCTTTTGTGCTTGAAGGTAGGTGGGTTGTGATTGCAGCAGCACCGTGTTACAAAGTGATTTATTTGATTTAAACTTGGAGATAATCATATCAATCACTACCCTTCAGCACTGAGAGCGGGGGTATAAGTTGTCTCAGACTAGGAGGTAACGGTCGTCTATATAGGTTAACAAGTAAACTGCTTTTGGCCGTACCAAATTTACTACCGATGATGTAAAACACAAGACAAATCTGCCCTGGAGTTTGTCACTATTTGTCGAAATTTAGCTCTGAGATGCCTGGTGGAACTTTCAACTTGGCGGGGATGTAAAACAGGCGGTAACAGTTCAGCCGCCTGTTATTCAGCCCACCTAAGTTTCAGGCAGAGTGTCCAACGGGCGTCTGATCTGCTCCCGCCCATTTCATGCCCACGCTGATGTTAAAAGTGTATTACAAGTTCAGGAATTACATGTCACCTGATACAGTTGCATATTTGAATTGCTGCAGCTGGAACATTTGTTTTTGCTTAGTGTTTATTAAACAGCATTTGTTCCATGAATGTTTCATTCATACAGTGCTGCACGGCTGAGCAATTTTGGATTTATATCATCACTATTTTCAAGAAGCTAAAAACGAATGCTGGTTAAAGCCAGTGAAAAGACAAAGCGTACTCACGATTATCACTCTGTCCCTCAGCTTAACAAGCAACATACATAAATAGGTCAGCAGTGTCAGAAATTGATGTGGAAGTTCTTTTGCACAACACTCATAGGATGCACAAAGAACAGCTGAGTGATAGTGCAACAGGTTTTCCTGAATCCCAGAACTTTTCTTACTCCACTTTCAGTAGAAATATAAACTGACACCGACACGGACTAATCCCTCTTTATGCATTTATCTCTCTGGTAATGAACAGAATTAGTTTCAGTTGTGAAGTTCTAATTAAGTATCTTTTTAAAAAAAAAAATGTTTTGCTGTTTTATAACAAATATTAGTCTGGCTCCAAGCCAGAGATTCTTCAGTGTGAATTTTAGCTTTAACTGACATTTTTAAGCTCCCCTGTCTTAATTGAATAACTTTTGCCAGTTTGTGGCTAGGTTACTGAATGGAGGACTATGAAGGAGAGTAATGTTCTATTCTGACTTTTAGTTGACCACAGAGTGCTGTTAACAATAGTTATGAAGAAATCTGTAGCACAGTCTATCGTCTCTTCAAAGCCAAAAGAGGAAGTATGGTGATTGAGTACTATAGTATTATAAACTTCAGTGGAGGATGATGGGACAACAAACAATGTTCATTGGCCCCGAACTTGGTGGACTTACCGCCCGCTACCACAGAGTTTTCTGGGCGGTATCCCCTCCGTGCGAGTTTGGTGGAGGCCTCCTGTCGGTGGGGAGGGAAGACTGCTGGGGACCGTCCGCTGGCGCGCAACTCACGTAAGTGTCCTCCCGCCCGCCGAGCTGCCAGTTTGGTCCGAGCGGGAGTCTGCTGCAGTGGGGGAAGGACCGCCGCCTGGATGCAGGTCTAACCTCAACGGTAAGTAGGAAGACCTGCAAAAAAAGTTAGTAAACTTCTTTTCTTTATTTTTCCCCCCAGCAATTCAGGTGGACGAGGTTCCCTGAAGGTTTTCCAGTGTTTTTTAAAAAAATGTTGGAAATTTTTAATTTTATGTGTTCCTCCCTCCCTGGGCTCGACTCAATCCTCAGCGGTACTTTGCCGAGGATTGCATTTGCCGCCGAGATTGGGAACTGCCGCCCAGGGAGTAAGTCGCTTTTCTGCTGCCGGGCGGTCTTTCCAGGACTTTTCTACAAAACTCTCGCCCAAAGTACCATAAGGTAGCTCAGTGGTCCTTTGGGCGGCACTTAGGCGGACTTAGCTTCCACCAAGTTTGGGGCCATAATGTTGTTCGAACACAGTATTGGCTTCTACTAATTTATTGATATTTATGTGTTGGCCCAGAATTTGCGGTTGGCGGCTTCCCGCGGGCAGATGCTTCTGACCGCAAAAAGTTCGACAAAAGTACCTTGTGTTCCCGGAGATTCGGAGACTTATGATCCCGGGCCTCTATGCGAAGGCCTGCATAGACGACCAAGTATCCCAGGAGTGTATGGGCTTTGTATGTATCCCTGGGATCACGTGGGCCGGCCCAACCTATCAGAGATGGAGTCTTCCCATTCATACTTGGGCGGTTCACGGAATGGGAATACCCCCAAAAACACACAAACGCTGAAAATAAATTTTAAAAATCACATATTTCAAATTAATCAAAATGGAATTTAATTATTTAAAACAAAAATTTAATTTTTTGAAAAATAAATTTACATATCTTAAAGGGTCTAAATAAACTTATCTTATTCAACAGGATTTTAAATGTTAAAAAAAAATGTAATGTACTTTTTTGTACTTTAAAAGCTTTCCACCTGCTTTTATCAGTCGTAAGAATTTCAAGGGCATTCACTGGGCAGGAATTGGGCAAATAGCCCAACTCTTGGCCCACGGAGGCCCTTTACCTTTACATGCATGCGATCTGACAGATTGCAAGTTCCGGGTTTAGGCGAATGCGCATCGCATATCTAAACCCCGAACTTGCGGGGCCCCTATGGTTACGTGCGTACTTCATACCTTCCTGTAGGGGCTGCGAATTGAGGCCCACTGTGTTCAACTGGAGTTAAGGTCGATATGAACTGGCTGCTAATATTACAGAGGATAGACTTTGGGGCCCTATTAGACAAGTGGAACAGATCAAATAATTATTTGATTTGGGTTTGATCTACTCATTTGATGAATGTTATAACCAATTCAATACCAACATCTTTCCCACTAATGCTGTCGATATTTTTATAAAAAGTTATTTAATCAATATGGTTGTGTTTAATGTCACAGGACTCTGGTTGGAAGAAGATGGTAAATATTATGCAGTGTTCTGTTGATATTGTGACCCATTCCCTGCATGCAGACTGCTATTGTCATAATGTAGAGAAGACCTGTTATGTGTGAGTTGCTGGATTGGAGTTGTGTGTAGTAGTCAAGGGGAAGCAGTAGAAACAGCTGAATGGATTGTCTCAATCTTAGTGATAAAGAGGTCCATGAGCTCCTTGCCCTTGTTGGAGATGTAGGTGGAGGGGGGCAGGGGAAATGGATTTAACGAGATGGTTGGTAGTGGAGAAAAGAAGATGGGGATTAACTTGTCCATCCAGGATAATCCTGTAGTCGTCTGCGGTTTTGGCAGAGGATTATGTGGCCCAATAATGCAATGGGGGAATGCAGGAATAAAAAAAAATGAAATATGCAACTGGTGAATGGTGAGGTGATATCAAAGTCAGAGTTTTGGATGAGGCAAGATTATGCTGCAAGAAAAAAACATAGTAATATGCTAGAAATGGGAGTCTGCTAAGTGGTTTGGACTACAGGATCTTGGTATTCTATTGTAATTTACGACAGTAAATCCAGTGAACATAGATAATACAACTTTTGATTGGTTTCTTTAGATACTGGCCCAAATAGAGGAAGAAGAACAAAAAAAACAGACTCACATAGAATACCAAATGAACATGAGCTCCAGTTTTCAAGTGGAGGCAGTCCTTGGTGATGATGCAATTTCAGGTAAATGCTTATGTTGTGGATTCATTACCTAAGTGATATTTCTATTGTGCAAGATGGCCGCCGGGGTGGCAGCTCCCGAGGGAGCTCCTCTGCCAAAACAACCTTATCCTTGCAATCTGTCACCATGCGACACCTTTCCACCCCCAACCTCCCCCCCTTCCACTGTTTAAACTTCCCCTGGCCTTAATAGACCCTAATAGGGGGTGCATTTCTTTACTTAAAACCCTAAATCCCACAAATTTGGGCCTACCTCAGGTGCAAACCTTCCCTCTGAACCTCCACCCATCGGCGACGACCAGCCTATCCTCCAACCAGTGGTGACTGAGCCTCCTGCAGCGGCGGCCTGGACCTCTTCCCTCCTTTGATGACCTCCTCCTTGGACGTGACCGACGATGCCCGGTGAGCCAGGTGAACCTCCTCCCCTTCAGCGATGGCAGCTGAGCCTCTCCTCCTTAACAGCGAACGGGCCTTCTCCCCTTCAGCGATGGCAGCTGGGCCTCTCCTCCTTCAACAGCGGCTGGACCTCTCCTCCTCAATGCTTGCCCCCAACCTAGCCTCGGACCACCTACCATCTCAACGAAGGGTGCTACTCTGTGCGGCCAACATCTCGCCGTAGGCAACTAGGCTCATACGGCAGTGCCTGGTCTCTAGTCGTCTTGGACCCCCTTGCCACTGGACCAAGATCTTGCTCAGCTAAGCCCGTGTGGTAGCCGGTGTGCAACGGCCACCCCACGATAAAATAAATCACGCACAGGCATCTTCCATTCCTTTAACATGAAGTTCGGGACCTGGAACGTCAGGGCCCTGATGGACAACTCCAACAGCGACAGGCCGGAACGCCGCACCGCCATAGTTGCCCGGGAACTTAGACACTTCGTTGTCGACATCGTCGCCTTAAGTGAGACCTGGCAGGCAGAGGAAGGCCAGCTCAAGGAACAAGGTGGAGGTTACATCTTCTTCTGGAAAGGGAAACCAGAGGAAGAGCGCTGCCTCCACGGAGTCGGTTTTGCTATCAAAAACAAGCTGGTCGACCGCCTCAAAGACTCCCCCTGCAGGGTTAATGAACGTCTCATGTTTCTCCGACTCACCCTATCCCGGAATCAATGCGCCACAGTCATCAGTGCGTACGCCCCAACATTCGATATGACAGATGAGACCAAAGAGGGTTTTTACTCCAGCCTCGAAAAATCCCTGTCCCGCGTCCCTGCGGACGACAAACTGATCCTCCTTGGTGACTTCAACGCCAGAGTCGGCAAGGCCACAGACCTCTGGGGAGGTGTGACTGGCAGAGAGGGGATTGGGAAAACCAACTCCAGCAGTACCCTACTCCTGACAAAATGTCTAGAACATGACCTTGTCTTCACCAACACCTTGTTCTGCCAGAGGGACAAGTACAAGGCATCATGGCAACACCCTTGCTCCAAACACTGGCACCTGCTCGACTATGTCATCATCCGAGCCAGGGATCGCAAGGATGTGCGCATCACCCGCGCCATGACAGGAGCTGACGACTGCTGGACAGATCACCGCCTAATCTGTTCCATCATTGACATCAACATAGCCCCAAAGAGGCGATGGCAGCAGAAGCAGTGCCGCAAAAAAGTCAATGCCAGGGCACTCAAAGACCCAGCTAAGAGAGCCCTATACAGTCAGCGCCTCACTGCTAACCTGGTGTGCCTTGATGACCCCGAGATGCAGAATGCTCACAGTGCTTGGTCTGCCCTCCAGGCCTCCATAACCAGTGCCTGCGAAGAGACGCTCGGTCACTCAACCAGGAAACACCAGGACTGGTTTGATGAGAATGACCAGGAGATCCAAGAACTAATAGATCACGTGCAGGGCATTTCTGAGCCTTAAACACCAACTCAGGAGCAGCATGACAGATGGCTTAAGGCCGAGGTCCAACAAAAAACTCAGGTCCTAAAGAACAGGTGGTGGATGGAGAAAGCACAGGAGATACAGCAGCTGGCCGACAGCCATGATGTGCGAGGATTCTTCACCGCAGTCAAGGCCACCTACTGTCCAAACTCCCAAGGCCCCATCCCACTGCTGGCCAAGAATGGGGAAACACTCATTAAGGACACCGAGGCAGACCGGGCCCTCTGGAAGGAGCACTTCGAAGATCTCCTCAACCAAGACTCTGCCTTTGCCTCAAGTGTCCTCGACTCCATCCTGCAGCATGCTACCCGCCACCACCTCAGTAAAACCTCAGCCCTGCACAAGGTGGAAAAAGCCATAAGACAGCTTAAGAACAATAAGTCAACGGGAGCAGATGGAATCCCCGCTGAGGCACTGAAATATGGCGGAGAGGCACTGTTGATGCGAATGCATGACCACATCTCTCTCATCTGGAGAGAGGAGAGCATGCCGGGAGACCTCAGAGATGCAGTGCTCGTGACCATCTTTAAAAAAGGGGACAAGTCCGACTGCGGCAAATACAGAGGAATCTCCCTGTTATCAGCCACTGGAAAAGTCGTCGCAAGAGTCCTTCTCAACTGTCTGTTCCCTGTGGCTGAGGAGATCCTCCCGGAGTCACAGTGCGGATTTCGTCCCCTACGGGGCACAACGGACATGATTTGTACAGCGCGACAGCTGCAAGAAAAATGCAGGGAATAGCACCAACCCTTGAACATGGCCTTCTTTAACCTTACAAAGGCCTTTGACACTGTCCACCGTGAGGGTCTATGGAGCGTCCTCCTCCGTTTTGGCTGCCCCCAAAAGTTCGTCATCATCCTCTGCCTGCTGCATGACGACATGCAGGCCGTGATCCTTACCAACGGATCCATTACAGACCCAATCCATGTCCGGACCAGGGTCAAGCAGGGATGCGTCATTGCGCCAACCCTTTTCTCAATCTTCTTCGCTGCCATGCTCCACCTCACATTCAACAAGCTCCCCGCTGGAATGGAACTAAACTACAGAACCAGTGGGAACCTGCTCAATCTATGCCATCTCCAGGCCAGATCCAAGACCACCCCAATCTCTCTCGTCGAGCTACAGTACGCGGACGACGCCTGCATCTGCACACATTCAGAGGCTGAACTCCAAGTCATAGTCAACATATTCACTGAGGTGTACGAAAGCATGGGCCTAACACTAAAAATCCGTAAGACAAAGGTCCTCCACCAACCTGTCCCTGGCGCACAGCACTGCCCCCGCAATCATCAGGATCCACAGCGGAGCCCGGGACAACATGGACCATTTCCCATACCTCGGGAACCTCTTATCAACAAGGGCAGACATTGACGACGAGATTCAATACCGCTTCCAGTGCAGCTTTCGGCTGCCTGAGAAAAAGTGTGTTCGAAGACCAGGCCCTCAAATCTGTCACCAAGCTCATGGTCTACAGGACTGTAGTAATACCCGCCCTCCTGCATGACTCAGAGACATGGACCATGTACAGTAGACCACATAGAAACATAGAAAATAGGTGCAGGAGTAGGCCATTCGGCCCTTCGAGCCTGCACCACCATTCAATAAGATCATGGCTGATCATTCTCTCAGTAGTCCTTTCCTGCTTTCTCTCCATACCCCTTGATCCACTTAGCCATATGGGCCATATCTAACTCCCTCTTGAATATATCCAATGAACTGGCATCAACAACTCTCTGCGGCAGGGAATTCCACAGTTTAACAACTCTCTGAGTGAAGAAGTTTCTCCTCATCTCAATCCTAAATGGCCTACCCCTTATTGTAAGACTGTGTCCCCTGGTTCTGGACTTCCCCAACATCGGGAACATTCTACCCGCAACTAACCTGTCCCGTCCCGTCAGAATCTTATATGTTTCTACGAGATCCCCTCTCATCCTTCTAAACTCCAATGTATAAAGATCCAGTTGATCCAGTCTCTCCTCATATGTCAGTCCAGCCATCCCTGGAATCATTCTGGTGAACCTTCGCTGCACTCCCTCAATAGCAAGAACGTCCTTCCTCAGATTAGGAG
The DNA here is from genome assembly GCF_044704955.1 of Pristiophorus japonicus. NCBI lineage: Eukaryota > Metazoa > Chordata > Chondrichthyes > Pristiophoridae > Pristiophorus > Pristiophorus japonicus. Next base: position 18,176,036 of record NC_091991.1, read on the forward strand.
ACCAAAACTGAACACAATATTCTAGGTGGGGCCTCACCAAGGCCCTATACAACTGCAGTAAGACCTCCCTGCTCCTATACTCAAATCCCCTAGCTATGAAGGCCAACATACCATTTGCCTTCTTCACCGCCTGCTGTACCTGTATGCCAGCTTTCAAAGACTGATGAACCATGACACCCAGTTCTCGTTGCACCTCCCCTTTTCCTAATCTGCCGCAATTCAGATAATATTCTGTCTTAGCATTTTTGCCCCCAAAGTGGATAACCTCACATTTATCCACACTCTACTGCATCTACCATGCATTTGCCCACTTACCTAACCTGTCCAAGTCACCCTGCAGACTCTTAGCGTCCCCTCACAGCTCACACCGCCACCCAGTTTAGTGCCATCTCCAAACTTGGAGATGTTACACTCAATTCATTCATCCAAATCATTGATGTATATTGTAAAGAGCTGGGGTCCCAGCACTGAGCCCTGCGGCACTCCACTAGTCACTGCCTGCCATTCTGAAAAGGACCCGTTTATCCCGACTCTCTGCTTCCTGTCTGCCAACCAGTTCTCTATCCACGTCAGTATATTACCTCCAATACCATGTGCTTTGATTTTGCACACCAATCTCTTGTGTGGGACCTTGTCAGAAGCCTTTTGTAAGTCCAAATACACCACATCCACTGGTTCTCCATTGTCCACTCTACTAGTTACATCCTCAAAAAATTCCAGAAGATTTGTCAAGCATGGTTTCCCCTTCATAAATGCATGCTGACTTGGACCGATCCTTGATTCCAACATTTTCCCCACTACTGATGTCAGGCTAACCGGTCTATAATTACCCACTTTCTCTCTCCCTCCCTTTTTAAAAAGTGGTGTTACATTAGCTACACTCCAGTCCATAGAAACTGATCTAGAGTCGATAGACTGTTGGAAAATGATCACCAATGCATCCACTATTTATAGGGCCACTTCCCTAAGTACTCTGGGATGCAGGCTATCAGGCCCTGGGGATTTATCGGCCTTCAATCCCATCAATTTCCCTAACACAATTTCCCGCCTAATAAGGATATCCTTCAGTTCCTCCTTCTCACGAGACCCTCGGTCCCCTAGTACTTCCGGAAGGTTATTTGTGTCTTCCTTTGTGAAGACAGAACCAAAGTATTTGTTCAATTGGTCTGCCATTTCTTTGTTCCCCATTATAAATTCACCTGAATCCGACTGCAAGGGACCTACATTTGTCTTCACTAATCTTTTTCTCTTCACATATCTATAGAAGCTTTTGCAGTCAGTTTTTATGGATTTAACACTATCCTTAATTTCCCTTGTTAGCCACGGTTGAGCCACCTTCCCCGTTTTATTTTTACTCCAGACAGGGATATACAATTGCTGAAGTTCATCCATGTGATCTTTAAATGCTTGCCATTGCCTATCCACCATCAACCCTTTAAGTATCATTTGCCAGTCTAGTCTAGCCAATTCATGCCTCAAACCATCGAAGTTACCTTTCCTTAAGTTCAAAACCCTAGTTTCTGAATTAACTGTGTCACTCTCCATCTTAGTAAAGAATTCTACCATGTTATGGTCACTCTTCCTCAAGGGGCCTCGCACAACAAGATTGCTAATTCGTCCTTTCTCATTACACATCACCCAGTCTAGGATGGCCAGCTCCCTAGTTGGTTCCTCGACATATTGGTCAAGAAAACCATCGCTAATACACTCCAGGAAATCCTCCTCCACCACATTGCTACCAGATTGGTTAGCCCAATCAATATGTAGATTAAAGTCGCCCATGATCACTGCTGTACCTTTATTGCATACATCCCTAATTTCTTGTTTGATGCTGTCTCCAACCTTACAACTACTGTTTGGTGGTCTGTACACAACTCCCACTAGCGTTTTCTGCCCCTTGGTATTCCGTAGCTCCACCCATCATCCAAGCTAATGTCCTTTCTTACTATTGCATTAATTTCCTCTTTAACCAGCAATGCCACTCTGTCTCTTTTTCCTTTCTATCTATCCTTCCTAAATGTTGAATACCCCTGGATGTTGAGTTCCCAGCCTTGGTCACCCTGGAGCCATGTCTCCGTGATGCCAATTACATTATACCCATTAATTGCTATCTGCGCAGTTAATTCATCCACCTTATTCCGAATACTCCTCGCATTGAGGCACAGAGCCTTCAGGCTTGTCTTTCTAACACATTTTGCCCCTTTAGAATTTTGCTGTAATGTGGCCCTTTTTGCTTTTTGCCTTGGGTTTCTCTGCCCTCCACTTTTACTTTTCTTCCTTCTATCTTTTGCTTCTGCCCCCATTCTACTTCCCTCTGTCTCCCTGCATAGGTTCCCATCCCCCTGCCACAATAGTTTAACACTTCCCCAACAGCACTAGCAAAACACTCCTCCTAGGACATTGGTTCCGGTCTTGCCCAGGTGCAGACCGTCCAGTTTGTACTGGTCCCACCTCTCCCAGAACCGGTTCCAATGTCCCAGGAATTTGAACCCTCCCTTGTGCACCACTCCTCAAGCCACGTATTCATCTGAGCTATCCTGCGATTCCTACTCTGACTAGCACGTGACACTGGTAGCAATCCTGAGATTACTACTTTTGAGGTCCTATTTTTTAATTTAGCTCCTAGCTCCCTAAATTAGTCTTGTAGGACCTCATCCCAGTTTTACCTATATCGTTGGTACCTATATGCACTACGACAACTGGCTGTTCACCTTCCCTTTTCAGAATGTCCTGCACCCGCTCCGAGACATCCTTGACCCTTGCACCAGGGAGGCAACATACCATCCTGGAGTCTCAGTTGCGGCCGCAGAAATGTCTGTCTATTCCCCTTACAATTGAATCCCCTATCACTAAAGCGCTCCCACATTTTTTCCTGCCCTCCTGTGCAGCAGAGCCACCCACGATGCCATGAACTTGGCTTCTGCTGCCCTCCCCTGATGAGTCATCTCCCCCAACAGTACCCAAAGCAGCGTATCTGTTTTGCAGGGGGCTGACTGCAGGGGACCCCTGCACTACCTTCCTTGTACTGCTCTTCCTGTTGGTCATCCATTCCCTATCTGGCTGTGTACCCTTTACCTGCGGTAAGATCAACTCACTAATCGTGCTATTCACGTCATTCTCAGCATCGTGCATGCTCCAGAATGAATCCACCCGCAGCTCCAGTGCCGCAATGCGGTCCGTCAGGAGTTGCAGGCGGATACACTTCCCGCACACGTAGCCGTCAGGGACACCGGAAGCATCCCTGACTTCCCACATAGCACAGGAGGAGCATTACACGTGTCTGAGCTGTCCTGCCATGACTTAACCCCTCGATAAACTTATGTTGGCAACAACAATGCTAACTGTTACTGATATAGAAAAGAAAAAGAAAAACTACTTACCAATCACCAGCCAATCGCTTACCCCCTTGGCTGTGAAGTCACCTTTCGATTTCTGTCTACTTTTTTGCCTCCCTGCTGCAGCTGCACCAGCTGGCCTCTCCGATGAACGTTGGGCCTTTATAGGCCGCTCCGCTGTCCCCAGACTCACGCTGCTCGCACTCCCGCCTCTCTGACGAACGCTGGGCCTTTATAGGCCGCTCCACTGTTCCCGGACTCCCGCTGCTCGCATTCCCACCTCTCCGACAAACGCTGGCCTTTATAGGCCGCTCCGCTGTCCCCGGACTCCCGCTGCTTGCTCTCCCGCCTCTCCGACGAACGCTGGGCCTTTATAGCGACCTCAACTCGCTGGAGAAATACCATCACCGATGTTTTCGCAAGATCCTGCAGATCCCCTGGGAGGACAGACGCACCAACATTAGCATCCTCGACCAGGCCAACATCCCCAGCATTGAAGCACTGACCACACTCTTATCAGCTCCGCTGGGCAGATCACATTGTTCGCATACCTGACACGAGACTCCCAAAGCAAGCGCTCAACTCTGAACTCCTTCACAGCAAACGAGCCAAAGGTGGGCAGAGGAAACATTACCAGGGCACCTTCAAAGCCTCCCTGATAAACTGCAACATCTCCACCGACACCTGGGAGTCCCTGGCCAAAGACCGCCCTAAGTGGCGGAAGTGCATCTGGGAGGGCGCTGAGCACCTCGAGTCTCGTTGCCGAGAGCACGCAGAAATCAAGCACAGCGCAAACGTTAATTGGGTGGTAACTTTCCTGCCCCACCTCCGTTTTCACCCCAAAAACGGCAAAGCCGAAAATCAAGCCCTATACCTCTATGTATGAAGCCCAGGATCCCATAAATCTTTTTAGCTGCTTTCTCAACCTGCCCTACCACCTTCAACAACTTATGCCACATATAACCCCAGGTTTCTTTGTTCGCTCACCCTCTTTAAGATTGTATCATTTAGTTGATATGTCCTCTCCTCATTCTTTCTACCAAAATGCATCACTTCATACTTTTCTGCGTTAAATTTCATCTGCCACATAGAACTAAGTACGTTTGAACAGAGTAGAATGTTCAGTGGTATAAAGAAAAGAAAGACTTGCATTTATATCGCGCCTTTCATGAATTCAGGATGCCCCAAAGCGTTTTACAGAAATTGAAGTACTTTTGAAGTGTAGTCACTGTTGTAATGTAGGAAATGAGGCAGCTAATTTGCACACAGCAAGGTCCCACAAACAGCAATGTGGTAATGACCAGGTACTCTGTTTTAGCGATGTTGATTGTGGGCTAAATATTGGCTCGGTCACTCAACCAGGAAACACCAGGACTGATTTGATGAGAATGAACAGCAGATCCAAGAGCTAATAGATCGCAAGCGCAGGGCATTTCTGAGCCTTAAACAACCCAACGCGAGAGCAGCAAAGCAGCATTACACACGGCTCAAGGCTGAGATCCAACAAAAAACCCGGGACCTAAAGAACAGGTGGTGGATGGAGAAAGCACAGGAGATACAGCAGCTGGCCGACAACCATGATGTGCAAGGATTCTTCATCGCAGTCAAGGCTACCTACGGGCCAAACCCCCAAGGCCCCACCCCACTGCTGGCCAAGAACGGGGAAACACTCATCAAGGACACCGAGGCATTCAGAGCCCGCTGGAAGGAGCACTTCGAAGATCTCCTCAATCGAGACTCTGCCTTTGACTCGCATGTTCTCGACTCCATCCCGCAGCATGCTACCCGCCACCACCTCAGTGAGACCGCAACACTGCAGGAGGTAGAAAAAGCCATAAGACAGCTAAAAAAACAACAAGGCTATGGGAGCAGTTGGAATCCCTACTGAGGCATTGAAGTATGGTGGAGAGGCACTACTGGCACGAATGTATGACCTCATCTCTCTCATTTGGTGGGAGGAGAGCATGCCGGGGGATCTCAGAGATGCAGTAATCGTGACCATCTTTAAAAAAGGGGACAAGTCCAACTGTGGCAACTACAGAGGAATCTCCCTGCTATCAGCCACTGGGAAAGTCATTGCTAGAGTCCTCCTCAACCGTCTTCTTCCCGTGGCCAAGAAGCTCCTCCCGGAGTCACAGTGCAAATTTCGTCCCCTACGGGGCACAACGGACATGATTTTTGCAGCGCGACAGCTACAGGAAAAATGCCGGGACAGCACCAGCCCTTATACATGGCCTTCTTCGACCTTACAAAGGCCTTTGACACTGTCATCCGCGAAGGTCTATGAAGTGTCCTCCTCCGTTTCGGATGCCCCCAAAAGTTCGTCACCATCCTCCGCCTGCTCCATGATAACATGCAGGCTGTGATCCTTACCAACGGATCCATCACAGACCCAATCCATGACTGAACCGGGGACAAACTGGGCTGCGTCATCGCCCCAACCCTCTTCTCAATCTTTCTCGCCGTCATGCTCCACCTCACAGTCAACAAGCTCCTCGCTGGAGTGGAACTAAACTACAGAACCTGTGGGAACCTGTTCAACCTGCGCCGTCTCCAGGCCAGGTCCAAGACCACCCCAACCTCTCGTTGAGCTACAGTATGGATGACGCCTGCGTCTGCGCACATGCAGAAGCTGAACTCCAGGACATAGTTGATGTATTTATTGAGGCGTACGAAAGCAAGGGCCTTGCGCTAAACATCCGTAAGACAAAGGTCCTCTACCAGCCTGTCCTCTCCGCACAGCACTGCCCCCCCAGTCATCAAGATCCACGATGCGGCCCTGGACACCGTGGACCACTTCCCATATCTGGGATCCTCCTATCAACAAGAGCAGGCATCGCCGTCGAGATCCAACACCATCTCCAGTGTGCCAGTGCAGCCTTCGGCCACCTGAGGAAAAGAGTGTTTGAAGACCAGGCCCTCAAAACTGCCACCAAGCTCATGGTCTACAGGGCTGCAGTAATACCTGCCCTCCTATACGGCTCAGAGACATAGACTATGTACAGCAGACACCTCAAGTCACTGGAGAAATATCATCAACGATGTCTCTGCAAGATCTTACAAATCCCCTGGGAGGACAGACGCACCAACATCAGCGTACTCGTCCAGGCTAACATCCCCAGCATTGAAGCACTGACCACATTCAATCAGCTCCGCTGGGCAGGCCACATAGTTTGCATGCCAGACACGAGACTCCCAAAGCAAGTGCTCTACTCGGAGCTCCTTCACGGCAAATGAGTCAAAGGTGGGCAGCGGAAACATTACAAAACCACCCTCAAAGCCTCCCTGATAAAGTGCGACATCCCCACTGACACCTGGGAGTCCCGGGCTCAAGACTGCCCCAAGTGGAGGAAGTGCATCTGAGAGGGCGCTGAGTACCTCGAGTCTCAACGCCGAGAGCATGCAGAACTCGAGCGCAGACAGTGGAAAGAGCGAGCGGCAAACCAGTCCCACCCACCCCTTCCCTCAACGGCTATCTGTCCCACCTGTGACAGAGTCTGTGGCTCTTGTATTGGACTGTTCATCCACCAAAGAATTCACTTCAGGATTGGAAGCAAATCTTCCTCGATTCCGAGGGACAACCTATGATGATGAAATATTGGCCAGGGCACCACGGAGAACTCCCCTGCTCTTCAAAATAATGATGAAGGATCTTTTACGTTCACGTGAGAGTGCAGACTGTGCCTCGGTTTAACATCTCATCTAAAAGATGACACCTCCAATAGTGCAACACTCCCTGAGCATGGCACTGAAATTACACCTTGGATTTTTGTTCAAATCTGACGTGGGACTTGAACCCGCAACCTTCTGAACTCAGAGGCAAAAGTGATAAACTTTGCCACATCTGACCCAGTTAGTCAAATGGCTAGTGTAAATCGACCCCTTTAGTGGTATAGAACTACTTTAAGATTTGAACAACCTGCTCTCAGTTTATGTTTGCACTACATAATCTTGCTGCAGTTGGTGCAGTTTGTGAATAAAATTTATGTAATTCTCTCAATTACAAGAAGTAGAAAGATATTTGGGCCATTTTAGCTCATCCATCCAACAAAAACAAACATGCCATTCAATAGGCTCTTGACTGACACATGCTTTTGCCTTTAGACTCTTCCTAGTGTTTGTGTGAAGAAATTCTTCTGTACATTGGTCCTAAATTTACCCTTCACCAGTTTGAACCTAATCCTCATGACATACTGTCTTAGTTCACCTTGAAGTAATGCTCTGGATTTACCTTGTCTATTTAATTTGACATCTTATTTCCTTGTACAAGGTCTCCATTGTCGCTTTCGTTCAAAGCCTGAGAGTCTGAGTTTTTCTAATCTGCTCTCCTAGCTGAGTTCTCTGATGCTCAAGGACCACCTTGTTGCTTTTTTCTGAACTATTTCCAAGGGTTGAGTATTTCCTGGCCTGGACAAAGTACTCGAGGTGCAGTCTGACCAGAGCTATACAATGTTAGCATAACCTCCTCTGACCTTTTTGTATGCTGTGTTGTCAATTGCTCCACTACAGTATTGTGCCGTGATAAATGGTGGGCGTAGTAATACCCCCAGCTATCTTTCAACCTCAACTTTAGCTATTATTATACTGCTAATAGAACATGAATGTTTCCCATTATTTTTTCCAGTATTTAGTATCTTACATTTGTCTGTAATAGAATAAAAATCTGAGATCTGCATTCACTTTCTATCCACAAAACCTTGCTTCCTGTTGTTGGAGATTTACCGTACTTTAATGTCTACTTTTTCCATTATAAATCCCTGTGTGCGCAGACGTAATGGAAACTGCCCATGTAAACTTGTCACATTGTGATAACATTCACCAGTCGTAGCGCTGTAGTGCTTAAGCATTGTGTGTCCCACCTGGTAAGTTTGTACTGCGGAGAAACTCCTCTGGCACAACCGACTGTATTTCTCTACTTCTTAAATTGCTGTAAGTTTTGCTTTTTAACAATAACTAATAGCAATTCAAATATTATACAAAAATAAGGAAGAACGTATGACTATAAAATGAGGACGAAATTACATCTATATACTCTGGTTCAGCTATCTTCTGTCATCTAATTCCACTTTACGTGAAGGTAACACTTAGGGCCCAAGTTTCCACAAGAAAAAAAACGGGCGCCCCTCCGAGCTGGGCGCCCGTTTTTCGCGCCTAAAACGGCGCCTAAAAAAAATCCTCGGTAGTCTGCACCTACTTACAGGTCCTCTGGCCCTTGGCGCAGCCAGCACGAGCTGTGGGGGGGCGGAGCCAGGTCCCGGCGCTGAAAACAGTGCCGGGACCTCTGCACATGCGCGCTATAGTCGGCACGCAAGTGTAGTAGCTCCAGGCGCCGAACTGTGTGGGAGGGGCACGAAGCACGCAGCCCCTAGCCCTGGCCCAATGGCCTCACTGGGGCTCCTCCCACGGCCAGCTCCTGCTCCCCGCCTGACCAGACCCGACACTCGCCCCCCCCCCCCCCCCCCCCCCCCACCGCCGACCAGACCTGACCCGACAGCCACTCCCCCCCCCCCCCCCCACCGCCGACCAGACCCGACCCGACACCTGCTCCCCCCCCCCCCCCCCCCCGCCAACCAGACCCGACCCGACCCCCACTCCCCCCCCCCCCCCCCACCGCCGACCAGACCAGACCCGACCCGACACCCACTCCCCCCCCCCCCCCCCCCCGCCAACCAGACCCGACCCGACACCCACTCTCCCCCCCCCCCCCCACCGCCGACCAGACCCGACCCGACACCCACTCCCCCCCCCCCCCCCCCCCCCCCCACCGCCGACCAGACCCGACCCGACACCCACTCCCCCCCCCCCCCCCCCACCGCCGACCAGACCCGACCCGACACCCACTCCCCCCCCCCCCCCCCGCCAACCAGACCCGACCCGACACCCACTCTCCCCCCCCCCCCCCACCGCCGACCAGACCCGACCCGACACCCACTCCCCCCCCCCCCCCCCCACCGCCGACCAGACCCGACCCGACACCCACTCCCCCCCCCCCCCCCCCCCCCACCGCCGACCAGACCCGACCCGACACCCACTCCCCCCCCCCCCCCCCCCACCGCCGACCAGACCCGACCCGACACCCACTCCCCCCCCCCCCCCCCCCACCGCCGACCAGACCCGACCCGACACCCACCCCCCCCCCCCCCCACCGCCGACCAGACCTGACCCGACACCCACCCCCCCACCGCCGACCAGACCTGACCCGACACCCCCCCTCCCCCCCCCGCCGACCAGACCTGACCCGACACCCACTCCCCACCCCCCCCCGACCCGACACCCACTCTCCCCCCCCCCCCCCCCCCCCCCACCGCCGACCAGACCTGACCCGACACCCACTCCCCCCCCCCCCCCGCCGACCAGACCCGACCCGACACCCACTCCCCCCCCCCCCCCCAACCGCCAACCAGACCCGACCCGACAGCCACTCCCCCCCCCCCCCCCGCCAACCAGACCCGACCCGACACCCACTCCCCCCCCCCACCGCCGACCAGACCCGACCCGACACCCACTCCCCGCCACCCCCCTGCTGACCAGACCCGACCCGACACCCGCTCTCTCCCCCCGCGACGACCCGAGACCCGACACCCGCTCCCCTCCGCCCCGAGACCCGACACCCGCTCCGAGACCCAACACCCGCTCCCCCTCCCCCCCGGCACCGACCCGAGACCCGACACCCGCTCCCCCCCCCCCACTGACCCGACCCGACGCCCCTCTCTCTCCCTCCCTCTCTCCCTCCCTCTCTCCCTCCCTCCCTCTCCCCCCTCCCTCCCCCCCCTCTCTCTCCCCCCCCTCTTCTCTCCCCCTCCTCCCCCTCTCTCTCTCCCCCCCCCCCCCCCCTCTCTCTCCCTCCCCCCCCCCCCTCTCTCTCTCTCTCTCTCCCCCTCCCGCTCAGCGGCACGAACGGCTGCAGAATTCTCCCTGGCTGTAGCACTTTCACACAGGTAGGAAGATGGTTTATTTAATCTTTTCGTGGCTTATAAATGTTTATTCAGATTGGATTTATTTGTATAATATTTGTAGAAGTATAAATAAGGATTTATTGTCGAATTTAATGAGTTCCCTTCCCCTCCCCTCCCCTCCCCCCCACCTCGTTCTGGACGCCTAATTTGTAACCTGCGCCTGATTTTTTAATGTGTAGAACAGGTTTTTTCAGTTCTACAAAAATCTTCACTGGCTCCATTCTACTTTAGTTTGGAGTACATTTTCACTGTGGAAACTTTCAAATCAGGCGTCAGTGGCCGGACACGCCCCCTTTTGAAGAAAAAATTCTGTTCTAAACTAGAACTGTTCTACCTGACTAGAACTGCAGAAAAAAAAATGTGGAGAATTGCGATTTCTAAAATAGTCCGTTCTCCACCAGTTGCTCCTAAAAATCAGGCGCGAATCATGTGGAAACTTGGGCCCTTAGTCTTTACTCCCCCAATGCAACAATACTGGAAATCAACTAAACTGTATTAAAATTCACCTATCTTATGCCCATTTACAGATTTCATCCAACTCCTTCTGTAGGTCTCTAGCTGCTTCCCTGACACAAATTTCCCTCCTCCCACCCCCACCAGCTTGGTATAATCTGAAAACCTGAGCACATTGCATTGACTTTTTATGTGCAATTTATTGATGTAAATTAGAAGCAGTAAGATTCCTGGCACACAACTTTAAGGTACTCCATTTGGTACTCCACCCATACCCACCCACCCCACTTACATACACACATCACTCCACTAACCAATATCTGCAGCTTCCTTTCTTTCAGCTAATTACTTCAGGTTTTACCTTGAGCTTTCACTGTTTTTAATGTATGGAATAGCCGATTGTGAGAAACTTCGAGAGAGGTTTCTGGAAGTCCAAATGCACCATATGAGATTTAACATTATCAGTTATTGTTGTATGTGCATGGTTAAAGAAGACAGATGATTGAGGCCAGAGAATGTGAAATTGTCACAGTGGCGGAGGGCATAAATAGAATTATGCCTTTTAATTGCCCCACTGAATTTATAATGGGGAACAAAGAAATGGCAGACCAATTGAACAAATACTTTGGTTCTGTCGTCACGAAGGAAGACACAAGTAACCTTCCGGATATACTAGGGGACCAAGGGTCCAGTGAGAAGGAGGAACTGAAGGATATCCTTATTAGGTGGGAAATTGTGTTGGGGAAATTGATGGGATTGAAGACCGATAAATCACTGGGGCCTGATAGTCTGCATCCCAGAGTACTTAAGGAAGTGGCCCTAGAAATAGTGGATGCAAAGGTGATCATTTTCCAACAGTCTATCGACTCTGGATCAGTTCCGATGGACTGAACATAAGAACATAATAATTAGGAACAGGAGTAGGCCATCTAGCCCCTCGAGCCTGCTCCGCCATTTAACAAGATCATGGCTGATCTGGCCGTGGACTCAGCTCCACTTACCCGCCCGCTCCCCATAACCCTTAATTCCCTTATTGGTTAAAAATCTATCTATCTGTGACTTGAATACATTCAATGAGCTAGCCTCAACTGCTTCCTTGGGCAGAGAAGTCCACAGATTCACAACCCTCTGGGAGAAGAAATTCCTTCTCAATCTCTTTTAAATTGGCTCCCCTGTATTTTGAGGCTGTGCCCTCTAGTTCTAGTCTCCCCGACCAGTGGAAACAACCTCTCTGCCTCTATCTTGTCGATCCCTTTCATTATTTTAAATGTTTCTATAAGATCACCGCTCATCCTTCTGAACTCCAACGAGTAAAGACCCAGTCTACTCAATCTATCATCATAAGGTAACCTCCTCATCTCCGGAATCAGCCTCGTGAATCGTCTCTGTACCCCCTCCAAAGCAAGTATATCCTTCCTCAAGTAAGGTGACCAAAACTGCACGCAGTACTCCAGGTGTGGCCTCACCAATACCCTATACAGTTGCAGAAGGACCTTCCTGCTTTTGTACTCCATTCCTCTCGCAATGAAGGCCAACATTCCATTCGCCTTCCTGATTACCTGCTGCACCTGCAAACTTGGGATTCATGCACAAGGACCCCCAGGTCCCTCTGCACCGCAGCATGTTGTAATTTCTCCCCATTCAAATAATATTCCCTTTTACTGTTTTTTTTCCCAAGGTGAATGACCTCACACTTTCCGACATTGTATTCCATCTGCCAAACCTTAGCCCATTCGCTTAACCTATCCAAATCTCTTTGCAGCCTTTCTGTGTCCTCTACACAATCTGCTTTCCCACTAATCTTTGTGTCATCTGCAAATTTTGTTACATTACACTCTATCCCCTCTTCCAGGTCATCTATGTATATTGTAAACAGTTGTGGTCCCAGCACCGATCCCTGTGGCACACCACTAACCACCGATTTCCAACCCGAAAAGGACCCATTTATCCCGACTCTCTGCTTTCTATTCGCCAGCCAATTCTCTATCCATGCTAATACATTTCCTCTGACTCTGCGTACCTTTATCTTCTGCAGTAACCTTTTGTGTGGCACCTTATCGAATGCCTTTTGGAAATCTAAATACACCACATCCATCGGTACACCTCTATCCACCATGCTCGTTATATCCTCAAAGAGGAAGTCAGCTAATGTAACACCACTTTTTAAAAAAGGAGGAGGAGAGTGGATGTGTTGTATTTGGACTTTCAAAAGGCTTTTGACAAGGTCCCACATAAGAGATTGGTGTACAAAATCAAAGCACATGGTATTGGGGGTAATGTACTGGCGTGGATAGAGAATTAGTTGTCAGACAGGAAGCAGAGAGTTGGGATAAACGAGTCCTTTTCGGAATGGGAGCCAGTGACTAGTGGAGTGCCACAGGGCTCAGTGCTGGGACCCCAGCTCTTTACAATATACATTAATGATTTGGATGAAGGAATTGAGTGTAATATCTCCAAGTTTGCAGATGACACTAAACTGGGTGGCGGTGTGAGCTGTGAGGAGGACGCTAAGAGGCTGCAGAGTGATTTGGACAGGTTAGGTGAGTGGGCAAATGCATGGCAGATGCAGTATAATGTGGATAAATATGAGGTTATCCACTTTGGTGGCAAAAACACAAAGGCAGAATATTATCTGAATTGCGGCAGATTAGGAAAAGGGGAGGTGCAACGGGACCTGGGTGTCATGATTCATCAGTCATTGAAAGTTGGCATGCAGGTACAGCAGGTGGTGAAGAAGGCAAATGGCATGTTGGCCTTCATAGCTAGGGGATTTGAGTATAGGAGCAGGGAGGTCTTACTGCAATTGTACAGGCCTTGGTGAGGCCTCACCTGGAATATTGTGTTCAGTTTTTGTCTCCTAATCTGAGGAAGGACGTTCTTGCTATTGAGGGAGTGCAGCGAAGGTTCACCAGACTGATTCCAGGGATGGCTGGACTGACATATGAGGAGAGACTGGATCAACTGGGACTTTATACACTGGAGTTTAGAAGGTTGAGAGGGGATCTCATAGAAACGTATAAGATTCTAACGGGACGGGACAGGTTAGATGCGGGAAGAATGTTCCCGATGTTGGGGAAGTCCAGAACCAGGGGACACAGTCTTAAGATACGGGGTAGGCCATTTAGGATTGAGATGAGGAGAAACCTCTTCACTCAGAGAGTTGTTAACCTGCGGAATTCCCTGCCGCAGAGAGTCGTTGATGCCAGTTCATTGGATATATTCAAGAGGGAGTTAGATATGGCCCTTACGGCTAAAGGGATCAAGGGGTATGGAGAGAAAGCAGGAAAGGGGTACTGAGGGAATGATCAGCCATGATCTTATTGAATAGTGGTGCAGGCTCGAAGGGCTGAATGGCCTATTCCTGCACCTATTTTCTATGTTTCTATTTTTCACTGAGAGGATATTTTCTTACCGACCAGCTTTCATCTCTTTTTACTGCCCATATAACCCGTTTATTTCTCTGTGTGACGGGAGTTGGCACTTTACATTTTTTTCTTCCCCTCACCCTCAATTTTTGTTTATTTAGTCCTATTTAAGGGGCTCATTTATCTACCAGTTTCCAGATCTGGCAGAAATCTACACCCAAAATGTTGACCCATTTTTTCTCCTTACAGGCAAGCCTGTTGTGTCTTTCCAGCATTTTAATTTTTATTGGATTTCTAACATTTGCAGTTTTTTCTTTTTAGTTGTAGAAATAACTGTTGCATTGTAAATATAAGAGAATGAGATCAGATTGACTAAGGGCCTTCATCAACTGACTCTGTCTATCGATGTTGTGAAAATAAACATTCAAAGATAAATTCTCAACGACCAGAATATCCAGTCATTCTGAGATCTGCCTGAAGAGGATTGGCTGTGAACTAATTCGTGTTTGCATTCTGGAATAAAATTGAGCAGAAAAAAAACCTGACAACTACTCACTTATTTTTCTTTAGATGATGAAGATGCTATAACCTGTGAGTGTAAAGAGGTGGAGAAGAGATGCTGGCTGACACTGCAGCAATGGGAAATGGAGCAGAAAGAACTGCAGAAAACAAAGCTGGCAGAACTGATGGAACAGAGGGAACGAGAGAAGAAGCAGGTGGAGGAGGAAGAGGAAAGAGCCAAGAGTAGACAGCGGCAATTTGAAGATAATCTGGAGAAACTGACCGAGGAGAGGGAGGTAAGAGTTACACTGAGTTTAACGGGGTGGGGTTACATTATAGCAGAATTGTTACTCCTGACGCTTTTTTCTTGTTCCACTATAACCTTCCGGTACTGCAGATGAGAGAATTAATAGGGGTCTCTATCTGATGCTGGAAATTTGCGTCAAAAATTGTCTGATATGACCGTGTCACTCCCAAGAGTTTGTGGAATGAACTGGCTGAAAAACATGTGGTGGATGGAGAAAGCACAGGAGATACAACAACTGGCTGACAGCCATGCTGTGCGAAGGTTCTTCATCGCAGTCAAGGCCACCTACAGTTCAAACTCCCAAGGCCCCACCCCAATGCTGACCAAGAACGGGGAAACACTCATCAAGGACACTGAGGCAGTCAGGGCCCGTTGGAAGGAGCACTTCGAAGATCTCCTCAATCGAGACTCTGCGTGTTCTCGACTCCATCCCGCAGCATGCGACCCGCCACCACCTCAGTAAAACTCCAACACTGCACGAGGTAGAAAATGCCCTAAGACAGCTCAAGAACAACAAGGCTACAGGGGCGGAGGCACTAAAGTATGGCAGAGAGGTGCTGTTGGCGCGGATACATGACCTCATCTCTCTCATCTGAAGGGAGGAGAGCATGCCGGGAGATCTCAGAGATGCAGTGATCATGACCATCTTTAAAAAAAGGGGACAAGTCCGACTGCGGCAACTACAGAGGAATCTCCCTGCTATCAGCCACTGGGAAAGTTGTCGCTAGAGTCCTCCTCAACCGTCTTCTCCCTGTGGCCGAGGAGCTCCTCCCGGAGTCACAGTGCGGATTTCGTCCCCTATGGGGCACAACGGATATGATATTTGCAGCGCGACAGCTCCAGGAAAAATGCAGGGACAGCACCAGCCCTTATACATGGCCTTCTTCGACCTTACAAAGGCCTTTGACACTGTCAACCGCGAGGGTCTGTGGAGCATCCTCCACAGTTTCCGATGCCCCCAAAAGTTTGTCAACATCCTCCGTCTGCTCCACGACGACATACAGGCCGTGATCCATTACAGACCCAATCCACGTCCGGACCGGGGTCAAACGGCTGCGTCATCGTGCCAACCCTCTTTTCAATCTTCCTCACTGCCATGCTCCACCTCACAGTCAACAAGCTCCCCGCTGGAGTGGGACTAAACTACAGAACCAGTGCCAAGCTGTTCAACCTTCGCTGTCTCCAGGCCAGATCCAAGAACCACCCCAACCTCTGTCGTCGAGCTACAGTACGCGGACGATGCCTGTGTCTGCACACATTCAGAGGCTGAACTCCAGGACATAGTCGACATATTTACTGAGACATACGAAAGCATGGGCCTTACGCTAAACATCCATAAGACAAAGGTCCTCCCACCAGCCTGTCCACGCCACACAGCACTGCCCCCCAGTCATCAAGATCCACGGCGCGGCCCTGGACAACGTGGACCATTTCCCAAACCTCGGGAGCCTCTTATCAACAAAAGCAGACATTGATGAGGAGATTCAACACTGCCTCCAGTGCGCCAGCGCAGCCTTCGGCTGACTGAGGAAAAAAGTTTTCGAAGACCAGGCCCTCAAATCTACCATCAAGCTCTTGGTCGACAAGGTTGTAGTAATACACGCCCTCCTGTATGGCTTAGAGACATGGACCTCAAGTCGCTGGAGAAATACCACCACCGATGCCTCCGCAAGATCCTACAAATCCCCTGGAGGACAGACGCACCAACATTAGTGTCCTCGACCAGACCAACATCCCCAGCATTGAAGCACTGATCACACTTGATCAGCTCTGCTGGGCAGGCCACATCGTGCGCATGCCAGACATGAGAATCCCAAAGCAAGCACTCTACTCGGAACTTCTTCACGGCAAACGAGCCGAAGATGGACAGAGGAAACCTCACAAGGACACCCTCAAAGCCTCCCTGATAAAGTGCAACATTTCCACTGATACCTGGGAGTCCCTGGCCAAAGACCACCCTAAGTGGAGGAAGTGCATCCGGGAGGGCGCTGAGCCCCGCGAGTCTCATCGCCGAGTGCCTGCAGAAAACAAGTTCAGGGAGCGGAAAGAACGTGCGGCAAACCAGACCCACCCTCCCTTGCCCTCAACGACTATCTGTCCCTCCTGTGGCAGGGATTGTGGCTCTCGTATTGGACTCTTCAGCCACCTAAGGACTCATTTTTAGAGTGGAAGCAAGTCTTCCTCGATTCCGAGGGACTGCCTATGATGATGAAACAGTAGCTTTCTTGCTGTTACATTAAGACGAGTCAGCTCAGAGAGATAGGAGTTTTTCTAGATTTTCCAGCCTTGTTGCTTCAGCTCATCATAAGACTCAGTACGTTTAACCTGTGAGTAGCTGAGCTGTACAGTCTAGGCATGTCAGAAATTTGATCCGTGTGGAGTTAGCTGATGTAGGTAGGGCAGAGTTAAGGATGCTACAAATTGTCTGAACACCTCTGGATACTGGATGGGAAAAAATCAGCTGCGGTTCTCACTCCTTGGTAACCTCTGCTGGGAGTGTGCATGTTTCTGTGTGTGTGTGTGAACTATGGGATACGACAGGATTGGACTCAGTTGTGATGCTCCCATGCGAAATTACCAGTTGACACTTCCCACTGAGGCACACTCATGAATAAGTGCCACTTGTGTGAGGTATTGGACCAGTATCCTAACAAGAAGTCAATAATTTTGAGAGAACATTTGGTGATAAATAAACATTGTTTTTTTCATTGTTTCTAGATTTAGTCACCTATATTTTGAAATGAATTCATACAGTTGGGATTTTATAAGCTTATTTTGGTGTATCAATTTCTTTTCATCTGATAGTGCATAAGAACATAAGAAATAGGAACAGGGGTAGGCCATACGGACCCTTAAGCCTGCTCTGCCATTCAATAAGATCATGGCTGATCTAATCATGGACTCAGCTCCACTTCCCCACCCGCTCCCCATAACCCCTTATCCCCTTATCGTTTAAGAAACTGTCTATTTCTGTCTTAAATTTATTCAATGTTCCAGCTTCCACAGCTCTCTGAGGCAGCGAATTCCACAGATTTACAACCCCTTGAGAGAAGAAATGTCTCCTCAATCTCTGTTTTAAATGGGCGGCCCCTAATTCTAAGATCATGCCCTCTAGTTCTAGTCTTCCCCATCAGTGGAAACATCCTCTCTGCATCCACCTTGTCAAGCCTCCTCATAATCTCATATGTTTCGATAAGATCACCTCTCATTCTTCTGAATTCCAATGAGTAGAGGCCCAACCTACTTAACCTTTCCTTGATAGATCAACCCCCTCATCCCCGGAATCAACCTAGTGAACCTTCTCTGAACTGCCTCCAAAGCAAGTATATCTTTTCGTAAATATGGAAACCAAAACTGCACGCAGTATTCCAGATGTAGCCTCAGCAATACCTTATATAACTGTAGCAAGACTTCCCTGCTGTTATACTCCATCCCCTTTGCAATAAAGACCAAGATACCTGGCCTTCCTGATCACTTGCTGTACCTGCATACTATCCTTTTGCGTTTCATGCACAAGTACCTCTGGGTTCTGCTGTACTGCAGCACTTTGCAATCTTTCTCTATTTAAATAATAACTTGCTCTTTGATTTTTTTTTGTGCCAAATTTTTGCCCACTCACTTTGCCTGTCTATGTCCTTTTGCAGATTTTTTATGTCCTCCTCACACATTGCTTTTCTTCCCATCTTTGTATCATCAGCAAACTTGGCTACGTTACACTCAGTCCCTTCTTCAAGTTGTTAATATAGATTGTAAATAGTTGGGGCCCCAGCACTGATCCTTATAGCACCCCACTAGTTACTGGTTGCCAACCAGGGAATGAACCATTTATTCCGACTCTCTGGTTTCTGTTAGTTAGCCAATCCTCTATCCATTACCCCCAACCCCGTGAACTTTTATCATGTGCAGTAACCTTTTATGTGACACCTTGTCAAATGCCTTCTGGAAGTCTAAATACACCGCATCCACTGGTTCCCCTTTTATCCACTCTGTTCGTTACATCCTCGAAGAACTCCAGCAAATTTGTCAAACATGGCTTCCCCTTCATAAATCCATGCTGACTGCCTGACCGAATTTTGCTTTTCCAAATGTCCTGCTACTGCTTCTTGAATAATGGGCTCCAACATTTTCCCAACCACAGATGTTAGGCTAACTGGTCTATAATTTCCTGCTTTTTGTCTGCCTCCTTTTTTAAACAGGGGCGTTACATTTGCAGTTTCCAGTCTGCTGGGACCTCCTCAGAATCCAGGGAATTTTGGTAAATTACAACCAATGCATCCACAATCCCTGCCGCTACTTCTCTTAAGACCCTAGGATGCAAGCCATCAGGTCCAGGCCCCCCCCCCCCACCCCCCGCTATAGCCCCTTGGCTATCCACTGTTAGAATATTGTTAGTGTCCTCTACAATAAAAACTGATACAAAATATTTGTTCAGAGTTTCTGCCATCTCCATGTTCTCCATTACTAATTCCCCGGTCTTGTCCTCTAAGGGACCAACATTTACTTTACCCACTCTTTTCCTTTTTATATACCTATAGAAACTCTTGCTATCTGTTTATATATCTTGTGCTCGTTTACTTTCATTGTCTATCTTCCCTTTCTTAATCATTTTTTAGTCATTCTTTGCTGGCTTTTAAAAGCTTCCCAGTCTTCTGAAATTCTACTAGTTTTGGCCACTTTGTATGCCCTTGTTTTTAATTGGATACTGTCCTTAATTTCCTTAGTTAGCCACAGATGGCTATCTTTTTTACACTCTTTCCTCTTCACTGGAATATATTTTTCTTGAGAGTTGTGAAATATCTCCCTAAATGTACATCACTGTTCATTAACTGTTCTACTCTTTAATCTATTTTCCCAGTCCACTTTACCCAACTCTGCCCTCATACCTTCATAGTCTCCTTTATTTAAGTTTAGTACGCTGGTTAGAGATCCAACTTTCTCACCCTCCATCTGGATTTGAAATTCAATCATGCAAGGGGATCCTTAACTAGGAGATTGTTTATTAATCCTATCATTACACAGGACCAGATCTAAGATAGCCTGCCCCCTGGTTGGTTCTGTTACATACTGCTCAAGGAACCCATCCCTTATGCACTCTATGAACTTCTCCTCAAGGCTACCCTGACCAATTTGATTTGTCCAATCAATATGGAGGTTAAAATCACCCATGATTATTGCTGTTCCCTTTTTACAAGCCCCCACTATTTCCTGATTTATGCTCCGACCAACAGAATTGCTACTGTTAGGGGTCTATAGACCATGTCCACCAGTGACTTTTTCCCATTATTGTTCCTTATCTCCACCCAAACTGTTTCAACACCCTTATCATTTGAGCCAATATCGTCTCTTACTATTGCAGTGATTCCATCTTTTATCAATAGAGCTACCCAACTCCTTTTCCTGTCTTTCTTTCCGGATTGTCAAGTTCTCCTGAATATTTAATTCCCAGTCCTGGACACCTTGCAACCCGTCTCTGTAATGGCTATCAGATCATACCCATTTGTCTCAATTTGTGCTGTCAACTCATCTATTTTGTTACAAATGCTATGTTCATTTAGATAAAGTGCCTTTAAGTTTGGTTTTTTACCCTTTTTTCCTGCTCGTTTCCTCTCACCTTCAAACTCGCTTCCCTTATTTTTGCTTTCTAATTCCAGCTTCACTCCCCTCCCTACTGAATCTATTTTCAGGTTCCCATCCCCCCTGCCAAGCTAGTTTAAACCCTCCTCAACAGCACTAGCAAACCCCCCCGCGAGGATATTGGTCCTGGCTCTGTTGAGGTGGAACTCGTCTGGCTTGTACAGGTCCCACCTCCCCCAGAAGCGGTCCCAATGCTTCAGCAAACTAAAGCCCTTCCTCCTGCACCATCTCTCCAGCCACATATTCATCTGCTCTATCCTCCTATTTCTGTACTCACTAGCTCATGGCACTGGGAGTAATCCGGAGATTATTACCTTTGCGGTCCTGCTTTTTAATCTCTCTCCAAGCTCCCTAAACTCTGCCTGCAGGATCTCATCCCTCTTCCTACCTATGTCATTGGTACCAATGTGGACCATGACTCCTGGCTGTTCACCCTCTCCCCGCAGAATGCCCTGCAGTGGCTCAGTGACATCTTTGACCCTGGTACCATCCTGTTACGCCTGTCTGCTCCCCTGACTGGCAAATCCATTCTTTTTCCTCCCCCATGTGCAGCTGAGCCACCCGTGGTGCCATGGACCTGGCTCTGGCTGCACTCTCCAGAGCCACCATCGCCCCCACCGGTACTCAGAACAGAGTACCGGTTGGAGAGTGAGATGGACTCGGGGGACTCCAGCACTACCTCCTAGTCCTCCTCTTCTGTCCGGGATCACCCAATCCCAATCTGCCTGCACACTCTTAAGCTGCGGGGTGACCACCTCTAGAAACGTGCTATCCACATTGCTCTCAGTCTTACGGATGCACCGCAGTGACCCCAGCTGCCGCTCAAGCTCCAAAACACGGAGCTCGAGTTGGTGCAGCTGGAGACACCTCCTGCACACATGGTCGGCCCGGCTGCACGAAGCATCCGGGACTTCCCACATGTCACAGGATGCGCAATCCACAGGATTGTGCTGCCCTGCCATCCCTCTAGTTACACTCGCAACTATCGAGTAGAACTAAACTTTAAACCTTAGCATAACACACCCACCTGCTACTCAGCAAACAGACGATTTAATTAACTGGCTCTCGTTAGATAATAAAGATCACGTATATTTACTGGCAGATGCTACTTACAACAATGCCAAAGGTTTACGACTGAAAGGAATCACTTACCTGCTTGGCTGTGATGTCACCTTTGGTTTTGTCTTTTTTAACTTTTTGTCCCTGCACCAGCTGGCTCCTCCCGACCCTCCACGCTCTTTATATCGGCCTCTCGATCCTCCTGCTCCTGCTCCTGTGGCTCCTCCGACAGCTGTGCCCTTTTTATCAGTTACATTTAACTTTGCATTTGACTTTTGGTGTTGCAAATGAAATTAGCCTGTACATTGTCACACGTTATGGACCTGTGTTATGTATTTCTGAGGATGCTTGTACATAATGATTGTTTTTGTTTATAATTGGTTTTGTTATTAGTTTACCAATCCTATGTTCAAATGAGATAGCACTGTATGGTGAAGTGGGATTGTGTATGCATTCCTTTCGCCTCTGGGATTTGGGTTTGAATCCATCCCAGACATCATCATTGTGTTGGCTATAAGGACCAAATATGAAGTCAGTCTGGCCTCTTTTTTTAACCTCATTCTTGCTGGGTAAAAATCCACAGTGTAAAACAGGCCAGACTTTGTTAAGGCCACAATGATGGTTGTTTAGGCAAACTGATGCTTTTGTGAAATTGAGATTAAGCTATTTTTCTGGTTGTGATATAAATGTGTTTATGAAGATTATTGCAGTTTAGTATTTCTAGTGGAATCATAAACATGCTGTAAGGGAACTTCTTTTACAATTATGTGAGAAATTCGGTCCTTTGCACTCCATTTTTCGCCCCGGAGCGGCGGCAGTGGCAACGGTGAGGTCTTCTGGGCAGGCGGTCAGCCTCCAGCGCCCCGCGGGGGTTTTCGGGTCCGGTTTTGTGGCGGCGCGGAGCAGTACCGCTCGGAAGAGCTGCACCGGTGTGCAATGACCCTGGTTGTGACACCGGCGTGCTTTTTGACTGCCGCCTGACCCATACGCCTCGCAGCATGTCCTGCAGTGACCGCCTGTAAATACCTATACCGACTGCAGAAAGGTATGTAATGCCGTTCTAAGATAAGTGTGATTGTTTTTTCTTTTATTTATTTTTTGCGATTTATGTTGTGGTGTCATGGGCTATGTATTAGGAATGTTTTTGTGGGGTTTTTTTACAGGTTTTTTTTTCTTCCCTGGCGTCCTTCGGAGCGCTCCCAGCCCGGCTCATACTCATACGGGATTTTCCCATACTAACGCCCAAGAGAGGTGTACAACGCCTTCCTTAGCGCTGCACTCCAGACTCAGGGCCTAGCTGTTCAATTTTGATGACTGAGGTGCAAACTGTTCCTGGTGCAAACTTTAATGCCCCGCCGCCATTACTGCCCCGAAATCATCAAAACCGAAAATCCAGCCCGAGATGGTTTTATAACAAGTGTAAGTTATGTCAATTGTAAAGTCGAACATCTTTGTTTCGGTAAATTAAATCTTGTATACTTTGTTCAGCAACAACACGCTAAACTAGAAAAGAAAATCAGACAGGAACAGAAAGCTTTGGACCGAGAGTTGAAGCATCACGAGGTGAGGGATCAAAGTAACATCTTTGTAATCAACAGAGAAGCAAATAATGTTCTTTTTGTTTGTTGCTTTGTGAGCCCAATTTAAATGCAGTGAAGAATCTTAACCAGCTACTATAGTTAAATATTTTTTTTAAACTTTCAAAAAATCATCCTCGGTGATTTCAATTTCCATCGCAACATACCTTGCCCTCCTCTGATTTCACTGCCCTCCTCTCCCTTTATCCTTGCCTATCTCCAGCCTCCCTTTCCTCTCCAGAGTCCTTGAACGTGTTTTTGCCTCCAAAATCTGTGCCCATCTTTCCCGCAATTCCATGTTTGAATCCCTCCAATCATTTTTCCGTTTTTGCGCAGCACTGAAACGGTCCATATCAAAGTCACAAATGACATCCTATGTGACTGTGACCATGGTAATCTACTCTCATCTTTCTTGACCCCCAGGAATATCATCCAGAAACACAACGTCAGGTTCCACATTTACGCTGACGACATCCAGCACTATCTCACCACCACCTCTCTCAACACCTCCACTGTCTCTGATTTATCACCACTGCTTGTCTGACAACCAGTACTGGATGAACAGAAATGTTCTCCAACTAAATATTGGGAAGATTGAAGCCAGTGTCTTCGGGTCCCATCACAAACTCCGTTCCCTAGCCACCGACTCCATTCCTCTCTCTGGCAACTGTCTGAGGTCAAACCAGACGGTTTGAAACCTTGGTGTCGCATTTGACCCTGAGATGAGCTTCCGACCACATATCCGCTCCATCAACAAGACTGCCTACTTCCACCTCTGTAACATCGCCTGACTCTGTCTCTGCCTCAGCTTATCTGCTGCTGAAACCCTCATCCATGCCTTTGTTATCTCTAGCCTTGACTATTCCAGTGCTCTCCTGGGCGGCCTCCCGTCTTCCACCCTACATAAACTTGTGTTCATCCGAAACTCTTCTGCCCATATCCTAACTCGCACCATCCCATTCACCCATCACCCCTGTGCTTGCTGACCTACATAGGCTCCTGGTCCAACAACATCTCAATTTTAAAATTTTCATCCTTGTCTTCAAATCCCTATATGGCCTCACCCCTCCCTATCTCTGTATCCTCCTCCAGACCTACAAGCTTTTGAGATCTTGCGCTCTTCCAATTCTGACTTCTTGTGCATCCCCGATTTTAAATCGCTTCACCTTTGGCGGCTGTGCTGTCAGCTGCTTAGGTCCTAAGCTCTGGAATTCCTTCCCTAAACCTCTCTGCCTCTATATCTCTCTCTCCTCGAAGACGCTCCTTAAAACTTACTTCTTTGTCTAAGTTTTTGGTCATCTGTCCTAATATCTACTTATGTGGCTCGGTGGCAAATTTTTGTTTACACTTCTGCAAAGTGCCTTGGGATGGTTTACTATGTTAAAGGTGCTATATAAATGCATGTTGTTGTTTATCCTCCCTAAAACTTATCCTCCATATAAACACTCCTCCCCAATTCACTGACACACTCTCGATCTTGCCATCTCACGTGGCCTCATACAGACAAAGATATCTTCAGCTACTTCCTTATATCTGACCACACTCGATCAGCTCCGCTGGGCAGGCCACATAGTCCGCATGCCAGACACGAGACCCCCAAGCAAGTGTTCTACTCTGGCTCGTTTGCCGTGAAGGAGCTCCAAGGTGGACAGCAGAAATGCTACAAGGACACCCTCAAAGCCTCCCTGATAAAGTGCGACATCCCCACTGACACCTGGGAGTCCCTGGCCCAAGACCACCCTAAATGGAGGAAGTGCATCCGAGAGGGCGCTGAGCACCTCGGGTCTCAACGCCAAGAGCATGCAGAAATCAAGCGCAGACAGCGGAAAGTGTGTGCGGCAAACCAGTCCCACCCACCCCTTCCCTCAGCGACTATCTGTCCCACCTGTGACAGAATCTGTGGCTCTCGTATTGGACTGTTCAGCCACCAAAGAACTCACTTCAGGAGTGGAAGCAAGTCTTCCTCGATTCTGAGGGACTGCCTATGATGATGATATCCGTTACCACCCACACGCCTCTATCCCTTTCCTTCTACATCGACCACCGGAAAATCTCCTCGTCAAGTCAATTACAGTTGCACTTTCAATGTAGCACATGCCTAGCCTTTTGCCCTGCAATCACCACAATACTTCTGAGGCTGTTAACCTGGGATCAAGGCGCCTTCTTTCAGCTGGGGAAACACACTTGGCATCCGTATCAGGCTGGGCTACACGGGGGAAAATATCACGACATTTAAATAAGAAAAAATTGATTGATTACATTATAAATATATTACTTTGCACAATAATGTTGCTTTCTCCAAAACTTCCATGTTGATTATCTTAGAATTAAGCTTGTACACCACTGTATAATTACCATGGAAGAATAATGAAACCTTGATATATTACTGCAGCTTGTTATGGTGACTCCAGATAAAACGTCACTTTTAATAATTTTTCAAATTATGAACAAAAGGATATTTGTGCATACAGTAATATTTGCTTGATGTTTTAAATTCCTAGGCATTAATACAATCAATGCAAATTAAAATGGATAAAGAGCGAAGGGTCTTTGAAGAACAGCAGAGTAAAGAGAGGAAACGAGTGAAAGAGCTTCAATACAGAGCAGCAACAACGATTCAGGCAAGATTTCGGGCACATTTGATACATAAAAAGTATGCACTAATATTGAAGGAGAGAAGGGACGAAAGGAAGAGCAAAAAAGATCTGCAGTTAAGAATGGCACAAGAAAAGAGAGATTTTGAAGAGAAAATTAAAAGTAAATTAGAAGAACAAAAACAGAGGGAAGAGAAGGAGGGAAGAAAGCAGGAAGAAGCAAAAAGGTTACAAATGGAAGAACAGAAAAAAAGACAGATTGAATACGAGAAGAAAAAGGAACAGGAACGACAAAGGTTAGAAAAAGAGAGACAACTGAAGTTGCACAATCTACAAAAATTGCAGGAAGAGGAGAAAAGAAAAGAGCTACAGAAAAAGAAAAAGGAAGAAAAACTGCAAGAAGCAGAACGAAAAAAGACAGCAGAAAGAAGGTTGCTAGAAGAAAGAAAGAAAAAGGAGGACTTAAAACAAATAGAAGAGACAAAAATTGAGAAGAAAGATGAACCCCAGTTAACTGAAGGTGGAAATGTTAATCCCAACGTAAATAAGAATAAAGAACCTAAACAATATGTTAACAGTTCAGAAAATGTTTGCATTCCTCTAAATGAACATATATGCTTGCCCCACGATATACAGAAAAGCAGCACTCTTATAAATGACAGTAAAGTTGTAGAGCAATGCACAGTTGCGATGGCTCCAGATACAAAACTGGAAATAAAACTTCCAGCTGAAGAAGCAGTGGAAAGTATAGCAGAGACTACATTTGAAATTGAATCCAGTATCACAATACCAAAAAACATTAGCTTACTGCAAATGGTCAATGCATGTACAGTTGCGGTGGCTGCAGATAAAAAGCTGGAAATGAAACTTGCAGCTACAGTAGTGGAAGGTATTGCAGAGAATACACATGCAATTGAATCCAGTATTACAGTATCAAAAAACATTAGCTTACCGCAAATGGTCAATGCATTTACAGTTACTGACGGGCTTCCTGACAGGCTAGGTGAAGGAAAATCTGTATTAAGCACTAGTGATAGTAACTTACATAACGAAGGTTTGATTAATGCTCACAAAATAACTGAAAGTGTGGATCTTAATTTAGAGCAATGCTCCTTAGCCACAGGGCTCACGCTACCTGATCCTGTTGAGGCAAAGAGACTAAGTTGGATGAAAATGTGTGCTCCTTGGTCCAAAACTTGCAGAGAAAACAAGAGAAAGAAAGTGAAGCAACGGATCAGACTTCGGAGCAATCCAGTCAGCCGACTGCCTGCACTGAGTCCTGAAGTAATACTGCACTCAGGGGTTTGGACTTCACTTAAGCAGGTACAGTTCATATTTTATTTTGGTGAACCTTAACAATATTATAATGAGTTGTTTTAGTAGGACGTTCTTTTCATTCATGTATTTTTTGAAAACTAATTTTACTTTTTCACCCTCTTTGAGTCTCCTTTTGCTGCACACTTTACCAGGATGATGCCTGGTTCCGAGGCTGTACCAATGCTGCAGTATAATCAACTGTTAGAAGGTTTGTGAGAGTGATCCTCTGATTTTTCTTTTTGTTACCTTTTATCTCGAAGGGGATGTATCTGACCTCTGCATGGGAGAAATTTTGAGACTATAATGAGTATGAAATCAAAGGTGTGAATCTGTGTTGTACCACTTCCAAGATGCAATCTTTTACAGCTCCAGTATGTGTGTCACCATTTCACTCCAGCTGCTTCTGATCAAAGCCGAACAGGAAGTAAAGCTGAAATTGGATAGCAAGAATCTAGAAAGCGAATCTGTAAAGCAGAGGAAACAGGGTTTAGTATGTAGTAAGCAAGGAGGTCTTCCTGTGCTGAATGGTATATACTTTAATGCAAGGTGTATAGCGAATAAGGCAGATGAGCTAAGAGCACAGGTAGACACTTGGGAATATGACATTATAGCCATTATAGAAACATGGCTGAAAGAGGGGCAGGTTTGGCAGATCAATATTCCTGGCTACAGGATTTTTAGACAAGATAGAGAGGGGGGTAAAAAGAACATAAGAACATAAGAATTAGGAACAGAAGTAGGCCATCTAGCTCCTCGAGCCTGCTCCGCCATTCAACAAGATCATGGCTGATCTGGCCGTGGACTCGGCTCCACTTACCCGCCCGCTCCCCATAACCCTTAATTCCCTTATTGGTTAAAAAATCTATTTATCTTTGACTTGAATACATTCAATGAGCTAGCCTCAACTGCTTCCTTGGGCAGAGAATTCCACAGATTCCACAACCCTCTGGGAGAAGAAATTCCTTCTCAACTCGGATTTAAATTGTCTCCCCCGTATTTTGAGGCTGTGCCCCCTAGTTCTAGTCTCCCTGACAAGTGGAAACAACCTCTCTGCCTCTATCTTGTCTATCCCTTTCATTATTTTAAATGTTTCTATAAGATCACCCCTCATCCTTCTGAACTCCAACGAGTAAAGGCCCAGTCTACTCAATCTATCATCATAAGGTAACCCCCTCATCGCCGGAATCAGCCTAGTGAATCGTCTCTGTACCCCCTCCAAAGCTAGTATATCCTTAAGTAAGGTGACCAAAACTGCACGCAGTACTCCAAGTGCGGCCTCACCAATACCCTGCACAGTTGCAGCAGGACCTCCCTGCTTTTGTACTCCATCCCTATCGCAATGAAGGCCAACATTCCATTCGCCTTCCTGATTACCTGTTGCACCTGCAAACTAACTTTTTGGCGGGGGGGGGGGATTGCGATACTGATTAAAGAAAATATTACAGCGGTGAAGAGGGATGATATGTTCGAGGGATCATCAAATGAGGCCATATGGGTCAAATTGAAAAATAAAAAAGGGGTGTGTATTATAGACCCCCAAACAGTGGGAGGGAGATAGAGGAGCAAATATGTAGGCAAATTGCTGTGAAGTCCAAAAACCATAGTTAAAATCCCCTCCTATTACTACCCTATCTAAATATTGATTGGGTCAAATTTAGTGTGAAGGCTATAGAGGGTACGGAATTCTTGAAATACATTCAAGAGAACTTTTTTAATCAGTATGTAGCAAGCCCAACACGACAGGGGGTGGTCTTGGACTTAGTTTTGGGGAATGAAGTTGGGCTGGTTGAAGGGGTATTAGTGGGAGAGCACTTGGGTGCCAGTGACCATAATTCAGTCAGATTCAAGTTGGTTATGGATAAGGACAAGAATAGGCCTGGAATAAAAGTTCCGAATTGGGGAAAAGCTAATTTTGCTAAGTTAAGGAGTGATTTGGCCATGGTGGACTGGAAACAGCTACTTGTGGGTAAATCAGTTCGGAACAGTGGGAGGCATTTAAGGAAGAGATCCGGAAGGCTCAGGCCAAACATTTGCCCTTAAAGAAAAAGGCTGGGAAAAATAATTCTAGAGCCCCTTGGATGTCTAGGGACTTACAGGGGAGGATTAAGAAAAAAAGGGACGCTTATGTCATATATCAACGGCTAAATATTATAGAATCTTGAGAATATAGAAAGTTAAGAAGAAAAGTTAAAAAGGATATTAGGAATGCTAAGAGAGAGCACGAGAAATTCTTGGCCAGTAAAATTAAGGAAAACCCAAAAATGTTCTTTAAATATATTAAGAGTAAGAGGGTAACTAAAGAAAGGGTAATCTTTTTGTGGAGGCGGAAGATGTTGGGAGGGTTCTTAATGAATACTTTGCATCTGTTTTCACAAAGGAAAAGGGCAATGCAGATACTGCTAGTGAGGAGGAGTGTGATATTCTGGATGAAATAAATAAAGTGAGAGAGGAAGTATTAAGTGGTTTAGCAGCTTTGAAAGTAGATAAGTCCCCAGGCCCGGATGAAATGCATCCCAAGCTGTTGAGCGAAGTAAAAGAGGAAATAGCAGAGGCCTTGACAATCATTTTCCAGTCCTCTTCGGATCTGGGCATGGTGCCGGAGGATTGGACGACTGCTAATGTAGTACCCTTGTTTAAGAAAGGAGAAAGGGATAGGACCAAGTTATTATAGGCCTGTGAGCCTAACCTCAGTGGTGGGAAAATTATTGGAAAAAATCCTGAAAGACAGGATAAAGCTGCATTTGGAAAGGCAAGGATTAATTAGGGACAGTCAGCATGGATTTGTTAAGTGAAAATCATGTCTGACTAACCTGATTGAATTTTTTGAGGAAGTAACCAAGAGGGTCGATGAGGGTAGTGCGTATGATGTAGTGTATATGGACTTTAGCAAAGCTTTTGATAATGTCCCACATGGTAGACTGGTCATGAAGGTTAAAGCCCATGGAATACAGGGAAAAGTGGCAAGTTGGATCCAAAATTGGCTTGGAGGTAGGAAGCAAAGGGTAATGATTGATGGATGTTTTTGTGACTGGAAGGATGTTTCCAGTGGGGTTCCGCAGGGCTCAGTACTGGGACCCTTGCTTTTTGTGGTATATATCAACGATTTAGATTTGAATATAGGTAGTATGATTAAGAAGTTTGCAGACGACACTAAAATTGGCTGTGTGGGCACGATGGGCAGGAATGGCATCCTTCTACACTGTAAATTTCTATGTTTATATTTTCTATCTCCACTGACCATTGGGAATCATGTAGGAACAAGGAAAACTGCTTATTGTATTATGGGATTGTAATCAAGTTTCATTAGATTGAGGACAAAGTCTATGGGCTAGAACCTGCACTTTTTTTGCATGCTTAATGCCCACTTAACGCCCATTTTACTGCTGAAATGACGTATAATGCCCAGATATCGCCCATTTAGCCACAAAATGGAAACTGACGCCCATTTTTAGGAAACTTATCACCGAGCGTTACTTTCCCTGTGAGCTTAACGGCGAGAAAAAATATTACCGCCCGCCCACTTTTTTTGGGCGGAATCATCAGAATGGGCGAAATCAACGCCGATAATATCGCCCAGCGTCAATTTCCGCACTGATTTAACGCCGAGATTCAATAATACCGCCCACCCACTTTTTTTTGTTGTAAAGAGCATATTTACCGACACTAGCGGCCATGAGATTGCCCAGCGTCAATTTCACCACCGCGCACACATATCGCCCACAATATCTATCGCTCGCCCAAAAAAACGCCCAAAGAAGTGGAATTGTTCTGAACGAACGCCAGCGGTGTGGCCTGCATTTTAAAAATTGCACTCTTACTTGAGGAGCTGATATCTGAACGATTTGCCTGAAAGAATGTTGTTCTGAGTGACAACGCTGACACACTGCTGTGTGTGTGGAGCTCAGACATCAATGGTGCCCATCACCTTGGTGCCAGTTAAAGTTTACGTTGATTGATAAGTTGTATTTAACCCTTTCATGTTAAGGAATCACCAGTGTGTAATGGTGCAGCTACCTGAGGCAATGCGCAACAAGGTTATGTTCAATAACAAAAATTTTAGACCAACATTGGTCTGAAATCATAAGCATCACAGGCAATAACACCCAATCCCTGCCCACACCCCACTTTTCGATCATTGACATAAATCACGTTCAAAATGTCCAGCAACACAGAATACAAAGGCAAAGCAGGAGCGAGGTCCCCAGCCCCCATACATTGCAACAAATTGCATACACCCAGATGGAGATGCAACACAGCCATCACCTGCCGACATGCACCTCACTTTCCTTCCCCCCCCTCCCTTTCTTCTCCCCACCTCTACCCTTTCCCCTCCTCGCTCCACAGCGCCTGGCCGAGGTGCTCCTCAGGCGGTGCATCATTAGGGGGAGATGAAGGCAGATGCGGTCGTTGGATGGGTACGGGAGCGGGGGGGGGTGCCAAGGGGGCAACATTCTCTGATGCAGAAGCAGGATCGTGGTCCTTGCTCTCATCTGTCATTCGCAGTGGTGATGCGGAACGTAGGGGTGGAGTGCCGTGCTCGGGGACCACTGGGAGGCCTGTGCCAGCAGTGTTCCTGGCTATCTCATCCAGGAACTCCGCCATCCGCGGAATGTATTCGGTCACGGTGCTGGAGATGGTGGCCAGCTGTCGAAATATACCCCCCAATGCTTCGATGAGCTGGTCACCAATGTCTACAGTCCTCCTGGACAACTGTACCATCTCTCCGCCGTCATGTGGTGCTCGTGGAACAAACCTGCTGCGTCCACGGGATCTCCGCTGGGTCGGCGCCGTCCTGGGAACAAATGGGGTGCCCAGTGGCGAGGTGCTTGGGGCTGGTACCTCTAGATTGGAGGCGGGAATGACCAGAGGACCACTAGATGGCCTTGGGGTGGAATGGCTTCTGGAGCGTGGCGATGCAGGTTCCTCAAAGTCCGTGCTCTCATCCGTGGAGAACAGACCCAGCGGATTGACGGGTGACAATCAGAGCTCCTCAGCACCAGATGTAGGATCGTCCGCAGACTCCTGCCCCGCGCCCCCACCTTCTGGCCTCTGTGGTCTTGCCTGGGGCCGCGCTGCTGGCTGAGCTGCAAGACACAAATGAGGTTATTAGAGGAGAAGGGGGTGCTAGGGTGACAAGGTGAGTCCAGCGCTACACACAGCATATGCACGACAAAAGCACCACCGTTCTCAAAATCATCACAGACATCACATTTCATGACCATCAACACATTTGCATTCCAATGATTTTCATTAGGCCATCATTACTTCTATGAGAATTTTAGAAATCATCTATCATATATGATGGTTCGGATATGAGTGGGTGTGGCATCTATTGACTTTACATCACGCAATGGTGTAGGCTTTACTCACGTGGCATTACTTCAGGGTCTGCAGATGCGTCCGTGGCTGTCTGGGTGTGCTTCCCCAAGAGTGCGAGCTATCAGTAATGTAGCTGGGGACTGGTGGCCCCCCACCCGTTCGCCTCTGTACGGACCTCATCGTCGATAGCTGCTTCTGTAAAAGGTGACAGGATGACATGGCATGAGATCATTGCATGATATCATTGCTTGGTACTGTCACAGACACTGATACAACACATAACTGACAGATGTAATCATGATTATCATGATAATTATCATTGTTTACCTAAAGATGTACACCGTGACTGCAGGCTTTGAGTAAAACATTCCTAGTAAAAGTGAAAGACCTCACATTTGATGATAGTCACTCATGACTGTTACAAATCAAATTATATAAATACATAAGTGTATGTAAATCAATGTAATACTTAATGATGTGGATCTCACAAGGTCGTTCCATCGTTTGTGGCATTGGTTGCCCTCACGCACCTCGTTGGTCACCGATGAGACCACCTCTGCTATCTCGGTCCATATCTTCTGGTCTACCTTTGGGGTGGACTTCCCACTCTCTCCCTATGTCAAGTCACCCCAGCGTAACTCGACCTCCTGCAGGAGGGAAGCATTTGCCTTGTCCGAGAACCTCCTGGCTCTTTTGCGCCCTCCAATGTGCTCCTCTCCCACCTTACTGCTCTCTCCAGCGTCAGTCTCCATAGTGTGCTGTGATGCCTCCTCCTCGCTCTCCATTATAGACCAAATTTGGTCAAATATGTGGCTGGTAACAGCTACATTTTGTTTGCCTACTTGCTGTGAAGCTCTAAAGTCTCCCTCCTTCCTCCCAAAGCAACCACACCACACCCAGACACGCCTTCAGTCCCTCTGAGCTCCCTCTCTGTCTCCTCTTCTGCGCATGTCATGATGACCTTTGACCTCCAGAATCGCGGGAATCGAGCGTTGCCATGCCGTTGTTACGGACGGCTACCGCCCATTTTATATTGCTCGCGGTAGCGTCCATTTTCAAAAGTGGAAACTAGGTGCTTTGAGAATGGGAGAGAAGCCGGCGATCTGAAAATCCTGTTTTAACGCCCACGCCGGAAATATCGGCCATTTGTTCTTTGCTGGTTATCTTCCCTCATATCCTCTCCTGAAGGCCTTTGCCACTTGCTGGTTATGTGGTGACAGTGGCTGCCTGGTGCCTCACCCGGATGCACATTATTCATATGAGCATCTTCAGCAGGCTATTTAATGGTGGGAAATATCATAACTGATCCTGTTCTGATAACACATCCACTTGTAAACCTTCAGCAGAGGTTCCTGAATAGCAATCAAAAGTAAAAACCCTGGCTGACATCCCCCTCTTGAGCCCAGAGGTCCTGAGGCCAATTGCCGTACCCCTTTCGCCATCTAGCTGAAATTAGCTAGCACAGTACAAACTGGGGATCACCACCTTTGTCTTTCTGGCTCAGCTATTTAATGTACTGGGGAAGCCTTGATTTTGTAACATCTGGATTAATAAATGTAACCCTGAGCCAACTAACCCAAATCAGTACTACAGTAGTGTGTAAGGATATTCTGTGATGGGATGTAGGTACAAACCGGCAGGTATTTGGGTAATTTCTCACCAATTTAAAACTCACCACCAGAATTGTTCACTTCAGCTGTTTATATGAAACATATGGATAGAATCCCATTATTCTGCAGTTAATTACTTTGCCAACAAAAAGTTTATTGCTAACTTAGCACAATAAAAATGTGGATTCCTTTGCATGTTTTAATAATAATAACTTTTATTTATATAGTGCGTTTAATGTAGCAAAACGTCCCAAGGCGCTTCATAACAATTTTACAACATGTTAGATGTTGAGCAATGAGGAAAAGAGAGAAAAAGCGTGAGAAGGAAATGTAAAAAGAGGTTAAAGGCTCGGGTCCGAAGCAGCAGCCAAAATGCTCGTGCAGATAGACACAGGCGAAAAAACTAAAAAAATTCAAATTATATTGCTCATCATCATCATCATCATAAGCAGTCCCTCGGAATCGAGGAAGACTTGCTTCCACTCTTAGCATGAGTTCTTAGGTGGCTGTACAGTCCAAAACAAGAACCACAGTCTCTGTTACAGGTGGGACACCGCTGCCTGCGCTTGATTTCTGCATGCTCTCGGCGACGAGACTCGAGCTCAGCGTCCTCCCGGATGCACTTCTTCCACTTTGGGCGGTCTTTGGCCAGGGACTCCTAGGTGTCAGTGGGGATGTCGCACTTTATCAGGGAGCCTTTGAGGGTGTCCTTGTAACGTTTCTGCTGCCCACCTGATCTGTCCTTACTATACAGTATAAATGCACACGAGGCCCATACTTGAGAGAAGGTCACTCTGTGACCAGTTACCTTTATTACCAAGACCTCAAGTGATGAAGGTGGGTGAAGGTTCCCCTTTTATAACTGTAAGTCCAGGTTAAAAGTGTTTCCCTCAAGTTTGGCCCTTGTGGTCAGTGTTCTCAAGGTGTACAACTTAGGTCAGCTTATACATGGGTTACAATGATAGTTGAATACATGACATCACCTCCCCCCCAAAGTCTTATTGGGATCACAGGTTAAGTCTCTCTGGTGGTTTACACTCCCTTGTAGAGTGCCTGAGTTGGGGCTCCGGTTGTTGGGCGCTGGCCTGAGTGTCTGCTGTTTGTGGTGCCTCAGGCCTGTCCGGACTGCCCACAGTGACTGGGCTCTCCTCCACTTGGTTCCGGTGTTTGGTCATCTGTAGTGGAGTAAACTCTACATCGTGTTCTTCCTCTGCTTCGTCTGTGGGGTTGCTGAACCTCCTTTTAGTTTGATCCACGTGTTTGCGGCAGATTTGTCCATTGGTAAGTTTAACTACCAAAACCCTATTCCCCTCTTTGGCAATCACAGTGCCTGCAAGCCATTTGGGCCCTGCAGCATAATTAAGGACAAAAACAGGGTAATTGACATCAATACATCGCGCCCTCGCATTCCTGTCATGGTAGTCACATTGTGACTGACGCCTGCTCTCAACAATTTCTTTCATAGTAGGGTGTATAAGGGATAACCTGGTTTTGAGCCTCCTTTTCATTAGCAGCTCTGCGGGTGGAACCCGTGTGAGCGAGTGTGGTCAGGACCTATTGGCCAACAGGAAGCGTGATAAGTGGCTTTGTAGGGAACCCCCTTGGATTCTGAGCATCCCCTGTTTGATTATCTGCACTGCTCGTTCTGCCTGGCCATTTGAGGCTGGCTTGAACAGTGCCGTTCTGACATGGTTGATTCCATTGCCTGCCATGAAGTCCTGGAATTCAGTGCTTGTGAAGCATGGGCCATTGTCACTGACCAAGACATCTGGTAGACCATGGGCGGCGAACATTGCCCGTAGACATTCTACCGTGGCAGAGGATGTGCTTGAATTTAAAATGGCAGACTCAATCCATTTGGAGTAGGCGTCTACTACAACCAAAAATATTTTTCCCATGAAAGGACCTGCGTCGTCCACATGGATGCGTGACCATGGCTTGGTGGGCCAGGACCAGGGGCTAAGGCGGGCTTCCCTGGGTGTGTTGCCCAACTGAGCACATGTGTTGCACTCGCGAACACAAAGTTCAAGGTCTGCATCTATCCTTGGCCACCAAACGTGTCACCTGGCAATTGCCTTCATCATGACAATGTCCGGGAGCTCATTGTGAAGTTCTCTAATAAACACCTCTCTGCCCATCTGGGGCATGACTACTCGGTTTTCCCACAGTAGGCAATCGGCTTGAATCGAGAGTTCATCCTTGCGCCCATGAAATGGTTCAAATTCCTCAGGGCATGCCCCATACGTGGCTGTCCAGTCCTCATTCAGGACACATTTCTTAACTAAAGACAGTAGCGGGTCTTTATTTGTCCAGACTTTAATCT
The DNA here is from genome assembly GCF_044704955.1 of Pristiophorus japonicus. NCBI lineage: Eukaryota > Metazoa > Chordata > Chondrichthyes > Pristiophoridae > Pristiophorus > Pristiophorus japonicus. Next base: position 18,212,386 of record NC_091991.1, read on the forward strand.
GACGGGCTGTCACAGGTGAGCCTTCGCTTTCGAAAGCTTCAACAGCCATGACCATCTCAGCATCATGCTCAGTTGCCCCCTCAGTGGTGGCCAGTGGGAGCCTGCTGAGTGCATCGGCGCAGTTTTCAGTGCCCAGTCTGCGTCGAATTGTGTAGTCATACATGGCTAACGTGAGTGCCACCTCTGTATGCGTGCCGATGCGTTTGCATTTATGGCCTTGTTGTCGGCCAAAAGGGACATTAGGGGTTTGAGATCTGTCTCCAGCTCAAATTTCCTGCCAAACAGGTACTGGTGCATTTTTATTACTGCATATACACATGCTAGCGCTTCCTTTTCTACCATCCCGTAGCCCCTTTCTGCCTGGGACAGACTTCTGGAGGCATAAGCTACCGGCTGTAACTGACCATTGGTATTCACATGCTACAACACACACCCGACCCCATAGGACGACGCATTGCATGTTAAAACAAGTTTCTTACACGGGTCATATATTGTTAACAGTTTGTTGGAGCAGAACAAATTGCGTGCTCTATCAAAAGACCTTTTCAGGCTGTCCCCCCAGACCCAATCGCGACCTTTGCGTAGGAGCACGTGTAGCGGTTCTAACAGCGTGCTCAATTTGGGAAGCAAGTTACCAAAATAGTTCAAGAGCCCCAGGAACGAATGCAGCTCCGTCATGTTACGGGGTCTGGGTGCTCTCTGGATCGTTTCCGTTTTGGATGCAGTAGGTCTGATCCCGTCTGCTGCTACGCTCCTACCCAGGAATTCTACCTCTGGAGCTAAGAAGACGCACTCCGCCTTTTTCAGCCGCAGCCCTACCCGGTCCAGTCTGCGTAGCACCTCCTCCAGGTTGTGGAGGTACTTCAGTATCGCGACCCGTGATGAGGATGTCGTCTTGAAAAACCACCGTCCTTGGAATCGACTTGAGGAGGCTTTACATATTCCGTTGAAAGATCGGCGGCCGAACGATTCCCGAATGGACATCTGTTATACTCAAATAACCTCTTGTGTGTCGTGATGGTGGTCAGCTTCTTCGACTCACTCGACAGCTCCTGGGTCATGTAAGCTGAGGTCAGGTCCAATTTTGAAAAAAGTTTGCCACCGGATAGCGTCGCAAAGAGGTCCTCCGCTCTCGGTAGTGGGTACTGGTCTTGGAGTGACACCCGATTGATGGTGGCCTTGTAATCGTCACATATCCTGACCGACCCATCTGCCTTGAGCACCAGCACGATCGGGCTCGCCCAGTCACTGAATTCAGCTGGTGAGATGATGCCTTCCCTCAGCAGGCAGTCTAATTCGCATCCTATCTTTTCCTGCATCATGTACGGCACCGCACTGGCCTTGTGGTGTACTGGCCTGGCGTCCAGGTTTATGTGAATCACTACCTTGGCCCCCATGAAAGTGCCGATGCCGGGTTGAAATAATGAGTCAAATTTGTCCAGGACCTGTGAGCATGATACTTGCTCCACAGAAGAAATTGCATTGACATCGCCCCATTTCCAGTTCATGACAGCAAGCCAACTCCTCCCCAGTAGTGCGGGACCATCCCCCAGGACAACCCAGAGTGGCAACCTGTTCTCCGAATCTTTGTGGGTCACGACTACCATGGCGCTGCCTAGCACCGGAATGATCTCCTTTATATATGTCCATAACTGTGTGTCAATCGGCAATAATTTTGGCCTCCTGGCCTTGGATACCCACAACCTTTCGAACTGTTTGATACTCATCAGGGACTGTCTGGCCCCCGTGTCTAGCTCATTAATACTGGGATGCCATTGAGGAGCACTTTCATCATTATCCTGGTATATGAACTGTATATGTGCTCCACATGAACTCGCTGAACTTCAGCTTCCAGCGATTTCCCCCGGTATTCATTTGGCCTTGTAGGGCTTACATTGGGCCCGTCCTCCTCGTACATCAACCTGGCTGCAGGCTTCCTGCACATACTTGCCAAGTGACCGCTGATGTTGCAGTTTCTGTAGCTATATTGCTGATACCTGTAAGCTCTGGCTGGGTGTTTGCCTCCACACCTCCAGCATGAGCTGGAGGCCCCGTTGTTGGAAACAAATGGTCCATTACCAGTCGATCATCTCTGACTGTCTCTGTAACTGTCCTTAAGCTCACCATTAGCAGGTGTTGATGGCCCCATTACTGGCCGCATTGTCCATTGCGATGGCATGAATCGCCGTTCAGTTAGCCATTGTCTCTGTTGAATTCCCCCTTTGGGTTCAACTACATGCTGGGGCATGTCCGATTGCCCCTGTCTGCCTAGAGAACAATGTTGACTCCCTGGTCATTTGCCGCATTTGAGCCAATATTTTTGTCATACATCATTTTGGTCTCTTCCTCCCCTGAGATAAATGTCTGGGCTATCAGAGCCGCCGCTTCCAGGGTCAAGTATTTGGTCTCGATCAGTTTCCTGAAAGCCCCAGCGTGCCCGATGCCCTCAATGAAAAGTCTCGCAGCATCTCTGCTCTGCATGCATTTGGGAACTTACATAGGCTCGCCAGTCGCCGGAGATCTGCCACGAAGTCTGAAACGCTTTGCCCTTCTCGCAGCCGGTGTGTGTAAAACCGGTGTCTCGCCGGTTTAAGGTGTTCCCCGATCAATTTGCTGAGCTCTTCGAACGTCTTGTCCGCTGGCTTCTCTGGCGCTAGAAGGTCCTTCATCAGGGAGTACGTTCTGGATCCACAAACCGTCAGGAGATGAGCCCTGCTTTTGTCGGCCGAATCCTGTCCCAACCATTGCTTAGTGACAAAACTTTGCTGAAGTCTTTCAATAAAGTCGTCCCAATCATCACCAACACAGTACCTCTCTTCTGTGCTGCTAGTGGCCATGCTCGCATGGTTTAAATCCCAGTTTCTCGTCGCCAATGATATGTCCTTACTATACTGTCTAAATGCATATGAGGCCCATACTTGAGAGAAGGTCACTCTGTGACCAGTTACCTTTATTACCAAGACCTCAAGTGATGAAGATGGGTGGAGCTTCCCCTTTTATACCTGAAAGTCCAGTTTAGGAGTGTCTCCCACAAGTTCGCCCCTTGTGGTCAGTGTTCTCAAGGTGTACAACTTAGGTCAGCTTATACATGGGTTACAATGATAGTTGAATACATGACACCACCTTTGGCTCGTTTGCCGAGGGTGAGTTCTGAGTAGAGCACTTGCTTTGGGAGTCACGTCTCTGGCATGCAAACTATGTGGCCTGCCAGCAGAGCTGATCAAGTGTGGTCAGTGCTTCAATGCTAGGGATGTTGGCATGGACGAGGACACTAATGTTGATGCATCTGTCCTCCCAGGGGATTTGTAGGATCTTGCGGAGACATCGTTGGTGGTATTTCTCCAGCGACTTGAGTGTCTACTGTCCATGGTCCATGTCTCTGAGCCATACAGGAGGGCAGTTATTACTACAACCCTGTAGACCATGAACTTGGTGACAGTTTTGAGGGCCTGGTCTTCAAACACTCTTTTCCTCAGGCAGCCGAAAGCTGCACTGGCGCACTGGAGGCGGTGTTGGATCCCATTGTCAATGCCTGCTCTTATTGATAGGAGGCTCCTGAGATAAGGGAAGTGGTCCACGTTGTCCAAGGCCGCGCCGTGGATCTTGATGTCTGGGGGGGGACATGCGGCGAGGAGGACAGGCTGGTGGAGGACCTTTGTCTTACTGATGTTTAGCGTAAAGCCATGCTTTCATACGCCTCAGTAAATACGTCGACTATGTCCTGGAGTTCAGCCTCTATGTGTGCACAGACAAAGGTGTTGTCCGTGTACTGTAGCTCGACGACAGAGGTTGGGGTAGTCTTGGACCTGGACTGGAGACGGCGCAGGTTGAACAGCTTCCAACTCGTTCTGTAGTTTAGTTCCACTCCAGCGGGGAGCTTGTCAACTTTGAGATGGAGCATGGCAGCGAGGAAGATTGAAAAGAGGGTTGGGGCAATGAAGCAGAAGTGGATTGGGTCTGTGATGGAAGATAAAAACAACAAGGCTATGGGAGCGGATGGAATCCCTGCTGAGGCACTGAAGTATGGCGGAGAGGCACTGTTGGCGCGAATACATGACCTCATCTCTCTCATCTGGAAGGAGGAGAGCATGCCGGGAGATGTTAGAGATGCTGTGATCGTGACCATCTTTAAAAAAGGGGACAAGTCCAACTGTGGCAACTGCAGAGGAATCTCCCTGCTATCAGCCACTGGGAAAGTCGTTGCTAGAGTCCTCCTCAACCGTCTTCTCCCCATGGCCAAGGAGCTCCTCCCAAGTCGCAGAGTGGATTTCGGCGCCTCCGGGACACAATGGACATGATTTTTGCAGCGCGACAGCTGCAGGAAAAATGCAGGGAACAGCGCCAGCCCTTAGACATGGCCGTCTTCGATCTTGTCAACTGCGAGGATCTATGGAGTGTCCTCCTCCATTTTGGATGCCCCCAAAAGTACGTCACCATCTCCGCCTGCTCCACGATGACATGCAGGCCGTGATCCTTACCAAGGATCCATCACAGACCCAATCCACAATATAAATAATACAATAAGCAGTATACAATAGTAAAATCAGCATAATAAAGATTAATTATAATTAAACAAAATTAAATAATATATTCCATAATTATAAATTAAATTAAAATTAGAAAATCAGCAATTGAAGCAAATTAAATCAATTATTAGCTATCTTTAAAATTCATTCCGTGTCCAGTGATTCAATTAATCTGGAAGAACCAATCACTGTCCTCCATCCTTATGATGTCTTAATGTTATTATTTTTTATTTCTCATTTTGTCCTCTTGATGGGACCTGTATAAGCTCCAGGCTCGAGCTGCCTCATTGTCAGGGAGACGCTGATGTTTAAATCTCCCTCCAGCTGCTCCAGGCTCAAGCTGCCTCCGTTGTCAGAGAGATAGGAACATAGAAATAGAAACTTCGAAATCCACAGATGGAGGCTATTTCGGCCCATCGTGTCCGTGCCGGCCGACAAAGAGTCACACGGCCCTCGGTCAGCAGTCCTGAAGGTTACATATAAACCTATGAACGATGGCGGAAAGGTAAAGAGCACCCAGTCCAACCAGTCTGCCCCACACAACTGCGACACCCCTTGCACCAAGACATTCTACACTCCACCCCAACGAGCCATGTGATCTCCTGGGAGAGGCAAAAACCAGATTAAAAACCCAGGCCAATTGGGAAAAATATGGGGAAATTCCTCTACGACCCATCCAGACGATCGAAAATAGTCCAGGAGATCACCTTGGCCATATTCGATTCCCTGCAGTACTTACTATCGTATCTGTGCCAACCAACAAGAGTCTATCCAGCTCTAGGTCCGTAACCTTGCAGGTTATGGCACTTTAAGGGCCCATCCAAGCACCTTTTAAATGTGGTGAGGGTGTCTGCATCCACCACCCTTCCCGGCAGTGAGTTCCAGGCCCCCACAACCCTCTGCGGGAAAAGCCCCCCCTCAAATCCCCTTTGAACCTTCCACCAACCACCCTAAAACTATGCTCCCTCTTAATTGACTCCTCCACCAAGGGAAATAGGCCCTTGCTATACACTATATCCAGGCCCCTCAAAATTTTCTACACCTTAATGAGGTCTCCTCTCAACTTCCTCTTCCAATGAGAACAAACCCAGCCTATCCAATCTGTCGTCATAGCTAAGATTCTCCATTTCAGGCAACATCCTAGTAAATCTCCTTTGCAGCCTCTCTAGTGCAATCACGTCTTTCCTATGATACAGCGACCAGAATTGCACGCAGTACTCCAGCTATGGCCTAACCAGAGTATTATACAATTTAAGCATAACCTCCCTGCTCTTGTACTCGATGCCTTGGCCAATAAAGGCAAGCTTTCCGTATGCCTTCTTAACCACCTTATTCACCTGGCCTGCTATGTTCAAGGATCTGTGGACAAGCACTCCAACATCCCCTTGTTCATCTACACTATTAAGTGGCCTACCGCTTAATGTGAATACCCTTTCCTTATTAGCCCTCCAAAAGTGCATTACCTCACCGTTCTCCGAATTAAATTCCATTTGCCATTGCTCTACCCACCTGACCAGTAGATTGATATTCTCCTGCAGTCCATGACTTTCCTCCTCATTATCAACCACACGGCCAATTTTAGTGTCATCTGCAAACTTCTTAATCATACTCCCTATATTCAAATCTAGATCATTGATTTTTACCACTAAAAGCAAGGGACCCAGTACTGAGCCCTGTGGAATCCCACTGGAAACATTCTTCCAGTCACAAAAACATCCATCAACCATTATCCTTTGATGATGTTTAAATCTCCCTCCAGCTGCTCCAAGCTCGTGTTGCCTCCGTTGCCAGGGAGACGCTGATGTTTAAATCTCCCTCCAGCTGCTCCAGGCTCGCGCTGCCTCTGTTGTCAGGGAGTCTTATTCTTTTTTTTTAAAACACTTGTTTTATTCCAAGTGTGGCTGTCTTTAAGTGGTTTACATTTGAAAAAGTTATTCTGGCGCTTATCCTTTTTGATCAGTGAAAAAGCCTAGAGCAATTGAAAATGTTTACAGTTGGATCTGGATATTTCTACCTCCATTTCCTTATGATACAGTTATGGCACTGCTGATATAAACAGCCATCAAAGAATGAAACAATAGATTTGTCAAAACGTGGGAGAGTATTTTGGTCAAGAGACAGTGAAACTGCAGAGAATTTTAATCAATTCTGTAGACAGTGTTTGATGAAATCAGGAGGATTTCCCCACATCTAAGTATATTTTCTCATCAATAAACAGAGGCATTAAAATGTGAAGTGCATTTATATTAAGTAAATATTTCATTAGCTATCATATTTATACACTTATTCAATACAGCATTGATATCTTAAAAATTAGCATTGAATCATGTTACTTGAGTTACACAACGCTGATGTGAAAGTGGTTCATTAGTTTCGACATTTCCGAATCCTGCATGGTGACTAATGTAGGAATCACAACAACAATGGCAGCTAGTTTGATTAGGTAACAACACTGGCCATTTTATACTGTGAGATCAAAAAAACCCATGTGATTATGAGGGTGAAATTGATCTTTGCCAGTAGAGTGACACAAGCTCATAGTCAGTTGGCAACCCATTTTACACAGCCCCCCCCCTCCCCCCGTTTTCTTTTTCATTTAAGTTAAAATTGAGCATGGGCTGCCGGTTCGCTATGAGCCTAATTCTTGCTACTGGCAAAGACCAATTTCACGGCCTATGTTTTACATTGCCTAGAGCCATTGAGAACTTTAAGTTTGTGTGAGAGGAAGTGTGAAATTAATGAAGATGTTATTAATCAATGATTTTTACGCAGATTTTTAATATGTGAAAGCTTAGATTGCCTCGATGTGAGTGGAGTCTACAGTCAATTCGATAGAATCCATAAAAAGTTTGATCCTGCAGAATTTCACTCATCCTGATCATGGCTTTCTTTTAAATGAGCAAATAATAAAACTGAAGGCTTGAAAGATATTTCAGAAAAATGTATTGGTAGAGTTCGAGTGATAATGGGTATTTGCTGGCACAGAAAATAAAGAAATCATCAGCCAGATAGAGAGAGAGATGAAAAGAAGAGACTTGAGAATGCAAGAGTTAGTAAATAAAAAGGTAAATTTGCTAGAATTCTTTGAGGATGTAACATGGATAAAGGGGAACCAGTGAATGTGGTTATTTGGACTTTCAGAAGGCATTTGACAAGGTGCTACATAAAAGGTTACTGCACAAGATAAAAGTTCATGGGGTTGGGGGTAGTATATTAGCATGGATAGAGGATTGGCTAATGAACAAAAAACAGAGAGTAGGGATAAATGGTTCATTCCCAGGTTGGCAATCAGTAACCAGTGGGGTGCCGCAGGGATCAGTGCTGGGACCCCCACTATTTATTAACAACTTGGAGGAAGAGAATGAGTGTAATGTAGCCAAGTTTGCCGACGATACAAAGATGGGAGGTAAAGCAATGTGTGAGGAGAACACAAAAAATCTGCAAAAGGACATAGACAGGCTAAGTGAGTGGGCAAAAATTTGGCAGGTGGAGTATAATGTGGGAAAGTGTGAGGTCATGTACTTTGGCAGAAAAAAAATCAAAGAGCAAGTTATTATTTAAATGGAGAAAGATTGCAAACTGCTGCAGGACCTGGGGGTACTTGTGCATGAAACACAAAAGGTCAGTATGCAGGTACAGCAGGTGATCAGGAAGGGCAATGGAATCTTGGCCTTTATTGCAAAGGGGAAGTATAAAAGCAGGGAAGTTTTACTACAGTTATACAGGGTATTGCTGAGGCCACACCTGGAATACTGCGTGCAGTTTTGGTTTCCATATTTACGAAAGGATATTCTTGCTTTGGAGGCAGTTCAGAGAAGGGTTCACAAGGTTGAGTCCAAAGATGAGGGGGTTGACTTATGAGGAAAGGTTGAGTAGGTTCGGCCTCTACTCATTGGAATTCAGAAGAATAAGATTATGGGCCCAAGTTTCCACATGATTCGCGCCTAATTTTTAGGAGCAACTGGTGGAGAACGGACTATTTTAGAAATCGCAATTCTCCACATTTTTTTTTCTGCAGTTCTAGTCAGGTAGAACAGTTCTAGTTTAGAACAGAATTTTTTCTTCAAAAGGGGGCGTGTCCGGCCACTGACGCCTGATTTGAAAGTTTTCACAGTGAAAATGTACTCCAAACTAAAGTAGAATGGAGCCAGTGAAGATTTTTATAGAACTGAAAAAACCTGTTCTATACATTAAAAAACCAGGCGCAGGTTATAAATTAGGCGTCCAGAACGAGGTGGGGGGGAAGGGAACACATTAAATTCGACAATAAATCTTTATTTATACCTACAAATATTATACAAATAAATCCAACCTGAATAAACATTTATAAGCCAAGAAAAGATTAAATAAACCATCTTCCTACCTGTGTGAAAGTGCTTCAGCCAGGGAGAATTCTGCAGCCGTTCGTGCCGCTGAGCGGGAGGGGGAGAGAGGGGGGGGAGGGAGGGAGGGAGAGGGGGGGGAGGGAGGGAGGGAGAGAGAGGGGGGGGGGAGGGAGGGAGAGAGAGGGGGGGGAGGGAGGGAGAGAGGAGGGAGGGGGGGGAGGGAGGGAGAGAGGAGGGAGGGGGGGGAGGGAGGAAGAGAGAGGGGGAGGGAGGGAGAGAGAGAGAGAGAGGGGGAGGGAGGGAGAGAGAGAGAGAGAGGGGGAGGGAGGGAGGGAGAGAGGGGGAGGGAGGGAGGGAGAGAGAGAGAGGGGGAGGGAGGGAGGGAGGGAGAGAGAGAGAGGGGGAGGGAGAGAGAGAGAGAGAGGGGGAGGGAGAGAGAGAGAGAGAGGGGGAGGGAGGGAGAGAGAGAGAGGGGGAGGGAGGGAGAGAGAGAGAGGGGGAGGGAGGGAGAGAGAGAGAGAGGGGGAGGGAGAGAGAGAGGGAGGGAGAGAGAGAGAGAGAGAGAGGGAGAGAGAGAGGGAGGGAGAGAGAGAGAGGGGGAGGGAGAGAGAGAGAGGGGGAGGGAGAGAGAGAGAGGGGGAGGGAGAGAGAGAGAGGGGGAGGGAGAGAGAGAGAGAGGGGGAGGGAGAGAGAGAGAGGGGGAGGGAGGGAGAGAGAGAGAGGGGGAGGGAGGGAGAGAGAGAGGGAGGGAGGGAGAGAGAGGGGGAGGGAGAGAGAGGGGGAGGGAGGGAGGGCGAGAGAGAGAGAGGGGGAGGGAGGGAGGGAGAGAGAGAGAGGGGGAGGGAGGGAGAGAGAGAGAGGGGGAGGGAGAGAGAGGGGGAGGGAGAGAGAGGGGGAGGGAGGGAGGGAGAGAGAGGGGGAGGGAGGGAGAGGGAGGGAGAGAGAGAGAGGGGGAGGGAGGGAGGGAGAGAGGGGGAGGGAGGGAGAGAGAGAGAGAGGGGGAAGGAGAGAGAGAGCGGGAGGGGAGGGAGAGAGAGAGAGAGCGGGAGGGAAGGGGGAGAGAGGGGGGGGTCGGGTCGGGGAACAGGAGCGCGGGTTGGGTCGGGTCAGTCGGGGGGGGCGGGGGGGAGCGGGTCTCGGGTCTCGAGTCGGGGCGGGGGGGGGAGCGGGTCTCGGGTCGGGGCTGGGGAGTGGGGGGGAGCGGGTGTCGGGTCAGGGCTGGGGTGGGGGAGCGGGTGTCGGGTCTCGGGTCGGGGCGGCGGGGGGAGCGGCTCTCGGGTCGGGGCGGGGGGTGGAGCGGGTGTCGGGTCGGGGCGGCGGGGGGAGCGGCTCTCGGGTCGGGGCGGGGGGTGGAGCGGGTGTTGGGTCTCGGGGCGGGGTGGGGGAAGCAGGAGCTGGCCGTGGGAGGAGCCTCATTCACGCAGCCCCAGTGAGTCCATTCAGCCAGGGCTAGGGGCTGCATGCTTCGGGCCCCTCCCACACAGTTCGGCGCCTGGAGCTACTGCATTTGCGTGCCGACTGTAGCGCCCATGTGCAGAGGTCCCGGCACTGTTTTCAGCGCCGGGACCTGGCACCGCCCCCCCCACAGCTCATGCTGGCTGCGCCGAGGGCCAGAGGACCTGTAAGTAGGTGGAGAATACCGAGGATTTTTTTAGGCGCCGTCTTAGGCGCAGAAAACGGGCGCCCAGCTCGGAGGGGCGCCCGTTTTTTTTCTTGTGGAAACTTGGGCCCTATGAGGTGGCTTGACAAGGTGGCTGCAGAGAGGATGTTTTCACTGATGGGGGAGACTAGAACTCGAGGGCATAATCTTGGAATAAGGGGCCGCCCATTTAAAACTGAGATATGGAGAAATTTCTTCTCTGAGGGTTGTAGATCTGTGGAATTCACTGCCTCAGAGAGCTGTGGAAGCTGGGACATTGAATAAATTTAAGACAGAAATAGACAGTTTCTTAAACGATAATGGAATAAGAGGTTATGGAGACCGGGCAGGGAAGTGGACCCGAGTCCATGATTGCATCAGCCATGATCGTATTAAATGGCGGAGCAGGCTTGAGGGGCCGTATGGCCTACTTCTGTTCCTATTTCTTATGTTCTTATGTTCTTATCATTGCTGGTACAGCAAAACAAAGACTGGCATTAAAATGGGGAAAGAGAGGAGATAAAGTTGTGTACAAAAGAATATAAGAACATAAGAAATAGGAACAGGAGTAGGCCATATGGCCTCTCGAGCCTGCTCCGCCATTCAATAAGATCATGGCTGATCTGTTCATGTATTCAGCTCCACTTCCCCGCCCGCTCCCCATAACCCCTTATCCCCTTATCGTTTAAGAAACTATCTATTTCTGTCTTAAATTTATTCAATGTCCCAGCCTCCACCGTTCTGAGTCAGCGAATTTCACAGATTTACAACCCTCTGAGAGAAGAAATTTCTCCTCATCTCTGTTTTAAATGGGCGGCCCCTTATTCTAAGATCATGCCCTCTAGTTCTAGTCTCCCCCATCAGTGGAAACATCCTCTCTGCATCCACCTTGTCAAGCCCCATCATAATCTTATACGTTTAGATAAGATCACCTCTCATTCTTCTGAATTCCAATGAGTGGAGGCCCAACCTACTCAACCTTTCCTCATATGTCAACCCCCTAGTGGAAGCTAGTGGAACTCCTGTGGTTTTTCCTACATGAGGTCAGAACAAAGAAGATTTCCTTCAGAGTGCATCAGTGATGCTGTGAGGATAGTTGTAGGGATTTGCAGCTTCTGGATCTCATGAAATTCCATCTAGTGATAGATGCAGCTGCACATAATTGTATGTCACAGAATGGCGATTTCCAAATAAATAGGTAGCAAATTTAATATATTATCAATCGAACTCAGTGGCTTTAGAAAAAAGGTTGTCAAGGCCAAGTCCAGTATTCAGGTCATGCAGCTTAGAAGGCGGTGACATAACTGTGCTTTGGTGGATGAGTTGAATCAAGGGAGGGTGAGAAGGGAGTTGCTTCCAGGTGAGGAGCTTGAAGAGGCAGGTGGCGTTTCTCAGTGAATGAGGAGGAAATATGCTTTTCATTGAATGAGCGTGAGTTATTGCCACAGGAGCAGGAAAAGACCCAGATTTTGGGAGGGGCAAGCTTCAGCACGACGATTTGTTTTCGTGGGGAAAAGCGGAAGGCTAAGTTTGTGCTCAGTGATTGGGGGAGGGAAAGTCTGATTTGTCCTCAATGGAATGGCAGGGGAGGATAATTTTGGTCTCTGTGGGAGGAAAGCTGAGCTTTTCTTTGTGTGCAGGGTGCGGCGGGGTGCAGGGGCGGGCAGGGTCGACTTTGCTCTCCAGTGGGGATGTGGTCAAAGACTCAGCTTGTTCTCACTAGAGGTAGCTGGACCTCTTTGCCCTCAGGAGGTGCTAGAGAATGCTGAATTTGCCTGCAGTGGGGTTGAATTTCTGTTGAGTTGGGGGTTTGCTGTGCAGATTTCTCTCCAGTGAAGGGGATTGGTGGCAGCATTTCTGTCAAGTGTGAAGGAGAGGTTAATTTATGTTTTCTGCTCAGTGCAATGTGGTGCGATGACCTGATTTAAGTTCATGAGGGCAGAGGGCTTGGTCACAATTTCAGCTGAGTGGGGTAGGGGGAAGGTTGCATGTTTTCAGTTGGGATGAGGGGAAGGTTACCCCGATAATGCCGTGTGTGCGTGTACGTGCAAACTCACAGGGTACCTCTTCCTCGCCACAAATTGACGATTTACACACGAATAATGGCGTTCGCATAAACTCGCCATTATGTTGCCAGCAAATTCTGGTCCAATAGAATGATAGTTATTACCTGTTGTGCAACATCCCATAATTAACTTTTGTATGTAAACTGCACTTACATAATAGTAGAGAAAATGTGATGGGGAAGATACATTTACATTCTTTAAATATAGGGTATGATTATAACAATACAATTGATAAGATTCTTAACCAAAGCATTAGTGATGAAAGCTGGATTGTATGTTATAGGTGTTCAAAAAATGTATTGATTCAATCAGGTTCTGAGAGCCATGCCAGTCCCCTGCCTTGGCTCAATTTATGACATTTTATGGCTTGCACAGCATTGATGAATTGATTGTTATTTCCAATTTGTTTCTTTTGTTTGCTACTGGTCTAAACCCAGTGGAATGGAAAATGAGGGGAGCATTGAAATTCACCAGTTCCTTACATATTTGTTAAAATAAATCAGAACTGTTCCTATGGAGTAACTGTAGTGATGTTGTCCAACACTGAATCTAGTGCACCTAATACTGTGAGCACCTGAGTCACCAATGGTATACAATGAGCACTGTTTGTCAGATCATCCAAAGATCTATCTGCAGTTTCTATAGGGTCCAGGATTTAGGATCACTGGATTTTTTAAAACCCCATCAAAAGCTTTCAATGCTCAATTTTATATTTGAAAACAACTAGGTTTTAACTTATTCGTTATAATACTGGCATTTTGTTTTTATCATTTGACAGATTGTGTTTCTGAAATAGGTTAACCCACTGGTTTTGAATTTGATTATATACATAGTTGAAATAATTAATTTGGGCTGAGATTTATAACTTCATCTTTATTTTAGATGTAACTCAAATGGTCAAATCTAAATGTTTGAGCCTTTTGAGGATCCAGACTTAAGCTTCGGAACCAAACCAAGTGGCAAACTGACTGATAAATCCATTGTATGTTCTTCTATCATACCTGTTGCAGGATACAGGAAAGCTATTTTGTCAAAGGGAATTCTCTGTATACTAAAACCCTTTTTATTGAATATAGGTTACAACGGTCACGCTTCAAGATTTGCCAGGTTGCAACCTGTCCACACTTTCACAATGTCTGAGACTTAAGTCACTAACGCTCCGAAACTGTGGACTAGAGGCATTAGAGGGTGTCAATAATTGTAAAGGTTTAAAGTACATTGATGTGCAGGTAAAAAAAATCATTTGCTTCAGAATAATTATTAGTTAATATCTTGTGTAATTGTGCATTGTTCTTGCTCAAAGTACCCAGACATTTTAGTCTTTTATCAAGTATGTTTGTTTCGACAGTATCTTACACACCTGTGTCACACTTTCAACTGATTGGCTTCAACTTTACATTGATAAAACAGCAATAAAGCACCATTGAGAATTTTTTTTAAATAAAGAAAGTCAGTTATTTCTTGCTGGTTTCTGCTGACCTTGATAACTTGTATCAGGACACTGATGGGCCATTCCCTTCTAATGAGTCTTGAGAGTGACCTATTTAGTGCTTCACTTTAAAAAATAAAAAAATTAACAGCCAAGCATCCCTCAGCAATTAGCCTCTAATATACCTTAGGATGTGCCCATTTAGAAAACATTCTTATAGGTTGTACTCTTTGGGCCCGAGTTTGGTCGACTTACCGCCGGCTGGGCGGTCTCGATGTTTTCTGGGCGCTCTCCCCTCTGAGCGAGTTTGGTCAGGGCCTCATGCCGGCGGGGCGAGACGATCGCCGGGGACCGTCCGCTTGCGTGCGCCGGCGTGCATCGCCCACAAGAGTCCTCCCGCCCGCTGAGTTGCCAGTTTGGTCCGAGCGGTCCTCCGCTCTAGCAGCAGAAGAGACTGCCGCGTGGAGGCAGGTCTTAACTGGACGGTAAGTATGAAGACCTGCAAAAAAAGGTTTGTGCACTTTTCTTTATTTATTTTGCAGGGATTTAGGTCGATGGGGTCCTCTGAAGGATTACTGGTAGTTTTTTTTTATTGTCTTGAAAAAATGTTTATTTCGGCGCTCTCCCCTCCCTGGGCCTGACTCTATCCTCGGCGGTACTTTGCCGAGGATCGCATTTGCTGCTCAGAATGAGACCTACTGCCCGCTGCCACCCAAAATCGGTGTGCAAGGCCCATTTTTGCCGCCAGGTGGTTTTTCCCACATTTTTCCACGAAACCCCCACCCAAAGTACTGTCAGAATCTTAATGGTCCTTTGCACGGTACTTGGGTGTAACTTGGGTTTCACCAAACTCGGGCCCTTTAACCTTAAAGGGACAGGTCATGCTAGACATTGTTCCCTCTTGGCAATAGACAGCTTTCCCAAGGTAGTCGCTTCACGATTAGGAACGGGCTATCAAGATGTAAACTGTCTCCTTGTTATATAATACGTTGTGAATTATATGATATCGTAATAAAACAGTTTATCTTCTGTGAGCAATACAACAGGATATATGCTATTTCACAATGAAATCTTACACTTTAATTGCAATTTCAAATATATCCATCAAATGCTAATCACAAATAGTTTTGGAAATAATTCTCAAAAATGACCATAATTTTATATCCTTGGTTACAATAAATAAAGATAATTTTTTGTTTTCTAAGCACCAGTGCAATTATTATGCTGCCTGTATTATACATTGCACTTTGAAATAATAATAGCAACAATAACTTGCATTTATGTAGCGCTTTTAATGTGATAAAACATCCCAAGGTGCTTCACAGGAGCGCTATCAACGCGTCCTGCTCTTAGCCCCACTGTAATAGGCAGATGCTGATTGAAAGCCAGGAACCTCATGACAAGAGAGTGGGGCAGTGGAAATCATTTGAGGAGTGTTCACCAGTGCAATTATTATGTCCTGTTATCTGCCAGGTAAGACTGATGGTGCTGTGGCCTGAGAACAGTTCTGTCAGCTGCATGACTTGTGTGGTCTGGGACGAATTAGTATACTTAAGACAGCATTAAATTTTTTTCAGAGCAAAAACCTCCTAACATGATTTAGATTTGAAATATTTGGCCACTGGAATGTCAAAACTTTCTTTGGCAGCCCACAGCAGTTAGGCATATGCTGTTAATAACATCGCTTGCCAATCTCCATCTACATAAATAGTACACTGATACTGAGTGCCAGGATCTCCATGTGGTAAAAGCCATGAAGTGTGTCAATGCATTTTAACCGTGTGAAAATTGAAGGAGGCATTCACTCTTAGTCAGAATCATACTCCTGAGGATAATTTTCTGACTCAGTTTCTGAAAGTCTCTGTTTCTGTGTTCTTGCTTCTGTTTGCCTATTACTCTCGCTGTGTGCCTCTCATATTATTTCTGTATGTCTGCTACTTTATTTGCCTCTCACACATTTTCTTTCCCTTTCTCTCTGTACATATTGCACACTCTCATTTTACTCTCACTTTCTCATGGAGGAAGAGACAGGCCTCATACAAAAGCAAAATACTGCAGATACTGGAATCTGAAATAAAAACAGAAAATGCTGGAAATCTCAGCAGGTCAGGCAGCATCTGTGGAAAGAAACAGAGTTAACGTTTCGGGTCTGTGACCCTTCGTCAGAACTGGAAAAGTTCGAGATGTAATGAGTTTTTGAGGACGTGCAGGGGCACTGAAAGGGGGAGGGGAAGAAAGAACAAAAGGGAAGGTCTGTGATAGGGTGGAAGCAGAAGAGATTGAAGAGACAAAAGGGATGATGGTAATGGCACAAGTTAGGAAACAAAAGATGAGTCTAAATGGGGTGTGAATGGTGGAATCATCACCAGCTGCCATAGGCAAGAGGAAAAAAAAGGGGGTGGCATTTGCAAAACAAAAAGGAGGAAAGGGAAAAAAAAATATGGGCAGAGATTATGGTCTGAAATTGTTGAACTTGATGTTGTGCCCAGAAGGCTGTAAAGTGCCTTAATGAAAGATGAGGTGCTGGTCCTTGAGCTTGTGTTGAGCTTTATTGGAACATTGTAGGAGGCCGAGGACGGAGAGGTCAAAGTGGGAGTGGAGCGAAGAATTAAAGTGACAGGCGACCAGAAGCTCAGGGTCACGTTTAGATACAGGCCTCCACTGTTCAGGAATGATCTTGTCTCCTGCAAGCAGAGCGGTGGGTATATATTGTTTGCTTTGTGTGACATAATGAATGGAGGGACATAATGAGTTGGGGGTGGGTGCTTGCATGGGTTGGGAGGAAGGATTTTGGGCTGAGTTAAGAGAAACAAGGATAAGTGCTGGGAACAGAGCGGTAAGGATCGACATGGGAGGGAGTGGGGAAGTGGATGATAGTTGTGACAAATCACGGGCCAACAGGACAGGATGGGAAAAATCTATTTATAGAGATCAATAAATTGTTTCAATATTAGGCAGGTAAAGGGATCCCAGGTGCTGGGGATGGGCTCCACTTAAACCGTGTTGAAACCAGTGTCCTGGTGAATCAAATAACTAGGGCAGTAGACAGGGTTTTAAACTAATGAAGGGGATGGGAGGATTCAGGAAAGAGTAAATTTAAAAGCAGCAAGATAAATGTCAAGCTCCAGAGCAGAGCAGAGTTTTGGATAAAAATGAGTAGAGTGGGTCAGGAAGGGATAGAGAGAGGAACAAAGGTAACAGGGCTTTAGTGACTTAGGTGGCATCAGGGAAAAATAGAAAAACGCCAAAGTATTCACCACAAAATAGATGAATTAATAACGAAGATAAAAGTTAATAGGTTTGATCTAATAGCCATTTCGGAAGTAACCAAGGTTGGGAACTAAATATTGCAGGATACTTAACGTTTAGAAGAGATCGGCAAAATGGAAAAAGAGCTGGGGTAGCCCTGATAAAAAGGGATAGCATAAAGACACTAGAGAGAAAGGATCTTAGCTTTGAGAACCAAGAAGTAGAATGAGTTTGGTGGAAAGAAACCCAAGGGGCAGAAAACATTGCTTGGAGTTGTTTACAGGTCGCCAAACAGTAGTTGTAATGTAGAGCAAAGTATAAATCAGGAAATTTGAGGCACATGTAACAAGGGTAATACGGTAATCATGGGGGACTTTAATCTACATATAGACTGGTAAAACCAAATTTGCAATAATAATGTGGAGGACAAATTCATGGAATGCATACAAGTTAGTTTTCTGAACGTCTAGTCGATGACCCTTCGCAAGAAGGATCTGACGAAGGTTCATCGACCTGAAACGTTAACTCTGTTTCTCTCTGTTTCTCTCTCTCTCTCTCTCCACAGATGCTGCCTGACCTGCTGAGCATTTCCAGCATTTTCTTTTTTTTTAATAACAATGCATCATCTACCCCACTAAAAGTAACATTTGAAATTTAATAATAAAAATTGCAATAATTAAAAAATATATATACTTAGTGAATCATCAAAACAAAAAGGTGAAGGACGTGGATCTATTAATTTGCAATTTTGACTGATTGAACAATCTTTTTTCATCCACATAGGAAAATAACATCCAGAATATCCACTGCCTTGAGTTAGAAGATCTGTGTATTCTTCTGCTCAGTCACAATCAGATAACCTCGATGCATGGCCTGGAGAACTGCAGCAACCTGCGAGTCCTTGAATTATCATATAATAGCATCACTCGGATAGGTGGGCAATTTGTGGCTGCTATTCTTCCATTTTACTTGTAGTGTGCTGTCACTTTATCTTGAAGTACCCGTGGTTAATGATGTGTAGTACAAATGAAACCTCAATGCATATACAGGATTTTTTGGAACACAATTAGAGTTCTTCCAGTTTAGTCGCTCAGTGTACTTACTATTTCCAGGTATCGCCTGTAACTTGTTTCAGATTTTTTCTGAATAAGAGAAAATACTTAACAATAATACCTGATATTAATGTGAACATTAAAAGCCAGGTAAACATATTTTTGAGCAAGACCCCATTTTCCTTCCAGCTAATGCTGTTACAGGCCTTGCCTCGCATTCCTTCTCACAAATCTACAAAAACCCGATTTCATTCTCTGCACTAACAGTGCCTATGAGAAGGGCTTCAAAAGATGTGAGTATTGTATGCAATGTGTAAGCCTGGGGCAAAGTATACTAATGCTAACAGACAGAATAGGTGAGCTTTTCAGATCCAGTGCACTTTATGGATTAGTTGATCATTGTTCTCTTCACCACTGTCTCCCTACCCAGTATTTTATTCCACCTTTCCTTTGCAAGTGTTTTTACACAAACTTCTTCAGGTAGCGATTAGGACAGGGTGGTCCAAAATGTGAATTTTCTGCTAGCCTCCAGGAGTGCTGAGTTCAGTTGAGGGGAGTGTACCTGTAATGGTGGAATGTAAGTCCTTTTCTACTTCTATGAGGTGAGAGCCATTCCTATTACGAAGTGTTATACCCAATGGCATAAGCAAACACTTGCGAAAATCAACTATTGAACATAAATTGGAATGTTTGTCAGTTCTCAGATTTTTGCTGTTTTGGCTAAATCCATTTGCTACACTGATTGATTGATTTATTCCTATTTTTATTCATGATTTTCTAGGTGGTCTGGAATCTCTTAAGAAACTTCAGAGGCTGGTTGTGGATCATAATCAGTTGATAAGCACTAAAGGTTTAAGTGAAACTCCTACCCTTCTCTATCTTGATTGCTCCTTTAACTATCTCAACAGCATAGAAGGCATTGATAACTGTGGGCTTCTTCAAAGTCTGAAGTTACAAAGCAACAGCCTTTCTGAGGTAAAGTAGCAAAAAATGCAGTTGATGGTTTAAAAAAAAGTAAAATCAACCCGTTTTAAAGTAAGGTGTAATAAACCACAACTTGCAGCATTGTATCTTTTATGAACCAGAACTGGGTGACTTACAGAGAATGAATGATGGATAGTTAGGAATGACCACAAGTAATGCGATAAAATGATTTGAATGTTGCTATAAACTGCAAAAGCAAAGCTCAAGTGATATATTACTGTCATCTGAGCCCTGAGATGAGATTATTGGCTTGAAATCACTCCAGGGAATACATTTAATAACATATATTTGTCATTTAATTTAATATTTTCATTCAATCCTAACCTGAGTTGTGCTGGAAATATGAGTGCCAACTGCCAGGGTCCTTCATATTTCCGTGTAATGGCATCTGCAATGTAGGATTAATCATGAGAAAACTCTTCAAATTTGTTGAGAAATGATTTAATTGATTTCTGTAAAACATTTCTGTCCAGTGAATATATTGTATTTCTGGTCAGTTAATATATTGACCCATAATTACTGTCAAAATAAATATGAGACTAATGGCACTCATTGTTATTTATTTGCAAATACCACAGCAACCTAAGGCGAGAGCAGATCCACAGTTAAACGTGGAAGCCCAAAAGTTGCTGTATGAGATACGATGCTCCGTTGTTGGCTTCGCGAAAACAACATCTCGCTGTCTGTCGGACTGCTAAAATCTAAAATGCATTGAACGGCGTAAAGTTGCTGTATTTGCACTGTAGATATGAACTAAACTGGTCACGGAAAGTTAAGTGTTGTTCATTTCAGTCTAAGTACCCTTTTAACGACGTGATAAATGTGAATTAATGCCAGTCAACCCCTTTGGCACAGAAAATTAACTATTACAAGTGTGGAACCTCATTCCTTCAGGTTTTAATTATTGGAGATCTAAAAAAATTTGAATTTTTAATTATAAAGTTTTTATTTTTCCTTTCTGTTTCTTTTTTTCTCTCTCAATCCAATCTTTCCTTTCCTCTTTATTTCTCTTTCTGTTGATTTGACATTTAATTCATCCACTCCAGTTTATGGGCTCAATTTTCCCCCAAAGCATTTTTTTGGAGTACTTGAAGAGTTACGCCCGATTTTTTGGGGCCTAAGTACGCCAAAAAAAAAATTCTAAAGTTTCCCCGTTGGATTTCTCCATTTTGGTGCGGTGTAACCCAACCTTTAGTTTGAGGGGTGGAGCCTTAATCTGCGCCAAAAAGATCGGGCTGCCATGGTAACCAGGGACACAGAGAGCTGAGGCTGCAAAGTGAAGCATACAGCCAGCTCCCAACACATTAAATAATTGAAAAACACATAATAACAACTTACATCCAACCCTGCCGGAAGGGCTTGCCGGTTCAGTCCCATTCTCGGTCCCCACTGGTTCGATTCTCCAATCTCTCTTTCTCTCTCTGTATCTGGCCGAGTGGTCTCCCGGTCTGCTCCCCTGCCCCTAGCCTTGGCCGAAGGACTTGCCGATGTGTTCTCCCACCCCTAGCCCTGGCTGAAGGGCTTGCCGGTGCGCTCTCCCACCCCTAGCCCAGGCCGAGTGGTCTCCGGGTCCGCTCCTCTGCCCCCAGCCCAGGCCGAGTGGCCTCCCGGTCTGCTCCCCCATCTCTAGCCCAGGCCGAATGGCCTCCCGGTCTGCTTCCCCGTCTCTAGCCCAGGCCGAATGGCCTCCCGGTCCACTCCCCCGTCTCAAGCCCAGGCCGAGTGGCCTCCCGGTCCGCTCCCCCATCTCTAGCCCAGGCCGAATGGCCTCCCGGTCCGCTCCCCCATCTCTAGCCCAGGCCGAATGGCCTCCCGGTCTGCTCCCCCGTCTCTAGCCCAGGCCGAATGGCCTCCCACTCCGCTCCCCCGTCTCAAGCCCAGGCCGAGTGGCCTCCCAGTCTGCTTCCCCGTCTCTAGCCCAGGCCGAATGGCCTCCTGGTCCGCTCCCCCATCTCTAGCCCAGGCCGAATGGCCTCCCAGTCCGCTCCCCCGCCCCTAGCCCAGGCCGAGTGGTCTCCTCCCTCCTGGTCCCCGCACCTAAGTACACCTGAAAGGATTCCTTCCACCTCTCTCTTCCTCCCCACCTCTCTCTCCCCCTCTCTCTTACCTTTCCTGCTGCTGCTGTCCGGGCATCTGCTGCACTTACCTGCGCCAATTTCTTTAACTCTCCCCAAGGGTTTTCTCGAGCGGCCACATACGCTGGCCTAAGTAGAAATGGAGTAACTTTTAGCTGGCCAAAGTTGCCTAAATGGTCAGAATTGGTGTAGGTGGCTGGTAACGCCCCCTTTTGAGAAAAAAAAACTTACCTAAGAAAAACGTAACTAACTGAGTTACGCTGGTGCAAATTGATTGGGGAAATTGGGGATTTTTAAGTTAGGCCAGAAAAAGCAGCCTACTCAAAAAAAAAACGGCGCAAATACTGGGGAAAATTGAGCCCATCTCAGTCCTTGCTCTGTTAATTTCACAGTCCTTTGATCTGATTGGTAAAGGAGATACCCTGTTGCTTGTCCTGTTCACTCAGGCCCCAGATGCCCGGTTTCCCTCACTGCGACATTATCAGCTCGCACCTTCAGCAAATTGGCATGCAATCATTTTTTTAAAACTTAACATGCAAGGACAAGTCTAACTAGCGGCAGACACTATTAGCTGCCTTGCCACAGCAAATTATGGCCGATTCCATTGTAATTAAACATTGACAT
This sequence comes from Pristiophorus japonicus, assembly GCF_044704955.1. NCBI lineage: Eukaryota > Metazoa > Chordata > Chondrichthyes > Pristiophoridae > Pristiophorus > Pristiophorus japonicus. The sequence continues at coordinate 18,234,355 of NC_091991.1, forward strand.
AGAATGTTCGGGTTTAGAAGAGTTTTTTTTTGCAAAACAAAATGTGCTTATTGGCTCTTATGATTTTAAGGTGTCAGCCTTGACTCACTGGCAGCACTATTTGCCCCTAAGTTAGGATGTTGTGGGTTCAGGCCCCACTACAGAGACTTGAGCAGATAATCTAGGCTGGCACTTTAGTGCAATACCGAGGGTATACTGCATTGGCTGAGGTGCCATCTTTTAGATAAGACATAAAACTGAGGCTTCATCTGTCCTATCATGTAAAAGATCTCGTGGCATTATTTGAAGAAGAGCAGGGGGATTTCTTCGGTGTTCTGGCCAGCATTTTCCCTCAACAAACATCACTAAAATAACACATTATGTGGTCATTGATTTCATTGCTGTTTTTTGGGACCTTGCTATGTGTAAATTGGCTGCTGCATTTTGCTGCATTACAACAATAACTACAATTAAAAATTACTTCATTGGCTGTGAAGTATTTTGGGGTAGGCATCCTGAGGTCATTTAAGATGCAACTTTTTTTCTTATTGACCTTGAGATCAAGTATAGAGCGAATTCTTATCTTTTATGTACAACTAAATGCAGATTTGTTCATTCTTTTCTTTTTCTTTGTTTTTATATCCTTTTGTCTTCCTTCCACCTCATAGCGGTAGGTAAGCAACATCCAAAAGGAAACGGCAGCTTATATAAACCAACCTTACTTCGATATTTTATAATTTTCTAAAAAATTGTTTCCAGAATGTGGCTGGCACCTGGCAAGGCTGCATTTATTGGCCATCGCCAGTTGTCAGTTACTCTGAGAAGGTGATGAGGGCTTCTCCTTGAACCACTGCAATTCTTGTGGTGATGTGCTCTCACTATGATGTTGTATCGGGAATATATCACACAAGTTCGTTCTGTGTGTAGCTGATTTGCTTTATAAGAACAGGAGTGTTATACCATGGAATGTACAATATATATTTAGAGTTATAATCGATGGCTATGTAGCAATAAATATGTTATTTTGAAGTTTCTATAAACGTACATACTAAGCTACACATCATGAATGAACAGTCTTGTTTGGTATGTATTGTTCCTGTTGATGTGAATCTGATTCAGTTAAAAAGAAAAATTCAGATGCAAGCATATGCATACACGTACATAACATAGACACATACATGCATATAGCATATACCTTCTCTTTTTCTCTCCTTCTCTCATCACTCTCTTTACTCTTTGCATTCCCTGTTTGTGTGTCTGATGTGTATTTTAAAATCTAACTCCAGATTCTCGTAGCCTTGTCCTGACTATGTGGCAATACCTTGGTCAAACTGAAGAGAGTTTGGAAATTTGGATTATTTTCCCAGCCCCTCAGTTTTCTGCTGATTTCTCCCCTCTCTGATTTCTGAGTTTGATAGTTGGTAGGAAAGACTGAGAGAGTGGTTCCTGGATTGGGGGAGTAATTTCGAGAGAAAAAGAAAGAGACACGTTTTAAAATATGTAACAGGGCCTCCCAGTACAGGATCAACAGGTGGTGGGACACAAATGTGAAGACGTTTTGCTAGGGGGCACTTTTTTCCTTTGAGATGCAGAATTTGACATTAGGCAAGTTTCTGAAATGTGCTGAGAAAGAGACAGTAAAACTATATAAATATATAATGGGGCCTCCGGGTACAGTAACAGCAGAATTACAGACTGTGAATGGAAAGAAATGGGATCAGTGCCTCAGGCTGCTAGAGCATCTAAATGATCACAAGTGGGAATAAACAGGCTTGGAATGGAGTGTAGGAGGCAGGTGGCAAAGTCAGTGAGGAGAATCGGGCAGATAGTGTTCTGAAATGTGTGGGAGAAGGTGGACGATGGAATAAAGATGCTCGATGTTGTCACCTAGTGATGGAAGGTCAGTCAATAATTACAGCATAATGGACAAATGTTGATAGCATTTTTTCATTATAAATGTTGCCGAAAAAAGAATGGCTCAAAAATTGTGACACAGGAAGTAAGGTTATGCAGACAGGAAGCATATGTCACATGCAAGAGCGCATCTGCCTTGGTCAAGCTCATGGACACATTTTATTTAAAAAGCAAGTTCATAAATAAAAATTTGTCCAAGCTGCATCCCAGTTTTACCTCTCTATGTTGGTCTACTTATTAGAGTTCGAAGTTACTGCTGGTCCAGACCTCTCCATCAGTTTGATCACATCAAGTCTCAGGCTTGTGGAGACTCAACAGCAGTCTTCCGATAAACTAAATTCTAGATTTGTCTAGGCATGCATTCTTTCATTTTATTCCTACATATACCATCCCTGTGAAATTGTACACTATTTAATAGTATAATGAAAGCCATCATGTTATCTATAGCTTCCATCTGAGCTTGGGCAGGCATTGTCATGGCGGCTGGAATTTTCTTGGTAATGTGTTTGGCCATTTTTGTAGAAAGTGATTGGATTTTCATGCAATGTGATTGGTGAGATAACCAAAGCAGAAAATAACCAACTAAAAGATACTTGTTCAATTAAAAATTAATTTACAGACAATATGATCACTGCAGGTACATTTTTATTATACAAGACAGATATATGCAATTTTCCAGGATTCTGTCATCTTTTCTACAGTTACCCAGATTTGGAAATCATGTGTTACTGCGGGAGTTATATCTGGATGACAATAGCATCTCCTCTCTGAAAGCCCTGTCTGAATACTGGCTACCAATGCTTCAACATCTCTCTGTTTCTCACAACAGGTAAGATTTGAAATAACACTAACTATGCAAGTATAACACAAATGTTCTAAGATTGAGTTTTATATGCCTAGCAAGTAGAGTGGTGTTCACCTTTTTGGACTCCATTCATTCATGTGTTGGATAAAGATTGTCATTAATATGTATGTTCTTAATACTGTAATTAATTAATCTTAAATGTTTATATAGAATGGCCCACTTGGTTTTGAGGCAGATCAATTAGGAGGCCTTGTTGGAAAGAAAAGATGCCAAAGCTAAAACACCATGCAATTTAAAATATGCAATGAAGAATGACCACAAAATAGAATGCCATAGTATGCTAAGACAAAGTGCACAAATAAAAGCCTGCTCTTATCCAACTAACTCCTAGAATAGAAACTATTCCTGTAGCAATCACTGGCGCTGTGACAGAACAGGTGCTGGAGATGTAGCGGTGGTGGGGTGAGGTGGGGGGGTGAAACCTCAAGTGGAGATCGGTCTCACTGATCTCTGACTATTCTGAGCCACTCAAACGTTCGGTTGGACTGCAAGATGGGTTCATTTAACTTTTGATAAAAACGGTGCAAGCTTCTTTTTAATATTTGTATCTACTGTAATGGAGTATTATTGGCATGTGTGGAATATCCTGTAATTCTAGCTAGGAATGTCCGGGACATTGTGTTTATCCAATAAAGTGAGTGATTGGATAGGTATTTTATGGGCTGATAGGAGGTCATCATTTAAAAGTGGGCCTGCTCTCCCCTGAGAACAATCCCAGAAAATTGGATTTGTTTTCTGCTGGGTAGTATTTCCAGTGCTAATTTTTGTCAGCTTATTTTTTTGAGGTTTTTGGCTAAGTATTTTGGGTGGCATACAGAAAGTTTTGTCTGCCAGATATTTAGTTACCACAATTATATTGAAGGCATTCCAATGGGCATCCCTTTGTACTATTTGGAGGACGAAGAGGATGACAGGTGAGGCAGAGGCATATCTACCTGAGAGTATTGGACGAAATCTGGCTTCACAGGCTCTACTTCACTATGGAGACAATGGCAAGAGTTGTGTGATCTCCTCGAAAATGACTGCAGCCAACCTCCACCATAAGGATGGCACTAACCATAGCTGGCAAGTTCACAACAGCAGTTTATACTTCTGTCTCATTTGAAACTGCCACAAACGACATCAGTCAACCTGCAGCTTTTAGATTTATCTAGCATTGTTCATCAGGGCCGTAGAAAGAGGAGGCAACATTATTAGCAACCATATGACTCTAAAGACTTCTCTACAGAATCCCATGTCTTTTCTGAACGGCAAGGACTTCAATTCCATCAATGTTCAGGTTGTCCGTGACCATCGCAACATGATCATACACGTGAATTTCTGCTTCCTAGAGAGCAGTCAAGATGCCTTCATTTAATGTGATCCAGCATGACCAGATTGTTAGGTGAGAAGGAAAAGTATAAGGTGGCTCCTAGTAGATCTGTGCTATCCTGGGGACTGACAGCCAATAAAGGTCACTAAGGACATGGGTGATGGAGCAAGTGGGGTTGGTGTAGATTAGGATATGGGCACAGAGCTTTCGATGTGCTGAAGTTTGTTGAGAGTAGAGAATAAGAGACCAACCAGGAGATCATTAGAATAGTCCAACCTAGAGTTGACAAAGACATGGGGAGGGTGGGGGGGGATTTTAACCCCCAAAAATGGGTGGATTGGGGTCAGGTGGAAGATTAAAGTGTTAAATTGACTCATTTGCCTCAAAATAAAGTTACATACTCACTCCAGCTCAATCCCAATCGATAACCTTCGATTTTTCCAACAAATGTTGACGTAATAAGAAAATATCAGTGTCAAGGTAGACCACTACCTAAATAACAAAGATGTCCGATACTGTTGTCACCATTGGTATGTCCAACTAAACACCCAAACAAGAGTATAATTGTTACAATGTGCTTATTCCCATCCAGGGTCATCTAGTGTTCAGTTAACATGGAAGGACCATACTTATTGTGTGTTTTTTTTCTTCTCTCGTCTACACTATTTGCTAAAACAAATGCACAAGGGAATTTGATAAGCAAAACCAATTAAATCCTTGGCTCTTTTATTTTTAGGGAATGTCTCAACAGATCTGTGACTGAAAACATGAAGGGAAAAAGCTCAGAATCAATTAAAAAATTTCCTGTGATATATGTAGTGAAGCTCTGCATGTAGGTCATCCCAAATTTGACAACTAGAAAGTTGAGTTTAAACAGAAACCGATCTTTATCAGTGATGAATAAGCATTAATAAAAATGTTTTGGACAAATTATAAAGTAGATGCTAAACAGAAGTAGGAACTTTTTGAAATTTTCCTTAAACGGTCCCATTTTCTGGAAAAGTCATGGTAATTTTGTAAATCTTTGCAATTGCATGAAAAACATGAAACACTATTAAATTGCTGAGTTTTCTTTATCTATACGGTGCAACATAATAAAACTTTAGTGGTTCCTCCGAATCGGTTTTAAATCTGATGGATGATTTTTTTTTTCCCAATGGGTTCATTGCAAGTAACTTTGTTATTTCTGGATCAAAAAGTACTTGTTTAGATATTATATTTGACCTGAGGCTGATAGTCTATGTGATAGTAAATGGATGTTGTTCTAAGTAGCCTTGTAACGTTCACATGTTATTTAGAAGGTTAATGGTAGCAATTTGCATCTTCCTCCTAATGGATTTTGAATGTTCGTTTGTATTTGATTACTGAGATTAAGGATGCCCTAGAACGTGAATTCCGAACATTTGAAATAGTATTTATCATATAAATTCACCCTCACCCAGTTAAAGGAACAACTAATTTGATATTTATAGTCCTGAATTTGCACAAGTTGCGATTTTGACAGAATTATAGGGACCCACTCCACTCCAGTGAAAATCAGCCTGAAGTGGCCCATTTGTAAAGGGGCCACAATTTCAGTAAAACTTTAAAATGAGAATTTTGAAAGGAACACCAAGAAAAGTACAAAAATAAAAGTTCGAATGCCACTATTTAAAAAAAAAAAATCAGATGACTTTCTTCGCTAAGCTTTCTGTAATGAATTTGAGGTAGAGTTTCTGCTTTGGGCGCAATCAGCAATCCGGGCACAAGTTGCACCCATTTTGAGCTGTGTTTTTTTTTCTCGTGTTTCAGTTCAAACTCATTTTCATATTGCCAGCGCAAAACCTTCCAGGACCCAGCACAATCAGGCAGTGTTTTAAAATGTAGTTTTTGGGGGAAAAAATTTGCTTTAAAAAATATTTCTTGATATATTTAAGTTTGGTAAGTTGGTATAGTTTGATTAATCCAGCTGAAAATGTGTTTATCACAAAAAATCAGCATTTTTAATTGCAGTATCAATCCACCACTTGTGAGTAAACCGATTTCACATTACAGAAAATTACTTAAAAAAATATACTGAACCATTTGCTAATTATATTGGGGTACAGTCGTCAGCTTCTTTATAAATTAATGTTCAAAAGCTTTTAAAACATGCCTATTAGTGCCATTGCACCCAAAACAACCAGTTTAATTTTTAGAGCCTCCTCGAAGGCCCACAAATGAGCACAATTAGCGGTAACTCCCAAAGGTGATTAATTCATCCTGGGGGCGAGGCCAGTTTTGTTGGCATAACGCTATTCAGCGTGATGTTTTTTAAACTAGCGCAAAAGATTGATTTGGCTCAATGTAATGTGCATTTAACATTCAACAATCTTTTACGCGCGTTACACTGATTTCGGGCGAATTGTGATGTAAAAAACAGCGCAACCGAGCGGAAACTCTACATATTCCTTCATCATCACGCTCATCACCAAGGATACTTCTAAATGGATATTGCTACTGCAGAACTTTCAGACAAGAGTCTCAGACAAGAAGAGGGGGTTCTAATGGTTGCGAACCACTTTTGAGCACTGTTTATCAGTTCAGAATCCATGGCCCATAATTTACGGTCAGCGGCGAAGCAAAGGCGTTCACTGCCGGCCCTGATGAAAGCTTCCCACAGAGATCTCTCAATTTCTGTGATGCGAAGTTTGGCTTTTTCAATGTGCAATTGAGATCAGTGTAGTGCAGTGAGAATCCCAATCGCCCAATCTGCTGTGATGTCATCAAGCTGCCTGAGCAGCCAATCACAATGCAGAATTCTCAGACAGGGAGCCAGAAAGTGAAGAAGCTCCTTTTATTCTGGCTTTTTAAAAATGTTATGGAGAGCAAAACAAAGATTGGGGCTCTCACAAGGGTAAAGGTAAACCTGAAAAAACAATGAACAAACTTTTAAATGTGGGCTAGAAATTCGGTATCACCACTTTGAGCCGGGGCGCTACCTTTAGCACCGGGCAATGTCTACCACCACAAAGTGTGATTTTCTGTGGAGAATGGAGCACTAAGAGAAGCGTTCCACATCCCTCTTTGAGCGCTAATGGAGTGATAGTGCTGGAGGCCTATTCAATTTTTTGTGCTAGGATGCCGGGAACCTAGCACCGAAAGATAAAAAAACAAATCCTGGTGAAAAATTCAATAAACCTCACTCACACTTCCCCACTGCTGCAACAAATAAATAAAAGTTGAAAAATGAGATTTCAGCACTTGTCTTGCACTCCGAACGATATTGCCTCGGGATCGTCATAGACCGACTGCTTTCCCCTGCCAGTCGGTCTCTGCGCCATGCGCTACGACAGGTGAAAGACTGAATTTTGCAAACATAGCGTTACGCGGGCGTTGCACATTTGGTGACATCACTGAGTGGGCGGCGCTATGAAGCGCAGCGTAAACTATCTACAAAATTTTAATTAGTTTTTCAGGGCCATAACATTAGTTTAGCAGTCATTACGCTGTTAAAACCGCAGTTACACCTATTCCAACAGGGTCTAACTTTTAATGGGGTATTTAACAGCGGAAAAGCCCAAGTTTTCATCAGTTTCACTGATCTCCCTGATTACACTGATTGTCGACTATGTGGCGGGTTGCGATTGCGGGGGGGGGGGGTTGGTGGCGGGGGGGCCACGGGGCAGCTAGTGTCGGAGCAGTGAATGACAGACCGCAACTTCAGGATTTCTGCGTTGGGTTGCGCATGCGCTAAATCCTGAAGTTGCCATCTGTTTCAAAGGGGTAATAACAGCGAATGCTGTTCGTTTGCTGTTATTACCCACTGAAAATTCCGGGCCCTTATCTTTTTCATTTGTTCTGAGATGTGGATGGTCATTTATTCACCATTCCTAATTACCTGAAGAAAGTAGTCATGCACCTTCTTCTTGAACTGGTAGAGTTGTTATCCTGATATCACATCCATGATGGTGTTAGGTGGGAAATTCCAGGATTCTAAAGGAATGGCAGTATATGCCCTATTAAGAACAATGCGCGATTTGGAGGGAAAGTTGGAGCTGATGGTATTCTCATAATGTTGCTGTTCATGTCTTCTTGTGGTAGAGGTTGTGGAACCAAGAGGTCAGCTTGGTGAGTTGCTGCATTACATCCTGTAGAATAACACAGCCACAGTGTCGAGGGAATGGCTATTGAGTTCAGTGGCAGGAGCACCAATCAAGTTGGTTGATCTGTCCTGGATGGTGTTGAATTTCTTGAGTACTGTTGCAGCAAGCCCCATTCAGAGGAGTGGTGAGTACTCCCATCATACACCTGACTTGAGCCTTGTAGCTATTAGAGAGATTTTGAGGGGTCAGGAGGTGACTCCCTAGGATGTTGGTGGGATACTCATTGACTGTGATGCCCTTGAAGGAAGGGGAAAATGGACTACTATTTGTTGAAGATGGCTGTTGTCTGGCACATTTGTGGCTTGAATGTTGCCTACCACTCGTCAGTCAAAGCCTGAAAGACCTTAAACAAAGGTCTTACTTTAGGCTAGCATGGGATGTTTCATTATTGGAGGAGTTGTGATTGGAGCTGAACACTGTACAATCATCAACAGACACCAATACTCTGACCTTATGATGGTCCTGCAGTGACATCCTTGGGCTGTGATGATTGGCCTCCAAAGTGGCGGGTGCCGAGGATGGTTCTGCTGGAACCTGAGAGACCCAAGGCGACTTCCATTTCAGGGTAGCTACTATCCGAAAGGGACTAGTTCTGCCAGCTTGGCGCTTGGGTAGCAATGGTTGCTTAGCTAATATCTGAAGCATTGGAGAGGGCATTAAGAAAGTGTGTTCATTACCAATCTTCAAAGCAACAGCAACATCTGTGCCCATTCTTTGGAGCTCACATTTTCTGGGTATAGTTTCTGAGGTACTAATGGTGTATAGTTTCTGAGGTACTAATGGTCAGCGATAATACACACCAAATAGTCCCGGACAGGTCTTGGGAGCTCTGTGAAAGTGTCCAGTTCAAAGCATCTATAGCAGCTCTGTTAGTTGCTACTCTGGAAGCCACCAATATCCTTAGAAGCTCTTCTTGGCATCTTGATGCTGCAGCAATCTCCTGGGTTGTCACAGTTGTCACAGTCTCCTGTGTGTTAGCAGGTCCTGAGAAATGTTGTTGCAGATATGTGTAGTGGGATTCTTCCATTTATCCATCATCTCAAGCACATGTGTGAACACATCTCCACTGCCTTCAGAGTGATGCTCCTGAATCATTGTTCTTTTGAAGATTAGGGATTTGATATCTGAGTCCTTGGGCTCCTCAACTGGGAGTCATTTCTCCCTTCTCTGTGGAGAAAAGGAACTATCCCTCTTTTCGACTCCCAGTTCCTAATTGTCACTAATGCTCAGCGACTGACCTAGTGACAACCCTTCTGTCTATTTAGCTAATTCCTTGCAAAAGGGAGTCTTTATGCTGGTACTTGCCTGGGTAAGATGCTGCATGGAGTTGTTGACAACATGGCAGCAGCTGTTGATCTGGAGGTTTCCAGGTAATCATCGGAATAGCGGAACCATCCAATGTTTTCAGTGAAGGTGCTGTTTTGTAAGCCATTTTTCAAATCTGACATTGTTGCTTTGTCTCGGAGAGCACTCTGTAGTCCAGGCAGGAATTTCCTCATCTGGCAAAGACTGTCACAGATCAGGGAATCCTGTCTGCAGAATGGGGCTGTGATTCCCTTCCTTAAGCCCAGCAGCAGCAGATAGAAGCAGGAGTGCATCAATGAGCAGGATTGAGGATTGCACCTTCTGTGGAATCATGAACTGCTGATTTAGGACAGATTAGGATTATATTGACAAAAATATATTGCTATAGATTTGCTCTGCTTCCTTCTTCTGAGGCAGTTGTCTCAACATTGTATCAGTGCACCATTCATATTCTATTTCTAAATCTTTTTTACCCTGACAAGATTACAAATCATGTAAACATAAAACATTTCAATAATGACATCAGTAAAAATAGATGTGGAACACTCTGCCAAATAATAAATGCTGATTTTAAGAATAGCAGCCAAAAACCTTGGGTTATGGTAGCGTCTTTCCAATAAACACAACTATTTTAAAGATTCGATTCCACAATGCATCATTTTCTACTGCACTCATATGATTCATTCTAGTCATCATCACCTTCATCTGAAAAATCTTCTTCAACCTTCTGGTGTTAATGTGAGTAATTTTCGGTTTGCAGTTGTGATTAAACAATGATCAAGTGGACCAATATATGGCTGACTTACACTTTGATGGTGAGGGGAATTGTGATTAGAATTGTGTGAAGATTGGCTTTCCCAGCTAATCAAAATTAACTTTTCACCTACACTTTCTAATACTACATTAAGAGCAGTTGTAAAACAAAATTAGATACATGGTATAGATGGATAGTTGCAGAAATTAAAGGGAAGAATTGCATCAAATCACAAAGGGGGGAATTTTTCGGGGTGTCAGCGGGCATGTTCGCTGGCGGGTCGAGTGGGAAAATGTTTTTTTTTGACAGCGGGTCGGTATCCGACTGTCATAGAAACATAGAAACGTAGAAAATAGGTGCAGGAGTAGGCCATTCGGCACTTCGAGCCTGCACCACCATTCAATGAGTTCATGGCTGAACATGCAACTTCAGTACCCCATTCCTGCTTTCTCGCCTATACCCCTTGATCCCCCTAGTAGTAAGGACTACATCTAACTCCTTTTTGAATATATTTAGTGAATTGGCCTCAACAACTTTCTGTGGTAGAGAATTCCACAGGTTCACCACTCTCTGGGTGAAGAAGTTTCTCCTCATCTCGGTCCTAAATGGCTTACCCCTTATCCTTAGACTGTGACCCCTGGTTCTGGACTTCCCCAACATTGGGAACATTCTTGCTGCATCTAACCTGTCTAAACCCATCAGAATTTTAAACGTTTCTATGAGATCCCCTCTCATTCTTCTGAACTCCAGTGAATACAAGCCCAGTTGATCCAGTCTTTCTTGATATGTCAGTCCCACCATCCCGGGAATCAGTCTGGTGAACTTTCGCTGCACTCCCTCAATAGTAAGAATGTCCTTCCTCAAGTTAGCAGACCAAAACTGTACACAATACGCCAGGTGTGGCCTCACCAAGGCCCTGTACAACTGTAGTAACACCCCCCTGCCCCTGTACTCAAATCCCCTCGCTATGAAGGCTAACATGCCATTTGCTTTCTTAACCGCCTGCTGTACCTGCATGCCAACCTTCAATGACTGATGTACCATGACACCCAGGTCTCGTTGTACCTCCCCTTTTCCAAATCTGTCACCATTCAGATAATAGTCTGTCTCTCTGTTTTTACCACCAAAATGGATAACCTCACATTTATCCACATTATACTTCATCTGCCATGCATTTGCCCACTCACCTAACCTATCCAAGTCACTCTGCAGCCTCATAGCATCCTCCTCGCAGCTCACACTGCCACCCAATTTAGTGTCATCCGCAAATTTGGAGATACTACATTTAATCCCCTTGTCTAAATCATTAATGTACAATGTAAACAGCTGGGGCCCCAGCACAGAACCTTGCGGTACCCCACTAGTCACTGCCTGCCATTCTGAAAAGTACCCATTTACTCCTACTCTTTGCTTCCTGTCTGACAACCAGTTCTCAATCCACGTCAGCACACTACCCCCAATCTCATGTGCTTTAACTTTGCACATTAATCTCTTGTGTGGGACCTTGTCGAAAGCCTTCTGAAAGTCCAAATACACCACATCAACTGGTTCTCCCTTGTCCACTCTACTGGAAACATCCTCAAAAAATTCCAGAAGATTTGTCAAGCATGATTTCCCTTTCACAAATCCATGCTGACTTGGACCTATCATGTCACCTCTTTCCAAATGCGCTGCTATGACATCCTTAATAATTGATTCCATCATTTTACCCACTACCGATGTCAGGCTGTTTCCCTGTTTTCTCTCTCCCTCCTTTTTTAAAAAGTGGGGTTACATTGGCTACCCTCCACTCGATAGGAACTGATCCAGAGTCGATGGAATGTTGGAAAATGACTGTCAATGCATCCGGTATTTCCAAGGCCACCTCCTTAAGTACTCTGGGATGAAGTCCATCAGGCCCTGGGGATTTATCGGCCTTCAATCCCATCAATTTCCCCACCACAATTTCCCGACTAATAAGGATTTCCCTCAGTTCCTCCTTCTTACTGGACCCTCTGACCCCTTTTATATCCGGAAGGTTGTTTGTGTCTTCCTTGGTGAATACCGAACCAAAGTACTTGTTCAATTGGTCTGCCATTTCTTTGTTCCCCGTTATGACTTCCTCTGATTCTGACTGCAGGGGACCTATATTTGTCTTTACTAACCTTTTTCTCTTTACATATCTATAGAAGCTTTTGCAATCCATCTTAATGTTCCCTGCAAGCTTCCTCTCTTACTCTATTTTCCCTGCCCTAATCAAATCCTTTGTCCTCCTCTGCTGAGTTCTAAATTTCTCCCAGTCCCCGGGTTCGCTGCTATTTCTGGCCAATTTGTATGCCACTTCCTTGGCTTTAATACTATCCCTGATTTCCCTTGATAGCCACGGTTGAGCCACCTTCCCTTTTTTATTTTTATGCCAGACAGGGATGTACAATTGTTGTAGTTCATCCATGCAGTCTCTAAATGTCTGCCATTGCCCATCCACTGTCAACCCCTTAAGTATCATTAGCCAATCTATCCTAACCAATTCACGCCTCATACCTTCAAAGTTACCCTTCTCTAAGTTCTGGACCATGGTCTCTGAATTAACTGTTTCATTCTCCATCCTAATGTAGAATTCCACCATATTATGGTCACTCTTCCCCAAGGGGTCTCGCACAACGAGATTGCTAATTAATACTCTCTCATTACACAACACCCAGTCTAAGATGGCCTCCCCCCTAGTTGGTTCCTCGACATATTGGTCGAGAAAACTATCCCTTATGCACTCCAGGAAATCCTCCTCCACCGTATTGCTTCCAGTTTGGTTATCCCAATCTATATGCATATTAAAGTCACCCATGATAACTGCTGCACTTTTATTGCATGCACCTCTAATTTCCTGTTTGATGCCCTCTCCAACATCACTGCTACTGTTTGGAGGTCTGTACACAGCTCCCACTAACATTTTTTGCCCTTTGGTGTTCTGCAGCTCTACCCATATAGATTCCACATCATCCAAGCTAATGTCCTTCCTAACTATTGCATTAATCTCCTCCTTAACCAACAATGCTATCCCACCTCCTTTTCCTTTTATTCTATCCTTCCTGAATGTTGAATACCCTTGGATGTTGAGTTCCCAGCCCTGATCATCCTGGAGCCACGTCTCTGTAATCCCAATCACATCATATCTGTTAACATCTATTTGCACAGTTAATTCATCCACCTTATTACGGATACTCCTTGCATTAAGACACAAAGCCTTCAGGCTTGTTTTTTTAACACCCTTTGTCCTTTTAGAATTATGATGTAGTGTGGCTCTTTTTGTTTCTTGCCTTTGTTTACTCGGCCTTCCACTATTGCTTTTTACCTTTCTACCATCTGTTTCTGACTCCATATTACTTTGCCCTGTCTCGCTGCATAGATTCCCAATCCCCTGCCATATTAGTTTAAACACTCCCGAACTGCATTAGCAAATGTTACCCCCAGGACATCAGTTCCAGTCCTGCCCAAGTGCAGACCGTCCCTTTTGTACAGGTCCCACTTCCCCCAGAACTGGTTCCAATGTCCCAGGAATTTGAATCCCTCCCTCTTGCACCACTGCTCAAACCACGTATTTATTCTAACTATCCTGCTCCCTCTACTCTGATTAGCACGTGGCACTGGTAGCAATCCAGAGATTACTACCTTTGAGGTCCTACTTTTTAATTTAACTCCTAGCTCCCCAAATTCAGCTTGTAGGACCTCTTCCTGCTTCTTACCTATATCGTTGGTACCTACATGTACCACGACAACTGGCTGTTCACCCTCCCTCTCCAGCATGCTCTGCAGCCGCTCCGAGACATCCTTGACCCTTGCACCAGGGGGGCAACATACCATCCTGGAGTCTCGGTTGCGGCCGCAGAAACTCCTATCTATTCCCCTTACAATAGAGTCCCCTATCACTATAGCTCTCCCACTCTTTTTCTCACCCTTCTGTGCAGCAGAGCCACCCATGGTGCCATGAACCTGGCTGCTGGTGCCTTCCCCTGGTAAGTCATCTCCCCCAACAGTATCCAAAACGGTATATCTGTTTTGGAGGGAGATGACCACAGGGGACTCCTGCACTACCTTCCTGCTCTTGCCTTGTCTCTTGGTTACCCATTCACTATCTGTCCTAACCCTTACCTGCGGTGTGACCAATTCACTAAATGTGCTATCCACAACATTCTCAGCATGTCAACCCACCGCCACATGACTTTCCTCGATGTCCGGTCTGTTGGCGCTGAACAGACCCGACATGCCGTGGTGGAGGAGGCAATTCATTATGACCTTGTTAACAGCCCATTAAGAAGTATGTTGAGCTCACCTTTACATTTTACGAGGTTGCCCCGCTGTTCGGGGATCACGTCGGGTAAGCAGGTTGGGCGTTGAATGACCATGAAGTCATCTCATTACTTGACAGCAGCAAAAGTGCCATAAAAGTTCCCATCTCACAGCTGACATCAGCATCAGTGCCCTTGAAACTCTCTCACCTTGATCCTCAGAATTCCACCATGATCAGCCCCAACACCAGCATCACTAGGCACATCAGCAGTACCAACAACACCACCAACCTTCTCCGCAATCAACTGATGCTGCACAGTACACAGGGAATCAGCACCTGACCACACTGCTGCACAGTTGGCCAGAGATGGCCTCACCATGGCCAGAGTTATTTCACTTGACGCTGCACACCCTGGCGCCAGGTTGGCACCACCCAACACCAACACCATAAAGCATCCTTACAATGCCTAAGCCATTCCTTTCATACTCATCACCATTGAAGGGGGTACCATTATGTCTCACCATTCACTGCAACTCACTAAGCCACTTCCAAAGGTGCACACAGATTTATCCAAGAAAACCAGGTGTTGAAAATAAAGGGGTCAATGTGTGACATCACATTGACAAAAACTTTGCATGAACATTGCATAAAACACCCAAGTGTCTACCCTTGTGTGTTGTTCGTTGGTAAAATTGGACTAAGATGAGGGTGAGTGTGAGGGGTGGCTAGTGAGATGGGGAAGTAATAATGTAGATAGAGAGGGATGAGTGGAAGTGCAAGGTGAGTTGGTGTGAGTAAGGATGTGCAGGAGTAGGGTAGGGAAGGCAGAATGATGATGCGATGAGTGTCACAGCAGGATGAGGTTGAGTGTGGCTTTGTCGTAACATTTTGTGACCTACTGAGATCGTTGAAAGGTTTGCACCATTGCAGCCTGGTCCTTCTGATGCCAACCCTGCTTGAGTGCAATGTATATCCAGGCCCGTTGGTTTCCTGGGGTGGTCTCCTCTGCCCAATGGAAAGGAAGAGAACTTCCCTGCGTTCTGAGAGCCTGGGCGCAGCCATGCACCTCTGTGCAATGCTTGTCAGTGTTTGCAGCACCTCAATGCTGAAGAACACGGACAGCACTGCTGTCAAAAAAAGTTGGCCGTGGTCCCTTTAAGGAAACCGGCTGATGACGTGTCATCAAATGACCTCATCAGATCCGCTTTCTTCAATTGGCCGGGAAACATGCTGGGTGGGCTTAATAAGCCAAATCAGAGGAAAATCTTTTTGGACAGCGGGCTGGAGCCAGCAGTGTGGCCAGGACCTGCCACTAACGTCGCCGCCCCGTACCCACCGAGGTAGGGGAAATTGCGGCCAAAGGATCAAAGACAGCATAAAAGTTGGTAAGAATGCAGCAATAAAGGATTAGAGACCAAGAATAAACATACAAGGGTTACTTAGAAGTTGTAAGTTACTTTTTACTTGCCAAAGCTGAAAAAGTAACTTGACCCAAGCTAGTACAGGTTCGATCTCCCAAATCTGGAGTTCCAAAATCCGGACATCGGCAGATCCGTGGTGGGGTCATCTTAAATCCAGAAAATGTTCCGAAATCAGGACATTTTTTTAAAGGGCGCACATAGGGCTAGAAATTCATTTTTTGGTGATAACGGTATTTTTTCGGCATTTTTCGCCAAAAATACCATTAATCACGCCGCTATTTTTCAAAGGCCCAGCGGTAAAAATCGGCATTGCACGAGGATCCGCGACGGAAGCCGCAGTCCTTGCCAACTTTAGTCCGAGGACAATTAACGCTGTGAGAGAGGCCTTGAGAGGGGGAGAACACAAAAAAAAATTGCAGAAAGTAAAAAAATCACAAAACATTCACAAGACACATAATTATTGAATCGCTGAAAAAGAATAAAAAAATAAAACCTTTAGCTTACCTTTTTTGCAGGTCTCCATACCTACTGCTGTTTTGGGGGCTGAAACACAGGTTTTTTTCGCCCAGAATACAGGTGTGCCAAAGGTCAAAATTCGGACGTCGGAAATACATTCCGAAATCCAGAAATACACGAAATCCGGAACGGTCTCGGTGCCGAGGTTTCCGGATTTGGGAGGTCGAATCTGTAGTGGCATTTTCTGGCCTAATATTTATAACCTAGTTAAAAGTTCTGACAGATAAAAAATCTTTTGTATGTGGAGGACAGACGATTATATCCACACAAAAGCAAAAACTTTGAAATGCATTTATACTTTACATGCAGAGGGGATGTTTCCACTCATGGGGGAATCTAGAACTAGGGGGCATAGTTTAAGAATAAGGGGTTGCCCCTTAGAACTGAGGTGAGAAATTTCTTCTCTGAGGATTGTAAATCTGTGGAATTCTCTGCCCCAGAGAGCTGTGGAGGCTGTGTTATTGACTGTATTTAAGGCGGAGATAGACAGATTTTTGAACGATAAGGGAGTGAAGGGTTATGGGGAACAGGCAGGGAAGTGGAACTGAGCCCAAGATCAGATCAGCCATGATCTTATTAAATGGCGGAGCAGGTGCGAGGAGCCAAATGGCCTACCCCATGCTCCTATTTCCTATGTTCTTATGTTACTCTGGTGCCCTTACTACAGACCTTAAAAACATATGTTGCACCTACATTATTGAATGTTTCTAGGCTTGAATGCAGACTGCTGGTTCAATTGGTTGTCTAGCACACTTTTATGCACATTAACATGTATGTATATATTCATGATTACTCTTTAGTCATTTAAGATTGTCCAATATAAAAACACAAGATTCATTCTCTTGTATCTATGATGATGATGATTCCTTACACCACCTCACAACATCATAGAAATGACAGCAATTTCTGCATATTTATTTAGCAATAGTGGCTACATTGAATTATCTTTTCCACTAATGGAAATATTTCATGCCTACTATATCTGTTAGGATATGGCTGCATCTTGTCAGTGGGGAGTAAATATTTAACAAAACATCTGTTGTATCTGTGAATATTAGTTCCATTTTAATTAGTGCTTGAGTATAAGTCTGGATCGTCCACTGCTGCTGGTACATCAGGTAGATCCTGCAAATATTTTCATTTTGCAATTAATATGTAGTGATATTAATTGAAAGTTGTATATTTAAACTGACTGAATACGGCAATCCAAGTTATTTGGTGGTTGAAATTTCATGGAAAATTAGTAGCAGAGATAGCTGACTACAGAGAATTTTTAGGGTCCCTTTATAAAATCCCATGCGAGGAAATGTTTAATAAGTAATTGTGAAAATTAACAATTCTTTGACAATTTAAATGTAGTGGGTAATAAGATGAGAATTATGTGCCTAGCTGTGAAAAAACAAAATTAATTTTTGGAAAGATTAGCAAAATTGAAACATACTCTTGTCTCAAATAAATGAAAAAATTTTATTTGAAGGAAAATCAGATTTAGCCAGTCTGTGATCAGTTAGCTGGCACGTTCACTTTGTTCTGTATATTGTACAGAATAATATTGGCCGACGGGGAATAAATTAAGTATTCTAAGAATTCTAACCACTTCCAATCTTTACAGCCCTACTCGCTGGCTTTGCAACAGAAAACAGTTTTGTGTCACACCTAAAATATTGTTTCCTATTTTAAAATTCAAATTATTTTAGGGTGCATTTCTAGTTTAAATGTATACCTGCTTTTAGTTATTTCAAAATTTGTGATCTGTCTTTATATTTTTTGGCATTTGGGTTCAATCACAGGTGTTCAATGTCATTCTCCCATCATCAGTTATGGTACATTATACAATAAAGGAGTTTTTCTCCCCCTCCTCCCCCGCACAAGACCCCCTCCCCCCCCACCCCTCCCCAGACCATGTACAGCTTGATAACTTTATAAAGCTTTTTATTCTTAAATGTGGGTGATGAAAAGAAAGTGAGAACCATGTTTTAACTATTAAGCATACAATACATGTATTTATACAATTTTTAAAAATACATGTACATAAATATGCTACTTTTTTGCAAAAAGACTTTTTGACATGTTTGAAAATAAATTTTTCAGCATAGATTTCAAGAATTTTATAAACATTTCAGGGAGTAAGCAGGCGCGTTCGGGCTGGGTGGGAATTTTTTTTGACAGCGGGTTGGGACTGTTACAGTATCTTTCAAAAATATAGGTAGAAAATATTCAGTGAAGTTTGAGTCATTGTATTTGTGCTTCTCAAATGAGTTGTAACGGGTAAGAGTTTTGCAGCAATTGGGTCAACTACAAATAGTATGTATTTATTTTACTATGAAAATGTAATTTTCAATTGATTTTTATGAAAATACAGCAGCATGTAAACATTTTAACTTTTCCAATAGTGTAAATGTTACAATATTCTTTGAATATATTTTGTGTGGAGGTCCATGTAAAAAGTGGGAGGGGGAAGAAGAGAAGTTCCAATTTATTAATGAATAAAGACTTGCATTTATATAGCGCCTTTCACAACCATCGGACATCTCAAAGTGCTTTAAAGCCAATGAAGTTCTTTTGGAGTGTAGTCACTGTTGTAATGCAGGAAACGCAGTAGCCAAATTGCGCACAGCAAGCTCCCACAAACAGCAATGTGATAATGACCAGATAATCTGTTTTTGTTATGTTGATTTAGGGATAAATATTGGCCAGGACACAACAACAACAACAACAACAACTTTTATTTATAAAGTGCCTTTAACGTAGTAAAATGACCCAAGGCTCTTCACAGCAGTATTATAAGATAAAACAAATAAATTTGACACCGAGCCACACAAGAAGAAATTACGGCAGAAAAAGAGGTAGGTTTTAAGGAGTGTCTTAAAGGAGGAAAGAGAGGTAGAGAGGCAGAGAGAGGTTTAGGGAGGGAGTTCCAGAGCTTAAGGCCCAGACAACTGAAGGCACGGCCACCAATGGTTGAGCAGTTATAATCATGGATGCTCAAGAGGGCAGAATTTGAGGAGCGCAACACCTCGTGGGGTTGTGAGGCTGTAAGAGATTACAGAGATAGGGAGGGGCAAACCCATGGAGGGATTTGTAAACAAGGATGAGAATTTTGAAATCAAGACGCTGCTTAACTGGGAGCCAATGTAGGTCAGCGAGCACAGGGGAAATGGGTGATGGGACTTGGTGCAAGTTAGGACACAAACTACTGAGTTTTGGATGACCTCAAGTTTACGTAGGGTAGAATGTGGGAGGACAGCCAGGAGTGTGTTGGAGTAGTCACCAGTCTCACCAACCCCTTCCCTCAACGACTATCTGTCTCACCTATGACAGAGACTGTGGTTCTCATATTGGACTGTTCAGCCACCTAAGAACTCATTTTAAGAGTGGAAGCAAGTCTTCCTCGATTCCGAGGGACTGTCTATGATGATGATGGAGTAGTCAAGTCTAGAGGCAACAAAGGCATGGATGAGGGTTTCAGCAGTAGATGAGCTGAGGCTGGGTGGAGACAGGCGATGTTACGGAGATGGAAATAGGCGGTTTTACTTATGCCGCGGATATGTGGCAGGAAGCTTATTTCAGAGTCAAATATGACACCTAGGTTGGGAACAGTCTGGTTCAGCCTCAGATAGGTGCTAGGGAGAGGGATGGAGTCAGTGACTAGGGAACTTAATTTGAAGTGGGAACCAAAGACAGTGGCTTCGGTCTTCCCAATATTTAATTGGAGAAAATTTCTGCTCATCCAGTACTGGATGTCGGACAAACCGTCTAACAATTTAGAGAC
Organism: Pristiophorus japonicus; assembly: GCF_044704955.1. NCBI lineage: Eukaryota > Metazoa > Chordata > Chondrichthyes > Pristiophoridae > Pristiophorus > Pristiophorus japonicus. Next base: position 18,254,581 of record NC_091991.1, read on the forward strand.
CATGGAGTGGTCGAGAGAAGTGGTGGAGAGGTAGAGCTGGGTGTTATCAGCGTACATGTGGAAACTGACTCCGTGTTTTCAGATGATATTGCTAAGGGGCTGCATATAGATGAGAAATAGGAGGGGGCCAAGGATAGATCTTTGGTGGACACCAGAGGTAACGATGTGGGAGTGGGAAGAGAAGCCATTGCAGGTGATTTTCTGGCTACGATTGGATGGATGATGGTGGAGATGCGTTGGAGAAGGATGGAGCGGTCAACCGTGTCATAGGTTGCAGATGGTCGAGGAGGATGAAGAAGAATAGTGTACCGTTGTCACAGTCATAAAAGATGTCATTTGTGACACGGGGGATAACTCCCTTTGAAATAGTGCCATGGGATCTTTTATGTCCACCTAAGAGAACAGCCTTGGTTTAACGTCTCATTCTCACTACTGCACTGGAGTGTCAATCTTTGTGCTCACGTCTCTGGAGTGGGGCTTGCACCCACAACCTTCTGACTCAGAGGCGAGAGTGCTACCCTCTCAGCCACAGCTGACACTATTATTCTCAACACAGAGATGACATTTGAATTTGCTGAACATATGAGACAGGTTTCTCCAATTTTTTATCTGGGCTGGTAGATGGAACACTGTGCAGCAACAAAACTGTGATCTTAGAAAGTGAGAATCATGTCTCTTGTGTTGAACCTGAATCTTAACCTTCTCTGAGTCATCGGGAGAGGATGTTAACATTGGTGCACCATCTGCTCCTGTGATAAAATAGCTGTACAGGAAATAGTTCAGTGAGATCTTTACTATTATTCTGATTATTACTTTTTGTTTTAGTTGTATAATTTAGACAACATAAAATCCTAATTTCTTTTAGTGTAATTGCTTTGTGTGCAAAGTATATAAACTTTATTCTTAGCTGTTTGTGTACAATGTTTAAGTAAAACTTTATCATTAAAAAAAACACTTTTCAGTCAATATATAAGATATAATAAAACAAGTTATTTTAAGAGAAAACATGATTCAACCAGAAGAGGGCATCATAAAACATTACGGCCCCTATTTTCCACTTGCTGGATATTTGGCACCCGCACATGTTAACATAAGATTATTTTGTGTACGTTTGCAGAAAATAAAATCGGAACTTTCGCCAAAGAAATATTTGAATTTGACGCAGCGCTCTCCGAAGTTAGTCTGGGGGGGGGCGGAAAGTTGGAGTTGCCAGGGCAACCAGAGATGCTGAAGCAAGCTGAAGCCTGCTCCCTCGAAAGGACTGCTACCCCACCGCTGCCGAAAGGGCCAGAAAGGTCCTCTTCCTTTCCCCTACCCCTCCCACGCTGGACCCGCGGCCACCGCATCCTCCCCCACCGCTGGACCCGCTGCAATCCCCGGCCGAATGGCCCTCCCGCTCCCGAACTTCAAATTGCAGGGGGAGCAGGACTGAGCGGGGACCATTTGGCCTGGGATTGCAGCAGGTCCAGCTGGTGGGGAGCAGTATGGTGTTGCTCAGACCTGGGTGTGATCCATACAGACCTTGGGGAGAGAGAACAAAGAACCTGTCCTGCCTTCCTGCCGTTTTGAGCTTCTTGCAAAGATAAAATATAAGCATAGGGCAATACCGACAATGCCATTCCTTGTGAGAGCCTTGTGCATCATGGTGCTGCGGAGGAGACAATTGATTCAACGTCATTGCATGAGGAACCTCAGAGCCCATAGGGTGCTGGGCAGGAGGCTTTACCCACGTCGGGTATATCGCGACAGGCATTCGTACCTGCATCTGAATGATGCAGACTGTGTCAGAAGGCTGCGTTTCTGCAAAGAAGTTGTAACTGAGATCTGTGAGTTGGTGAAAGCAGACCTGCAACCTAGAAGCATCAGGAGAACTGCTTTGTCAGTTGTAGTGAAGATTACAGCTGTACTTTCATTCTATGCATCCGGATCCTTCCAAGCTCCAATTGGGGATGTGTGTGCCATTTCTCAACATGCAACACATGTCTGCATTCGGCAGGTGACCCACAGGAATGACTACATAAAGTTCCCCATGACCGCCCAGGCAATGCATGACAGGGCTGTGGGCTTCTCCAGGATTGCTGGCTTCCCAAAGGTACAGGGCTGCATTGATTGTACCCACATCGCCTTACAAGCACCTTTGCAGGATTCCGTGTTGTACAGGAACAGAAAAGGCTTCCGCTCCATTAATGGCTTGTGTGTGACGACATGCATCGCATCATGTCAGTTGATGCAAGATACCCTGGGAGCACCCATGATGCGTTCATCCTACGCGAGAGTGCTATATCTGTCATGTTTCAGCAGCAGCCAGAAGGGCAGAGCTGGAAACTGGGAGACAAAGGGTACGGCCTCGCCACCTGGCTCATGACACCCCTACACATAACCCAGACGGAAGCTGTCCGGGAATACAACATGTTACATATTTCAACGCACAGCATCATAGAGAGGACCATTGGCATCTTGAAACAGCGTTTCCGGTGCCTGGACCATTCCAGAGGCAACTTGCAATACTCCCCTGTGATTGTCGGTCAGTTTACTGTTGTCTGCTGCAAGCTGCACAACTTAGCCATCTTGAGGCAGCAGCACCTGGTAATGGAAGGCTCACCTGCGGTAAGAATGGCTGATGATAATGATGAGGAAGATGCAGATGACGAGGAGAAGGAACAGGATGAGGAAGCCATGCAAGTATCTGAACCCGGAGCACGACGGCGGAGGCTAGTGGGCCGTCAAGCCCCTTTAACGATTGCTTGAGTCTTGCGCCAGCAGCTTATCTGTGAACGCTTTGCTGCCTGAAGGCTCAGCAGCAATTATTCCAAATGGACCATGTTTACTGTTTGGACCTGATCCGTAATGTTGTGTTGTGTTAATGGAACAAATGATGGAAATGATTCTTGTTTACTTCAAAAATTGTGTTAATATGGAATAAATAATGTAAATGATTCAGTTATAATGTGGATGAATTAACTGCGCAGGCAGCCATTAACGATTATGATATAATTGGGATTACGGAGACATGGCTCCAGGGTGACCAAGGCTAGGAACTCAACATCCAGGGGTATTCAACATTCAGGAAGAATAGACTGAAAGGAAAAGGAGGTGGGGTAGCGCGGCTGGTTAAAGAGGAAATTAACGCAATAGTAAGAAAGGACATTAGCTTGGATGATGTCGAATCTGTATGGGTAGAGCTGTGGAGTACCAAAGGGCAGAAAACGCTAGTGGGAAATGTGTACAGACCACCAAACAGTAGTAGTGAGGTTGGGGATGGCATTAAACAAGAAATTTGGGACGCGTGCAATAAAGGTACAACAGTTATCATGGGCGACTTTAATCTAAGATCGCCCACCACGCTTGGTCTTGGTGATTCCACCACCCCTGCCCGCAGGCGGTGGCGTAGTGTTTCTGGGGTTGGTACCAAGCTTATTCTTTCTAACATCTCGGGTAATGCGCACCAGTTGACGGGGCAGGGGTGGGGGGGTGCAGGGGGGAGGCAGGCAGCAACCTGGAGCTCTTCAGAGGCTAGTCTGGGGATTGGAATGGGAGTGGCAGTTGATTCTTTCAATGGGTGTGGGGTATGGGCATGTTCCCTTACTGCAGCAGCTAACTCCAACATGCCCTCCCTCATGCGCCCTGACCAAGTCTCAATGACCTCCAACATTCCCTCCCTTATTTTGAGCAAATGTGTCTCAACTACTTGCCACATTCCCTCTCTCATGTTCACTGAGAGTATTTGAACTATCTGTGATATTTCCTCCCTCATGGTCACTGACAGCGCATCAGCTACCTGTGACATTCCCTCCCTCATGTTCACTGACATGGTTTCCGCTGACCGAGATATTCCCTCAGTCATGGTCCCGGACATCGTTCCTATTTCTCGCGACAGTCCCGATATCTCATCACCCACCCCACTGATGGTGTCCAGGAGTAATCGCATAAGGCCAATGCTCTCCGCACTCATTGACATCATGTGAACCACATCTCTTACATCCTGCACCTCAGGAGAGCGCGGTCGAGCTCTCCTTCCCTCCTCTCCCTGGGTGTGGCTCGCAGCATCCCACCACTGGCACCCGCACCCTCAGATGGTGGGGCCCTGGGCGTGCCTCGATGCACCCCATTGGAATCCCCAGCCTTGGACTATGGGAAACCATGGAATGTCCTACCAACAGTCAAACCACTAGTCAGGGAAGGGGCTGGTACCTCAATGAACGGCACCTGCACCTCCTCAAAAGTGATCCATCCCCACCTCCCCCCCCCATAATCTTGGTCTGGAAGGTAGAATTGGAAGATGTTCTCTTCAGGCTCGTCCTCGTCTAAACCTTCTGCATCGTCAAGATTGGCCTCAAGTTCTGCAAAATATAACAGAACAGACAAATGGTTAGCAGCAGAGGATGGGGCAGGGTGACATGAGTAGGCTCACACAGTGCACGCAGCAGGCTGATTTGAAGGACCACGATGAATGATAGCACATTGCATCAACCGAAGCGTAGTTGATGGAGACATCCCCAGGAACCGAAGCATGGCTAGCCTGCGCAGTACTTAACATTTAGCAAAGCTAGACTGTGGAATTTTCAGGTCTTACCATCTCCCTCGAGTGTGGACCCAACTTGTGCAGTGGTGGTTGCTTTTCTCTAGGCAGGACCCATCAAAGCAGCGACCCTCTCTTCCAAGGGTGTCAGTGGGTGCAGATTTGCCGGGCCCCCTCCTGTTCGAGTTCTTTCATGCTTGTTGTGTGCCACCTTCCTCTGCAAAAATGAAAATATAACTTTTTAGAGAGGGTGTCTTTCTGCTAGGTGGGACAATACAGCTGGTTACAATTGCAATTCCATTGAATAAATGAAAATATTACTTACACTAACTACTTGATCAAGATCCTGTCATTTCTTTTTACACTGGCCTCCAGACCTCGGGGTGGTCACCATTGCTTCTGCAAGTTCGTTCCAACGTTTCTTCATTTCTTTGGGTGGAACTTTTATGGGACCTCTGGTGTCCAGCTCGTGCCATGACCTCAGTCACAGTAACTAGTGCCTCCACTTCATTCTGTAAGAAATTCTTGGTCCTTGCACCGCTTTACATTTTGTTTTGCAGCTCCGATTTTTCCAATGCTCTCACACAGCACTCAATGATCTCACACACACAAAACTGGCTCTTTAAAATGGCCGATTGCAGACCGAGAGCTGTACTGCACATGCATGCCCAGAGGAATAACGTCAAAAATGGTCCTTTTTTTTCCGCACATGCGCAGAAGGTGCGGCATCATTTTTTCGGCACAGACAGCAGGCTCCCGCCCTCCGAGGCGACTGGACAGGCTGCGCGACGCCAATTTTGAAAAATACAGTGGGGAAACTTGGCACAAATATTTTTGGAGTATTTCTGACCTAGAAAAATGGCCGTAACTCTGGCAATATGCCAAAAAAACAGCTTTGGGCAAAATTGAGCCCAAATGGCCACGAATTTCATGGATCGCACTTAGGCAGAGATCACAACAAAATTTACACCAATTTCTGTGCCGATCTTGTTGATGGGAACTTGCGCCAAAATTTCCTGTGGAGCTCATTTGCCTAATCCGGAATGTAAAACCAATGTAAAACAAGTGCAAATGAAGCGCCACCAATTTTTCCCATTTGTGTTACAATTTTATGAGCTATTTTTATAATGGTGTTTTCACCTCAGAAAATAAAGACTTACTCCGTGAGTCAGTATTGCTATTTAGTGGACTTGTCAAATCAGGAAACTTGTCTGTGTGGATTGTGAAATAGAGCATTCTGATCCATCTTTCGGATGAGACATTAAACCGAGGTCCCGTCTGTTCTTTCAGGTGGAGGAAAAAATCCAAGGCACTATTTCGAAGAAGAGCAGGGGAGTTTATCCCGGTGTCCTGGCCAATATTTATCCCTCAGTCAACATAACAAAAACAGATTATCTGTCCATTATCACATTGCTGTTTGTGGGAGTTTGCTGTTCGCAAGTTGGCTGCCGCGTTTCCCACATTACTACAGTGACTACACTCCAAAAGTACTTCATTGGCTGTAAAGCGCTTTGAGACGTCTAGTGGTCGTGAAAGGCGCAGTATAAATGCAAATCTTTCTTTCACAGCAGGATTGCTGCGTCATTTAGTGGTCTGGCAAGAGCCACAAAAATTTGCACAATGAGGGGAAGGAAGTGTGAATCTTAGTTTAATTTGGGTTTGATCTCGCAATTGTTCAGTTGAGATCCCTGACTTTTTACCACCAGGCCTACTGGAGTGGAACCTATTTTTGGTTTAGGTTCTCATTTCTAAATGCAACTGAAAAAAGCAGTGGCTGCATTACTGTTATGTCTGTAATACACTTATGAATGACTCCATGAGGCAATGTGGTGTACTCAAACTGTAATGACCTTGGTTCTTTATTTGTAACTCCAGAGTGAGGCACAAGTATGGTGGGCAGCCTTTTATACTGGGCCCTGCACATGCAGTGCCCTCTGGTGGACAGCCTCTGCCACAGGGGCAGGAAACCCCAGTCTCCACCAGTTGCACCCTCTAGTGGTACCAGCATTGTATATACACAGTGTAACCCTTATTGATAGTACATCAGGTAACAAGTCTCCATCTTATGTAACTATACAGTGACTGCACAGAGAGTATATCTATAGTCTGCATATATAATATCACCCTCTCCCAAGTCCTTTGTGCCGATTACCTTTGCACTATGTGCTCTGGCTTAGCTCTCCCCAGACTTAAGTGCCAATAGCCCTTGCTCCTTGGCTGTACTTTGGCTTGGCTCTCTTCCTGTTAACCCCCAAGTCCTTTTGCCACAACGTTGGGTAGTGGTTACCAGTTTGGATGGTTCGATGATGCAGGGGAGGTTCCAGTCGGTTCTGGGTGTGATCCATGTGTATGTCCATGGTTACATACATCCATTTCCCCTCCCCCAAAACCACAGTGGGATCGTGCAGCAGGCCCGTTATATTAACATACAGGATCAGACAAAGTGCAAGTACAAAGAAAGGAAGTTACAGTTTGTATCATGACACCTTGGTTCAGTAACTTACATTCGTTACGTTTTGCAGTCGTGCACCAGGATTAGGTAGATTGCATTCATGGTTCAGTCATGGTAAGTACTCAGGTAGCAGTACAGGTATGCGAGGACGCAGGTTCCAGAGCAACCAGACGGGGTCCTAGTCATCTGATGGCGGTGCTGCGCCCCCTGCTAGTGGGGTGGGCTTGGTTTGCTCACTTTGCCAGGACTCAGGGCCTTTGCCGTTGCCTAGTGGTGAGCAGTCACAGATGTGTGTGGCCTCCCTGTCCTCCTTTGAGGGCTGCAGAATCTTCTGCCTGCTCTCTAACGGTGTTGGGAACCTGGCTGTTCCACGTCCCGTTTTGGGGAACCTGTTGGTTCTGACCATTCGCTCCTGGACATGGCTGAGGTAGCAACTGGGTCTAGGGGCTGGGCCGTCTCCACCCGGGTGGTGGACAACGGCGGCCGACTGCGCGTATTGGCGCCGTTTTTGTTTCCAGGTCCATGGCGAATAGTGCCATCGGGTGTCTGAAGCATGGGATAGACCTGTGGCAGGGTATCAGGATCAGTGCCTTCACCTCCTGAGGTCGTTGGCCTATAACTTGTGGGGACACCTGGGAGAGGGCATCAGGATCAGCGCCTTTACCCTCCTGAATTTGCTCGCTTGCTACTTTTGGGGACACTCTATTCCCGACATTTCGCAACAACATTTTGTTCTTTACATTAGGAAAAGTACCGACATCTCACAACAACATTTTGTTCACAATCTTAATCGGTTCGTTACATTGATTGCCATGCATACAATGTCTCTTTGTGTTACAGGTCTCCTTTAAGAGAACCCTGCTGGCTTTACCCCAATCAAATCCTTTGTTCGGCACCACGTGTTGGTCCCTCAGCGTTGCACCTCGTGATATGGCCGCGGCCATCTTTTTTTTCAGCCACGCTGCACCTCGCTGCAGCAGGGACGCCATCTTGCCTCTGTCCTCAAGGTCGACTCTTGATCCTTCTCTCCCGCGATTCTGTCACATAAGCTGGAAGAGTGCCTGTGAATTCGATCGTCCTCCCCAGGAGTCCTGCCATTGGAGCCGGGAAGGTACTTTTAGGTTGTTCCGGTCGGATCATTGTCATGCAGTCGTGATGGACGGTCTGTGCCTCAGGTGCTGCGCTGGTCTGTTCTCTGGTGCCTGGCCCAAGCGAAGGTGAGGTTTTGCTCTGCCTCTGAGCACGGGGGCCATTGATTGCTGGAGTGAAGAGATCTTTCCGTTTCCACTGGATCATCCCCATCCACCTTCTTCCAAGTAGCGTTGGGCCATCACCTGCAACAATCCACAGAGGTAACTTGTGCACCACGCCATTATGGAGTACACTTACATCCGCACTACCAAGGACTGGGATCAGCTCTTGGTGCAGGTGCGCAACTTTTCCTGTACTGGAACCAGCTCGGGTAGTTTTTCGTTCCATAGCGCCTCAAATGCATCCTGGCTCATCACTGACTGGCTCGCTCCCGTGTCCACTTCCATGAAGACTGGAACGCCGCTAATCTCGACTTCCATCTTCACTGGAGGACAATCGGTGGTGCAGGTATGCACTCCATACACTTCTTCTTGGGGCCGAGCTGCCTCTCTCGCCAAATCATCATACTCCCCGCTGGATTCAAAGTCATCCACCGACTCCTCTGCTAGACGGTGAGTCGTATTTCTTTTACACATACGCTGGAGGTGGCCCTTTGTGTTACAGGCTTTGCATACGTACTCCGCAAACCGACACTGGTGAGCTCTATGGTTTCCTCCGCAACGCCAGCATGGTGTTACTCGAGTAGCGTCCCTCGGCGGACTCTGAGTTCTGCAACCCTGAGGTGTGTGCTCTCTGCCCTGGGCAGAGCCATGTTCTACAGTCTTGCCTGTGAAAGGCACCATTCTGTGTACAGTACTTGCAGTGTTTGAGTCCACAGGATGAATAATTTGCTTGGTGCTGCACATCGAGGTCATGAACGCCTGACTGATGCTGATGGCCTTCTGCAGGTTGACTATGGTGTCGGCAGATAATAGCTTGTGAAGGAGGCTCTCGTGGCCAATTCCAAAAACGAAGATGACTCGCAATGCTTCGTTGAGATGCGTGCCGAAATCACACGGTGCTGCAAGTCTCCTGAGGTCGGCAGCATATTTTGCAATCTCCTGGCCCTCAGGTCTGCGGTGAGTGTAGAATCTGTGCCTGGCTGTGAGGATGCTCTGTTTTGGTTTTAGTTGGTCGCGAATTAGTTCAGTCAGCTCATTGTATTTCTTATCCTTGGCCTTCGTGGGTGCCAGCAAGTCCCTGACGAGGCGGTAGTCCTCAGGCCCACTACTGGCCAGCTGTATAGCCTTGCGCTTCTCCGCCAATGTGTTCGTCTCCCCTGCCAGGTCGTTTGCCACGAAATATTGCTCGAGCCTTTCCGTGAAAGCATCCCAATCATCACCCTCTGCGAAGTCTTTTAATGTGCCAAAGGTAGCCATAATCGTGTGAAAGTCCTTATTCTCGTCGCCAGTTGTTATGTCTGTAATGCACTTATGAATGTCTTCATGAGGCAATGTGTTGTACTCAAACTATAGTGACCTTGGTCCGTTATTCGTAACTCCAGAGTGAGGCACAAGCATGGTGGGCAGCCTTTTATACTGGGCCTTGCACACCTATGCAGATGACCCTCAGGTCTCAGAGCGCAGTGCCCTCTTGTGGACAGCCTCTGCCACAGGGGCAGGAAACCCTGGTCTCCACTAGTTGCACCCTCTAGTGGTGCCAGCATAGTGTATAAACAGTGTAAACCTTATTGATAGTACATCAGGTAACAAGTCTCCATCTTATGCAACTATACAGTGACTACACAGAGAGTATATCTATAGTCCGCATATATAACATCTACTAATAACAAAGATTAATTTGCACACCTTCACCATGGTGTCAATTTGGTCAGCAGCCAACACTAGAGCCAAAAAGTCATTGTTAATATTGCTAAAGTGTGAATTATTTAGAAATACCTTCTGAAGTTAATATCCGTACCAGGTGTAGCATCACATTTGAGTGATATTTTCTGAGAAAGTCCTTGGAGCTGGTTCCACTTTGCCACCATAATGTCGCTGGAACTGTGGCGGGAACTCTATTTACCTGCGTAACCTGAGTTGCCATCATATCTCTGGTGAAGTTACAGGAGCAGGAGTAGCTCTGAGGAATTTCCTGGCCTTGTACCATGACAACTCACTCAGAGCTTCTTGTCTCTTCCTCTTCCATTATAATGCAGAACAGGGCAGTGCCCATTGGGAAGCCTATTTCAGCTGATTAGTCCTTCTGAATGCGAGGAAGGCATGCAAATATTTTGGGGGTGCACTAAGAATAACAGCATTTTGATTAAGTATAGAGCAGGTCTGAATAATTTATTTTTTTTAATTGCAAAGATAATCCCGATGAAATTTTAAAAATCTCTGCCACACCAATATCAAGTGACTTTAGGCTGTTCTGCTCCTTTAATCTAGGCCAGTGCATTATTCACGGGAATCCAGAAAACTTCTGAGAGCTGGTGTTTTGCAAGGGGAGCTATGCAAATGAGCGGCACAAGTTCTGGCGGATATATCTTGGAAGTGCCGCAAATGACCGAGAAAATTCACGCAAAACGCTGTTTCAGCAAAAAACCATATTAAATCAGTTTACGTGCAAATTTCCTCAGATAAAACAGCGCAACGCCAATCTTGTGTCAGTTACACTGAAACTTTCCAGGAAATTGCAGGCTATTATGTTTTGAGTACATCTTAATCATTTTTTGAATCGTTTTTTTTGTGGAAGCTGCAGTTGCATAAAAAGCTGCCCTTACTTCCATATTGTTTCTTAATTACAACAGTAATACATTGTAGCACCATATAGGCATGCAAATCCTCTTTTTTCCCTCAAATAAATGTCCATTATAGTGAGCTTTAGCACTTAGGCCTCCAGTGAGATCTCTGCAATTTGGTGATTTGGGCTCTAAATTGGCATGTATATATAACTCAAAGAAGATGTTCACCATGATAAATTGTCCCCATCACTTTGCAGTTCTTTGTTTTATGGGCACTGACCTTGCTCGATGCTCAGTATGCCAAGTGAGGTGCCTGGCTTCATTATATACGTGAAATTCTTTTGGCAGACACAGCTTGTCAATATCTCTAGTAGAGCAGCCAATGATTTAGAACTGGCTTGAAAAGCTAATTTTGCATCCAACAACTCTAAGGTTACAACAGTACCCTCCCCCCCTATACTTTTACACAACCACTTTGAATATTGGTGCTGTACTTATTTCAATCTCCTTAAAAATTTACCGAAAGCTTCTTGATCAAATTTAGCAGAAAGACTTCTTGATGTCTACCAAATGTCTGACCACGTCACTGTATACTGGTTACTAACCTATCTGCTATTTGTTAATATCTCAACATCCACACAGCCTTGCCGTGCCACTCTGTTTTGTCATGAAAATTATTGAGCACTAGGTATAGCTAAATCATCAGCACTTTCTTTTATAAATGCTACACCTAGCAACATTGGAAATCTTCCCCTAATCAGTCCAAGTGTCTGCTCGCAATCTTATAACCAAGCAGTGCCAAATTAGTAAACATTAGTGTTCTATACCTGCAATTCCAGACCTGAGGAAGTCTCTACTTAAGCCTTTACTTTTTCAAATAATTTAAAATTAAATGGCCATCACTTTTTTACCAAGTTTCTGTTTCTTATGATAAGGTGATTTCTTGGCAGTGTATCATAGAAACATAGAAAGTAGCTGCAGGAGTAGGCCATTCGGCCCTTCGAGCCTGCACCACCATTCAATATGATCATGGCTGATCATGCAACTTCAGTACCCCATTCCTGCTTTCTCTCCATATTCCTTGATCCCTTTAGCCGTAAGGGCCACATCTAACTCCCTTTTGAATATATCTAATGAACTGGCCTCAACAACTTTCTGTGGTAGAGAATTCCACAGGTTCACAATTCTCAGAGTGAAGAAGTTTCTCCTCATCTCGGTCCTAAATGGCTTACCCCTTATCCTTAGACTGTGAACTCTGGTTCTGGACTTCCCCAACATCGGGAACATTCTTCCTGCATCTAACCTGTCCAATCCCGTCAGAATTTTATATGTTTCTATGAGATCCCCTCTCATTCTTCTAAATTCCAGTGAATATAAGCCTAGTCGATCCAGTCTTTCTTCATATGTCAGTACTGCCATCCCGGGAATCAGTCTGGTGAACCTTCGCTGCACTCCCTCAATAGCACTCCATCAAACAAGGCAAAAAAATTATGTTTTTTTTGTTTTGTTAAATTGACTTTGACTTGTGGAAGAGTTATCACAAACTAAACTGTGCTATTGTATTGTAGGCAGGTGCATGGTATGCTAAGCATTTGTCCTTTGTCTAATTGCTGCAGTCATCACGCATATGTATATATGATTAAAAATGAGAAAGCTGACTTGCAAACGATGCAATGAGTTTAGTAGAGTTTATTAACATGAATGTAAATGTCTTAGGGGCCGATTTTCACCAAGGCCTCCGCCTGCCCAAGTGCCGCCCAAAGTGCCGCCGATGGCTGCCGAGATACCGGACGGTACTTTGGGCAGGATATTCATGAAGAAGGTCCCTCGAAGGTCGGCGGGCAGCAAATGGAAGACGTACGCCGCCAATCTGGCCGGCAGCGGGCAGGAGGTCGCATTCTCGGCGGCAGAGGCGCTTGCTGCCCAAGTGCCGCCGAGGATGGAGTTGGGCCCACAGAGGGTCGAAGACCTGAAAATAAAAATCACAAATAAAAAATACAAAAACTATCTGAACATCTTCTTTCAGGGGACCCCATGTAAGTCGCTGTTGGAAATTTAAAAAAAAATGTTCACTTACCTTTTTTTCAGGTTCTTCAGATTTACCGTCGGGGACAGACCAGCCTCCAGCCAGCGGCCCACCCCCGCTCTGCCGCCGACTCCCGCCGACTCCCGCCCACAGGAATCTGGGAGCTTGGCGGGCAGGAGCTCAGTTGCGCCACTCGGCTGTCCACTGCCGTCAGCGGGCGGTTCCCGGCGACTCTCCCCGCCCGCCCGCTCCAGGCCACCCCCAAAGTGGCACTGGGCAGACCTTTAGGAGGAATGTCAGCTGTCGGTGGCAGCGGGCGGTGGGCTGCTGAAAGTCGGCCCCTCAGAATTGTAGAATTCATAATTGTTAATAAGTGACTGAAATCATTATTTGTGTGCAAAATCATGTTCCTGTACTACTTTACTTTTTAGTCTGACACACCTGACAGCCATGTCTGACTTTCTGCTATTGGAGAGACTTAATGTTAGCAATAATCGCTTATCAGGTAAGTTAACGTCTTGCTTTTTTTCTCTCTCATTTTTCTTTTTGCCATTTTTACCTAATGTACCTGCTTCAAAGGTTTTCTGTTAGAGCGCTCATCTCCTTCGATCAGGTGGACAGGATCCTCTGTAACTGCCTTCGAAATCACTTCACATCGTCAATATGAAACACGGCCATTGTGAAGTGCTCCATCTACTGCTCTGACCAAGAACAAGCATAACATTTATAAGGGCTAGAAATTCCATTTTTGGTCATAGCGGTATTTTTCTGCCAAAAATACCGCTTTGACTCCGCTACCATTACGAGGCCTAACATTCAGGATAAAATGCATCCAACGGTAAAAATCGGCATTGCACGAGGATTTGTGGCACAAACCGCAAATTTTCTGCAACTTTTCTCCGAGGCCGATACCACTGCAAGTTGGGCCTAGGGAAGGGGGAAAACACCCCCCAAAAAAATTGCAAAAAATAAAAAAATTACAAAACATTCACAAGACACTTAACTATCGAATCGCTACAAAAGAATTAAAAAATAAAAACCTTAACTTAGCTTTTTTGCAGGTCTTCATACCTACCGCTTTTTCAAGGGCTGCAATGCAGATTTTTCCCAGGCAGTTTTTTTCGTCCTATCTACGGGTGTGCTGCGAGCCAAATTTTTGGCGAAAGCGCTATATCGAGTCTTGTACGCCGGCTGTCCGCTCCCCAGCGGTACTTAAAAACCGCTGGCACAAGACTGCTCCGAATTTCCCGGTTTGCCGTTTCAATATCACCAAAAAACCGGCACAGGGTTGGGGAATTTCCAGCCCTTTGAGTCCATGCAATAAGCCAATGCTACACTCCTACCATTGTACAATAAATAGCCCAGTTATAATGGACTGTGGTACAATAAATATCAGTTAGGCTAGAAATTGAACTTGGAGTCCCTTTTAAATGAGAAATTAATAGTTTACCACTAAGCAACTAAGAAATAGGAGGTGAGTGGGGTGGCTTGACCCATCCACCTCCACAGAGGTGTGTGGGGGGCCTGACCCATCCACCTCCATGGCACGAACCTGGTATTGCAGTACTTCCAGGAACGGTGCAGTGGCTCTAGGCCTTTTGGCTAAGAGCATTGGCGCAGAGTGATCCTTGAATGGGCCCAAGGTGACCTCTGGCGTTTGTAATCTGACAAGATGATCTGACAAAGAATTGGAAAGATTGGCAACGAATAAAAAAAAAAAATTTTTTTTTTAATTAAAAAAAAAAATTAAGAATATTTTTTATGCTTGTGTTTTATTTTGGCTAATGACTCTTATTCATAAACTGGTGCTTGGCGCAAAAACGTTCATGCATTGCCTAATTAGAGGATTCCCTATCTGTTTATTTCGTTATCTTTGCTAAAAGGTGTTTGTTTTGCGATAAAGAAAATTGGCTGTCTTGGAGCAGACTAGTTATTGAATATGCAGAAGAATCTCTGGCCCAGAAATCCATTAAGGCCCGAAACCACGGGTCGAAGTTTGCTCATGCCCATAAAAAGATTGCAGAATTGTTTGCAACGAACACAAATCCAATTGCTACTTCTGCGCAGCATTATTGGATTACAAGTATATATGTAGCTTTAAATCTTTAGTCCCATACAGTATGGTGTATAAGTCAGACCTGCAGATTTTAATGACTTTGAATGTGGGGGTGAAATTTCAACTTATTGGGCCCAAGTTTCCACATGATTTGCGCCTGATTTTTAGGAGCAACTGGTGGAGAACGGACTATCTTAGAAATCGCAATTCTCCACATTTTTTTTTCTGTAGTTCTAGTCAGGTAGAACAGTTCCACTTTGGAACAGAATTTTTTCTTCAAAAGGGGGCGAGTCCAGCCACTGACGCCTGATTTCAAAGTTTCCACAGTGAAAACGTACTCCAAACTAACTTAGAATGGAGCAAGTGAAGATTTTTGTAGAACTGAAAAAACCTGTTCTACACATTAAAAAATCAGGCACAGGTTACAAATTAGGCGTCCAGAACGAGGTGGGGGGGGGAAGGGAAGTCATTAAATTCTATAATAAATTCTTATTTATACTTGTACAAATATTATACAAATAAATCCAACCTGAATAAACATTTATAAGCAAAGAAAAGATTAAATAAACCATCTTCCTACCTGTGTGAAAGTGCTTCAGGCAGGCCTTTCAGGACCGAAGGCTGAACGGGCCGGCCCGAGACTTCGGGCAGGGCCCGTCCCCAGCACCAGATTTACAGGTAGGTGGCGTTGGGTCGGGTCGGGGAGGTTCGGTTCGGTTCGGGTGGAGGGAGAGAGAGGGGGGGAGGGGGGAAGGGAGGGGGGAGGGGGGAAGGGAGGGGGAGGTCAGGTCAGATCCAGTCCGGGGGCAGGGGCGGGGGCGGGGTGGGGGGGAGCGGGGGTCGGGTCGGGTCCAGTCGGGGGGGGGAGCGGGAGCAGGAGCGCGGGTCGGGTCGGGTCCAGTCTGTGGGGGGGGGGGCGGAGCGGGAGCGGGAGTCGGGTCGGGTCCAGTGGCGGGGGGGAGGAAGCTGGAGCAGGAGCGGGAGTCGGGTCGGGTCCAGTCGGGGGCGGGGGGAGCGGGAGTCGGGTCGGGTCCAGTCGGGGGCGGGGGGAGCAGGAGTCGGGTCGGGTCCAGTCGGGGGGGGGAGCGGGAGTGGGAATCGGGTCGGGTCCGGAGGCGGGGGGGGAGCGGAGTCGGGTCGGGGGGCGGGAGCGGGAGTCGGGTCGGGTCCAGTCCGGGGGAGGGGGGTGGAGCGGGTGTCGGGTCCAGTCCGGAGGCAGGCAGGGGGGGGGGCGTTTGTCGGGTCTGGTCGGGGGGGGGGGGAAGCAGGAGCTGGCCGTGGGAGGAGCCTTATTCACGCAGCCCCAGTGAGACCATTCGGCCAGGGCTAGGGGCTGCGTGCTTCGGGCCCCTCCCACACAGTTTTGGGCGCCTGGAGCTACTGCACTTGCGTGCCCACTGTAGCGCGCACGTGCAGAGGTCCCGGCACTGTTTTCAGCGCAGGGACCTGGCTCCGCCCCTCCACAGCTCGTGCTGCGCTGCGCCGAGGGCCAGAGGACCTGCAGGGAGGTGGAGAATACGGAGGATTTTTTTAGGCGCACTTTGTGGCGCGAAAAACGGGCGTCCAGGTTGGGACTGCGCCGTTCTAGGCGCGTGTGGAAACTTGGGCCCATTGTTTTCCACTTGGCTACACATTGAAAAATGCAATCTATACATTGTTTTACAGTGTCATAAACTGACAAAGTCCTTAACATTGTAAAATATAGAATATTGATGCACTTTTTATAAAAGACACGCCCTTCAAATTGTTTTTCCAACATTCTTGATTTTTTTTTAGAACATATATATTAGCCAGATTGTTTATTTTATCTGCTTTAATCAGTTTTGAATATTTTTCCTTTATCATAGATCTCAAGAGCTTCCTTTTATATCTTAATGGATGTCATAGTCTGCTGGAGTTGTTACTAGATGGGAATCCATTTCAGCAAGAGTCAGGCTGGAGGTGAGCCAAACCCATTTTTCAAGCATTGCTATCTGACGGGCAGGGTAGTATATTAGTGAATTGAATGCAATAATTAAGAATGCTTCAATAAAAATATAAATGACGGTATATCACATATATCACATGTAGAACTTGTATTAATTGTATTGTATAATATCACATTGTGTCAATTGTGAAATAATATAGTAGAAATTCATGAGTTAATTTCTTTCATCTTTTGAATTAATGGTTCTGTTTTCCCAATGAAAAAAAAGTATTATTTTTGTATTACAATTCATGTGAATTGAGTCAGTAGCTTGCAATTAAGTAGTAGCCTTAAAGATTTTTGCTATTGTAGTGGATTCCTTTAGTTCTTTTTAGTTTGCCATTTAAAAGAATGAAACTAGCCATGATATGACCAGTATTTACTCGTATTGTACATAATCACACTATCCTATCTGTTGTTAGACTAAAAGAAGTCGCCTGTAATATGAGGACAGATTACTTAAGCTTCTCTATTTATGGTACAGCATATTTCAGGAATGTACAATAAATACAGTAATTAATGTTTTTAATACAGTAGATGTAGAAAATAGGGGACGTGAAGCTCAAGATTCTTGGGAGGGTTGGTGAGTGGATGTTTGCGCAACAGCAGCATAATGGGAATTGGGTCGGAATTTGGGCCAGACACCGGTTCTGCCAGATCTCTGCTTATTTTTCTGCAAGTTTCCAAATCTGTCAGAGGTGGGAGCAGACGCTGCTTGTACTGATGAGATGAAGGTCTCTTCTCCCACTCAGCTTCAAGAATTTTAAGTCTCAAGCAGCAGAGATTCAATTTCCCAGTCTCATCGAGGTGAAGATATCAGACCCAAAGGATAGAGTAGTTTTCCTCTCTATGGGAAAGTGTCTGTTTGGTGTCAAAGTTTTGGTAGTTTGTACATCATTATGTATACATCATGTGCACCGAGAACTGAGCTAACTTCCCACACTCATTTCACTTAAAATAATATTATCTGATATTACAACAGGGTGCAACTGGACGCATTTGGAAGAAGCAGAAATGTCTCATAAATTTGACTTGATAGTTGGGAGCATGGAAATTCTTGAAGTTGAGGTGGGAGTGAGGAGAAGGTTGGGTTTCAGGCATGTGGATTTAGCAGGAGATGGTAATGCATGCACAGAGCCAATGGATAGGGGATGGGATTTGTGGAACAGACTGGGGGAGCATCTCTGAAGTATACAGACGAAAATGACAGATCCCTTCAAATGCATATAATTTTCAAAATTGTGAAAAAAATTAGGATTCGTTTTCATTTCACTTGGGATTAATTTTCATTAAATTGCCTCTTTGACCAAACTTTCAGTCATCTGTCCTAATATCTCTGTATGTGATTCGGTGCCAAATATTGTTTGATAACGCTCGTCTAAAGCGACTTGGAACTTGACACGTTAAAGGCGCTATATAAATGCAAGTTGCTGTTGTGTAGCATGTGCACATGAGTAAGTACTAATGCATGTTAGAGCTCTTGTTGAATAAATTTAGCTGTTTTCTTGTAATCATAGCTCAGGTTGTAAATAATTATATGGTTGGAGGCCATGCAGCCTATCGTATCTATCCAATCTTAAGCTAATGTCGTTGCCTGTATCTCTTCCCAGAGCCCTGTATCTTTCTCTGCATCTTTTAAGGGAAAATGGGACAAATATCTGAAGCAAAAGCAAAATACTGCGGATGCTGGAATCTGAAATAATAACAGTTCTGATGAAGGGTCACAGACCTGAAACGTTAACTTTGTTTCTCTCCACAGATGCTGCCTGACTTGCTGAGATTTCCAGCATTTTCTGTTTTTATATTAAATATTTGAAGCAATGTTCTCTGCATCAACTATTCCACATGGCAAAACATTCTATGCTCCAATAACGCTCTTAATAAATAAAGTGCAATGCTTTACATTAGTCAGTATTAGATTTCATCAGTCATTTGCCTAAATGATTCAAATCTTTCTAAAAATCCTAAAATGCATCTTCGATTTCTGTACTTTAGTTCGAGGTAACTGAGATTTCTGGAGTTTGCTGGTGAGTTTCTTCATGTTTTTTTTAATTTGTCTTACTGAGATCAGCATTATACTTAACCAAAATGGTATCAGTCTCAGTGTGTCCAAAGGTTTTCAGATTCCTTCACCCTCCATGTGTTCAGAATGACTAAGCAGCTGGGACGTACCCCAATGGGCATACCCCTGGTCTACATAATAATGGAAGAGGAAAAGGCAAGAAACTCTGAGTGATGTGCCATGGTAGACGGCTGGGAAATTCCTCAGAGCTGCTTCCACTCCGCTACCATAACTGCACCGAAAGTGCAGTGAAAAATCAATTTACGCACGTAAATAGTGTTTCCGTCACAGTTCCAGTGAAATTATTTTGGCAAAAGGCTCTGAGAGCGAGGTGCAATGGCAGAAGACAACATCCCACTTGTTATTACCCCTATTTGCAGCGCAGCATTTGCACTTGTCTTATCCTTGGTTTTACGTAGGAAAATGAGCTCCGCAGGAAATGTTGGTGCAGGTTTCTATCGGCAAAGTCAGTGCAGAAACTGACGTAAATTTCCCCATAAGTTCTGTGTAAGTGTGATCCAGGAAATTACGGGCTAGAGTCTTGAATCCTATGTATGCAAGCTTATAGATATCCATATATCTGTTGTTATAGTGCTGTGGAATAGTACCTCACCATCTGCTTAAAAATGACTAGTCCTTAAAGTTAGATTAAGGTTAATAGTAGTTTCTGTATATCACTCTGCAGAGTAGCGTAGTCATATTGGGCCCAAGTTTCGGGCCGCGCCTAGAACGGCGCAGCCCCGACCTGGACGCCTGTTTTTCGCGCCACAAAGTGCGCCTAAAAAAAACTTCCAGATTCTCCGGCTCCCTGCAGGTCCTCTGGCCCTCGGCGCAGCGCAGCACCAGCTGTAGGGGGCGGAGCCAGGTCCCTGCGCTGAAAACAGTGCCGGGACCTCTGCACATGCGCGCTACAGTGGCCCTGGCCGAGTGGCCTCACTGGGGCTGCGTGCATAAGGTTGCCTCCCACGCCCAGCTCCTGCTTCCTCCCGACCCGACTGGACTCCCGCTCCCCCGCCCCCGGACTGGACCCGACCTCCCTCCAACCTGACCTCCCTCCCCCCGCCCCCGACACGACCCGTGCTCCCGACCGCCCCCCCCCGGACCGGCCCTGACCCAATCTGATCCACGCTCCCGACCCCGACCCGCGCTCCCCACCCCGGACCCGACCCGACCCAACGCCATCTACCTGTAAATCTGGTGCTGGGGACGGGCCCTGCCCGAAGTCTTGGGCCCGGCCGCCGGGCCCGGCCTGTTCAGCCTCCCCCCGCCCTTCTCCTCCCCCCCCCCCGCCCTTCTCCTCTCCCCCCCCGCCCTTCTCCTCCCCCCCCCCTTTTCCTTCCCCTCCCCCCCTTCTCCTTTCCCCCTCGCTGTCAGAAACACAGACACTGACAGACAGAGAGTGAGAGACACACACAGACAGACAGACAGACAGAAAGATAGAGACACTGACAGAGACACACTGTGGGGGGGGGGTGGGGGGAGCATCCCAGCACGCTGTTGGAGGGCTCCCGGTGCTGCAGTCGGTAAGTAGAAAATGTTTTATTTATTGATTTTTTAAAAAATTATTTCTTATTAATTTTTTTTGATTGATTTATTGGTTGATTTATTGATGATTTTATCATTTATTATTGATGATGGCTCTTTATTTGTAAAACTGAAGTGTTTAATGTTTGTAAACTTCCCTTTAAACCCCCCCCCCCGCCCCCCCCATTTCCAACGCCTGATTTGTAACCTATGCCTGATTTTCTAAAGTGTAGACAAGGTTTTTTCGAGCGTTCAAAAATCTTCACTTACTCCATTCTAAGTTAGTTTGGAGTAAGTTTTCACTGCCGAAACTTTGAAAACAAGCGTAAGTGGCTGGACACGCCCCCTTTTGAAAAAAAAAATTCTGTTCCAAAGTGAAACTGTTCTAACTGACTAGAACTGGAGCAAACTAAATGCCTAGAATTTGAATTTCTAAGATACTCCGTTCTACACCAGTTGCTCCAAAAAATCAGGAGCAACTGAGGCCGAAACTTGGGCCCATTATCTCCAAAGCAATTGTAAGCGAGATAAGCTGATGCTAGAAATTCATGCAACGCATAAGAATGGTGTTGAATAGGAACATTGTTGTGCGATGCTCCTTACTGTGGCACTTTAATTGGCTGCTTTCCCAATAGCACATGATGTTCGGATGTCCATTCTATCATGCATCTCCAAACAGAAAGCAAAAAAACATCAAGGCATTAATTAGGACTGCATTGGCCACTCATTCCCAGTTAATGGGTGGAAAATGTAGCTCTAATTGATGATCTAGTGGCACAAAGTTCTAACTGTAGACTATCGAGTGAACAATTATTGCACATGGGTTGACCTTTGGTTGATTGCAATGTATAATGAGATATTGAAACTTAACATTTGGTTTATTGTCTATAGAATAATGCTTCGAAAACTGTTTGCTCGTTGTGATAAAGTAAACGTGTGCTTGGAAAGTTTTTGAATGTAAAGCATGTGAATGCACATGTTATAAGCAAGGTTGCACTTGTGCAGGACCTAGCACCACTTAGTCGTTTTCATTTTGGGGAGTGTTAAACTGGCTGGAGATGAAAGCTTCAGACATATGGGAACTGCTATCATTCAGAGCCTTAGGAATAGGGTTACTGGAAGTTCATAATCAGAGCTCATTATAAGCATTTGGCTTAAATGTGCAATCAACAGTAGAACTTACAGATCATTGCTGTCATAGGGCAACCAGACTGAACATAGCTCTTGGGTAAATGAATCATGACTATTTTATTGCTTCTTGTTACATAAAGCAGGAACCCTCCACTTCTTATCGCTTGCAGGGAAGTTTGAAATATCAATGTGATAAGACCCAGGTAGCTCTGACACGTAGATTTATAAACTGATTGCATTTCTGTTGAGAGCAAAGCCATCGTGAACATGTGAATAAACATTTTAATTTACGCAAGATTTATTTTAGTTTCCCATCAAGAAACATAATATATGAAAGGAACAAGCCCAAAATCATCAAAATTATCCCTAGTTTAAAGGCTGTTTAAAAACAGTAGATAGTAGATATTTGTAGCTATTTAACAAGATGCATATGCAATTTGTCATGAAGAAATCACAGTACTTTTAGCAAGCTAGAAATGCAATGAGGTTCATTGCAGAAAACATGTTAGATTACTTTAGTTCTTGTAATTGACATGATTACTTATATGCGTTATATTTCTTCTTTACAAAATTGTCAGGCCAGTGTGTTGTAAAAGTTGGTAAATAACTTTCCGTCTCATGCAGCAATTATACCCATGTCTTCCACTGATGCAATTTATGAAAATATTAAATACTACTGAATCTCCCATGGCCTTGCTCAGTTATTCGTAATAAATTGTATGTCTTTTAACAAAAGTTCTGATGAAAGGTCATTGACCTGAAACGTTAACTCTGTTTCTCTCTCCACAGATGCTGCCTGACTTGCTGAGTATTTCAAGCATTTTCTGTTTTTATTTCAGATTTTTATCATCCACAGTATTTTGCTTTTGTCTTTTAACTGTGTTGGCTGTAATAGGCAGAGGGAAGGGGTTACAGCACTGCCTCTGGAGCAAGTAAGAATAGCAGCCATTTCTGCTTTAGTGTTATCCATTGATTTCAATGCACTGGAGGTATGACAGCATTACCAACTCAACAATTTAAATATATACCAGGGCTGTAGAAATTACCAACTTTCCACTCATTGGGGCCATGTAAAAAAATTATTGAGAGTGCGGAGGAAACGTCTAGATTTAAAATGTGTCCGTCAATGAGGCTATTTAAAAGAATTATAAAAAATATAAATGGAACTTTAGGGCCCAAGCCCAATTAAAAATTGTGGATCAACTGAGACCATTGAAGAAATTATTTCAAGTTAGAATGGCAAATGAAGTGAAAACTGTCATTAAAAATTTTATTCTGAGCAGGAGGAACGGAAACAGACAGGCCCATTTAAAAATTTACACAGAGGTGGAGAAGTATTCGTGAAACGCGAGCCATATAAACATTTACTGAGAGCTATGCTGGGGCTGGGGAAAGTGAGGCCAATAGGGCTCTGGAAAAATTTAGAGCTGGAGTAGGATTGGAGGAACAGGGACCGACATAGCGACTGAACAATTAATGGAGAACTGGAGCAGGCCCAACAGTGCTATGGAAATTTTAAGCCAGAATCATGGCTGGAGCAAACTGGGCTGAATTTTGCGATTTAAAAATGAAAATAGAGAACTGGACTGTTGATGCCATAAAGCTTGAGACCAGAACCGGGACTGGAGCAAGTGGGATTGACAACAGCTACTGCTGCCCTTAAAAAAATGAACACACAGCCGATCTGGGGCGAGAGGAAGCGAACCCGACATAACCCACGAAAAATTTATTGGTACCTTGACCGGAGCTGGAGGAAGCAGGAGTAATTGAAAAAAATTTATGGAGAGCTGGAGTGGAGCTGACAGCGTCATTAAACTTCAAAGCAGCACCAGGGCTGGAACGAGCAGGGCTGATGACAGCTGAATTTAAATACAAATTCCAACAGAAACACAGCATCATAAATAAAGCTGCACCAATTTTTGTTTTCAAAAAACTTGGCACAAAGCTTTAAAACTTGCACATAATTTCAAAAACACAAAAGAAAGGCTTTAACAGACCAACCAGCAGCAGGTTTAGAGGTTGGTTTCGGCTTGCTATGATGGCAATGGTAACAGAGGTGCTAGATTTCCATCTAGTGGCAGAATGCCTGTAACTACAGTGTTACAGGAGCTGTTTACAAAGGAAAATTCCATTATGATGTTTACATGGGGAATTTCAAGCTTAAATGTTGACATAAAAGCATAATAAAAAAACATGAAAATGGGAAGTAAAGTTTTTAGAAAAACAGTGTGTATATGAACAAGTTTTTAATGCCTATATATGAAACTAGAAAAATTATTTATACATTAAATTTTTTAGTAAGTGATGCACTAGTTCCAGTGGCAATTTTGTTGTAACGAGGAAAATATACTTAACAGAAATGTATTTTATTTGAGACATCATAATGCTGTAAGTAGAAATAATTTTTGAAAATTGCAGTATGAACAAGATAACATAACAATAACAGCATGTGTTATTTAGCACCTTTAAAGAAAAGTGCAGAGGCCTCAGGGGGAAAGGTGGATGCCGACCCAAAGGAGGAGGAGATATTAGGGGAGACCAAATGTAAAATTTACTTTTTATACATGGCCATTCTCTTTTAAGATTCAACAAAACAGATTTCACTGAAAATATCGATCATAAAACATCTCTAAGGCTTTGTTAGAACTTTGAGCCTTTTCTTATAAAGAGAATTGATGAGTATGTTGATGGGCCATTCACAAGGCTGTTTATATTCACTGCAGTGATATTCCTTATTACTATATTTTTCTTTCAGATAATTCTTCCTGAACTTATAATATGAAAGGAAGAAATGACATGTTATGGGAGAAAAGAGAGCATGTTGTGCTTTTCTTCCCAAGAACAGATAATTTAGTATTCACAGAGGAGGGGAACACATTATATTTTTTCTCTCACTTTTAATCTCAGTGGTGATCTGAGATGCATTATTCCCAGTTCAGGATTTCTGGCATCAGACATCGATTTTTTAATTTTTCTGAAGAGGACACCTTCAGTTAAAAGGTTGCATTTTATCTTTAATCATACTTTCGGCCACTAAATTGTATAATCTTTTAAAATTGACTTATGCTTTGATTAATGGTGAAATTAATACTTTACATAATACTTTACATTATAAATTATGTTATAATATACTTTTCTATGCAAGAAAAAATGTTTTTAATGATTAAATTTAAAATGCATATTCAACTTGGAGCATTTAAATATGGTGCTATACAATAAAAAAAATACAGGATTTCAGTAAAAGATTACAATTATATCAATTATATATACAACATTAAAATATAGCAGCAATCTTTTATATCAATCTTGTGTATTGTTTCTTTCAGATGTTCAGTCCTGAAAATATTGCCTAGCCTGAAGGTAGTGGATGATAAGAGGATTAGTTCCACTGATGAGTCTTCTGCAGAACGGCATAGCAGACCTTCACCAGGGAGTTTTCTGGCACTGTGTCAGGCCCAGCTTCAAGACTTTGAATTATTACTCGGGAGACATGAAACTGAACTAGAGTAAGTCTCCCTTTTCACATTTCATCCCTTTTTGACTGTAACATGAGGCCATGCTTCATGCAAGCACATAGTTTTTTGACACATATGTTGGTTTGATTAAAGAATTGCATAAAACAGGAAACAGGACAATTTAGTATAAGTATTTTCCAGTTTTAATATATCAACACTTGACTTGAGATTTCCACTGAGGCTAGTTCCCGGTGTGGGTTGGAATGAAATTCAATATTTGATAAAAATGTCATGTTGGCTTACTGGCATTTCTGCACTATCTTTCAATTACATTATATCATAGTATGTAAGCAAATTAATAAAAACGATTGACATATTTATGACAACATCTCACATTTATAGAGAACCTTTAAAGTATCAAAATGTCCCAAGGCACTTCACTGAATCATAATCAGACAAAAATGGACGTTGAGTCAAAGAAGGAGATATTAGGAGGGGGGTGACTAAAAGCTTGATGAAAGAGATGGGTTTTAAAAGAGGAGAGAGTGGAGATTCAGAAGTTTATAGAGGGAATTCCAGAGTAACATGCTGTGGTGGACCATGTCAAATGTTGCAGAGAAGTTGAAAAGGTTGAGGACACAGTCACCATGGTCACATGAGGATGTAATTTGTGACTTTGATTAGAGTTGTTTCACTGCTGTGGTTGGCACAGAAACATGACTGGAAATCATTTAAACAGGGGGTTGTGGGAAAGATGGGCATGGATTTGGGAGAATATGCCATGTTGAAGGACTTTGGAGAGGAAAGAAAGGTTGGAGATTGGTATGTTTGCAAGGACAAAGGGGTCGAGGATGGGTTTATTGAGGAGGGGATGGGTGATGAAAGGGGAACATTACCAAAGGAGAGTGAACCATTCACAATATCAGCTATCATGGGGCAGGAAGAGAAGTTGGGTGGTCAACAATTTAGTGGGAGTGGGTCAAGGGAGCAGGAAGTGGGTCTCGTAGACAAGATAAGCTTGGAGAGGGCATGAGGGGTGATAGAAGAGAAACTAGAGAAAGATGCTGGTTGAGGGCTAGAGTGGGAGGGAGCCTTTGGAGAGGTTTAGCTTGATGACCAAAGAGAAGAGGGATTTGCGACAGAAGCAGCCAATCTTAGTGAAGAATAAATCCATGAGATCCTCGCCCTTGGAGGTGAGGGTGTAGGGGGCAGGGAGCGGGGTTTCAAGAGATGGTCTGTAGTAGAGAAAAGAAGCCAGTGGTTATCTTTGCTCGCCAGGATAATTCTGGAGCAGTGTGTGGTTTTGCACAGGAGAGTGAGGCCCGATAACGCTTGATGTGGTCCAGCCAGATCTGGTCATCGATGGCTAACGCAGTTATGCCCTAGATACACTCAGATTTGCCCCCCCCCCCCTTGGACTTGAGGGAGAAATTTATGCTCTATAAATATTTCTACAGGTGAGTATTTTTTTTTTGCTGTGCACTCAGTGACTACTTCACCCTTTCTCAGGTTGAGTTCATCACTAAATCAATGCAGTGCAGAGCTCCTTCTATTCTGAAAACACATAAACACAACCTTCAGCCTCAGGATTTACCTCCTCCAAATTTATAACTTGAAGGCTTAAGAAGTGGCATTGCTAAATTTGTGCTAATTTGGCTGAGTTTGAAGGTAGCTCAAGAACTGTGGGTGTGATTTTTCTGGCTGGCAATAGTTAGGGCCAATCTTAATTACCAGCAGTGACAGGAGTTCACAGCTGGGTGGTAGCAGTGAGCTAGCAATACTGTCCAAACACTTGGTTTTCCCTTGCTCTCTGAGCACCAGCAGTAAGAAAGTGCCACTAGACCATGGAAGGAAGAAGCGAGTTAGCTGCAATGACAATCTGTCATTCAATCTTCCCTCTTCAGTGATGATGTTATGAGATAAGGTCAGTGGAAATGTGATTTGTTTCTGCCACAGTACATAAAGTACAGCTGCCTGAGCACATGAAGCCATTTAGATGGAGTAATATCCTGCTATGGCAACATAGGATTCCAGGGATACTAGAAATCAAAACCATAATCAAAACAATTGCATTTAAAAAAGAAAAGACTAGATGTGGATGACAGCTGAGAAAAATGTGCTCCATAATACATAAAATCTGCTCGTTGGATATTTGACTTTTAATATGTCTCCTCCTTTAGTTGTTATTGTCTATTTTCTTAGCCAACGGGGAAATACTGTGGAAATGTCTGTCTCTTTAAGCAAATCAACGTGATCTTTCTCTGATTACATTGTATAAGATCCTTCTCTCTGGTCATTTTCAATTCTTTTTCTTCCACCATCATTACCTGTCACATGTGTCTTTTGCAGCAAACAGTCATTTTCTTGCATCGCATCTATTTGACACTGAGCTGAGCTTACAACCTATATTCTCTTGATGGAAAGACTGCCTACTTCCACTTCTGTAGCATCACTCGGCTACGCCTCTGCCTCAGACCTCTCTATGCCTTTGTCACCTCCAGACTCAACTATTCCAATGTTCTCCCGGCTAGCCTCCCATTCTCCAGCCTCGGTTAAGTTCAGCTCATCGAAAACTCTGCCAACCATATTTTTCCCGACTCCATGTCCTTCTCATTCATCACCTACATTGGATCCTGGTCTCCAAACATCTCAAATTTAAATCTCAAATTCTAATTCTCCTGTTTAAATCCATCTATGAACCTCCCCTCTGTCATCTTCTCCAACCTGACAAATACCTGCCTCCCCATTCCCCCCCCCACTTGTTCTCTCTGTTCATCTGACTCTGGTATCTTATACATTCCTCAGCCATTGAATCCATTCCTCTCCCTGGCAACCTTAGTGTCGTATTTGACCCCGAGATGAGCTTCTGACCATATCCACTGCATCAACAAGATCACCTACTTCCACCTCCATATCATCGCCTGACCACCCCTGCTTCAGCTCATCTGCTGCTGAAACCCTTATCCATGCCTTTGTTACCTCTAGCCTTGACTATTCCATTGCTCTCCTTGCCAGCCTCCCATCTTCCACCCTGCATAAATGAGTTCATCCGAAGCTATGCTACGCGTATCCTAACTCGCACCAAGTCCCGTTCACCCACCGCCCCTGTACTTGCTGACCTACATTGGCTTTGGATTCAGCAGCGCCTCAATTTTAACATTCTCACCGTTGTCTTCAAATCTCTCCTTAGCCTCGCCCCTTCCTATCTTTGTAACCTCCTCCAACCCTACAACCCTTCGAGATCTCTGCGCTCCTCCAATTCTGGCCCCTTGTGCATCAGCGATTTTTATCGCTCCACCATTGGCGACCGTGCCTTCAGCCGCCCAGGCCCAAAGCTCTGGAATTACCTCCCTAAACCTTTCTGCCTCTCTATCTTTCTCTCCTCCTTTAAGACGCTCCTTAAAACCTACCTCTTAGACCCAGCTTTTGGTCATCTGTCCTAATATCTCCATGTGTGGCTCGGTGTCAAATTTTGATGATCACGCTCCTTGGGACATTTTACTACGTTAAAGGTGCTATTTAAATGCAAGCTGTTGTTGTTATACATCTCTCCATTCTTCCCTCCCATTAGTAACTGTTTTAAAGGGATGGAGCCAGGAGGAAGTCCAATATTGATTCCTCAACCAACATCACTAAAACAGATTATCTGGTCATTATCATATTGCTGTTTGTGGGAGCTTGATGTGCGTAAATTGGCTGTCATGTTCACTACATTACAACAGTGACTACACTTTAAAAATACTTATTTGGCTGTAAAACATTTTGGGATGTTGGGTGATTGTGAAAGGCGCTATATAAATGCCAGTCTTTCTTTGTTTTTTTTCTCTGCCTCGACTCTGCTCTCTAGAATTCTGTCGCTGAAGCCCTCTACTTCTCGACCTCCCTCTCAGCTTTTAAAACCCCGCTTAAAACCTACATCTTAGACCAAGCTTTTGGTCACCGTATCATTATATCTCCTTCTTTGTCTCGATGCCTTTGTGAAGTAACTTGATGGGGCTGAAATTTACCTTCGCTCGAAACGGATTGCACCTTCTGCTCCTAATGTGTTTTTTTTGCCGCTTGGGATGAGGTCGATTCTTTCGCGCAACTCAGTTCTTTGACGTTCCTTTTTCTCGGCGAACCAGAAGTCGGTCATAATGGGGGCAGAAGTGGGGCGGTAAGTATTGCAAAGGGGCAGAAGTGGAGGCGGGACTGAGTCTCCGCCGCTGACAGTCAGCAGTGGAGCGGAGATGACGCCACGACGCGTGTGCGTCCCCACGCTCTCCCCTTCACTTAAAGGGGAGAGCCTTCAGCATTCAGAAACATCGGTCCACTGGGTCACCAGGGAGGGTTTCGACCGGACCAGTGGCCTGGCACCCAAGAAGAGGTGCCAGGCTGCCTGTTGGCGGCCTGGCCGAACCTAGGTGCATATTAGGCCAGCCGATCTGGAAGTCGGCCGGCAAAAAAAAACATGGTGGCCGCAGCAGTGCGCCCTCCCCGCCACGCTGCCGTGGCTCACACACACAATACAAGGTGCTCCGACAGAAAAAGCTGTCGGGGGCACCGCGTGGCGGATTTAGGATTTTTCGCACTAAATTTCGCGGGAGTTGTGCTGAAGGTGCGGGGATCGGCGGTGCGCCCATTGATGACGCACTTAGGACGGTCGGCAGCAGTGGGGCGGAAGTGGAGACCGCCAGTAAAATCCCTGAGGTGAATTTCACTAGCGGTGGCCATTGGACGGGTCGCTCGACTCCGTCGCTTTCTGGCGGTAAGTGGCCTTTTTGAGGACCTGAATTTCGGCCCTGGTATGTTATTTTACGTTAAAAGTGCTATATAAATGCAAGTTGTTGTTTAAAATTCACGGGCTGTGATCCTGGTAGCTACGCAAAGTTTGGTGGCGTTGGTGTTAGAGAGTACCTCATTTGCATGGGGCCAGCTGGAGTTCATGTCGCTGTGATGCCTCTCTGGGGGAGTGTGCCCTGAGACCTCATTCAGCTCCCTGTGTAAAATAAATGAATAAAAAATTGGCACCTTCTCCCCTCAACTGCCCTTCACGCCCCGGTGTGCCCACTTCCGCACATCTGGAGGTCAGTCCGCCTCGCCTTTCTCAATGTACAGTCAACAACCTAATATGCCAGTCCTGTCAGAGCAAGAGACGCAGGAACTCCAGGCATAGCATCTCTTTCCTCCTGGCTCCATTGCTTTAGCATCATTGGCCTTGTAAAGGGCAGGTGGAGGTTTTGCCAAAGCCCAACTCAGAATTCCCAGAGTCAGTGGGAAGTCAACGTAACAGGATCCCGGCTGTTTTCTGTTGGTTTCTGTCTGAGTGAAGCCTTGGGGGCGATGACTACATTTTACAGACAAAAGTAAGAAAACAGGTTGAAATAAATTGCAAAATAATCTTGGGTTTGGATGCATTAGCATGGTACTTCATTAATTAGCATGTTTTCTCGGTTTCAAAAGCAAACATTGAAAATGTCTGATGCACAAAGAATTACGTAGCATTTTCTACATTGAAACTGGCCAGTTTGCCCAACATATCTACGCCGGTGATTATGCTCCACACAAGCCTCCTTCATCTCATCCTATCAACTATTCCTTTCTCCCTTATTGTATTTATCTAGCTTCCCCTTAAATGAATCTATGGTGTTCACCTCAACCACTCCAGAACAAAACTTAATGACATTTTTGATGGAAGTTAAACTTAAAAAAAAAAGTCACCTGCACATGCTGAAATCACTCTCCTCTTGCACGCTAAGGAAACTGGTAGCTTCAGAAACACAAAATGGTGGCAACTATGGGATAAATATTACAATTTTGAACTGCCAGCACAGAATATCACAACATGAGAGCCCATATTGTAAATGTGGAGTGTCGGTCAGTCCATCCGATTTGCGTCCCTCCCAATTTTTCAAGCATTCGTTTTAAATACCTCTGTGGCTGAATTTCTGATAATGAGGACTAAATGGTAAAATGTGGCCCTATGGCTATGGTTTTTATGCCAAGCTTATCAGTAGCATCATTCTGTAATAAAATGCAGCATTTAATGTATTTTTTTTGCATATTTTGTCCTTTTTAATAACAGATTGGACTCTTTGGAGATTACCGAAACACGCTGTCGGCACTGTGCGGAACTGATGCAGCTGGCTGAAGAATGTAGATATGCCCATGAGTATGGGGAGTTATGCATTACTGAAGAGAAAAAACATCCTAATAGTCTTCATGAGGAAGAACTCAGTGTTGGAAAGCCACATAACAAGCTGACCATCAATCATACAAAGGAAAATAGCCAGAACACTGACAGCAAAGTTGTTTCTGACCAGGTTCAGACTGATGTTACCTACATTTCTGAAAACAGAAAGCAAGGCATAGCTTGTCAGGATTCCGAGCACTGTGACCCTAAACTCCTTGCACAGCAGGGAAGAACTGCTATTTCTCTGCAGGATTTCAGAATAAGGAAGGGCCCAATACATTCTGAATACAACAGAATAGTGTCAGAGCCACAGAATAAAGAGAGTTTGATGCGGAAGCACCAACAACATATTTCAGAGGACAACTTAATAAAGTAATAACACAAGTAGATGTATTAATACAGTTAGCATTTGTATATTTGTATTTAGGTGTCATTTCAGAAATGTTGGAAGTTGAATAAGCCAAATAAGCAGCTGAGACTACTTAATCTATAGCAGATACCAGAATTTGCAGTAATTATAATTTTATTATATATTGTAAAATGTCTGCTCCTGTAATTACGGCTTTGTGTGCATTGCATTACACATACGTTAGATAGTGTGGCTGGTGTGTACTGAAGGTGGTTGATCAGTGTAAGAAGCAGGGGCTCTACTGTGATTTTCGCTTTCTTAGCAGCAGGGAAAGATTGTAATATTTGTTTAGCACAACATCAACCAGTTACAGTTAGAAACAAGGGCAGTTTTGACTTTGTTTTGCTCACTTAAACATTGGCTTTTAATATTTTCTGTGGTCATTGCGATATTTGATGCATGTTACATTATCTTCCTCCCTTACTGCTTCTGTCTTTGGGTTAGGGTTAGATTCTTTCTATATGGTTCTCCAGCTTAACCTTGTGAAAATGACCTGAGCCAACCAAAACTACGATTTATAAAGTTGCAATAATGAACAGGAAGAACGAGCTGTCCAAGAACTGTTGTGTGTAAATGGAAATAAATGTGCAATGTGCTTGGGGTCAGCAGCTTTTTAGGCAGATCACCTTATTTTCTAAATTTTAGTAAGCACACAACATTTTGATTTGGTTTTCTTCACCCATGGCTTGCAGATGTTCAATTTTGTTTTGCATTATATTTTTAGATGACCAGTTAGTTTAAAAACCAGCAATCTGCACCAATTTTTCTCATCACAAGTTGGATATCAGTAAGGCATCCACTTCAACTGATTATCTAAATTTGCTTTTATCCTTTCAGCCAATTAAATTAAATTGTGTAGTTTTCCCTTCAGTGCAGTTACTTTATAGCAAAGCTGAATTTATTTAGTCCATAGTTACTTTTGTCTAAAGTTGTTATGAGGCACATTTGAATGTTTACAAACTGTAATGTGTTTTCAATCTTTTTTGAGACGGTCTTATCTGCCGTTATTAATATACAATATTGAAGGAACCAATCACTTTTTGTGCACTTCAAAATGAAAGGGAAGCTGCACTAACAGAAATATTTCTAGGCAAGAATAAGATCTTATTTGTTCACAAGGGTTAATACTGAATTGGTGCCTACCTTTACGCACGATAGCTGATACAAACTGCAATACAGACATAATTAACTTGGATTTATGATAGTGTTATGGTATTTATTTTGGGATATAAACAGGAATTTCAGCACAAGTACAACAATGATAATTTGCATTTATATAGCACCTTTAACGTAGCAAAACGGCCCAAGGCACTTCATAGAAGTCCAATCAAACAAAAGTTGACACCAAGTCAAAGAAGGAGATATTAGGAGGGGTGACTAAAAGCTTGGTTGATAGGTTTTGAGGAGGGTCTTAAAGGAGGAGAGCGAGATAGGCTTAGGGAGGGTATTCCAAAGCTCAAGGCCTAGACAGCTGAAGGCACGCTGCCAATGGCAGTGCAAAAGAAGTGAGGCCAGAGATGGAGAAACACACAGTTTTTGGAGGTTTGTAGGGTCGGATGAGGGTACAGAAATAGGTAATGGTGAGGAATTTGAATACAAGAATAAAATTTTTTAATTTGAAACGTTGGACGATCAGGAGGTAAAGTAGATCAGTGAGCACAGGAGTGAGGTGTGAGCGGGACTTGGTGCAGCTTAGGATATAGGCAGCAGAGTTTTAGATGAGCTGGTGTTTATGGAGGGTGGAAGGTGGGAAGTCAACCAGAACATTGGAATAATTGAGTCTTGAGGTGACAAAGGCGTGGATGAGGGTTTCGCCAGCAGATTTGTGTAGACAGACAGTGTTACAGAGGTGGAAGTAGGTGGTCTTTTGTGATGGAGAGGATATGGGGTTGTAAGGTCAGCTTGGGGTCAAATAGGACAACAAGGTTGCAAACAGTCGGTGTCATCCTTTAACAGTGGCCGGGATGAAATCAGAGGCGAAGGTCTGATGTTTGTTGCAGAGGCTGAAGGCAATGGTTTTAGTCTTCTCGATGTTTAATTGGATAAAATTGTGGCTCATCCAAGACTAGATGTCGGACAAGCATGCTGACAACACAGAGGCAGTGGGAGGTCCAGAGGATTGGTGAAGAGGTATAGCTGGGAGTTTTAAGCATACAAGTTGGAACTGACACCTTCGGATGGTATTACCTAGAGGCATGTAGATGAGGAAGAGATGTGAGCCACAAATAGATCCTTGGGGACTCTAAAGGTAACTGAGGGCAAGAAGAATAGCCATTTATTAAAAAAAAGTACAAAACAAATAACAGGAAGAAAAACTAGTATAAAGCAATTAACAGAAAGAAAAACTAGCTTTTAAGATTATGGGCCCAAGTTTCCACATGATTCGCGCCTGATTTTTAGGAGCAACTGGTGGAGAACGGACTATTTTAGAAATCGCAATTCTCCACATTTTTTTTTCTGCAGTTCTAGTCAGGTAGAACAGTTCTAGTTTAGAACAGAATTTTTTCTTCAAAAGGGGGCGTGTCCGGCCACTGACGCCTGATTTGAAAGTTTCCACAGTGAAAATGTACTCCAAACTAAAGTAGAATCGAGCCAGTGAAGATTTTTGTAGAACTGTAAAAACCTGTTCTACACATTAAAAAATCAGGCGCAGGTTACAAATTAAGCGTCCAGAACGAGGTGGGGGATGGAGGGGCGGGAAAGGAACTCATTAACTTCGACAATAAATCCTTATTTATACTTCTACAAATATTATACAAATAAATCCAACCTGAATAAACATTTATAAGCCAAGAAAAGATTAAATAAACCATCTTCCTACCTGTGTGAAAGTGCTTCAGCCAGGGAGAACTCTGCAGCCGTTCGTGTCGCTGAGCGGGAGGGAGAGAGAGAGGGAGGGAGGGAGAGAGAGAGGGAGAGGGAGAGAAAGAGAGGGGGGGGAGGGAGGGAGAGAGAGGGGGGAGGGAGGGAGAGAGAGGGGGGGAGGGAGGGAGAGAGAGGGGGGGAGGGAGGGAAAGAGAGCGGGGGGAGGGAGGGAGAGAGAGGGGGGGAGGGTGGGGGAGAGGGGGGAGGGTGGGAAAGAGAGCGGGGGGAGGGTGGGAGAGAGAGGGGGGGAGGGTGGGGGAGGGAGAGGGGGGAGGGTGGGGGAGGGAGGGAGAGGGGGGAGGGTGGGGGAGGGAGGGAGAGGGGGGAGGGTGGGGGAGAGAGGGGGAGAGAGGGGGGAGGGGGGGAGAGGGAGAGGGGGAAGGAGAGAGAGGGAGGGAGGGAGAGAGAGGGGAGGAGGGAGGGGGAGAGAGAGGGGGGAGAGAGAGGGAGGGGGAGGGAGGGAGAGAGAGAGGGGGAGGGAGGGAGAGAGAGAGAGGGGGAGGGAGGGAGAGAGAGAGAGGGGGAGGGAGGGAGAGAGAGAGAGGGGGAGGGAGGGAGAGAGAGAGAGGGGGAGGGAGAGAGAGAGGGGGAGGGAGGGAGAGAGAGAGAGGGGGAGGGAGGGAGAGAGAGAGAGGGGGAGGGAGGGAGAGAGAGGGGGAGGGAGGGAGGGAGAGGGGGAGGGAGGGAGGGAGAGAGAGAGGGGGAGGGAGAGAGAGAGAGGGGAGGGAGGGAGAGAGAGAGAGGGGAGGGAGGGAGAGAGGGGGGGTGGGAGCGGGTCTCGGGTCGGGGCGGGAGGGGAGCGGATCTCGGGGCGGGCGGGGGGAGCGGGTGTCGGGTCGGGGCGGGGGAGCGGGTGTCGGGGCGGGGAGCGGGTGTCGGGTCTCGGGTCGGGGCGGCGGGGGGGGGAGCGGGTGTCGGGTCGGGGGGGGAGCGGGGGTCGGGTCTGGTCGGCGGGGGGTGGTGGGAGCGGGTATCTGGTCGGCGGGGGGTGGGGGGGAGCGGGTGTCGGGTCGGGTCTGGTCGGGGGGGAGCGGGTGTCGGGTCGGGTCTGGTCGGGGGTGGGGAGCAGGACTGGCCGTGGGAGGAGCCTTATTCACGCAGCCCCAGTGAGGCCATTCAGCCAGGGCTAGGGGCTGCGTGCTTCAGGCCCCTCCCACACAGTTCGGCGCCTGGAGCTACTGCACTTGCGTGCCGACTGTAGCGCGCATGTGTAGAGGTCCCGGCACTGTTTTCAGCGCCGGGACCTGGCTCCGCCCCCCCACAGCTCGTGCTGGCTGCGCCGAGGGCCAGAGGACCTGTAAGTAGGTGGAAATACCGAGGATTTTTTTAGGCGCGAAAAACGGGCGCCCAGCTCGGAGGGGCGCCCGTTTTTTTTCTTGTGGAAACTTGGGCCCAATGTGTCAATAAGCAGAATTTTTTGCAATAAATAATCAGTCTTGGCCACTGAAAGTTTAAGACATAATTGGGTCATGCCCATTCAAAACAAAATTAGAATTACTTGGTCAGCTAATGGTTGACCAGGTACGAGTGTTGTTTTGATTTTTAAATAATTATTTGCTGTTTCTCCTGATTAACAATGTGTTTCCTTATCCTTGTGTTGACAGCAATGCAGCTACTGTCTTGCAGTCCCACTGGCGGGGGTATATTATTCGTAGACATATTCATATGTACATGGTACTTCATAATGCTGCTTCAGTGATTCAGACTGCATGGAGAGATTACTACGGCAGAATGAAAGTTGCCTTACAGAACAGTGCTGAAGGTCCAGCTAAGGAATGGAAGATATTTGATGGAAGTGAAGAGAGCAGACATAGAGCAGTCACCATCATCCAGGTTAGAGAAAAATAATGGGTAACATATCATTCTACATGTTTGTTAAAATAAAATGTGCTAAAGGTTTTTAACAGTGAAAAGCTTTCATATTTCTTCAGTATGAACCCGTGTGGGTTTATTTAACCTCCATGCTTGGAAGAAACAAGTGACTTTGGACCTATGGTTCCCAAAGCTCTCCATGGAATTTTCCTTATATCTGGGTGTGTTGTAGACGAACTGATAGAGATTGAACGCTATTAGTCAACAACTCCATTATCATTGTATCATGCAATGACCAGGATGGTAGAAAGCGAACTGGATGGATCTTGGTCTTTTATTATCTAGCAGTTCCTATGTTCCTAAAATCAATTGCATTTCTTTATCAATATTCTTTTATTTCCTCAAAAAATCTATTAACTTTGTATGGCATAACTTGCCTTTTACAAATCTCTGCTGGTTGCCCATGGCCTTGTCAGTGAGTATTGATTTTATTGTATTAAATACTCTGGAAGCTTACCTGCTATTGTTTTAGGCTGTCTGGTCTATTGTTGCGTAATTCACCCCTTTCGCCTTTAATGAACAGAGGTGTTACAATGGCAACTTTCCAGTCCTCTGGCACAACTTCCATATTGAAGAATGTTTGAAAGATTGTAGTCAGAGCCTCTGCTATTGCCTTAGCATTGTTGGATGCATGCCACTAGGGCCCAGTGCCTTTTGCGCTTTGAGTTCCACCAACTTTTTCATTACTGCTTCCTCATCTATAGTTATCCATTTTAATTGGCCCATCTCTCCCTCATGTACCCTTTCATTCCCACTAGCACACTCTTCTGTGAAGTCAAAGACAAAATATTAATTTAGTATCTATGCCATTCCTGCATCCTCCATAAGAAGAATTAGGTTTTCATCACTAATTCGGCTCACCCTTTCTTTAATCATTCCTTTACATTTTATGTGCGACTAAAATCCTTTACTATTTTTCTTTTATTTAACCTCCAGTTTTTCTTCATACTTTCTTTTAGTCTTCGATAATATTTTTTGCTTCATCTTTATATTTTCTGTACCCAACTTTATTTTCTTGTGTTATTAACACTAGATTTGTCATAGCTGCACTATGGGGTGATCCTGATCTTTGATAGTCCTGGGGGTGATCCTGGGCATTGGTAGCACTCTGTGGCTTAGCATAGAGTGGGAGCACTGGGGTGTGAACTGAGTGTGGCATGTGGGATGTGACTCACTGGCGGACTTCTGATATTTGTCAGCAATAGGGAGGGGGAAGGAAGTCCAAGACATGGCAGCACTGATTTGAAAGCTTTTCAGAGATCTCTACAAATATCTGTCTGTAATTTTTTTTCTCTCTCTCTTTCTCTCTGTATCACAACTGTCACTAATTCAACTGTTACAAAAAGTAGGTGATGTTATCAAAGCATTTCTGTTTGCCAGAGAAGCTTTCAAAATTCAACTCTTTGTTTTGCGAAAAGTAAAAAGAAGCCAAATTAGAATGAGGCAAGATACTGGCATAGAAATTCATTGATGTTATGCCCGTTTTACGGGCTGTAAACGTCTACTTTGGTGCGCTGCCCACCATATTGGTAAAGGCTAAAGTACAGGTGTCCAGCGCCTAGGTCAAAAACAAGCCTTCAGCCCTTCGCATGTGCAAAGGGCTTCACCCCCACCACCATCCCCACCCTACCCCCACTCTTCCAGGACCTACTTGTTGACGCAGCGGCCTGAAATTTAAATCTACTTCATCAGCAAGCTGCCTGGGGACTCGCTCTACTTGATATTATTTCTGAAGTAAAAAATTTATAGCTTTGCTTTTAAAATTTAATTTAGAACCTACTCAAGTTTATCATCCAGGTTGTATTCTAATCATTTTCAAAAACACAGACGGAAATACCGATGTCCATCAAGACACAATTTTACTTTTCCACTGAAATAAGTAATAGAATGTTTATAATTCAAACATATACAAAAGCTACAGCAAGTGTGTAATAAGTACAGTCTGTTGTATTTAAACTCTGCTTCTTTCTGTTTTTCTGCCTTTCTCTATCATGCACTCAGTCTCATGTGTACCGCTCACACTCATGCACAGCCTCTCTGTTTAAAAAAAACTCTCACTATAAACTTTATTTAAATAAAGCTTTTAAAATGTGTCCTCCAGAATTCCTCAAGTAATTTAGAAAAATAAGCAAGTAGGTACTGCTTGAATATGAAAAAGACTTTGAAGCAGTTCAGCTGACAAAATGCTACTTATGCAGCCTGGAAGATTGTCCACATTGCATGTGCTCAGGCTGTTTGGTAAGACAAACTAATGGATCTGGTACTGGACACGTGAGTTCAATCCCACCATGACAAGTTGGGAAATTGAATTAAATTTGTGGGCTGGCACCAGATAAAATAACCATGAAAGCTGCAGGATTGTCGAAAACACTAATGTTCTTCAGCAAAGGGAACCTGCCAACCCTACCTGGGTTGGCCTAAATGTGACTCCAGGCCCATACTACATGATTGACTCTTAATCATCTTAGGCAGTCCCTTGGAATCGAGGAAAACTTGCTTCCACTCTAAAAATGAGTCCTTAGGTGCTGAACAGTCCAATACGAGAACCACAGTCCCTGTCACAGGTGGGACAGGTAGTCGTTGAGGGTAAGGGAGGATGAGATAGATTTGCCGCACACTCTTTCCGCTGCTTGCGCTTGATTTCTGTATGCTCTTGGTGATGAGACTCGAGGTGCTCAGTACCCTCCCGGATGATTTCCTCCACTTAGGGCGGTCTTTGGTCAGGGACTCCCAGGTGTCTGTGGAGATGTTACACTTCATCAGGGAGGCTTTGAGGGGATCCTTGTAACAATTCCTCTGCCCACCTTTGGCTCGTTTGCTGTGAAGGAGTTCAGAGTAGAACGCTTGCTTTGGGAGTCTCGTGTCTGACATGCGTACAATGTGGCCTGCCCAGCGGAGCTGATCAAGTGTGTTCAGTGCTTCAATGCTGGGGCTGTTGGCCTGGTCGAGGACGCTAATGTTGGTGCATCTGTCCTCCCAGGGGATTTGTAGCATCTTGCGGAGACATCGTTGGTGGTATTTCTCCAGCAACTTGAGGTGTCTGCTGTACATGGTCCATGTTTCTGAGCCATACAGGAGGGCGGGTATTACTACAGCCCTGTAGACCATGAGCTTGAGGGCCTGGTCTTTGAACACTCTTTTCCTCAGGCGGCCGAAGGCTGCACTAGCGCACTGGAGGCGGTGTTGAATCTCGTCATCAATGTCTGCTCTTGTTGATAAGAGGCTCCCGAGCTATGGGAAATGGTCCACGTTGTCCAGGGCCATGCCGTGGATCTTGATGACTAGGGGGCAGTGTTGTGCGGCGAGGACAGGCTGGTGGAGGACCTATGTCTTATGGATGTTTAGCGTAAGGCCCATGCTTTTGTATGCCTCAGTAAATACGTCGATTATGTTCTGGAGTTCAGCCTCTATGTGCACAGACACAGGTGTCATCCGCGTACTGTAGCTCGACGACAGAGGTTGGGGTGGTCTTGGACCTGGCCTGGAGACAGCGAAGGTTGAACAAGTTCCCACTGTAGTTTAGTTCCATTCCAGCGGGGAGCTTGTTGACTGTGAGGTGGAGCATGGCAGCGAGGAAGATTGAGAAGAGAGTTGGGGTGATGACGCAGCCCTGTTTGACCCCGGTCCGGATGTGGATTGGGTCTGTAATGGATCCATTGGTAAGGTCACGGCCTGCATGTTGTCATGGAGCAGGAGGAGGATGTTGACAAACTTTTGGGGGCATCCGAAAGGGAGGAAGACGCTCCATAGACCCTCGCAGTTGACAGTGTCAAAGGCCTTTGTAAGGTCGAAGAAGGCCATGTATAAGGACTGCCGCTGTTCCCTGCATTTTTCCTGCAGCGGTCGCGCTGCAAAAATCATGTCCGTTGTGCTCCGTTGGG
Organism: Pristiophorus japonicus; assembly: GCF_044704955.1. Lineage (NCBI taxonomy): Eukaryota > Metazoa > Chordata > Chondrichthyes > Pristiophoridae > Pristiophorus > Pristiophorus japonicus. The sequence continues at coordinate 18,294,788 of NC_091991.1, forward strand.
AATGGAATCCACACTGTGACTCCAGGAGGAGCTCCTCAGTCACAGGGAGAAGACTGTTGAGGAGAACTCTAGCGACAACTTTCCCAGTGGATGATAGCAGGGAGATTCCTCTGTAGTTACCGCAGTCATACTTTTTAAAAGATGGCCACAATCACTGCATCTCTGAGCTCTCCGAGCATGCTCTCCTCCATCCAGATGAGAGAGATGAGGTCATGTATTCGCACCAACAGTGCCTCTCTGCCATACTTTAGTGCCTCAGCTGGGATTCCATCTGCTCCCGTAGCCTTGTTGTTCTTAAGCTGTCTTACGGCATTTTCTACCTTTTGCAGTGTTGGGATTTTACTGAGGTGCTGACAGATAGCATGCTGCGGGATGGAGTCGAGAACACTCGAGTCAAAGGCAGAGTCTCAGTTGAGGAGATTTTCGAAGTGCTCCTTCCAGCGGGCCCTGACTGCCTCAGTGTCCTTGATGAGTGTTTCCCCGTTCTTGGCCAGCAGTGGGTGGTGGCCTTGACTGCGATGAAGAATCCTCGCACATCATGGCTGTTGGTCAACTGCTGTATCTCCTTTGCTTTCTCCATCCACCACCTGTTCTTTAGGTCCCGGGTTTTTTGTTGGACCTCAGCCTTGAGCCGTCTGTAATGCTGCTTTGCTGCTCCCAAGTTGGGTTGTTGCTTAAGGCTCAGAAATGCTCTGTGTTTGCGATGCATTCGCTCTTGGATCTCCTTATCATTCTCATCAAACCAGTCCTGGCGTTTCCTGGTTGAGTGACCAAGTGTCTCTTTGCAGGCACTGGTTATGGAGGCCTGTAGGGCAGACGAAGCGCTGTGGGCATTCTGTGTCTCAGGGTCATCAAGGCACACCAGGCTAGCTGTGAGGCGCTGACTGTATAGGGCTCTCTTAGCTGGGTCTTTAAGTGCCCTGGCATTGACTTTTTTGCGGCACTGCTTCTGCTGTCCCCTCCGCTTTGGGGGCTATGTTGATGTCAATGATGGATTGGATTAGGCGGTGGTCCGTCCAACAGTTGTCAGCTCCTGTCATGGCACGGGTGATGCGCACATCCTTGCGATCCCTGGCTCGGATGATGACATTGTCGAGCAGGTGCCAGTGTTTGGAGCTAGGGTATTGTCACGATGCCTTGTATTTGTCCCTCTGGTGGAACAGGGTGTTGGGGATGAGAAGTTCATGTTCTAGATATTTTGTCAGGAGTAGGGTACCGCTGGAGTTGGCCTTCCCTACTGCCTCTCTGCCAATCACGCCTCCCCAGAGGGCTGTGTCTTTGCCGACCCTGGCATTGAAGTCACTGAGGAGGATCAGTTTGTTGTCCGCGGGGACGCAGGATTTTTCGAGGTCTCTTTGGTCTCATCTGTTGCATCGAGTGTTGGGGCGTATGCACTGATGACAGTAGTGCATTGATTCCGGGATAGGCTGAGTCGAAGAGTCATGAGGCGTTCGTTAACCCCGCAGGGGGAGTCTTTGAGGCCGACCAGCTCGTTTTTGATGGCGAAGCCGACTCCATGAAGGCGGCGTTCGTCCTCTGGTTTCCCTTTCCAGAAGAAGGTGTAACCTCCACCTTGTTCCTTGAACTGGCCTTCCCCTGCCCGCCGGGTCTGGCTTAGGGCAATGATTATAATATCAAAGCGTCTAAGTTCCCGAGCAACTATGGCGGTGCGGCGTTCCGGCCTGTCGCTGTTGGAGTTGTCCATGAGGGTCCTGACGTTCCAGGTCCTAAACTTCATGTTAACGGCGTGAAAGATGCCTGTGCGTGAGTTCTTTTAACATGGGGTTGCCATTGCACACCGGCTACCACAAGGGATTAGCTGAGCAAGGTCTTGGTCCAGTGGCAAGGGGGTCCAAGACAACTGGAGACCAGGCACTGCTGTATGAGCCTAGTTGCTTACGGCGAGATGTTGGCCGCAAGCTCGGTGCTGAGTCGCGCCCTTGATGGTAGGTGGTCCAAGGCTTGGTTTGGGGCAGGCATTGGGAGGGTCAGTGGCCCACTGGAGTTCCGAGTGGAGGGTCACAGCCATGGTGCTCACCAGTCAGTAGAGGCCAGGTCACCAGTGGGGAAGTAGAGGCCCAGTCGTCTCTGAAGGAGGGCGAAAGGCCAGCCGCTGTCATGGAAGAGGAGGAGGCCCAGACGCCATCGTGGAGGAGAGACACAGCTGTTGCCGCTGGAGGGGATCTGGTCGCCGCTGGAAGCCCAAACGCCTGGTCGCCACTGAGCAGCTGGAACGACATCAACATCCACCCTCAACTTCCCCCCCCCACCCCCCAACTGTCTAAACTCCCCATAGCCCCATCAGACCCTAATAGGGGGTGCATAAATCTCTACCTTAAACCCTAATCCTACAAATCCCAAAATCCGGGCCTACCTCAGGCTTCGCTCCAACCCACCCATCGGTGACGACTATCGGACTACAAGCGACCTCCAGCAGCATCGACCTGGACCTCTTCCCCCAATCCCCCCACACATTCCCCCCTCCCCCACCTGCCCTTGACCTCCTCCTCCTCCGACGTGACTCTTAATACCCTCAAGGCAACTAGGGATGGGTAATAAATGTGACCTTTCCGGTGTCGCCCACATGGTGGGTTATCAACTCTCAACCTTTGAATCAATATTGTTGGTGCTAAAAGATTAGCGGGGGGTGGGGGGGATAGGGAATTGCCCTCCGCTCCGTTTTGGGCGACAGGTGTCAGAGGGAAGAGGTGGAAAATTCGGCTCTTTAACTCCCAGCGCTTTGAGACGTTGTTTGAGATGGTGTTGGGGCGGGTTTCGCTGAGGAGCAAGGCAGGGCGCTACCTCGTAGCAATGTCCCTCCCCTTCAGTTAAAGGGGAGAGACGCTGCTCAGCCTAGTGAGGCCTACGTGGCACCTACTGGACCACCAGGGAAGGGTTCGGCTGAGCCAGCGGTTACGAACCTTAAAAAAAGGGGCAATTTCGGTCCCTAGATTTTTCTGTGATGCTCTGTCATAATAGAATTATAGAAATTTACAGCACAGAAGCAGGCCATTCGGCCCATCGTGTCTGTGCCGGGCAAAGTTTGCTAACATTTTCTGTCCAGGCTAACACATGACGAATGAGTGCATGGGTTGTTACCAAGAGCTACAAATGCCTGTAGAACCATACCCCACCATGAGAAACACACTGTCAGTTTCCAACACAGTGTCAGTATCCACATGTAAGCTGATGACACCCAGCTCTACCTCACTAACTATCATGTATGTGTGCTTGGATTTACTAGCGACCAGGGGGCGCCACTGTCGGAGGTCATTGGGCTGTACGCACGTGTGTGTGGGCCAGATATATAAAGCAAGCCACCATGTAATACGGGCTGAATAAAGTTGAGCCAGGTTTGCACCTGAGTGAGGTTACAGTATTCAGTCTATCGAGTTATTACATACATAACATTTGGCAACGAGGTAACTCAAGAGCCTTCGCATGCAAAATGAGCACCATTGGAATTCTGGAGAGATTCGCGGAGAGAGAGGACTGATCGGATTTTATCGATCGCCTGGACCAGTACTTCGTGGCCAACAAAATGGAAGAAGCTACTGACAGATAGGCGCAGGGCGGTTTTCCTCACTGTTTGCGGTCCAAAAATCTATGGCCGCATGAATCTCCTCTCGCCTGCACGTCCAATGGACAAGGACTATGAGGAATTGTGTGCTCTGGTACGTGACCATCTCAAACCAAAAGAAGGAATCATCATCTCACGCTATCGATTCTACACGCATGTTCATTCTGAGGGCCAGGATGTGTCGAAATTCGTCGCCGACCTAAGGTGTCTTGTTGGGCCATGTAAGTTCGAAAACGCGTTGGGAGACATGCTGCGAGATTTCCTCGTAACCACGAGGTGATCCTCCGGAAGTTACTGGCTGCGGAGACGCTGGATTTGAGCAAGGCCATCGCGATTGCCCAGGCATGCACGACGACGGATGATAATTTAAGGCAGATATCATCGAAGAGTCGGAGCTCCACGGCAAGTATTGTAAACAAGATTGTGTCGTCGTATGGCAGAGCTGCTTATGACAGGGCCTACTGGACTGCGTATGCAAAACCTGTAGCTGCTCAAAGTCTGCCAACTGGTATGAATCCGATTTCACCCTGTTGGCATTGTGGGAGCAATCATTGGCATCATCAATGTCGTTTTAAACAGTACATCTGTAAAGGCTGTTCGAAAGTGGGGCATCTTCAGCGAACGTGTCCACAACTGAGCAAGCGTGCTGTGAGTCATCACGTGGATGATGACAACCAGTCCAGCGCGGACCTGGATATGCAACCCGAGATACCCGAGGAGGAAGTGTATGGACTGTATTCGTTCCTGACAAAGAGTCAACTGATAGTGGTTGATGTGAAACTAAATAGCGTGCTGGTATCGATGGAATTGGACACGGGTGCGAATCAGTCGATAATGAGCCAAAGGACATTCGACAAACTGTGGGATACTAAGGCTGTGAAGCCTAAGCTGAGTCCAGTCAATGCCAAGTTGCGTACTTACACCAAAGAACTCATACCAGTGATTGGCAGTGCAGTAGTCAAGGTGTCGTATGATGGTATGGTTCATGATAGTTCCAGGAAATGGTCCAACGCTGTTCGGCAGGAATTGGCTAGAAAAAATCAAATGGAATTGGAACGATATCAAAGCGTTGTCATTGGTGGATGACACTTCATGTGCTCAAGTGCTGAGCAAGTTTCCCTTACTGTTTGAACCAGGCATCGGCAATTTCACGGGAGCCAAGGTGCAGAGTCACCTGGACTCAGGTGCAAGACCCATCCATCACAAAGCTCGGGCTGTTCCGTACATGATGAGGGACAAGGTCGAAATTGAGCAGGACAGACTCCAACGTGAAGGGGTCATATCACCGGTCGAATTTAACAAATGGGCAAGTCCTATTGTTCCTGTGTTGAAGAGTGATGGCACTGTCAGAATTTGTGGAAATGTTATGTATGTAATAACTCGATAGACTGAATACTGTAAACTCACTCAGGTGCAAACTTGGCTCAACTTTATTCAGATTCAAAGTGCTCACATTACATGGTGACTTGCTTTATATACCTGGCCTGCACACACGTGTGTACAGCCCAATGACCTCCAACAGTGGCACCCTCTGGTGGCTAGTAACCCCAAGCATACATACATGACAATGAAGTTTGTCAAAGGTTTGAAAGAGCCTACAGCATGGTAGAAAAAAAAGCTTTTGAGAGTGAAGGAACCCCTGTCACTACTCAACAAGTTAGGACCTGGATCAGACAGGACCTGATTTTATCGGTTGTAAAACGTGTCCTTAGTGGTGATTGGTCTGCTATACCTTTGGAAATGTGTGATGAGACCAAACCTTACAACCGTCGCAAAGACGAACTATCCATTCAGTCGGATTGTTTACTGTGGGGTAATTGTGTTGTTATGCCTAAGAAAGGCAGAGAGAAATTTGTACGTGATCTACCCAGCACTCATCCCGGTATTGTCAGGATGAAAGCCATCGCCAGGTCTCACATATGGTGGTCTGGAATTAACTCTGATCTGAAATCATGTGTGCATCAGTGCAACACTTGCATGCAGCTAAGCAAAGTACCAGTGGAATCTCCGGTGAGTCTGTGGTCGTGGTCATCCAAATCATGGTCGAAGATACACATCGACTTTGCGGGTTCTTTCCTGGGTAAGATGTTTTTTGTTGTGGTGGATGCATATTCCAAGTGGATAGAGTGTATAACCGTATCATCCAGTACATCCACAGCTACCATTGAGAGCCTTCATGTCATGTTTGCTACTCATGGTCTGCCTGACATCATTGTGAACGACAACGGATCTTGCTTCACAAGTCTGGAGTTTCAAGAGTTCATGAAACTCAATGGTATTAAGCATGTGAGGTCAGCACCATTCAAACCTGCTTCTAATGGTCAAGAAGAGCATGCTGTCCAAACAATCAAGCAGAGTATGAAACGTGTAACTCAGGGTTCACTGCAGGCTTGCTTGTCATGCATATTGCTTCGTTACAGGACAAGACCCAACACGCTTACCGGGGTCTACCCTGCTGAACTATTAATGAAGAGAGGTCTCAAGACCAAGCTCTCTCTCGTCCATCCTGACTTGAACGATCGTGTTGAAAACAGACGTCAAAATCAGCAGTGGTATCATAATCATGCTGCTGTGTCACGTGACACCTTTGTTAACGATCCCGTGTATGTGCTAAATTATGGTCAAGGTCCCAAGTGGGTCGCCAGTACTGTTACGGCCAAGGAGGGTAACAGAGTGTTTGTTGTCATGCTCAAGAATGGGCAAACATACAGGAAACATGTTGATCAGATAAAGCTGCGACACACGGATGAACTGGAACAAGTTGAAGAAGATACGATCAGTGACCAACCAACCTATATTCATTCATCAGAGGACTCCGCCGTCATCAATGAATCTGGACTTTCAATCTCTGACAGGGTCATTGCCACTCTCGTCAGATTGGCTACCCAGCCACTAGTCATAACTGACTCAACGCTCACCCAGAACTGGAGTTGAACTGAGACGATCAATTCGTGAGCGGAAAGCCCTGGACCGTCTTCACTTATAAAAAGACTGATACTAAGATCTTGAAGGGGGATGTTGTCATGTATGTATGCTTGGGGTTACTAGCCACCAGGGGGTGCCACTGTTGGAGGTCGTTGGGCTATACGCACGTGTGTGCGGGCCAGGTATATAAAGCAAGCCACCATGTAGTATGGGCACTTTGGGTCCGAATAACATTGAGCCAGGTTTGCGACTGAGTGAGGTTACAGTATTCAGTCAATCAAGTTATTACATACATAACACTAACACTTCTCTTGACCCCTCAACGGTCTCTAAATTGTCAGACTGCTTGTCCGACATCCAGTTCTGGATGAGCAGAAATTTTCTCCATTTGAATATTGGGAAGACTGAAGCCATTGTTTTTAGTCCCCGCCACAAACTCCGTTCCCTAGACACTGACTCCATCCTTCTCCCCTACTCTTGTCTGAGGCTGAACCAGACTCTTCACAACCTTGGTGTCATAGTTGACCCTGAAATGAGCTTTCGACCACACATCCACAGCATGACTACTTATTTCCATCTCCGTAACATTGCCTGTCTCTACCCTTGCCTCAGCTCATCCGCTGCTAAAGCCCTCATCCATGCCTTTATTACCTCAAGACTTGACTATTCCAATGCACCCCTGGCTGGCCTCCCACATTCTACCGTACATAAACTGGAGGTGATCTAAAACTCGGCTGCCCATGTCCTAACTCTCACCAAATCCTGCTCACCCATCACCCCAGTGATCGCTGACCTCCATTGGCTTCCAGTTAAGTAATGTCTCGATTTCAAAATTCTCATCCTTATTTTCAAATCCCTCCATGGCCTCGGGGGGTGTAACTAACACTGTGTAAGAATGCAACATAATACAAGAAGACATTAGAAAATTTGCAGACTGGGCGTTTAAGTGGTAAATGAAGTTTAACGTAGATAAATGTGAGGTGATGCTCTTTGGTAGGAAAGTAGAAACATCACGGACACCTTAGACAGCAAGAAACTGAATGGGGTAGATGAGCAAAGTGATCCAGCGATACAGGTGAACAAATCATTAAAAGCAGCATTGCAGGCCAGCGAAGCAATTAAAAATGCTAACAAAGTATTGGGATTTATTTCTAGGGGTATAGAATTTAAAAGTGAAATTATGGTAAACTTGTATAGGACCCTTGTCAGGCCACACTACATATAGGGCACAGTTCTGTCTCCATAGTATAAAAAAGACATAGAAACACTGGAGAAAGTGCAAATCTTTTACAAGAATGGTACCAGAACTGAGAGATGACAGCTATCGGGAAAGATTGAACAGATTGGGGCTTTTTCTTTAGAAAATAGAAGATTTAGATGTGACCTGATAGTGGTCTTTAAAATTATGAATGGATTGCACAGGGTAGATGTGGAGAGAATGTTTCCACTTGTGGGCGAATCCAAAACTAGGGGCCATAACTACAAGATAGTTACTAATAAATCCAACAGAGAAATAAGGAGAAATTATTTACTCGGAGATTGGTTAAAATGTGGGACTTGCCACCACAGGAAGTGGTTGAGGCAAATAGCTTAGATGCTTTCAAAATGAAACTAGGCAAGTACATGAGAAAAAAGGGAATAGAAAGATATGCTGAAAGGCTGAGATGAGGCAGATGGAGTGGGAGAAAACTCTTGTTGAGTATAAACTCCAGCACAGATTAGTTGGACCGAATGACCTGTTTCTGTGCAGTATATTTAATGTAATCTTAGTAATACATTCACAGTCATATTATTCCAGTGTATTACATAGAAACATAGAAAATAGGTGCAGGAGTAGGCCATTCGGCCCTTCGAGCCTGCACCACCATTCAATATGATCATGGCTGATCATGCAACTTCAGTACCCCATTCCTGCTTTCTCTCCATACTCTTTGATCCCGTTAGCCATAAGGGCCACATCTAACTCCCTTTTGAATATATCTAATGAACTGGCCTCAACAACGTTCTGTGGCAGAGAATTCCACAGGTTCACAATTCTCTGAGTGAAGAAGTTTCTCCTCATCTCAGTCCTGAATGGCTTACCCCTTACCCTTAGACTGTGATCCCTTCTTCTGGACTTCCCCAACATCGGGAACATTCTTCCTGCATCTAACCTGTCCAATTCTGTCAGAATTTTATATGTTTCTGTGAGACCCCCTCTCATTCTTCTAAATTCCAGTGAATATAAGCCTAGTCGATCCAGTCTTTCTTCACATGTCAGTCCTGCCATCCCGGGAATCAGTCTGGTGAACCTTCGCTGCCCTCCCTCAATAGCAAGAATGTCCTTCCTCAGATTAGGAGACCAAAACTGTACACAATATTCAAGGTGTGGCCTCACCAAGGCCCTGTACAATTGCAGTAAGACCTCCCTGCTCCTGTACTCAAATCCTCTCGCTATGAAGGCCAACATGCCATTTGCCTTCTTCTCCGCCTGCTGTACCTACATGCTAACTTTCAATGTCTGATGTACCATGACACCCAGGTCTCGTTGCACCTCCCCTTTTCCTAATCTGTCACCATTCAGATAATATTCTGCCTTCCTGTTTTTGCCACAAAAGTGGATAACCTCACATTGATCTACATTATACTGCATCTGCCATGCATTTGCCCACTCACCTAACCTGTCCAAGTCACCCTGCAGCCTTTTAGCATCCTCCTCACCGTTCACACCGCCACCCAGCTTAGTGTCATCTGCAAACTTGGAGATATTACATTCAATTTCTTTGTCCAAATCATTAATGTATATTGTAAATAGCTGGTGGCCCAGCACTGAACCTTGCAGTACCCCACTAGTCACTGCCTGCCGTTCTGAAAAGGACCCGTTTATTCTTACTCTTTACTTCGTGTCTGCCAACCAGTCTGGCAGTCTGCGCGGCCCCCGGCCTGCTATAGACCATCGGAGTAGGCCTGGGAGCGGAAGGAGCAGCGTGGCAGCCTAGCCCAGCAGTCTGCATGTCCCCCTACCTGCTAGCACCATTGGAGCAGGCCTGGGAGCAAAAGGAGCAGTATGGCAGCCTGGCCCAACAGTCTGAGTGGCCCCCGGCCTGCGAGCACCATCGGAGTAGGCCTGGGAGCAAAAGGAGCAGCGTGGCAGCCTAGCTCAGCAGTCTGAATGGCCCCCGGCCTGCTATAGACCATTGGAGCAGGCCTGGGAGCAAAAGGAGCAGCGTGGCAGCCTAGCCCAGCAGTCTGCATGTCCCCCTACCTGCTAGCACCATTGGAGCAGGCTGGGGAGCGGAAGGAGCAGCGTGGCAGCCTGGCCCAGCAGTCTGAATGGCCCCCGGCCTGCTATAGACCATCGGAGCAGGCCTGGGAGCGGAAGGAGCAGCGTGGCAGCCTAGCCCAGCAGTCTGCATGTCCCCCTACCTGCTAGCACCATTGGAGCAGGCCTGGGAGCAAAAGGAGCAGTATGGCAGCCTGGCCCAGCAGTCTGAGTGGCCCCCGGCCTGCGAGCACCATCGGAGTAGGCCTGGGAGCAAAAGGAGCAGCGTGGCAGCCTAGCTCAGCAGTCTGAATGGCCCCCGGCCTGCTATAGACCATTGGAGCAGGCCTGGGAGCAAAAGGAGCAGCGTGGCAGCCTAGCCCAGCAGTCTGCATGTCCCCCTACCTGCTAGCACCATTGGAGCAGGCTGGGGAGCGGAAGGAGCAGCGTGGCAGCCTGGCCCAGCAGTCTGAATGGCCCCCGGCCTGCTATAGACCATCGGAGCAGGCCTGGGAGCAAAAGGAGCAGCGTGGCAGCCTAGCCCAGCAGTCTGCATGTCCCCCTACCTGCTAGCACCATTGGAGCAGGCTGGGGAGCGGAAGGAGCAGCGTGGCAGCCTGGCCCAGCAGTCTGAATGGCCCCCGGCCTGCTATAGACCATCGGAGCAGGCCGGGGAGCGGAAGAAGCAGCGTGGCAGCCTAGCCCAGCAGTCTGAGTGGCCCCCGACCTGCGAATACCATCGAAGCAGGCCGGGGAGCGGAAGGAGCAGCGTGGCAGCCTGGCCCAGCAGTCTGAATGGCCCCCGGCCTGTGAGCACCATCAGAGCAGGCCGGGGAGCGGAAGGAGCAGCGTGGCAGCATACCACTCCAGGGAGCAGCACGTGCTGGAGCAGGAGAGCAACAGCAGTGAAAACGGACATCACCAATGTCCAGGTCGGTGATTGGAGCGTGTGCAGGTACTGCAGGAGCTGCGAGGCCGGGGTGAAGGAGCGGCGAGAGACCGTAGAGGGACATGATCGGGGCCCAGAAGAGGCGTGAGTTCGGGGCTCAGAAGAGGCGAGGGCCCAGGGGCAGCACGGGCCAGCCCACACTGCGATATGTGTGCGCGCTTGGTCTGTGCAGCAGAGCTGATCTCCAGTTGTCTTGGTTAATCCTTGCTACTGGACGAAGACCAAGCTCTGTCAAGCTCGTGTGGTGGCTGGTGTTCAACGGTCACCACACGTTAAAAACCTCCAAGCACAGGCATCTTCCACCCTTCAAGATTTAGTTCGGACCTGGAATTTTAGGTCCATCATTGAAACACCTGTGAATTTTTAGACGTGGAAGCAAGTCATCCTCAATTCGAGGCCTGCCTATGAGATGAGCCAACCAGTTCTCTATCCACGTCAATACATTACCCCCATACCATGTGCTTTAATTTTGCACAGTAATCTCTTGTGTGGGACCTTATCAAAAGCCTTTTCAAAGTCCAAATACACCACATCCACTGGTCCTCCCTTGTCCACTCTACTAGTTACATCCTCAAAAAATTCTAGAAGATTTGTCAAGCATGATTTCCCTTTCATAAATCCTTGCTGACTTGGATTGATCCTGTCACTGCTTTCCAAATGCGCTGCTATTATGTTTTTAATAATTGATTCCACCATTTTCCCCATTACCGATATCAGGCTAACCGGTCTATAATTCCCTGTTTTCTCTCCTTTTTTAAAAAGTGGGGTTCCATTAGCTACCCTCCAATCCATAGGAACTGATCCAGAGTCTATAGAATGTTGGAAAATGACCATCAATGCATCCACTATTTCTAGGGCCACTTCCTTAAGTACCCTGGGATGCAGACTATCAAGCCCTGGGGATTTATCGGCCTTCAATTCCATCAATTTTCCTAACACAATTTCCTGACTAATAAGGATTTCCTTCAGTTCCTCCTTCTCGTGAGACCCTCGGTCCCCTAGTATTTCCGGAAGGCTATTTGTGACTTCCTTAGTGAAGACAGAACCAAAGTATTTGTTCAGTTGGTCTGCCATTTCTTTGTTCCCCATTATAAATTCACCTGATTCTGACTGCAAGGGACCTACATTTGGCTTCACTAATCGTTTTCTCTTCATATACCAAAAGAAGCTTTTGCAATCAGTTTTTATGTTCCCTGCAAGCTTACCCTCATATTCTATTTTTCCCCTCCTAATTAAACCCTTTGTCCTCCTCTGCACACATAAGGGTTAAGAAGGTAGATGGGATACTTTTCTTTATTAGCCAAGGCATCGACTATTAAGAGCAAGGAGGCTATGCTAGAACTGTATAGAACACTAGTTAGGCTACAGCTAGACTACTGCGTACAGTTCTGGTCACCACATTACAGGTAAGATGTAATTGCACTAGAGAGGGTACAGAAAAGATTTACGAGGATGTTGCCAGGACTGGAGAATTTTAGCTATGAGTAAAGATTGAATAGACTAGGGTTGTTTTCTTTGGAACAGAGGAGGCTGAGGTGAGACTTAATTGAGAATCATAGAATGGAAGAAGGCCATTTGGCCTATTGAGCCCGTGCCGGCTCTCTGCACGAGCACCTTAGCTAGTCCCACTCCCCCACCCTTTCCCCTCAGCACTGCAAAATATTTTATTTCAGGTACTTGTCCAACTCCCTTTTGAAAGCTGTGATTGAGTCTGCCTTCCACCACCCTTTCGGGCAGTACATTCCAGATCCTAACCACTCGCTCTGCAAAAATGTTTTTTTCTTATGTCTCCTTTGCTTCTTTTGCCAATCACCTTAAATCTGTGTCCTCTAGTTCTTGATCCTTCTGCCAGCGGGAACAGTTTCTCTCTTATCTACTCTATCCAGACCCCTCAATATTTTGAACACCTCTATCAAATCTCCTCTCAATCTTCTCTTCTTAAGGAAAACAACCCCAGCTTCTCCAGTCCGTCCGCATAACTGAAGTCCTTCATCCTTGGAATCATTCTCGTAAATCTTTTCTGCACCTCTCTAAGGCCTTCACATCCTTCCTAAAGTGCGGTGCCCAGAATTGGTCATAATACTCCAATTTTCACACTTTTGTACTCAATATCTCTATTCATGAAGCCCAGGATCCCGTAAACTTTATGAACTGCTTTCCCAACCTGTCCTGCCATCTTCAACGATTTGTGCACGTATACCCCTAGGTCTCTCTGTTCATGCACCCTCTTTAGGATTGTATCCTGTAGTTTATATTTCTTCTCCTCATTCTTTCTAGCAAAATGTATCACTTCACACTTTTCTGCATTAAATTTCGTCTGCCACTTGTCCACCCAGCCTGTCTATGTCCTCTCAAAGTCTATCACTATCTTCCTCACTGTTCACTATACCTCCGAGTTTTGTGTCATCTGAAAATTTTGAAATTGTGCCCTGTACACCCACATTCAAGTCATTAATATATATCAAGAAAAACAGTGGTCCTGGTACCGACCCCTGGGGAACACCACTGTAATACTTCCTTCAGTCTGAAAAACAACCGTGCACCACTACTCTCTGTTTCCTGTCACTTAGCCAATTTTGTATCCATGCTGCCACTGTCCGTTTTATTCCATGGGGTTCAACTTTGCTGGCAAGCCTATTACATGGCACTTGGTTGAATGCCTTTTGGAAATTCATGTACACCACGTCAACTGCATTGCCTTCATCAACCCTCTCTGTTACCTCATCAAAAAAAACTATCAAATTTGTTAAACAAGATTTGCCTCAACAAATCCGTGCTGGCTTTCCTTAATTAATCCGCACTTATCCAATTGACTGTTAATTTTGTCCTTTGGAGGTGTATAAAATTATGAGGCGCCCAGATAGAGTTGATAGAAAAGGTCTATTTCCTTTAGCAGAGAGGTCAATAACCAGGAGACATAGATTTAAAGTAATTGGTAGAAGGATTAGAGGGTAGTGGGGGTCTGGAACTCACTGCCTGAAAGGGTGGTAGAGGCAGAAACCCTCATTGCATTTAAAAAGTACTTGGATATGCACTTGCATTGCCGTAACCGACAGGGCTACGGACCAAGAGCTGGAAAGTGGGATTAGGCTGCATAACTCTGTTTTGGCTGGTACAGACACGAATGGCCTCCTTCTATGCCGTAAATGTATATGAATTATATAGATTTTGATTTTGAAACAATTTTATGGCATCAACAGTTCAATAGCAGGCGGGCAACGATAAATAATTTGGGGGGTATTTATTACACCAGATACCTTCCTATTTTTGCACTCTTATTTTATGCTGGAAGAAACAGTGGACATTAGAAATGTTTACCCAAATATGACGGGAATTTAAATGACATGTAATGGCAGAGTGGCATCATGCACCACTTTTTCTATCATTGCCATCTTGGCAACGCTGGCCATTAGGAATATCGGACCGGGGTCAAACAGGGCTGCGTCATCACTCCAACTCTCTTCTCAGTCTTCCTCACTGCCATACTCCACCTCACAATCAACAAGGTCCCCGCTGGAGTGGAACTAAACTACAGAACCTGTGGAAACTGTTTAACCTGCGCCGCCTCCAGGCTACGTCCAAGATCACCCCAACCTTTGTCATTGAGCTGCAGTATACGGACGACGCCTGCGTATGCGCACATTCAGAGGCTGAACTCCAGCATATAGTCAATGTATTCACTAAGGCATATGAAAGCATGGGTCTTGCGCTTAACATCCGTAAGACAAAGGTCCTCCACCAGCCTGTCAACGCCGCACAGTACTGCCCTCCAATCATCAAGATTCACGGCGCGGCCCTCGACAACGTGGACCATTTCCCATATCTCGGGAGCTTCTTATCAACAAAGGCAGATATTGATGCGGAGATTCAACATCGCCTCCAGTGTGCCAGTGCAGCCTTCGGCCGTCTGAGGAAAAGAGTGTTTGAAGACCAGGCCCTCAAATCTACCATCAAGCTCATGGTCTACAGGGCTGTAGTAATACCCGTCTTCCTGTATGGATCTGAGGCATGGACAACATATAGAAGGCACCTCAAGTCGCTGGAGATATATCACCAACGATGTCTCCGCAAGATCCTGCAAAGCCCCTGGGAGGACAGGCGCACCAACATCAGCGTCCTCGACCAGGCTAACATCCCCAGTATTGAAGCACTGACCACACTTGATCAGCTTCGCTGGGCAGGCCACATAGTTCGCATGCCAGATACGAGACTCCCGAAGCAAATGCTTTATGCGGAGCTCCTTTGTGGTAAACGAGCCAAAGGAGGACAGCGGAAACGTTATAAGGACACCCTCAAAGCCTCCCTGGTAAAGTGCGACATTACCACTGACACCTGGGAGACCCTGGCCGAAGACTGCCCGAGGTGGAGAAACTACATCCGGGAGGGCGTTGAGCTCTTCGAGTCTCAACGCAAAGAGCGTGAAGAGGCCAAGCGCAGGCAGCGGAAGGAGCGCGCGGCAAACCAGCCCCACCGACCCCTTTCCTCGACGAATGTCTGTCCCACCTGTGACAGGGTCTGTGGCTCTCGTATCGGACTGTTCAGCCATCAAAGAACTCAATTTGGGAATGGAAGCAAGTCTTCCTCGATTCCGAGGGACTGCCTGTGATGATAATGACTATATATAACAAGTGTTCAGTGTTGGTAGGAGAGGCACAATGCCAGGAAGAATTCCAGTGCCCCAAGGAAAAACATCAGTAAAATGAGAGGCAGTTAATTAGCAGTTCTATATCCGTAAATGTTCCCACTTCTTCGGAGTCAGCAAACGTCTCGGTGGCTGTCTATCCTTTAAAGCAACTGCAATCGTCCAACACCTGCAGCAGCCATTTTTAGCCGTCCGCACCCCTCCAGTGCAGAGCTCCTAAAGAAATGTATGTAAGGCTGACCCCAGAAACTTTGAGGTCAATAGCAGGTCATTCAGTCAAGCAGATGGAAAGCCTGTTCTGCCACACTTCTGGTAATTGCCAGCGTATAACCTCAGCTGCTCATTTATTTGTGAAAGTGTTACGTGGAACCGAAACATCTGTGTTTTTTTAAACAATTCTGAGCATTAAGAACTAGATTACAGTGAACACTTAAAATGTCTTGTTACTAGTCAATGATGTGAAAGTTTCCATTGCAGCACATCAGCAGTGTTGGAAGAAATGCAGTGTCTAATTGAAAGACCAAAAGTTAAAATAAAGCAATAGATTGTTTTACTGTGTGTGTCCTTATAGCCTATTTAAACTGCATTTTATTTCTGTGAATATTATGTGAATAATCTGGTGATTTCAGCTTTTTTCCAATTTCTGGGCGCGCCTAAACCGGGATTACACCCTAAAAAAAAAGGGTGGGTTTGGAGCGTGGGGGTAGTCAAATTGTTAAAAATTGAATTCCTGACCTGATCCTGCCTCCACCCCGCTCACTTCTGGTTTCAACGGGGGTGGGCAGGCAACCAACCCGCTCCCAGTAATTAAACTGAGGTGGGGTCTGGTGGATCCAGGAGGTAAGTGGTTTTATACTAACTAACCCACTGCCCGCAATTGGAGACCCCTACCCCCATGAGGTCTCCAATCGCTTTCCCAGGCCACCGATCATGAGGCCCCCCCCCCCCCCCACCGATGATGCTGAGGCCAGCCACAATACTCCAGTGGTCGGCTCCGATCCTCTCTCCCTCCCTCCCTGCCCCTCCCCCACCCCCTCCGCTGATCCCCGACCCTCAATTCGACCCCCTGATTCAATCCCCGATGACCCCCCTGCAATCCCCAACCGAGCCAACCGTTCCCCAATCGCTGCCCACCTCCCGCGATCCTGTCTCCCGACCGACCCCTCACTCTCTCTCAGCAACTGAGGCCCGCCGCCAGCCAGCCTCTTAATCTGGCTGGCTGCTGGCGGGAATCTGAGGTCTCACATGCAAATCTGGCCCTGGACAAAATTCCGACCCTAGTGTCAGGAACAGGTACTCTCTCTGGAAGTCAGAGCTCTGTCTACAGTGCCATAACAATGGCCCAAGCCAAAGAGCAACCCAAATCTTCTATTGTTTAAGAGTGAGATTCTGTTTTCTACACCAACCATTTTCATAGATCTCCTAAGTGAGATTGTCTAGTTAGAACTAAATTACAAGCATTTTTGTGCTGTGGACTAGTGTTCACTGGGAAATTTCAGGCGTAACATCATTTCATTTGGAATACCATAACAGCTGCCATTGGGCTGATGCTTGCATCCCATCAATTATGACTCGAATCAGCAGTGTTATAGCCCTCTGACCCTATGCCTGTTTTCATCACATCATTTACATGCATAGTTCAACTCCTTCTGTTCATATATGTTGTTCTTGCTTTCTGAGGAGAATATTTTGAAAACGACTTTTCGCTGCTGTTTTCCATCAGCGGTCACATTGTTCATAATGAAGCAAAGGCGGGAAAATGTAGTTAAGATGCAGATTAGCCATGATCTAATTGAATGGCGGAGCAAGCCAAAGGGGCTGAATGGCCTACTTCTGTTCCTACGTTCCTGATGTAAAACATTCATTTCCACTTAATGCACCAGGAACATGGAATCAGACAAATTGACAAATTTATTAGAGTTTTTTGAGGATGTAACTAGCAGGGTAGATAAAGGGGAATCAGTGGATGTAGTATGTTTGGATTTCTAAAAGGCATTCGATAAGATGCCACATAAAAGGTAAGAGATCATGGGGTTGGAGGTAATGTATTAGCATGGATAGAGGATTGGTTAACGGACAGAAAACAGAGAGTAGGGATAAATAGGTCTTTTTCAGGTTGGTAGGCTGTAACTAGTGAGATGATGCAAGAATCATAGATAGACTAAGTGAGTGGACAGATTGGTGGCAGATGGAGTATAATGTAGGGAATTGTGAGGTTATTTACTTTCGTAGGAAGAATAGAAAAACAGAATATTTTTTAAAAGGTGAGACATTTTTTAATGTTAATGTTCAGAGAGTGTCCTTGTGCAAGAAACACAGAAAGCTAGCATGCAGGTACAGCAAATAATAAGGAAGGCAAATGGCATGTTGTCCTTTATTGCTAGGGTTTCGAGTATAAGAGTAAGGAAGTCTTGCTACAATTGTACAGGGCCTTGGTGAGACCTGGAGTACTGTGCATAGTTTTGTTCTCCTTATCTAAGGAAGGATATACTTGCCTTGGCGTAAGTGCAACGAAAATTGACTAGATTGATTCCTGGGATGAGAGGGCTGTCTTATGATGAGAGATTGTGTAGAATGGGCCTATACTCTCTGGAGTTTAGAATCTCATTGAAACATACAAGATTCTGAATGGGATTGACAGGATAGATGCTGAGAGGTGGTTTTTCCTGACTGGAGTGTCGAGAACTAGGGGGCATGGTCTCAGGATAAGGGGTAGGCCATGTAAGACAGAGATGAGGAGGAATTTCTCACTCAGGGTTATAAAACGTTGGAATTCTCTGACCCAGAGGGCCGAGGATGCTGAATCTCTGAATATATGCAAGGCTGAGATAGATAGATATTTTGAGTCTTGAGGAATCAGGGATATGGAGATCGGGTGGGAAAGTGGAGTTGAGGTCGATGATCAGCCATGATCTTATTGAATGGTGGTGCAGGCTCGAGGGACCACATGGCCTACTCCTGCTCCCATTTCTTATGTTCTTAGAAGGGGTTGCCCAAGAACATATCCATTTCGACATTTTTGTTCTGCATATTTCAGGTACATGAGATCCACGAAAGCAGATGTTGTAGAGATTTATTCTAAGTAGTCTGCAACTATTTTGTGCTTTGTTCATGCTTTTTGTTCTCAACAGCAATGAGTCTTGAAGCAATTGTACAGTAATTAATAAATATATTCAGGCTTGTGGTAGTGGGACTATCACATTTCATTCAGCTTACATAAAAGGTGGGGAAGTCCTTAGAACATTTTAGAAATACTGTTATTTGTTCATTTATGCCTAGAAATTAATGTATAAATATGCTGCAAAATGGATTATTACAACATTCAACTATCGATGTATATACTGTCATTCTTTTGTTTTCTGATGATTTAGCTTTCAGCACTTCAATTTTTATTTAAAAATTAAATATGTTGTGGATTTATTTAGTCACATTGGCGAGGCTGTCTCCTGCGGAGGAAGTTGTCTCATGCTTTAGCAGCTGTTCAAACTGAGGAAGAGGATGTCTTTGAAGAAGTTAATCTGAATGAATTTACATTTGATGAGGTGAATAAACATCAAAGTATGTGTTCTCCAGAGCTAGCAGTTAGTTTTTAAACAATTAATATACAATGACGTAACAGAAGAAATCCTTCACTTTTTATACGTTCATATTTTAAATTGCTTACATGCAAATCAATGTGAAAATTATACTATGCAGTATTAGTGTGTCAGTGAGTTAAGTGTTCATGTAATATTGCACAAGTTAATTGCCAGCTGTGTTTGTAAAACAAATTGTGCCCATTTTCTGGGTCAAAAGTTACACAAGTACAAAACAAAATAAATTTAGCACTAACTGTCCACAACCTGTCAAATTAGAATTCCCTGACAGCCATACCTCCTGAACGAGTAAATTTATAGTTGGGGTGGAAATATGTTCACTTTTGGCTGTTGAATACCTGCTTAATTGATTATAAGCTGAGAGAAAGGTTGTGTGTAGCCTGTTTTGATTGTACAAAGGATGTCAAAACAAGCTAATAAGTGGAGATGGAAATCCATTATTTTTGAAAATAATTTTCATTCTCTAACAACATTTTAGGAGAAGTCTTTTAAAGTGGTTACATTTTATCAGCATCCGGTTTTAGATCACATAGTGCCCATGAGAATAGCGAAATCTCATATTTTGGAGAAAGGGGTACAAAAAGTGATGTCATGCCCATTGTTGGGTAGCACTTATAATTGATCAAAAGTTCCAGAAATGGGAATTTTGTGCTTCTGTAGAGTGTAAGCAGCATTAGCATCCTTTAGCTGATGGGCAAATTGGGGGCTTTGAGGGTCTTTAGAAAAACAACAATTTCCCTATTTCAATTTCTTCTGTCTCATAAACACTTTGGGCTGGATTTTCGGTCTGGTCATTTCGGGGCGGTAATGGCAGCGGGGCGGTAACATTTGCGGCTCAGCCAGCAAATTTCATCAGCTGGGCCCTGAGTGTGGGGCGGAGCGCTAAAGCAGGCATTGCACACCTCTTTTAAGGAGCAAGGTCAGCTGAGCAATTGAAAATCCTTGGCGTGCCCAAAGAGAGGCCTCTGTGGAAACAAAGTCTCACCTAAAAACAAACATTTCCAATACCTTAAACATCTCACAATAAGCTAAATTGCAAAAATAAAACTAAACAAAACAATCAAACTTACCTCATTCACCAGTCATTCACCGCCGCCGGGACGGCTCTGACCATCTGGTTTTCCAGACGGTCCCACCACAGCGCACTACGGGGCGCTATAGGATAAGCACACAACAAATTTCACCGCGTAGTCGAAACCGGCAACAAATTTTCTGGCGAGGTGCAGTGAGCTGGCTGCCCACCATCCTCGCAGCCATTACCGCCCCTCCGGGTCAGGAACAGAGGCAAAATCCAGGCCAAATTTGACTAGTGAGATGACTGTAGCACCATTGACTTGATTACTGGCAAGACATGTTAAAAAAAATCCCATTGTAGGACACTGCTGGCCAACTTAGATTTTATGGACTGTTTGTGGATACAAAAATTACCATCATAATCTTTTGCCAAGTGTAGCTAATCAGCTTTGCTAAGGAAAACAAGCTATAAATTTCACTTGAAAATGAAATTCTATTGGGAGAAGGACATTGAATTTCCTTTAAAAAGAACCTGAAGACAGCATTGTTGTTTTTGGCATAAAACATGCGAAGCTCAATGCATTTTGAAGGATGCATAGTCTTACTAGTGCCAAAGGCACTTTATAATAAAGACATGCAATTTAACGATAAAAGCATCTCTGTCAGGTTAACATTGGCATCCTGAAAAGATTTAGGCATGCTATGAAGTCCATGTGAACAAGCCTATTGCCAGTGTCTTTGATATGTTAAGTGCGACCATTTGAATTGTTCAAAAGCAAAATACTGCGGATGCTGGAATCTGAAATAAAAACAGAAAATGCTGGAAATCTCAGCATGTCAGGCAGCATCTGAGGAGAGAGAAACAGAGTTAACGTTTCAGGTTGACCTGAAACGTTAACTCTGTTTCTCTCTCCACAGATGCTGCCTGACCCGCTGAGATTTCCAGCATTTTCTACATTTGAATTGTTCTTTCAGTTTCTTTACTGAATCTTATCTGAAAAATCTACTTCTTCACTCAGGCCACCTTGGACAATGACTGGATAACGCTGGATCCTCAGACTCTCCAGATCGTAAACCATCATCAGCAACCAAAGGTAATGTGCTGCATTATAGAAACCTGTTAGTTCCATTTCTGTTTTACAGAACTTTAATAGAACATGACATGAGATGATGAATCAAGAAATACAAACAATTACTTAAGAATGTCCTGACACCCGCCACCAACAACAGATGGAATTTATCACGTTGCTTTTCTTCCATTTGCTTAAATAAATTGGTTCTTTATTTTGTTTTTCAGTCCTTTACACTCCAACGGCAAATAAGTGATGCACTACAGCTGTACATTTGGCACAAGATTAGAAAACAATGAATAAAAATGTGGTTTGATTAAAAGAAAATGACAGAAGAAATGTTTCAGACAGACGTAGATAACAATTTGAAGAATTGCAATAAACCAAAACTTTGCATCCATTCAAACATCTTAATCAGCAGTAATTTGATTTATCTATCTGCTTATCCTTTGCATTTTCTATTTCTTGTATCTGCCATATTGGGGAGGGGAAGGGTAGGTTGAATTTATCCATATGAAGGAAAGCATTAGTATTGTTGCATTTTTTTCATGTATTTACACATTTAATATTTTAAACCAGTATTGGTTTAACTCTGGGAGAAAAAAAATGCTAGAATGCATCCAATTGTTGGTGAAACAGTGCTCGTAAACAAATTGCAAACTGAGAGAATAACTCCGAGAAGCAAACCACTTCCAGTCCTCTCAATAGCTTCTTGTCAGATTACACCACTCGATGGGCCCAAATTTGGCCTTCCGGTGTTTGCGGCGCACTCACGTGAGGTGCGGCAACTTCCCACGCTCAAAACGGCGGCAAAAAGATATCCCCATATTCTCCCCGCTCTGTCGACTGTCCTTGTGTTTGGCGCGGCGTGGCAATTCAATTAGGGGGCGGAGCTGGGGCCCTGCACTCGAAGGGCCGAATGGTCTGCTCCTGTACCTATTTTCTATGTTTCTAAGAGTGCCAGCACACTGGAGGTTTTGCGCATGCGCAGTAGCTCCTCTGCAGTGTGGGACCCGATGTCCCGCCCCTATCCCAGGCCGAGTGGCGTCACGAGAGAAGTCAGCAGTCCCTCGGAGGAGAAGTCAACAGTCCTCAGAGAGAGAAGTCCAGCAGTCTCTCGGGGAGAGAAGTCCACCAGTCCTTCGGAGGAGAAGTCAGCAGTCCCTCGGAGAGAGAAGTCAGCAGTCTCTCGGAGAAGTCAGCAGTCCCTCGGAGAGAGAAGTCAGCAGTCCCTCGGAGGAGAAGTCAGCAGTCCCTCGGAGAGAGAAGTCAGCAGTCTCTCGGAGAGAGAAGTCAGCAGTCCCTCGGAGAGAGATGTCAGCAGTCCCTCGGAGGAGAAGTCAGCAGTCCCTCGGAGAGAGAAGTCAGCAGTCCCTTCGAGAGAGAAGTCAGCAGTCCCTCGGAGAGAGAAATCAGCAGTCCCTCGGAGAGAGAAATCAGCAGTCCCTCGGAGAGAGAAATCAGCAGCCTCTCGGAGGAGAAGTCAGCAGTCCCTCGGAGAGAGAAGTCAGCAGTCCTTCGGAGAGAGAAGTCAGCAGTCCCTCGGAGAGAGAAGTCAGCAGTCTCTCGGAGAAGTCAGCAGTCCCTCGGAGGAGAAGTCAGCAGTCCCTCGGAGGAGAAGTCAGCAGTCCCTCGGAGGAGAAGTCCGCAGTCCCTCGGCGAAGTCAGCAGTCCCTCGGAGTGAGAAGTCCACCAGTCCCTCGGAGGAGAAGTCAGCAGTCCCTCGGAGGAGAAGTCAGCAGTCCCTCGGAGAGAGAAGTCAGCAGTCCCTCGGAGAGAGAAGTCAGCAGTCCCTCGGAGAGAGAAGTCCACCAGTCCCTTGGAGGAGAAGTCAGTAGTCCCTCGGAGGAGAAATCAGCAGTCCCTCGGAGAGAGAAGTCAGAAGTCTCTCGGAGGAGAAGTCAGCAGTCCCTCGGAGAAGTCAGCAGTCCCTCGGAGAGAGAAATCAGCAGTCCCTCGGAGAGAGAAGTCAGCAGTCCCTCGGAGGAGAAATCAGCAGTCCCTCGGAGGAGAAGTCAGCAGTCCCTCGGAGAGAGAAGTCAGCAGTCCCTCGGAGGAGAAGTCAGCAGTCCCTCGGAGGAGAAGTCCAGCAGTCCCTCGGAGAAGAAGTCCACTAGTCCCTCGGAGGAGAAGTCCACCAATCCCTTGGAGTTGACTCCTGCAGCCTCCGTGTACTGTGAGCCCAGCTTGCTGTGTGTTGTGTGTGGCCAGTTCCCAGCGCTCTCTCTCCCGCCCGGGCATCCCACCCACCTGCACATATCCCCAATAGAGTGGCCTCTCGCATCGGTAGGTCCACTGACTTCCCGGCCGAGTTATGAAGGTAGGACTTAAGTTTTTTTTAAATGTATTTATTTTTTGTGGTTTTTATGCTTCTTGAATGTTGTTGTGAAGGTGTTTAGTGCTTTGCAAGGTCTTCTCCGCTTCCCTCCCCCACCCCCCCTCCCCCGGTCCCATCTCTGGCTACTTGCGCTGATTTCTTAACTCTCTGCAAGGGTTTTTTGTGCGGCCACAAGTGACCATCTACGCTGGCCTAAGTTAGTTTGGAGCAACTATTCGCATGTCCAAACTGGCTGAAATGGCCAAAACAGGCGTAGGTGGCTGGTAATACTCTCTTTTGTAAAAAGAACAAAACTAAAAAAGATCCTAACTAACTCACTTACACTGGCGCAAATTAAATGTGCAGAATGGGTAATTTTTAAGATACTCCAGAAAAATCAAGTTGCTCCAAAAAAAACGGAGCAACTCCTGGGCAAATTTGGGCCTGATAATGGGCTTGGAATTCCACCAAAATGTATGAGTGCTGCAGTGAGGGTGGAATGTACTGCACAAAATATTGGTCTGGCAATGTGCTCCAAAGATAGCATTGCCTGAAGATACTAGAAAGTCAGTAAAGATTTATCAACTCACATTTTCTTCATTTCTAAGAGGTTCTCTCAAACACCAGGACTGCTGATTGTTTTACTTTTTTAGTAATTTTGCTTTGTGTTTGGGTTTTTACTGCAATCCTTTCCTAACTGAAAGGAATCTGGAGTTACACTGGCACTTGTGACTGATGGTGATCCTGGCTGTAAGTCAGTTAAAGCTCTCTTGCATGCAATAACTAACACACAGATTTTTTTGAGTGCATTTTTGTGTTTAAATTGTCATTGATTTCTTTCTTTGCTCCCAGTTTCTCTGTGACCTCATTTCTCTATTTCATTATTCTTACACTTGGCAATTTGTACATTTAAAAAATGTTCGGTAAAGAAAGTTAGTTGAGACTCAGAAAGTGTGCTAGTGATCAAAATCCTCTTAATTAAACAGAAAACTGGCAACTTTTCATTCCATAGAGAGGAATTCCCTAAAAATTGATTGTTTCTTCTTTAAAATAGACCATTTTCAGCCTCCAGACCAATTTCAAATTTGCGAAGAGAATGAGTGCTTATCCTGAACTTTGTGTGTCTTTGCATGCTGTGTTTTTTTCTGCTTCTTAGAATGATCTTATAGAGATAGACAAGGTGAAGCTCCCTTATCCAGAACTCCTTTATCCAGAACCACCCCTCGTTCGGAACCATTCCTGGCCATCGGGTGGCTCATGCGCAGAACTCCGACATGAACAAATTCCTCACTGCCGACTTCCACAATCGCTGACCTGATCCCGTGATCCACCCACCCACCCCCACTCCCCCCCCCCCCCCCCCCCCCCCCTGCCAGTGATCTCTGTGCCGCACTCCCAGCCCCAAGCCAGCCTCTGATATCCCCTTGCTTAGTACCTGTATCATCCAGTTTAACGTGACCACCCTTCGTCCAGAAAAATCCCATATCTGGAACAGGCCAGCTCTCAAAGGTTCCGGATAAGGGAGGCTCAACCTGTACGACATAATTAAGGGTATGCAAAAGGTAAATCTGGATTGTTCAAATTAGTAAAAGGTAAGTTTAGGACTAATATCAGGAAATACTTCTTCAAGTGAAGAGTGATCTGGATAGAGTTGTGGAGGTGAAAATGCTGGAATCATTAAAAAAAACAATTGAATGCTGCATTGGGACAATTTGGATATCTTTTGGATAGTTAAATTAAGTTGGAATGAATGGTCTTCCTTATCCATACTTGTCGTTTGATCTTGTGAACAGTTCGGAATAACCTGCTCTGAAACATTTCCCAATGGTGAGCTAAGTGTGTAAAAATGAATTATGCAGCAACAAGACAAGTTTAGAAGCAGAACTTGTCACTATCCTCTACTTACCAACCTGTTGAAATTATTTTTGCCAGAAAGAATGCCCATGCCATAATTTGTTACATCATGCCTTAAAATGCAGTGTATTGTTGTTGTTTCCTCAATATCAAGCTGTATTAAAAATGTTTTCCAGACTCCTGCTCATTGTACTACTGATTCATTTGGTTTACCAAGGCATGTGCAGCAAGCATGGCAAGGTGATGATATCAATACTGTTGAGAAATCTGAATATCCACCCTCTTCACCAGCAATTACCGGTGTTCTGCACTCTGCCAGGTAGAAAATGACTAAATGTTGAACTATAATGATGTTTGTTTTGTTGCAAAATCGCATTATGTGTTCATGGTATTTTTCTAACAAGAGTAAATATTAAAAATTTACAAAACAAATGAGAATAAATTCTTTGTTCACCTTGAACATGGTAATAGAATCAACAGATGATAAACTGTGATCATGTTCATGTATATTGTATCTATATGCCTTACAGAATACTATTTAACTGTACAGTTAGTATTTTTTGACATAGAATAACAACAGGCCCACAGCATTAAATTAAAAGATCAAGCTGATCATGGCAGCAGATCATACTTCTCTTTATTTTCTGAGTGATTTTCTCAATGGTCTTTATTTAATTCTGACTTTCGCAGACAGGTTTCAAAATAAACAGTTTTTACTCAGTAAGGTGACCATTCATATCGCTGAGATTTGTGTTATCTAGTTTACTCTTGCATGCTTTTCATTTTATTTTTCTTACATCTTACATGTTCAGCCATGAACTCATTGAATGCTGGTGCAGGCTCGAAGGGCCGAATGGCCTACTTCTGCACCTATTTTCTATGTTTCTATCCAGGAGCTTAATGGTGACTCTAGTACCTCAGGTTTTCCAAATGTGACAATATGCATTATTTTTTGCTGTATAACCGTATTTGCTCATGTTTTTTAGCTGTATGGCAGAAATACAGCTCAAAAACTTAGCTGCAGTGATCTAGTTAAATAGAATATCAATTATGCTGGTTGCCTATATGATACATTGTGCAATCTTCCTGGTTCTGGTGGACCTGAAATCATGAATTACACAAAAAATGTTCATGAACATAAGATATATCATTTGATTGCAATATTAAGATGGATAAAATACCAATAATACTGCAATTGGAATAATATGATGCAGCTGTGGGGGTGAGAGAGAGGAACTTGTTTTAGACAAATTTATTCACTTTGGTAGGAAGAATAGAAATATTTTTAAAATGGTGAGAAACTATTAAATGTTGGTGCTTAGAGAGATTTAGGTATCCTCGTGCACGAAACACAAAGTTAGAATGCAGGTACTGCAAGTAATTAGGAAGACAAATGGTATGTTGGCCTTTATGGCAAGGGGGTTGGAGTACAAGAGTAAGGAAGTCTCACTAGAATTGTACAGGGCTTTGTTGAGACCATACCTGGAGTACTGTGCACAGCCTTGGTCTCCTTATCTGTGGTCTTGGAGGTGGTGGAACGAAGAAGGTTCACTAGATTGATCCCTCGGATGAGCGGGTTGCCCTATGAGGAGAGATTGAGCAGATTGGGCCTATACTATCGAGTTCAGAAGAATGAGAGGTGATCTCATTGAAACATACAAGATACTGAGGGGGATTGATAGGGTAGATACTGAGTGGTTGTTTGCCCTCTCAGGATAAACGGTTGGCCATTTGAGACTGAGATAATGAGAAATGTCTTCACTCAGAGGGTTGTAAATCTTTGGAAACCGTGGATGCTGAGTCATTGGGCATATTTAAGGCTGAGATAGGTAGAGTTTTGGATTCTAGGGGAATCAATGGATATGCGGATTGGGTGGGAAAGTGGTTGCGATCGAAGATCAGCCATTATCTTATTGAATGGTGGAGCAGGCTTGAAGGGCCGTATGGCCGATTCCTGCTCCTAATTCTTATGTTCTTATAATCTCAACAAAAAAAGACATCTTCACCACACAATTTGTCCATTAACATCTTGACTGGACAATTTGGTGTGAAAGGACAGGGTTTTTCCCCACACAGAATATTATCAGTGGCTATTGAGGCAGAGACTATAACAAGTTAAAATGGAATGATATAAGTATTTGAAAATGAAGAATAGAAAAACATGCAGGGAATAAGTAGAGAAATGGTAATAGAGTAGATGGGGCCGACTATCACTTGTTTCATCTGGTATTAACAGGACTATACTGGCCTCAACATGGGGTGGTAGCCTCACTGCTCCATTAACACAGAGAAAGAGGCTGGCGCCATTTTGAAAGGGGTCTACTGCTGGGCACCTGAAGCACCTGCCTGTTTCAGATAGTAAGCACATTTTAACATGCAAATTGGGGTCCTAGGAAGCTACATTACTATTTTTGATTGGAAACCGTGGGAGTTTGCGCTGTGTACATTCCGATCATTTTCATGGGCAAGGGAAGAGAAGAGGCCTAATCAGGGTAAATTTGATACTTTTGTGAAAGGTCCAGAGGAGCAGGAATGCTCCTCTGGACCCTACAAAAATAATCTAGGTCATCAGGAGCTCCCCATCTCCCACCTTAACCTTGATAGAGGCTGAGGCAGCCCGATACTGGCTAGCCTTAATCCGGTGAGCTGCATTTGATGCCCCACAGCTTGCTGGCCCGATTTAAATGAGGCCGGTAGCTGTCTCTTCACTGTGGTAGGCGGGATACCGGCCGGCATCCTCCACTGGTTGTTCGCCCAAAAGTCAAACTGGACCCCAATAGTTCCAAATGTAGGCCATACGACCCCTTGAGCCTGCTCCGCCATTTAATATGATCATGGACTCAGGTCCACTTCCCTGCCTGCTCCCCATAACCCCTTATTCCCTTATTGGTTAAGAAACTGTATCTCTCGGTCTTAAATTTATTCAATGTCCCAGTTTCTACCAGCTCTCTGAGGCAGTGAATTTCACAGATTTAAAACCCTCTGAGAGAAGAAATTCCTCATCAACTCAGTTTTAAATGGGCGGTCCCTTATTCTAAGATTATGCCCCCTAGTTCTAGTCTCTCCTATCAGTAGCACAGACATAATAGTTTCCTTCTGTGCTGTAATTACTATGATTCTGTGAGTAGATTAAAGCCAACATGTTGAGCATTCCAGTCAAGAGTGTTACAGCCGTCATGTCTTAATATCAATCAGCTTCATTCACGCCCGGCAAGAAACATAAAAGGACAGCTTTAAGATCTATCTCGAGACTGGTAAAGGTAACCTTTGATCTTGATGCTGAATTGGTTGTGATTTCAATGTAACACCTATGATTCAAGACAATATGGGCCTGAAATTCAGCATCGCTGGAAAGTTGGTGCTCCCCTCACCTTTTTGTGGCCATTAGCACCGAAATATTTGAGTGGCTGTGCCACCCGATATTCAGCTCCAAAAGTGAACAAATGGGTTCCAGCGCTAATGAACCCTTCCAAAGTGGATTTTTCAGCGTTGTGGCTGTCTTAATGTGAGCGTTATCACCACTGAGAAATTCAGCATGCAGGAAAGGGTTTCTAATGAGCCAGCTGCTCCCTGGCATTTTTAAAGGCCAGGGATTGCAGCAAGGCCCTGAGGGGGGAAGGAGGTTGGCAGAGTAGCTGGTGTAAGAGGTGCAAGGAGAGCCAAAAGGTTCACTGATATGGAGATGGAGACACTGATGGACAGTGTGGAGGACATGTCCTGAAGTGGGGAGACCTGTCAGACAGGCAGTACATAAAAGATTGCAGGGGAGGTGTCAGGCACTCTATATATGTGAGGATGCACCCTCCCAGGAGGATGCTGGCCAGTCAGCACCCGGCCCTTCCAGGGTGGCGATGGGCTGTGCCTCCTAACTCTAGGGCGACGGAGATCCTCCTGTGCCTCCTCCTCCTCAGGTGGTACTGCTGGCTCGACCTCCAGCGGCTGTCCCCTCATGACGGCAAGGTTGTGCAGCATGCAGCAGACCACAACGATTATGGAGACCTGTTGAGAGTACTGCAAGGTGCCACCAGAGTGATCCAGGCACCAGAATCTCTGCTTAAGGATGTCTATTCACTGCTCGATGATGCACCTGGTGGCACAATGATCGTCATTGTATGCATGCTCTGGCGCCGTCCTGGGGTTCCGCAGAGAAGTGATCAGCCAAGAGGACAGGGGATATCCCTTGTCCCCAAGCAGCCAATCGCAATCCTGATTCGGGTCAGTGAAGACAGTGGGCACATTGGTCTGGCGCAGAATGAACGAATCATGGCTGCTGCCTCCCTTGCCCGCTGCCTGTCTGCACGGTGCTGACGGCAACACCTTCTCCTGTGTGCCGCCCGGCTTCTGACCAGGTGTACCAGGTGTTGCCCTCTGCAGCCCACAGGACTGCAGTAAAGAGACAGACAGGGGTATGTGCAAACCTCTGAGCAGCACTCAGCAGCTTTAATGGAGCCAAAACAATTAATAAAACTATATGAAAAGATAAATACTGCGGATGCTGGAAAATGAAATAAAAACAGTAATAATTAATAAAATTATATCAAAAGGTAAATACTGCGGATGCTGGAAAATGAAATAAAAACACTAAAGTAATGAAACTTTTTACCTAGCAAAGGGCCCCAGCGGACATCGGAAACCTCGCGGGGGCACTGCCGGGAAAAGTCCTACCTTTTCCTCGGTGAATTTTGCTGTCCTGGTGGCTTTTCAGCAGCCCGCACGCTGCCGAACTCACCGCTGGAAACTTACATTTACAGTGGCTTCACCGCGCCATTTCTGGCGGAAGTGAACACCGCTCAAATCCTCCTCGAGCTGAATAGGATTCGGGGAGGGAAAAGTACCCGACCGCTGCGGCCGATTGATTTTTTTTCGATCGACCGGCCAAACTTAGAGGTAGCCGTCCCTTCGGGGACGGTGAATTTCGGGCCCTATCACTCCTCAGCATTCAAATAACATTAATAAATAATCAGCACTTTGCTCCTGTGAGCTGCATCCCTCCTTCCCCCAGACCCCCTGTTCCCAATTGAAGCACAGTTCTACCTATTTGTTATTTTAATGTACAGTATCTGCTGAACAATAATGCTTTTTTAACAGGGTCAGAAATGGGAATTGTTTTTGTGTTATTCTGTCACATAGCAGGACTGTGTCAAGGATCTCTGAGGTTACATCTTGTGGTAAACAAAGTTTCAGGTCAGAGAAAGAAGAAAAAATCTCTCTAGAATGGTAAGCACAACTTATTAATTTATGAAGCTAATTTTTCACTAATTGAATAACTAAAATAAATAACATTTCTTCCTTAGTACTTAATGCCATATTTATCAAAAAATGGATCTCCTTAAAACTCCCAATTTACATAGGATACGTAGGATATACAGCACAGAAACAGGCCATTTGGCCTAACCAGTCCATGCCGACATTTATGCTCCATTCGAGCCTCCTCCTGTCTTTCCTCTATCAATGTCACCCTCTAATCCCTTCTCTCTCATGTTTGTCCAGCCTCCCCTTAAATGCATCTATGCTATTCGCTTCAACCTCTCCCTGTGGTCGCGAGTTCCACATTCTCACCACTCTGGGTAAAGAAGTTTCTTCTGAATTCCCTATTGGATTTCTTGGTAACTATCTTATATTGATGGCCTCTAGTTGTGCTTTTCCCCACAAGTGGAAACATTCTCTCCATATCCACTCTATCGAAACCTTTCATAATTTTAAAGACCTCTATTAGGGTCACCCCTCAGGCTCCTTTTTTCAAGAGAAAAGAGACTCAGCCTGTTCATCCTTTCCTGATATGTATACCCTCGCATTTCTGGTATCATCCTTGTAAATCTTTTCTGCACCCTCTCCAGTGCCTCTATATCCTTTTTATAATATGGTGACCAGAACTGTACGCAGTGCTCTAAGTATAGTCTAACCAAGGTTCGATACAGGTTTAGCATAACTTCCTTACTTTTCAAATCTGTCCGTCTAGAAATAAACCCGAGTGCTTGGTTTGCTTTTTTTATGTCCTTGCTAATCTGTAGCACAACTTTTAATGATTTGTGTATTTGTACTCCGAGATCCCTTTTGTTCCTCTACCCCACCTAGACTTGTAGTAAGTGACCTCCCTATTCTTCCTACCGAAATGTACTACCTCACATTTATCTATGTTGAACTTCATTTGCCAATTATTTGCCCATTCTGCAAGTTTATTAATGTCCTCCTGTAATTTGTCGCAGTCCTCCTCAGTATTGACTATCTCCCCAATTTGATGTCATCCGCAAATTTAGAAATTGTGCTTTTGATTCCAAAGTCTAAATCGTTAATGTAAATTGTGAACAGCAGTGGTCCCAGCACTGATCCTTGTGGAACACCACTACCCACTTTCTGCCACTGTGAATAGCTACCCTTAACTCCCACTCTCTGCTTTCTGTCTGGTAGCCAGCTAGCGATCCATTCTGCTACTTGTCCCCTGACTCCGCATTCTCTGATCTTAGTCATTAGTCTGTTATGGGGTACCTTATCAAATGTCTTTAGAAAATGTAGATAAATTACATCTACTGAATTACCATTGTCTACTCTCTCTGTTACCTCTTCAAAAATTCAACAATGTTGATCAAGCAAGATTTTTCCTTTTGAAATCCATGTTGACTATTCATTATTATATTTTTGGTTTCTAGATGTTCTTCTATTCTCTCCTTTAGTAGGGATTCCATTATTTTTCCTACCACCGCCGTTAAGCTGACTGGTCTATAATTCCCTGGACATGTTCTATCCCCCTTCTTAAATATAGGTATTATGTTATCTATCCGCCAGTCCTCTGGCAATACACCTTTTTCTAATTCAGTGTAACCCCTTCAACTTAAAAATTAAGTATCTGTCGAGTTACTTCAAAGTTTTGAACACGCCAAGATTATTTTTGAATGTAACATAGTTGTTTATGATATTTGAAAACAAGATTTCTTGCACACTTACAACACTGGGCATGGTAAATTAGATTTGGAGGAAAATTATAGAAAAAAATTATATTCTATAAAGTTCCATAATACTTTGAAATAGCAATAAACTATTTTGTTTTATGTGTTTATGGTCTTAAAATAAATGTAGTTGATGTTCTCACTTGACTTTCTTACTTAAGTATAACTTATTGTGAATTCTTTCCAGGAAATTGCATTTGCTTACCTTTTACACAGAGCTATGGATTATCTTCAACTATTTGCCTTTTTGTTCTTGTTACTGATAGGGGCTTTAAAGATGCTCACACTGCACAGCTAATGCTGAAACGAGCTCAGAAAATGAAATCCAAGAAAGCAGAGGCTAGAAAATTGCTGGGTATGTTTATATTCCCCCCTGCAACTTGGCAGTCATCCAGCAAGGCAGTCTGGAGGGCAAAGAATTGGGTTCCGTTCACGTATTCTTTTTAGATAAAAGTGTTAACTCTTTCATCCACCCATAGTACATGAGAGTCTTGAGTCAAATGTGCGCAAGTTTATTGTTTTGACATGTTATGAGCATGTCTTCTATGTGTGATTGTTTTTGTCATAACCATGGGATTGTAATTTTGCATGCATGTAAATTCAGGATTATTATTCAAATGCATAATATTTGACAACCTTTGAGGTTCTAAAATTAATTTACTGACATACTTAAAGTTCCATCATGAGCTGTGCAATCATGGAACAGACCGACTGCCTCACCACTTAAATGAATACTTACTTAAGGAAGGATATACTAGCTTTGGAGGGGGTACAGAGACGATTCACTAGGCTGATTCCGGAGATGAGGGGGTTACCTTATGATGATAGATTGAGTAGACTGGGTCTTTACTCGTTTTGAGTTCAGAAGGATGAGGAGTGATCTTATAGAAACATTTAAAATAATGAAAGGGATAGACAAGATAGGAGCAGAGAGGTTGTTTCCACTGGTCGGGGAGACTAGAACTAGGGGGCACAGCCTCAAAATACGGGGGAGCCAATTTAAAACCGAATTGAGAAGGAATTTCTTCTCCCAGAGGGTTGTGAATCTGTGGAATTCTCTGCCCAAGGAAGCTGTTGAGGCTAGCTCATTGAATGTATTCAAGTCACGGATAGATAGATTTTTAACCAATAAGGAAATTAAGAGTTAAGGGGACCGGGCGGGTAAGTGGATCTGCGTCCAAGGCCAGATCAGCCATGATCTTGTTGAATGGCGGAGCAGGCTCGAGGGGCTAGATGGCCTACTCCTATTCCTAATTCTTATGTTCTTATGTTCTTATGAATACACATTTATCTTTTGGGATATCCTCTCGATAACCAAGACCATTTCAACTGAAATTTCATCCCTTATTTGGGGATCCACTGATAATCATGGTTAATGCTCCTTTGACTTCTACCATGCATAGAACACGCACACGTGATCTGTCTCCTCAGTACAATCGGCTCCATCAATATCAGCTGTCGTGATCCTCAATTCCACATCATTCTTGGTCTCATCTGTCACTTTAACAAAAGATTTTTTTTCCCCTTTCAGGTAGGAAGAATTGACAGCTCAAGCAATTCTTAATTCCCAGCCAATCCCCACTCCCTCTTTCCCATCACTTTGTTGTGATCCTATCTTTCACTTTAATCTTCTTCCTCGCCAGGTCTTTACCATCTTCTCTGATCTTCCCTTTTCTGACCCTGAATTATCTGTCCTTAGTTTCATCCCCTTATGCCCAACCACAACAAATTCCAGGCTCAACATGTCACTGAGCTCTTGTTCTGATGCCATTGGTTCCATGCTGCCTTTTTGGACCAAGAAGCACCCTTCATCCACCTTCTATCACCAGCCTTATTAATCCTACTAGAACCTCCCATCTTGCTTCTTCTCTTAATCTATTCAAGTTACGCTCTTTTTCCACTAGACTTGTACTTCACCATTCTCTCAGTTCCAGCTGTGATGTCCATGGGATCCAGGGTAAAGTGGCAAGTTGGATCCAAAATTGGCTTGGAGGTAGGAAGCAAAGAGTAATGATTGATGATGTTTTTGTGACTGGAAGAATGTTTTTCAGTGAGGTTGTGCAGAGCTCAGTACTGGGTCCCTTGCTTTTTGTGGTATATAGCAACAATTTAGATTTGAATATAGGAAGTATGATTAAAAAGTTTGCAGACGACATTAAAATTGGCTGTGTGGTTGATAATAAAGAGGAAAGTCATGAGCTGCAGGAGGATATCAATCGACTGGTCAGGTGGGCAGAGCAGTGGCAAATGGAATTTAATTCAGAGAAGTGTGAGGTGATGCACTTTGGGAGGGCTAATAAGGAAAGGGTATACACATTAAGCAGTAGGCCACTTAATAGTGTTGATGAACAAAGGGACCTTGGAGTGCTTGTCCACAGATCCCTGAAAGTAGCAGGCCAGGTGGATAAGGTGGTTAAGAAGGCATACGGAATGCTTGCCTTTATTGGCCGAGGCATAGAATATAAGAGCAGGGAAGTTATGCTTAAATTGTATAATACTTTGGTTAGGTCACAGCTGGATTACTGCGTGCAGTTCTGGTCGCCATATTATAGGAAGGACGTGATTGCACTAGAGAGAGTGCAGTAGCAGGACATTTGGAAAAGCAAAATTCGGTCAGGCAGAGTCAGCATGGATTTATAAAGGGAAAGTCATGTTTGACAAATTTTCTAGAATTCTTTGAGGATGTAATGAACAGGGTGGATAAAGGGGAACCAGTGGATGTGGTGTATTTGGACTTCCAGAAGGCACTTGACAACGTGCCACATAAAAGATTACTGCACAAGATAAAAGTTCACAGGGTTGGGGGTAACATAAGTAGCATGGATAGAGGATTGGCTGACGAACAGAAAACGGAGAGAGTAGGGATAAATGGTTCATTCTCGTGTTGGCAATCAGTAACCAGTGGGGTGCCGCAGGGATCAGTGCTGGGACCCCAACTATTTACAATCTATATTAACGACTTGGAGGAAGGGACTGAGTGTAACGTAGCCAAGTTTGCTGATGATACAAAGATGGGAGGAAAAGCAATGTGTGAGGAGAACACAAAAAATCTGCAAAAGGACATAGACAGGCTAAGTGAGTGGGCAAAAATTTGGCTTTTGGAGTATAATGTTGGAAAGTGTGAGGTCATGCACTTTGGCAGAAAAAAGAGTAAGTTATTATTTATATGGAGAAAGATTGCAAAGTGCTGCAGTACAGCGGGACCTGGGGGTACTTGTGCATGAAACACAAAAGGTTAGTATGCAGTTACAGCAAGTGATCAGGAAGGCCAATGGAATCTTAGCCTTTATTGCAAAGGGGATGGAGTATAAGAGCAGGGAAGTCTTGCTACAGTTGTACAGGGTATTGGTGAGGCCACACCTGGAATACTGCATGCAGTTTTGGTTTCCATATTTACGAAAGGATATACTTGCTTTGGAGGCAGTTCAGAGAAGGTTCACAAGGTTGATTCCAGAGATGAGGGTGTTGACTTATGAGGAAAGGTTGAGTAGGTTGGGCCTCTACTCATTGGAATTCAGAAGAATGATAGATGATCTTATCGAATCGGAAAAGATTATGAGAGGGCTTGACAACGTGGATGCAGAGAGGATGTTTCCACTGATGGGGGAGACTAAAGCTAGAGAGCATAATCTTAGAATAAGGGGCCGCCCATTTAAAACTGAGATGAGGAGAAATTTCTTCTCAGAGGGTTGTGGATCTGTGGAATTCGCTGCCTCAGGAGAGCTCTGGAAGCTGGGACATTGAATAAATTTAAGACAGAAATAGACAGTTTCTTAAACGATAAGGGAATAAGGGGTTATAGAGAGTGGGCAGGGAAGTGGACCCGAGTCCTTGATCGGATCAGCCATTAAATGGCAGAGCAGGCTCGAGGGGCCGTATGGCCTACTCCTGCTCCTATTTCATATGTTCTTATGTTAGATTTACTAGGATGCTGCCTGGAATGGAGAATCTTAGTTATGAGGACAGATTGGATAGGCTGGGTTTGTTCTCATTGGAGCAGAGGAGGTTGAGAGGAGACCTCATTGAGGTGTACAAAATATTGAGGGGCCTGGACATAATGGATAGTAAGGGTCTATTTCCATTGGTGGAGGGGTCTATAATGAGGGAGCATAGTTTTAAGGTAGTTGGTGGAATGTTTAGAGGGGATTTGAGGGGGGGCTTCTTTACGCAGAGGGTTGTGGGGATCTGGAACTCGCTGCCTGGAAGAGTGGTGGATGCAGAAACCCTCACCACTTTTAAGAGATGGTTGGACGGGCACTTAAAGTGCAGTAACCTGCAGGGTTACGGTCCTAGAGCTGGTAATTGGGATTAGACTGGATGACCTTTTGTTGAACAACACAGATATAATGGTAAGTACCGTAGGGAATCGAATAAGGCCAGGGTGATCTCCTGGACTAGTTTCGATCGCCTGGATGGGTCGGAGAGGAATTTTCCCGGATTTTTTCTCCCTAAATTGGCCTGAATTTTTATCTGGTTTTTGCCTCTCCCAGGAGATCACATGGCTTCGGTTGAGGTGGAGTGTAGAATGTTTCACTATAAGGGATGTCGCAGTTGTGTGAGGCGGACTGGTTGGGCTGGGTGCTCTTTGCAATTCATAGGTTTATATGTAACCTTTAGAGCTGCCATCCAAGGGCCGTGCGGCTCTTTGTCGGCCGGCGTGGTCACGATGGCCCGAAATGGCCTCCTTCTGCGCTGTAAATTTCTATGTTTCTATGTCATTATCATTAAATCTGCTGATAATGGAGGTACAGTTATTGTATGGCAAAACAACCTTCGGACCAGCTTAAAGCCAACTGACTCCTCATCTTATTTTCCTCTGGATCATGATCCCACTATTGAATACCAAACTATCAATTCCCAGGCTGTTACTGATCTAATTTCTTTCAGCAATCTTGCCCGCACCCTCAATTGCCTCCAACTCTGCAAGATAGATTTCTTGCTCATCCCCAAAATGCACAAACAGTACACCAATTGTTTCAGTGTGCGTCTGTCCCACTAAACTAATTTTCTCTTATCTTGACTCCATTCTGCCGCCCAATCCCCCCCTGACTCCTATCCACCAATAACTCTTCCAATTCCTCGTACTCCATTATAATATATCAAAAGCAAACTACTGCGGATGCTGGAATCTGAAATAAAAATAGAAAATGCTAGAAATCTCAGTGGGTCAGGCAGCATCTGTGGAGAGAAAAACAGAGTTAACGTTTCAGGTCGAAGACCCTTCCGCAGAACTCCATTGATGATTTCAGTTCTCCAACCGCAATCATTTCCTTTTCACCATGGATGTACAGTCTCGGTATACTTCCTTCCCTCAATGAGAACACTCTTTAGGCTTTCCACTTCATTCTTGAAAGGGGCCCCATTCATAACCACTTCCTCCTGAACATGTTCTCATCTTGAAAAACTCTTTTAATTCTACTCACTCCACCAGATAAAATTTGTTACTTTTGGAATTTGCATGGGTGCCAACTATGCTTGTCTTTTTATGGGACATGTGGAACACTCTGTTCCATCTGATTTATATCTGCACCCTGAAATATTCCTCCATTGCATTGACCTGAAGAGCCTGCCTGTTTCAGACAGTAGGCACATTTCAATAGGCAAATTGGGTCCTAGGAACCCATATTACCATTTTGGTTGGAAATGGTCGGAGAGTGCGGTGTGTACGTTACGAGACTTGAGCACAAAATCTAAGATGACACTCCAGTGCAGTACTGATGGAGTGCTGTGCTGTTGGAGGTGCCGTTTTTCTGATGGGACATTAAACTGAAGCCTCGCCTACGCTCTCAGGTGGATGTAATATATCCCATGGCATCATTTCAAAGAAGAGCAGAGGAGTTATCCCTGGTGTCCTGGCCAATATTTATACCTCAATTAACATCACTTAAAAGAAAAAGCAGATTATTTAGTCATTATCACATTGCTGTTAGCTTGCTGTGTGCAGATTGGCTGCCACGTTTCCTATATTATAACAGTGACTACACTTCAGAAGTACTTAATTGGCTGTAAAACACTTTGGGACATCCTGACATTGTGAAAGGCGCTATTAAATGCAAGTTTTTCTTTTTCTTCCAATTCCCACCTATCCCTGTTCTCCATCTTTGACTCTTACCTTCCATTTCCCTGTTCAGCAAAGATTTTTCAATATTGGTCCAATTTACAACAGGATTATTTGAAATGGGCACAAAACTAACTCAAATGGAAGTGTGCTGTTTGCACCAAGTATTCCATGGTCAGCACATGCAGGTACAAATTCAGACTTGTGAAGAAAGTGGAAACTTGTGGAGACAACTAAAGAGAAGTATCAAAATAACAGAACAAATTTCTTGCAGTTTAGGAAAAATTCAGGGAGCATTTCAACCCATTGCAGTCTTTTCCAAGGCTGATGTGATGGTGACTAAGAAAGAAAGGTCAAATATGAAAGGCACTGAAACCCAAGGTGCCAACATGAGTCTGCAGGAAAGACCGTGCAGCTCAGCTTTCCTGATTAAAAGCAGTTGAAGTCGAGGTGGTGTTGCATATGGTAGTCACGGGGAAGCTAAGAGGCTGCAGGGTGACTTGGACAGGTTAGGTGAGTGGGCAAATACATGGCAGATGCAGTATAATGTAGATAAATGTGAGGTTATCCACTTTGGTGATAAAAACAGGAAGGCAGAATATTATTTGAATGGTGATAGATTAGTAAAAGGGGAGGTGCAATGAGACCTGGGTGTCATGGTACATCAGTTATTGAAAGTTGGCATACAGGTACAGCAGGCAGTAAAGAAAGCAAATGGCATGCTGGCCTTCATAGCGAGAGAATTTGAGTATAGGAGCAGGGAGGTCTTACTACAGTTGTACAGGGCCTTGGTGAGGCCACACCTTGAATATTGTGTGCAGTTTTGATCTCCTAATCTGAGGAAGGACATTCTTGCTATTGAGGGAGTGCAGCGAAGGTTCACCAGACTAATTCCCGGGATGACAGGACTGACATATGAAGAAAGACTGGATCGACTAGGCTTATATTCAATGGAATTTAGAAGAATAAGAGGGGATCTCATAGAAACATATAACATTCTGATGGGATTGGACAGGTTAGATGTAGGAAGAATGTTCCCGATGTTGGATAAGTTCAGAACCAGGGGACACAGTCTAAGGATAAGGGGTAAGCCATTTAGGAGAAGAAACTTCTTCACTCAGTGTTGTGAACACGTGGAATTCTCTACCACGGAAAGTTGTTGAGGCCAGTCCGTTAGATATATTCCAAAGGGAGTTAGATGTGGCCCTTACGGCTGAAGGGATCAAGGGGTATGGAGAGAAAGCAGGAATGGGGCGCTGAAGTGGATGATCAACCATGATCATATTGAACGGTGGTGCAGGCTCAAAGGGCCAAATGATCTACTCCTGCACCTATTTTTTATGTTTCTGTGTATCAATACGGCAAAATTAATATTAAAATGAAACTCTTGCCGGTTTAAAGTGAGCACTTCTTTTGGTCAAAAGAAATGGGATGGAGAAACAGAATTGTGCCTAATTTTCTGACAAGTCCATTCAACTTACAAGCAAAAATCAGCCAGAAACAAACAGAAAATCTAGATTTCCATTTCTGACATTGGGCTTTCCACAGACCTCAATTACAAGCCTACTAACTCCCAAAGCTACCTGGATTATGCTTCTTCCCACACGGCTTCTTGTAAAAATCTATTTCTTTCTTCCATTTTCACGATCTCCATTGCATCTGCTCTGATGATTCAACTTCCCACACCAGGGCTGGGATTTCGGCAACAGAGGCGAGTTCGATGCGGGCAGCATTGATGCAGCATGGGAAACCCGCTCCTATGTCAGTCCGCTCTCTCCTTTCAATTTTCCGTAGCTGGGGCTTGTTAAGTCCGCCCTGTGGGTTTCCCGGCCAATTAACTGCAAGCCCGTCTGATGACATCATCTGATGATACATCATCAGCCAGTTTCCTTAAAGGGATATTCCCAACTTTTTTTTGACAGTTCTCACAGTCTTTTTCAGCATTGATCTACTTCAAACACTGCACAAAGATGCACAGCTGCACCCAGGCTCTCGCATGACTCCCTCTAGACGCTTATAGAGGGAGTCACAGCATGCAGAGAGGTTCTCTTTCATTCCAGTGGACTGAAGAGACCTCCCCAGGACACCAACGCAGCCTGGTTGCACATGAGGGCACAAGCAGGGATGTCGTCTAGAGGAGCTGGCTGCAGTGGCGCAAACCTTTCAATGATCTCAGTCGATCACAAAACGTTACTGCAAAGCCACACTCAACCTCATCCTGCTGTGCCACTCATCACATCCCCATCATTCTGCTTTCCCTACCCTACTCCTGCACATCCTTGCTCACACCAGCTTAACCTTGCACCTCCACCCATCTCTCTCTCTATCTACATTATCAGTTTCCTATTTCACTAGCCACCCCTCACACTTACCCTCATCCTTGTCCAATCATACCAACTAGTAACACCAAGGGTAGGCACTTGGGTCCTTTAACCAATGTTCATGTATCGTTAATGTTGATGTGTTGTCAAACATTGAAATTTTTATTTTCAGGACTTTTCATTCTTGGACAGATTTGTGAGCACCTTTGGAATTGGCTTAGTGAGTTTTAATGAATGGCGAGACATAAGGGTACCCCTCAAAATGGCCATGAGTGTGAAAGGAATGGGTTGGACATTGCAGGGATGCTTTATGGAGCTGGTGTCGGGTGGTGCCAATCTGGCACATCATGTGGGAGTCAAGGTGTACAGTGTGAAGTGAAGTAAATGTGGCCATGGTGTGGCCTCTCGGGCAGCAATGTGGTTGGGTTGCTGATACCCTCTGTACTGTGCAGCATCAGGTGATTGCGGAGAAGGTTGATGTTGTTGGTGGTGATGTTGGTGTGTTTAGTGATGTTGGTGTTGGGGCTGATCATGGTGGGATTCTGAGGACCAAGGTGAGAGTATTTGAAGGGCACCAATGCTGCTGGAATAAATGGCATGACAGAAGCGATCTGTCAATGGTGAGAGAGGTTGTTCCAAGGAGGTGACAGGTGAATAGAGTGACAGTGAATAGAGAGTTCACTGCAAACACTTCCAAAGTGCAAACAACTCAAAAATCTCTTCCAAAACCTGAAGGCTTCAGCTTCTGACATTGGAAAATGAACAGCTGTGAAATGGTAGCTTTTATACCACTTCTGCAGATGTCAACTAACCAAAGCAATAGAGAGTCA
Source organism: Pristiophorus japonicus (assembly GCF_044704955.1). Taxonomy (NCBI): domain Eukaryota; kingdom Metazoa; phylum Chordata; class Chondrichthyes; family Pristiophoridae; genus Pristiophorus; species Pristiophorus japonicus. The sequence continues at coordinate 18,336,129 of NC_091991.1, forward strand.
CTGCGAACCCAACACACTCATCTGCCGTGAAACCCGAGGGACAGCAAACTCACCAAAAACTTGGTAAAATTGTAAGTGCCTGCTTTTACGCCTCTTAACTGGCATTTAAGTGCCTTTTAATGATTATTACCTGGCCTGCCGCTTGCTGTCATGTCTGCTATCTGAACGCACATCTGACAGCTGAGAAACTCGTATGGAGGCGGGTTCAGAACGGGATCCCGTCCCGCTGTCGGTCAAAGCCATTTCAACAGTGGGCCCGCCTCCAAACCCGGGACTTGCAGAGCTGGGAGATTCCGGCCCTGAGCTTCTGAAATGTGCTTTTTCTTCCACTGAGCTTCCCCTTGACAATGGTTGACTAGACCTTTGATTGTGCCCTTCCCATTTCCCATGCTTCTGTTCACCCCATCTTCTTCCTCTCATAATGGATAAATCCCCCCTTGCCCTCACTTAACAACCCAACCAGCCACTGTATTCACTAGATCATCTTCCATCATCTGCAACATAATCACACCACCAAACATTATCATGGAGATCATTGCCTCCATGATAACCTTGTTTATTTTTCCACCACCCTAATTTCCATTTGTCTTCTGGCACTTTCTTTCCCCTCTTCCCATACCACTGTCCAAGGGCTTAAACATTCTTTCTATATAATTTACAATTTATGTGTAGTTCCTGCAATGTAATATATTATATTTTCAATGCACAGTGTGATCTCCTTTACACTGGGAAGACCAAATACAGATGGTGAAAACCTTGGGCCGTAATTTGTGGCCATTTGAGGTGAGCCCGCACCCGTAGGGGCTGCGCAAGTTCCGGGTTTAGGAATGTGCCTAACTTCTCTTGAGAGATCACAAGAATGCCCAGTGAATGCCTGTGGAATTCTTACACCTGGTAAAAGCAGGTGTAAGGCCTGATTTTACCAGTGTAAGAGTATAAAAAAACAGAAACATTTAATTTTATCAATAATTCATACATTTAAAAATCTGTGAAATAAAGTTTATTTTTAGCCCCTTTAAAACATGTAAATTTGTTTTTCAAAACATTTTATTTTTGTTTTAAATATTTAATTAAATTCCATTCAAATTAATTTTAAATATGTGATTTTATTTTTATTTATTTGAAGTATTGAGGTATTTTTGGGATTCCCATTCATACTTATGGGGTTTCCGTAATATGAATGGGAATCCCCTTCTTTCATTCATTGGGCCAGCCCACGTGATCCCAGGAGCACTTGCGATCCGCGTGCACCCCTGAGATACGTGGGCCTCTACCCGCAGGTACCCAGAGAGGTTCAGGACCATGAGTCTCCAGACCACCAGGTACATGGGCATTTTATTTGTGGATTGGAGGCATTTCCCTACAGGAAGCCTAAAACCACAAATTCAGGGCCCTTGTATTTGCAAGTGTGACCTGATCTACCTGTGACTCACCACTTTTAACTACCCCACCAATTCACAATTTGATCTCTCTGTCTTAAAATGGGTGCACCTGAATTCCTACCCTATCCAGCCATGGTAGAGAAAACACATTTGCAGTCAGTACCCCAGGATTAAGTTGGGAAATATTTCCTAAGATTCCTTCTTCTGATCACTATCCAATGATCCTTGCTGGAACTGAGTGCGCAGAGATATCAGATGAGCTCAAGGTTCAGCTCAGTTGTCGTACCCCTACAGTTCAATAACCTATCAACACTCACTGAGTCTCACACATAAATAATGGCAACTTCATCAACATATTAAATGATGTGCGATCAGCGCCCATAGAACTGTATCCCACAGAGTCAATGACTTCAGAAGGAAAGGAGAGAAAATTTATGAAAATGGGGGGAAAAGTAGCTTGCATAAGGCCAGATATCAAAACGATGGAAACATTCCAAGATGGTGCAATAGAGTGTCATTGTTGTATCTCAAACATACTTGATGTGCCCCATGAGGCTGACTTTCAGAATATTCAGGAAAGGGAGGGAAAAAATAGCTGGCAAGAAATGTCTTTCCATGTCACTCAAATATGCCTTTTGGTTGTCTGCCAATTGACAGCATCTATGGATATGTCTTTGTATTGGCAACATTCTGTTTTCTCAGTAAATAGGGTGGAGATATAAGAAATTATGAAACAAATACAAAAATAAAGCTTCAAAGATAGAATCACAAACTTCAAAATAGTACACCAATGGCTTTTTAAGTTCAAATGACTGATACTGATGTCAGAAAAAATATGGAAACTAAATCCTGAATACACATTCATTGCTTGGGGCTATACAGCGATGACTGACTAACCATAATGTCGTATGCTTCCTCAGTGCACTGCAATCAGAATGTGTCGTGTTTTTAGTGTCGTTGCATGAAATAAGGTGTGACATGATGGCCAGACCTGTTATTCAACCAGTCATATCTGCAGGCCCTGGCACACCAAACTAATGACCAAAGAAAATTATCTTTGGAGGCTCTGTGTCATCAGAGAGCCAGATGCAAACCTGTGCCCTCTGCTAAAAGAACAACTATAGCTAGCATGCAGCTTTGGCAAATGGATTCAAAATATATAGAGCCTTTCCAAAGGCTTTTAGAACTTTTGTCACCTTAATATGTCAATCCCCTTTAATTGACCATCCCTTTAACTTTCACCTGCATGCCACTTTCCGCTCTCATCATTGGTGTCAGCCTTGGCTCAGTGGTATCACTCTCACCTCTGAGTCAGAAGCTTGTGAGTTCAAGTTCCACTTCAGAGACTTGAGCACCAAATCCAGGCTGACACTCCTGTGCAGTACTGAGGGTGTCTGCACTGACGGAGCTGCCGTCTTTCAGATGAAATGTTAAACCAAGGCTCTCTTTGTCCTTTCAGGTGGATGTAAAAGATCCCATGGCATTATTTCAAAGATGAGCAGGGGAATTCTCCGTGATGCCTTGGCCAGTATTTATCCTTCAACCAACATCACTAAAACAGATTACCTGGTCATTACAAAAACAGCTTACATTTATATAGTGCCTTTAACATAGTAAAACGTTTCAAGGCGCTTCACAGAGCATTATCAGACAGAATTTGACACTGAGCCACGTGAGATATTAGGAAACATGATAGTCAAGGAGTTAGGTTTTAATAGCATCTTAAAAGAGGAAAGACGTGGAGAGATGGAGAGGTTAGGGAGGGAATTCCAGAGCTTGGGGCCTGGGCAGCTGAAGGCACAATGGTGGAGCAATTAAAATCTGTTATGGAGGAGCGCAGAAATCTCAGAGGGTTGTAGGGCTGGAGGATACAGGGTTGGGAGGGGCAAGGCCATGGAGGGATTTGAAAGGATGCGAGTTTTAAAATCAAGGTATTGCCAGACCAGGAGCCAATGTAGGTCAGCGAGCACTGGAGTAATGGGTGAACGGTACTTAGCTGTTTGTGTGGCCTTACTGTGCGCAAATGGGCTGCACTTTTCCTACATTACAACAGTGAATACTCTTCAAAAGAACTGTAAAGCGCTTTGGGACATCCTGAGGTTGTGAACGGTGCTTTATAAATGCAAGTTCTTTCCTGTGCTCTTTGCATGTCAAAATTTGCCTAGCAACCTAGGATGACCAATTCACATGGAGTTATACATAATGGAGCTAATCGGAGGCATATATAAATAAACAGGATATCTTAAAAGTATCGTTCAAAATATTGATCATAAAGTCCTGGATTTCTGTTAATGCTTTAAGAACCAATGATGGAAATTAGTTCATAATATTAGTTTATGTTTAGAAGACCTTTCATGTTATGAACTATCCATGTGTTGAACTAGCCACGACAGATGAAATATAACCCAGTCTTAGCCAAGTAATGTCCTGGATTAACATTATTGTGGATCAGAATTGTAACCATTAACTGCCCATTCATTTTCATAATAACTTCCTTGGTCCAAAGTGTCATTCCAATCTGATTAATGCAGTCAAATTTATTTAAGTTTCTGGCTCAGGAGCATTTACTGTTGACTATAAATTACAAATGCCCATAGCTGTTTTCATAATGTCTTTGGTTTGTATACTGAAAGAATCAATTTGGCTTGTTTGGATGGAACTGGTTTAGTACAACATACAACATTGAAATAAAGCAAATTCATTTCTGCTTTGTACTGAATATGATTATTTGAATCATATTCAGTGCAGAAGAGGAAATAAGTTGAATATCTATGTTCTGTAAAAATGATATTACCATAATCTTTTGGAGAGTCAAGTTTGAGAAAAGTCATAATAGTTGAGACAAACCTTTAGATCAACAAAATAGTTGTGCCGATTTTAACCTGCCCAACTGATGGAAACCAGGCAGGTGGGTAGATGGAATCGCGGTAGAGTACTTACTGCTGCATTCCGTGCTGCCATTTTAACCATGCACTCTTTGAAGTCGACCAAGGCATCTACCAGAGGCAGACAGGGCCTATCATAAGTCAGCTGGTGAGGAAGGCTGCTCATTGGAAGCCATACCCAGCACACCACTGTACAGGCTGAGAGTCACTTTCTTGGAGCTATCTGAGGAGCTTTGCTTCAGGAACCTGTGCTTCTCCAGGCAGGCTGTGGCAAACTCTACAGCCTCCTGCAACACAGCCTGTTCCCTACAGGAACAGTGGGTTTGTCAGTGGCTGTCAAAGTCACCACAGCCCTTAACTTCTTTGCCATGGCTCCTTCCAGTCTCACAGGGGACATCAGCCGCATCTCAAAGTCTATGCTACTCAGCTGCGTTAATCAGGTCACTGATGCCCTGTTCGCATTGTGTGAGCTGAGCAGTTTTAATTTCATGGCTGGGCCCTTGACGTCCTGATCTCTGTTCTGCTCAGCAGATCTGGAAGAGGATCTTGCCCTTCAGAGAGCTCGCTCTTGTGCTGCCCTGCTACCAGTACCTGCTGCTGCTCACTTGTGTTGGTCATTTCGACGCGTGCAGATCATCTGCCTGACTATCTAATCCACATGGAATGCCAATGTCTGTGCTGGTGTTTGGGATGGATGGAGTGCGTGACGATAATTCCTCAGGAGGATTGTCCTCCGCTGGGGTGTCTTCTGCAGGAACCCCATGCTAGAGGAGAGAGAAAAGGGATAAGAGTTAGGATGATAATGAGAAGCTGGGCATTAGGTGACAGTCATGAGAAGGCAGCATGAAGTTGTTAAGCTGGCTGAATATTTTCTGCGATGAATGAAAGGTTACAAGTAATATGTAGACATCCTGCACAGGTAAGCCACCAGACTTACCTTACCCAAAGCTCATGGCTCTGCCCGGGCCACTAAACCTACAGGGCTTCTTGCTTTGCTTGGGTGAGGATTATAATTTTGGGTATTCCTCAGCGCCCCCCGCCCCTCACCCCCGCCAACCTGATCCTCTCCCTAGTATTATGCGCTGATTTGTCTTGCAGAAATATTGCATGGGAGTTGGTGAGTGGCTGTTGAAAGGGTAAGGGGAGATGTGTAGGGCTTGTGCATATACTGCATGTTTTTAGAGGCGGAGAAGAAGCAAGATGGAATGAGTATGGGGAGATGAAGAACATCAATGAAAGTACCATGTGAAGTGAGGAAGGAGTGATGCGAGTAGTTGGTAGTTGTGCAAGTGCTGGGATGTGAGAAGAGAATGGTGTTAGTGTGTGATGTGAAGAGTGCAAAGGTATAAGTAAGTGACTGTTTGAAATAAGAAAAAGTATTGCAGTGTGCATTTGTGATGGTATGCTGAAGGATATAATGGAATTGCATTTGTAGCTGTGACATTTGTCACCTTCAATGAACCATCTTGTACTTGTAGGGTTTCAGCAAGTTGTTAATACCCTGCCATAAGAATTGTCCAATCATGTTGACGTTTATCACTAAGGGCCCGAATTTGATGAAGGCCCCTACCCGCCCAAGTGTCGCCCATAGGACTGCCTATGGCCGCCGAGTTACATGACGGTACTTTGGGCGGGGTTTTCATCAACAAGGTCCCTCGAAAGCCGGCGGGCGGCAAATGAGGGACTTACGCTGCCAATCTGGGCGGCAGCTGACGGGAGCTCTCATTCTCGATGGCAAAGGTGCTTGCCGCCCAAGTGCCACCGAGGATGGAGTCGGGCCCACGGAGGGTCAAAGACCTGCAAAGAAAAACTACCAAAAAAAACCATCGGAACACCTTCAGGGGACCCCTTACAGCTAAGTCCCTGTCAGGTAAATCAGCTCTTCATACCTACTGTCGGGGACAGACCAGCTTCCTCGCAACGGTCCACCCTTGTTCTAGCGCCGACTCCCGCCCGCATGAATACGGCATCTCAGTGGCCGGGAGCCCACTTATGCCATTCGACCGTCCGCTGACGTCAGCGGGCGGTTCCTGGCAGTTCTCCCCTCCCGCCCACTCCAGCCCAAATCGAAAGTGGCATTGGGCGGAACCCGAAGAGGAATGTCGGTGGCAGGGGGCAGCAGTCAGTGGCAGTGTGCGGTGAGTCCATTAAATTCGGGCCCTGTGTCTTTTTGGGCCACTTGTGAATCCGGCTGATTATTTTCTTCTCTGTCCTTGCTCTAGATCCAGTTGCGCGACTGGCCTTGTTCAAGAATAACAAAAATAAATATCCTCCTGTGAAGGCATCAAAGAAGATATATGATCGTGTGGAATATTTTAGAGGTAAGCGGAAACAATACTGTTAATCCCAGTGTTTTGAGAGACGGATTTCAGGTCAAACATTTATTTGTTTTGATCCTTGTTGGTGTATAATGGGGTATGAATTTATCTTGGCTGGTAATGTAAAATAGGCCTTATCACATGGACCACCTGCTATTCTCCCCGCCCAATATTCAATTTCATTGAAGTCCATTGGTGGTCGATACGATATAAAGGCACTTTTATACCCCATTATCTTTTGCATAATATTTTATAAAATCATTGATCAGAGTGAGAATGATGTAAAAGGTGCACCTGTGCCAATTGTGCTAAAATTTCAATATTGTTCACACTTGCAACTATATACCTTTATAAATCCAGTTCAGCCCATAAATAATATGATGTTAACCCTTCTCTAAGGAGATGTAAAGCACTCGCCGTTTAAATTTGTATTCCGTATACTGATGTGTTACCTCCATAAATTGAAAATACATGATAGACTCTTATTTTACTTTCTCATTATTATTTTATATTTACGAGTGAATTTTGTGCTCACTACAATTTATAATCTTACTTTGGAGAAAACTTCTCCGATTTTGTACCGTGCTATCAGTATCGAGCACTCCGAGGTACGATGGAGAAACAATCCACCTTAATCTGAGCTTTGGTAGCCTGCTCCCTTTTGCACCAATGTTAGTTTTTCATTGCCTAACTAATTTGATTAAGTGTCTTCCCCACATTGCACATTGAATTCTTTTATCAATTAGGTACACACACAAATGTCTGTGTGTAATTTTTCTGTACCTATGTGAAATGATGACCTCAATTTTAATGCCCCCCCCCGCCCCCTACTGACGGGTGATAGAAGATTAGACAAGGCTAAAAGATCAGGTTCAGGTAACCCGATCCCATTCCTGCCTCTTTCAATTTTAAATTACAGAAATCAGGCCAAGAATGAGGCTTCTGCAAAAGGCAAACGAGGGTCTAATTGCTATACCAAAGTCGCGGCCTGGTGACATCATCAGCACCGCGACTTAAATTTGATAGTATGAAGGGAAGCCTATGTGATCTATGCGATTCCCCGCTGCTTGATCCGAGGTGGGAGCTGCCAGATTCCCAAGGTAAGTGGCTCTTATAGTACTCCTTATGGGGCAGGAGTAGCAGCAGTGCCCCCACCCCCACCCCCCCCGCTAAGCCACTCAAGGGAGTCTTCGCCCACCCTCCCACTCCAATCGCCAACCTCCCCCGCAGCCCACCTGATCATCACCCGGAGCTGATGCTCCCTTCTCAGTGCCGGGAACCATCCCGAAGGGTCTTCAGCTGCTGCCTCCTGCCACTAATACATCCGTCGGCCAGGCTGTCCATTTGGTAGGCTATCGGGCGGGAGGCTGCCCTACAATATGTTAATGAAGCCCTGCCATTAAGATCAGCAGCAGCTCCGTGTCCCCGGCCTTGCCAGATTGTTCGAGTGATTTTGGCCTCCCCCATGTCTCCCCCTGCCTCCCCATTAATATCAGGGTTGATGTCTCTCCTCAATTACCATTTTTTCCCACAAATCTTTAAACAAACCATTTATCGATGTTTCCTCGTCACTTATTTTTTGTTTCAAAAATGAGCGTGCTTAAAATCTATTCAAGCTGTACGCTCAAATTATTTTTTTTTTTAAATTAAGAAAACTCTGAAACATCCTCCCCTCATCTGACACTGAGTTATTTTCATAAATGAGACACAGGGGAACCATCCATCCACTGTATTACATGCTTTTTAAAAAGTAATGACTCACTTCAGTCTGTGATTTTCTCCAAAGTTGAACCATTTCCCCTTCTCATTCTGTTAGCTACCAACAGAGGATTTGTAAAAAAAAAAAAATCTGGCATTAGTATGCATCTGGAAACATCCTGTACTTCAAAATTAATTGTTCTCTTCATGCATAAATATTAACAAATGTTCACCAGAATTGCAAGATACTGTCTGTTCCTTTTTGACATTCATGAAACGAAACTATGACCTTGCTCTTTTTTTCCCAACTTGCATTCAAATCAGGTGGAGTCCACCATTCCTCTTGATTGACCTAACCCCTCCTCCTCTAACCCCTTCCCCCAGTATTTGCAGGTTTAGGTCTTTAGCGTTAGGCCTGATGCACACTCGAGGCAGATCCTCCTCTTGACAGGATCTGGTGCCTAAAACTGGGACCAAATTTCGAATGCTGCTGCAGGCCAACTTTGGGGCCTTCTGTAAATGCCCAAAAGCAGTAACTGAGCCTCAAAAGTCTTTCTGCTCGACCTGCTTTTTTTTTTAATTGGCTAGTCCTTGCCAGCTTTCCTTTCAGATCCTCCAGGTCTGAGCGCAAGACTTAATGACTGCTTCTGGACACCCCTCCAAATAGGTGACCACTATGGTAACCCAACAGGAAAATGAGGTGAGGTTAGATCCCACCCGACCATTTCATATATGTTGCTGCCCCATGCTTGCGCCTGATGCAGGCGCAAAGCATAAGAAAACTAGCCACATGTATCTGGATGCTTATCTGCCCTAAACATTGCTTTGTAACTTCAGTATATTAAATATTTCATTAAATTATTAAAAGTAATTTCCTTTCTGTGAGTACAGTGGGAACTTTTGGCTTGCACATACTTGTATGTAAACTTGTTCCATGTCCAACATTCCCAACAATTAACAGTAGTACACTTCGGAAATAGCTTGAGAGTATTAAAATTGCACAAGTCTATTGTGCACCAAGAATCATATCGAAACTCCCCTATTGGAACTGAAAATCTGTTGTCCTTCCAGCACACTCCCAGATCAACTCGAGCAGGAGTGTGGCAGGAGGATCATGAAATTCGGTGCTGGATCCTAAAATTTCCGAGGAGTTTCCATGGAGCCTTATAATGGTCAGAGCCTCCTAACAAGACCATTGATGAAAAAAAGAGCATGGCTACGGGCGGGGACTCCCAGGACTGGAGTTCCCACATTCGCGGCCTGGTAGGACATCGGCGGGCTAGTATGCTGTTAAAAGCAGCCATACCAGCCCAGTGAATGGTGGATCTGAGGCCTATGTGGGGGTCCAAGCCAATGGTTATGGCCTAGATCCTCCAAAAGTCAGGACATTTTTTTCAAAGTTTCTCAGCCCCTTTTTTGATGGGGCAGATTAGGGGAATGCAAAACTGATGTTTCTGGAAATAGGAGTTCCCTGGCTCCCTAAAACAACAGATTCCACTCGTTTGCAATCTCATGGAGGAGGTAACTGCCTAAAATGCACCCCTAATGGCATTGGTGTCTGCCTGCCTTATTCAAATTAAGTGACTTCCCTGTCCTGGATGTCAGCGCCATGGGTTTTCAGGCCTATTTCTTCAGTGCTTATATATTTTAAAATGTTATCCTTTGAATGGCTGTCCGTATGTTTCATTATATTTTTGCTGTTTTTTCAAATGATTTTAATAACCTCCATAACTTGTGTGTGTGTTTGGAGACCGAATGGAGAGTTCTGTTTTGTTCAAATTCCTACAGGAGCTATAAAATGAAGAGTTGTCATTTAACATAAAATCATATTACGCTTGCCAGTATGGGGTAAAAATTGTCAAAATCAACCCTTCCAGTATTTTACTTCCTGTCAGCTGGTCATATTGCTTCACTGAGGGCAATTATACAGAAGTCCATGGTCCAAGTCATCCACCCTCCAGGCTGCAGCAGGAAGCATGGTGGCATTCACTAGTGGGGGCCCAAAAAGGGGGAAAGATAGGGGCTTGGGGTGGGGGGGAGTTAGGGAAGACAATACAATGCATGCAGCACTCAATTCCAACTTTTTAATTAAATTTGTCATACTTTCATTTAAACTCTCCTAACAGCTATGTCGTTGCCAGTTTAAAAAAATGACAGTTTTGGATTATGCAACACACATACTTTTGAGAAATATGACTGGAGGCCATCAACTGTCAAAACCATTATTAAAGCAGTTACAATAGAGAGTTGAAAGTGTTGAAATGGGAAAAATTTGTTTATGAAAGCTGTTTCTCAATTCGTTTCACATCTGTGCAGGACAGTTATACCATAGTTGTGTGTAATCAATGAGTGAAATATATAAGTTTGTGAAACTTTGGATTTAATGGCTCTCTTAGGGTGTAAAATGATAGGGACTTCAAGCAGGTAGATATAGCCAGCAAAATCTAGAAAAGAACTAGAATAACATAAACACATGGAGTTGGATAACTTGGAAAAAATCTGTGTTGTGTTTGCGTTAATCATCTCCAGAAGAAATCCAAACTGATACTTGAAACATAAGACTTCTTGGAGAAAGCAGCAAGGCCTGAGGCATTGGTGATCTCAAGGAGCTCTCTATGGGTCAGAGCCACTTTTCTGGCAGAGTGCAAGCCTAGTTCACAGCATTGCTTCTCGGAGAACTGTAAAACACTGCAGGAGTTGTGCTATGTATGCACGCAGAATTTAGTTCATTTTCTTTTTTAGTCAAATGCCTTGTCACTTGCTAAAGGATGACATTTAAAATTAAATCTGTACCTAATTTTCTAAGCACCCATCCACCAAATTATGATACTGATTTCCTGCAGTTTATTATGTAGTCATTTGCATGTTGTATAATGTTAGCCATACAAAGCATTTAAAAGGAGCTTTTGCCTTTTTTTTTTAATTGAAATTTTTAAAATTTTTCTCACAAATGAAATCTGCCAACAAAGGTTCTGAACAGTGTGCTTCTGTGTTGTAGACAAATATGATTCATAGCATTGCATTTTATCATTACATTACCGCTTCTCCTTTCCGCAATACATTCTGGGTAAACTGACAGAAATGTGCCACAGTTTGGGGCCTGTAGAAGTTGTACTTAACTCGTAATAAGATTTTGACTCCTACATATTATCAATATTATTTTGTATGAACTAAAATTCTGGGTAAAATGGTGACAGTTGTAATCCTACCTGAAATGCCTGGCAAGAAGGCCAGCAGTATTGTTCTTCTCCTCTTTATTTAATGGTATAAACAACTTACACAGCAGTGCATGGTTCAAAGCATTCCACAGAAAAAGAGCTAATGGTTACGTCTTCCTTTACGCTAATAATTTGTAATATTCGATAAATTGGCAATGGCATTGCCCATAGTCAGTTAATAAGTTATTTTTTGTATACAAGATGGTGACAGAATTGGAAGGAGCATGGAACCATTTAGTGACAGAGCCTCACACAGCATTGTGACATTGACAAAGCAAAATTTAATAAAAAAATGTTTATGAAACAATTTAGCATGGTTATCGTCGATGGAAAATGTGGCCAAAAATCATAACAGGTTCCTCGGTTGGCAATCCACACCATTTGCAATATTTTTTGTATGATGTAAAAAGATTGTAGCTATTGAAAATGTTTCTAGCACATTTATAAAATGTGCTTAATTTCCTTTTATTTATGATATAGTATTCACGTTTGATTACATCATTTGGAAATATAGCAGTCGGACTGATTGAATACTGTAGGGGTGCTTTTCCCGACACTTCAGCTCCGATTTTAACTTGGGGTGCATATGCAGTGCACGGGGGCCATGACGAGCAGCATGCTCACATCATGTCACCATGTGAGGCCCGGAGAGATTTTAATTCCTGCAACTCATTACCATGTTTAAGTTCTGACTATCACCAGAACCCAGTGGGAAACAGTATTTGGTCGGCGGGTGGGAGCAGGATTTTGGGTGGCTGGAGGCCACCGCCAGGGACCCAAGGTAACAGTCCTTCGGAGCAGGAGAAGCCCATGGTTTTCTTGTGGGGTCCAGAGAAGCGCTCCTACTCCTTCCCACAAGGAAACAATTCTTTAAAATATCATAAAACCTACCTTCCCGGGGCTCTTCTGTCGCTGATCTTGTTTGCTACCAGATTATTCTGGCAGCTCTGGTACTGGTTGAGACTCTTATTTCAGCTGAGGCTTTTTGGGGATTTTTAGCTTTAACCCTACTTTGTTCTGATAGTTTTAGGCTAAGCATTTTGGTATTTTTAATTGCATCAATTAATATTTAAAATATCGCCCCCCTCCCTTTAACTCCTGCTGCAGGTCAGTAAACCTTGTAACAGCAGCAGAATTCCCACTACTCGAACAGCGAGCTCCCATATCTCATGGCAGGAGCTCACTGCCATTATGATTTTGAGAGTGACCCTGGAAATCCTTGTGAGGGCAATCGGGTCTGAGAGAGCATCCTCCACTAAGGGGTGGTGCGCAAACGAGTCGCCCTCTTCAGCTTGTCAGCAAAGTTCACGGCTACTGTGTGAGCCAGGATATATACTGTTAGAAGCTGTGAAGAACGAGAAGAGATCCAAACGGCAACGGAAACTATTATTGACTAGCTTTATTGGGGAACTGAAGATAGCATGCTGATTGAAGAGCTTGGCTAGAGGTAGCATCCTTCAGATCATCCTGGGTAATTCAGTTTCATGTTATAGTCTAGGGAGTTGTCCACTGTAATTAATTATCTCTCAAAAATAACCTTGTTTGTTATTAATGGACTGTTACAAATCTGAAATACAGTAATTCTCACATTAAGGAAAAAGCAAAGCAAAACCAAATATTATAATGCTACCAAAAGGAATTTTGCCATGTCTATATCTAGATTTAAGAGCAGTTATTATTACTTTAGAACTGAAGCCATAAATAACTTGCCAGTGTCCATTTTTGCCCTGTGGCTTTTTCCCTTTCCATGATGAGGTTTTGATCTGCATTGAGGACTGTTAATTTTAACACGTTTTCTGCTGCACTTGCCAGTGAGGTGCCAGCATGTTTAGACTCTCTTCTAAGCTTTGTTAAAAATAAACATGGAAATCTGCCTGCAGGTGTTTTGATGGCCTCAGATCAGAGCTAGATTTCCTGTTTTAGTTACGCAAATATGCCAAACATCAGAGTCGATGAAATGGCTAAAAAAAGCAAAATCTGTGGATTACCGAAACCACGGGCATACTAACTTTACATTTTTTGTAAATATATGGAATTTATTTAAACTCAACCTTTTATTACCTTTGTACAAATTAGAAAATACTTAACTGCAAACCAACAATCCAGGTCCTCTAGCATCACCTCCATATGTTAAATGTCGCACTGTGAAAATTGGAATCAAATGTTTTCTTAACTTTTTAATTGTAGTTTTAGCAGTAACTGGTAGAATTAATTTGATTTTTTTTTTGTCTTGGTGTATTTTGTACTAGTAATTTGGAATATTCTTTAACCAAGTGAGTTAGCAAGATATTTTTTAACAACCCAAAAGCAAAGAAGTTCGTGTAAGATGCATTGCTCATGCAATGTGATCTAATTGCTCAAATAATAAACAAAAGGACATTATTATTCCTACTAGTGCCAGGTTGAACATAAGCAGTGAAATTTTGGAATAATCAAAAGTCAATCTATGTGCCCTGGGACCCACTACTGTTACTTTGAACAATTGCTAATGTTAAAGTGTGCCACATGAAGCTTTCAAGTTCTCTGGGGCCTCTTTCACAGGTGATAACCCAGTAATAGTTCATTTATTTTTTACTAAATCATTTTTTGGGGAGTGAATCTTCAACTGCAAAAGGTCTTTGTTGAAGCCCAGTTGCCAGTTAATCACCATATCCCCAATGTTTATTCAAGCTATTTCTTTATATTTATAGACGCATAAAGATCTTAGATAAAAAAACCATAGGAGCATGTCTATTAGAATAAGTAATGGTGCTCTTCACAAATATTTGAAAACGTCTTGAACAAAATTTAACCTGCAGATGACCTTGTCTTGTTTATTCAGTAGGGAATTTCTAAGCAATGCATAGAGTGTCTATTATTCTCCTTTTTGAGAAAATTAATGGCAGATGGTCCTGACCTCAATGACTGTCACTAACATAGCTCTGAATGACTTCATTCTTTAATATCACGACATTGTTTCTGCTGCAGAGATAGTGACCTCCGATTGTGCAAGTTCCCTGAGAGATCTACATGATAAGCCTCCATGCACAAATATTCCTGATGTAGGAATCTGTTAGCTCTGTGTACTATTTCTACATACTCTTAAATTCACTAATCCAGTAGTCTGCTGAAAATGAATAGAGCCTTATTGCAAATCTGACAACAGTAATGCATTTTATGATCCAGAGAACACAGCATAGGAAAAAAATAAAACCAATCCTTTATGAGAAGACTCCCTTTCAGTCAACTGTTTGCCTAGTTCAGTTAATTATATGGTCTTCTGCCACTTGTGTTTGCATTTAGCAAGGAAGATTTGAGCTTAGAAGAAAGGAACCTGAAGTACTAATGCCAATGACTTAATCCTGAACTGCTAAGTGAGAATTATAAGCAGTTTATTCAGATTCATTGTTGTGTATGTATACGTGTCAAAGATCTGGATAGCTGATGGTTTTGAACATATTATATTGATTGCAGGTTTTATAATAGGGGTCACTAAGGTGCTTGGAAAAATAGAGAGGGGCAGTCACTGAAGGCATGCAATGCCAGATGCTACAAGTCAGTCGTCATTGAGGATGAAGGGAGGCAGAGGACATATATTCCTACCAGTATCAGTTTAAATAATAGCAGCTTTACTAAAGAACAAATCTGATACGAATAAGATCATCTTTGATCACATATGGATTTCTGCCTTTTCCCCATTCATTGCTACGGCTGTGAAATCCTTGAAAAACCACCGTCTTTTGATCACAGATTTGTGTCTTTAGCTCCATTCCAAGTCTCGAACATCAAATATCTCAACATCGGCTGCCTAATAAAGCATATATTTATTTTTTGGTGAACTCTTATTGTTCTGAAGGGTATCATTTTAAATATACCCTGTATACATATTAAGAATCATTTACTGTTATGTAAAACGTTTTGGAGCTGTGTTAATTATCTTTGTCTTTTTGTGCATGTGAAAAATTTTACTTTTAAGAATGAACTACAGTCATTTTATTTTAATAGAAAGGTGTCCATTATAGTTGGTGTCTTTGTTTAACTACATACAGTGGAATCTCTTATCGACCATAATTGAGGTTCTACTGTACAGTATTCAGTTGCTTTTTCCAGTATTTTGCTTGCAGTTTACTGTGCTGTCAGCCCATGCACTTTTACTGCAGTCACTCTTCGGAACTGATTAAATACATTTTTAATGAAAAGTGTTGTAGCCCTATGTCCAACTTTGGGTTGCAGTTTGCCCCCCCCGGTGTATTGGCAAAGTTGCCAATCTTCATTTGTGAGCCTAACTAGAAACAATCAGGAGGTAAGTTGACTGGACCAAGTCATCGAAGACAGGGGTGACAAGTATTCAGAATAGAGCAAAAGAGTTCTGCATGAGTTGGACTTTATGTAGAGTGGAGTTGGAGACAGCAGGAAGGAGCATGTTGGGAGAAATCAGTCCTTCAGGTGACAAAGGTACAGATGAGGGTTTTGGTGACAGTGAGGGTGAAGTAAGAACGTAGGCAATGCTTCAGTTCACATGATCTCTATCTTCCAAAAAAAACATATTAAAACAAATTTTATTTAGATTTTAAAATCACAAAGTCTTGAAACCTGAGGTTATTTATCTACCTAGTACCTGAGTCATAATTTACTCTGTTATTTCATTCAGCTCCTGAAGAACTCATTCGTCAAGACACTACCTCAGCAGAGGCACTACGAAAGAGCAGAGAACTAACCTATCAGTGGCTTCACACGCAGATTGTCAATTATGAACAAACAAATCCCAATATTATGAAAAAGTAAGAACTGTTTTGTTTATTTGGTAGATAATGTGAGCTTTGCAACGTAATGGAGTTAATGACAAACCACAGTATTTCTTGTCCTGCTTGCATTCTGTAAGCATGCAGACAGTGGGAGTAGATTTTCAACTTGCCACCCCAGCGTAAACTGGCTGTGCATATTGGTCACCCGTTATAGAAACTGCTTGATTTTTCATTTCCATTGAAAATTGGGCCATTTCTATAATGAATGGCTGATCCACAATATGCGTTCTATGCCCGAGTAGCCAGTTAAAAATCTACCCCTATGTGCCCATGCCACCACAACACAAATCGCTAAAAAAATGTAAAGAGTAAACACTTGCACTTACCTTTACAGCGCTATACCATCATCACCGCCGCCGGCACGGCTGAACTGCTCTGGCTTCCCAGGCGGTCATTGCGAGGCGCGATTCCAGGCGTACGGGTCGGGTGCGAGTCAAAACTTGGACGGTGTCGCAACAAGAGGCGTGGCACACCCAGCGCAGCTTTTCCTGGCGCCGCCGCCGCAAGAGGAGACCTCGCCGCCCCATTTGTTGCCGCTCTGGGGCGAGACCTGGAGCGCAAAGGACGGGAAAATCCAGCCCATTAGTTGTCCATTACTCCTTCTGGATCTTTTGAAAATACCTGCATATTGCACGGCATATTACAGTTGATAAAATACTGAAATATTTCATCTTCTCTTCATGACTCCCAGAGCAAATGCCCTTTTTAGTATTTAAAAAAAAAAACACTCTTGAGGATATTGGAGAACTAGCTAACATGTTAAAAAGTGCTTGATTTAAATAGAAATCCTGCCAAGATTCAGCAGATTCCAACAATAGCTTGCTCTTCTGCTTCAAATGATACATGGTTTAAACATCAAAATTGGTGTAAGGTAGCTATTAAAAATTGGCCAGCACATCCAGTGCCTCATCTTAGCACTTTAGAAACCACACTGCACATATTGTTAAGCCAAAGTAGTAGGAAACTATCACCTGCGGGAAGTCTCACTATGTTCTGGCGTTCCGCTGTGAATCCAGATTTCTAGTGCAAGTTTAGCATCGGTACATGGCAGTTTCCACTTCACACCATGCTAAACCTGCAGTGTAATTGTGTATTTTCCTTTTCAGCTTCAATCCGTGCAATGACTGTGGTCAGACAAGATTAGGCAGGGTTGAGAAAGGAATGTTTTTGGTTTAGATAAAGAAAGACACTTTTTCCAATTTTTCGCAAAGCATTCAAGAATTCCAAGAATTAGTCATTGTAGACTCTCAATGTTGAAACAAAATTCCCACAGAGTAAAATGGACATATCTGTTTCACACACTGAAATGATTCTTGGATAGGTAATGGCTATGTTTAAGCCATGGATACTCTCTATACTAGTTTGATAGCCATCATCACTGGTATACCTAAGGTATGCAGTATGTCAGAGATACTATTTAACTTGTTCTTTTCATCCTTCCCCTTGATTCTTTAAATTGTGACTATAATATATTGTAGAGGATTTATGGGAGTCCACATTAAGATTGGTAAAGACACAGGGGCCGAAATTCAGCCTCCCAAAAAGGCCACATACCGCCAGAAAGCGGCGGCCAGGCGATGGAGCTGAACGGCCGCCGACTTCCAATCCAATGGCCGCCACGATCAAAATTCACCTCGGGGATTTTTCTGGCAGTCCCCACTTCCGCCCCACTGCTGCCCACTGTCCTAAGCGCATCATCAAAGCGTGCACCGCCAATCTCCCGCACCTCCATGGCACCCCCTGCGATATTTAGGTGAAAAAATCCACGATCCACTGCACGATGCCCCCGACAGCTTTTTCTGTCGGTGCACCTTGTATTCTGTGTGTGAGCTATGGCAGCGTGGCAGCCTTTCAAGGGCTTCCCGATCGGCTGGACAATTATGGCCTTGGGTTCGACTGGGCCACCAACAGGCAGCCTGGTGTACCCCTTCTTGGTTGCCAGGCCGCTGGCCCGGCCGAAACCCTTCTTGGTGGCCCAGTGGCCGAACCTAAACAATTACTGCTTTTCTCTCCTTTAACTGAGGGGAGAGACGTGGTGACGCACATGCGCAATGACGTCACCACCGCTCCACTGCTGACTTGACAGCGGCGGAGACTCCGTCCAGCCCTCACTTCAGCCCCGGACCAGCACTTACTGCCACACTTCCACCCCCATTATGACCGACTTCTGGTCCGCTCCAAAAAAATTGCCAAAGAGCTGAAAATGGATCAAGAGTCCGCCTCGTCTGACACAACGGTAAAAACACTTGGAAAACAGTTGCGGCAGGTTTCCAGCGGGGGTGAATTTCTACCCCATAATCTTCGTGCATGCAGGTCATATTCTAATGTGAAAAGCCAGCTTCTGGAATTGGTTTAGTTGTAGAAATTGCTTCTTTCAAGCTGGGTTGGGATTGGAACAATATCGCTGCTTCCAAGGCTCAGATGATACTATACCCTCATGTTGGCTTCCAAAATGCTCGCTATTGCATTGATAGCAGATTTGTAGGAGCCAAAATAATCTTAGCTATATAATATGCATGGAGAACTTGGAGGCTGATGTGCAAATCTAGCAAATGCTTCCTGTTTCTGTGAGGGGGGAGGAACTCAAGATCCAAAAATACTTCTTGTCCCCCATTTAATCTGTATAGTTGCACAACTTTTAGATCTTAATTTGGCCTGTTCCTCAACACATTTTCAATCACTTCCTGTAGTGTAATCAGAAATTCAACCCTCTATCGGCTTAACTGTTTGGGATAAGGTAAGATTTCGGGGTACAATTTCCACTTTGGGCGCAATCGGCAATCCGGGCACAAATTGCGCTCAAAATTGTTTCTTCTCAAACTCATTTGCATAATCACACGTAAACTCTTCCACAAACTTTGTTATAGAACGTAATTGTTTATTTTTTTTCCCTTGCATTAAAAAATATTCCTTGATGTATTTAAGAGTGGTAACCTAGTGCAGCTGAAAATGGATTTATCACAAAAAATAAGCATTTTTAATGAGTGTCTTGTTCACCATCTGTGAGTAACCTGATTTTAAATAACTGAAAATGACTTCAAAAAACTATACAGAACCATTGAGTATTATTGATGACCACTAGTCAGCTTCTTAGTAAATTCAATATTTTTAATATTTTAAAACTTTTAAAAGGTGCCTACTAGTGCCTTTGTGCCTGTAAAAGAAAAGCTTAATTTGAAGAGCCTCCTTGAAGGGTCGCAAATGGATACAATTAGCAGAAACTCACCATGCTGCTTAATTCAATCTGGGGCGGGGCCAGATTTGTGGGCGAGGCCAGCGGCGAATGTGCGATGTTTTTTAAACCAGTATAAAAGATTATGCAAACACAATTTGCACTGGACTTAATTTGTGCTTGAAATTCCTCGATATTTTAGGTTGGTTTGGCCGAGCTTGGACGGATGAAACCAGTGCAACCTAGCGGAAACTCACCCGATGTGACTATCCTACAGAAATGACCTTTCTAGTGATACAATATAAAAGATTTGCATATGTGCGTATTTCCTGTACAACACACATCAGGTGTCAAACACCAAAGGGCCGAAATTGAGCCCAAACGGGGGTGCACCTACCCTTTTCTAAAGTGTTTCTCTACCCTAATCAATGGGGCAGAGAATCCGGAGAAATTCAGGACTTGGAATATTTTTTCCGGTCACAGCAGTGCTGCGGGCTGTGGGCATAATTGTTGGCCCGACCTGCCAGTCGGCCGACAATAAAAAATAAAATGGAGTCGTCGGCAGCGTGACCTCCCCTTTAAGGACGGACACGCCACCCAGCCACAGACAGCTCCCCGCTGGGGAAAGCTGTCGAGGGCATCGGCCGGTGGTGGCGCCGCTCTTGCGGGGCAATTTCCTGCGGGAGTTGGAAAGCGGGTCACCACTGCTTGGTAAGGGGTCGGCACGTGCCTGACATGGCGGGAAAATGGGCGGTGCGGTAACCCGTTCCCGCCGCTTCTGGCCTGGGGGCAATTTTTGCCCCGAAAATTTTTGGATCACATTTTTGAGGGGGGGTGGAGGAAGAATTTTTAAAAAGTTTTTGTAATTTGTAGCCAAACTCTCCAGCAACAGATAATACTGAATCCCCGTTAATCCTAATGTCAACTAACATTGCAGGGTTACCAGATGCTGGAGGAATACTCTCTGTACATAAAGATTTCAGAATACATTATAATTATGAATTCTCCTTACAACTCGTATGCTAATGATTACTCTGGTGATAGCCCCTAATGCTCTCTTAGCTATTCCAGGACTCCTCCTGTGGCTGCAGCTTAAGAGTTGAAAGGCAGCTGTGAAATCAGATGAGGGCTGTTGAGATGATCGTGGTTGGGGCAGTCTGGCCCAGCTGGCTTCCTGACACCAGTACAGGCATTGGTTGAGGGTGTGGTGGGGAAGCAGGCATGTCATCATTGTGAGCGAGGGCAACATGTGCCCCTACCAATGGGCCTGCTAGTATCAGTAATGGTGACCATGAAACTATCGGATTGTCATTAAAAACCCATCAGGTTCACTAATGTCCTTTAGGGAAGGAAATCTACTATCCTTACCTGGTCTGGCCTATGTGTGACTCCAGACCCACAACAATGTGGTTAACTCTTAATTTCCCCCCGAAATGGCCTAGCAAGTTACTCAGTTGTACCAGACTGCTATAAAGAAGTATACTACCTTCACCATATGGACTGCAGTGGTTGAAGAAGGCGGCTCACCATCACCTTCTTGAGGGCAATTAAGGATGGGCAATAAATGCTGGCCTTGCCAGAGACGTTCACATCCCAGGAACGACTTTAAAAAAAAATACTCCCACTGATTTGTGGGAGGTCTGTGATCTGATTGAAACCCTTTTCCATTCAGTCATCCAGCCTGTCTAAGGCAAAGGAGATGGCCGAGCCCAAGCTGCATGGTACCATAATGAGCATGCTTGAGATATGCTATAACTCATATCATAGCTTCCTAGATGGAAGGCCACATGTTGCATGGATGACTGCATAGTGGTGATGTCATGCGACAGACTCATTAAAGTTAGTTGTGGACTCCTTCACACTTTTTGGCATGTTGCAGATGCTCCTGGTCACCAGTCGCATGCTTTGAGTAGTTGATGCACACCAAATCATCCTCTTTTTAAAGACTGGGTCCTTGAAATCTTCTGTGTCCTCTGCAGTAGAACTAGGATGTGAGCTTGCCTTCCAGTCAGCTGTTTCCTGCACCAATCTTTCCACCTGCTTTCATTCCTGCTCACTTGTGTTCAGTGATTCGGCAAATGCAGACTCCTATAACTCTATCTGCAGGGTGCCAATTTCTGAGCTGGTGCTCGTTAAGGTCAGAGCAAGTAATGGTGCATCGTTCAGGAGGGTTTCTTTTCTCAGACTTCCGATGGACCTGAAAAGCGGGGAACAGACCAGGGTTAGCATGGAGCGGCAAGGGTAAGCAGTAGCAGATGAGTGGCAGCACTGTGCACCACCAGGTTGTCATACAGAATATATGAGGGAGAGAGTTCAGTATAAGGAGAGAAGGAAGAGAAGATGTCCAGACTCCCTGCTTCAGGTGATCCCAGTCTTGCTACATCCAATGCTGTGCGCCCTCCCACTGCCAATGACATTAATGGCAGCCTTCTCCATTGGTTCCAACCCATCTCGCGATCATGTAATTTCCCACCTTCTGCCGGTGTGTCCTGTGGGAGTGGGTTAGTGTGTGTGTCCTGTTGAAGGGTTGTGAAGATGTGTGAGGCAGCTTAGCATGTTGAGAGGAAGAAGCAGCAGGTGAGGCCATTACCTTTTTTCCTACATTGTTGTCAGGTCCTTGTGGTATTCACATGGTCAGCCACCTCTCTCCGCTGCATCTATACAATTTGCTTGGTCATCCACATGACCTCCTTTTGGCTACTGACTAGTTCTATGAGCACCTCCATCACACCAACTGCAAGCCTGGGGACCACTGTTTTACTATCCACCGTATACAAAGTGCACATCCTCTTTAAGAAGTGAAGGCTCCCTTTAAATAGTAACAGGCTCACCAAATTTCCCACCTCCCTAATAAGCAAGCTGTCTATAGGGAGTGTGATTAGCACTGGCAGCTGGTCCTAAATATTAAAATGAAACCCAAAGTGGATCAGGTCTCCCAGTGACATCACCAGGGAGGCATAGCAAATGTCCCACCCATTGCCTGCTCGATTTACGTGGGACTCGAACATTACACCCAATATTCTAATGGCACCCAACCACTGATTTTTATTGGATTAGCATTACCTCTTTCCTTTAGTACTCCAAGCACCTATTTACAAAGCCTTACATCCACATGCTTTTTTTCCCCACAACTTTATCAACTTATCCTCCTACATTTAAAGATTTGTGTATCTGAATCACTAAGCACTTCTCCTTTTAAAAATTTACAAGTTAATGTGTATTTTCTTTCAATCTTTGTCCAGAGATTTATCACTTCAAATCTTCTGCATTAAATTTCATCTGACATCTATCTTCCCAAACTATTTAACTGCCTATGTTCTCACAAAATAATTTACAGGTCTCCTCACAGTCAACCACACTCCCTATTTTTGCATTATCTTCATTGATCTCATTGGTACTTAGTTCTGGTTTCCTGCACATCATTGGCCTTGCGATGGCACTAAAGTTGTTGTGCATGCTGAATTTATTTTTCATAGAAAAGTGTGGTGTCAGCTTGACTTTGTAGCTTACTCTGCAGAAAATCCTGGCTACTATCTCTGAACAGTGAAATCTTAGATGCTTCTTTCCTAATTTTTTCACGAGACACAAGCATGCTTCCCGCACTTCCGTACCATAGTCATCATTATCATCATAGGCAGTCCCTCGAAATCGAGGAAACATAGAAATATAGAAAATAGGTGCAGGAGCAGGCTATTCGGCCCTTCGAGCCTGCACCACCATTCAATATGATCATGGCTGATCATGCAACTTCAGTACTCCACTCCTGCCTTCTCCCCATACCCCCTGATCCCTTTAGACTTGCTTCCATTCTAAAAGTGAGTTCTTAGGTGACTAAACAGTCAAATACTGGAATTACAGTCCCTGTCACAGGTGGGACAGACAGTCGTTGAAGGAAAGGGTGGGTGGGTCTGGTTTGCCGCATCCTCCTTCCACTGCCTGCACTTGTTTTCTGCATGCTCTCGGCGACGAGACTCGAGGTGCTCAGCGCCCTCCAGGATGCTCTTCCTTCACTTATGGCGGTCTTTGACCAGGGACTCCCAGGTGTCGGTGAGGATGTTGCATTTTATCAAGGAGGCTTTGAGGGTGTCCTTGAAACGTTTCCTCTGCCCATCTGGGACTCGCCTGCCATGTAGGATTTCCAAGTAGAGCGTGTGCTTTGGGAGTCTTGTGTCAGGCATGCGAACAATGTAGCCCGCTCAATGGAGTTGGATGAATGTGGTCAGTGCTTCAATGCTGGGGTGTGTTGGCCTGATCAAGGACGCTAACGTTGGTGCGTCTATCCTCCCAGAGGATTTGCAGGATCTTGCGGAGACATCATTGGTGGTATTTCTCCAGCGATTTAAGGTGTCTACTGTATATGATCCACGTCTCTGAGCCATACAGGAGGGCGGGTATCACTACAGCCCTGTAGACCATGAGCTTGGTGCCAGATTTGAGGGCCTGATCTTCGAACACACACATACCACAGTACTCACCTGGAAACTGCATAAAACATGGGTATAGAAATTGGAACGATCCCTACGCCAGAGTGGATAGGCCCGAGGCACACCCAATATTGGGCCTAAGACCTCATTTACATCAAACCGTGATCTGTGGACTCCTGCTGGGCATCCCCAGGCAGCTCGCCGATGAAGAACATTGGAATTTGATGCCGCTGTGCCATCTGTAGGTGAGTTAGGTCTTGGGAGAAAGGCAGGGGGAAAATGATCAGAAGAGAAAGGGAGAGGCACAAGGTGAGGTGGAGCGGTGGCCAGCAGAGGTCTGTGGTTTTAATGTGTAGCAGTCAATGGGCGAGACATTTCCTGCTAATCATTCTGAGGTTTGGAACAAACCAGGAATTTACAAACACCTCTTTTAATTACCATATAATCGGCCCCCTGATGTGCCTGAGGAATTAACGTAATTCACATAAGGAAGTGCATAAGAGGAATTAGTCTCTTACCGACTTTAGGATATGCCTATTTACAGCAATTAGAAATTGTGGCCTTAAAAAGACAACCTAGTTGCACATAGCTTTTCCTCATTGGCAGAATAAGATATTGTTCTGATCCCTCTCCTGGTCACTCATCTTCCTCCCTCTTTGGGTCATTTCTCTCACCCCCCACCCCTTTCTGCCAAGACCTTCCTAACCTACAGGCGACACAGTGTCCTCAAATTCCAATGTTCTTCATCGGCAAGCTGCCTGGGGATGCCCAGCAGGAGGCCACAGCTCACTGGCAGTTCTGACAAAAGGTCATCGACCTGAAATGTTAACTCTGTTTCTCTCTCCACCTGCCCGACTTGCTGAGTATTTCCAGCATTTTCTGTTTTTATTTCAGATTTCCAGCAGCCGCAGTATTTTGCTTTTATATTATAAGGCATTGTGTGTTATGTGCTATACTGCTCCCACTCTTACAAAAACATCAGCCTCTAATTGATGAAGAGCAGTCCCACAAGAGATCCACTTATCTTTCAAAATTAGAGCTCTGTTACGACTGTTGAACTCTTGAGTTCAATATGCCAAGCCAAAATTGCTACTCCAGAAAAGGATCTATGTAAATCCCCTTCGTAAAACACTTGCTACCATAACAAAAAGGCACACTTAACCAGATTCTCTCCTTCTTAGTGTTGCTTTAAAGGAACAGCATCCTTTTCTGGACATCATGCGCATGTATCATCGGAATGTAATGTGGCTTAGTACTTTAAATAAAGCAATAGACTTTGGGCCCAAGTTTCCACATGATTTGCGCCTGATTTTTAGGAACAACTGGTGGAGAACGGACTATCTTAGAAATCGCAATTCTCGACATTTTTTTTTCTGCAGTTCTAGTCAGGTAGAACAGTTCCACTTTGGAACAGAATTTTTTCTTCAAAAGGGGGCGTGTCCGGCCACTGACGCCTGATTTCAAAGTTTCCACAGTGAAAACATACTCCAAACTAACTTAGAATGGAGCAAGTAAAGATTTTTGTAGAACTGAAAAAACCTGTTCGACACATTAAAAAAATCAGGCGCAGGTTACAAATTAGGCATCCAGAACGAGGTGGGGGGGCGCGGGGGGGGGGGAGTGAAGTCATTAAATTCTATAATAAATCCTTATTTATACGTATACAAATAAATCCAACCTGAATAAACATTTATAAGCAAAGAAAAGATTAAATAAACCATCTTCCTACCAGTGTGAAAGTGTTTCAGGCAGGCCTTTCGGGACCGAAGGCTGAACGGGCCGGCCCGAGACTTCGGGCAGGGCTCGTCCCCAGCACCAGATTTACAGGTAGGTGGCATTGGGTCGGGTTGGGGAGGTTCGGTTCGGTTCGGGTCGGGGGGAGGGAGGGAGGGAGAGAGAGGGGGGGGAGGGAGGGGGAGGGAAGAGGGGGGGGAGAGGGAGGGAGAGGAGAGAGAGAGAGGGAGGGAGGGGAGGGAAGGGAGAGAGGGGATGGGGAGAGAGAGGGGGGGATGGGGAGAGAGAGGGGGGGATGGGGAGAGAGAGGGGGGAGGGAGGGAGAGAGGTGGGGGGGAGGGGAGAGGGGGGGGAGAGAGGGAGGGAGAGAGAGGGGGGGATGGGGAGAGAGGGGGTAGGGAGGGAGAGAGGTGGGGGGGGGAGAGAGGGAGGGAGAGAGGGGGGAGGGGGGGAAGGGAGAGAGGAGGGGAGAGAGAGAGAGGGAGGGAGGGGGAGGTCAGGGAGGGGGAGGTCAGGTCGGATCCAGTCCAGAGGTGGGGGGAGCGGGAGTTGGGTCGGGTCCAGTCGGGGTGGGGGGGAGCGGGAGCAGGAGCGCGGGTCGGGTCCAGTCGGAGGGGGTACGGAGCGGGAGTCGGGTCGGGTCCAGTCGGGGGAGGGGGTTGGGTCGGTGGGCGGGAGTCGGGTCGGGTCGGGTCCAGCGGGGGGGAGCGGGAGCGGGAATCGCGTCGGGTCCAGTCCGGGGGGGGGCGGGGGAGCGGGTGTCGGGTCCGGTCTGGAGGCGGGGGGGGGAGCGGGTGTCGGGTCTGGTTGGGGGGGGAAGCAGGAGCTGGCCGTGGGAGGAGCCTTATTCACGCAGCCCCAGTGAGGCCATTGGGCCAGGGCTAGGGGCTGCGTGCTTCGGGCCCCTCCCACACAGTTTTGGGCGCCTGGAGCGCACATGTGCAGAGGTCCCGGCACTGTTTTCAGCGCAGGGACCTGGCTCCGCCCCCCCACAGCTCGTGCTGCGCTGCGCCGAGGGCCAGAGGACCTGCAGGGAGGTGGAGAATACGGAGGATTTTTTTAGGCGCACTTTGTGGCGAGAAAAACGGGCGTCCAGGTCGGGACTGCGCGTTCTAGGCGCGTGTGGAAACTTGGGCCCTATGTATTTAACTGAAATGAGTGTGAAGTTAAGGGAGACCTGCCATTTTTTAATTTGTTTAAAATCACATTGTTTATTGCAAGAACGAGCACATTCTCCTAAACTTGGCAAAACAAACTTTTTTAGTACTTATAATTGAGGAATACTGAATGAGGGATCATGGAAGAACTCTATTCCCCTGCAAACAAAGGGAATCTGAAATAATCAAAAATAAATTACCACAATAAAATCCACCAAGTTAGACACCTTGTTAATTAAAGAAAAGTTAAGACTGGTTAAAAGTTTCATCTAACTTTGATCTATTTAGCTCAAGTAAACTACATTTAACTATAACCCAGAGAACATGAGTTCAGATCACTCCATGACAATTTAAGAATTTGAATTCAGTTTTTTAATAATCTAGAAATAAAAAAACACACAGCTGTCAGATTGTCATTAAAAGCCCAACTGGTTCACTAATGTCCTTTAAAGAAGGAAGCCTGCTGTTCTTAACCAGTCTGGCCAATATGTGACCCCAGTGCCACACCACTGTTGTTTACTCTCGGTTAAAGAAGAAAGTCCTCCACCGCCTTCACAGAGCAATTAGAGATGGGCAATAATTGCCAGCCTTGCCAGCAATTACCAAATCCCGAGAATGAATAAAAAAAGACATGAACCTAGAAATAACTGTTAGCAGTATTAGTGGATAAGTGCTTCACATGTTTGTATGATATTCCTTTGCTGTTTCAGTGGAGGTGTTGACGTGTTACGCCAATGTTAAAATAGTGGACAACGTCATACAAACTGCTAAAGGTTTGCTTGCTAATATTAGAAGATGTGATTTGTGAACTGTAATATCCTTAATGTCTTTGCATCTGTTTGCTTTACAATTCTAGGTCAAAACTAATTTAGATGAAGACACTAAGCAGATTTACTTTACCCCTGTCAGAACTTGAAATCAGCAACAAATGTTGCAGGAGATGT
This sequence comes from Pristiophorus japonicus, assembly GCF_044704955.1. NCBI lineage: Eukaryota > Metazoa > Chordata > Chondrichthyes > Pristiophoridae > Pristiophorus > Pristiophorus japonicus. Next base: position 18,363,845 of record NC_091991.1, read on the forward strand.
AACAGTAATTGGAATACTGCTCCATATACTTGTGGATGACTTAGTCATGTTTTCGCCTCTGTTCTATCACATTCATTCGACTCCAGTTTATTTTTAACATTAATTCACCAGATTGTCCTTCTTAAAGGATTCTTTCTCTCTGGGTGCCCTGAATCTACATCTGGGTAACTTCAACTTCTTTTCTTGCACACTAATTCTGAGTAAACAAGATTTGGGGCTAGTCGGATGTGGTGAAACTATGAAAGACTATCATTCTTGGTGGGGGAGGTAAATAACCAGCCAAACTACACCCTGCCCACACTGATTCTTAACCTAAAGCTAAAACTCAGAATATAACTTTTCTTTCACAATTTCCTGCAGCTGAATGCTTGCCATAACTGGTCCTGAGAAGCCATTAGACACGCTGTATAAAATGTCTTTGGCACCCCTCAGGCTTCTTGGGAGCGATCATGTGCATTTTGTTACTGTGCATGTTTTTGTTGTCTTGTATTCATTTATCCCAACAGAGCACATGGAATGTCAGTCATACATCATGTGAAAATACATTAAACTGCCAGTTTAATAAAAACGTTGTTGAATTTTCACCAAATGGAATAATTGCTCAATTATTCAGAATGTAACTCATTTTCCTTTCTACTTGTGTAATTTACATATTGATCTGGCACTAGAATTCAAGTACGAGGTTCCTATTTTGTATTTATGTATGCAGCACCTGAATAATCTCAGATTTATTCTGTAAGTACACCCTTAATCAGCATCATTTTATTTTGTGCTTATTGCACTTTAAAAGGACATGAAGGACTGCATTTATTTAGTACTTAAAATTAATTTTGTTACACTGCAAAGATACCTGATTCAAGTCAAACAATACTCAAATAATGCTTTTATGGTTCATTTGTGTACATACCATTAATTATGCAGGAAAGTAGAAATAATTCCTACATCATGGATTTTGAATGCCATTTCTATAAATATAGAAAGTGAGCTGTAATCTGCATTAATATATTTAATTTGTTACTTTAAAATTTTGCTGATCAGGTTGTTGAAAGTAAAGTCTGTGCCGGCATTTATGTTCCACTCGAGCCCCCTCCTGTCTTTCCTCATCTACCTCTATCAGCATTGCACTCTTTTCCGTTCTCCCTCATATGCTTATCTTGTCTCTCCTTAAATGAATCTATACTATTCGCTTCAACCACTCCCTGTGGTAGTGAGTTCCACATTCCCACCACTTGCTGGGTAAAGAATTTTCTTCTAAATTCCCTATTTGATTTCTTGGTGACTATCTTGTATTGATGGCCTCTAGTTTTGCTCTTCCCCACTCTATCACTCCCCATTGTGTCTACTCTATCAAAACCTTTCATAATTTTAAAGACCTCTATCAGGTCGCCCCTCTGCCTTCACTTTTGAGGAGAATTTGTTCATCATTTCCTGATGGGCATAACCTCGCATTTCTGGTATCATCCTTGAGAATCTTTTTTGCACCTCTCCAGTGCCTTTATATCCTTTTTATAATATGGCGACCAGAATTGTACACAGTGTAATCTAACCAAGTTTTGATATAAGTTTAGCATAATTTCCCTACTTTTCAATTCTATTCCTCTAGAAATAAACGCTAGTACTTGGTTTGCTTTTATATGGCCTTATTAAACCTGCATCGCTACTTTTAGTGATTTGTGTATTTGTTCTCCGAGATCCCTTTGCTCTTCTACCCCATTTAGCTTTTTATTTTCCAAGTAATATGTGACCTCCTTACTTTTCCACCTTCTGCCACTCTGAATAGCTAGCCTTTACCCCTACTCTCTGCTTTCGGTCTTGAAACCAGCTAGCTATCCATTCTGCTACTTGTCCCCTGACTCCACATTCTCTGACATTCATTAGTCTATTTTGTGGTACCATATCGAAGGCCTTTTGGAAATCTAGATAAATTACATCTGTGCATTACCCTTGTCTACACTATCTATTACCTCTTCAAATAATCAAAGGAATAGTTGATAAATGTGAGGAATTTAGTGACTGCGATAGAATCTATAATTTCATCATGAAGGGTCATCAACCTGAAACGTTAACTATTTCTCTCTCCACAGGTGCTGCCTGACCTGCTGAGTATTTCTAGCATTTTCTGTTTTTATATCATGCTGCCTAATCAGTTGCTACTTGTGCTCAATAACTCTGTTTCTATTTCAATTAGAATGAGTTTTCTTACTACAGTAAATACAGTTCAGTAATACAAAGTGATACTTTTCCTACTTCAACTCTTTTAGTGTTTATATATTTGCAGTGCATTGAACTAAATAATTTGTGTTTTTACAGGCCAGCTAGTTACAAGAACTTTGGTACATTAGAAAAGACACAAATAAATTATAGAAAAATTAAGAAATAATAAAAATGTCAACAATTAATATTGCTACAGAATGATGTTGCTTTGCAAACTTCCTACTGACCTTTCTGAAGGTTATGAGTAACATTCCATTTTTATACTAGAAAGTGGTTCAAGCTGGTGTTTATAGGCAGAATGTGGCACCATTAATTTGTGCCATGTATGGGTAATTGGGTTCTAGTTAATGACTACTGTATATTTTGATACTGTATTATTTCCAAATCGTCTATTAACAATAATTCAAAATTGTGCATTTCAGTAAGTCAGCATTTACACTAGCATGTTAATCTTATTCTGGTATGTTTTCTTTTTTGGTTTTCCAGTCATCGTTTCCTGCCAGAGCTGGACGCAGAAGTACTGAATGGTGGCCGGGTTCAACTCATGGTAAGAACTTGCCTCCAGCTCTAAGCCAGTTTAATGCGTACAGAGTTCTATATGCATAGATTCTGACATTGAGGTGACATTATGGAATCTCACTGTTAATCAGTAGTGCAGTTTTGCTTCTAAAAGTTTATTGTCCAAATGTAGTTTATGAAGTTTATTTTGTGGTGATTATTCTTTTTATTCTGTATATTTTTTTCTCTGCTGGTGCCTGTGTAGACTTTGATATATACTTCTCATATGGATCTAATGGGACGTTTCTAATTGGAATCTAATAATTAAGTATGTTGGCACGGATATTTTAACTATTTATAGAAGAAAATTCTGAAATTATCTGGTCTTAGCTGCTGTGAAGCAATAATGAATAATTGCATTCTTTACAACCAATGGAGTTGCAATAATTAGAGGGTATTTGCAAACAGGTTCCACTTCAAAAAATATTTAATGATTTGCATGCAGAACAAATAATTTACTTTTGCTTTGTTACCTCAGGCAAGTCCTGTAGCTAGAGAAGGCTCGGATTTAGACATTGTCTCTGTAACCAGTGGCAGTACTATAAATCAACCAAGTGACGGATTCAATTATAGTCACTGGCACTCATCGGGATCTACAAGTAAGTCAGCATTCTACATTCTTTGAAATTGCCATGTGTACCCTCAATCGTTGAGATGGTACAGATGTTGAAATTTTAACATCTCCAAGTTATTGTCAGGAAACTAAATAACTCCTAACACATTATCTTCTAATGGTAATACAGCATTAAATTATACTTGCAGTAAGCATGTGTTGTAATATATGTTTATTTCACTATATATGAGAAATCCATAACCTGTGTATTGCCTAGAAAGTGAAAGGTGGAAGTGCATTACAGGGTTCTAGCACACTCAAGGCTCAGGTAATATTCGAAATCATGGGGGTAGAATTCACACAATTCAGATAGCAAAACCACCAGAGTGAGTTACAGCCTTAAACAATTCCCAGACATGAGTCTGTAAAAAAACAAACAAAAAGTTTATTTTTATTTATCATTTTAGCAATTTCTCAGTTGGAAATCTGTGTTTAGATTTTCTATTTTCCACTAAAACTATTATAGTCATCAAGTACCTTTCTGCAATTCACATTCACGTAACATGAAGAGAATTTGCTACAACATTTTGGACACTGAAGTAGGGGTATAATGAATGACATTTCATTAAAGAGAAGCGCTTTTACTGAAAAAGATGTTCAGTTTTACAGATTTATAACAGTCCTGCATATATTATTTTAAATAAAGTCTTATAAGCTCTCAAATATCTGTTCAGACCTGATGCACTTTTAGAAGAAGAAAACATGACTCACATTAAACTCTTTCATACTTGTATTTGATTGGAACGATGTTGAGCTTGTACTTCTGTGCACGTGTCACAGTGGCTGCCTGAGTAAAGAGGATTAACCTTATTGAGTAACCTATTGTGTGATACTTTATCAAACACTTTTTGAAAATGCACAATATCATCCAGGCTACCTACATCTACCGACCTTTTGACTTCCTCAAAAGGTTCAGCCAGTTTGATGAGACATGACCTTTTCCAGAAAACCTATTGAGATTCTCTAATATTCCTTTCTCTGTCAAGATGATCCCTTCTAACTTTTTCCTACCATCAAAGTTAGGCTCATGGGCCAGCGATTTCCTGACTTTTTAAATATTGGCATTACATGGACCTCTGTCCAGTCCATGTGAATGACCACAGACCACATTTCTCTAGTGCATACCATCAGGGCCAGCAGCCCAATCTGCTTGATTTGTTAATCTCACCAGGATTATATCTACATGCACTTGTAACAGTTTCAATTTTAGTATAAACCCTACAATGTATTGTTGGTAACTCGGGGTTACCTTGTAGTGAAGATTGATTGATGCAAGAAAGCCATTCAAAACCGCTGCCATATCCTGGGAGACCACCCAATTCAGCCCTGAAGAATCCGTCAATGGCCCTATGCAGTCCTTAATGGTTCTCTAACATAGCTGAAAAAAGACTTTACTATTACTACTATAGCTATCCACTATCTTCTTATCAGTTGTGCTCTGATAACAACTTCTGTTGCCTTTACTTATCCCGGTCCTCCTGAGAGCTATTTTCTTTTTGTCTGTAAAAATATTTCTGCTTAAGTCTAATTTGTCATTGAACATGACCCATTAGCAAATTTGGCATTCTCTTACTATATGCCCTTTAACTCTATGGATATACATGGCTTCCTTTTGCATAAAGTTTTGAATGCATCTGTTTATCTTCAGTGTTGCTATTACCTCTCCCTAATAGGACTGCCCAATCAATCTGATTCAAGTCATCTGCAAGTTTTAAAAGTCACACCTTCTTCAGATTTGGTACTGACATAACATTTCCAGCAGCTTTGGTTTGGCTGACCAAGATAAATGTAATAATATTACAGTCACTATAACTCAGGTGTTCCTCCACATCTTCCTCCCCACAAGGAGGTCTAAAACGCATTACGGGCACTACTAAAAACTAGGACCAGTATCCGATTATTCTTAGCTCCTTACTAGCATATTGTGTAGCAAAACAATTGTTTCTTGTATGTACAAATCTTTCAGCTGTCCTATGTCGAATATTACATGTATTACCATTAAACCATTGAATAACTGGGAAATTAAAATCCTCCCATTACACAGACTTGTAATTCAGTTGCCCTTGTAATAGTGCAACAGAATGTCTCATAACAGACCCTTTGACCAAACAATGTTCTACTTGACTGCCTGTTTACTGAAAGACCCTTAAATCGGCATCACCCATCTCAACTGGTCGGTACCTTGCTAAGACCCCGCAAGGTATCCATTAATGCAGCTCATAAGACAAAATGGAGATTGTTCTTCTAAAATGGTGTTCTAAGTCAACCAGTTCTATCTTACGTGATGTTCTGGAGTTCCTCCACCATTTATGGAGCATTGGCTTAACACCTGGTTCTGTTCATATTTGTGCTGCACCTATTTCAGCTGTTCATGACTAGAACAGTCATTTTGATTTGGCATCCTGACTGGGCACATGGTCATCCAGAACTTTTCCTTAATGTCCTTAAATGAAAGTGCTCCAGTTTTATTGAGTTGTTACCAGTGTTGAGGAGTATGATGCGTTACTGCTGTAGTACTTGTCGCCCGTTAATGGAAAAGAAAATTAGGCGGGGTATAAAACGGGTGGTCAATTCGTTATCACCCGTTTTTTCGCCCTGTGCTAAAAGTTAAAATTGCCCCTTTCATCGGTGAAAAGGCAAGTTCTATCTAGGTTGCAGTGTAGTGGAAAAATATCATAAAAGTTATTAAGATATTTTCTCATTCTTCCATAATATTACTTTTCTGATAGTTCTCCTAGATAAATAATCTTTTTTACACATTTCAGCAGTTTGCAGTCTTTTATTATTATACATTTATAACTACAGATTAGCAGCTTGATACCCGGGCATTTCATCGATGTGCATTTTAACACCTCCTACCCCTTTTAAGGCTGCATCACACAATTTCATGATTGAGGCAGTCGAAAGCTCACTTAGTCCCAGTCAGAAGAAATCAAAAATAGACACAGTTGACTTGAGTGCCGGCTTTTACCCCTCATTTGTTCCTTCTGTGCCCCATCTTTCATGTGGAAACTCACCATGGAGAATCATTGTCCAGCCCTACCATCAGTCTTCATATTCATCGTATTCTGTGGCAATTCAGTCACTCTTGACTTGACTTGAGCCATATTTCAAATCAAATGCACTTCAAGATATTTTACTTTTTGTAGAGGAGGTAGGTGCTGGGATCTACATACTATGTACGCATACATTTGATTTATATCCTTTACGCTCGATTCTAGTTGACTGATAATAAACTATGCATCATTATTTACATTCACGGAAACCAGAAGCATTCCATTGCTTTTACTACACTGCATCGCTCACCCGTTAAACCAACTTACCCCAGAAAAAATGAAATAGACCCTTTAAAGAAAATGTAATTCCTTTTTTATTTTATATTGTAAATAGTTTATGTGCAATTCAATTATTGAACCTCATTTGCTACCTTCGGATACTGATGCTGGTATACAGCATACATAGAGTATGCAAGATTTGAGAACATTGAAATACAATAACTGTGACAGAGGTTTAGTACCAAATCTTAAGAGATCTATTAAAAAAATGTTATACATAGGCAATGTTTTTTCACTTTTTTATGCAGAAAGTTTTAGGACTATATAGTAATGCTAACTAGAAAAGAACCGATAATCCAAAGCAGACCAAGTTGTAATATTTTCTTGGATTCCATCAGCAGCTGCTGGCTTGTGTCTCACCCCTAACTGTCAGATCATATTCTACTAGGCACAGTTTCTATTGAATGCTGTTTACATTGATCATCTTTTTATCCCTATTTTTGCCTCCCACTATGTATCTGTGCTATCACTTACTTCTTTCCAAAGGCCAATACGTTTTGAATGACCAAAGTGAGGAAATCGCTTAAACAAATTGGCTGAGAAATTGGTGCCAACCTGGCGCATCATGTGGCAGCCATATGGGTGTACAGCATAAAGTTAACTAAATCTGACCATGATGAGGCCATCCCTGGCCTCCCAGGCAGCAATGTGGCCGGGTGCTGATGCTCTCTGTCCTGTGCAGCATCAGGTAATTGTGGAGAAAGTTGGTATTGTTGTTGCTGCTGGTGTGCCTGGTGCTGCTGGTGTTGGGGCTTATCGTGGTCCGATTCTGAGGACCAAGGTGTGACAGTATAATTGGCACCCATGTTGATGGAATAGATGGCAGGTGAAGTACAGATGACAGAAGCAATCTGTCAGTGGTGAGAGAGGTTGTTCCAATGAGGTGAGACTGGATGGAGACTTTGCTGGAAAGACTTGCAGCCTGCAGAATCTGTGCAGGAAATGGACTCAGCAACAGCTTCTCCCTGAGGAAAGTGATCATCTGTCAGGTGGGAGCTTTTACTGTAAGTAATCAGCTGGACCAATGGACACGGAACTTCTGCCTCAGGTTGACAGACGTGCTTCCGAGCAGCTTGGTTGCCGTGGCCATGCAGTTAAATTTTAAAAGGTTTTTTAAAAGCCTGTTATCAGTCTGACAACTAGCTGTTAATCATCTCAATTGGGTTGCCCACCGCTGCCGGTCAGGTCGGCTCCTCGATGACAGACTCGCCTGGGGGAAAGGCACGTGGGGGTGGGATGTCAGTGGATTCCCGACCCCCTGTCAAAGATAACAACTTTCCCACCCGACCCACCACCGATCGTGCCTGCTACCACCCCGGAAAATTCCAGACTATTTTGTAAAGTGCCTAATCGAAAGATGAAAAATCTATCAATCTTGGTCTTGACATTTTCAATTAATCTAGCCTGAATAGCTTTTTGGGGGGGGAAGAGAGGTCCAGATTTCCACTACTCTTTGTGTGAAAAAGTGCTTCCTTACATCACCCCTGAACAGCCTAGCTCTAATTTTAAAGTTATGCCCCTTGTTCTGGATTCCTGAACCAGAGGAAATAGTTTCTTTCTCTCTGCCCCATCAAATCCTTTAATCATCTTAAACACCTCAATTATATCACCATTTAATCTTCAATACTGAAGGAAATATTTGCCTAGTCTGTGCAACCTGTCCTCATAATTTAACTATTAGTCACGGTATCATTCTGGTGAATCTGCACTGCACCCCCTCCAAGACCAATGTATCCTTTTGAGTTGCGGGGCTCAGAACTGAATGCAGTACTCCAGATGCGGTCCAATCAGAGCTTTATCCAACTGTAGCATAACTTCCACCCCTTTATATTCCAAGATTCCATTTGCCTTTATAATTATATTTTGTACCTGTCCACTAGATTTTAGCGATTTCTGTACACAGACTCCTAAAGCTCTCGGAGGACCCCTAAATCTCTTCAGCATGTGTTTTTGTCTGATTAAGTTTTAGTAAAGTGCTTTGGGATATTTTTCTACTTTAAGGTCGCTGTAGAAATGAAATTTGTTGTTGAGGTATTGATGATCGACTAGAGAAAAAAGACTTTGATTGTCCCTTTCATCAGTCATGCACTCTTGTATTTGCAGAAAGATTTGGGGAAAAAATTGAGGAAGACCAGACAAAGGGGAATGAGAATCTGATAGTATTGAGATCTGTTTTATAGTGATGGTATAAGATTAACTGAACAGGAAAGAAATTCAATATTTTGATATTTCTTAAATATTTTAAGACTGATGCAAATATTTTCCTTGTGTGTTAGTTTTAACAAATCTGCAAATGATTATAAATGGACTAATGAATTGGTTAAAACCAGGGTAAACAGAAGATATTGGAGTTAGAAATTAAAAATTTTGTAGCAACATTGTAAATACATTCATGAAGATTTTCTCTGGTCAGTATTTCTAATGAAATTGTAAATGTCTTTACTGAATACTAGCCAGAGGAAATCTTGATGTCACTACACACAGTGACCACAGCAATCTCCCCACCCCCACTGCCCATGAGTAGCTAGAAGTTTTTTGGAAGCTAAATGTAAATTTCCATCAATGGGACTTCAAAGACAACATCTGAAGAATTGTTTGGGAGGGAACAAAAGTTTGACTTATCCGTTATTCAGAAGATTTTGGCAGCACAAATGTTACAACCTTCTTAACACACAAGGTGTTCTTTGGATCTATTTTAAACTCATGCCAATATGTGGACGAAGATCTGAGATTGCTGATACTTTTTTTCCTGAAGTATCCTAGAAAATGCAGCTGTAAATGTTTGAAGAGGTCATTCCACGGACACAGAAAAAAACGAAGGCATGGCAGGAAATAGCACGCGACCTATTTTAAAAGAAAGCTGCCCTTCTGAGAAGGATTTTCCTGAAGGTCTTGCATGACAAAGATACTACACAGGGAGACGAGCACAGGCCATCTCCGTGGCTATATTAAATAGGCAGCACCAATATGATAATCCGATTTTAAACTACTGCAGTGTCTCATTTGACTTTTTTCTTGGTTCTGACAAATTGGTTTGGATTTTGATTTAACTTAAATCCATAGCAAAGTCATGGTGTGCTTTATTTGCTAGCTATGGAATTTGAAGGATGGCACTTATTGCTCTGATTGTTAGATGTGTTGTATGTGTCAGTGTAGGTGGGTACTCTGTACAACTAACATAACTCAAGATAAATGTTTTTGTAACTTTTAAGGTCAGTATACTGAAGTTAGAAGAGTTTTTTTTTAATCTTGAAGATTTCTGAAATATCACCCTGTTCAAATCAAACAAATGTTCTTCTGGTTTAATCATGTGTTGTCATGCCCGTAGTTTTTGTTAGATATGTGATGTGTCTAGATAGCTCAAGATATCTTTTTTAACAAGTATTTATAAATAGTATTACTTAAAATATGCATACCAAAAGGTATCCATAGAATCTGACACAATGCCACCAATGCCCACTGATCATACCATCATCCTGGAGTATTTGCGTAGTTCATCACCTTGCTTCCATGAATAAAATAAATTAAGTTTCGGAATCCAAACAGAATCAGCTTATTTGGACATTGTGGCATGGGTTAAAATGCTAAGATATTTAAAGCAATGAAATTTGTTCTATCGATATATCTACAGTACAATACGTATTCTTCAAATCTGCCAGCATGATCATCAAATAATGTGTGCTAAACACACAAGATATGCTTTTTAGATTTATATTAGATTCTGGGTAACTAACTCAGTAACGGTGAACATTGTTTTACATATTATAACAGTTTATTTCATTTTTACTTTAATAATCATCAATTCTTTTTTTTACTGTTTAGCCAATATATTTACATTTTTATCTTTAAAATAGAAGCCACTGTACCATTGAAGACTGGTTCCAAACCTTTGAAGCAAGAGCGCATATCCTTCCGTAACAACCCAGTGCGGCTCAGTACAGGCTGGGGAAGTGGGAAGAAGCGAGGAAAATCTTTCTAATCATTTTCTGTCTTCATCAGAGGTAGCAGTAAAAGTTCAATGGATGTATCCATGATCACAAAGGCTACATCACTATCATTTAAAAACCTTGGCATGTTAGTGCACTTGTTATATAGAAATTTAAATCTCATTTATAAATGTGGCCATTTTACTTCATTGAGAATAGTTATTTGACTGACCTCTTGAAAATGATAGTTATTGATGTGAATTGCATTATGGAATGGTTGTTAACTGTTATGTCTCTTTGCTTTATCATACATTGATTACTGTAATGTTGCAGTCTCTACCAGTAATTTTCACAAAGACAATAAAAGCAAATATGTAAAACTAGCAGATACTATAACTTTATAGCTAAGTAATTCTTTATGCACTGAGATCATAACACTAAGCAAACTCCAATAACAGAACAGACCCTGAAACCTCATCACCATGCTCCGTGTAAAATGTAAATGTTCACAATATTTAAATAAAAATAATTTATGAACGCCAGTTGTATTTTAAATACATCACTATTCATGGCTTCATTTTACAAGTGTCAAAGATTCATAATGACTGAGTGAATTATAAGGTCCTTCACATGTGAAATAAACCTATCAATGTACCATATCCTTCACTTATATAGTAATTGTATGACTTACCTTTACAATTTAACAGTTTGTACACCTGAATCAAAATTTGCAGCTTTTTTTAATGCAGCCTTTCTCTAATGTGCACAGGAAAAGCATCTTCTATCTAACACCTTCATTGTATGTACGTATATGGTTCACTTAAGCAAAACTTTGTGGACAGAGGCGTACTGTTTTAGAGGAACTCATACCTAAATTTGAAATTCTCTTTGCAATTGATTGAAAGCAATGACTTTTATGCTCCTTATGCATAACTTCTTCCTCCTTTTCAATCATAAGGTGTCTTTCATAATGAATTGAGTTTGTTTATTATGAACTTTATGGTATTTTTTTGTTTTACTGGTTTATAAATGTGTATACTGATGGTGGAGAAAGCACTTGTGCCTTTGTATTCAAAACATTGTGTATGACTCAAGATATGTGTTACATTGTTTAGTTGAGTGTTTGGTTTAAATAAAAACAACCTTGAATGTCAAATCAAAACCATTGCCATTCTCAAACAGCCTGGGCAACATTAATCTGTTTTTAAACATAACGTTGCAAGAACCAAAAGTGATATATATATATATATATATAAGTTGATTTCTTAAATTACCGAAACAAACAGCCTTTGGCCTTAAGTGTAGTTGCTATAATCTTCCTCCTACATAAACATTTTTGTAATTCCCCTTCAGCAAATGTGAGTGAATTTGTGCCATGATTTAAATTGACATACATGCAGACTCCTTATATACATTTACATTTGCACATTTAAAAATAAACACAATAAGAAATATCGGTGGAGGAAGAGATTGATGCTGAACGATGACTTGATTTTGTAATTTTTTTGATGAGATGGGGAGAGCTTGTTATATAGAGTAATACATGGGTTGAGCTGTGAGACACAGTGGGATTGAAATGATGTCAGTAATGAGCATGAAACTGGAATAAGGAATGGAAAATAAGCATGGAAGTGTACTAGATACTGGACTCAGCCAAAATACATAAGTCTACACCTCAATGTGCCTCACACTTCACAGTGAGATGAGATCTGTACACATGCTTCTTTGTGTGGACAGGAGCAATTGGGCTCTCCTTAAAAAAAAATTATTCCAAAGTCAATTTTCAAAGTTTCCAGGATGGTTCAATGCATCACTTGAGCACTTTTTACACTTGGCTCCTCACTGAACAGGAGTGATACTGCACCTAGGTCGAAACCTCAGCAGTGCGATACCATCTGATTAAGGATTACACACCCTAAATGTCAATAGCCTGTCATTTCCCTTTACAGATACTGACTGACTCGTTGCGTATTTCCAAGTTTTTTCTGGGACTGTTTACCAGGAGAGCCCTCGCACCTTCCGCCTCCGTGCACGCCGGAGTTTGATCAGAACTCGCTGGGTTGTTTTTGTTCAAATTGATGCGCAGTTGCAATCGCGTTGTATCAACATGAAAGTACTGGTATAACGGCATTGTAACGAGTCTTAGAGGCCTAGGAGAGACAGTTATGCTGCAAGGCGCAATACTGACTGACAGCAGTATGGAATCATTTTTCATGGTTATTTTCTACTTGTTCCAGTTTTGCTTGTTCATGACAACCGTTCAATTCCATATTGTCTATATCTTGTAACACAGCACATATTATTCATATCAAGAAAATTATGTTGTGTAAGGTTTCAATGTAAATGAACCAAGGGATAAATTAATATTAATACGTGTGTGTGTGTGTGTGTGTGTGCTTCTAAGCAAATCCCTGTCAACCCCTGAATCCAATTGTTGCCATGGTCCTGTTTGTTCCTAATGTAGACAAAACTGGCCGTACTCGTTGTCCACTCGCCTTGTGAGATATTTTTGCCCCTCCTGATCTGTTGCGCTATAATAAATATCGTTTCAAACTGAGTATTGCACCACATAGAATGAGTTGCTGGTTCATCTCGTTCTGGATTCTCGTTCCGACTAATGCAGAAAATGATCCACTTCGAAAGCCCAGTGCAGAAATCTGAAGGAAAACGTCGATTACAATTGATTACACAAATAAAAAGTTAGATCTCACGTGCCAAGCAAAGAAAATCAAGACAGGAGAAAATCGTGTGCTTGTATCTGATTTTTAATCTCTTTTCAAGTGACCCATCATAAAAGCTGCCTAAAAATAAAATTGTCGATCAAAATCGGCATCATGAACGGCAGGGTGAGAACGCAATTGATCTATAAATCTCGCTAACATGATTTACATTCTATTTACATCCTCACTAAATTGGCGTGTTTTTGGGAGAAGGATGGCTGGTATTGTCAGAAACACATAATAGAAATATGCCTGAGTTGTGGTTCGGGACTCTCGGGGTGGTGCAAATTGTCCTGTTCAGTCTGAATCAACAAAATGATCCTAAGCTGCACCTGATGTTAGTGTTCAGATTTGGGCCACTGCAATATTCTCCAATATTCGTGCTCTTTGTTGTTGCTTTACACTTTTTACGTTTCTATTGAGAAAGGATTGCCAATCAGATCGGCTAAGTCTGTTGTCAAGAGTGCTTTCTGTGAAAAGTTAACCCCTGTGTATGTCACAGTAAAAAGCGTGTAAATGTCAGTACTTGTGCAATCCCGTTTTTAAACATGTGACTCTTTACAACAGTCTAAACCTGACAGAAAGGATGTATTTTAATCAAATAAACAGTTCATCTTCGGCGAGGAGAGAATTGCTCCTGATTTATGTGTAGCTACCGGTTCGTGGAGTTTATCTCTAACGCGGATTTTCGCAGATTCAACTGTATCCAAATATTCGTTCTTTTAAAATGCCACGCTATATCTACCAGATATAATGTGAGTTGAAAGCATAATATCAAAACTTAAAGCACGTTTATCGTCATCAAAGACCACAGTTAAAATTCAAACACCACTTAAGTGAATGTCTTCAATAATTATAGATCATGTCGTGAAAAAATTAAAGGGAAAGTGAACCTGCAGTAAAATAAAACACATCAAGGTAGAGTAGAAATTTCATTTCGAGAGGGAGCTCAGGCCAAAGATACCTGGCGACACCCTTATATGAGCAAAAAGGACTTCGGCTTCATGTGCAGAATTCGTAAGGTTTATGAGGAGGTAGAAAAGTAATCGATTTCAAAATAAAGTCAATCGACTAAAAGAGAACTGAATATACAGAGGGAAACGGGAAGAGAAGCATTCATTTTGCGCTTTATTTTTTAAAAACTCATCTTTTGATCATATTTTTCTTTTCTACTTAATCTACCTTCCGTTGCTGTTTTACTATTGACATTATTACCATTCTTATTCAATAACAAGTTGGACCAACCACTCAATGTATAGAACTTTCCGGTTGTTACCACAGTAAAGTGTTAACTTCCTGATAACTATTTAAAAAACATTTCCTTAAATGTTTTGAGAAATAAATTCATCGGGGAGTTACTATTTAAAAAAAATTATATTTGTAGCGGATAGACATTGCGTGTTCAAGACGCTAATATATTCCGTTTTGGGCTGCATTTAATTTAAATGTGATCGCTGAATATCAAGTATGTTCTCCAAATGCCTGTATTTCCTCCAAGTGGCTGTATATGCTCCAAGCCACGGTGGAGCACAATTAATGTAACAAATCTGAAGAACCTGTCTCAGTACTGTCATAATTCATACCCAAATCAACAAACCATGCCTTCTGGAATTACTCCTTTATTAATATATCTGCATTCGCTCACTTAGTTTATGGATTTAAGCGAATGACATGGACTCCTTGCTTAAAAACTCTGCACCATTTGGAAAGAATGGAGAAAGGTAATGTGGCGATGATTTAAATTCCCGGTCAGGTAACATTGCCAATTGCAAGTTTGCTGATCAGATGTGCAAGCGAAACTAAAAATTATATCTATCCGAATAAAATCATCTAAACTGAATAAATATCCATCGTCTGTGTAAATGATTGATATGTTTATTGAAGCAGCTGAATTGGCTGAGTTCTGTTTTTTGTTTTCAGCTATTCCAGGAATCTATATAAAACAAACTGCTCTGATGTCCTCAGATAGAACGGTTGATATTTACTGTATCTATTGATTTGCCTGCACAGACAGACTTGATGTTCCACTCCAGAGCGAAACTTAACAAAGTTGTTATATTCTTTATATAGAAGCCACATAATTAGTTAACAGGCAAAAAAAAATTAAACACGTAGAACTGAAATAGTCCACAAGATAGACACTAGAACGAAGGAAAGATCCACCACAAGGTAGCAGACGCTTGACATTGACTGAAACCGCGAATAATTGAAACAAAGTAACTTGGACAGTACAAAATATAGATTCCCTGTAATAAATATCAACATGAAGAATGAAACAAAAAGTCATGCCACACAGCAAAGGCTCTTTATCGATGTATTTTGGTTACGAGTAAAGGGATGGCCTGTGGGTGGGGAGAGCGAATCTGAGATTTGCATATTCATCAGATTGGGAGGAGGCTGCACTCAGATGCCCAGCGCTTTTACTCTATATAGGGCCGTTTCTAGAAACCTTATCGACGGCCAAAAGCTGCGGTTTCTATTTAAATCCGAGCTAATTCTTAGTAGCGTACACCGATCGCTCCCGATCAGGTTTGTTTGCCCTCATCAAGGCCCTCTTATCATTTGGTTTAGATGATTATGGAATTTACAAGTGAGAATTTCTCTATCGTTGGCCATCATTCGAAGGGGAACGAGTACTACATGGGAGCCGGAGCAACCCTGGAGCAAGTTATGGAGAGTATGGAGGGAGCATCTTTCTATAACAAGAATGCATCAAAACGCATCCAAACCTTTATTAATATGGAAAGCAATGAGCACCACGAAAGGATTGGGAAAACGTCCGTTCAGGATGACGGTGCGAATGGTAGGTGCAAATGACATCAATATCGCCGCCAAACGTAACTGATTTGCAATAAAAAGGAAATGTTCCTGGTATGTATGAAATTAAGCATCAGCCTTGCTTCACGGATATGTCACCAGAACAGTTTAAAACAAGGTTCAATAAACACGCTTTACATTTAAGTTTGTTACGGTCTGTCCGCTATCCATATAGCTGTCAGTATTTGTCTTAAATGGAAGCCGTGTAAATAATATTGTAATTAAAAATTGAATTGCTTGCTCATACCGCCGCTGAATTGTGTAGGCTATCAGCACACCATAAATAACAAACAGGAAGAGCTATCTACTGGGAACCAAGCCGTGTGTTGCTCAGTGTGGAGGTGATGTGTTACCATAACAAACCATTTATCATTCTTGTTTCAATAATCAATTGTACAGTCAATGGACTTTAGCGAAAGCTTTTCTCACCTCTGACACATGTAAAGTTAAAAATCCGTCACCTCCAACTGCACGTCTTTTAGAAGTACTTCTGGAATCTAAAAAGCGCATTCTATTACATGCTGATTTCCGGCGATCAAATCGACGTGGGGATTGGTTGAGAAACACAATTTGTGGATGGTTATTTGCTAAATGTAAAGATTTCTGGTTTTGCCGCTTTACTTCGTTTTTAAATCACAAATCCCTGAACCAAACAGCGGTTGGGTTCGCTCCAGTGTCTTGTCTCGGACTTGTTTCTTTCGGCATTGCCGCTTTTTTTATACAAAAAAAAACATTAAAAGTAGGATTCGTGCATGGTTCAACTATCGGTTGTCGACCAGTCGCAAACAATTTCAAATCTAAGCAGGAAGTTTCTTTTTGATCGTGCTTTGTACTATGTATACTATGAACATCCAGTCCGACCAGTCTACAGTGGGAGGGTGATTTATCTTAGGCCCAGTCGACAACAGTTCAATTCCCACCACAAAACATTTATTTTCAAAAGTTGTCACAATACTGTACACAATCCAAAAGAAGACGGGCACACTTCTTTCGTCAGCCCTCTTATCAACTTAAGTCACAGTACGGTAGTATAGTGGTTATGTTACTAGTAATCCAGAGGCCTAAACTAATAACGCACAAAACTCCAGTTCAAATTCCACCATGGCAATTTGAATTCAGGTTTTAAAAGAAAAATCTGGAAATAAAAAGGCCTTTTTCAGTAAAAGTGACCATGAATCTATCTGCAATAACAACTCGTGTCCTTCAGGGCAGGACACTTGGTCAGGCCTATATGTGACTCCAGCCCCACACCAGTGTGGTTGACTCTTAAGTGACCTAGCAAGCAATTAATGTGTATCAAACAACGTGCACGGTTCAAGAAAAGAGCCCACCACCACTTTCACTGGGCTACTTGGGATGGGCAATAAATACCCACTGCCAGTCATGTCCACAGCCTGAGAATTAATTGGAAAAAGTAGGTAATTTTAGGAGCTAACATTTTGGGCTCTTATGTGTTCGGACTAGAATTGTTGGTGAATCAGAAACCAATCTGTTCTGGATTAACTTTAATCAATACAAATATTGAAAAACTTCAAAGCGAATTGCTTTAAAATACAATTTCTAGAGTAGTTGAACTCAACGTGCGTTTGGGAAGACGTGTTTAGTTCTATGACGGTTACTTGTTTTTTTTAAAGGCAGGGTTAACATTAATATGGAAGCACCGAATCTTTGATTTATGATGGATCCCTTTAACTATATATGTGTTGATATAACTGTTCAAAATCTCATCACGCCTTTGAATCGGGTTGTACGGAGATTGTTGAAAGGAACGCCATTTGTTGGTGAGTGAAAGTTCACAAGAACTGGCCGACTTTATCGCCATTTTCCCCCAGTCCAATATGACGAACCTTGAAAAATGTGCACGCTGCATTGGCGTGTTTTTATAAAGTAAACTGGAATCGGCCTTCTTGTGGGCAGTGAGACTGTTTGCGATAAAGCCGCGACAGCCGCTGCGGAACTCATTCAAAAAGAAATGCCATTTAATCAGCTTCAGTCATTTTTAAATGAACATTTGAGAAAACAGTTATTTTACTTTTTAAAAAATGCAATTGATGAAACAGATACAAGATCATAAAGACATTTTTTGACATGCCACTATGAATAAAACAAAAATAATTTAATAAAACATGTTTTGTGTGCATAGCGACATCGTATATATAGTTATATCTGCTTTGTGAAAGTTAAAATGGTGAATTCATACATATGTGTAAAATAATAGTCTGATGGAGCTTGCATGTCAAACTACAAGCTTTTTGCTAAATGTATTTAAGTGATATATGTGTATTGCGGGTTTGTGAAATTGTGTGTTTTCAAATCGACAAATTATGTTCTATAAAACAAATGTTTCTTTAACCGCTGCGCCTTCTGAGGATTATCCACATTCTCTCATTACTAAAATGTCCAGTGTTGTAATCGTTCCATTCGTCACAAAGATATGAAGCTTTTGCTGAATTGTTTCACGAGCTGCCCGCATTGGACGTGTCTGATAACTAAAGTACCACCAGCTTTACTGAGTAACTTCCAGCAACAATAAATCCTCGGAATCTCGGGCTCTGATGTCAGATAAACATGTTACAATCGGGAAAAATTCTGCGGCCCGGCCTAATAATGCATGGCAAATAAATGATATTAATAAATACGTTAGCAAAAAAAAATTGTTAAATCCGGCATAATTAATCTCACAAATATATCAATTGTTTTATTCGTTTTTTTTAAATTTCTGAACGTATGATAGTATGTTTCATTCTGGAAATGTGTTCGTTATTGGGAAATGGAAAGTTTATTTTTAGGTAGTTGTATAGATCAACAGGGTTAAGACTTTCGACGGATAATCTTCCTTTTCAGATAGATTAGAAACTGCGAATGGAGCTGGCGAGTTTAAAGCCCTTTAGATCGCGTCCCTTTCATCAGATCAGGTTTGAACGGGGGTTCATTTTCCTCCGTTGATCAGACTGCGAGGGATCAGTTTCCCGGAACCTGATGTGAACCCGATTTCTCTGTAATCGGCTGCCATCAGAAAGTTACAATTCAAATCGAAGTTTTATCAGCGGCACGAATTCAGCCCTGAACCCGGGACTTGGGTTTATCCGACCTGAACCTCTGCAACAAATAATTGACATGAAAAGGCGGGGGGGGGGGGGGGCCCTGGGTAATAATATTTAGTATGAATGAATACACCCGTTACATATCACAAATATAATCTGAACATCGTGTAATGGTTAGTAACTCAGTAGGTGACATGGGATTTAAACTCTAACCTCATTTCTGAATGTACAACTAATAGACATCACCAGTTGCAACCACAGTTTGGGACGTGCTTAGTTTTCACGCACACATAATAAGATTTTTGAGGTAAAGTAAAACACAAGAGTGCCAAACATTCATTCACCGGGAACTTGTAAGCTTTCATAACGGGCTCTGAATTAGACGAAGCATTGGGAGTAACAGGCCGGAGTTTGAAATGTTCATCTACAGTAGAGAGTAAATATTGTCATATTTTATCTACCGACTAGGCTACTATTGCACAAAACCACATAAATACCCATGTCGCTGTGTGTTAGGGCACAGTCAATCAAAAAAAAAACTGTCCAGAAAAGATAGCGGTGCCCTAGATTCCTAAAATAGTTGGTTAGATTAACAGAATAAAAGAAAAGGTAAAACCGAGAAAGGGAGAAGGTATCTAGCGAGCATCAGTTCTACAGTCAGTTCTCCTATAACGGTTATACAGAGATAAAGGATTGTGCTGTCACTATTAATCTGCCAGCTATGAAACTTACAGTAAACACGCAGTGCTACTATGGATCTGACCCAATATGATGTGGTTTTCCTTTGAGAAGCATTCAAGACCAATCATTTAACAAAATCTCCTTATCTAAAATATATAAGCCGTCCCCAAACTCTCGGAACTGACCGTTGCTGAAATGTTACTTGTTCTGAGGGAACTGGCGATACTTGGTTTTGGTGTGACAAAAAAACTGCTGAAGTATAAAACATTGGTGCTTAAAATATGACAAGAAGTCAAGTGTTGGGAAGATATCTGACATTGAAATGATCTATTGACAAGGAACGAGAAAATAAATAAAGGAAACGAAAAGGACGCGAATTAGAAGTGAAATCTTCAATCTTTTCTCTTTATATGTGACCTATACTTTTCAGTAACTGTACGTTTTAATAATGGAAGAAGTAATATTATTTGAACTCTTTGCTATGTATCAATTCCTTCATCGCGAGCGTTTGAAAATTGGCTATGATTTGGATGAAATGCAATGTCCCAGAGATACCTGTTACATATCAGACAGTTCTAGTTTTGTGGAGGTGAAGATTTATAAAAACACGTGCTAGCACGAAACGGTTTCAAATAACTACATTCAATGTTATGCTGTGTATACTGATCAGATAAACACGCCAGTTAAGACATCGAATTATGTCTAGGCATTATTGGTCAAAAAAGCGGATGTGATAAAACAAAGAAATAAAATAATTCGTGTCGCAAAATAAATTTAGTCTAAGCTTGTAACAAAAAATAGTAATTATAGATTTTGGTCAATAAAACAACATATTGGCTCTTAAATTAGAGTAATTCCCAATCTCAGTTATCAGGTCCTCGCCTAGTCAGTTTTGTAACCCTATGACACTCCTCAACAGGGGCAATGATTGGCTCTGCTGTATCTTTCTATTTCAGTTCTAGGTGTCTAATATACATGTTAAGTGACCATAGTCTGATAATTATTTTCCATTATATGCTTTTCTTTTTAAATGTACTGCATTTAAAGTCATGATATGAACACTGTAATGTCGTTCTACTCAGTTATATTATCGAGTTGACTTTTTGAATTTGATTAAATCTATTTCAATTGGCACCGATATATACCACTTATTTACCAGGATGCTCAGGAGACTCATACCATAATATTTGCGTTTTTCCTCGTTTTTTATCGCCAGCTATCCATACAGCTGCAAATTGTGCTTCACCAATGAGCAGAACTATTCTAATATGCATATTATTTATAGGTATCCTTCATTTGTTGCTATTTAATAGACAGTACTGGTCAATTCAGCAATCTTACTATAATTGTCGTTTATATATAGTTGATGCAAGCAAATGAAGTAAAGATGACATCTCATGAATATCCTGGGGTCCTCTGGTCTGAACGCTGACTTTTGCGACATTAGGCTATAGCTATCTCTCCTATGTTCTTAGAGGCATGAGATGTTAGGGATGGAGAGTTGGTGTCTAGCAAGAAAGGAGGAGGGATGGCACTGTGAGCTTGGCTCTTTCATCAGACTATGGGTCTGGCGGGAATCCTACACCCGCGGTTCAGGTGGTAGCCTGCTGAAGATTTCTCACATTTTCTATTTCTGATTTTATTTCCAATTTCCAAAATTTGAAGTTTTTATCATCAATTATTTTCATGGTCTTTAGTCCTTTTCATGTGTTTTCATTGCTTCGTTAAGGTGATGTTCAACACTTCTTCCACCAGTATTTCAATAACAGCAACTTGCATTTATTTAACACCTTTAAAATATCACAAGGCTCTTCACAGGAGTGATTATCCAACAAAATTTGACAATAAAACCTATTCAACTAATTAGAAAAGAATAATTGAAGAGTACGACACAAAGGAGGCCACTCGGCCCATCGACTCTGCGCTGGCTCTTTCGAAGAGCAATCCAGTTAGTCCCACTCCCCTGTTCTTTCCCCATATCCCTGTAATTTTCTCTCCAAGTATTTATTCAGTTACCTTTAGAAGACTACTAATGAATCTATATCCACCACCCTATGAGGAAGTGTATTCCAAATCCTAACCACTCATTGTGTAAAAACATTTTTCCTCGTGTCGCCTTTGGTTCTTTTGCCAATCAACTTAAATCTGTGCCCTCTGTTTAACGACCCTTCAGCCATTGGAACCAGTTTATCTTTATTTACTCTATCTAAACCCTTTTCGTGGTTTTAAACACCTCTATCAAATCTCTTTTGCTCCAAGGAGAACCCCAGCTTCTTTAGTCTATCCATGTAACTGTAATCCCTGATCTCTGGAACTCTTCTAGTAAATCTCTTCTGTACCCTCTCCAAAGTCTTCATGTCCTTCCTAAAGCATAGTGCCCAGAATTGGACACAATACCTATATAGGTTTAACATAACTGCCTGGCTTTTGTACTCTTATGTATCTATTAATAAAGCCCAGGGTCCCATAAGCTTTATTAATTGCTTTGTTAACCTGTCCTGCCACCTTCAAAGATTTGTGCACAAGCCCCCCCCGCAGGTCTCTCTCTGTTCTTGCACCTCCTTTAAAATTGTGCCATTTAACTGGTATTGTCTCTCCTCATTCTTCCTACCAAAATGTATCACCTCACACTTTGCTGCATTGAATTTCATGTGTCCGCCCACTCTACCAGCCTGTCTATGTCCCCTTGAAGTCTATTACTATCTTCCTCACTGTTTACTACACTTCCAAGTTTCGTGTCATCTGCCAATTTTGAACTTGTGCCCTGTACCCCCAAGTCATTAATGTATATCAAAAACAGCAGTGGTCCTCGAATTGAGGAATTTGTACTCCTTATGCGGAGCTTCAGCCAACAAATTTACATAGCAAGAATTCCGACACAGGGTCAGCAGACTTTGCAAGGTTTTGCATCCCTTGCTGACCTCCACACCGAAATTCTTAATTTTTTCTCTGGGTGAACTCCATGGCAGGAGGAGGAATCTATAAAATCGACTCAATCTTTTCCTCCTCCGACTTTGGTTTTGCTCAGCTTCTTTGAAGGCTCATGCTTATCTTTAATTTTTGAGTCTTCACAAGAGATCCATATCTGGAATATTAGTTTGTCTTTTCTACTTCTGGACGCTGGCAGACCGACTGTTTTCAGTTCATATTTCAGATATAAAAAATCTGCAGTTCTCTTTTAAAACGTTATATTGTTTGTTAGCAAATCACTGCAAGTCATGGTTGGCAAACTTCGCGTGTGAATTGCTTCCTGTATCAAACGTCTGGTTATTTTCTTTGTCATCTAGTCAATTATGGCGTTTCAAAGCCGATGGGTCAACCTGTCTGCACCGACCTGTCGAGACCCGTTGAAAACTACTGTAACTTGAAGGTGTCACCGCCGAAAGGGCTGGAGGAGAAATCCACCGTGGATCAGACCGTGGACAAGAGCGACTCTAACGTCTCCAGCACTAAAAAGAGGAGAAATAGGACGACGTTCACCAGTTTACAGTTGGAGGAGCTGGAGAAGGTGTTCCAGAAAACGCATTACCCAGATGTGTATGCCAGGGAACAGCTGGCGCTACGAACAGAGCTTACTGAGGCCAGAGTGCAGGTACACAGCTAAATCATTCAGCTTATTACTCACTAAACAAATTAAAAATATATATATAAAAATGTATTTGGTAACATGATTGATAACTGCTATGAAGCAGAACTTGCATTAAAAGTACATCAACTTCAGAGTGTGGGCAGGATACAGATCCATTGATTCTGCACAGATAAATTGAATTTTTAATGAGATAATAGGTTGTGGCTGCATTAAAACATGTTTGCCCAGATTTTGAGCAGATAATATCATCACCATCATAGGCAGTCCCTCGGAATCGAGAAAGGCTTGCTTCCACTCTTAACATGAGTTCTTAGGTGGCCGTACAGTCCAATACGAGAACCACAATCTCTGTCACAGGTGGGACAGATAGTCGTCGAGGGAAGGGGTGGGTGGGACTGGTTTGCCGCATGCTCTTTCCGCAGCCTGCACTTGATTTCTGAATGTTCTTGGCGATGAGACTCGAGGATCTCAGCGCCCTCCCGGATGCACTTCCTCCACTTAGGGCGGTCTTTGGCCAGGGACTCCCAGGTTTCAGTGGAAATGTTGTACTTTATCAGGGAGGCTTTGATAAATGGAATTTTTAATGAGATAATAGGTTGTGGCTGCATTAAAACATGTTGGCCCAGATTTTGTGTAGATAATATCATCATCATCATAGGCAGTCTCTCAGAATCGAGGAAGACTATCAGCGCTCACCATTATTATGGAGTAAACTGGACAGCAAATTCAAGAGTACACACGTGCAGTTAAATGCGGAAATCTGGAAGTTGCGGTCTGAGTTACTCTGCTCCTCCACAGGCTGTGCTGTAACATGATGATGATGTAACTACCTTGTTGATAGACGCGGCATTGAAAGTCATGCAACAGTGTGAAGTTGGGATATTTATCCACTAAACACACCAGAAAATGTTATGCTGGTGCATTCAGGAGTAAGTGAATTTTGAACTGTGTGATAAGTGATCATTACTGCCAAACAACCTCTCATGCCCAGAAAATTAAATTTACAAGTGTGGAGTCTCATTCCTTCAGCAGTTAATTAATATTGAAGATTAAAAAACATTTTTTTTTACTTTTTCTGTCTGTCTCTTTTATCTCTCTCCCTTAATCCCATCTGGCTTTCCCAATCTTTATTTCGTCTTCTGAACATCATTTAAATCTAATTTATACTTCCTGCTTTATACTTCTTGGTATAGACTCTGCATGTCTCGGTGAGGATTCTTCAATCTGATTGGTTGAAGAACCTCACTGTCTCTTTACCTGTTCACAGATGCAACAGATCCTCGGTACAGAGTGCTGGATCAGATGCTAGATTAGATTCAAAAGCACACAAAACCTTAGTAGGCAGCTGTCCAGCAAAACCTTAGTGAGCAGCTGTCAGGGAGGTGAACTTCAAGTCCATTTCCTTTGCTGCTGACCATAAAATGCAGACAATGGGGCCAGATTTTGCTGGAGCATGGCATCTAATGGCATCTGCCATTAGTTAGACTTGCATCTGCATCCTTCAACTAAAACAAAATGTTTGCCCATAAAGTTGCTGAAAGTGTGAGCTGATAATAGTGCAGCGAGGGAAACAGGGCATCTGGGCCTGAGTGAATAGGGAAACTAACTGTGTATCTGGGAAATAAACAGTTGTAGTACTGAGAAGAAGGCTGAATTAAAGGGGTTGAATTAAATGTCAAATCAGGTGCAGAAAGAGAAATAAAGAGAGTGAAAGTAAGGTTGGATTAAGAGAGAGAAAAAAAAACAGAAAGGAAAAGTAAGAAAAAAAAGTTAACATTTAAAATTTGACATTTTTAACTCCTCAAAAAATTCAAAACCTGAAGGAATGAGACTCCATACTTGTAATAGTTAATTTTTCAGTGGCAGAGTGGTTGAATGGCAGTAATCAACAATGATTAAATCATTAAAAGGGTACTTACTTACGCTACCAACTACTATCACTAAATATGAGCTTAATTTGTATCTACTGCTCAAATACAGCAACTTCATGACATTCAGTGTGTGTCAATAGTGAGGTAGACAGTGAAATGCCGCTTTTGCGAAGCTAACGGCAGAGCAGCCCAACTTGGACAGCAACTTTTGGATTTTGGCATTCAACCATGCATCTGCTCCTTGCTTGAAGTTGCTGTACCATTCACACATAAATAATGGCGAGCAACATTAGCCATCATTTTGACAACAACTTCTGTCCCTTTAAATGCATAAAAAAAGAGATTACATAGGCAAAAGTTAAACAAAGATATACTGCTGATAAATATTTTTTTCTAAATTACCCTAATTACAGTGCTACGTTTTTACAGAATGTTATCTAGGAATAAGGAAGACTTGACTATTAGTTCCCTGTAATTAATGTTTAGCATTACCTTGGAAATGAGCAGAAATGGGACATTTTTGCAGCGCAGAAACATGCACTTATTTCATTTAGTTGAAAATCTACTCACAAATCTTACAAATAAAATATATTGTGGCCAACAGAGAGATATGATAATGATCTTGACTTCTGAGATTAAACATAATTTTAGCAAGTGATTTGTTATTACTCCGGTATGCTCAGAAAGTGGAATTCTCTTCACCTGTTGGGATTTGTTTGCATGTAAAATGTTGCCATCAAATCACACACAATAAAGAATGGGATTTATGGGACATGTTGCAAGAAGCCATCTGATGCTGTATTACTTGCCCCAACCAAAAATAATTCAAGACTTTGTCACTTGTGAGCTATTAAGCCATACCCCTGGGCATGATATAACTATGATATAACTGTACTTTACTGTAGTCGATGTTTTACACTGCTGTAACCTTAGGGTGTATAATTACCACATTGCTGAAATATATCAGCTGATTATCACAAGGGCTTACCAATTTCAGATTTGAAACCGCAAATTTTCCAGCATTTACCATTTTCAGCAGTTTCTCCGTCATCTACATACATTTCGTTAAGTACTAGCTAAAATATCAACAGAACAACAGAACAACATCTCACACGACAGCAGAACAAACTAAATTCCCATGGTCAATCTGAAGGAAATCTCCAACTTCTTCTGTTCTTTGTTCAGGCAAAATTTGTGGTATTTCCTTATAACACATCCTGAACGATGAGCATAGAAAAAAATCACGGGTTAACATTGTGGGGGTCAGAATGCTGCAATTAACATTTCAGTGCCTATTCAAATCGCTCTCTTGTTATTTGATAGGATCAACAGTGTAAATTGGCAAAATTTGGTTCCTGTTATATTTTTGGTTAAAACTGTTAAAATCTCTAAAATGCTTAATTTGAAGGGCCCAGTGAATACTACTGTAATATTTTGATAACAAAATGCAGTTTTGCAAGTTTCTGTCAGCAATACTTCTTTGTTTATTTTGTGATACTGTTGAGGATAGATGAGAATGGAAACACGCCAACAGTGAAAGGAACATCTTTCAATTGTAACTGGTGCAAATAGCAGCATAAACAGCAAAATGAAAGATTGTATTCTAAAAGTAATAGCTGGGTTAATGTATGTTACAAGCTATCATACAGCCTTGGCGCTCTGCTGACTTCATAATATCACTTGAGTTTTGTTCTTTATGTCATATTGCCTTAATTGTATTACAGCTTTTCAAGACATGCCAAGCAAGTCCATTTATTATCAGTCCATGGTGGCTTATGACAAAATTCCCCTCCTCTTGAGGTGAAACTAAATGCTAACTGACGTGGTAACAGCATCTTTCGGGAGACCCCACTCCCCCCTCCCCCCCCCTCACTTACTCATTGTATAGACATTTCCATGTTCAATGTTTCCATCGGATTGACTTGTTTAAAAATTCAAAAATCAACAAGCCCAGTAAAATAAACACTGCTGATGCTGAAATCTGAAATAAAAACAGAAAATGCTGGAAATACTCAGCAAGTCAGACAGCATCTGTGGAGAGCGTTGAGATTTAACGTTTCAGGTTGACGACCTGAGTATTTCCAGCATTTTCAGTTTTTATTATATAAAATAAATACTGCCTTCATTTCCCTTGATTTGGTATATAAGGTATTGGTGAGGCTACACCTGGAATACTGTGTGCAGTTTTGGTTTCCATGTTTATGAAATGATATACTTGCTCTGGAGGCAGTTCAGAGAAGGTTCACAAGGTTGATTCCGGAGATGAGGAGGTTGACTTATGAGGAAAGGTTGAGTAGGTTGGGCCTCTACTCATTGGAATTCAGAAGAATGAGAGATGATCTTATCGAAATGTATAAGATTATGAGGGAGCTTGACAAGGTGGATGCAGAGAGGATGTTTCCACTGATGGGGAGACTAGAACTAGAGGGCATGATCTTAGAATAAGGAGCCGCCCATTTAGAACAGAGATGAGGAGAAATTTCTTCTCTCAGAGGGTTGTAAATCTGTGGAAGTCGCTGCTTCAGAGAGCTGTGGAAGATGGGACATTGAATAAATTTAAGACAGAAATAGACAGTTTCTTAAACGATAAGGGGATAAGGGGTTATGGGGAGCGGGCAGGGAAGTGGAGCTGAGTCCATGATCAGATCAGCCATGATCTTATTGAATGGCGGAGCAGGCTCGAGGGGCCGTATGGCCTACTCCTGTTCCTATTTATGTTCTTATGAAAAGGCAGGTCATGAATATTTATGAGCCTCTGTTAAATTATGCGAGCAGGCTGGAAGTTGTAAACTGCTGTGTGATCTCACCAACAACAGAAAGGATAGGGAGGAGATAATCGGTGTTTTTAATATGACATGTTGAGGGGAGCATGCCAAGAGTTTCACAACAGCACTGGGTTTCCTTCCCACTTTTTCCATAATCTGTTTGTGATTATCTTTCCAACTGTGTGCCCTGACTGCACTGTGTGGAATATCATCAGGCCTTTTACATGAGCGGTTGGACAATCTCATCAATAATTGACTTCCTAATGGCTTCCAAGTTTCAGAGTTAGGTGATTTATTACTATTGAAGGTCCCGACTAAATCACCATGTGGCCGTAAACATTGACAATCATCTGGACTATTATTTTAAGTATCTTAAACAAAAAACCTGCGTACCTTTATCTTAGTCTTAAAAGCCTCTTTAATTCTGGCTGGTTTGTTATTTTATAGTTTGCTTCTTGCAAATAATGTCAAAATAATCAGAGCACGGTGACAATGGAATCTTTGGTCTACATTCAAAGACATCCCTGATGAGAGTGAAGGCCACTTTCATGCTGGTGCACGTTTAGTTTGGATTGCGGCAGGCTGGTACCTGCGAATAATCTTTGTGCGCCTTGATCGTGGAGAAGGATTATAGCCATGGGTCTGCAAACCGCTGCTTTGAGGAGAAAGGCAGCAGGGTAAATACGTGGAGCTGACTCGCGGATGGCTCGCCTTTTCCACAATCCAAATTAAACAAGTGTCGATGGTGCAAGTGCCTGAACCCACCTTCAAAGAGATCTGTGAGCTGCAGAGTTTCTAAGCAGGGACGCATTAGGATATAAATTTGCCTCGGGCAGCACCACTAAACAGGCGATATAGAATCGACAACCCATTTCGCACTCCGCCCATCTCGAATCGATTGCCCGATTTGCACTCTTCATGATTTTCTAAAATAAATTCGGCAGATGCAAAACGGGTTGCCGATTCGCTATCGCCCATTTTGCGATGGTGAATTTATACTCCATTATTGTGCCCGTCACACTCTGTAAAAGCAGAGGCTTTCAAGCCGGGGTCTGTGAAGTCATCAGATTGTTGAATTAACTGAGCAGATTTTTGCTATTGCAACATACGAGCGAAAATGTTTTCCACAATGATAACACTGTTTTTGTTGGATAGCTGACACGACTGTCTTTCAAAGGTTGAGGTTACTGGGAATTTGTTAATATTTGTAGGAATTCCTCGGACGTGTTTTAATATCTTCAAGGCATCTACCACATAAGAAAGTTTAAAACTACCCGCTGTAAAGGTTTCAGAACATTTCCCTGGGCGAAAATTATAGCAAATGAACGAGCTCCATTTCTGCCAGGCAGCAGACACCAACATTAATCAGCAGTCTGTCAACTTCTGTAATGTAGGACATTAGAACAAAGATCTTTTATTTCTTTGCAGGTTTGGTTTCAAAATAGAAGAGCAAAATGGAGAAAGCGGGAACGGTATGGACAGTTACAACAAGCTCGAAGCCACTTTGCAACCTCTTATGATGTGTCTCTTTTACCTCGGACAGAGACTTATTCACAGGTGGGAAGAATATGGCACAGAGGGTAATGTTACACAATGGTTGGGACACATGGAACACTAACTTGACAAGTAGTCTGTTTTTAATGTGGACAATCACAAATAGGTTCATTCAATGGCTTTAGTGATGTTTAAAGATATGATTTTGGTATATGTACTTACGTGGTTTGGTAGCTAAAGCTCCCTTCTGGAGTGATTAAATACAAGTGGTTTTTTTGCAAGATATTAGCTGAACATCAATGGGGTTTGAATCACTTTCATGGACATAGATAATACTATCTGACAAATATTTTTTATTAGTATGATATAATTATCCATTCCAATTGGCATTCAAATTACATCAATTCATCGATTGTGTATGAATCAAATTTACCACACTGTGTAACAACATTAGCTAAACCAAGCCTTTGATCTCTGAGTACCACATTTATTCTGACTTTGGATATGGGAAACACAAACTGGGAAAGACTCCCTCCCTCTGCTGATAACTTCAAAATGTTTAAGCTCATGTGATTTATATCATCCTTCAAAGGTTAACAGAAGAACATCTTTTGCATTGCCTACAGGGTGAAAATAAATCTCAACATTTACTACACAGCAAAGATGATGTGTGCAATTATACTTTATTTGATTCTTTCCAACTTTGAAGACATTTATGTCATTTTTAATACAGTCAAAAAAATTGTCCCATAATTAAGCCCAATGCTTATAAAAATCAATAACCTTTTATGATTAGGAAACTTATTCTGTTTTCATTCAGGTTCTCTCTTCCTCCTCTGAATAGGTTATTTTTCTGTGTATTCCCTGTCTCTCTGTTCCAGTATAGGCATGATAAACTGAATGGTCTGCTTCTAAGCTGTAAATTCACCAGCCCACTGGCTCTACATTTCTTTCCTTTTCTCATTCTCCATTTCCCGGAGGGCAGTATTATCAGATTTTCAGGATGTTTGAAATATTATGGGCTAGATTTTTCACCCAGTCAGAGTGAATGAGTACAAAATCTAACATGGTCATTAAAAACCAACCCCAAAGTAGTCTAACATTTTTATGACATTTTGTTTATGCAACACATCTCTATCCAATATTTTTCTAGTCAAACAACATCAAATGAGTTTAGTATTCTCCCTAGCTTTTGTACTATTTTTTTCTCTAACTTTTGTATTTTTTCTCTAGTTTATATATTTTCTTTCCTCCCTATTACTAATAGTTTCTGAAATATTTCCTGTCTCTGAGGGTCTTTTCTATTCCTCTTTCTCATTTTCTTTCTGCGACGTCTCTGTATTATCTGTTCTCCCTTTTGCTTCCATCTCATCATTTTGCAGTTCCCATACTGTCTCCTATCTTCTTCTGGGTATCTTTCTCTCTCTCTGCAGTTGCTGTAATGGGGCAGAAATCCCAGCCTCCCGGGTCCGTACGGAGTGTGTATGGACCCGGGAAGGCATCGCAAAAGCCGATTTTCGACACCCAATGCGCATGCGCCGAAAACCGGCTTTTCCGTTCTGTCAAACTCTGGCTTGACAGATCATCCATATCCCCACAATCAGGACATTCACATGGGCAAGATTGCGGTATTTACCCATCTCTTGCCCAGCAAATATCCTGAAAACTTTTGTGGCTGGTAAAAGAGGCGCATAGCTTACTTTTACCAGTGTAAGGGTTTTAAAACATATAAAAAATAAAATTAAAAACACACATTTTTATGTTAAAAACCCTTCCCACTAAGGTAAATTTATTTTTAACCCTAATTACAAAACTTTTTTAAAAATTGGAAAAATATATATTTTTTCTAAGACATTAACTTTAATTTCAATTATAACTTTCTTTATGCGAGGTGTATTTTTTATTTTTTATTATGGCATTTAGTGTGTGTTTTTTTTCCCTCATTAGTAGCAATGAGAACTCGTAGATACGGAGTTCTCATTGCTATTAATGAGAATGCTGTGGAATACTGTAATTGATTGGTTGTGCAGTCATACGTGACTGCACCTTCTACGTCCCAACCTGGAGGACGGGAGTGTGCTTTGCAGCGTGGGAAGCGAAGGCCTCCCCACCGGAATCCCAGGCACCTCCGGGGCCATCAGGTAAATTCATTAAAATTCTCTGATTGGAGATGGTTGTTCATAAGAACATAAGAACTAGGAACAGGAGTAGGCCATCTAGCCCCTCGAGCCTGCTCCGCCATTCAACAAGATCATGGCTGATCTGGCCGTGGACTCAGCTCCACTTACCCGCCCGCTCCCCGTAACCCTTAATTCCCTTATTGGTTAAAAATCTATCTATCTGTGACTTGAATACATTCAATGAGCTAGCCTCAACTGCTTCCTTGGGCAGAGAATTCCACAGATTCACAACCCTGTGAGATAAGAAATTCCTTCTCAACTCGGTTTTAAATTGGCTCCCCTGTATTTTGAGGCTGTGCCCCCTAGTTCTAGTCTCCCCTACCAGTGGAAACAACCTCTCTGCCTCTATCTTGTCTATCCCTTTCATGATTTGAAATGTTTCTATAAGATCACTCCTCATCCTTCTGAATTCCAACGAGTAAAGACCCAGTCTACTCAATCTATCCTAAGGTAACCCCCTCATCTCCGGACAGCATCGAAAGAAGCCTCTGACTGGGATTTCAGCGCCAATATTTCTCTCTCACACAGTGCCTCTGTTTACTCTGATTTTTAATCCTTGCCATCCTGTGTGATCAGTACGTGTCTCTCTTTAACCCCTCAGCCTCTGACTATTTCTTAATGCTGAAAAAAAATTAAAATATGGAACTAAAAAGCTGGCATCAGTAACAATGACCATGTCATAAACACCCAACTGGTTCATTTATGTCCTTTGGGGAATCATTCCTACTGTCCTTATCCAGTCTAGTCCAACACCAATGTGGTTGGCTCTTAACCATCCTCTGAAGTGGCCTAGCATGTCACGTAGTCAGGGCAACTAGGCATGGGCAATAAATGCCGGCCTTGCCAGCGACACACACATCATGAGAATGAATTTTTTTAAATGGAAAAGTTCAGTTTTTTAAACAAAGTTCTTTTTACCGCAGCAGTCAATTGTAGAATGGTCGTTTGCTGCTTTTAAAATTCTGGGCCTTTCAGTCTCTTTATTAATTTCACTCAACCTGGCTGGCCCCGGTACACTGGGGCAAGGAGCTGGGCTGAACACTTCTCTCCCTCCAACCCCTCCAGGTTGCAACTCCCCAGATGTGCTGAAATGGAGCAGGCACCCACTTAAACAATGTCAATTCACTGACCCTGGGATTTTGGATGGGTTCAGCATTGACAATAGTTGACAGGCAGAGGTGCTGTCCTGCCACATTTCTGGTGGTAATTTCAGGATTTAGGATATATCCTACAATATTGGCAATCCTTGCAATCCTATGATTGACTTCCCCTCTTGAAGAATGTTCCATTATCTCAGGCCAATTCCAAGTGTATGAAAATATTCACTTTCATAATGCAGATGAATCCAAGAGACATCAATTGGCTTAAAAACAAATTTCCTTTCAGACTTTAGGTACATTTGGAATATAAAGGAGAACGCCTCCTCCGAACAGTTAGAATATTTAAAAATAAACTGCAATTTGTAAATTCTTATCTGTTACATCAAGGAGTTGACTATATTCTAACGGTTATTTCTAGAAGTTAATAAGAACATGGGATTTTGATCAAAACATCTCCTCTGATATAAGTATAGCTATAAATATTTCGACCATATACTTTCCTTACTAAGCATTATTTGGGAAAGCAGAACAGGAACTTTCTGTGATTGCTTTTGCCCTCAAGGGGTAAGATAAAAGGACTTGTTGTACTGTAAAATGTTAAATAACAACATTGAAGAAACAAAACGGTTTGAAGCTTTACTGAGTTTCCAGCAGCTGCAGAACAGTAAGGTCTGAATAGAAAATGGATACATTCATACGTTCGTCTGTTTTTTTTCCAGCTGCAAAACAATTTGTGGGCAGGGAACAGCTCCACTGGCTCGGCAGTTTCATCTTGCGTATTACCACGTGAATCATCCCCCTGTATGTCACCTTACCCTCACTCACATAGAAATGGCAGTGCCTATATGGGCATATCAAATCACCAAAGCCAGTTCAGTCAAGTCGCTCTGAACAACCTCTTCAATGATTCTGTACTGTCGGCCTCCTCTGATGGACATGCCTTCGAGTCAAGGCCAGAGTGTGAACGCAGGTCATCAAGTATTGCTGTGCTTCGAATGAAAGCCAAGGAACACACTGCAAACATATCGTGGGCCATGTAATGGTCGTTCAATGAAACCAGAAGACAAACCATAAATGAACAGGTCTGCGCTATTGTGTTCCTGGGAAACATTGCTGAGCTGCTACATCTTAAGCAAGGACATAGCTTCAAGCACATCAGCGGAGAGCAAAGCGCAGGTTATCATATTCTAAGCAACCTTGCTAACAATAGAGAAGACTGAATCAAAAACTGGATTGATTGATCAGAACATTGTGTGTGGCTGTTTAAAGAGGATAATGTACACATTGAATCACAGAATTATAGAGAACATCAGGATACCATTTAGCCCAATGTACCTCTGCCAGCTCGCTAAAAGAGCTCTCCATCAGCCCCGTTTCTCTGCCCTTCATCTATAACTTTTTAATTTTCCCTTTTCAAATATCTATCCACTTCTGTTTTAAAGGCTATTATGGATACTGCTTGCACCATTATTTCTGATAGATCATTCCTGACCTATCAGCCCTCTGTGTATACAAGAAATTCCAAACCTCTTCCTTGTTTCTGTTGTTGATGTTCTTAACTTTATTCTCTTTTGTTACTGATTCACTGACCAATGGAAACAATTTTTCCCGATGTACTTTATCAAAACCTCTCATAAATTTGAACATCTTTATTGGCTCTCCCGTTAATCTTTCTTCAAATGAAAAGAGCCCACTTTATCTAATCTTTCCTCATAACTAAAGCCCCTCATCCTTGGTATCATCAGTGCACACTTTCCATGGCCTTAACATTTGCTCTAAAGTAAGGGGCCTAAATTGGACATAATATTCGAGCTGCAATGGAACCAATAGTTCGTGTTGACTGGGAATACTCTTTTGTGTAAAATCTAGGATCCCTTGTTTTTTTTTACACAGTCCTGCAGACACCTAGGGGGAGAAATTCACTATCGCCTCGTTTGGGACGCTAACTTTAAAAAGTTTGAAAAGTTAGCGGCAGGCACTAACGATTTCAAACTTTAAAAAAATTTGCCGTTTGTGCTCCAAGAAGGAAGTGGAATGCTAAATCAAGCTCTCCTCTTCCTTCTTGGAGCACAATCGGCAGCAAGCGGGACGGTGAATTCAACAACGCTGCACATTGGGCCGTGCAGTGCTATCATGTTGAAAGGCTCCTTTCTTCCCTTAAAGGGAAGGGCCATCGCTGCAGGCTCAGCAAAAATAAAAACAATGTACCTGGACCACAACGGCAGCTGTGATCAGCCCAGCACTCAAGCAGAGTGCCAGGCTGATCGATCACGGGCAAGAACACATGAAAAAAACTGGAAGAGAAAAGGTATCTATTTACTTACCTGGGCCACCTCACCTTTAAGCATCGGCCCGAAATGTCCTGTCCCCCCGATGGACTCCTCCTGCAGCTGCCGCTGCTTTCGTCCGGCGATGCTGCAGGGGGCGGAAGGCAATTTCAGGTCCGGGGCATTACTGGGGCGATGCGCAGGGCGATGACGTCACGATCACCGGGTGAAGGATATCGAGGCTCAATGGCATAGTGCTGCTGCAAAATGTGGCGCGAGTCGATGTCATCGCCACAGCCATTCACAAAACCATTTGTGCCTCGTTGCTAACGGGAGGCACAAAGATACCCAATTTCGCCCCTTTAGAGTCTTCACAGTTAATCGAATTTTGATACTGTGGCTCTAAACCCAAGCTCAGACCATTTATATATATTGAGAAGTGTCCTAACACTGACTTGAAGGCATGAGTGTTTGCATCCTCCAGTCCAATGAACATCCATTGACCCCCTTCTCTGACCCGGGGAGGGGGAAGGAGGGGAGACAGGATTGTAGCCTGTGGGAAATCCAGAAATATGGGGAAAGTGACGGCCATGCCGAATTTAATGGCAGCACCTCATTTGAATTTTTTTCCTCCGTTTTCCAGTTGGCTGTTGGGTGGAAAGTCCTGCGTTAGAAGGCCGTAACCGGGGACCGAAGAAGAGGATGTGAGGGAGGGAGTGATCACAAGGGGGTTGAAGAAATCGTGGGGCAAGGGAGATGGCGGGGGGGGGAGGGGCAGTGGGTGGTGGTGGTTGAACAGATGGTGGGTCGGGGGAGATTGTCAAACTTGGTGGAGTTCACAGTGGGGAGGGGGGAGGGGCTTAGGATCACTGAATCCGGCTATTCACACCTCCCTTCAACTGTCGGGTTTCCCGAGCCCTGGGAAACATGACTTGCAGCCATTAAATCTAAAACGCTGCTAAAATTTGTGGCACGCAGCTTCATGAGCATATATAAATAACTGACCTGCCTCTCGAGAGGTTAGTCTCATGCCCACCCCCATCTGCTTCTGTTAAAACTGGAAATGGATACGTTTGAGGCAGTTTGGGGTCAGGTCTTTTTGAAATTTTAACCTACCCCGTCATTCTCCCAACCTCCGTGGAGGATTAAAATTCCCCCCTGTCTTCTGTCCTTTAACCAACTTTCTATCCATGTTCTCACACTTCCTTTAATACCATACACTTTAATATCATAAACAGGCCTCCTAAATGGCAGCTTAGCAAAGACCTTTTGAAAATTAATATACACAACATTCACTGCATGTCCTTTATCTTTACATTCCATTAGTTCTTCAAAGAACTCTATTAAATTTAACAAACATGACTTGATTTTTACAAGTACATGCTGGCTGTTCATAATTAACCCTTTATAATGTGTATTAATTTTATAATTTTAACAAGCTTAATCCACTTCTGATGTTAGACTGACTGGTCGATATGGACCTGATTTCTCTTTATTTTGAACAGAATTGTTACTTTTGCTTTCAGTCCTGTGGCACAACTTTCATATCTAAAGATGTTTGAAAGATTGCGGTCAGATCCTCTGTTATTTTCTCTCTGAACTTTCTTCAGTATTCAGGGATGTATGCCTTTAAGGGCCAGTGTCTTTTCTACTTTGAGTTTCACCATTTTTCAGTACTATTTCCTTTCCTATAGTTATCCGACCAAAATGCTCCACCTTCTCCTCATGTACCTTTTCACTCCGGCTACCACAGTACTCATTTAGTATCACTGCCATTCCTTTATCCTCTGTGTGAGGATTTCCCTTTTCATCTCTAATCAGCCCTGATCTTTAACCATTCTTCTATTTTTTATGTATTCATAATATACACTCATATTTCCCTTTATGCTACCTGTCAGTCTTTATTCATTCTCTTCGTAATTTTGCTTCCCTCATTGTCTGATTTCTAGATAATTAAGGATAGAGACTTCTAGAAACAAGGTCTGTCCCTTTTACGAAATAAGAGGTTAACCTGTGAGCAAAGTTAACATTTTGTCAATTTGGTTGATGTCTTGATTTAAAATGTTGTCATACAGTTTAAACTAATAATACTGTGTCCTTTGATTAGATCAGATCAAACCAGCAATTGCTTTGGGTAGAATGAGAAGCAGGGAAGGACTTTATAGATGAATTTGTTACAGGGTATATATGCTCCCATCCGAAGCGGTACATTATTGACAACTACAGGGTCCAGAATGCTGCAGTTTGCCAATATCACTCAAGCTCTTAACTTTGGAACTGACTATTCCCAATGCTAATACTTGAATCACTACTTGTAACATATACAACTGTTACTGTGGAAAACATCCATATTCTGCTCTTCTACAAAGCTATTTTGCAGTAATCACATCACAGTATGTTCCAACAATGCTGGTTTAACAGTGCACTATACATAAACTGGTTGGAATTCTCTTCAGTTTAGAAGATTAAGGGATGATCTAATTGAGGTGTTTAAAATGATAAAGGGATTTGATAGGGTAGATAAAGAGAAACTATTTCCTCTGGTGAGGGAATCCAGAACACGGGGGCTTAATCTTAAAATTAGAGCTAGGGGTGAAATCAGAAAGCACTTTTTCACACGAAGGGTCGTGGAAAGCTGGAACTCTCTCCACCAAACAGCTGTGGATGCTGAGTCAATTGAAATTGTCAAGATTGAGATTGATAGATTTTTTTGGATAAGGATATCAAAGTATATGCAGATAAATGGAGTCAAGGTATAGGTCAACCACAAGCTAATAGGGTGGTGGAATGGGCTCGAGGGGCTGAATGGCCTAATTCTGTTCCTAAGTAAGCTCTAGTGTAAGAACATTAGAACATATGAATATATGAATTAGGAACAGGAGTAGGCCATATGGCCCTTCGAGCCTGCTCCGCAATTTAATAAGATCATGGCTGATTTTTTACCTCAATTCCACTTTCCTGTCCGATCGTGATATATCTTGATTCCCCCTCGAGTTCAATGGCGTGGTCAATAGTGTGATCAATTCAGCCACACAAGGAAGCTGTCAAATAACATTCTTCACTTAACAATAAAGCTCAGCTACAGTAAGGCCCAACGTGTGACTATTTTTCAATTCAGTGCATTTGCAATATAACCAATTCTGTGGATTGTGTTAAAGACTGTAAGATCGTTGGTTGTCTTGAGTGCTTATAAGCCCTTCTGGTCTGTGATGGAATATATCACAGAATTTACCTCCCATGCTTGATTAAATTGTTGCAATTGGCTGAATGTTGTATTTAAAATTCAGTTGAAGGAAATAAAGCTTAATTGTGGATCCTCTTATATGAGGAATCAACCAATCACCATCTCCAGTATTTTTTTAAAGCAGCAATGGGGACATCTCTGTTACTTCTCGGTGCTGTGATGATCTGTAAAGGAGAAGGATGGGCTTCCAGCCTCAAGTAGCAGCCTAAATTACCATTAAATATTATACTAAGTTTAACCTGTGGAATACTTGGGAATTAAGAATCACTGATGGACTTTTAGATGGAAAAGTAAAAGGGCTGTCACTATTATTTACGTTTACTGAAAGGGAAAAGCAAAACCAGGGGCAAGTATGATGGAGGTTAAATATTTATACCTAGATGTATTCTAGTTGGTTATATCTTAAATGCATTTTTGTAAAAAAAAATCATATTTATTTTCTCTCTTTAGAACTGAAATTTTTAAAAAAGTAACAATATCCAGTTGAGCTATATCCAGGGGTAGGTATATCCTCTGTCCTTTAAAGTGATGTGCACCTTCCCATTTCAAAGCCTGCAGATCAGAATGTAGAAGAACAATTCTCATAACTTTCAGACCGAAGCACGCTTAGTAACAAAGCACAAGGACCAGGATTGGCTTGATTACTTCAATAGTACAGGTACAACATTTGTGACTTTCAAAACCGAAGTCACTATTTAAATGTTCGATTTAACATTTAGTACACTTCAGCTGAGTTGAGTTTCGATTTTCAGTAAGTAAAGGCAGAATTGTGTCATCTTGCCCTCAATATACTGCAAAGTAATCCCATAGTGTAGTACTTATGAATTACAAGATTTAGCAAACATTTAAATATTAACAATTAGAATAAAACATAATACACCAAAATTCCACCTGTAACAATGTGACAATTTAGCTTCCGCACCAGTCATCTTGAGTCCTCTCTGAATGAGACGGCCCATTTAGAACCAGTTAGTGTTGACCTGGGGGAAGGTTTATGTTGCAGACCCAGGGCCAGAGGTGAAAAGTCAGTACACACGTCCATCATAGCGCCCAGTCTCCTCTCTAAGCATGTTTAATGTACATCAAAAGCCTGTGTATGTAGTGCCCAAATTCTGTACCTCATTTACATTTCCTACCTACATTCGGTCTGAGACATGTTGACAGTCATCTGAATCTCTGTTTTGAATGGAATGTTGAACAGAGACTATTAAAGGTCATATGGGAAGCCAGGGATGGCCAAATTCACAGAAAATGGCAAAATGTGGGTTTAACATTTTTTTTCTGGACCATGCATGGCTCAATTTGTCATTTTTGGTTTTCATGTCTGTGAAGTGAACCTGGAACAAGGTTAAAAATAAATGCAACCAAATAATAAACCACAATTGTCTTACTCTCATTTCTTTTTTTCTGTACAACGTTAATAAAGGCTCATCCCAAAAGCAACTTGTCATGTTCTTATACTCTGTGAATGCTCATGACAGCTTGAAGCAACGCAACAATTTCAGCACTCCCACTGTCCAATGAATTTGACGCAGTGCGATGCACTGATCTGCGGCCATTAAAAATATGACTTGAAACCATTCCAAAGACTTTAATTGAGTGTTAATATTCACACAGTCATGTTTAATGAAGAATCAAAAATCATCATACAACAGAAATAATCATCTTAAAACTATAAGCAATTGTAATCTAAGGGCTTATTTTAACTCAGGGCAGGAATCGGGGAGTGCGGGGACCGAAGCAGCGACGAACCATCCAGGCCCGAGGCCCCCGGAGATTTTAACTCCCAGGCCCGGACTCCGACCCTGTCCGAAGCCAGTGAGAATGACGTCACCACTGGCTGACAGGAGTCAAATTTGATGGGGCGGTGGGGGGGGGGGGGTTTCAGGCTGCCACGGAGCCCCACAGAAACAATCCCCGGCAAGGCAAGTGCAGATAGTGGGGTATAGGAAAATCCACAATCTGGGTGGTAGGGGTGGGGACGTTGGCTCAGGGGAGGCCCAAGATATTCTTGTGGGGCCAGGATTTTAAAAAAGAACTCACCTGGGCTGGAATCCTTTCTGCTGCCAACATTGGAGTAAAAACTGCCAGTTGAGTAAAAATGTTGTGGGGGCGGGAATGCATTGGGAACGATCCTCGAACTTCCTACTATTACTCCCCCCACACCCCCGCTTCAAACTATTCCCATTCCCGTTGGTGGAGATCGGCTTTCCAGATTCCAGTGAAAAATAATCACAGTTTGGAACAGAGACACATGCCCTTAAATATATCTTGAGCATCTTCCAGATTTAAATTCATGTCAAACATTATTATGAATAAATTGTTTATCTCATTATTGTCTGAAACTTTTGCATTATTTTTTTTACCTTTCAAGCTTATATTTATCACAAAGCTCCTTGAAGTATTGAAAAAAATAAAGAGCCAAAAATGGGTATGAGTACTTAAAATAGTTTACTGTCAGGACATGCAGTGATTTGCTATGTCCATGAAGAAATGAGGAGTTTCCAAACTATGGCCATGGGTCATAGCCAGCCACAAACCCAGGCAACTCAGTTTACTTTGACCAGTTCACTGGTTTATTCTATTTGAAGCTTGGAAAAGGCTGCTCTTTGAGCTGTTGACTCATTGGTGAATACATCCTGAGATCTGTTAGTTACAGCATCTTGATGTATATGCAAATTAGCAGGAACATTGGTTTAAACCATATGTGGGCCCTGAGGCTCCATGGGATGCACTCCCTAAGCAGCCCACAAAAGTTTGCAAACCCGAGATTATAGAATCAGCAGAATAACGTGCCGTAAAACAGATCATTTTCAATTAAGAGCAAAGAGCAGCAGAATCCGATCCCAGGACGTATATCAAACTGGCCATCAGTTGCCCTCCAAACAGTCTTTCCCAAACAGATGTAGTTTGATTTTTCCGCGGAGCGTACAGAGATGGATGGCCTCTTATAGCACTTACAAGTGAAAGAAAACATTTCTTCTTTCCTGCACAGACGAGATACATCATTATAGGAATGGATTTGACCTTGTCAAGCAGACTAAAGCAATTAATAAATGATCCCCTCTTGGGGTTGCTGCTGCTGCTGTTGAGTAATGAGTTGTGAGTGCTCTGACCGTGTCTGTCGCTACCTTACAATAACTTCACTGAATGGAAGACTCAGTAGCTTACAATCTATCATGCTCCGGCAGACATATAGCGGGTACCTCTTGTCTACCAGCTGGGTCATGTCAAGAGACAACCCCACACAGTTGCCATCCTTAAAGATTGGGCACTTGATCCCAGGGTCAGAGGTCAAACATTTCTCACCTGGCACAGCCAAATGAAAGGGAGGAGTAAATACTTTGCTTGAAAGAATAATACAGCTTGTGAAGAAATGTAAAGTATTTGACTCGTCAGATTTATCAGTGAACCTTCGAGTATTAAAGAATAATTGCCATTCAAGATTATATATATATATATATTCAAGTATAAGAACATAAGAAATAGGAGCAGGAGTAGGCCATTTGGCCCCTCGAGCCTGCTCCGCCATTTAATAAGATCTTGGCTGATCTGATCATGGACCCAACTCCACTTCCCTGCCCGCTCCCCATAACCCTTTATTCCCTTATCGCTCAAAAAATCTGTCTATCTCCGCCTTAAATATATTCAATGACCCACCCTCGACAGCTCTCTGGGGCAGAGAATTCCACAGATTTACAACCCTCTAAGAGAAGAAATACCTCCTCATCTCAGTTTTAAACTATGTCCCCTGGTTTTAGTTTCCCCTATGACGGGAAATATCCTCTCTGCATCCATTTGTCGAGCCCCCTCATTATCTTATGTTTTGATAAGATCATCTCTCATTCTCTGAACTCCAAGAGTATAGGCCCAACCTACTCATCCTATCTTCATAAGTCAACCCCCTCATTTCTGGAATCAACCTAGTGAACCTTTTCTGAACAGCCTCCAATGCAAGTGTATCCTTCCCTAAATATGGAGACCAAAACTATACATAGTATTCTAGATGTGGTCTCACCAATACCCTGTACAGTTGTAGCAGGAATTCTCTGCTTTTATACTCCATCCCCGTTGTAATAAAGGTCAACATTCCATTTACCTTCCTGATTACTTGCTGTACCTGCATACTAACTTTTTGTGTTTCATGCACAAGGACCCCCAGGTCCCTCTGTACTGCAGCACTTTGCAATTTTTCTCCATTTAAATTATAATTTGCTATTCTATTTTTTTCTGCCAAAGTGGATAACCTCAAATTTCCCACATTATACGCCATCTGCCAAATGTTTGTCCACTCACTTAGCCTGTCTACATCCTTTTGCAGATTTTTTGTGTCCTCCTCACAATTTGCTTTCCCACCCTCTTTGTATCATCAGCAAACTTGGTTACATTACACTCGGTCCCTTCATCCAAGTCATTAATATAGATTGTAAATAGTTGAGGACCCACACCGATCCCTACGGCACCCCACTAGTTACTGTTTGCCAATCAGAAAATGACCCATTTATCCCGACTCTCTGTTTTCTGTTAGTTAGCTAATCCTCCAACCATGCTAATATATTACCCCAATCCGTGAATGTTTATCTTGAGCAGTAACCTTTTATGTGGCACCTTGTCAAATGCATCTGGAAGTCCAAATACACCACATCCCCCTTATCCACCCTGTTCGTTATATCCTCAAAGAACTCCAACAAATTTGTCCAACATGATTTCCCTTTCATAAAAACATGCTGGCTCTGCTTGATTGAATTATGCTTTTCCAAATGTCCTACTACTACTTCCTTAATAATGAACTCCAGCATTTTTCCAACGACCGATGTTCGGCTAACTGGTCTATAGTTTCCTGCTTTCTGTCTGCCTCCTTTTTTAAATAGGGGTGTTACATTTGCGGTTTTCCAATCTGCTAGGACCTCCCCAGAATCCAGAGAATTTTGGCAGTTTACAACCAATGCATCCACAATCTCTGCAGTCACTTCTTTTAAGACTCTAGGATGCAAGCCATCAGATCCAGGGGACTTGTCTGCCTTTAGTTCCATTATTTTACCAAGTACTACTTCTTTAGTGATAGGGATTGTATTAAGTTCCTCCCTCCCTAGAGCCTCTTGATTATCCCCTGTTGGGATGTCTTCTACCGTGAAGACCGATACAAAATATTGTTCAATGTCTCTGCCATTTCCCTGTTCTCCATTATTAATTGCCCTGTCTCATCCTCTAGGGGACCAACATTTAATTTAGCTACTCTTTTTATGGGCTCAATTTTCCCAGTGAACTACGCCGGTTGTTTCGTGTGTGCTGCTTTTTTTGGCCTAAATTAAAATATCCAAGTTTCCCCAAAGATTGTGCGCCAGTGTAACATAGTAACCTGATGTCTGCGCCAGTTTTTCACATTTATGCAAGTTTGGCTAACTTACATTTTTCCTAGGTTGGTGTATGTGATCACTCCCAAAAAACCTTCTGGGCACTTAAGAAAAACCAGCGCACATTAAAAAATCTGTGCAGAAAGATGTAATTGTTTTTAGGCAAAGTTTTGGAGGGAGTCAAGAAGACATTAAATATGCATCATCAAGCTTAATTGTTTCAAACTTAAAATGCAGAAAATGGAAGTTTAATGCAATTCTTCAATTTTGGATTTTTTTTCAAAGTGCCACACCACACCCGAACGTTTCCAAACCAGGCTCGAGGGTTAGGGCATCGGCCGGCAGAATTGGTCCCTCGCCCGGACACAGGGGCTCGGGGCTCAGCTTCAAAAGAAGCCCGGGGGGAGGACGGGGGAGTGTGCTGGAAGCTGAACTGAAGGGATGACAATTCTTACACTATGCAGCAGCATCAAAAGAAGCCCAGGGAACGGGGTGGCGGGGGGGGGGGGGGGGGGGGGCAGGGTTGTGAGTTTGCCGAGTCCCTGTGTCCGGGCGAGGGAGAGATTCTGCCGGCCGACCCTCGAGCACGGTGAGGAGATGTTCGGATAGTGGTGGGGTGGTACTTTGAAAAAAATCTAAAATTAACTAATTGCATTCGACTTCATTGCCCCAAATGTTCTCATTTGAATGCCTAGCTTCCCGCTCTCAGCAAACTGATTGCGCATGCGCAGACCAAGGTGTGGTCTATACTAGGGCGTCGACCTTGGGGAGAGAGTCAACAAAGAAGCTTGTCCTGCTGTTTTGAGCTTCTTGCAAAGGTACAATTTAATCATAGGG
This sequence comes from Pristiophorus japonicus, assembly GCF_044704955.1. NCBI lineage: Eukaryota > Metazoa > Chordata > Chondrichthyes > Pristiophoridae > Pristiophorus > Pristiophorus japonicus. Next base: position 18,408,454 of record NC_091991.1, read on the forward strand.
GCAATACTGACAATGTCATGCCTCGTGCAAGCCTTCTGCATGATGGTGCAGCGGAGGAGATGATTCATTCGACGTCATCGCATGAGGAACCTTAGAGCATTTAGGACGATGGGCAGGAGGCCTTACCTACATCGGGTATATCGAGACAGGCTGTTCATACCTGCACCTGAGTGATGCAGACTGTGGAGGAAGGCTGCGTTTCCACAAAGAAGTTGTAGCTGAGATCTGTGAGTTCGTAAAAGCAGACCTGCAACCTAGAAGCGTCAGGAGGACTGCTTTGTCAGTTGAAGTGAAGGTTACAGCTGCACTTTAATTCTATGCATCTGAATCATTCCAGACCACTACTGGGGATGTGTGCTTCATTTTTCAACATGCAACTGCATTCGGCAGGTGACTGCTGCACTATATGCCCAGAGAAATGACGACATAAAGTTGTCCATAACTGCCCAGGCAATGCGTGAAAGGACTGTGGGCTTCTCCAGGATTACTGGCTTCCCAAAGGCACAGAGCTACATTGTTGTACCCACATCACCTTGCAAGCACCTTTGGAGGATTCCAAGATGTACAGGAAGAGAAAAGACTTCCACTCCATGAATGTGCAGCTCGTGTGTGGCGACATGCATCGCATCATGTCAGTTGATGCGAGATACCCTGGGAACATCCATGATGCATTCATCCTACACGAGAGCGCAATACATGCCATGTTTCAGCTGCAGCCAAAATGGCAGAGCTGGCTACTGGAAGACAAAGGGTTCGGCCTCGCCACCTGTCTCATGACGCCCCATACGCGTAACCCGGACAGAAGCTAACCGGGAATACTGTTGTACATCTGTAAAGCATTCACTCCCATGTTCCGCCACCTTGGGAGCACTGTATATAAGCTGGCCCCGAAGGCCTGTTCCTCACTCTGGAGTGTCTTAATAAAGACTGAGGTCACTGTTACTTTAACCTCCCTGTGTGAAGTCTCATCTGTGTTAGGAACACAATAATTGGCGACAAGTATACAAATCCAATGCAAAGATGCAGCAAACTGTGGGCATCCTGGAGAAGTTCTCGGAGGGTGAGGACTGGGAAGCCTATGTCGAATGGCTGGATGAGAACTTTGTAGCCAACGAGCTGGACGGAGAAGGAAGCGCTGCAAAAGGGAGAGCGATCCTCCTCACGACCTACAGCGTCATGAAGAATCTTCTGGCTCCGGTGAAACCCACAGATAAGTCGTATGAGGAGCTGTGTGCACTGGTTCGGGAGCACCTCAACCCGAGGGAGAGCGTGCTGATGGCGAGGTATCGGTTCTACACGTGCCAGCGATCTGAAGGTCAGGAAGTGGCGAGCTACGTCGCCCAGCTAAGGCGACTTGCAGGACAATGTGAGTTTGATGGCTATCTGGAGCAGATGCTCAGAGACTTTTTTGTACTGGGCATTGGCCATGAGACCATCCTACGAAAACTTTTGACTGTAGAGACACCGACCCTCAGTAAGGCCATTGCGATAGCACAGGCATTCATGTCCACCAGTGATAACACCAAACAAATCTCACAGCACACAAGTGCGAGCAATGTTCACAAATTAACTGGAACTGTGTTTGCGAGCAGAAATGTACAGGGCAGAAACCACGGATCTGCAACTGCCAGCAGGCCTCAGGTGACCCAGATGACTCAGAGTCCGCAACAAAGGATGAATGCAAGGCAATTCACACCTTGTTGGCATTGTGGAGGCTTCCATTCAGCCTATTCATGCCACTTCAAAGGGTATGTTTGCAAGAGCTGTGGAACAATGGGGTACCTCCAACCAGCTTGCAAACAAGCTGCAAGCTCTGCAAAACCTGCTAACCACCATGTGGCAGAGGAAGATCGGTCCATGGTGGATCAAAGCAATTTCGAGCCTCAGAGAGAGAAGGCAGATGCTGAAGTACATGGGGTGCATACATTATTGATGAAATGTCCACCTATAATGCTAAATGTAAAATTGAATGGCTTACCCGTAGCCATGGAACTGGACACTGGCGCTAGCCAATCCATCATGAGTAAAAAGATGTTTGAGAGACTGTGGTGCAACAAGGCACTCAGACCAGCCCTGAGCCCCATCCACATGAAACTGAGAATGTACACCAAAGAGCTCATCACTGTCCTGTGCAGCGCCATGGTCAAGGTCACCTATGACGGCACGGTGCACGAACTGCTACTTTGGATTGTCTCGGGCAATGGCCCCACACTGCTTGGAAGGAGCTGGCTGGGCAAAATCCGCTGGAACTGGGATGACATCCGAGCACTATCACATGTAGATGTGGCCTCATGTACCTAGGTTCTGAACAAATTTTTTCCCTTTTTGAACCAGGCATTGGAAACTTTTCTGGGGCGAAGGTGCGGATCCACTTAGTCCCATTCACCGCAAGGCGCGAGCGGCACCTCACATGATGAGGGAGAGAGTGGAAATCGAGCTGGACAGGCTACAACGCAAGGGCATCATCTCTCCAGTGGAATTCAGCGAGTGGGCCACCCAGTTGTTCCAGTATTCAAAGGTGATGGCATGGTCCGGATTTGCGGCGATTATAAAATAACTATGAATCGTTTCTCGCTCCAGGACCAATACCCGGTACCTAAGGCAGACGACCTATTTGCGATGCTGGCAGGAGGCAAGACGTTCACCAAGCTCGACCTGACTTCGGCCTATATGACGCAGGAGCTGGAGGAGTCTTCGAAGGGCCTCACCTGCATCAACACGCACAAGGGACTGTTCATCTACAACAGATGCCCGTTTGGAATTCGGTCGGCTGCAGCGATCTTCCAGAGAAACATGGAGAGCCTACTCAAGTCGGTACCACGCATAGTGGTTTTTCAGGACGACATATTGGTCATGGGTGGGGACACCGTTGAGCACCTACAAAACCTGGAGGAGGTCCTCCAGCGACTGGATCACATAGGACTGTAGCTGAAGAGTTCGAAATGCGTCTTCGTGGCAACAGAAGTGAAGTTTTTGGGGAGAAAGATCGTGGCGGACAGTGTTCGGCCCACAGACGCCAAGACAGAGGCTATCAGGAACGCACCCAGGCCACAGAACGTCATGGAGCTGCGGTCGTTGCTGGGACTCCTCAACTATTTTGGTAACGTCCTACTGCAGTTAAGCAGCCTCTTAGAGCCCCTACATGTGTTATTGCGTAAAGGTGAGAACTGGGTATGGGGAAAAAAACTAAGTAATTGCTTTTGAGAAAGCCAGAAACATTTTATGCTCCAACAAGCTGCTTGTATTGTATAACCCGTGTAAAAGACTCGTGCTAGCATGTGACGCGTCGTCGTACTGAGTCGGATGTGTATTACAACAAGCTAACGTTGCGGGGAAGTTGCAACTTGTCGCCTATGCCTCCAGGAGCTTGTCTAAGGCCGAGAGGGCCTGCAACATGATTGAGAAAGAGGCATTAGCGTGTGTTCGGGGTAAAGAAAATGCATCAGTAAGTACCTGTTTGGCCTCAAATTTGAGCTGGAAACCGATCACAAGCCCCTCATATCCCTGTTCGCTGAAAACAAGGGGACAGAAACATAGAAACATAGAAAATAGGTGCAGGAGTAGGCCATTCGGCCCTTCTAGCCTGCACCGCCATTCAATGAGTTCATGGCTGAACATTCAACTTCAGTACCCCATTCCTGCTTTCTCGCCATACCCCTTGATCCCCCTAGTAGTAAGGACCTCATCTAACTCCTTTTTGAATATATTTAGTGAATTGGCCTCAACAACTTTCTGTGGTAGAGAATTCCACAGGTTCACCACTCTCTGGGTGAAGAAGTTCCTCCGCATCTCGGTCCTAAATGGCTTACCCCTTATCCTTAGACTGTGACCTCTGGTTCTGGACTTCCCCAACATTGGGAACATTCTTCCTGCATCTAACCTGTCTAACCCCGTCAGAATTTTAAATGTTTCTATGAGGTCCCCTCTCATTCTTCTGAACTCCAGTGAATACAAGCCCAGTTGATCCAGTCTTTCTTGATAGGTCAGTCCCGCCATCCCGGGAATCAGTCTGGTGAACCTTCGCTGCACTCCCTCAATAGCAAGAATGTCCTTCCTCAGGTTAGGAGACCAAAACTGTACACAATACTCCAGGTGTGGCCTCACCAATGCCCTGTACAACTGTAGCAACACCTCTCTGCCCCTGTACTCAAATCCCCTTGCTATGAAGGCCAACATGCCATTTGCTTTCTTAACCGCCTGCTGCACCTGCATGCCAACCTTCAATGACTGATGTACCACGACACCCAGGTCTCTTTGCACCTCCCCTTTTCCTAATCTGTCACCATTCAGATAATAGTCTGTCTCTCTGTTTTTACCACCAAAGTGGATAACCTCACATTTATCCACATTATACTTCATCTGCCATGCATTTGCCCACTCACCTAACCTATCCAAGTCGCTCTGCAGCCTCACAGCATCCTCCTCGCAGCTCACACTGCCACCCAACTTAGTGTCATCCGCAAATTTGGAGATACTACATTTAATCCCCTCATCTAAATCATTAATGTACAGTGTAAACAGCGGGGACCCCAGCACAGAACCTTGCGGTACCCCACTAGTCACTGCCTGCCATTCTGAAAAGTACCCATTTACTCCTACTCTTTGCTTCCTGTCTGACAACCAGTTCTCAATCCATGTCAGCACACTACCCCCAATCCCATGTGCTTTAACTTTGCACATCAATCTCTTGTGTGGGACCTTGTCGAACGCCTTCTGAAAGTCCAAATATACCACATCAACTGGTTCTCCCTTGTCCACTCTACTGGAAACATCCTCAAAAAATTCCAGAAGATTTGTCAAGCATGATTTCCCTTTCACAAATCCATGCTGACTTGGACCTATCATGTCACCTCTTTCCAAATGCACTGCTATGACATCCTTAATAATTGATTCCATCATTTTACCCACTACCGATGTCAGGCTGACCGGTCTATAATTCCCTGTTTTCTCTCTCCCTCCTTTTTTAAAAAGTGGGGTTACATTGGCTACCCTCCACTCTATAGGAACTGATCCAGAGTCAATGGAATGTTGGAAAATGACTGTCAATAAATACTAATGCCTCAGCCCGCATACAAAGGTGGGCACTCACGCTATCAGCCTATAACTATACCATCCGCCACAGGCCAGGCACCAAAAACTGTGCGGATGCTCTCAGTCGGCTACCATTGTCCACCACAGGGGTGGAAATGGCGCAGCCTGCAAACTTGTTGATGGTGGCACAGCCCGCAGACTGGTTGATGGTCATGGAAGCGTTTGAAAATGATAAATCACCTGTCATGGCCCGCCAGATTAGGACTTGGACCAGCCAAGATCCTCTGCTATCCCTAGTAAAAAACTGTGTACTGCATGGGAGCTGGGCCAGCATCCCCGTTGAAATGCAAGAGCTAATCAAGCCGTTCCAGCGGCGAAAGGACGAGCTGTCTATTCAGGCAGACTGCCTCTTGTGGGGTAACCACGTAGTGCTACCAAAAAAGGGCAGGGAGATGTTCACAGCACACACCCGGGTATAGTAATGATGAAAGTGATAGCCAAATCCCACATGTGGTGGCCCGGTTTCGACTCTGACTTAGAGTCCTGTGTACGGCAATGCAGCATGTGTGCTCAGTTGAGCAACGCGCCCAGAGAGGCACCACTAAGTTTGTGGTCCTGGCCCTCCAGACCATGGTCAAGGATCCATGTCGACTATGCGGGCCCGTTTCTCGGTAAAATGTTCCTGGTGGTGGTGGATGTTTTTTCAAAATGGATTGAACGTGAAATAATGTCGGGAAGCACAGCCACCGCCACCATTGAAAGCCTGAGGGCCATGTTTGTCACCCACGGCCTGCCTGACATACTGATCAGTGACAACGGGCCATGTTTCACCAGTGCCTAATTTAAAGAATTCATGACCCGCAATGGGATCAAACTTGTCACCTCAGCCCAGTTTAAACCAGCCTCCAATGGGCAGGCAGAGTGGGCAGTACAAACAATCAAACAGAGCCTTAAATGAGTCACAGAAGGCTCACTCCAAACCCGCCTGTCCCGAGTACTGCTCAGCAACCGCACGAGACCCCACTCGCTCACAGAGGTGCCCCCGGCTGAGCTACACATGAAAAGGACACTTAAAACCAGACTCTCACTGGTTCACCCCAACCTGCATGATCAGGTAGAGAGCAGGCGACAGCACCAAAATGTAAACGATGGTCGCGCCACTGTGTCACGGGAAATTGATCTGAATAATCCTGTGTATGTGCTAAACTATGGACATGGTCCCAAGTGGATCGCGGGCACAGTGATAGCTAAAGAAGGGAGTAGGGTGTTTGTAGTCAAACTAGACAATGGACAAATTTGCAGAAAGCACCTGGACCAAACGAGGCTGCGGTTCACAGACTGCCCTGAACAACCCACAGCCAACCACCTTTTTTGAGCCCACAAAACACACCCAAAGGATCAACGACACCACGCCGGACCAGGAAATTGAACCCATCACGCCCAACAGCCCAGCAAGGCCAGGCTCACCCAGCAGCCCTGCAGGGCCAACAACACGCCAGCCCAGCGAGGGCACAGCCAACACATCAGAACAGACATTTGTACCGAAGCGGTCCACCAGGGAAAGAAAGGCTCCCGACCACCTTGTAAATAGTTTTCAATTTGACTTTTGGGGGGCGAGTGATGTTGTGTATCTGTAAAGCATGCACTCCCATGTTCCGCCACCAGGGAGCGCATCCCCTGAAGTCCCAAGGGATCCCAGCATCCCTTGGGAGCACTGTATATAAGTCGGCCCCTAAGGTCTGTTCCTCACTCTGGACTGTCTTAATAAAGACTGAGGTCACTGTTACTTTAACCTCCCTGTGTGCAGTCTCATCTGTGTTAGGAACGCAATAAATACAACATGTCACACATTGCGACGCGCAGCATAATAGAGAGGACCATTGGCATCTTGAAACAACGTTTTCGATGCCTGGACCATTCCGGAGGCTACTGCTATACTCCCCTGAAATTGTCGGTCAGTTCACTGTTGTGTGCTGCATGCTGCATAACTTAGCCATCATGAGGCAGCAGCAGCTGGTAGTAGAAGACCCACCTGAGGTTAGAGTGGCAGATGACGAGGAGGAGGAACAGGATGAGGAAGCCATGCAACTACCTGAACCTGGAGCACGACGGCGGAGGAGGGCGGGCCGTCGTGCTTCATTGATTGCGCGAGCCTTGTGCCAGCAGCTCACATGTGAACGCTTTGCTGTCTGAAGGCTCAGCGGCAACTGTTCCAAATGGACCATGCTGACTGTTTGGACCTGTTCCGTGATGTTGTGTTGTGTTAATGGAAAAAATAATGGAAATGATTCTCCTTTCCTTCAAAAAGTTGTGTTAATAATGGAACAAATAATGGAAATAATTCAGTTATAATTTAAAATACATTTTATTCAAATGTTTAACCAACATTTGTACTTAACTTTAATAAAAATATTCTCGTATCAAACTTTAAATTTTTCTGCTAAGATCACTTACAAACTTTAAGATCACTTAAAAACTTTAAGATCCCTTAAAAACTTTTAAACTTGTAAATTTACATAACTTACAAAAAACTTTTAAGTTAGAACAGTTAAAACAGTAACAACAACAACAACAGGAGCAAAGAAAGACTACACCCATCTCTCCTCCACTTTATACTATGATCGCATGCTTTGCTTAGTCTTATGGACGCCACCTCTGCCCGCAGGCAGTGGCACAGTGTTTCGCGGGTTGGTACCAAGCTTATTCTTTTGAACATCTCGGGTAACGCGCACTTCTTGATGGTGGGGATGCAGGCAGTAATGTGGAAGTCCCGACTTGGACCTCTTCAGAGGCTGGTCTTGGGATTGGAGTAGGAACGGCAGTTGATTCAGTCAATGGGCACGGGGTTTGGGCGTGTTCCCTTATTGGAGCAGCTACCTCCAACATTCCCTCCCTCATGTTGAGCAACAGTGTGTCAACTACCTGCGACATTCCCTCCCTCATGTTCTCTGACAATGCATCAGTTGCCTACGACATTCCCTCCCTCACGTTCACCGACAGTGTATCAGCTGCCTGCAACATTCCCTCCTTCCTGTTCCCAGACAGTGTTCCCATTTCTCATGAGAGTGTTGTTATTTCTCCCGATAGTCCGATACCTCATCACCCACCCCACTAATGGTGTCCAGGAGTGATCGTGTAAGATCAATGCTCTCCACATTCATTGCCATCATCTGAACCACATCTGATAAATCCTGCACCTCAGAAGTGGGCTGTCGAGTTTTCCTTCCCATCCTCACCCTGGGTGTGGCTCGCAGCATCCCAGTGGGCCCCACAGCCTCGGATGATGGACCCCTGGGTGTGCCTCTCTGCAGCCCACTGGAACTCACAGCCTCGGACTGTGAGAAACCATGGAATGTCCCAACACTCGTACAACTCAGGAAAGGACCTGGCACCTAAATGGATGGCATCTGCTCCTCCTCCAAAGTGAGTACAACAGGGGGGGCTTCATCTATCACCTCCCCTCCCCCTCCCCCTCACCCCCATGCTCTTGGTCTGGAAGGTGGGATTGGAAGATGTTCTCCTCTTCAGGCTCGTCCGCGTCTGAATCTTCTGCATCGGCTTCAGCCTCATCGGGGCTGGCCTCAAGTTCTGCAAAATATAACAGACCAGACAAATGGTTAGCAGCAGAGGAGGGGGCAGGGTGGGTGGTATGAGTAGGCTCACACAGCGCAGGCAGCAGGCTGATTTGAAGGACCACGATGAATGGTAGCACATTGCATCAACCGGTGTAGCTGACGGAGACAACCCCATGAACCGAAGCACGGCTAGCCTGTGCAGTATTTAACATTTAGCAAAGCCAGACTGTGGAATTTGCAGGACTTACCCTCACCCTCGAGTGTGGGCCCAGCTTGTGCAGTGGTGGTTGCTTTTCTCCAGGCAGGACCCATCAAAGCAGCGACCCTCTCTTCCAAGGGTGTCAGTGGGTGCAGATTTTACAGGCCTCCTCCTGTTCGAGTCTTTTCCCTTTTGTTGTGTGCCACCTTCCTCTGCAAAGATGAAAATACAACTTTTTAGAGAGGTTGCCTTTCTGCTGGGTGGTACATATACAGCTGGTCACATTTACAATTGCAATTCCATTGAATAAATGAAAATATTACTTACACTAACTACTTGACCAAGGTCCTGCTATTTCTTTTCCCACTGGCCTCCAGACCTCAGGGTGGTCACCATTGCACAGTGATCTTCTGCAAGTTGGTTCCAGCGTTTCTTCATTTATTTTGGTGAAACTTTTATGTGACCTCTGCTGGTGTCCAGCTCATGCTATCTAGCCTCAACTACAGTAACTAGTGCCTCTACTTCATCCTGTAAGAAATTCTTGGTCCTTGAGCCGTGTTGCATCTTCTATTGGAGCTCCGATTTTTCCCCTGAGAATTAAAGTTCTCACACACAACTGGCTCTTCAAAAATGGCCAAATGCAGTGGGGAGCTGCACTGTGCATGTGCGTTCATAGCAATCACGTGAAAAACGTCCATTTTTCCCCGCGCATGCGCAGAAGGGGGGTGACATCGTGTTTTCGGCGCAGACATTAGGCTCCACCCACCGAAGCTAAAGGACAGGCTGTGATGCCAATTTCAAAAAATAGAATGGGGAAACTTGGCAGTTATTTTTTTGGAATAGTCGGGGCCAAAAAAACAGGCATAACTCTTGCTATACGCCGAAAAACGGCATTGGGGAAAATTGAGCCCTATGTACCTATTGAAACTTCTGACTAACTGTTTTTATATTATGTGCTAGTTTACTTTCATAATCTATCTTCACTCTTTTTATTAATTTTTTAGTCGTTCTTTGTTGGCTTTTAAAAGTTTCTCAATCCTCTGGTCTCCCAATAATCTTGGCCACATTGTATGCCCTTGTTTTCACTTTGATACCATCCCTTTTTTTCTTAGTTAGCCACAGATGGTTATCCCTTCTCTTTCCTTCTCATTGGGATATATTTTTGTTGCGAGTTATGTCATATATTTACTCTGACTTGTAGCAGGATAGTTCATAATAGAATAATTATTGAGCAAATTAAATAGCGAAAAATATTTCTAATAAAAATCACAAATATCGATTTTCAAGTCAGAAATTTTTCTAGAACGATTTGACAATGAAGTATTAACATTGCTTTGATTGACCAATACCTATTTCAGTATTTGTTTTAAAGGCAGTGCGATCAGTTAACACCATCAGCAAGCTGTTTGTGGGAGCTTGCTGTGCGCAAATTGGCTGCTGCATTTCCTACATTGCAACAATGACTACATTCCAAAAGTTCTTCATTGGCTGTAAAGCGCTTTGAGACGTCTGGTCTTTCTTTCTTCTTTCTTTAACTAGATCAATGTTGATATCTATTTCACCACCATTTATTTTGCAGCCATTGTGACAAAATAACAGCCCCTCCCAGTGCCCTACAAGGGGCAATAGCCCAATACTGTAGGTAAGCAGGTCCATTGATATCATGCTTGCCCAGCCAATCCCAAGATGTGTAGTCAAATTATCCCCCCCCACCCTCCCCACCCCCCCCCCCCGTCCAAACAGCTCACATTTCACAGCAAGCACACACTCACACCTGCAACTCTAAAGTAAGTGCCGTGTTAGAAAACTGTTCAGCAATTTCACAAAATACATTAAGGATTCTTGTTTCTTAAAGAAAATTATAAATAAAATTAAAGAAAATTCTGGAAGAAGAAACCACATTCATCTTCTGGCCTGTAAAAAATGGTTTTGACCTATAATCTATTTTACTTGGAGCCAAAGGCTGGTTTAAGCACTGGCCTGTGATTGATATGAATTGGCAGACATGGAGTTTCGTAGGGTAGATGTAGAGAAGCTGTTTCCACTTGTGGGGGAATCCAAAGCTAGGCATCATAAATATAAGATAGTCACTAATAAATCCAACAAGCAATTCAGGAGAAACTTCATTGCCCAGAGAATGGTTAGAATGTGGAACTTGCTACTGCATGGAGTAGTTGAGGAAATAGTTGAGGATGCATTTATGGAACCACTAGATAAGCACATAAGGGAGAAAGGTATCAAAGGATGTGCTGATAGAGTTAGATGATGTAGGGTGGGAAGAGACTCGTGTGGAGCATAAACACCAACACGGTCTGTTTTTGCGCTGCACATTTTATGTAATTTGATGTAATCATTATATACCCTCTTCATGTGGTAAATGGCAGAGGAATATTTATAACATATTGTCTTCTTGCTCTGGATCCAGTGGTCAGATACAAGGCTTGAGGGTATTTGTTGTTGCCCAGAGCATGAAAATATAGAACATGCAGTTGTGGTAACTACTGGCAAGTCCCTGGTGGTTGTTATAATGACCTTAATGTACACTCATAGGCCATTCACAACACGTTTCTGTCACTGGTCAAAACAAGCACCCACTCACGTAAAAAAAAAACGGAAATCAGTGCATGGAAATTCCAGTATAATAACCCATTCCATATGTTAAATCCAAATCTTGAGCTCAGAAATGATGCTGCGAGTCACTAGCATATGATTGTTTAATGCCTTTGTCTGAAATACAGATCTCTTCTATTTCAGTGGAGAGAGAAATTTCACATGAACACATTAAGCATTCATATTCTAGTATCCCATGGAGTAATTTCACGGTCTTGATGCAATGTATTGATCCATTTCATATTTTGTATCCGACACTAGCTTAGTCTGAAGTCTGAAGTGGGAAAGTGAGCTGCAGGCATCAATTGGTGTTTTATGAATTGTTTGAAGCAATGCTCTGAATATCCTTTTTTCACCACGAGCTGTATCATTCTGTCTTCCTGGAGTACACAGGGCTGCATGTCCAGCCCAGAAAAGTTACACGCAGCCAATACAAACACTTCCCAAGCAAAAGCAGAAAATGCTAGAAAACAGTTTTGAGAAAGGGTCCACGCCCAAAACATTCACAAATTTGCACTCTCCACAGATGCTGCCTGACCTGCTGAGTGTTTCCAGCATTTCCTGTTTATGTTTGAGATTTCTTTTGTTTTTTGTTTATACTAACCCTTCCCCAGCTCCATTTCATCCAATTGCTTCCATGGTCACTCCAAAGCGTTGACTTCTACACTGCAGAATGGAGGCTCTCCATGACAAAGATGGGCCACCCATGTAACACTCAGCACCTTGGTGCTGATGGGTGATAACAAAGACATCAAATACTAAATCTGCATGAGAGGAGGATTGAATCAATCAAACTAATATCTTTCCTACTGGTTAATCTTGCCACTTTTCCATACCATTTGTATTGAAAATATCCACCACGGCTTTCCTGCTCATTTAAACTCACTGCTTCAAAAAATTCAAGACAGTGGACCAATCAATGTCCTATTCATCCATCAGCCCCTGTGCTTGCGACCGACATTGGGTCCTGGTCCACTAATGCATCGATTTAAACATTCTCATCATATTCAAATCCCTTGATGAGTTCACTCTTCCCTATGTCTGTAACCTCCTTCAGCCTACAACCTCCAAGAACTCTGCATTTCTCCAACTTTGGTGTCTTGCGCATCCCCTATTTCCTTCGCTCCAACATAGGTGGCTGTGCCTTCAGCAGTCTTGGCTCTGAGCTCTGGAATTCCTTCCCTAAACATCTCCGCCTCTGTATCCTCCTTAAAAGCTACCTCTGACCAATCTATTGGTCCTGACATATCTTTCTTTGTCTCTGTGTCAGTTATTGTCTGATTACGTGCCTGTGAATTGCCTTGGTGCATTTTACTATGTTAAAGGTGCTGTATAAATGAAAGTTGTTGTTGTTGAAATAATTGCATCCCACTAGTTTGGTCTTTGGAAGTGCTATAAGCTTGTGGGGCTGAAATTGGCCACCACTGGAAACGGGGCGCGCCTATCGTGTTTCATCTGTTTTTACCAGCACGGTTGATGTGGTGGCCTCTTGAGCGAAAGTCCGCTCTTTGGCTTTTTGTTTTCAGCAGACCGGAAGTAGGTCATAATGGGGTGCGGATGTGTGCCAGTGAGCAGAAGTTCGCACACTAGAGGGGTGGGAGTTGGGGGCGGGTGTAGTGTCTGCAGTTGTCAGTCATCAATGTAGCGCTGATGATGTCACCACGGTGCCACGTCACCACGTCTCTCCCCTTCACTTAAAGGGGAGATTGATGCGATTTTTAAGTTCGGGCCACCAGGGAGGGTTTCGGCCGGGCCTGCGGCCTGGCACCCAAGAGGGGATACCAGGCTGCCTGTTGGCAGCTTGGCCAAACCCAGGGGTATAATTGTCGGCCCAATAGCAGTAGGTCCTCCCCATTAATGGCAGCCACGCTGCCATTTTAGAAGTGCTGCAAACACAGTGCACCGAAAGAAAACGCTGTCTGTGGCACTGAGCGGCAGCAGCAAGGTTTTCTTGGTGCAATTTCACGATCGGAGGTGGGGGGGGGAATATCGGCGGTGATCTGATGACGCACTTAGGACGGATCGGCAGCAGCGGAGCGGGTGTGCGGGGAGGGTGTCACGGCGGGATGTCACAGGAGCATAACTTCCAAAATGGCGGCCAATCCATGGAAAATCGACGGCCATTGCATTCCGCAGGGTGGCCGGCGATTTCCGGTGGTAAGAGGCCTTAAGGAAAGAGGCAATTTTGGCCCTATGTGTCAACCTTGGCTTAGTGGTAGCACTTCTGACCGCTTAGTTAGAAGGTTGTGAGTTCAAGCCCCACTCCAGAGATTTTAGCACATAATCCAGGGGAGTGCTGCACTGTTAGAAGTGCCATTTTTCTGATGAGACTTTAACCGAGGCCTTGTCTGCTGTCTCAAATGATAGTAAAAGATCTCATGCCACTATTTGAAGAAGATCAGGGTGTCCTGGGCAATATTTATTCCTCAACCAATATTACTAAAACAGATTATCTCATCATTATCTCATTGCTTTTTGTGGAAACTTGCTGTATGCAAATTCTCTGCCGCATTTCCTACATTACAACTGTGACTTCCAAAGTAGTTCATTGGCTGTAAAACGCCTTGGGACATCCTGAGGTCACGAAGGGCACTATAAAAATGCAAGCTGTTTCTTTTGTGTAATAACGAAGTAATGTCTCATAGGAACAACCCAAGCACAGTCACACAAGTGTAAGCAGAATTTTTAGATGAAAGGGATTCTACTTAAGGAATCTGCAAGAAAGAAAAATGGAAAAACCAAATCTGTTTCCTTGTTGACTTTGGCAATGACCTCCAAAATGTAGTAAAAATGTGAGCAAGAGCTTTAAACACAGTTTTGTACAATTTCACTGGAACTGCAATTACTCTCTCAGCAAGAACAGCAAATACACAACACAATAAATCTAGTTCATAAATGACAATCTAGATCCAAACACAAGCCTCTCTTATTTATTTTTGAACTTTCAAACATTTCAAATGTTTCACACTTTCCATTTAAGTGCATATTACATTTACTTGACACGGCATCAAACACTAAGGTTATGAATTATTCCTAAAAATGTATATTCACTGCTAGACTGAATATTGTAGTAAGGGACTTGCTAAAATGTATTGTTGTATTACCGAGGTGCAGGCCCAGTTCTTTCTATCAGTAATGTCCCGCAGATATAGCTTCTGACAGACAATATGGCACAGGGTATTATATTCGTTGGGGAATTCCCAGGAAATTGCATAACAGCATGATGTCGGCCAGAGACCTGCTCTATGGGTCTCTGTCCTTTACTCCCCACCTCTCCCCCCGCTCTTTCCGTGGGTGCAGCTTTCAACTTTGGCAGGGGCGTAAAACTGGCACCCATTATACACCCACCCAACTTTCCTTTCCTGACAGGAAAATTGGGCAGGGTGTAAACGGGCAGCTGATCCGATCCCCCCAGTTTTGCACCTCTGCTGAAGTTGAAAGTTCTGTCCCATGTGCCTGGGAAACACCAATTCTGTGGTTATCAATGTGTCCTGAAATCTTCTCTCAATTCCTCATTCTTGTCTACGGAGTTAAATGCCTGGGCCTAGAAAATGGATAAGGCCGGAAAATGGTCAGGGGCAATGTGCAACATAGAAACATAGAAAATAGGTGCAGGAGTAGGCCATTCGGCCCTTTGAGCCTGCACCACCATTCAATAAGATCATGGCTGATCATTCCCTCAGTACCCAGTATCGCCACGATGCTGAGAATGACGTGAGTAGCACATGTAGTGAATTGGTCTTACCACAGGTAAAGGGTCCACAGCCAGCTAGGGAATGGAAGACCAGCAGGAAGAGCAGTGCAAGGAAGGTAGTTCAGGGGTCCCCCTGCAAGACAGATACACTGTTTTGAGTACTGTTGTGGGGGATGACTCATCAGGGGAGGGCAGCAGCAGCCAAGTTCATGGCACCGTGGCTGGCTCTGCTGCACAGGAGGGCAGGAAAAAGAGTGGGAGAGCAATAGTGATAGGGGATTCGATTGTAAGGGGAATAGATAGGCGTTTCTGCGGCCGCAACCGAGACTCCAGGATGGTATGTTGCCTCCCTGGTGCAAGGGTCAAGGATGTCTCGGAGCGGGTGCAGGACAGTCTGAAAAGGGAGGGTGAACAGCCAGTTGTCGTGGTGCACATTGGTACCAACGATATAGGAAAAAGGATGAGGTCCTACGAGACGAATTTAAGGAGCTAGGAGCTAAATTAAAACGTAGGACCTCAACAGTAGTTATCTCGGGATTGCTACCAGTGCCACATGCTAGTCAGAGTAGGAATCGCAGGATAGCTCAGATAAATACATGGCTTGAGCAGTGGTGCAGCAGGGAGGGATTTAAATTCCTGGGGCATTTGAACCGGTTCTGGGGGAGGTGGGCCCAGTACAAACCGGACGGTCTGCACCTAGGCAGGACCGGAACCAATGTCCTAGGGGGAGTGTTTGCTAGTGCTGTTGGGGAGGAGTTAAACTAATATGGCAGGGGGATGGGAACCAATGCAGGGAGACAGAGGGAAACAAAAAGGAGACAAAAGCAAAAGACAGAAAGGAGATGAGTAAAAGTGGAGGGCAGAGAAACACAAGGCAAAAAACAAAAAGGGCCACTGAATATAAAGGGGCTGCAGGAGGAGTCAAAACTAAAAATCATGGTTTAAAAACTAGTATTAAAACACTCTACCTAAACGCACGCAGCAGTCGAAATAAAGTCAATGAGTTGACGGCACAAATCATTACAAATGGGTATGATTTGGTGGCCATTACAGAAACGTGGTCGCAGGGTGGCCAAGACTGGGAATTAAACATACAGGGGTATCTGACAATTCGGAAAGATAGACAAGAAGGGAAAGGAGCTGAGGTAGCTCTGTTAATAAAGAATGATATCAGGGCAGTTGTGAGAGACGATATTGGCTCTAATGAACAAAATGTTGAATCATTGTGGGTGGAGATTAGAGATAGTAAGGGGAAAAAGTCACTGGTGGACGTAGTTTATAGGCCCCCAAATAATAACTTCATGGTGGGGCGGGTAATAATCAAGGGAATAATGGAGGCATGTGAAAAAGGAACGGCAATAATCATGGGGGATTTTAACCTACATATCGATTGGTCAAATCAAATCGCACGGGGTAGCCCGGAGGAGGAATTCATAGAATGCATACGGGATTGTTTCTTAGAACAGTATGTTACAGAACCTACAAGGGAGCAAGCTATCTTAGATCTGGTCCTGTGTAATAAGACAGGAATAATAAACGATCTCCTCGTAAAAGATCCTCTCGGAATGAGTGATCACAGTGTGGTTGAATTTGTAATACAGATTGAGGGTGAGGAAGTAGTGTCTCAAACGAGCGTACTATGCTTAAACAAAGGGGACTACAGTGGGATGAGGGCAGAGTTGGCTAAAGTAGACTGGGAATACAGACTAAACGGTGGCACAATTGAGGAACAGTGGAGGACTTTTAAGGAGCTCTTTCATAGTGCTCAACAAAAATATATTCCAGTGAAAAAGAAGGGAGGTAAGAGAAGGGATAACCAGCTGTGGATAACCAAGGAAATAAAGGAGAGTATAAAATTAAAAACCTATGCGTATAAGGTGGCCAAGGTTAGTGGGAAACTAGAAGATTGGGAAAATTTTAAACAACAGCAAAGAATGACTAAGAAAGCAATAAAGAAAGGAAAGATAGATTACGAAGGTAAACTTGCGCAAAACATAAAAACAGATAGTAAAAGCTTTTACAGATATATAAAACGGAAAAGAGTGACTAAAGTAAATGTTGGTCCCTTAGAAGATGAGAAGTGGGATTTAATAATGGGAAATGTGGAAATGGCTGAGACCTTAAACAATTATTTTGCTTCGGTCTTCACAATGGAAGACACAAAAACCATGCCAAAAATTGCTGGTCACAGGAATGTGGGAAGGGAGGACCTTGAGACAATCACTATCACTAGGGGGGTAGTGCTGGACAGGCTAATGGGACTCAAGGTAGACAAGTCCCCTGGTCCTGATGAAATGCATCCCAGGGTATTAAAAGAGATGGCGGAAGTTATAGCAGATGCATTCGTTATAATCTACCAAAATTCTCTGGACTCTGGGAAGGTACCAGCGGATTGGAAAGCAGCTAATGTAATGCCTCTGTTTAAAAAAGGGGGCAGACAAAAGGCAGGTAACTGCAGGCCAGTTAGTTTAACATCTGTAGTGGGGAAAATGCTTGAAATTATCATTAAGGAAGAAATAGCGGGCCATCTAGATAGGAATAGTGCAATCAAGCAGACGCAAGATGGATTCATGAAGAGGAAATCATGTTTAACTAATTTACTGGAATTCTTTGAGGATATAACGAGCATGGTGGATAGAGGTGTATCGATGGATGTGATGTATTTAGATTTCCAAAAGGCATTCGATAAGGTGCCACACAAAAGGTTACTGCAAAAGATAAAGGTACGTGGAGTCAGAGGAACTGTATTAGCATGGATAGAGAATTGGCTGGCTAACAGAAAGCAGAGAGTCGGGATAAATGGGTCCTTTTCGGGTTGGAAATCGGTGGTTAGTGGTGTGCTGGGACCACAACTGTTTACAATATACATAGATGACCTGGAAGAGGGGACAGAGTGTAGTGTAACAAAATTTGCAGATGACACAAAGATTAGTGGGAAAGCGGGTTGTGTAGAGGACACAGAGAGGCTGCAAAGAGATTTAGATAGGTTAAGCGAATGGGCTAAGGTTTGGCAGATGGAATACAAGGTCGGAAAATGTGAGGTCATCCACCTTGGGAAAAAAAACAGTAAAAGGGAATATTATTTAAATGAGGAGAAATTACAACATGCTGCAGTGCAGAGGGACCTGGGGGTCCTTGTGCATGAATCCCAAAAAGTTAGTTTGCAGGTGCAGCAGGTAATCAGGAAGGCGAATGGAATGTTGGCCTTCATTGCGAGAGGGATGGAGTACAAAAGCAGGGAGGTCCTGCTGCAACTGTATAGGGTATTGGTGAGGCCGCACCTGGAGTACTGCGTGCAGTTTTGGTCACCTTACTTAAGGAAGGCTATACTAGCTTTGGAGGGGGTACAGAGACGATTCACGAGGTTGATTCCGGAGATGAGGGGGTTACCTTATGATGATAGATTGAGTAGACTGGGTCTTTACTCATTGGAGTTCAGAAGGATGAGGGGTGATCTTATAGAAACATTTAAAATAATGAAAGGGATAGACAAGATAGAGGCAGAGAGGTTGTTTCCACTGGTCGGGGAGACTAGAACTAGGGGGCATAGCCTCAAAATACGGGGAGCCAATTTAAAACCGAGTTGAGAAGGAATTTCTTCTCCCAGAGGGTTGTGAATCTGTGGAATTATATGCCCAAGGAAGCAGTTGAGGCTAGCTGATTGAATGTATTCAAGTCACAGATAGATAGATATTTAACCAATAAGGGAATTAAGGGTTACGTGGAGCGGGCGGGTAAGTGGAGCTGAGTCCACGGCCAGATCAGCCATGATCTTGTTGAATGGCGGAGCAGGCTCGAGGGGCTAGATGGCCTACTCCTGTTCCTAATTCTTATGTTCTTATGTTCTTATGCCATGTGCCTGTGCCTAGGCTCTCTGCACTAGTTAAAGGGGAGAGTCTGTGTTGCAGAAACATCTCATTTCAGTCTGAACGTAGCCATGGCCCAACAGCCAAGGGAAAGGGCAAGAAGATTTTCGGATGTGGCACTGGAGGCTTAGTCCTGGAGGTGCAAAGACACCATGAAGTCCTCTACCCATGGTGGGGAGCAGGAAGCCTTCAAGGCTGAGCACCAAAAGGCTCTGGGAGGAGATTGCTCAAGCCATCACTGTGACGAGTGTTGACCTCGGGACCTGGATGCAGTGTGCAAAATGTTTAATGACCTCACACGATTGGTCAAGGTGAGTGTGTGCCTCATCAAATGCCATATACCACCATCTGTACCACTAGCCTCACTCATTGCTCAATGCACCATAGCCCCATCACTCACCTACCAACAATCTCTAGCTATTACCACTCATACCTCACAGCCATAGCTTCACTTCACCCTCACACACTGACCACTGCTGCAAGACCCATATCTCACACCTTGCACACACTGCCAGCTATTCAACCATAACAGGCACATCACACAAACAGATTGCACCACACTCACTGGCACACTTCACTTTCTCTTCCAGGGAAAGGTGGCCCATCAGTGAGTAACCGGGCACGACCGCACTGCAGCCAGGCCAGGGGGAAAAGGTAGCTTTGGGGTCAGGTCCCCAGAGGGCGAAATCACGCATGAGTTCTGCTGCACGGGACACAGATGATGACTTCAGAAGAAAGATGATGGGATTGGAACCTAGAAACATAGAAATTTACAGCGCAGAAGGAGGCCACCTCGGCCCATCGTGTCCACGCCAGCCGACCAAGAGCCACACGGCTCTCGGTCAGCAGCCCTGAAGGTTACATATAAACCTATGAACGATGAACAATAGTGGAAAGGCAAAGAGCATCCAGGCCAACTAATCCATCTCACACAACTGTGACACCCCTTACACTGAAAGATTCTACACTCCACCCAAACCGGAGCCATGTGATCTCCTGGGAGAGGCAAAAACCAGATTAAAACCCAGGCCAATTTAGGGAGGAAAAATCTGGGAAAATTCCTCTCCGACCCATCCAGGAGAATGAAATTAGTCCAGGAGATCACCCTGGCTGTATTCGATTCCCTGCAGTACGTACGATTATATCTGCACCGGCCAATAAGAGGTTATCCAGTCTAATCCCAATTACGAGCTCTAGGTCTGTATCTCTGCAGGTTACAGAGATACATAGAAAGATAGAAAATAGGTACAGGAGTAGGCCTTTCGGCCCTTCGAGCCTGCACCACCATTCAATAAGATCATGGCCGATCGTTCACCTCAATACTCCTTTCCTGCTTTCTCTCCATACCCCTTGATCCCCTTTAGCCGTAAGGGCCATTTCTAACTCCCTCTTGAATATATCCAATGAACTGGCATCAACAACTCTCTGCGGCAGGGAATTCCACAGGTTAACAACTCTCTGAGTGAAGAAGTTTCTCCTCATCTCAGTCCTAAATGGCTTACCCCTTATCCTTAGACTATGTCCCCTGGTTCTAGACTTCCCCAACATCGGGAACATTCTTCCTGCATCTAACCTGTCCATTCCCGTCGGAATTTTATATGTTTCTATGAGATCCCCTCTCATCCTTCTCAACTCCAGTGAATATAGGCCCAGTCTTCCTCATATGTCAGTCCTACCATCCCAGGAATCAGTCTGGTGAACCTTCGCTGCACTCCCTGAATAGCAAGAACGTCCGTCCTCAGATTTGGAGACCAAACTGAACACAATATTCCAGGTGAGGCCTCACCAAAGCCCTGTACAACTGCAGTAAGACCTCCTTGCTCCTCTACTCAAATCCCCTAGCTATGAAGGCCAGCATACCATTTGCCTTCTTCGCCGCCTGCTGTACCTGCATGCCAACTTTCAATGACTGATGTACCATGACACCCAGGTCTCGTTGTACCTCCCCTTTTCCTAATCTGCCGCCATTCAGATAATATTCTGCCTTCCTGTTTTTGCCACCAAAGTGGATAACTTCACATTTATCCACATTATACTGCATCTGCCATGCGTTTTCCCACTCACCTAAACTGTCCAAGTTACCTTGCAGCCTCTTAGCGTCCTCCTCACAGCTCACACCGCCACCCAGCTTAGTGTCATCTGCAAACTTGGAGATATTACATTCACTTCCTTCATCTAAATCATTAATGTATATTGTAAAGAACTGGGGTCCCAGCACTGAGCACTGCGGCACCCCACTAGTCACTGCCTGCCATTCTGAAAAGGACCCGTTTATCTTGACTCTCTGCTTCCTGTCTGCCAACCAGTTCTCTATCCACATCAGTACATTGCCTCCAATACCATGTGCTTTAATTTTGCACACCAATCTCTTGTGTGGGACCTTGTCAAAAGTCCAAATACACCACATCCATTGGTTCTTTCTTGTCCACTCTACCAGTTACATCCTCAAAAAATGCTAGAAGATTTGTCAAGCATGATTTCCCTTTCATAAATCCATGCTGACTTGGACCGATCCTGTCACTGCATTCCAAATGCGCTACTATTTCATCTTTAATAATTGATTCCAACATTTTCCTCACTTCTGATGTCGGGCTAACCGGTCTATAATTACCGATTTCCTCTCTCCCTCCTTTCTTAAAAAGTAGTGTTATATTAGCTACCCTCCAGTCCATAGGAACTGATCCAGAGTTGATAGATTGTTGGAAAATGATCACCAGTGCTTCCACTATTTCTAGGGCCTCCTTAAGTACTCTGGGATGCAGTCTATCAGGCCCCAAGGATTTACCGGCCTTCAATCCCATCAATTTCCCTAACACAATTTCCTGCCAATAAGGATATCCTTCAGTTCCTCCTTCTCACTAGACCCTCGGTCCCCTAGTATTTCCGAAAGGTTATTTGTGTCTTCCTTCGTGAAGACAGAACCAAAGTATTTGTTCAACTGGTCTGCCATTTCTTTGTTCCCCATTATAAATTCACCTAAATCTGACTGCAAGGGACCTACGTTTTCCTTCGCTAATCTTTTTCTCTTCACATATCTATAGAAGCTTTTGCAGTCAGTTTTTAAGTTCCCAGCAAGCTTCCTCTCTTACTCTATTTTCCCCTCCTAATTAAACCCTTCGTCCTCCTCTGCTGAATTATAAAAATAAAATTCTCCCAGTCTTCAGGTTACGGCACATTAAATGCCCATCCAACCTTCTCTTAAAAGTGGTGAGGGTTTATGCATCCAGGCAGCGAGTTGCAGATCCCAACAGCCTTTGGTGTATAGAAGCCCCCCCTCACATCCCCTCTAAACCTTGCACCAACCACCTTAAAACTATGCTCTCCACCAATGGAAATAAGCCCTTGCTATCCACTATGTCCAGGCCTCTTAATATTTTGTACACCTCAGTGAGGTCTCCTCTCAACCTCCTCTGTTCCAATGAGAACAAAGCCAGCCTATCCAATCTGTCCTCATAACTGAATGCACACAGAAATGCTTGGTGCAATGGCAGGCCTGCCAGAGGGCCTCGAGTCAGTGTCAAGGAGCCTGGAGGAGTCCGGCTCCAACATTGCACGGGGTTTGTGCGGAGCTTGGAACCCATCATCTCCAGGATGGAAATGATGGGCAACTCCATTAGAAATCTTGTGGACCTAACCACAATTCTGGTGTGGGGGGCAATCTCACAGCGTCCATTGCAGCACAGGCGGATGTGACCCAACGTCTTGGTGCTGCAGTGGAAGCGCAGACTGCTCTCCTGCGGTCTCGGCTTGCTGCCACGTAAGCTCAGACTGCTGCCATCGTGGCTGGGTTAATGAGTATGGAAAGGGGCTTGCAGAGTGCCACAGCAGTCCAGCAGTCTGTGCTTCAACAGATGGCTAGGGATGCTGAGGCGCCATCCCAGGCGAGTGACGGTGGCTCCATGGAGCAAGAATCTGCTGTCCTTTCTCAGGATGACAGCATTCCTAGTCCCACTACTGCCACTCCTCCAGTGCCCTTGCTGCTACCTGTCATCCAGCCAGCCCAGACTGCTGCTGCCCAAGGCGAGGTGGCACGGTCTATGGCCGGACCTTCTAGGCCCTGAGCTGCTCAAGGTCATCCTGCAAAGCCACCTGCAGTCTCCCCCACTGAAAGTGAGGAGCCTGCCACCAGCCATGCTGCAGTCAATGGGAGAGCACTTCGTAGCAGCACGAGAGTAGGAAAAGGTACATGAAACACAGGCAATTAGGGATTGCACAAGAGTGATTACGTAAGAACATAAAAACATAAGAAATAGGAGCAGGAGTAGGCCATAAGGCCCCTCGAACCTGCTCCGCCATTCAATAAGATCGTGGCTGATCTGATCATAGACTCAACTCCACTTCCCTGCCCGCTCCCCATAACCCCTTATCCCCTTATCGCTTTCACGAAACTGTCTATTTCTATCTTAAATTTATTTAATGACCCAGCTTCCATAGCTCTCTGAGTCAGCGAATTTCACAGATTCACAACCCTCTGAGAGAAAAAATCCTCCGTATCTCAGTTCTAAATGGGCGGTCCCTTATCCTGAGATCATGCCTTCTAGTTCTAGTCTCCCCCACCAGTGGAAATATCCTCTCTGCATCCACCTTGTCAAGCCCCCTCATAATCTTATACATTTGGATAAGATCACCTCTCATTCTTCTGAATTTCAATGAGTAGATGCCCAACCTACTCAACCTTTCCTCATAAGTCAACCCACTCATCCGCGGGATCAACCTAGTGAACCTTCTCTGAACTGCCTCCACAGCAAGTATATCCTTTTGTAAATATGGAAACCAAAACTGCACGCAGTATTCCAGGTGTAGCCTCACCAATACCCTGTACAACTGTAATAAGACTTCCCTGCTTTTCTATTCCATCCCTTTTGCAATAAAGGCCATGATTCCATTGGCCTTCCTGATCACTTGCTGTACCTTATACTATCCTTTTGTGTTTCATGCACAAGTACCCCCA
The DNA here is from genome assembly GCF_044704955.1 of Pristiophorus japonicus. Classification (NCBI taxonomy): domain Eukaryota; kingdom Metazoa; phylum Chordata; class Chondrichthyes; family Pristiophoridae; genus Pristiophorus; species Pristiophorus japonicus. The sequence continues at coordinate 18,432,380 of NC_091991.1, forward strand.
GGTCCTGCTGTACTGTGGCACTTTGCAATCTTTCTCCATTTAAATAATAACTTGCTCTTTGATTTTTTCTGCCGAAGTGCATGACCTCACATTTTCATGCGCCAAATTCTTGCCCACTCACTTAGCCTGTCTAGGTTCTCCTGCAGCCTCTTTATGTCCTCCTCACACATTACCCTTCCTCCCATCTTTGTATCATCAGCAAACTTGGCTACGTTACACTCAGTCCCCTCTTCCAAGTCGTTAATATAGATTGTAAATAGTTGGGGTCCCAGCACTGATCCCTGCGGCACCCCACTCGTTACTGATTGCCAACCAGAGAATGAATCATTTATTCCAACTCTCTGTTTTCCATTTGTCAGCCAATCTTCTATCCATGCTAATAGATTACCCCCAACCCTGTGAACTTTTATCTTGTGCAGTAACCTTTTATGTAGCACCTTATCAAATGTCTTCTGGAAGTCCAAATACACCACGTCCACTGGTTCCCCTTTATCCACCTTGTTCGTTATATCCTCAAAGAATTCCAGCAAGTTTGTCAAACATGACTTCCCCTTCATAAATCCATGCTGACTTTGACTGATCAAATTTTGCTTTTCCAAATGTCCTGCTTTAGTAATGGACTCCAACATTTTCCCAACCACAGGTGTTAGGCTAACTGGTCTATAGTTTCCTGCTTTTTGTCTGCCTCCTTTTTTGAATAGGGACATTACATTTGCAGTTTTCCAATCTGCTGGGACCTCCCCAGAATCCAGGGAATTTTGGTAAATTACAACCAATGCATCCACAATCCTGCCATTACTTCTCTTCAGACCCTAGGATGCAAGACATCAGGTCCAGGGGATTTATCAGCCTTTAGTCCCATTATCTTATTGAGAACCACCTCCTTAGTGATTGTGATTGTGTTAAGTTCCTCCCACCTTATAGCCCCTTGACTATCCCCTGTTGGAATATTGTTAGTGTCCTCCACCGTAAAAACTGATACAAAATACTTGTTTAGAGTTTGTGCCATCTCCATGTTCCCCATTACTAATTCCCCCATCTCGTCATCTAAGGGACCAACATTTACTTTAGCCACTCTTTTTCTTTTTCTATACCTATAGAAATTCTTACTATCTGTTTTTATATTTCGTGCTAGTTTACTTTCATCGTCTATCTTCCTTTTCTTAATCATTTTTTAAATCATTCTTTGCTGGCTTTTAAAAGCTTCCCAATCTTCTGTCCTCCCACTAGTTTTGGCCACTTTGCATGCCCCTGTTTTTAATCGGATACCGTCCTTTATTTCTTAAGTTTGCCACGGATGGCTTTCTTTTCTCTTGCATCCTTTCGTCCTTACTGGAATATATTTTTCTTGAGAGTTGTGAAATATCTCTTTAAATGTACACCACTGTTCATCAACCGTCCCACACTTCAATCTGTTTTCCCAGTCCACTTTAACCAACTCTGCCCTCACATCTTCATAGTCTCCTGTATTTAAGCTTAGTACGCTGGTTAGAGATCTAACTTTTTCACCCTCTATTTGAATTTGAACTCAATCATGCTATGATCACTCATTCCAAGGGGATCCTTTACTAAGAGATTGTTTATTAACCCTGTCTCATTACACAGGACCAGATCTAGGATAGCCTGCCCCCTGGTTGGTTCCGTTACATACTGCTCAAGGAACCCGTCCCTTATGCACTCTATGACCTCTTCCTCAAGGCTACCCTGACCAATTTGATTTGTCCAATCAATATGGAAGTTAAAATCACCCATGATTATTGCTGTTCCCTTTTTACAAGCCCCCACTATTTCCTGGTTTATGCTCCAACTAACAGAGTTGCTACTGTTAGGGGGCCTATATACTACGTCCACAAGTGACTTTTTCCCCTTATTATTCCTTATCTCCACCCAAACTGTTTCAACATCCTGATCCTTTGAGCATATATCGATTCTCACTATTGCAGTGATTCTATCCTTTATCAATGGAGCTACCCCACCTCCTTTTCCTTTCTGTCTGTCCTTCCGGATTGTCAAATACCCCTGAATATTTAATTCCCAGTCCTGGTCACCTGGCAACCATGTCTCTGTAATGGCTATCAGATCATACCCATTTGTCTCATTACCCATTAATTTACTTTATTCTTTTGATTTTCATTTGATAAATTTTATAAATTATGATTGGAATGTGTGTTTTGTTGTGACTCTCATTCCAGCTTTGTGCCCAGGAGGATGCTGTGATGTTCCGTGACAGAGGGTTGGTAAGATGGGGAAATTGGAGAGCAATGGGGATCTGGGGTTTCATTCACTAAAACCCCAGTGAGTGTCTGATGAGGCACTCATGGACAGCCCGTCCGGAATGGGAATCTGCTGCCTGCCTTCTCCCTTCCTCCTTTTCCTCTTCCTCCTCCTCTTCTTTCTCCTCCTCCTCCTCTTCTTCCTCCTCTTCCTCCTCTTCCTCCTTCTGAGATGGTTCCAGAACCTGTGATGGCAAAGGCTGTGCGTTCATGATGGCCAAGTTGTGGAGCATCCTGCAGACCACCACAAAATGGGATACCCACTCCGACATGTACGGGAGGGCTCCTCCTGAGTGGTCAAGGCAGTGGAACCATTGCTTGAGCACCTCGATGGTCTGCTCAATGACAGCGTTGCTGTCATTATATGAGTGCTGGCCACGAGTGGTGGGGTTGCGGAGAGGTATCATCAGCCAGGGGCAGAGCAGATGCTCCTTGTCTCTGAGCAGTCAGCCTCGGCTTTGACGTGGTGGTTGGAAGGTAGCTGGCGCACTGGACTGATGCAGGATTGAGGAATCATGACTGCTGCCAGGATACCGGGCATTCACCTTCATAATGTGTTGGACGTGTACACACAACAATTGCGCGTTAAGTGAGTGATAGCCTTTGCGGTTACAGAACATCTCAGGATTGGTATGCAGTGCCCGCAAAGCCACCTGTGTGCCATCAATGGTGCCCGGCAGCATGGGGAAGCTTGCTATCCTGGCAAAGCCACATGCGCGTTCCTCCTGTTTCTCTCTGTCCAGAGAGAAGATAATGAAGACCCTTCTCCTGGAGTAGAGAGCCTCTGTGACCTTGTGGATGCAGCGATAGATGGTGAACTGGCAGATGTTAGCTATGTCTCCTGCTCCAGACTGGAAGAGCTGGAGAGTGAAAAAATTGAGGGCCATGGTGAGCTTAAGGGCCACTGGGAGAGGTGCAGCTCTGAGGCTGCAGGTCTGGAAGGGGCAAAGGTCGGTGACCACCTCCTTAGTGAATCAAAGCCTTTGAATATCGCACACGTACCTGATGGACGTGCTCTCCAAAATGGGGTTTGGGGAGGGTATCCGCAATTGGATCCAACTGCTCTACAGAGACATCAGTAGCGCAGTTCTAATCAACGGGTGGGAAACTGAAAGCTTTCCGATCAAATCTGGAGTCAAGCAAGGCTGTCCTCTCTCGTCTGTCTTGTTTGTGTGTTGTATCGAGCCCTTTGCCGGGTCCATCAGGAAGGATGCGGGCATAAGAGGGGTGACGATCCCAGGCAGTGGAGGCGCTCAGGTCAAGACCTCCCTGTACGTGGATGACGTGGCCATCTTTTGCTTGGATCCGCAGTTGGTCCGCAGATTGCTCGCAATCTGCGACCAGTTTGAACTGGCCTCGGGAGCGAAGGTCAATCGCAGCAAAAGCGAGGCCATGCTCTTTGGCAACTGGGCCGACCGATCCTTTATTCCCTTCACCGTTAAGCCAGATTACCTGAAGGTGTTGGGAATATGGTTCGGAGCGGACGGGGCGTGCGCCAAAAACTGGGAAGAGCGTATCGCCAAAGTGAAGCAAAAACTGGGATGGTGGAAGCTGCGCTTCCTCTCCAGGAAAGAACCTGGTCATCAGGAGTGAGGTGCTCTCGGTGTTGTTGTATGTGGCACAGGTCTGGCCCATCTCATGCTCCTGTGCCGCGGCAGTTACCCGGGCCGTCTTCCACTTTGTCTGGAGGTCCAAAATGGACCGTGTCCGCAGAGACACAATGTACAAATCTCTGGACAGTGGAGGAAAGGATGTTCCGAATGTGGCCCTCATCCTGATGGCCACCTTTGTGTGCGGCTGCATCAAGCTGTGCACAGACCCCCGGTACGCAAACACCAAGTGTCACTACGTGCTGAGGTTCTACCTGTCCCCGGTGTTGCGAAGGATGGGCCTGGCCATGCTGCCGCGAAATGCCCCCACCAGCTGGACCATGCCTGTCCACCTGTCCTTCGTGGAAAAGTTTTTCACAAAAAACCCGTTTGACCACAAAGCCATAAAACAGTGGTCAGCACGTAAGGTCCTGGACGCCCTACGAAAGAAGGAGAGGGTGGACCCTGTCGGGTGGTTCCCTGAGCAGACTGTCGAACTCGTTTGGCAGAACGTCTCAGCGCCAGAGCTTTCACACAAGCACCAAGATGTAGCTTGGTTGGCGGTGAGGAGGGCCTTACCTGTCAGAGCGTTCATGCACAGCCGGCGTCTCAGCAGCACGGCACGGTGCCCCCGAGACTGTCACCCACCTCCTTCAAGATTGCGCCTTCGCAAGGCAGGTCTGGAAAGAGATGCAGTGGTTGCTGTCGAGGTTCATCCCGAGTAGCTCCGTAACACATGATTCTGTGCTCTACGGGCTGTTCCCAGGGACACACACCGAGACAGACATCACCTGCTGCTGGAGGGCCATCAACTCGGTCAAAGACGCATTTTGGTCTTGCCGAAACTTGCTGGTCTTCCAGAGCAAGGAGATGTCCACGTCTGCGTGTTGCAGACTGGCGCAATCCAAGATCCAGGACTACGTGCTGAGGGACGCACTTAAAATTGGTGCAGCCGCCGCAAAGGCACGGTGGGGAAGGGCCACAGTTTAAAGCCCTTCTGCCACGGTAAACCCGGGGGCAGGAATCAGTACAAACCCCTCCTCGGGCCGTACTTGTAATTTCTTTTTTGCATTCATGGAGCACCATGACCTGTAAACACCTATGTAGTGCCAAGTACAATGCAAGGTCTGTTTCATAATGCATGTTGAAAAGAAAAAATGGAAATGTACCGTCACCCATTCCGTGTACTGTATAGTGACACATGTAATGTAATTTGTTGAACGTACGACAATGTATCCCGTATTGTATCGAATTATACTTGAACCGAAAAGCAGGGAAATGTATCGAACGGAACTGCCGTCAGCACCCACATGTAGTGTATGGGATTGCTGACCGCAGCTAAATGTACTGAATTGCTTTTGAATGTACTGTACAAACTTTTATATGAATAAAGTATATTTTAAAATTAAAGAAAAAATTGAATACACTGCTCCTGGTTTAAGTGCAGGTAGGACGTGCTCCCTGATGACCCGCCTGCTGAGAGCCCTCCTGGTCCTCCTCCTCCTCCCTCTGTGAGCATCTTGTCCTCTTCTTTGCTGCCTCCGCTCCATCTCCCTGTCACACTCAAGTGCGAGAGGGACTGCAAGTCGGGCCCCCTTGACTGAGCAAGTGGTGTCAGCAGGAGCCTTTAAGTGAGAAGCAAGGCGTTTACCGCTTACAGCAACATTGCCTGTCACCTCCGCAGCTTTAAATAACTTCAGAAACCTCCAAGCAGTTGCACAAACTTACACAGAGCCAATACAAATCGAAAAGCAAGTCAGCTGCAATTTGTTGATGATCCATTTAAATATCACTAGTGGGGGGGTCCTTCTTGATGCTGAATGGCATGATTTGGAGAGGGCGTTAAATGGAGCGGTGACACTGAAAATAGCAGGACGTGCGTCAAATCAGCATTGCACGCTCATTGACATCACCGTCTGCCTCATCTAAATATCTGGAGCAAGTGCAGGCAATGGCAGTGCTGCCGGCCTGAAAGAAAGACTTGCATTTAGATAGCGCCATTCATGACCACCAGATACCCCAAAGCTCTTTACAGCCAATGAAGTACTTTTTGATGTGTATTCACTGTTGTAATGAAGAAAACGCGGCAGCCAATTTGTGCACAGCAAGCTCCCACAAACAGCAATATGATTATGGGCTGAAAGTTGCGGCCTCGCACGAACCTGGCGAGGCCTCGCAAAAGCTGCTTTTTGGTGCACAATGAGCATGCGCCGAGAACCAGCTTTTCCGATCCGTCAAAATTTCTGAAGACAGATTCTCCGTATCCCCGCAGGAAGGATATCTGCGGGGCACAGATTGGGCTATTTGCCCAACTCCTGCCCAGCGAATGTCCTTCAAACTTTTACGCCTTTTCGGCCAGATTGACCAGGACACCGGGGATAACTCCCCTACTCTTCTTCAAAACAGTGCAATGTCAGCCTGGATTTTTTGTGTTGAAGTCTCTGGAGTTGGACTTGAACCCACAACCTTCTAACTCAGAGACAAGGGTGCTACCCACTGAGCCACAGCTGATACAAAATGGAAGCCAGGGGAATCTGCTGGAAGTGGGCGGCAGTGAGGCGGCTGGTATGTTTTCCTCCAAACCGGACCTAACAGTCAGCGCTAAAGGCACCAATTTTGCGGCCCCTCGCTTCTGAAGATGAAACAAAACTTTAAATTGTTATTCAAAAAGGAGCATTTAGTTTTTCTCCACATTGGCCATATTTAGGTTCTCTGTATTCACTCTCTCTGCTTCAGTTGCTGCCATTGATACCAGTCTATAATTAGCTGGTAGAGCTTGATCCTGACAGCTTTAACGGGCTGCATTTTCTGGCCCTCTGCGCTCCGTTTTTCGCCCTGGAGCGGCGGCAATGATGGCGGTGAGGTTTTCTGGGCGAGCGGTCAGCCTTCAGCGCCCCGCGGCGATCCTCGGGTCCCGTTTTGCAGCGGCGCGGAGTCGCACCTCCCAGAAGAGCTGCGCCGGTGTGCAACGCCCCTGGTTGTGACACCGCCGTGAGTTTGACCTCCTGCCTGACCCGTCCGCCTGAAAGCGCGCTTCGCAATGACCGCCTGGGAAATCAGGGCTGTCCAACCATCCCATTGGCCAAGAGGTGAGCAATGGACACCTCAGGTAAGTGTGATTGATTTTTCTTTTAATTTTTTTTAGCGATTTGTGTTGTGGTGGCGTAGGCAATGTTTCGGGAATATTTTTTAAAGTTTTTTTTCCCTCCCCCGGGTGTCCCTCGGAACGCTCCCAGCCCAGCTCTCTAACTCGGGAGTTTCCCATCCGAGCTCCCTTGACGCTGCACCCCCTGACACAGGACCCAGGTGCCCAAACTTACCTACTGAAGCGCAAACTATTTCCAGGCGCTAGCTTTCCCGCCCCGCCGCCATTATCGCCCCAAAAACATAAAAGCCTAAAATTCAGCCCAACCTCTCTAATCCTTGTGCCTGAGTGCTGTACTGTATTGTAAACTACGCAAACTAGAGGTGATCCAAAACTCGGCAGCCCGTGTCCTAACTCGCACCAAGTCCCGCTCACCCATCGCCCTTGTGCTCGCCGACCTACATTGGCTCCCGGTTAAGCAACGGCTCGAATTCAAAATTCTCATCCTTGTTTTCTTTTTGTTGTTTTCTTCTGTTGCCTCGGCCCCAAGCTCTGGAACTCCCTGCCTAAACCTTTCTATCTCTCTATCTCTCTTTCCTTCTCAAGACACTGCTTAAAACATACCTCTGTGATCATTTGGTCACATGCACTAATTTCTACTTACGCGGCTCGGTGTCAAATTTTTTATATCTTGTGAAGTGCCTTGGGACATTTCACTCCATTAAGGACACTATATAAATACAAGTTGTTGTTGTTGTATTGTTGACTCCAGCAGTTTGGATAACAATTGATGGAACAAAGCCAGTGGCTGCATGCTGTTCAACACCAGGTAAAGCTCAGACTGAACTCATGGGCTTATGTCTAAGGAGTCTAAAGCACGACAGGTACAACGTCTCGAATCCGGAATTCCAAAGACCAGCATTGTCCGAAAACCGGACATTTTTGACAAAAGCGCATTTCAGATTGAGTAGTCCGGCGTGCGATCGGTTCGAGCCTTGCCGAATGACCCTTGACCCATCCCGACCCGGCCTGACCCTGACCCACGTGCTCCCCTCGGCCCGACCCGACCCACGCATTCCGGTGTTTATCGAGATTTACAGGTATTGCGAATTTGTGTTAGTTATTCTCTTTCATGCTTTTGAGTACATTCCTTTTAATATTTTATACTTAAGCTTGGCTTGTGCTAAGCCGTTTTAATGTCCGACCCGAAAGCCGGAAAAATAAGAAAACGTCACGGACGGCCTCAGCCCTGAGGTTGCCAGAGTCGGGACGTTATACCTGAATCACTATTCTTATTGGGTTGCAGTTGCAAATGTTTCAAATTTTACACATAGCACACAGCACCACCTTTCTCAATGGATGTAAACAGAGAACTTTCAAGACTTTCTGTAAAGACCATCCCAGAATATGGCAAATGTCAGGTCTTAACTGTCCTAAACTGTATATACCTACTAAACCATTATACCTACTAAACCAAATTAGCGGCTATTAAACCTGTAGAAGAAAATTATGGGCATGTTAATAATTTCTGTAATTTTGTCGCAAGAACACATCACAGCGTGTGAAAATGTTACACTTATAAAGATCTTTAAAAAATGCAGGTGATGTCAGTTAATTAGGACCTTTGATCATTAGGTTTTAATGAATTCTCCTCAGTATTGAAGGCATTTGTTTAATGTATGCAGTGTGATAAATATACTACTTTATATCCGTAGGAATGCAAGCAATTTCATCAAGTATACACAGGTTGTCGACACGAATATGACAAGACCAAAACTTTGTGCTGTTGATCTTGGTTTCAGAAAATTAGTGAAAATTTTAGATAGCCTAATAAATTCTTTGAGATGCTCAGAGATAGCATATGAGCCTGTCACACAGTGGTGTCCAAACTACAGAGTGTGGGGTTTTAATTTGTGTGCATTTTATTAATGCTGCTGATATCTTCGACTTGGCGTCTGCAGGCCTGGTGGTTTGGAAAGGTGTTCTCAGTGCTGCTCCCTCACTGGAGGGTAATCCCTAAATCCACAATAAGTCAGCAGTACTCTGACATTCTTTCCAAACTGCCAGGCCTGCACAATTGAAGCTGGAGAACCCAGTGGAGCAAGAAATAGAAGAGCCGATTGAGAAAACACAAACAGGGCATCAAAGGTACAAATCAGAGCCACCACGTGGGACAGGGAAAGCTGACAGGGCTGCCACATGGCGGTTAGCCTATCAGCAACGAGCAGATTGTGCTGTCCAAGGAACAATACATTGGGGATATGCCTCTGGTGTTCACACGCAGGTCGGGGCCTTCACGCTGCTCCGACCCGCGTGACAACACCAGCGACAGGTTGGGGCCATAAAAGGAGTGGAGGTGAGCGGCCTCGGGAGCAGCGTGGAGCCATACTAATCCAGGGAGCAGCGCAGGAGGCTGATGGCAGCGAAGAGTGACGTCATCCAGGTCGGTGATTGGAGCGTGGGCAGATATAGCAGGAGCGGCGAGGTCGGGGCGAAGGAGCGGTGAGAGACTGTGGAAGGATGTGATCAGGGCCCAGGGGAGGTGTGAGTTCGGGCCCAGGGGCCCAGGGGCAGCACGGGCCAGCCCACACTGCGATATGTGTGCGCACTAGGTCCGTGCAGCAGAGCTGGTCTCCAGTAGTCTTGAGTAATCCTTGCCACTGGACCAAGACCTAGCTCTGTCAAGCCCATGTGGTGGCCGTTAAAAAAACCCACGCACAGGCATCTTCCATCCTTCAGCATGTAGTTCGGGTCCTTCATTTGAAACATCTGTGAACTCGTTCTTTTTTGGCGTGGAAGCAAGTCATCCTCGTTTCGAGGGACCGCCTATGAATGAATGATGACATTGGAAAGGGAGAACAGATCTGGGCCACTTCATTAAGGAGGGTGGAAGAACAGATCGGATGGGGAGAGCAGTCCATCAGTTTTAGGATATGAAAGCTTAGAAATCATCTTGACAAAATCGGGTAAGTGACAATATGAAATCTGTAGATTCATTGTATTGAGTTATGATGTAAAAGTAAGTGGAATAGCAAAATAGCAAATTTAAACAAAGTACTGAGAAATATTTGCAGGAAATTGATGAGAAGATTCAAAGAGCATTAAGTAATAGAAAAGGCTCCTGCAAGGTTACAAGGTGAGATTACACAATTAGAGTTGTATTCCCTAGAATTTTGAGTTTAAAGGTTGATCTAATCGAAGTTTTCAAGATATTAAAGGGAACAGATAGGGTACATAAGAAAATAAGAACATAAGAAATAGGAGCAGGAGTAGGCCATACGGCCCCTCGAGCCTGTTCTGCCATTCAATAAGATCATGGCTGATCTGACCATGGACTCAGCTCCACTTCCCTGCTCGCTCCCCATAACCCCTTATTCCCTTATCATTTAAGAAACTGTCTATTTCTGTCTTAAATTTATTCAATGACCCAGCTTCCACAGCTCTCTGAGGCAGCGAATTCCACAGATCCACAACCCTCTGAGAGAAGAAATTTCTCCTCATCGCTGTTTTAAATGGGCGGCTCCTTATTCTAATATTATGCTCTCTAGTTTAGTCTCCCCTATCAGTGGAAACATCGTCTCTGTATCCACCTGGTCAAGCCCCCTCATAATCTTATACGTTTCGATAAGGTCACTACTCATTCTTCTGAATTCCAATGAGTAGAGGCCCAACCTACTCAACCTTTCCTCATAAGTCAACCCCCTCATCTCTGGAATCAACCTAGTGAACCTTCTCTGAACTGCCTCCAAAGCAAGTATGTCCTTTCGTAAAGATGGAAACCAAAGCTGCATGCAGTATTCCAGGTGTGGCCTCACCAATACCCTGTATAACTGTAGCAAGACTTCCCTGTTTTTATACTCCATCCCCTTTGCAATAAAGGCCAAGGTACCATTGGCCTTCCTAATTACTTGCTGTACCTGCATATTAACCTTTTGTGTTCCATGCACAAGTACCCCCAGGTCCTGCTGTATTGCAGCACTTTGCAATCTTTCTCCATTTAAATAATAACGTGCTCTTTGATTTTTTTTTTCTGCCAAAGTGCATGACCTCACACTTTCCAACATTATATTCGATCTGCCAAATTTTTGCCCACTCACTTAGCCTGCCTATGTCCTTTTGCAGATTTTTTGTGTTCTCCTCACACATTGCTTTTCCTCCCATCTTTGTATCATCAGCAAACTTGGCTACGTTACACTCGGTCCCTTCCTCCAAGTCGTTAATATAGATTGTAAATAGTTAGGGTCCCAGCACTGATCCCTGCGCTACCCCACTGGTTACTGAACCATTTATCCCTACTCTCTGTTTTCTGTTCATTAGCCAATCCTCTATCCATGCTAATATATTACCCCCAAACCCATGAACTTTTAACTTGTGCAGTAAATTTTTATGTGGCACCTTGTCAAATGCCTTCTGGAAGTCCAAATACACCACATCCACTGGTTCCCCTGGTAGATAGAGAGAAACTATTTCCACTGGAGGGGGAAGCTAGGACTAGGGATAATAGTCTAAAAATTAGAGCCGGACCTTTTAGGAGTGAAATTAGGAAACACTTCTACACACAAAGGGCCCAAGTTTCGGCCTCAGTTGCTCCTGATTTTTTGGAGCAACTGGTGTAGAACGGAGTATCTTAGAAATTCAAATTCTCGGCATTTAGTTTGTTCCAGTTCTAGTCAGTTAGAACAGTTTCACTTTGGAACAGAATTTTTTTTTCAAAAGGGGGCGTGTCCGGCCACTTACGCCTGTTTTTAAAGTTTCGGCAGTGAAAACTTACTCCAAACTAACTTAGAATGGAGTGAGTGAAGATTTTTGTACGCTCGAAAAAACCTTGTCTACACTTTAGAAAATCAGGCATAGGTTACAAATCAGGCATAGGGAATGGGGAGGGGGGGGTTTAAAGGGAAGTTTACAAACATTAAACACTTCAGTTTTACAAATAAAGAGCCATCATCAATAATAAATGATAAAAACATCAATAAGTCAATCAATAAATCAATCAAGAAAAATTAATAAGAAATAATTTTTTTAAAAATCAATAAATAAAACATTTTCTACTTACCGACTGCAGCACCGGGAGCCCTCCAACAGCGTGCTGGGATGCCCCCCCCCCCCCAGTGTGTCCCTGTCAGTGTCTCTATCTCTCTATCTGTCTGTGTGTGTGTGTCTCTCACTCTCTGTCTGCCAGTGTCTGTGTTTCTGACAGCGAGGGGAGGGGGAGGAGTAGGGTAGAGGGAGAGAGGGGGGGCAGGTGGAAGGGAGGGAAGGAGGCAGAGGGGGAGGGATGGGGAGAAGGGGGAGGGAAGGGGAAAAAGGGGGAGGGGGAGAGAAGGGGGAGAAGAAGGGGAAGGGGGAGGAGAAGGGGAAGGGGGGGAGGAGAAGGGGAAGGGGGGAGGAGAAGGGGAAGGGGGGACGAGAAGGGGAAAGGGGGAGAGGAGAAGAGGAAAGGAGAAGGGGGGGAAGGAGAAGAGGGGGAAGGAGAAGGGGGGAGGGGAAAGGGGGGGAGGGGAAAAGGGGGGAAGGAGAAGGGGTAAAAGGAGAAGGGGGTGGGGGAAAGGAGAAGGGGGGGTGAAGGAGAAGGGGGAGGGAGACTGAACGGGCTGGGCCCGGCCGGGCCCAAGACTTCGGGCAAGGCCCATCCCAGCACCAGATTTACAGGTAGGTGGCGTTGGGTCAGGTCCGGGGTCCGGGGTCGGGAGCGTGGGTCGGGTCGGGGGGAGCGCGGGTCGGGGGGGGGTAGCGCGGGTTGGGTCAGGGGGAGCGCGGGTCGGGGGCGGGAGCGCGGGTCGGGTCGGGGGGGTGGTGGGTCCGATCCGGGTGCAGCGGCGGGGGGGGAAACGGGAATCAAGTCGGGTCGGGAGGAAGCAGGAGCTGGCCGTGGGAGGAGCCTGATCCACGCAGCCCCAGTGAGGCCATTCGGCCAGGGCTATGGGTTGCGTGCTTCGGGCCCCTCCCACATAGTTTTGGGCGCCTGGAGCTACTGCACATGCGTGCCCACTGGAGCACGCATGTGCAGAGGTCCCGGCACTGTTTTCAGCGCAGGGACCTAGCTCCGCCCCCCACAGCTTGTGCTGCGCCGTGCCCGACTCAAGAGGACCAGCAGGGAGCCGGAGAATCTGGAAGTTTTTTTTAGGCGCACTTTGTGGCGCGAAAAATGGGCGTCCAGGTCGGGGCTGCGCCGTTCTAGGCGTGGCCTGAAACTTGGGCCCAAAGAGTGGGAGAAGTTTGGAACTCGCTTCCACAAATGGCAATTGATGCTGGATCAATTGTTAATTTCAAATCTGAGATTGATAGCTTTTTGTTAACCATAGGCTGAAGGCCAAAGGATCTTCTTCTTTCATATAGTAGTAGTAAAGGCTAATCAAATGTCAATATCTAAGTCAGATATCCAGGCCAAAGTTTCTGGTGTAACAGCATGGATATCTTGTAGACTGCCGGCAAATTCCCTCTGAGGGCAGTGCTCAATGATGTGCTCCAGGGTCTGATTAAGAGCTCCACAGTCGCATGATGGCGATGCTTTAATCTTCCACCATGGAGAAGGTGGCAGCATCTACCATGACCAGTTCTGAGGCAGTTGATGGTTGTCCACTGTTTGTGAGGAAGGTTTGATCCTTCAGGTTGTACTGTGGGATTCTCTATAAGGAATCCATTCCGTATGTCGCAGTTCTTCCAAGCATTTCGCCATTGGTCATCAAAGCTGAGGGGAGATCACTGAAGGGCTTCAGCGATGGTCCAAAAAGGCCTTCTAGATTTGAGATGGGTTGGTGTTAGGTTGGTCAAGTCGGCCTGGATCGGCATGTCTTTGCTGGTGTAACGGTTGTATTCTATGGAGACTGCATATCCCTGGCGTACGTGTGGTGATGCAATGTTTGCAAGCACGGGCAGCCAGGATGTTGGTGTCGATAAAAGCATACCAGTGATAATTCTCATAGTTGAAGTCAGCTGGACATCATGGATTTGACATGCGGACATGATAGTCATGCTGGATCAACTATGATCTAATTGAATGGCGGAACAAGCTTGAAGGGGTAAATGGCTTACTCCTGTTCCTATGTTCTTATGTTCTTAAACACTTTCAAATCTGTCTGGGTATGAATAGTGCTACCTCATTGAAAAGATGTATTCCACATCTTGTGTCGCCTCAGCCTTGTTTTCAAATCCCTCCATGGCCTCACCCCCCCTATCTCTTTAATCTTCTCCAGCCACACAACCCTTAGAGATATCTGCGCTCCTCAAATTCTGCCCCCTGAGCATCCCTAATTATAATCACTCCAGCATTGGCAGCCATGCCTTCATCTGCCTAAGCCCCAAGTTCTGAAACCCTTCCTAAACCTCTCCACCTCGCTACCTTTCTTTCCTCCTTTAAGACACTCCTTAAAACCTACCTCTTTGACCAAACTTTTGGTCACCTGTCTTAATTTTTCCTTATATGGCTTGGTATCCAATTTTGTATCTTATAATATTCCTGTGAAGCACCTTGAGATATTTTACTATGTTAAAGGCACTATATAAATACAATTTGTTGTTGTTGTTGTTGGTGTGACATGGTTTTCATATATTGCATTGACCACAGATGACCAATGTAAGTGCAGAATAACTTTGAAAAACTCAGTAGCCTCTATGAATTATGTTAATAACTTAACATTTCATAGAATCGGGTTGACAGGATAGTTCAAGCTTATATGTACGAAGTTCTGAGTCCCCTAATTCAGCAGTAGTTTGTGCAAGTACTGTCCATTGCATCTGAATCAGAAGGTTGTGGGTTTAAACCCCATATCAGGGACTTGAACTCATAATCTAGACTGGACATTTCCGTGGAGTGCTGAGGTGTTGACTTTTGGATGATATGTGAAACAAATGCTCTCTCCACCTGCTCTGGTCATTCAAGTGAACATTGAACATATCATGGGACTATTTGAAGAAGACTAGGGAATTCTCTTGAAATCCAGGCCAATATTCTTCCCTCAATCAATATTCTGAAAAGAAATATTCTTCAAAGATATATGTGAAATGTTGATGCCACAGAATGGCTGTCTCTTCTGTCTAAATCGAAAGTAATGTCTTGGGTGAAGTGCTTCAGCTGCTTCATTATAGTAATATTTGAATTTTTACAGCCTCTTATTATTTATTACTCCACTTCAGAAATAGTACTGATAATGCACTGCACTAATGGTAGATGTAAAATTGTATTACTAATGCATAAATATATAGAATGGATCCATGCGCGAACAAAATGTCTTTAAATTTAATAATAATATAGATGTAACTTTCAAAAACCATTCTGTAACGTAGGATCCAAAATGATCAGCTGTACGTGCCATACTTAATGCATTTGAAAATTTCATCGAAATGGAAATCTCTATTTGTCTCATGAACTTTGATCCTTGTGCTTAGAAATATCCGAGGCAAATCATTCTCAATGTTTCACTGTACGGAAACCTCCTGATTGGAAACTACAATGCTGAGACGTCATCAACATCAAAGGTTCTTTATCACTTCAATTAAATACCTACAATTCACTAATAAGATCACTTTAGTTGCATTCTTTGAGGACATCAAATTGTGGAATCCTATATGATTATGATCATGCTTTCATCAAATAGCCCAGAGTAGAAACAGATTCACATATATACTATTTATAAGAATGGTTACAGTGGAGAATAGAATAGCTCCTTGAAATGATTATACCGTGTCCGGGTCCCTCCGCTGTACTATAATGCTAGATGAAGTCTCTACCAGCCTCATTATCCATTGTTTATCCTTCCTTTTGCAATTTTAAACAGACTGTCTGTGGCCGAGCTGAAAGAGACACTCCGACTCCCCATGGGCTCTCTCCTTCTCTGCTCATTCCTCTGTGCAGACCAGAGAGGAGTTGATGGTCACATCACACCCTTTGCGCTCATCTGTTCATTCCTTCCTTTTATTTTTTTCATTATTTTCTGCTCTGCTAAAGCAATATATAACATTTATTTGACATCAATTTGATATTTATTGCTCTGTTTGTTATCTTATCCAGGTCAGTTTGACTAATACGCTCTGCTAATATTCAATTCTACACAAGATGTTATTCTGATGATTTGTGATCTTCTTATTTGACTAGGAACTTGGCCATCAAGGTGCCAATAAAACCTTCAAACAGACCTTCTTAATCGTTCCATATATGAACGTATAGTGGTGCCTATGTTTTGAAAGAAGATTGTAAAAACACTGAACTTTATAGAAAATACTCTGTTTCATACACCAGGCATCTTTAGTTTCAATAATGGAGAAATTATCCTTATTTTTGCAGTCTGTACATATACATTTTGCATATTGGTAATCTGTATATTTACAATTGTGTTTTCAATCTGTTTGTGTTAGAAATAAAATGGGACAATCCCTTTAACAGTTGCATTAGATTCCTTTGAATGTTCTCCTTTGCCTGATGACAGCCAGAATAATATAGAAGGGAATGACTTTGAGACTAATGCAATCTTGTACATTCAAACCTCAAGTGTCTTGTCACTGATGGCACTGAGTCTCAGGATTAGATTACAGCCTTGAAATTACATCCATGTGTGCTAAATATTTTGGCAAATATCATGAATCTGTAAGTTTTCCATTTTGGGCTGTGGTCCTTGCTTGGATACTGTGCAAGGAAAAGAATTTAAAAAACATTTTTTAATAGATAGAAACATGTTTCTCTCATCCGATAAGAGACAAGAAATAAAGTTTGAAACCCTGATTCGGTTGGTAGCATTCTCTTGCAGAATTTGAGCACACAATCTAGGCTCACACTTCAGTGAGTGCTGCATTATCAAAAATGCCATCTTTTGGATGAGGTGTCAAGTGGACATAAAAAATCCCATTTCACTATTCGAACAACAGCAGGGGAGTTCTCCTGGGAACCCACAACCAAAACCACCAAACAGATTCTTTGGTCACTTATTCCATTTACTGTTTGTGGGACCTTACTGTGCGCAAATTGGCTACCACATTTGCCTACATAAAAATGGTGGCCACACTTCAAAGGTGATCTATTGACTGATGAGGCATTCGATATGTCCGCATGATGTGAAAGGTAGTATGTAAATGCAAGTTCTTCCTTCTATGAAACTTATTGTTTACAAGGTAGATTTGTCAGGGAACATTCGGTATGGTAGTGTCGTGCTAATGTTACTGAACTAGTATTTCAGAGACCCAGACTAATAACCCAGAGAATACCCCACCATTGCAATTTGACAATTTGAATTTAATCTTAATAATCAGGAAATAGAAAGCTGCTATCAGTAAAATTGCCCAGGAAGCTGTTAGATTGTCAGAAAAATCCATCTGGTTCACTAATGTCCTTCAGGGAAGGAAACCTGCCATCCTTACTCGGTCTGGCCTATATGTGACTCCAGACCCTCACCAATGTGTTTGACTCTTAACTGCCCTCTGAAGTGGCCTACAAGTGACTCAGTTGTATCAAACAGCTACAAAGCAGTATAATAAGAATAAAACCAGGCAGACCACTCGGCTTCGACCTAGGCATCGGATTTGGATAAGACAAAGGCACACCCAGCCCAGTCGACCCTGCAAAGCCCTTCTCACTAACATCTGGGGACTTGTTGGGAGTGCTGTCTGTCATGCCTACAATGTTATGATGTAATGTTATATGTACTGTAACACTGAATGTACCCTTACACTGTACACACCTTACCTGCACACCGGAGGGTGCTGCTGCTGGAGACCTAAGGGTCACCTGCACATTGCAGGTAACCCAGTATAAAAGGGAGTTCACCTCTTGGTGTCCTCACTCTCAGAGCTGCAATAAAGGACTAGTCTTCACAGTTTAAGTACCATACCCCTGCCTCGTGAAGTCATTAATAAGGTGCATACATACACAATAACTGGCGACGAGGTCACGAACTACACGCATAACATGTTGAATCTCAGCAACTTTCAACAATTCACCAAAGGGGAAGATTGGGACGCTTTTTGGAAAGATTGGAACATTTCTTCATAGCCAACGGCCTGGATGGGGACACACCGGCTACACTACCGAACAAGCACAGGGCCATCCTGCTTAACAGTTGTGGGCCCACTCACTTGCCTCGTCAGGGACTTGCTCGTGAAGACAACAACCAAGAGCTATGGGGAACTTGTAACCTTAATGCAAGAGCAACTAAAACCCAAAGAAAGCATCCTCACAGCCAGGCACCAGTCCTTCGGCGACCCGAAGGCCAAGAAATTGCTAAGTATGCTGCAGATTTAAGAAGATTGGCTGCACCGTGTGACTTTGGCGACCACCTTGACGAAGCACTAAGGGACATATTTGTTATCGGAATCAGCCACGAGGGCCTCCTCCACAAATTGCTCTCTGCGGACATCACAGTCACTCTGCAGAAGGCAATTAAAGTGAGCCAGGCCTACATGATTTCGGTCGGCGACTCCAGGCGAATATTGACCCACACCCAGGACTCTAAATGAACGCAGTGAACTGAATGGCTACATCTAAAGGCAAAAATGCTGCCCCGAGTCCCGCAACTCAGAGTCCGCTACATGGGGCAAACCGGATGGCCCCGTGCTGGCGCTGTGGAGGAAGCCACAGGGCCCACCAGTGCCGCTTCAAAGACTATACCTGCAAAGGCTGCAAAGAGAAAGGGCACCTTCAGAGAATGTGCAGAAAAAGCTTCACTCATTGCATCGCTGAAGAGTTGGCTGATCACCTGGGCTCTGACACAGATGAAGACGAAGCTGCTCCACCCTGGAAGAAGAGTATGGAATTTATACCTGCTCCACCGAAAGATCCCCGTGGAAGATGGAAGTAGACATCGACAGAGTTCCAGTTTTGATGGAGATCGACACAGAGGCGAGCCAGCCTTTGATGAGCTAGACGATCTTTGAAAAACTTTGGATCAATCCCGCCAAATGACCAAAACTGTCTCCTGTCCAAGCGAAGCAGCTCACCTACACCAAAGGTAAACTCCCAGTCGTTGGCAGCGTGGACGTCCAGGTCTCCCAGGGCGGCGTGATGAACAAACTCCCCCTGTGGATCGTTGCCGGCAATGGTCCAACGCTGCTGCGAAGAAGTTGGATGAAGCAGGTCCAAGTCGGTCGAAGTGACGATGGCCCCCGGGCTCCAGCAGTCCCATGCAGTCATGAACTTGGATCCATCACTGCAACTAGAAATCCTACCGTCCAGCTCGACTGCGTGGCGACGATTTTACAACACCGTGGCGAGATCTCCAGAACCGAACGTCCAGACTTCACCTTCCGGGCCAGGGCAGGACTCCAAGAGATGAATATCATCAAGAAAAGTGGATTCCCGACATCCATGGCCGAACCTGAGGAGGAAAAGATCACCACAGCCGGCCTGGAGGAGAGCGAGAAGATGGCAGCCGCACCACGAGGAGAAGAACCAAAAATCAAAATAGCCGCGACCAGACCACGAGGGGCAGCGTTGCAGGAGCGACACGTGGCACCGAGCAGTGAACCGGATTGGAAGGCCCCCTTAAAGGAGACTGGTAACCCAAAGAATTTAAAGGGACAGTTTCAATCTATAGATGACAAGGACTTTAAAGTTAAAAATGCAGTTAGTGAATGCAGGTATGATAATGTAACGCCGGAGTAACTGATGAGAAAAATGAAATGAATGCTTGTGTAAGTAATGTTAAGAACAAGTTTGTAATGCCTAATGATTATGATAGAAATTTCAAAATAACAAATGTAACCATGTACGGAGAGACCGAGATACAAGAAAGTGATGCAAATGCTGTAATTAACAATGTAAAGGTAGTTAAAAATGTAGACTCGACTATGTATGATTGGAGCCAATGTGTCATGTATACAGGTAGTAGACTGTTAAAGGACACTGGGTTCTACAGGGGCAATGTAAATGCCAGAGAAATCCCCCTGTGGGAGACCCCCAGGTCCAGTGGGCTACCTGACCACGTAGCCTGGACTTTTGGGACAAATGTGATGCCCCAGGAAGGGCTCACACACACACAGTGGGAGCAGACCCACTGCAGGGACAGCAGTCAATGAGCAGCACAGCCACCACCACTGGCAACCTGCTCCAGATAGGCCCTACACCCCCTGGCCACCAGGGCCAGCACCAGGAGTGAGAGGCCAGTACCCTCCAACTTTCCTGGCGTACCCTGGGATGACCAGACTTTCTTCACAAATGGAGGACAAGGAGCCGACACAGACCTGTGGCCCTGCCCACCACCACACACTTACCCACTCGACAGAGTATGTACTCTACTCGCTGCTGCACTGGCTCCCCAACTGAAAGATCCCACAACAGTGACACCCACATGGTCTGTGTGTGAGGGAGGGGAAATGTATGAGGCCAGCCTCAAGCACAGGGATCACACCTGGCACCCACACAACCCTCACCACAACCTCTCACAGCCCACTACTGATCACCTCCCCAGGACATGGCAATAAGGATTTGAAAAATGCTTAAGGGGGGGGCGGGGGGGAGTGTTGTTATGTATGCATGCCTACAATGTTATGATGTAATGTTATATGTACTGTAACACTGAATGTACCTTCACCCTGTACACATCTTACCTGTACACCAGAAGGTGCTGCTGCTGGAGACCTAGGGGTCACCTGCACACTGCAGGTAACCCAGTATAAAAGGGAGCTCACCTCTTGGTGTCCTCACAGACTACAGTCTTCACAGTTTAAGTACCATACCTCATGGAGTCATTAACAAGGGCCTACATATACAATACTGTCCAACAGATCAGTCAAGAAACAGCCTGAGTGTCAAATAAAGAAAGGCTTGCAATTATATAGTGCCTTTCACAACCTCAGAACATCATTAAGAATACATTTTAATTTACCTTTTGAATTTATGTGCTCGCCCACGGGATCCTCTCTGCTCGGGGATCATGTCTGTGAAACTGAGCCGGGAGTTGAATTGCCATTTAATCAGCTGATTAGTTGACCGTTTGAAATGTGCTATAAAAGCTCACAGCTATTTCCAAGCTCAGAAGCGGTTGCTTATTGCATTTCGAACACAGATTGAGCTTTATGCAGGTTGTAAGTGTTTGGTGCAAACTTTCTATCCAGTATCACCTCATTGGAACAACCTCTCACATCACTGACAGAATGTTTCTGTGATTTCTATTCACCTGCCATCTATTCCATCAATATGGGTGGCCTTGATACTCTCCCACCTTGGTTCTCAGAATCCCACCCCGGTCATCCCCAACATCAGCAGCACCAGGCACATCAGTAGCACCAACAACAACACCAACCTTCTCTGCAATCACCTGATGCTGCACAGGACAAAGGGCATCAGCATCTGACCACATTGCTACCCGGGAAGCCAGGGATGGCCTCATCATGGTCACATTTAGTTAACTTTATGCTGTACACCCATATGGCTGCCGCATGATGTGCCAGGTCAGCACCACCCCACACCAACCCCATAAAGCATCCCTACAATGCTCAAGCCATTCATTTCACACTCATCACCATTACAGGGGAACTGTTATGTCTCACCATTCACTGCAACTCACTAAGCCACTTCAAAAGGTGCACACAAATCTGTCCCAGAACGCAAAGTGTTCAAAATAAAGATTTCAATGTTTGACAGCAAATTATCAGAAACTTACATGGACATTGGATAAAATACCCAAGTGCCTACCTTGTGTGTTGTTAGTTGGTATGATTGCATTAGGATGAGGGTGAGTTTGAGGGTGGCTAGTGAGATGGGGATGTGATAATGTAGATAGAGAGGAATGGGTGAAGGTGCAAGGTATGAGTAAGGATGTGCAGGAATAGGCAGAGTGATGGGGGTGTGATGAGAGGCACAGCAGGAAGAGGTTGAATGTGGCTTTGTACTACCCTTTCTGATCTAATGAAATTATTGAAAGGTTTGCGGCACTACACCCAGGTCCTCCTGACCACATCCCTGCCTGTGCCCCCCTGTGCAATGTGCAATCAAGCTGTGTTGATCTCCTGGGGAGGTCTCTTCGACCCATGGGAAGGGAAGAGAACCTCCCTGTGTGCTGTGACTGCTGGAATCAATTATTAAAGATGTAATAACAGCGCATTTGGAAAGCAGTGACAGGATCAGTCCAAGTCAGCATGGATTTATGAAAGGGAAATCATGCTTGACAAATCTTCTAGAATTTTTTGAGTATATAACTAGTAGAGTGGACAAGGGAGAACCAGTGGATGTGGTGTATTTGGACTTTCAAAAGGCTTTTGACAAGATCCCACACAAGAGATTGGTGTGCAAAATTAAGGTACACGGGATTGGGGGTAATGTATTGACGTGGATAGAGAACTGGTTGGCAGACAGGAAGCAAAGAGTGGGAATAAACGGGTCCTTTTCAGAATGGCAGGCAGTGACTAGTGGGGTGCAACAGGGTTCAGTGCTGGGACTCCAGCTATTTACAATATACATTAATGATTTAGATGAAGGAATTGAATGTAATATCTCCAAGTTTGCAGATGACACTAAGCTGGATGGCAGTGTGAGCTGTGAGGAGGATGCTAAGAGGCTGCAGGGTGACTTGGACAGGTTAGGTGAGTGGGCAAATGCATGGCAGATGCAGTATAATGTGGATAAGTGTGAGGTTATCCACTTTGGTGGCAAAAACAGGAAGGCAGATTATTATCTGAATGGTGACAGATTATTAAAAGGGGAGGTGCAACGAGACCTTGGTGTCATGGTATATCAGTCATTGAAGGTAGGCATGCAGGTACAGCAGGCAGTTAAGAAAGCAAATGGCATGTTGGCCTTCATAGCAAGAGGATTTGAGTATAGGAGCAGTGAGTCTTGCTGCAATTGTACAGGGCCTTG
Source organism: Pristiophorus japonicus (assembly GCF_044704955.1). Lineage (NCBI taxonomy): Eukaryota > Metazoa > Chordata > Chondrichthyes > Pristiophoridae > Pristiophorus > Pristiophorus japonicus. Next base: position 18,455,111 of record NC_091991.1, read on the forward strand.
GTGAGACCACACCTTGAGTATTGTGTGCAGTTTTGGTCACCTAATCTGAGGAAGGACATTCTTGCTATTGAGGGAGTACACTGAAGGTTCACCAGACTGATTCCCGGGATGACAGGACTGACATATGAAGGAAGACTGGATCGACTAGGCTTATATTCACTGGAATTTAGAAGAATGAGAGGGAATCTCATAGAGGCATATAAAATTCTGACGGGATTGGACAGGTTAGATGAAGGAAGAATGTTCCCGATGTTGGGGAAGTCCAGATTCAGGGGTCACAGTATGAGGATAAGGGGTAAGCCATGTAAGACCGAGATAAGGAGAAACTTTTTCACCCAGAGAATTGTGAACCTGTGGAATTCTCTACCACAGAAAGTTGTTGAGTCCAGTTCGTTGGATATATTCAAAAGGAAGTTAGATGTGGCCCTTATGGCTAAAGAGTTCAGGGGGTATGGAGAGAAGGCAGGAGTGGGGTACTGAAGTTGCATGATCAGCCATGATCATATTGAATGGTGGTGCAGGCTCAAAGGGCCGAATGGCCTGCTCCTGCACCTATTTTCTATGTTTCTATGATTCTACAAGCATATGGAGGGAATAATGGGAGAGCCTGTGTGCAGCCCTGCACCTCTGCGCAGTGCTTGTCAGTGTTTGCAGCATCTTAATGCTATAGAACACTGACAGCACAGATGTCAAAATCAATTTGGACATGGTCCCTTTAAGGAAACCGGATGATGATGTGTCATCAAATGGTGTCATCAGACCCACTTCCTCTAATTGGCCGGGAAATACGCTTGGCGGGCTTAACAAGCCTTAACAAGGGAAAATCATTTCACAGCACGGAATGGAGCCAGCAGCGGGGTTGGGACACGCCGCTGATGTCGCCCGCCACGGACCCGCCAAGGTCAGCAAAATCCCAGCTTATGATTGTATGACCCTACAGACCATTAACCAGGGATCAACTGGTCACATCTTAGTCAGGCATTTCTCAACTACTTTCGACAAGGATACTACTTCTCAAAGCTCCACTTATGAGGTCTTTGTGATGATGACAAACATCCTTGGGGACAGATACTAACCATAACCCACATTGCTGAATCATGCCCACTAACTAAACTATCTGGTGGTCTGTGTGTTTTGCATGCTGGCGATGAAAATGTTCTAATATAGCCGACATTATGTACCAAGTCTGCATATGTTCAGTAACTCAAATCACCTCCATGGAGGAAGATTTTCAGTGGTTGCTATGTGTTTGGAGTTTTGTAAAAGTCGCAGGAAGAGTTCACCTGTTTGTTATTTGTAGGGAAGTAAAATTGTGTTTACAATTCTGCTAGAAATATTGATCAGAGGAAATCTTTCTTCTATATTGGAGTCAAGAATGAGGGACCATGGATATAAGATTAAACGTAAGATTTAGAACAGGGCGCAGGAGAAACATTGTCACACACAGAGTTGTGAGGCTGTACTATTCACTTGCAGGGTTAGTGGTTGAGGCAGATGCTATGTCAACATTCAAGGTTAGATTGGATAGATGGATGAAGGAAAATTCGTTGAAGGGATATGGGAACAGGGGAAGTAAATGCGATTAGAACTATTTGCCTGCATGGGGGGTAAACAGTGACATGGACTGGTTGGGCCAAGGCCAGTTTCTGTGTAGCAACTATTAAGTATTGTGTGCGCTGTAAACCACATCCAGAAGCAAAATTTGAAGTTTGCTGCTATTCTCAATGATTTTAATGTGACTCCCCCTGTGAATGTATTTGTGCTACTGTCGGCGCTCCTGCAGACTGACTTGGGGCTTGGAGGGAGCTGGTAAAAGTGTGGACATGAAAAATGTTGATTGCACAAAATGTTACTGTTGTACTGTAATGCAGGGAATGGGACAGTCCCTGTGAATGACTCCAAGAACTCTCGGAAACTGGTAAACAAATATGAAAATACTTTCAGCAATGTCCCATTTTAGGCCCCTAATCCACATAATGCCATTTCAGAGAGATGGCTTAGCACATCATTAAGAAAATACTAGTGGATTACCACTAGCCTTACAGCTATTTTTTTTATCTATTAAAAAATATTGGTTTTGGTCCATGAGGAAACCTCCTGTGTCTTGTAATATAATTTCTCCCAGTGAACTTTTTTATTTCTGCATGCCAACTCACGAGGCTGCTGGAAATACATTTAAATTAACTTAGCAGAATTAATTCATTACAGAAAATAAAATAGATTTGCACTGTCATAGTGTACTGCAACATAAACAATGCAAATAAAACATTAAACACATATTTTAAAGCAGGATCATCACCACTAGAGCTAATTTTATGGAACTTACTAGGCCTTAGCAGCATTCTCCCCTGACTTGCGATCCTCATAAATTGAGCCCCAGGTCTTGTCCAGGCCTAGACTTTCAACCTCGTTAAAATTTCTGTTAAAACCTGAATTTCGAAATGGTTACGGTTATTTCAATGTAATTAATTATACTTTCAGTTCCAAATTTTAAATGGTGAAAGCTATTTCAAGTGATTTATTTACACTTGCAAGTGATAGAGCCTTAGATAAGAAAAAAACACCAAAATTCAGATCCAGATGCAATGGGGAAATGGATCCGCGGCTGCAAGATGTTCTTTAACATCGATAAATGTAGTTTTATGTACATTGGTAGCGCTAATGCTAAGCATGTATACACCATGCAGGGTTTCAAACTAAAGACTGTTGACTGGGAAAACATTCCTGGGTACATGAATCTCTAAAGGATCACAACAATGCCACAAGGCCACAGCAACAGCAAATAGAGCATTAGAGTATTAGGATGTTTTACTAGGACAATCCAACACTAAACTAAAAACACGATACTGTCAATGTATAAGACCTTGGTTAGACCTCTTCTAGCATACATTGTACAGTTTGGGTCCTGTGGGTGAGATAGAGGCCCTGGAAAAGCTCAGAGGAGAACCACTAGATTGATACCTAATTTAAAGGCCCTTAGTTGTTAGTGTTAGACATAAGCATAAACTTCAGAAGGGTTTGATTTAGGCCTTCAAAATAATGAAAGGACTAGATTCAGTCCATGTGTATAGATTATTTGAGTTAAATAGGTTGGGGAGAACCAGGGAACATTCATATAAGCATAGAAATAGGTTATATGTTTTTGCAGAGGGTCAATGGCTGTTGGAACAAATTTTCCAGCATGTGCAGTGAATGTGGATTCGCTGCAAGCGTTCAAAATGGAGCTGCATGAACTCCTCCTGTGGCTGATATCACAGCGTGCAAAAGAAAGCTGGAGTACTGGGCGATGTGCCTTGTGGTCACTGTGGTCTCCTGGAACTTCTTTTGATCACTTTTGGGGATTGGAGAGGTATTTCCCATATTTGATTCCCCCTTAAATTGACCTAGGGTTTTTTTTCTTTTTTTCCCCCTCTCCTCAGGGATTATGTGGCTTTTAGTGAGTGGAGGTTGAGGGGTGGTGGGAGGGGGAGGGGGGGCGGATTTGTTATAGGGTTATGATGCTCAGTTGAATCACAACAGTATGGGACAGCCTCAATGGACCAGCTAATCTTTCCCTGTTTGTCATTTTCATATGTTTATATGTGACCGGCTAGAATTTCTTTCTTGTAGATTATGGTTGTAATGCAATTTTAGTTTTGGTGGAATGTAATTGGGGGGAAAATTGAAATTGAGATAATTTTGCATCATATAATTAGTAAATAATGAAAGTGGAAAATAACCAACATACACCAACAGAAAGGAGAAAACCACAAAAACTCAATCAATGAGGAAGGTTGACAGACTGGCTTGATCAACAAGAAATTGTATTATAAAGTTAATAATATTATTTTCTATTTGTCTTTCAATGGGACTCACTACTTTAGAGATGCATTTGTATGTATGTGTCTGCATGCACATATCGGGTGTGAGTCTGTAAGTGCAGGAATATAATGTTTTGCTGTACATGAATAAATCCCGGTGAACTGTTAAATATATGCAAGGGAATACTTAACTTTGGAAGAAAACCACATTTGTAAAAATTTGAAATAAAACATTACTACAGAGTTGATATATGATCATTGCTGATATATTAATACATCCTTGCTGCTACCGTTGCCTTAACATTCAGACACAGCATATCGCCAACACATTAACAGGACCAGCCCAGCATTTTTGTGTTCTTTCATTGTGCATAATTTCATTTTTTTTCTTTCCTTTTTTTATTCCACAATGGAGACAGTGAGCCCAAATAGCTTTAAATAAAACCATATCTTCAATACAATCAGGCTAAATGAATTATGTCAAAAGTATAGAGCCACCTGGTTCTAGTTAAAGAAATATAATATTTGCCTGCAATCAACTCATTCCATTGGCATCAGAACCAGCTGATACAACGCCGACTGGATTCAACAGAGCAGTAAGGCATGACCATATTCACAGTACGACTCCAGAGCACAGTCTACTAATTTGGAACAGTTGCAATTCCCTGAATGTCAAAAGAACTTAGCTGTTTTAGTTCAAAGATGCAAAATGTAATTGACTAAAAAAAGGGAAGATTTGTCCTTTATAATGTTTAATGCTAAACAGAGTCATGCTCTGTGTCCCCACGCTCTCCTGACTTGAGGTCGCAGTCTCCAAGGGGGCTCATTGTAGTTTTGCATTACATTCCATCGTAATGTTGAAGTATTAATGTAGTGGTTCACTTCGTTCTGGAAGTGGACATGGTGGATAAAGTTAGATGAAATGATAGGGGTGGCTTTTGTACAGAGTATGTACGCTCTATAGGAAAGACAGGGCTGTCATTCTAAGGGAGTCTGCATGTTTCTTTAATCCAGACCGATTACATGTCAGATAACAATTTAGCCAAAATACCCCAGTAAAAAAATTGGCTAATCTTAGATTGGTTATTAAAATATTTATTGTGTTAAAAGGATGAAGTTTCCTCCCCCCCTCCATTCCCCATTAAAGGTTAGTCACAATATACGTGCATTCGGTTGTAATTTATGTGTTTATGGACATTCATTTCTTTACTTAATGTTTGCAGTATTAGTCATGATATACTTCTGCTTTAAAAACTGAAGAGTTTTGTGGAGTGACACGATCCCCAGTAATAGGGTCTAGAGATAGAAAAGTGACAGCCCGGAGAAAGGAGGCTGCTCCGCTGTTTCACTTTTGAACTCTAAACATAAAATCAAACATTAGACAAAGTCAACACAAGTGATGTCGGCATGATATCGCTATTGAGTTGGATATTCTTCCAGTTCCAATAAAGCTCAGTTCATCTGCACAGTCCAATCTCAACATCTACCTTCCCCAAGGTGTTCAGCTAATTTGTGATCAAATATTGTAAATTTTCTGCCCCGTTTAGAAGTTTACATTAAAATGGAAGTATGCTTGTTATTACAGTGCTGTTACTCGTTAAACAAGTAAGATTGCTGTGTACATTTAGTAACTAACTGTCTTAGATGAATGCATATCGTAATGAAGGAATAAATATTATACTAAAACTATTTTACAGCATTATTTCATTTTCTTCAAGTCAACAAACAGCAATCAGAAGAGCATTGAACAGTATTGAAAGATATAACCCAGAACAGAACTATGTAAAACCTTGGCAGAACCACATGGCTAAATCAGTTTCGGGGTCACACTTGTGCATTTCAGAGAATACACAGCCAAACAGCAAACAGCTAGCAGGACTGAATAGAACGTGTGTAGACATTCTGGCAGCTCTTTTCAGATTCCAGCAGAATGTCGAGGATATGATCAAAATGTGACTAATTTTACAGAATCTACAAAGATACAAATCATTTCATACAGCTGACCTTTTTATTTAATAGATCTGCCCGTGCAATGTCAGGCAAAATCTGTTTTAAAGGCTGACAGAAAGAGAAAGCACCAGAGAGATGTGTTTGAAGTAAAAGGGACAAGTTACATTTCATTCGGAGACTTGTTACAGTTGACAGCAAATAAAGAATTTGCTGAGAACTTGCATTATGCAGAAAATACTTTCTAGGTAACACAATTCAAAGCTGCAGTCACGACTTGCAATGGGAATATGAATTAAAATTAACTTCCAGTATCAGATCTTTTGTTTCAAAAAGCCCACTGAAAGTAATTGATAGCTGCAGGGCCAAATGAGATGTGTGCGTACCTTCAGCTACCTTCGTGATATAGTATATCATTTGGTAATAACCATCTATTTCCAGGCCCCCAGTTTGTAAAGCACTTTACATTAGAATGTAAAGTTAGCTGATACCAAAGCCACAAGTTATTATGATTTTTGTTGGCGTCAGCGGAAAGCACACATGTAACAATATATCTGTTCCAAAAAAAAAATCAGCTGGAATTTCCAGAGGGAAAGAGAAAAGGTTTAAAGAGACAGATGACACAGATTAATTTTATGAAATGAAACCTATGTAAGCTGACAGAGGTTAAAACAAAGTATTAAATGAATTCATTCTGATCAGATATTGTATTGTAACTCAGGAGAAACAATGTAAACTGACACTTAAACAGTAGTTAACCACATTTTTTTTCAAACGTAATTGATACCAAGATGCAGCTCTCACCAAGGTAGGTTGTTACAGTTTGGAGGGTACATTTGGCTTTAATAATCTCTCTTCAAAGTGGGCACACACAATAGACTCTCCAGCTGCATCCCACCGTGCACTTGCCACTGAATTCCGAAACCACGGGGTGAATCCTCCAGCTCCTTCTTCCAAAGCTAATAAAAAGTTACCTGATGATATGGATGCACTTGGCTCGGTGAGTTTGATGGGAGATCACTAGCTGTCACATTCTCCCACTGATTGCTATCTCAACCACCAGCTCATGCTGAGCAAAGGCCCCAGCCAAACAAATATTTTCACACCTCGTTCCCAGCAGTAAGCGTTGCTGAGCTCACTGGTGGGCTCAGATTAGAACGGGTTTGTTAATTGCTTCAATTCCCTTCTTCTCTTGTTAGTATTCGTCCACTTGTCAAGGGATCCTGGCAGGAAAATGCAGCATAAGATGCTATTCCGAAACTTAATCGCTTGCAAGAGTCAGCGGTGCTTTCTTATTATCTTTATACTAAAGTCGCAATGGTTTAATTCAGCTCTATTTTTAAATTTGTGATATCAGATTCAGTGGAGATGCCTCTCAGCAGCGCACCCCTTTAGGAAAATGTGATAAAAAACAGATGCAGGCGTTAAAATGCATGGATTCTGAGAGTTGGACATTGTGTATCAAGAGCTGGTGTGATTAATGCGACGTTGATAGCAGTGATAACCTGGGAATGTTCATCCAGTGGTGAATCCAGCCATTAGTCTAAAGAGATAAAAAGAAAAAAGATACTTGAAATCTGAAATAAATGCACGTCCATCACGAGTATACTTTACTAGTTACATTTCGATAAAGCCAAACAAGAAAAATGCACGCTTCTTAAGTCCATTCTTAGTTATGAGGAAAGGAAATATATCCCATAAAACATATGGGGGTACAGTTTCCATATACGGGGCAATCGGCGATCTGGGTGCAAATTGCGCTCAAGATTGCGTTAGTTTTGAGAAGCGTTTATTTTTCTCGAGTTTTTGCATTTTGAGTAATACAGCTGAAAATGAGTTATCACAAAAAATAAGCATTTTTAATCGCAGTGTCAATTCAGCACCTGTAAGTCACCCGATTTTAAATGGCTGCAAATGACTTAAAACAATTATACAGAACCATTTGCTAGTTATGTTGAGGTTTAGTAGTCAGTATCTTAGTAACTTTTTTCAAGGCCCCGACCTGCAAGGATCATCAGGAGGTCGGGGCCTGGAAAGGAGCAGCATGGAGCATACCACTTCAGTGGTACGTGCGCACCGGTTCAGGAAGGTGACGGCAGTGAGGAGGGCGACTGGTTTGGATGTCACCAAGGTCCAGGTCGCTGATTGGAGTGTGGGCAGGTACAGCAGGAGCGGCAAGGTTGGGGCGCAGGAGTGGCGAGTGATCGTGGAGCGACGTGATCGGGGCCAAGGAGAGGCGAGGGCACATGGGCAGCACCGGCCAACCCACACTGCGAGGTGCACACTAGGTCCGTGCAGCAGAGCTGGTCTCCAGTCGTCTTGGTTAATCCTTGCCACTGGACCAAGACCTAGCTCTGTCAAGCCCGTGTGGTGGCTGGTGTGCAACGGCCACCACACGTTAAAAAAATCTACATGCAGGCATCTTCCACCCTTCAACATGTAGTTCGGGACCTAATATTAGGTCCTTCATTGAAACAAGTGAACCCATCCCTTTTTGGCATGGAAGCAAGTCATCCTTGCTTCGAGGGACTGCCTATAATAATGATGAACTTTTTACAAAAAGTTATTATCAAAAGCTTTTTAAAGGTGCCTATTAGTGTACCAAAAGATCCAACTTAATTTATAGAACCTCCTTGAAGGACTGCAAATGAGCGCAATTAGCAGAAACTCTCAATGGTGATTCATTCACCCTGGGGGCACAGAAGATCACGGAAACATTGATCTGCGCTGGACGCAATTTGTGCTTCAAATTCTACGATCTTTTGCGCCGGTTACACCGATTTTGGCCGAATTACACCGAAACAACTAGCGCAACCAAGCCGAAATTCTATCCCCCTGGATGACCGGGAATGAGGAGGTCCAAGATAATCAAAAGTCTATACCCAAAATGTTAACCTATTTTTTCTCTTTTCAGATGCTCGCGTATCAGCTGTGTATTCCTAGCATGTTTCTGTATTTATATTAGCGTACACTGTACTGCTTCCTTAGCCCCGCTGCAAAACCCACAGTAAGATTAATTTAGTTTGGGTCTAATCTGGAACACAGAAATCACACCATCTACCAGATTTTGATGGGACATCCATTGGCAATATATCTGAATCAATCGGGTAATTTTCACAATCTTGCTATGGCAGGGAGTACAAATCAAAGAATTGTAGCCCACCTCCAACCAACACTCCCTTTGAGCTTGTCTTCTCCATTGGGAATATGGAATTGTGGAATTATTCCCGTAGAATGCAGGTTAGTTAGCCTCTGTAACAACAACAACTTGCATTTATGTAGCCCCTTTAGCCATAGAAGGATACAGCACAGGAGGAGACCATTTGGCCCATCATGCCTGTGCTGGCTCTTTGGCAGAGCTATCCAATTAATCCCACTTCCCATCTCTTTCCCCACAGCCCCATAAATGTTTTCCCCTTGCAAGTATTTATCTAATTCTTATTTGAATGTTATTATTGAATCTGCTTCCACCACCTTTTCAGGTAATTCATTCCAGATCACAACAACTCGCTGTGTAAAAAAGTGATTCCTCATGTCACCTCTGGTTCTTTTAGCCAATCACCTTAACTCTGTGTCCTCTGGTTACTGACTCGTATGCCATTGGAAACAGTTTCTCCTTATTTACTCGATCAAAACCTTCATGATTTTGAACACCTTTATCAAATCTCCTCTTAACCTTTGCTGCTCTAGGGAGAACAACCCCAGTTTCTCCTGTCTTTCCACATAACTGAAGTCCCTCATCCCTGGTATTATTCTAGTAAATGTCTTTTGCACCCTCTCCAAGGCCTTGACATCCTTCCTAATATGTGGTACCCAAAATTGAACACAATACTCCAGCTGAGGCCTAACCAGTGTTTTATAAAGGTTTAGAAAAACATCCTTACTTTTGTACTCCATCTCTATTAATAAAGCTAAGGATCCCATATGCCTTTTTCACAGCCTTCCCAACATGACCTAACGTAGGGAAACATCCCAAGGCGCCTCACAGGAGCATAATCAGACAGAAAATTGAGAGCGAGACAAAGAAGGAGGTATTAAGTGGGGTGACTAAACATTTGGTCAAGGTAGGTTTTGAGGAAGGTCTTAAAGAAGGAGGGAGAACTGAGGAGCTGGAGAAGGTGAGGCAGAGAATTCTAAAGCTTAGAACCTAGACAGCTTAAGACACAGTGGCCAATGTCAAGGCAAAGGGACCAGGGGGCGAGTAAGAGACAAAAATTTGAAGAATACAGAGTTCGCACCAAGTCCCGTTCACCCATCACCCCTGTGCTCACTGAACTACATTGGCTCCCGTTAAGCAACGCCTCGATTTCAAAATTCTCATCCTTGTTTTCAAATCCCTCCATGGCCTCGCCCCTCTCCATCTCTAATCTCCTTCAGCCCACAACCCCCATAGATATCTGTGCTCTTCTAATTCTTCTCTCTTGAGCATCCCTGATTATAATCACTCAACCATTGGTGGATGTGTCTTCTGTTATCTCGGCCTTATCTTCTGATATGTCCTACCTAAACCTCTCCGCCTCTCTTTCCTCCTTTAAGATGCTACTTGAAACCGACCTATTTGACCAAGCTTTTGTTCACCTGCCCTAATATCACCTTATGTGGCTCGGTGTCAATTTTTTCTTGTCTCATAATACTCCTGCGAAACGCCTTGGGATGTTTTACTACGTTAAAGGCGCTATATAAATACAAGTTGTTGTTGCTCAGAGAGGGTTGTAGGGTGGAGGAGGTTACAAGGATAGAGCAGGGCAAGGCCATGAAGTGATTTGAACATAAGGATCAGAATTTTAATTTGGAGATGTGGGAGATTGAGAGGCAATGAAGGTCAGCGAGCAAAGGGGTCATGGGTGATGAGATTTGGTGCTTGTTAGGATACAGGCAGCATGGTTGTGGATGAGCTCAAGTTTATGCAGGGTGGAGGATGGGAGGCTGACTCTAGAGGCAACAAAGGCATGGATGGGTTTCAACTGCCAGATGGATTGAGGTGGGATGGAGATGGGCAATGTTGCAGAGGTGGAAGTAGATGTTCTTTGTGATGGAGAGGATATTGGTTTGGAAGCTCAACATTTAACTGGAGGAAATTGCGGCTCATCCAGAACTGGATGTTGGACATGCAGGCTGACAATACAGAGGCGGTGAAGTGGTCGAGATAGGTGGTGGAGAGGTAGAGCTGGGTGTCGTCAGTGTACATGTAGAACTTGACGCCATATCTTCAGATAATATTGCTAAGGAGCATCACGTAGGTGAGGAAGAAGAGTAGGTTGAGTCTCTACTCATTGGAATTCAGAAGAATGAGAGGTGATCTTATCGAAATATATAAGATTATGAGGGGGCTTGACAAGGTGGATGCAGAGAGGATGTTTCCACTGATGGGCGAGGCTAGAACTAGAAGGCACGATCTTAGAATAAGGGGCCGCCCATTTAAAACAGAGATGAGGAGAAATTCCTTCTCTCAGAGGATTGTAATCTGTGGAATTTGTTGTCTCAGAGAGATGTGGAAGCTGGGACATTGAACAAATTTAAGACAGAAATAGACAGTTTCTTAAAAGATAAGGTGATAAGGGATTATGGGGATTGGACAGGGAAGTGGAACTGATTCCATGATCAGATCAGCCATGATCTTATTGAATAGCGGAGCAGACTCGAAGACCTACTCCTGCTCCTATTTCTTATGTTCTTATGTTCTTATGTTCTTATGTTCTTATGAAAGAGGGGGCCAAGGACATATCCTTGAGGAATGCCAGAGGTAATGGTGTGGAGGTGGAAGAGAAGCCATTTCTGGGGATGTTCTGCCTAGAATTGGATTGTTGGACTGTAAGGGGCAATCCATTCAGCTGGTCAACAGAGTTCAACAGGTAGAGCAGGATGATGTTGTTGAATGTGTTGAGATTGGAGATGAGGTGGTAGTCTGCAAGGAGAGAATGGCTGAGATTGGGTTTTTTGAGGTAGGGGTTGATGACAGCAGGAACAAACGGGTCCTTTTCAGAATGGTAGGCGGTGGCTAGTGGGGTACCGCGAGGTTCAGTGCTGGGACCCCAGCTATTTACAATATACATTAATGATTTAGATGAAGGAATTGAAGGTAATATCTCCAAGTTTGCAGATGACACTAAGCTGGATTGCAGTGTGACCTGTGAGGAGGACGCTAAGAGGCTGCAGGGTGACTTGGACAGGTTAGGTGAGTGGGCAAATGCATGGCAGATGCAGTATAATGTGGATAAGTGTGAGGTTATCCACTTTGGTGGCAAAAACAGGAAGGCAGATTATTATCTGAATGGTGACAGATTATTAAAAGGGGAGGTACAACGAGACCTGGGTGTCATGGTATATCAGTCATTGAAAGTAGGCATGCAGGTACAGCAGGCAGTAAAGAAAGCAAATGGCATAAGGATTTGAGTATAGGAGCAGGGAGGTCTTGCTGCAGTTGTACAGGGCTTTGGTGAGACTACACCTTGAGTATTGTGTGCAGTTTTGGTCTCCTAATCTGAGGAAGGACATTCTTGCTATTGAGGGAATGCAGCGAAGATTCACCAGACTGATTCCCGGGATGGCAGGACTGACATGTGAAGAAAGACTGGATCGACTAGGCTTATATTCGCTTGAATTTAGAAGAATGAGAGGGGATCTCATAGAAGTATATAAAATTCTGACGGGATTGGACAGGTTAGATGCAGGAAGAATGTTCCCGATGTTGGGGAAGTCCAGAACCAGGGGTCACAGTCTAAGGATAAGGGGTAAGCCATTTAGGACCGAGATGAGGAGAAACTTTTTCACTCAGAGAATTGTGAACCTGTGGAATTCTCTACCACAGAAAGTTGTTGAGTCCAGTTCATTGGATATATTCAAAAGGGAGTTAGATGTGGTCCTTACGGCTAAAGGGATCAGGGGGTATGGAGAAGAGGCAGGAGTGGGATACTGAAGTTGCATGATCAGCCATGATCATATTGAATGGTGGTGCAGGCTCAAAGGGCCGAATGGCCTGCTCCTGCACCTATTTTCTATGTTTCTATGTTTTGAAAGAGTACCTGAGGAACCACTTTAAAATCTACCTTTATGAAGTCAGGGTTTGCCCTCACAGTGTTGGATCTTTTTACCAATGAGAAGATGGAAACAATATCCATAAAATGGCCTTGGACAACCTCAGAAGCAGAAAACTTCTCACCCCCTCCTCCCTCTGAACACGCTTGTGGTTTCACCATCATTTACACGCATGAAGCATTTCCTGCTACTTGTGAAGCGGTAGTGCTAAGAAGAGTTCAAAACGTGTGTATTTTTTAAAACAATGTCACATAAGCACATTGAGGCATCTTGCACATTTACAATAGATTTTTGATTGAACAATCATCACAATTGGTGAGGAAGCTCTATACAGGTAACTGTAATTTGGGTTTTTAGCTTATGAATTCATAGCAACACATTGCTATTAAGAACTAATTAGTTTATTAACAAAGGTTTAACAATCACACTACACATTACCAGTTCATCCACTAGGCTCACAACTGCATACCTCACCATGGATGACCTAGACCCAACTGACTGGGGTTTTATTGAATCTTGTGAACATTACGTGACTGGCTAAGCCACTCAAAATGCAACAGCTCTACAACTCTTTTGGTTGTAAACGATTAACCAATTAAATCAAGTGCCCCCTTTGGGGGGGCACTTCAAACATTTTTCAAGTGCTCTTTTTTTGGGGTTTGTTTTTTGTTTTTTTGGGGGGTTTTTTGTGTTTATTTTTTGTGTTTTTTTTTTAGGGCACCGAGAGGCAAATTATACAAGTGCCCCCTGACTGGGGGGACATTAAAAATCCGGCAATAAAACAAATTGAACTTTAAAACATATAAAATCAAATTAAAATTTGGTTGCCGGGGGTGATGATGCACTCCAGTCCCTCCGGCGCCCACCTCTCGCGGAAGGCCGCGAGCTTACCGGTGGACAACGCATGCTCCATCTCCAGGGACACCCTGGCTCGGATGTAAGCACGCAATAGCTCTACAAATCTATGAGCATGCTCACACGTGCATACATTACAGTAACCAATGGCAAAATGGCCACACGCGATGTATTCGGGAAGCAGATGGACATCAACACTCAGGCTGCCAGTCACCAGTGTTTTAGTCAGCATTGCACTTTCAACAGCACTGCTTTCAGAAATCTGATTGCTTCATTTTACTGGCAAGCAGGAACTGAATAATGACCTCTTGCTTGGCACTATGAGATCTATTTGAGGTTGAAATATATCTTCACTGGTCAATTTAAGATGAGTTTTAAACATCCCAATAACAGCCAATCAGTGACCCCTGTATTCTGGCATTGATTTAGCAATTGAATAAACAGACCATGACCATCATTCTTAGAGCCTTTCTAAAAGAAACATGGCCCAGATGGAGTACAGTAATTACAGCAATTCAAATGGAACACTTTATAGTGGGGATGCACAGGGTTCCTATAAAAGTTCCAGGATATCCAGAGCCTGAAACTTTAATACAAGTAACTGTTACATTAATTAAAATATGTTTTACGAAGAAAAATATTATGTACACATAAGTTTCAGATACATGTGTATCTGATTCAAGTATAATTATAAACCAGGCATATAATTTCTGTGTTCTATCCTATTCCCTATTAATTTGCATCATATAGAATTCCTGATCCAAACATAACAGAAAATGTTCTCTATATTATCCAGAGTTAACACTGAGCATAGTAAATATGGAGTTAGCAGGACATTTTCAAACAATAGCCCTTAATTGCAAAGTAATGATTTTGTTGATTTATTTAAATGGAACTTGAGTGCATGGATACATTGGTTGGGGTGCAAATGTTAGTACATCAGCTTTTTATCTGCCATTTATAGAAATCCTGATCCAAGTAAAACATTTCTTAGCAAGGTAGTTATAAACTTACTAGCATCTATCTCCATATTTTATGCTGTATTAATTTAGTTGTATACAGAGTATGAACGAGACAGTAAACAAGTTCATCTGAAAACACCTTTGATCATACAAATGTTTAGAATTCAATTACTTTTCAAAGGACAGTTTCTGAAAGGTCATTCATGCTTTGAAGACTAGTGTTGGGAATGCTAGGCACTGGTTTTTTTCAGCAGTGAGGTTTTCTGCATGTAAAAAGTAAAAGAGCTTTGAATTCATGTAAATATAGAAAGCTATGTTTATTTGCAGAGAAAAATGCGTAGAAACAAGTGAGATTTAACATGCTGAAGTTTTCTAACAGCTTCCATTAATATAGCATCACTTATTTGTCAAGATTAAACATTAAATACACTATGACTTAGTTAAACCACTGACATAAAGCGTGATACTTTGATGTTGAAGCACTGATATAATTTAAAACCACATGGAGAGCTGACATAAGAACTTAAGAAATAGGAGCAGGATTAGGCCATTTGGCTCCTCGAGCCTGCTCCGCCATTCAATAAAATCATGGTTGATCTGACCACACTACAGTACTCCCAACTTAGTGACAGTCATTTCACAGATTTAGTTAAAATCATATTTGAAAACTGCAATTTGTAGTATTTCATTGCTATGGATCAAGCTAACCAATCAACAGATCAGGTCAAAGCTCTGCAGCCCTGCCAGATCCAGTTGTGAATGGTAGAGGAGAATTAAGCAATTAATGGGAGGAGCAGGGTTCATGGCCATCCCCATTCTTAACGACGGCGGAGCCCAGCATTTAAATGCAAATGGCATGGTTGAAGCATTTGCAACCATCTTCAGCCAGAAGTGATACGTGGATGATTCTTCTCAGCAGTTGCCAGTCTTCAGCCAATTTAAGTCAGAAATGACTGAGTGCACTGAATACAGTAAAGGCCGGAAGCCTCAACCACATCCCGGTTGTTGTGCTGAAGACCTATGCTCCAGAATTAGCCGCGCCCTAACTGAGCTCTTCCAGTCATCATCATCATAGACAGTCCCTCGGAATCGAGGAAGACTTGCTTCCACTCTTAAAATGAGTCCTTAGGTGGCTGAACAGTCCAAAACGAGAATCACGGTCCCTGTCACAGGTGGGACAGACAGTCGTTGAGGGTAAGGGTGGGTGGGACAGGTTTGCCGCACGCTGTTTCCGCTGCCTGCGCTTGATTTCTGCATGCTTTCGGCAATGAGACTCGAGTTGCTCAGCGCCCTCCCGGATGCACTTCCTTCACTTAAGGTGGTCTTTGGCCAGGGACTCCCAGGTGTCGGTGGGGATGTTGCACTTTATCAGGGAGGTTTTGAGGGTGTCCCTGTCACGTTTCCTATGCCCACCTTTGGCTCATTTGCCGTGAAGGAGTTCCGAGTAGAGCGCTGGCTTTGGGAGTCTCGTGTCTGGCATGCGAACGATGTGGCCTGCCCAGCGGAGCTGACCAAGTGTGGTCAGTGTTTCAATGATGGTGATGTTGGCCTGGTCGAGGACGCTGCATCTACCTGACACTGTTGACAATTGCCCAAGTTGTCCTGTCCACAAAAAGCAGGGCAAATTCAAGTTCAAAAGCAGGTCAAGACAAGCAGAAGCCAATTTCTGCCAAGTGATGGAAGGAGTCATCATCATCATCATCATCATCATAGGAAGTCCCTCGGAGTCGAGGATGACTTGCTTCCACACTAAGAATGAGTTCTTAGGTGACTGAAGAGTCCGATGTGGGACCTACAGTCTCTGTCACAGGTGGGGCAGACGATGATTGAAGTAATGGGTAGATGGGACGCCTCGGTTGCTGTGCGCTCCTTCCGCTGTCGACACTTGGCTTCAGCTTGCTCTCGATAAAGAGACTGAAAATGTTCAGCGCTTTCCCGGATGCTTTTCCTCCACTTTTGGCGGTCTTGGGCCAGGGATTCCCAGGTGCCGGTGGGGATGTTACATTTTTTTCAAGGAGGCTTTGAGGGTGTCCTCAACTGGAACTAAGGGGCATAGTCTCAGAAAAGGGGCTAGCCATTTAAAACTGAGATGAGGAGGAATTTCTTCTCTCAGAGGGTTGTAAATCTAGGGAATTCTCTGCCCCAGAGAGCTGTGGAGGCTGGGTCATTGAATATATTTAAGGCAGAAATAGATAGAATTTTAAGCGATAAGGGAATAAAGGATTATGGGGAGCAGGCAGGGAAGTGGAGCTGAGTCCATGGTCAGATCAGATCTTATTAAATGGCAGAGCAGGCTTGAGGGGCCAGGTGGCCTACTCCTGCTCCTATTTCTTATTTTCTTATGTTCTTATGTTCTTATGTTATCAAGTGGCACTTACTCACCAATAACCTGTTCACCGATGCGCAATTTAGATTCCACCAGCACCACTTGGTTCCAGACCTCATTGCAGCCTTGGTCCAAACATGGAACAAGAGCAAAATTCCAGAGTTGAAGTGAGAGCGACTGCCCTTGATGTCAATGCAGCATTCAACTGAATGCGTCATCAAGGAGCGCTCATAAAACTAAAGGCAATGCAGATCAGAGGGAAAACTCTCTAGTGGCTGGAGTCATACCTAGCACCGAGGAAGATGGTTATGGTTATTGGAGATGAATCATCTCAGCCCCAGCACATCGCTGCAGGAGATTTTCAGGGCAGCATACTAAGCCCAGCTATTTTCAGCTGCTTCATCAAACACCTTTCCACCATCCTAAGGTGGGGCTGTTTGCTGATGATTGTACAGTGTTCAGCTTCATTCATAATTCCTCAGGTAATAAAGCAATCCGTGCCCAAATGCAGCAGCACCTGGACAACATTCAGGCTTGAGCTGGTAAGTGGCAAGTAACATTTGCACAATACAAGTACTGGGTCCTCCACCATCAATATCCTGGGGGCCAGCCACATAAATACCACAGCTAGGAAAAATTATGCAGAGGCGAATGGCTCACCTCCTGATTCCCCAAAGCCCCTCCATCACCTACAAGACACAAGCCACTTGATTGGATGGGGGTAGCTGCAGTAATACTCAAGAGGCTTGACACTATCCAGGACAAGGCTTGATCATTCACTCTCATAAACATCCATCGGCTCCACCACTGGCGGCTGTGGCTTCAGTGAGTACTATCCACGGGATGCACTGCAGCAACTCAGCAAGGCTTCTTCAGCAGCACCTCCAAAACCCATGACCTCCACCATCTAGAAGGACAAGGGCAGCAGGTGAATGAGAACACCATTAACTCCAGGATCCCCACCATCCTGACTTGGAAATACATTGCCGTTCCTTCATCGTCGCTGGGACAAACTATACCTAACATTATTGTGGGAGTACCTTCACCACATGAACTGTAGTGGTTCAAGAAGAAGGCCCACCACCACCTTCTCAGGGCAACTATTGATAGGCAATAAATGCTGACATTGCCAGCGACGCCCATATCCCAAGAATGAATTAAAAATATATTTGTTTTAATGTCATTTTAATTGTTTTCTTTCATATTATGTATCCATTATGTATTATGAGCAGTGGGAAAGATATTGTTATGACAAAAGATGCCTCTACCTTCAGGCTCTAAGCCAACTTGAGATAAATGAGCAGAGTTCTTGTGTTCACACCTGCTGTTGGCATGTATCAAACAACCATTGATATGCTGCACATGATGTTCCGTTCCCCACAGATAGCGGGTTAGTATTGTGAAAATGCACCCCAATGTGCAGAAGTCCCAATATGTTAGTTGAAGGATGTCAACTGACTTTCCTGTCTCATTTTTAAATTTGGCTTTGCTTCAATATGGTAGGTATTGGAGGAGGAATTTCTTTCAGGGTAGAATAGGTGCGATATCTGCCGCAGTACTCCTATAATGGAACTTTTTCTTTTATAAATCAAACTCCTTCTTCTTCAGAATTCCATCGGATGTAATATTTTCATCGTCCCAGTGAATTTAACACTATTTTCTACTTAACTCTGGGCATGTAGATTGCTGCTACTCTCATTTTCAGTTTCCCAGAACATCAGAACGACAATAAATATGAAGTTACAACAGGATTTCACTCCAATGTGAAGTTAATTTCCTCCCAGAAATATTCACGGTGTGCTAATAAGCTGGATTGTACAGTATGGGTGCCATTTAGTGTCGCAGCAAGTGTGAAGCTCACAGTGTCGTGTGCTGATGCAAGCACTTTTCTGTGCTCAGTTCACTACCGAAATTGTTCATAGTTCCATGTGCAACTTTGACCTTGTCAAAGGAGGGAGCTTGGGGCAGGGGTGGGGGAACTGGGAAATTGCAATTCAAGTGAAATTTGATGGGGTGTGGACATTTAAGGGAAGTTGCAGAATGAAGGCTAAAAATTCTTACTTTGGAAAGTGTTATGTATGTACTTTTGGGATCACTTGCCACTATTTGGCATCACTGTTGGAGGCCATTGGGCTGCATGCACGTGTATGCAGCCCAAGTATAAAAGGCCAGCCATTTTGTATATTAGTCACGTTGGACCTTAATAAAGCAGAGCCAAGGTCATACCTCTTGGAGTTAAACAGTACTCAGTCTAACAGTTATTGCATACACAACATTTGGCGACGAGGCACCAAGAACCTTTGCATGCAAAAATGAGCACAATTGGATTGTTGGAGCGATTTGTGGAAAGAGAAAATTGGGCAGACTTTGTGAGCCGTTTGAGCCAGTTCTTCGCGGCCAACAAAATGGAGGAGGTCGGCGACGCAGATCGGCGCCGGGCGATGTTCCTCACGGTTTGCGGTCCAAACATTTATGGTCTGATAAACAATCTACTCCTGCCTGTGAGTCCAACAGAGAAGATGTATGAAGAATTGTGTTCAATGGTACAGGACCACCTTAAGCCAGACGAAGGCAACACCATCTCGAGATACAGATTTTACACGCACGTTCTCTCGGAGGGCCAGAATGCGGCGGAATTCATTGCCGCCCTGAGACGTCTAGCGGGACCGTATAAGTTCTGGGCTGTGTTGGCAGACATGCTGCGTGACTTCTTTGTAATCTGCATCAACCACGAGGTGATCCTGTGTAAACTACTGGCGGTGGAGACGTTGGACTTGAACAGGGCCATCACGATCGCTCAGTAATGCATGACGATGGATAGAGGTCCAAAGCAGATATCAGTGAAAAATCAAAACTCGGCAAGTACAGTAAATATGATTGATTCGGTGTTCAGCAGAGCGGCATATGGCAGGGCCTACCTAACTGCATACGCGAAACTTGTGGCTGCCCAAAGTCCGCCAGCGGGAATGCATCCAATTTCTCAGTGTTGGCGTTGTGGGGGAAATCACCGGCACCAGCAGTGCTGGTTTAAGCAATATAATTGCAAAGGCTGTCTGAGAGTGGGGCATCTCCAGCGCAAGTGTCCGCAGATGAGCAAGCGTGCTGCGACACACCACGTGGAGGATGAGGATCAGACTAACGCGGATCTGGATGTACAATCTAAGATACCAGAGGAGGAAGTGTATGGACTGTACTCGTTCCTAACTAAGAGCAAACCGATAATGATCAACATGAAATTTAATCGGGTGCCGGTATCGATGGAACTGGACACGGGGGCGAGTCAATCAATAATGAGCCAGAGTGCATTTGACAAGTTGTGGGATACTAAGGCTGTGAGGCCCAGGCTGAGTCCAGTCAATGCCAAGTTGCGCACGTACACCAAAGAACGCATAACGGTGATTGGCAGTGCCACAATTAAAGTGTCGTATGACGGTGCGGTTCATGAGTTACCGCTATGGATTGTTCCAGGCAATGACCCAACGCTGTTCGGCAGGAACTGGCTTGAAAAAAATCAGATATGATTGGAATGACATCAGGGCGTTGTCGTCAGAGAAAGATACATGTGCCCAAGTACTGAGCAAGCTCCCCTCGCTGTTCGAACCAGGTATCGGCAATTTCACGGGAGCCAAAGTGCAGATCCACGTGGACTCAGATGCTAGAAAAGCTCGGGCAGTTCCGTATATGATGAGGGAGAAGGTCAAAATCGAACTGGACAGACTTCAGTGTGAAGGGATCATATCACCGGTCGAATTTAATGAATGGGCCAGCCCCATTGTTCCTGTGCTGAAAAATGATGGCACAGTCAGAATCTATGGAGACTACAAGGCTATGATCTACAAGGTTTCGAAACAGGAGTTAATGAAGGCTGCTGACTTGTTTGCAACGCTAGCCGGGGGGAAGTCGTTCACCAAATTGGATTTGACATCGGCCTACATGGCACAGGAGCTAGTCAAGAAGTCGAAGAGACTTAGGTGCATTAACACGCGAAAAGGACTGTTTATTTATCACAGGTGCCCTTTTTGGAATGCGCTCAGCTGCAGCAATATTTCAGAGGAACATGGAGAGTCTACTGCAGTCTGTTCCCAGAACTGTCGTGTTCCAAGATGACATCCTGATCACTGGTCGTAACTCCAAGGAACATCTGAACAACCTGGAAGAGGTTCTACATCGCCTGGACAAAGTGGGACTCAGACTGAAACGCTTGAAATGCGTCTTCAAGGCACTAGAGGTCGAATTCCTGGGGAGGAAAATTGCTGCTGATGGCATCAGACCCACGGACGCGAAAACCAAGCCCATTGAGAATGCACCCAAGCCACAGAAGGTGAGGGAGCTGTGTTTGTTCCTGGGTCTACTCAACTACTTCTGTAACTTACTAAATGTCCTAGGGGTGAGTGTTTGCTAATACTGTTGGGGAGGAGTTAAACTAATATGGCAGGGGGATGGGAACCAATGCAGGGAGACAGAGGGAAACAAAAAGGAGATAAAAGCAAAAGACAGAAAGGAGATGAGGAAAAGTGGAGGGCAGAGAAACCCAAGGCAAAAAACAAAAAGGGCCACTGTACAGCAAAATTCTAAAAGGACAAAGGGTGTTAAAAAAACAAGCCTGAAGGCTTTGTGTCTTAATGCAAAGAGTATCCGTAATAAGGTGGATGAATTAACTGTGCAAATAGATGTTAACAAATGTGATGTGATTGGGATTACAGAGACATGGCTCCAGGATGATCAGGGCTGGGAACTCAACATCCAGGGGTATTCAACAGTCAGGAAGGATAGAATAAAAGGAAAAGGAGGTGGGGTAGCATTGCTGGTTAAAGAGGAGATTAATGCAATAGTTAGGAAGGACATTAGCTTGGATGATGTGGAATCTATATGGGTAGAGCTGCAGAACACCAAAGGGCAAAAAACGTTAGTGGGAGTTGTGTACAGATCTACTCCAAACAGTAGTCGTGATGTTGGGGAGGGCATCAAACAGGAAATTAGGGGTGCATGCAATAAAGGTGCAGCAGTTATAATGGGTGACTTTAATATGTGCATAGATTGGGCTAACCAAACTGGAAGCAATACGGTGGAGGAGGATTTCCTGGAGTGCATAAGGGATGGTTTTCTGGACCAATACGTCGAGGAACCAACTAGGGGGGAGGCCATTTTTGACTGGGTGTTGTGTAATGAGAGAGGATAAATTAGCAATCTCGTTGTGCGAGGCTCCTTGGGGAAGAGTGACCATAATATGGTGGAATTCTGCATTAGGATGGAGAATGAAACAGTTAATTCAGAGACCATGGTCCAGAACTTAAAGAAGGGTAACTTTGAAGGTATGAGGCGTGAATTGGCTAGGATAGATTGGCGAATGATACTTAAGGGGTTGACTGTGGATGGGCAATGGCAGACATTTAGAGACCGCATGGATGAACTACAACAATTGTACATTCCTGTCTGGCGTAAAAATAAAAAAGGGAAGGTGGCTCAACCGTGGCTATCAAGGGAAATCAGGGAGAGTATTAAAGCCAATGAAGTGGCATACAAATTGGCCAGAAATAGCAGCGAACCCGGGGACTGGGAGAAATTTAGAACTCAGCAGAGGAGGACAAAGGGTTTGATTAGGGCAGGGAAAATGGAGTACGAGAAGAAGCTTGCAGGGAACATTAAGACGGATTGCAAAAGTTTCTATAGATATGTAAAGAGAAAAAGGTTAGTAAGGACAAACGTAGGTTCCCTGCAGTCAGAATCAGGGGAAGTCATAACGGGGAACAAAGAAATGGCAGACCAATTGAACAAGTACTTTGGTTTGGTATTCACTAAGGAGGACACAAACAACCTTCCGGATATAAAAGGGGTCAGAGGGTCTAGTAAGGAGGAGGAACTGAGGGAAATCCTTATAAGTCGGGAAATTGTGTTGGGGAAATTGATGGGATTGAAGGCCGATAAATCCCCAGGGCCTGATGGACTGCACCCCAGAGTATTTAAGGAGGTGGCCTTGGAAATAGCGGATGCATTGACAGTCATTTTCCAACATTCCATTGATTCTGGATCAGTTCCTATGGAGTGGAGGGTAGCCAATGTAACCCCACTTTTTAAAAAAGGAGGGAGAGAGAGAACAGGGAATTATAGACCAGTCAGCCTGACCTCAGTAGTGGGTAAAATGATGGAATCAATTATTAAAGATGTCACAGCAGCGCATTTGGAAAGCGGTGACATGATAGGTCCAAGTCAGCATGGATTTGTGAAAGGGAAATCATGCTTGACAAATCTTCTGGACAAGGGAGAACCAGTTGATGTGGTATATTTGGACTTTCAGAAGGCTTTCAGAAGGCTTTCCCACACAAGAGATTAATGTGCAAAGTTAAAGCACATGGGATTGGGGGTAGTGTGCTGACATGGATTGAGAACTGGTTGTCAGACAGGAAGCAAAGAGTAGGAGTAAATGGGTAATTTTCAAAATGGCAGGCAGTGACTAGTGGGGTACCGCAAGGTTCTGTGCTGGGGCCCCAGCTGTTTACACTGTACATTAATGATTTAGACGAGGGGATTAAATGTAGTATCTCCAAATTTGCGGATGACACTAAGTTGGGTGGCAGTGTGAGCTGCGAGGAGGATGCTATGAGGCTGCAGAGTGACTTGGATAGGTTAGGTGAGTGGGCAAATGCATGGCAGATGAAGTATAATGTGGATAAATGTGAGATTATCCACTTTGGTGGTAAAAACAGAGAGACAGACTATTATCTGAATGGTGACAGATTAGGAAAAGGGGAGATGCAATGAGACCTGGGTGTCATGGTACATCAGTCATTGAAGGTTGGCATGCAGGTACAGCAGGCGGTTAAGAAAGCAAATGACATGTTGGCCTTCATAGCGAGGGGATTTGAGTACAGGGGCAGGGAGGTGTTGCTACAGTTGTACAGGGCCTTGGTGAGGCCACACCTGGAGTATTGTGTACAGTTTTGGTCTAATTTGAGGAAGGACATTCTTGCTATTGAGGGAGTGCAGCGAAGGTTCACCAGACTGATTCCCGGGATGGCGGGACTGACATATCAAGAAAGACTGGATCAACTGAGCTTGTATTCACTGGAGTTCAGAAGAATGAGAGGAGACCTCATAGAAACGTTTAAAATTCTGATGGGTTTAGACAGGTTAGATGCAGGAAGAATGTTCCCAATGTTGGGGAAGTCCAGAACCAGGGGTCACAGTCTAAGGATAAGGGGTAAGCCATTTAGGACCGAGATGAGGAGAAACTTCTTCACCCAGAGAGTGGTGAACCTGTGGAATTCTCTACCACAGAAAGTTGTTGAGGCCAATTTACTAAATATATTCAAAAAGGAGTTAGATGAAGTCCTTACTACTAGGGGGATCAAGGGGTATGGCGAGAAAGCAGGAATGGGGTACTGAAGTTGCATGTTCAGCCATGAACTCATTGAATGGCGGTGCAGGCTAGAAGGGCCGAATAGCCTACTCCTGCACCTATTTTCTATGTTTCTATGTTTCTACCTAAATTGAGCACCTTATTAGAACCATTGCACATGCTACTTAGAAAAGGCAACAACTGGTTGTGGGGTGCGTCTCAAGACAGAGCTTTTGAGAAAGTCACTAATTTGCTTTGCTCTAACAAGCTGCAGGTACATTATGACCCATGTAAACATTTAGTATTGGCCTGTGATGCTTCCTCATATGGAATTGGTTGCGTACTCCACAAGCTAATGAGTCGGGTAAATTTCAACCAGTTGCGTATGCTTCAAAAAGTTTGTCTAAAGCGGAAAGAGCCTACAGCATGGTAGAGAAAGAAGCACTAGCCTGTGTGTATGGGGTTAAAAACATGCATCAGTACCTGTTTGGTCTTCGGTTTGAACTGGAGGCCGATCACAAGCCGCTCATTTCACTGTTCTCTAAAAAAGGTATCAACACCAATGCTTCAACCCGCATCCAGAGGTGGGCGCTGACATTATCCGCTTATGATTATGTCATTCGCCATAGACCTAGCACCAAGAATTGTGCCGATGCTTTGAGCTGTCTGCCGTTGCCCACACCGAAGGTGGAAACACCACAACCGGTGGACCTATTGTTAGTTGTGGATGCTTTTGAGAGTGAAGGAACCCCTGTCACGGCTGAACAAGTTAAGACTTGGACCAGCCAGAACCCGATTTTTGCAGTGGTGAAGAGTTGCATCCTCAAAGGTGATTGACCTGCCATACCCAAGCAAATGTGCGAGGAGACCAAACTTTATATTCGTCGCAAAGACGAATTGTCTGTTCAGTCGGATTGTATACTGTGGGGCAATCGATTTGTTATGC
Organism: Pristiophorus japonicus; assembly: GCF_044704955.1. Lineage (NCBI taxonomy): Eukaryota > Metazoa > Chordata > Chondrichthyes > Pristiophoridae > Pristiophorus > Pristiophorus japonicus. The sequence goes on from NC_091991.1 coordinate 18,480,318, forward strand.
CCAAGAAAGGGAGAGAGAAATTTGTACATGACCTACATAGCACCCATCCCGGCGTTGTAATGATGAAAGCCATCGCCAGGTCTCATGTATGCTGGCCGGGAATTGACTCTGAGCTGGAATCATGTGTGCATCAGTGCAACACGTGCATGCAGCTCAGCAAAGCACCAGCAGAATCGCCGCTGAGTCTGTGGTCGTGGCCATCTAAACCATGGTCCAGGATCCACATAGACTTTGCAGCTCCCTTCCTGGGCAAAATGTTTTTAGTTGTGGTGGATGCATATTCGAAGTGGATAGAGTGTATAATCATGTCATCCAAACATCCACAGCTACCATTGAGAATCTCAGTGTCATGTTCACGACACATGGTCTGCCTGACATCGTTGTTAGCGACAACGGATCGTGCTTCACCAGTCAGGAATTTCAAGTGTTCAAGAAACTCAATGGTATCAAACATGTAAGGTCAGCACTGTTCAAACCTGCATCCAATGGGCAAGCAGAACTTGCTGTCCAAATCATAAAGCAGAATATGAAGCGAGTAACCCAAGGATCACTGCAGACCCGCCCGTCATGCATACTGCTGAGTTACAGGACAAGACCACACACGCTTACCGGGGTCTCGCTTGCTGAACTAATGATGAAGAGAGGTCTTAAGACCAAGCTATCTCTTGTACACCCTGACTTGAATAATCATGTTGAATATAGAAGACAAAGTCAGCAAGAGTATCACGATCGCGCAGCCGTGTCACGCGATACTTCTGCAAATGATCCTGTATATGTTCTGAATTATGGTCAGGGTCCCAAGTGGATCGTTGGTACTGTCATGGCCAAGGAGGGCAACAGAATATTTATTGTCAAACTCAAAAATGGGCAAACATACAGGAAACATATGGATCAGACAAAGCTGCGGCACACAGACGAACCGGAACAGTCGGAGGAAGAGACAATCGATGACCAACTAACCTACCCCCAGTCATCAGAGGATTCAGTGGTCATCAGTGAATCGGGACTTTCAATCACTGACATGTTCAATGAAAATGGACTTTCAATTCCTGAAATGGCCATTGCCACTCCCACCAGGTCAGCCACCCAGCCACCAGTCACAACAGACTCTGAACACTCACCCAAGGCTGGAGTTGAACTGAGACAGTCAACCCGGAAGTGTAAAACACCGGACCATCTCAATTTGTAAAAGACTGTGTTAATATCTCAGAGGGGGAATTATCATGTATGTACTTTTGGGATCACTAGCCACTAGATGGCACGTGTGCAGCCCAAGTATAAAAGGCCAGCCATTTTGTATATGAGTCACTTTGGGCCGTAATAAAGCAGAGCCAAGGTCATACCTCTTGGAGTTAAACAGTACTCAGGCTAACAGTTATTGCATACACAACAAAAAAGATCACAAGACATTTGAACGAGTTGGCAGCCTGAAGAGGTGAGAGGAAAGTGCCAGGTAACAATTAAGTGAAAGGAAAACCAACGCATAAGCACAAAATGGAGTCTACAGACAAGTGACTGAGTAACGCAGTGCCCGAGCCCTGTCTGTCAGCCGGTGCTGCAGGGATGGTGGCTGTGTTTAACACTCCAGGGCACCATCCCTATAGGACAGTATTGCAGCAAGCCTGGAAATTTGAGCTGACTGTTACTGACACTGGTTATGCCAAACCTATGCCGCACATTAGCTGTCGATATTCTTCCAGCAGACAGTACAGCTCTGCATCTGCTAGCTTGGAATCTGGGAGGCAGTTCCTCATCGCCAAGTAAGTGTGCCAAGGTTTGTATATACGATGCCTGCGTCTGCGCACATTCTGAGGCTGAACTCCAGGATGTAGTCGATGTATTCACCGAGGCATATGAAAGCATAGGCTTTACGCTTAACATCTGTAAGACAAAGGTCCTCCACCAGCCTGTCCTCGCCGCACAGCACTGCCCTCCAGTCATCAAGATTCACGGCGTGGCCCTCGTCAACGTGGACCATTTCCCATACCTCGGGAGCCTCTTATCAACAAAAGCAGATATTGATGAGGAGATTCAACATCGCCTCCAGTGCTCCAGTGCAGCCTTTGGCTGCCTGAGGAAAAGAGTGTTCGAAGACCAGGCCCTCAAATCTACCACCAAAGTCATGGTCTACAGGGCTGTAGTAATATCCGCTCTCCTGTATGGATCAGAGTAGTGGACGATGTACAGAAGACACCTCAATTCGCTGGAGATATATCACCAACGATGACTCTGCAACATCCTGCAAATCCCCTGGGAGGACAGGTGCACCAACATCAGTGTCCTCGTCCAGGCTAACATCCCCAGTATTGAAGCACTGACCACATTCGATCAGCTTCGCTGGGCAGGCCACTTAGTTCGCATGCCAGACACGAGACTCCCTAAGCAAATGCTTTATGCGGAGCTTCTTCACGGCAAAGGAGCCAAAGGTGGGCAGTGGAAACGTTACAAGGACACCCTCAAAGCCTCCCTGGTAAAGTGCGACATCATCACTGACACTGGGAGTCCCTGGCCGAGGACCGCCCTAGTGGGAGAAAGTGCATCCGGGAGGGTGATGAGCTCTTCGAATCTCAACGCCGAGAGTGTGAAGAGGTCAGGCGCAGGCAGCGGAAGGAGCGTGCGGCAAACCAGTCCCACCCATCCCTTCCCTCGACGAATGTCTGTCCCACCTGTGACAGGGTCTGTGGCTCTCGTATTGGAATGTTCAGCCACCAGAGAACTCACTTCAGGAGTGGAAGCAAATCTTCCCTGATTCTGAGGGACTGCCTATGATGATGATATGGTTGATGGCCTCTTAATGTGTGTGGCCAATCTGTTGAAAAAGAAATAAATACTTGCATTTACATAATGCCTTTCAAAACCACCGAAAGTTCCAAAGTGCTTTACAGCCAATGAAGTACTTTTGAAATGTAGTCACTGTTGTAATGTAGGAAATGTGGCAGCCAATTTGCACACAGCAAACTCCCACAAACAGCAATGTGATTGTAAAGTCCTGTCCCCTCAGGACAGATTCACACGAGGCATGTAGTGAAGTCAAGGTCACTCTGGACCTGCACCTTTATTTCACAGCTCTGGAATGCTGCACTTGCCTGAGACCTGTCCTTGTATACCTGTCTCTTGCAAGTGCACCCCTGGTGGTAAGGTATGCTGGTGGTTACAGGTCATATCTTATTACAGTCATGTATAGCATGTTAGGATACAGCTATATATAATAATGTAAGATACATGACAGTGATAATGACCAGAAAATTTGGTTTTTTGTGACGTTGATTGAGGGATAAATATTGGCCAGGGCACCGGGAAGAACTTCCCTGCTCTTCTTCAAAATAGTGCCCTGGGATCTTTTATGTCCACCTGAGAGAGGAGACGGGGCCTCAGTTTAACGTCTCAACTGAAAGACAGCACCTCCGACAGTGCAGCACTCCCTCAGCACTGCACTGGAGTCTTAGCCTAGGTTTTTGTGCACAAGTCCCTGGAGTGGGACTTAAACCCATAACCTTCTGACTCAGAGGCGAGGGTACTACCCACTGAGCCACAGCTGACGGGATCTTCTTTCTGACAGTACCACTTCAAAGTATAACATACATTGATTAAGGGCCTTGAAGAATTATCCAGCATTAAGGTTAGTCCGGCCTTTGCAAATTCATGCCAAAGGATTTGCTGTCATGGCCCTCTTTGGGAATTGGAGCCTCTGCAGGTATTAATCCTCTGAAAAAGTGAGATAAGTACACCAGGGTCTTTAGATGGAAGTGTAATGGCACCAACAGGGGGCACAGATCACCTCTGATGTAACCAAACATCATTCATTGGGCCCCTTCTTTATCTAAAAATCCATTGCGGCAATACTGAAGCTGTAGAAAGAAAGTGGTACTAGCAGAATAATTGCCATCAAAGCTCCTGAAAATCTAACTGCCAGAACAAATAAAACAAATTTTAAATGGAGCAGATATGGTGTGAAAAATCATTGACGGAACTTTGTTCTTCCAAAACTAACCCGATCCTCCCTTGGCTCAGTGGTTACAATCACGCCTCTGAGTCAGACAATTGTAGGTTCTCAGCCCCACTCCTGCACATAATCTAGGCTGACACTTCAATGCAGCACTGAGGGAGTGCTGCACTGTTGGAGGCGTCTTCCTTCAGGTGAGATGTTAAACTGAGGTCTTGATTGCCCTCTCGGGTGGGATTTATGGATGTAAATGAACCCGTAGCACTATCCGAAGAAAAGCTGAGTAGCTCTTCTAGAGTTCTGGCCAACATTTATCGCTCAATCAACATCGCTTAAACAAGACACATTGGGCTAGAATTTCGGCAGTTTACGATCATTTTGCCGCCTGAGTGAAGTGTAATTTTTTTTTTGGCATTAAACAACATTTTGTGCCCAGGCGGAAATTTTGGCATTGATTTTGCGCCGGTGCTAAAACTTATCGCCTGCCCGATTTTTTAAGCTTTTTGATGACGTCAATCGGCGTGCAACGCTGTGCTATCGCCCCGGGTGGAAAATGCGGCGATATCGCCCGTTTTATCATCCGTCCGGAAACCTGTCCGGAAAAAACAGCCGGCTCCAGGTCGCAACCGGTGCTAACTGTGCCATCTTGAAAAGGGAGCAACAGTTCAGTGCATAAAAGGATTTGGAGAAGGAAGACGACAATTAAGTTTTATGTGAGTTTATAGTTCGTTTTAAAGGATATTTAAGGACATTAAAAAAAAATGGGGGCTGTATGATGTCAGCCATTATTCCTGGCTGTTTCTTCTATGCAGCGTCCAGCTGGAAGGCGGCTTATTGCTGAGCATTTTAAGCATAACCGGAGCTCGCGGACATATGGGGAGGAGGCCTTGCCCCCCATGAATTTATAGGCAGCAGCGCTCATACTTGCAGTTCTCTGAGGCACATTGCATTAGAAGGCTACATTTCCAAAAAGAGGTGGTCACAGAGATATGCCAGCTCATAAAAGCAGACCTACAGCCTACCAGCGGCAACAGGACTGCACTGTCCGTCGAGGTGAAGGTGACTTTGGCACTTGCCTTCTGTGCCTCCAGCTCCTTTCAGGCATCAACAGGGGACATTTGCTCCAGCTCACAGTACACTACAGATCGTTGCATTTGCCAGGTGACGACTGCACTCTACGCATGCAGGATGGACTTTATAAAGTTCCCAATGACCAAGGAGGCAAAGAATGAGAGGGCTGTAGGTTTTGCATGAATTGCTGGCTTCCCCAAGGTTCAGGCTGCCATTGATTGTACGCACATCGCCCTGAGAGCACCTTTACTCAATCCAGAGGTTTACTGAAACCGAAAGGGATTCCACTCCATGAACGTACAGATTGTCTGCAACCATACTCAGCACATCATGACAGTCAATGCCCAATATCCAGCGAGCACCCTTGATGCTTTCATCTTGTGTGAGAGCAGTGTCTCACGCATGTTCCAGCATCAAGCACAAGGCCAGAGCTGGCTGATCGGGGACAAAGGTTACGATCCCCCCTCCGGAACCCTCAGACACAAGGTGAGCATCGCTATAATGACAGCCATATAGCCACAATGAAAAGACAATTGGAGTGCTCAAGCAGCGCTTCCGATGCCTGGACCACTCTGGAGGCAGCCTGCAACTCCCCTCAGCAGGTCTCTGAGTTCATTGTGGTGTGCTGCATGCAACACAACTTAGCTATCATGAGGGGACAGGATTTGCCAATGGGGATTGCAGGAGCACCTCAGGAGAGAGGGGAGGAGGAAGCAGAGGAGGAGGAGGAGGACGAGGAGTTTGGCGAGGAACCCATGCCACCCCCACCACCACCACTGGGGAGGGTTTGTGGAGCTTTTGCCATTGCAAAAGCCTGACATTAGCAGCTCATAACTCATAATCCAGCACTTACAGTAATTTCACTGCCCCACATTCTCTATATCTTTAACAGAATAAATCAAATTGACTGAAACATATTTTGAAGTCTGTTATTAGGAGATGGGTCTTACTGAATAAGCCGGAATGGCACTACACCCTTTTGGGGACAGGAAAAGAGATGGTAAAAAATGTGCTAAATCAAATTTGGAGAATTTATTACCTCTTACTGTCTTACACTGCCTACAGATATCTCATTACTTCCTGCTTAAGTATACATTTACCATGAGAGATTCAACATTGGTTCTTCACTGTGATGTAACATGATACATGTATTTATTTTAATCAATGGTTGATCTTTATGAAATTATAGCTCAGGACATGTGTCTATTTAGCTGCACAGCTTGGGTAATATGCCCCATTCCTTACCGTCTGGGTGGGAACATTGTTTCTGACTTACGAATCCTTGGTTGTAAGGGAGTGTCTGGTTCTGTGGTAATGTAGAGAGGATGTTTACAATCCTTAGATATTTAGATGTACCCCCAGCATTGTAGAGCGGTATGTGTTTGATTCATGGCCAGTCCAGGGATGTTCTCTCTGCTTGAAACTACTAATCATAATCTTTCAAAATAAAATGTGGACTTGGAGCATCTAAATTGTATTCATACCAGATTTGACAACCCATATCAAGTATTAGAGATGAGCCAAATTTGTTTGAGCTATCGATAAATCTCCATTTTGCTCATAGCTGGCATAGCATGGAACAGACCAAGTAGTGTCTCATCATCATCCTCGGCAGTCCCTCGAAGCAAGGATGACTTGCTTCCACGCCAAAAAAGGGATGAGTTCACAGGTGTTTCAATGAAGGACCTAATATTCCAGGTCCCGAACTACATTGTGAAGGGTGGAAGATGCCTGTGCTTGGATTTTTCTAACACACGGTGACCGTTGCACACCAGCCACCACACGGGCTTGACAGAGCTAGGTCTTGGTCCAGTGGCAAGGATTACCCAAGACTAACTGGAGACCAGCTCTGCTGCACATATCGCAGTGTGGGCTGGCCCGTGCTGCCCCCGGGCCCTCGCCTCTTCTGGGCCCCAGATTCATGTCTCTCCTGGGCTCCGGTCACTTGCCTCTACGGACTCTTGCCACTCCTTTGCCCCTCCTGCTGTGCCTGCCCGCACTGCAATCAGCGACCTGGCTTCGTAGCCGTCGCCCTCCTGCAGCAGCACGCGCTGCTCCCTGCAGTGGTATGCCGCAGCACGCAGCTCCCTGCAGTGGCCTACTGATGGTCTTTCAGGCCGGAACTGTGCCGATTTCCAGGCCGGGCTGCCACTCAGTACTGCAACAGAGTGTCAGCCTAGATTATGATTATGTTCTGAAACCATGTGCACAGTATACTGGGAAAGATGGATAACACTGAACACCAAAGTTTTGCAAAAGATAATAGAAGCTGTATTCGTAAGCAAGATATGGAAATATATCACCAGTATGGAGCAAAACAGAAGATGCTGTAGAAAGAGGAGCAGTAGTTGAGAACAGAGAAAATGAAGAGATGTTCTTTTATGTTTACTACAAAGCTTGATGTCATCAGCACATTTAATACCAGAAGTACTTTTCTTCACATAGCAATATCATTTTATGACATCCGCATGGACAAACATCAATCTCATTGAACGGTGGTTGCAGCAGTTGGAGGTCCAGAGCTTCAGTAATAGCTGCTTTCCTGTCTGCAATCTAATCATGGTTCTGATCCCCAGCCTCCAGGCAATGTCTTCAAGTAACAGCTTGGGCAATTTATAACATGCTAACTATCTCTATGTCCTAGATATCCTAGACACCCATTACTAGCCTCAGTGTCAGCTGTGGCTCGATGGGTAGCACACTCGCCTTTGAGTCCGACTCTAGGGGCTTGAGCACATAAATCTAGGCTGACACTCCAGTGCAGTGCTGAGGGAGTGCTGCACTGTGGGAAGTGCTGTCTTTCGGATGAGACGTTAAACCAAGATACCTGCCCTCTCAGGTGAGTGTAAAAGATCCCAGGGCACTATTTTGAAGAATAACAGGGGAGTTATCCCTGGTGTCTTGGCCAATATTTATCCCTCAATCAACATAATAAAACCAGTTTATTTTGTCATTATCACATTGCTGTTTGTGGGAGTGTTTCCCACATTACAACAGTGACTATACTCTAAAAGTACTTCATTGGCTGTAAAGTGCTTTAAGATGTCCAGTGGTTGTGAAAGGCGCTATATAAATGTAAGTTTTTCTTTCTTTCCAATAGGAAATATCATTGGTCCGTTGTTAAGTACAGGGCAGAATTAATAACTGATATAAAATGAATCGGAGTTCTCTGCATACGCTTATGAGTAGAAAGAATTAAAGAACGTGCATCTATTTATCGTGTGTTATCACATCTTCAAGACAATCCAATTCCTCTTACAGCCAATAGATTACTTTTCAAGTGCAGTCACTGTTGCTATGTAGGCAAACTCAACAACCAATCTACTCACAGCAAGGTTCAATAAACAGCAAATCAATGAAGACTCAGGTAATCTATTTTTGGTGGTGTTGATTGAAGGAAGAATATTGGCCAGCACACTAAGAGAACTCTTTCTCTTCTTCAAATAGTGCATGGGATCTTTTACGCCCACCTGAACAGGGTGGATAAAGGGGAACCAGTGAATGTGGTGCATTTGGACTTCCAGAAGGCATTTGACAAGGTGCCACATAAAAGGTTATTGCGCAAGATAAAGGTTCACGCGGTTGGGGGTAATATATTAGCATGGATAGAGGATTGGTTAACAAATAGAGAACAGAGAGTCGGGATAAATGGTTCATTCTCTGGTTGGCAACCAGTAACTAGTGGGGTGCCCCAGAGATTTGTGCTGGGACCCCAACTATTTACAATCTATATTAACGACTCTGAAGAAGGGACTGAGTGTAACGTAGCCAAGTTTGCCGACAATACAAAGATGGGAGGAAAAGCAATGTGTGAGGAGAACATAAAAAATCTGCAAAAGGACATAGGCAGGCTAAGTGAGTGGGCAAAAATTTGGTAAATGGAGTATAATATTGGCAAGTGTGAGGTCATGCACTTTGGCAGAAAAAAAATCAAAGAGCAAGTTATTATTTAAATGGAGAAAGATTCCAAAGTGCTGCAGTACAGAGGGACCTGGGGGTGCTTGTGCATGAAACACAAAAGGATAGTATGCAGGTACAGTAAGTGATCAGGAAGGCCAATGGTATCTTGGCCTTTATTGCAAAGGGGATGGAGTATAAAAGCAGGGAAGTCTTACTACAGCTATATAAGGTATTGGTGAGGTCACACCTGGAATACTGCGTGCAGTTTTGGTTTCCATATTTACGAAAGGATATACTTGCTTTGGAGGCAGTTCAGAGAAGGTTCACTAGGTTGATTCCGGGGATGAGGGGGTTGACATATGAGGAAAGGTTGAGTAGGTTGGGTCTCTACTCATTGGAATTCAGAAGAATGAGAGGTGATCTTATCAAAACATATAAGATTATGAGGGGGCTTGACAAGGTGGATGCAGAGAGGATGTTTCCACTGATGGGAGAGACTAGAACTAGAGGGTACAATCTTAGAATAAGGGGCTGCCCATTTAAAACAGAGTTGAGGAGAAATTTCTTCTCTCAGAGGGTTGTAAATCTGTGGAATTCGCTGCTTCAGAGAGCTATGGAAGCTGGGACATTGAATAAATTTAAGACAGAAATAGACAGTTTCTTAAACGATAAGGGGTTATGGGGAGCGGGCGGTGAAGTGGAGTTGAGTCCATGATCAGATCAGCCATGATCGTATTGAATGGCGGAGCAGGCTCGAGGGGCCTTTTGGCCTACTCCTGTTCCTATTTCTTATATTCTTATGTTCTGAACTGGCAGAAGGGGCCTGAGTTTAAAATCTCATCTGAAAGTTGGCACCGACAACAATGCAACATCCTCCAATACTACACAAAATTTTCAGCCCAGATTATGTACTCCGGTCTGGAGCAAGGCTTGAACTCACACCCGAATGACTCAAAGAAAGAGTAGTATCAACAGAGTCAGGCTGACATTTCATTTCCTGTGCTGCTGAGATCATTCGGTCAATTATGTGGATTAACAGCACGGCCAACTGGGCTTTAAACAGAGCCAACATGTACTGGACAATCACTGGCAGTGCACCTGCGATTTTCCACTGTGGGCGAGCTGCCTGCAAGGCCCTGCCAGTGGTGTGAAGCATTTTATAAGTTACCGTGATATCTGTGGTATAACTACATCGTCTCTGAACAATCACATCTTACAGTAACTGACACATATGCCTTAAATTGAATGCATATTGATTCATGTTTTTTTATTTATGCAAATATCACAGATTTTCATGTAATGTCTTCAGCTCTGCTCTTGTTCTCTCTCAGTTAACTCTGAGCCTAGTTGCTCCTACTACACACATAGCTTTCTTTCAATGCCCTCAATCTCATGCACTTTTCATCTTCCATCTCGTTAGCTTGGCCCCTGCAGCCGCTTGTTAATGTCACTATTTTCTTCTTCCTGATCTTCCTCTTCTTAGGCAGACCCCCCGGAGTCGAGGATGACTTGCTTCCACACTAAAAACGAGTTCTCAAGTGACTGAAGAGTCCAATGCGGGACCCACTGTCTCTGTCACAGGTGGGGCAGACAGCGGTTGAAGGATCTGGTGGGTGGGGAGTCTGGGTTGCCGCACGCTCCTTCCGCTATCTACGCTTGGCTTCAGCTTGCTCTCGGCAATGAGACTCGAGGTGCTCAGCGCCTTCTCAGATGTTCTTCCTCCACTTCGGGCAGTCTTGGGCTAGGGATTCCCAGGTGTCAGTGGGGATGTCACACTTTTTCAAGGAGTCTTTGATGGTATCCTTGAAGTATTTCCTCTGCACCCCTCCCCCCGGGGCTCGCTTGAAGTGTCGAAGCTCCGAGTAGAGCGCTTGCTTTGGGAGTCTCGTGTCAGGCATGCGGACAATGCGGCCCGCACAACGGAACTGATCAAGCGTGGTCAAAGCTTCGATGCTGGGAATGTTGGCCTGAGCGAGAACACTGATGTTGGTGCGTATATTCTGACAATGGATTTGGAGGATATTGTGCAGGCAGCACTGGTGGTACTTCTCCAGCATTTTGAGATGCCTGCTGTATATAGTCCACGTCTCTGAAGCATATAGATGGGCGGTTATCACTATTGCCCTGTAGACCATAAGCTTGGTGCCGAGTTTGAGGTCCTGGTCATCAAACACTTTCTGTTGTGTATCTGTAAAGTATGCACTCCCATGTTCCACCACCAGGGAGCACATCCCCTGAAGTCCCAAGGGATCCCAGCATCCCTTGGGAGCACTGTATATAAGCCGGCCCCGAAGGCCTGTTCCTCACTCTGGAGTGTCTTAATAAAGACTGAGGTCACTGTGACTTTAACCTCCCTGTGTGCAGCCTCATCTGTGTTCGGAACACAATAACTGGCGACGAGAATACGAATCCAATGCAAAGATGCAGCAAACTGTGGGCATCCTGGAGAAGTTCTCGGAGGGTGAGAACTGGGAAGCCTATGTCGAACGGCTAGACCAGTACTTTGTAGCCAACGAGCTGGACGGAGAAGGAACCGCTGCAAAAAGGAGAGTGGTCCTCCTCACAGTCTGCGGGGCACCGACCTACAGCCTCATGAAGAATCTTCTGGCTCCGGTGCAACCCACAGATAAGTCGTATGAGGAGCTGTGTACACTGGTTTGGAAGCATCTTAACCCGAGGGAGAGCGTGCTGATGGCGAGGTATCGGTTCTACACGTGCCAGCGATCTGAAGGTCAGGAAGTGGCGAGCTACGTCGCCGAGCTAAGGTGACTTGCAAGACAATGTGAGCTTGATGGCTACCTGGAGCAAATGCTCAGAGACTTTTTGTACTGGGCATTGGTCACGAAACCATCCTATGAAAACATTTGACTGTAGAGACACCGACCCTCAGTAAGGCCATTGCGCTAGCACAGGCGTTTATGTCCACCAGTGATAACACCAAACAAATCTCTCAGCACACAAGTGCTAGCAATGTTCATAAATTAACTGGAACTGTGTTTGCGAGCAGAAATGTACAGGGCAGAACCCACGAGTCTGCAACTGCCAGCAGGCCTCAGGTGACCCAGATGACTCAGAGTCTGCAACAAAGGATGAATGCAAGGTAATTCACACCTTGTTGGCGTTGTGGAGGCTTCAATTCAGCCTATTTATGCCGCTTCAAAGGGTATGTTTGCAGGAGCTGTGGAACAATGGGGCACCTCCAACGAGCTTGCAGCTCGCAACCTGCTAACCATCACGTGGCAGAGGAAGATCGGTCCATGGTGGATCAAAGCAATTTCGAGCCTCAGAGAGAGGAGGTAGATGCTGAAGTGCATGGGGTGCACACATTTTCGACGAAACGTCCACCTATAATGCGAAATGTAAAATTGAATGGCTTACCCGTAGCCATGGAACTGGACACTGGCGCTAGCCAATCCATCATGAGTAAAAAGATGTTTGAGGGACTATGGTGAAACAAGGCACTCAGACCAGCCCTGAGCCCCATCTACACGAAACTGAGAATGGACACCAAATAGCTCATCACTGTCCTGGGCAGCGCCATGGTCAAGGTCACCTACGAGGGCACGGTGCATGAACTGCCACTCTGGATTGTCCCGGGAGATGGCCCCACACTGCTTGGAAGGAGCTGGCTGGGCAAAATCCGCTGGAACTGGGATGACATCCGAGCACTATCATATGTCGATGAGGCCTCATGTACCCAGATTCTAAACAAATTTCCTTCCCTTTTTTAGCCAGGCATTGGAAACTTATCCGGGGCGAAGGTGCGGATCCACTTGGTCCCAGAGGCACGACCCATTCACCACAAGGCGCGAGCGGTACCTCACATGATGAGGGAGAGAGTGGAAATCGAGTTGGACAGGTTGCAACGTGAGGGCATCATCTCCCCAGTGGAATTCAGCGAGTGGGCCAGCCCGATTGTTCCAATACTCAAAAGTGATGGCATGGTCAGGATTTGCGGCGATTATAAAATAACTATTGATCGTTTCTCGCTATAGGACCAATACCCGCTACCTAAGGCAGACGACCTATTTGCGACGCTGTCAGGAGGCAAGACATTCACCAAGCTCGACCTGACTTCGACCTACATGACACAGGAGCTGGAGGAGTCTTTGAAGGGCCTCACCTGCATCAACACGCACAAGAGACTGTTCATCTACAACACATGCCCGTTTGGAATTCAGTCGGCTGCAGCGATCTTCCAGAGAAACATGGAGAGCCTACTCAAGTCGGTACCACGCACGGTGGTTTTTCAGGACGACATATTGTTCACGGGTCGGGACACCGTCGCTCATCTACAAAACCTGGAGGATGTCCTCCAGCGACTGGATCGCGTAGGGCTGCGGCTGAAAAGGTCGAAATGCGTCTTCATGGCAACAGAAGTGGAGTTTTTGGAGAGAAAGCTCGCAGCAGACTGCATTCGGCCCACAGACACCAAGACAGAGGCTATCAGGAACGCGCCCAAGCCATAGAACGTCACGGAGCTGCAGTCGTTCCTCGGACTCCTCAACTATTTTGGTAACTTCCTACCGGGGTTAAGCACCCTCTTAGAGCCCCTACATGTGTTATTGCGTAAGGTGAGAACTGGGTATGGGAAGAAAACCAAGTAATTGCTTTAGAGAAAGCCAGAAACATTTTATGCTCCAACAAGCTTCTTGTATTGTATAACTCGTGTAAAAGATTTGTGCTAGCATGTGATGCGTCGTCGTATGGAGTCGGGTGTGTATTACAACAAGCTAACGTTGTGGGGAAATTGCAACCTGTCGCCTATGCCTCCAGGAGCTTGTCTAAGGCCGAGAGCGCCTACAACATGATTGAGAAAGAGGTATTAGTGTGTGTTTTCAGGGGAAAGAAAATGCATCAGTGCCTGTTTGGCCTCAAATTTGAGCTGGAAACCGATCACAAGCCCCTCATATCCCAGTTCGCTGAAAACAAAGGGATAAATACACATGCCTCAGCCCGCATACAAAGGTGGGCACTCGCGCTATCAGCGTAAAGCTATACCATCCGCCACAGGTCAGGCACCGAGAACTGTGCAGATGCTCTCAGACAGATACCATTGCCCACTTGTTGATGGTCATGGAAGCATTTGAAAATGATAAATCACTTGTCACGACCCGCCAGATTAGGACTTGCACCAGCCAAGATCCTCTGCTGTCCCTAGTAAAAAACTGTGAACTGCATGGGAGCTGGGCCAGCATCCTCGTTGAAATGCAAGAGCTAATCAAGCCATTCCAGTGGCGAAAGGACGAGCTGTCTATTCAGGCAGACTGCCTCTTGTGGGGTAACCGCGTAGTGCTACCCAAAAAGGGCAGGGAGACGTTCATCTCGGATCTCCACAGCATACACCCGGGTATAGTAATGATGAAAGCGATAGTCAGATCCCACGTGTGGTGGCCTGGTATCGACTCTGACTTAGAGTCCTGTGTATGGCAATGCAGTGTATGTGCTCAGTTGAGCAACGCGCCCAGAGAGGCACCACTAAGTTTGTGGTCCTGGCCCTCCAGACCATGGTCGAGGATCCATGTCGACTATGCGGGCCTGTTTCTCGGTAAAATGTTCCTGGTGGTGGTGGATGCTTTTTCAAAATGCATTGAATGTGAAATAATGTCGGGAAGCACCACCACCGCCACCATTGAAAGCCTGAGGGCCATGTTTGCCACCCACGGCCTGCCTGACATACTGATCAGTGACAATGGGCCATGTTTCACCAGTGCCGAATTTAAAGAATTCATGACCCGCAATGGGATCAAACATGTCACCTCGGCCCCGTTTAAACCAGCCTCCAATGGGCAGGCAGAGCGGGCAGTACAAACCATCAAACAGAGTCTTAACCGAGTCACAGAAGGCTGACTCCAAACCCGCCTGTCTAGAGTACTGCTCACCTACCGCACGAGACCCCACTCGCTCACAGGGTTTCCCCCGGCTGAGCTACTCATGAAAAGGACACTTAAAACCAGACTCTCGCTGGTTCACCCCAACCTGCATGATCAGGTAGAGAGCAGGCGACAGCAACAAAATGTAAACGATGGTCGCGCCACTGTGTCACGGGAAATTGATCTGAATGACCCTGTGTATGTGCTAAACTATGGACATGGTCCCAAGTAGATCGCGGGCATGGTGATAGCTAAAGAAGGGAATAGGTGTTTGTAGTCAAACTAGACAATGGACAAATTTGCAGAAAGCACCTGGACCGAACGAGGCTGCGGTTCACAGACTGCCCTGAACAACCCACAGCAGACACCACCTTTCTCGAGCCCACAACACACACTCAAAGGATCAACGACACCACCCCGGACCAGGAAATTGAACCCATCACGCCCAACAGCCCAGCAAGGCCAGGCTCACCCAGCAGCCCTGCAGGGCCAACAACATGTCAGCCCAGCAAGGGCATAGCCAACACACCAGAACAGACATTTGTACCGAGGCGGTCCACCAGGGAAAGAAAGGCTCCCGACCGCCTCACCTTGTAAATAGTTTTCACTTTGACTTTGGTGGGGGGAGTGATGTTGTGTATCTGTAAAGCATGCACTCCCATGTTCCGCCACAAGGGAGCGCATCCCCTGAAGTCCCAAGGAATCCCAGCATCCCTTGGGAGCACTGTATATAAGCCGGCCCCGAAGGTCTGTTCCTCATTCTGGAGTGTCTTAATAAAAACTGAGGTCACTGTTACTTTAACCTCCCTGTGTGCAGCCTCATCTGTGTTAGGAACACAATACTTTCTTCCTCAGGCGACCAAAGGCTGCACTGGCACACTGAAGGCGGTGTTGGACCTCGTCGTTGATGTCTGCCCTTGTTGACAGTAGGCTCCCGAGGTATGGAAAGTGGTCCACGTTGTCCAAGGCCTTATCGTGGATTTTGATAACCAGGGGGGCAGTGCTGTGTGGCAGGGTCAGGTTGGTAGAGGACCTTTGTCTTACGGATGTTTAGTGTAAGGCCCATGCTCTTGTACACCTCAGTGTAGTTGTTGATGATGGCTTGAAGTTCAGCCCCTGAGTGTGCACAGACGCAAGTGTCGTCTGCGTACTGTAGTTCAATGATCGATGATGGGAGGACCTTAGATCTAGCCTGGAGGCGGCGGAGGTTGAATAGATTCCCATTTGTTCTATAATTTAGCTCCACTCCAGCGGAGAGCTTGTTGAGGGTGAGGTGGAGCATTGTAGCAAGGAAGACGCAGCCTTGCTTGACCCCAGTCCAGACGTGAATTGGGTCTGCGGTGGATCCCTTGGTCAGGATCACGGCTTGCATATCATCGTGGAGCAGGTGGAGGATGGTGACAAACTTTTGCGGGCAGCCAAAACGGATGAGGACGCTCCATAATCCCTCACAGTTGACAGTGTTGAAGGCCTTTGTGAGGTCAAAGAAGGCCATGTACAAGGGTCGGTGCTGTTCCCTGCATTTCTCTTGTAATTGCCGCGCGTGAATATCATGTCTGTTGTGCCCCTTAGTGGGAGGGATCCACGTTGCGACTCTGGGAGAAGCTCTTCAGCCACAGGGAGAAGGTGGTTGAGGAGGATTCTTGCGATTACTTTCCCTGTGGCCGACAGCAGGGAGATTCCTCTGTAGTTGCCGCAGTCAGGCTGGTCCCCTTTTTTGAAGATGGTCATGATTACGGCATCTCCGAGATCTCCCGGCATGCTCCCCCCCTTTCCAGATAGAAGAGATGAGGCCATGCATTCATGTCAATAGTGCTTCTCCGCCATACTTTAGTGCCTCAGCGGGGATTCCACCTGCTCCTGTTGCCTTGTTGTTCTTGAGCTGATGGATGGCCTTTTCTACCTCGTGCAGGGCTGGGGTTTTGCTGAGATGGTGGCGGGTAGCATGCTGCAGGACTCGAGAACACTCGTGTTGAAGGCAGAGTCTCGGTTAAGGAGAACTTCGAAATGCTCCTTCCAGTGGGCCCTGACTGCCTCAGTGTCCTTAATTAGTGCCTCTCTGTTCTTGGCCAGCGGTGGGGTGGGGCCTTGGGTGCTTGGGCCGCAGGTGGACTTAACTGCGGTGAAGAATCCTCGTACGTCATGGCTGTTGGCCAGCTTCTGGATCTCCTGTGCTTTCTCCACCCATCATCTATTCTTTAGGTCGCGGGTTTTTTGTTGGACCTTGGCCATCCTCCTTCCGCCTGTTGAGCTGCTTTGTTGCTCCCGAATTGGGTTGTTGCTTTAAGTTCAGAAATGCCTTGTGCTTGCGGCTTATTAGCCTCTCGATCTCCTGGTCGTTCTCGTCAAACCAGTCTTTGGTGTTTCCTGGTTGAGTGACCAAGTGTTTCTTCGCAGGCGCTGGCTAGGGTGGCTTTGAGGGCAGACCAGGCATTGTGGACACTCTGCGTCTCTGGGTCACCGGGAGTCGTCAGGTTGGCAGTGAGGCGCTGGCTGAATAGTGCTTTCTTATCCGGGTCTTCCACTAGTGCAACCACAACACACGTAATTGTTGAACACGTTTTTGAGTAAAACTTCATTATCTTTCACACCCCCACCTTTCCCAGCAGACAGCACATAACATTATAATATCCTGCAATCATAGCATAGCAATGTGCTTGAATGACCTCACCCACTTTAAACAGCCAGCCATCAGTAAAAAAACAAATTTGGAGATAGGGACCTTATTAAGAACTTAGAGACACATCTTTCTCCAATGCTCTATTTGGATTGCCGTTCTTGCTGCCCCCTCCCCCCCCCCCCCCCCCCCAACCGCCCTGTAATTGGGAAAGTCAGTGCAAACTCTCTGACACACATCATTATTCATGCTTTAGATTCTGGCTGCATTTTACTAAATGCTGGTAATCTGGGCAAATGTGCCAGAAATGGGTTGTCATTGGTACTCAGCAGTGACATCATCTTGTCAGACTGCTTATTGTCAACTATATTTTTTTATTTGCTCGTAAGCTTTTATTTAAAAAAATGAGAGACTTAAGATGGAAGTCCTTTAATGTAGATTTAAAAAAAAATCTTTCAAATTGGCTTATCATATGGAAACCCTCGTTTAGCAAATACAAACTGTAATATGCCACATTTGACTTCTACACTTACACAAATAAGTAAAAGGACAAGTGAAAATATTGTAAATTAATAAATCCAGTTTAGTCACACAGTCAGAAAACAATGAGGAACTTGAGCCATGTTTGAGTCTTGCTCAGGATACATTTACACTGTTTGAGTTGCAGGCAGACAGACCAGTGTTTAAATTACTTGGCTCCTGCCTGGCAGGAGAGAGCTCTGTGGAAACTGTTAGAAATTTAAATGTTTAGCGAGTAGGGAGGGGTGAATCCCTGCTCGATTACTGTTTAAGTAAAGGTCGGATAGATTTGGAAAGTGCCCAGGAGGTCCATTGGATCCCCTGAGTACTTTGTAAAGCAGATTTAACACTGCATGCATTTCTACTCCATGAGATGTCAAACCAAAGCAATGGGAGACTAGTGCCTTTCTGGAGCCTCACACCATTTTGTTCTGGAATCAGGCCAGAACCTGATTCCTAGATTTACACTACAAGTTTAGTGCCTGTGTGGAGGCCAAAATCAATTTGCAGTAATGTTAAGTGAGCAGTTTATGTGATCGCTCAAACAGTTAATTCTATCTGGGTCAGGCAGCATCTGTGGAGAGAAACCAGTTCTGGCGAAAGATCATCGACCCAAAACGTTAACTCTCTTTCTCTCTCTACAGATGCTGCCTGATCCGCTGAGATTTCCAGCATTTTCTGTTTTTATTTCAGATTCCAGCGTCCGCAGTGTTTTGTTTTTGTTTGAGTTCATTCCATCTTATCATGTAACATCATCGGTACTGTCTGCATCAGTGCCCGTACATGACGCAAACATGGAAAGGAATAAATACAGCACTTTCCCAGATACAAATCTGATTCCTGCTCTTGGATGGGCACAAAAACGCAGCAGGGAGATTTTCTGGGAACTGGGCCAAGCACTGTGGATGGCCAGGATGCAGCAAACATTGGAAAATTGGGTGCGTAGATCGCTTGCCTGGGCGGAAAATTGGGCAGGATCCATGGCACACTTGCCTATTTGCTGCACTTAGTGATCCAGTGCACTGGGTACGGACTCCAGAAAATGTCCCCAGCAGGTTTTTATTGAATTTCGCTGACCAAAACTCCATCTTCCAAAGTTATGTAAATGTGAAGTCTAGTTACTCAATCTCTCACACCATTTGCAGGAGACAACTAAAAAATGAATCCTTGTAATATTTCACTGTAAAACATAACACAACACCTTATGAAGAGTTTTATATCTTGAGTAGTGATGCTCCTAAGTGTAAGATTAGATCCTATTTAATAAAAATGAGAGATTCATATATGATTAATGATATGTACATTGTTTTATTAGTTGGCTGGGGTCTGACCTGTTTGGAAATTCATCATAATGATAATGAGCCTCCGAACAAACAACTGAGAAATCTAATTAAGTAGTTTCCATTTCCCGATATAAAGTGCAAACCCTCCCCACAGGTACACACCCAACTTACTTAAGCCCATTAAATGTAAGCACAGATTGCCCAGACCCCTAAGTGTGAGTAGGAATGCTGCTAGTGTTTAACCAGCTTAAAGTAGATAGTTTACCAGTGCAGACCAATGGTAAGTTCCTTACTGTTTGTACAGCTAGCACTATCCTACCCACTGGTGGTCTAGATGCTATGGGCTACAATTTTGCTTTACAGCGAAAACTGTATTTTTTCGGCAAAATTACCGTTTTCGCTTCGCCGTTGCGATCGGGTCGGAAATTCAACCTTTAATTTGTGCAGCGGTAAAAATCGGCGTTGCACGAGGATTTGCGGCGCAAACCACGAAATTTGGTCCGAGGCCGATACCGCTGCGAGAGAAGCCTTGGGAGGGTGGAAAACCACCAAAAAATAAATTGGAAAAAAAAAATTCACAAAAAATAAAAACTTTAACTTGCCCTTTTGTAGGTCTTCATACTTACCGCTGCTGGCAGGTTTTCCCCTGTCGATATTCTGAGCGCAGAATACGGGTGCGAAGAAAGCTACATTTCTGGTGAGAACGCTATTTCGACTGTTGCACGGTGTGCTTCTCTCCCCGGTGATAGGTGGAATGCGCCATTGCACAAAGATGCCTGAGGAACTCGCCGACCAAATTTTCGCCAAAAGTATACCAATAACCCGGTCGCAAAATCGCCGAATTTCTAGCCCTAGGGCTCTTTGGAGCCAAGTGGGAAGGTTCCCAGCTTGAAAAATGTTTCTGTAAACTGGAACACTTGAATTATTGTATAATTTCTGTACACAACTTAGTTTGTTTTGCATCATATTTAAACTGACTGAGAAGTCTAGCCTCTTTTATGTATATACTATGTTTGACGGAAGATTATTTTTAAACTTATGATAAAATAATCTTACCCAATAACTTACCCAATGAGTGCATTGGCAAGGAGCCCACCGAGTGTGGATGCACTTACGTTGAATGTGGCAGAGGCCGGTTCAACGTTGGCATTTGCATTTCGGGGGCCCATCGAGCCCATCCTTGGTCGATGAAATGTATAGGGTGGTAATTAAGGCACAGACACCAGGAAGGCCCCCGGTTTGATACATAGGAGTTTAAATTCAATCATGCAGGGGCGCAAGACGAGACTAGGGTGCTAACCACAGGAATTTTCAAGCGTGCCGCGTAACTTGGCGAGAGCACGGGACCCTCCTCTTCCGTTAAAGGGGAGGGTACGGCGCGGACTCCGTATCGGGGAGAAGGGGCCACCACGACACCAGTGGGGAGCGGGGTGCTGTGGTAGCAGCCTGTCACAGAGGCGGAGTGCCGGGCTGCAACCTCGTGGTGTACAGCCCCGCGATTTCATGATATTCGGACATTTAAAAAAATGTCAGCGCCGCACCTCCCCCTTAATTTTTGTCCCACGGGCAGACTGAAGCCCGGTTCGCGACCTGCGAGGTGAAAATGGGTGGCTGCGCACGGTGATGATGTTGTCATCGCCGGCGCAGTGGCCTGCGCCTCTATCGGCAGCAGCGGGCGTTACCGGTTAGTGGCTCCGCTAACTCCTGCGGAATTTTGTGAGAGTTGGTAGTGACCCCTCCCCCCCCCCGCCCCCCCCCAGGCGAGAAGTCATTAGCGTTTCGTTAGTGCCCCAGGGTAAGCTAACAGGTGGCATAACTGACACAAATTTCTCACCCCTACTGTCCGAATGTCATTTTACATTTAATAAGGCAGATTAATGGTGAAACGTGTTGCTTAATGAAAGAATATTAGATGTGACAAAAACTGTAAGCTCTAGGGCACAGAAATTTGTCTCAGGCGGTGGCACAGAACAGGCGGTGTTGGATCGGGCGGATGGTCCGATACTGTCCGATTTGCGTCACCACCCAGATCGAGTTTCTAGGAAAATCTTTAGCCTCGGAATTTTTAATTTTTTTTAGCATTTTATTTCTTTAGTTAGTTGCAGGACAGTGATATATATTTTGTGCCATACTTAAAATTATGCTTTGGAGAACTAGGTATCAGAAACAGTATTGCTATGCTTGATACCATTTTCCACAAATCTCATTAAGATCCAATTACAGTAAATAAGTAAAAGGCATAAGGTGCTGTGTAATAGTAACATGCAAACACATTAAGGCATTTGTATGAAATTGCTCTATCCAATGTTTTAACAAAGACATTAAGCCATTGATTTTAATGCCTTCAATAAAAGATCAGGAACAACAACAACTGTATTTATATAGCGCCTTTAATGTAGTAAAACATCCCAAGACACTTCACAGGAGTATTACAAGACAAAAAGTTTGACACTGAGCCACAGACGGAGAAATTAGGGCAGATGGCCAAAAGCTCGGTCAAAGAGGTAGATTTTAAGGAGCATCTTAAAAGGAGGAGAGAGAGAGGTAGAGAGGTGGAGAGTTTTTGGCAGGGAATTCCAGAGCTTAGGGCCTAGGCAACAGAAGGCACAGCCACCGATGGTTGAGCGATTATAATCAGGGATGCTCAAGAGGACAGAATTAGAGGAGCGCAGATATCTTGGGGGGTTATGGGGCTGGAGGAGATTACAGAGATAGGGAGGGGTGAGGCCATGGATGGTTTAGAAAACAAGGATGAGACTTTTCAAATTGAGGCGTTGCTTAACCAGAAGCCAATGTCATCATCATAGGCAGTCCTTCGAAGCGAGGATGACTTGCTTCCAAGCCAAAAAGTTCACAGGTGTTCAATGAAGGACCTAATATTCCAGATTCTGAACTACATGTTGAAGGGGTGGAAGATGCCTGTGCGTGGATTTTTTTAACGTGTGGTGGCCGTTGCACACCAGCCACCACACGGGCTTGACAGAGCTAGGTCTTGGTCCAGTGGGCAAGGATTAACCAAGACGACTGGAGACCAGCTCTGCTGCACGGGCCTAGTGCGCACACGTATCGCAGTGTGGGCTGGTCCGTGCTGCCCCTGGGCCCTCGGCTCTTCTGGGCCCCAGATTCACGCCTCTCCCGGGCCCCGGTCACTTCCCTCTACAAACTCTGGCCGCTCCTTCGCCCCACCTACTGTGCCTGTCCGCACTGCAATCAGCGACCTGGCTTTGCAGCCGTCGCCCTCCTGCAGCAGCACGCGCTGCTCCCTGCAGTGGTATGTCGCCGACTGACAATACCCACCTCAAACCCCCTTTAAACTCCCTCTGACTGACAATACCCCCCCAAACCCCCTTTAAACCCCCTCTGACTGACAATACCCACCTCAAACCCCCTTTAAACCCCCTCTGACTGACAATACCCCCCCAAACCCCCTTTAAACCCCCTCTGACTGACAATACCCCCCCAAACCCCCTTTAAACCCCCTCTGACTGACAATACCCCCCAAACCCCCTATAAACCCCCTCTGACTGACAATACCCACCTCAAACCCCCTTTAAACCCCCTCTGACTGACAATACCCCCCAAACCCCCTATAAACCCCCTCTGACTGACAATACCCCCCCAAACCCCCTTTAAACTCCCTCTGACTGACAATACCCACCTCAAATCCCCTTTAAACCCCCTCTAACTGACAATACCCCCCCAAACCCCCTTTAAACCCCCTCTGACTGACAATACCCACCTCAAACCCCCTTTAAACTCCCTCTGACTGACAATACCCCCCAAACCCCCTATAAACCCCCTCTGACTGACAATACCCACCTCAAACCCCCTTTAAACTCCCTCTGACTGACAATACCCACCTCAAATCCCCTTTAAACCCCCTCTGACTGACAATACGCCCCCAAACCCCCTTTAAACCCCCTCTGACTGACAATACCCTGCCAAACACCCTTTAAACCCCCTCTGACTGACACTATCCACCTCAAACCCCCTATAAACCCCCTCTGACTGACAATACCCCCCCAAACCCCCTATAAACCCCCTCTGACTGACAATACCCACCCCAAACCCCCTTTAAACCCTCCAACCGACAATACGCCTTCCAAACCTCCTTTAAACCCTCCGACCGACAATACCCCCCAAACTCCCTTTAAACCCCCTCTGATTGACAATACCCCCACAAATCCCCTTTAAACCCTCCGACTGACAATACACCCCCAAACCCTCTTTAAACCCTCAGTGACTGACAACACCCTCCTAAACCCCCTTTAAACCCTCCAACTGACTGAGAATACCCCCCAAAACCCCCAAAAGGGAGGGAGAGAGTGAGTGAGGGAGGGTTTTAGTGAGTGAGTGAGTGAGTGATGGAGGGTGTGAGTGAGGGAGGGAGTGAGTGAGGGTGTGAGTGAGTGAGTGAGTGAGGAGTGAGTGAGGGTGTGAGTGAGAAGGGAGAGTGTGAGTGAGTGAGGGAGGATTGAAGGGGAACCCGAGTTGTATTCACTCGGGCAGTGTAACAGTTCAAGGTGCAACTTTGTATCTCTGCAGGGATTGCGCTCCAGAGTGAAGGGCAGTCAGTGAGGGAGCGATTGAAGGGGTTTGGGGAGGTATTGTTGGTCAGAAGTCAATGTAGGTCAGTGAATACAGGGATGATGGGTGAACGGGACCTGGTGTGTGTTTGGATATAGGCAGCCGAGTTTTGGATGACCTCAAGTTTACTTAGAAGTAGAAATTCATAGGAAGGCGATGCTTCCGTATATTACTATCACACCATTTCAATTTTATCCGAACAGAAAATTCAGTTTCGATCTTTCAGTAATCAAGACATTTCTCCTCATCCAGCAGTTGAAACATCATTAATGTTGACTCATCTTAAAGGGTAGTATCTGAAATGTAGACTATTGTATGATGGACTTATTTTCACATTTGCAACATATATCTACCTATAATATGTTAATCATCTTACACATACATACACTTTCTGTTATTCTTATCCATTATAAATTCCTATATACATATTTATAATTTAAATTGCCGATTCAGCTTTTTCTGCTGCAATTATACCGCCCACCAGTGAAGTTGCCATGTTGTGAATTGTCCAGATCCACCTGCCATTCAGTTTCCTACTTGTGTTTTGCATTTTGCATGCAATAAATGTGATATCGGGATTCCCTCACTTTATTTCTCTTTCTGTACCTGATTTTACATTGAATTCACCACTCTAATTTACACTTCCTTCTCAGTCCTTGTGCTGTTAATTTCACAATCCTTCAATGTGATTGGTTAAGGAGATACACAGTTGCTTTCCCTGTTCACTCAGATCCCAGATGCCCAGTTTCCCTCTCTGCGACGTTATCAGCTCGCACTTTCCGCAAACTTGGCAGGCATTAATTAAAAAGATCAAAACTTGCAAGGGCATATCTAATGAATGGCAGACATCATTAACTGCCCCACCACAGCAAATTATGGACCATTATAATATACAAATAGATAGGGGTGCTAACGGGCCGCGAAGCGCTTACTGCCAGAGCGCCGTGCTGTCAGCGCCTCCCGGGAATTTTAGTAGAGATTTACCGGCGGCGCGAACAGTTAGCGCTGTGCACTCTAGCACCACCCACTATGTAAATGCGTGTGTAACACCTGGTTCGAGCCACGTTCGCGATATTCAATGGGTTCGTCTGCCTTAGCACCTGGCGCTAATCGTGACAGAGAAAGCAGGCGTTCCCGAACCTCCCGGGCGATAATGAATGGACCAGCAGGTAGGTAGTTATAAGGTGAGGTTTTTTTCATTTCAATTCACTTTATTTATATTTATTTGTGCTCTTCAGGTGATCCAGCTGACCTCCCCTTTCGGTGCTAGGCTGTTGCTTTCCTAGTGCCACAACTGCATCAGCGCTCCCGTGCTAGCGCCCCATGATTGAACTTTAGCGCCTTAAGAGGAATGTGGAACACTTCCCTTTGCGCTCCACTCCCCTCATGGGGCACTGAAAAGTAATATCCCAGTTGGAGGGAGCAAACATCGCCCGGCGCTGAAGTTCATGATCAGGCAGTGTTACCACCTCAAAATGGGCTAGAATCAATTTTTAGCACATAATATTTTCTCTTTAAATGCCTTAGCAAATGAAGAGTATCGTTTTTCACTCAAATATTAAAGAAGCGTTTAGTTTTGTAATGTACCGTTGATATTAGCGCAGGTAGCGCAACAAGATCAGCCACTGTATGCTTAAAGTGATTATACGACAACTTGCATTTATAGCACCTTTAATATAGAAAAATGTTGTAATGTGTTTCAGAAAGACATACAAAAATGGATACCGAACCAAAGAAGAAGATATTAGGAGGGTCAAGGAGATGGGTTTTATGGAGGATGTTAAAGATGAGGCCGGTGGAGAGTTGGGAAGGGAATTCCAGAATGTGGGACTTAAATGGCTGAAGGCACAGACACCAATGATAGGGCGAAGTTAGGAGTGGTTGCAGCAAAAGGCAGAGTCAGAGGAACAGGGAGTTCCAAGTAGGTTGTTGGGCTGGAGGAGGTTTTAACATTAAAAAGGGGCAAGGCCATTAAATGACTTAAACACAAGGATATGGATATGTGAAGAGAAAAAGATGAGTGAAGATAAACGTAGGTCCCTTGCAGTCAGATTCAGGTGAATTTATAATGGGAAACAAAGAAATGGCAGACCAGTTGAATAAATACTTTGGATCTGTCTTCACTAAGGAAGACACAAATAACCTTCCAGCAATACTAGGGGTTCGAGGGTCTAGTGAGAAGGAGGAACTGAAGGAAATTCCTATTAGGCGGGAAATTGTGTTAGGAAAATTGATGGGATTGAAGGCCGATAAATCCCCGGGGCTTGATAGTCTGCATCCCAGAGTACTTAAGGAAGTGGCCCTAGAAATAGTGGATGCATTGGTGATCATTTTCCAACAGTCTATCGACTATGGATCAGTTCCTATGGACTAGAGGGTAGCTAATGAAACACCACTTTTTAAAAAAGGAAGGAGAGAGAAAACAAGTAATTATAGACTGGTTAGCCTGACATCAGTAGTGGGAAAATGTTGGAATCAATTATTAAAGATGAAATAGCAGCGCATTTGGAAAGCAGTGACAGGATAGGTTCAAGTCAACATGGATTTATGAAAGGGAAATCATGCTTGACAAATCTTCTAGAATTTTTTAAGGATGTAACTAGTAGAGTGGACAAGGGAGAACCAGTGGATATGGTGTAATTGGATTTCAAAAGGCTTTTGACAAGGTCCCACACAAGAGATTGGTGTGCAAAATTAAAGCATATGGTATTGGGGGTAATGTACTGACGTGGATAGAGAACTGGTTGGCAGACAGGAAGCAGAGAGTCGGGATAAACGGGTCCTTTTCAGAATGGCAGGCAGTGACTAGTGGAGTGCCGCAGGGCTCAGTGCTGGGACCCCAGCTCTTTACAATATACATTAATGATTTGGATGAAGGAATTGAGTGTAATATCTCCCAGTTTGCAGATGACACTAAGCTGGGTGGCGGTGTGAGCTGTGAGGAGGATGCTAAGAGGCTGCAGGGTGACTTGGACAGGTTAGGTGAGTGGCCAAATGCATGGCAGGTGCAGTATAATGTGGATAAATGTGAGGTTATCTAGTTTGGGGGCAAAAACACGAAGGCAGAATATTATCTGAATGGCGGCAGATTAGGAAAAGGGGAGGTGCAACAAGACCTGTGTGTCATGGTACATCAGTCATTGAAAGTTGGCATGCAGGTACAGCAGGCGGTGAAGAAGGCAAATGGTATGTTGGTCTTCATAGCTAAGGGATTTGAGTATAGGAGCAGGGAGGTCTTACTGCAGTTGTACAGCACATTGGTGAGGCCTCACCTGGAATATTGTGTTTAGTTTTGTTCTCCTAATCTGAGGAAGGACGTTCTTGCTATTGAAGGAATGCAGCGAAGGTTCACCAGACTGATTCCCGGGATGGCAGGACTGACATATGAGGAGAGACTGGATCGACTGGGCCTGTATTCACTGGAGTTTAGAAGGATGAGAGGGGATCTCATAGAAACGTGTAAAATTCTGACGGGACTGGACAGGTTAGATGCGGGAAGAATGTTCCCAGTGTTGGGGAAGTCCAGAACCAGAGGACACAGTCTAAGGATAAGGGGTAAGCCATTTAGGACTGAGATGAGGAGAAACTTGTTCGCTCAGAGAATTGTTAACCTGTGGAATTCCGTACTGCAGGGAGTTGTTGATGCCAGTTCATTGGGTATATTCAAGAGGGAATTAGATATGGCCCTTACGGCTAAAGGGATCAAAGGGTATGGAGAGACAGCAGGAAAGGGGTACTGAGGTGAATGATCAGCCATGATCTTATTGAATGGTGGTGCAAGCTTGAACATGTTTCTATTTTCTATGAATATTTTAAACTAGAGGCATTGGGAGACCTGGAACTAAGACTGATGGCTGAGCGGGATTTGATGTGGGATAAGATACGGAGAGCAGAGTTTTGGATAAGCTGATGTTCAGAGCATGGAGGATGGGAACCCATCCAGGAGAGCACTGGAATAGTTGATTGTAGAGGTAACAAAGCTATGGATGGGAGTTTAAGCAGCAAATGGGCATACTGTACAAATACATAGTATTTACTTTTCAAGTGCATTAGCAAACTATTTTCCCATGATACATTAAATGGGCTTTTATTGCCTTTGAAATTACCCTTTTATGGCAGTATAGGTTGTGCACAGGGGAATCATTTCCAAGGTCATGGGAAAAGCCAACCAGTATATTCTCTAACTCAGTGTGAGCAATGCCATAGGAGAGCTGCACTATTATGTAAGCAGTTGCATCCTGATGTTAGTTCTCTGTTTTCCACAAAACTATATTCAGTTAGCAATATACATATTTTCCATTGTATAAAATTGTTAACGCTTAGAATAACTCTACAACTATCTTAACTATCTTAAGCTCAAACTGTTGTGAACTTGGTCTCTTTATTGTAACTCCAGAGTGAGGAGCAGCATGGTGGACTGCCTTTTATACCTGCTTGCCCAGGGTGTGCAGGTAACCCTTGGGTCTCCCACAGGTGCACCCCCTGGTGGCAAGTCTTACACATTGGTAATGTTTACATACATAACATCATTCCCCCCCAAAGTCTTATGTACAAGTTATTTACAAGTTGAGGCGATCCGGGGCTTTGCGTTCCCGGTTTGATCGCCTGAGTTGAAGTCCTGGCAATGGGTGAGTCGGTCGGATCATTGCTGCACTGCAGCGTGGCTGGTCTGATCGGACTGTCGGGCATGGTGGGTTCATCCCTGTGGTTGACCGCGAGGTCGATTGCTGGTTGGGTGTGTGGGTGGATCAATGATGATAATGTCCTCTTCAAACTGTTTTTGGTTGTCAGTGAACTGCAGTTTGGTCTGATCCAAGTGCTTTCTGCATGTTTGTTCGTTCAAAAGTTTGACAACAAACACTCTATTCCCCTCCTTGGCTAACACAGAGCCAGCAATCCATTTGGGACCATGACCACAATTAAGAACAAATACAGAGTCATTAACTTCAATGTCGCGTGATACAGCCGCGCGATTGTGGTACATGTTATGGCAGTGTCGCCGAGTTTCTACATGATCATTGAGATCTGGGTGGACTAAGGACAGCCTGGTTTTGAGTGCTCTCTTGATTAGCAATTCTGCAGGGGGAACCCTGGTAAGCAAGTGGGGTCGCGAGTGGTAGCTGAGCAGAATCCGAGATAGCTGGGTCTGCAGGGAACCATCCGTCACGCGTTTCAAGCACTGCTTGATGGTTTGGACTGCCTGTTGTGCTTGACCATTGGATGTGGGCTTAAACGACATGCTTGATGCCATTGCAGGTCATGAACTCGTTGAATTCCGAGCTGGTGAAGCATGGTCCATTGTCACTAACAAGGACATCGGGCAAACCATGGGTGGCGAACATGGCCCGAGGCTTTCAATGATGGCAGTGGACGTACATGACGACATTATTGTACATTCAATCCATTTAGAGTAAGTGTCCACTGCTACTAGGAACATCTTTCCTAGAAAGGGGATGGCAAAATCTACATGGACCCTTGACCACGGTTTGGAGGGCCATGACCACAGGCTCAGTGGGGCCTCCCTTGGTGCATTGCTCAATTGTGAACAAGTGTTGCATTGGTGTACGCATGACTCCAATTCCGAGTCAATGCCGGGCCACCAAACGTGCGACCTGGCGATAGACTTCATCATGACTATGCCTGGGTGGGTACTGTGAAGGTCACGTATAAACGTTTCCCTGCCTTTTTTTGGCAAAATTACATGATTCCCGCATGGGAGGCAGTCCGAATGGATGGTCATTTCGTCCTTGTGTCGGTGGAACAGCTTAATTTCGTCTTGCATTTCCCCTGGGACTGCCGAACAGCTCCCATTGAGGACACAGCTTTTTATTAGTGATAGCACCGGGTCCTGCCTAGTCCAAGTCCTGATCTGGCGAACCGTGACGGGTGACCCCTCGCTCTCAAAAGCATCCATTACAAGGAGCAAGTCTGCGGGTTGCGCCATTTCCACCCCGGTGGTGGGCAATGGTAGCTGACTGAGGGCATCCACACAGTTCTCCGTGCCTGGTCTGTGGCGGATTATATAATCATACACAGATAATGTTAGTGCCCATCTTTGGATGCGGGACGAAGCATTGGTGTTAATACCTTTGCTTTCTGAGAACAACGAAATGAACGGCTTGTGGTCGGTTTCGAGCTCGAAGCGGAGCCCAAATAGGTATTGGTGCATTTTCTTAACCCCGTATACGCATGCTAATGTTTCTTTTTCAACCATACTGTAGGCTCTTTCAGCCTTAGATAAGCTTCTGGACGTATATGCAACCGGTTGCAGTTTGCCTGACCCATTGGCTTGCTGTAACACACAACCGACCCCGGAAGAAGAAGCATCACAAGCTAGTATTAAACGTTTACCTGGGTATACAATACAAGTAATTTGTGGGAACATAGCAGGTTTCTGGCCTTGTTAAAGGCTGTCTCTTGAGCTTTACACCAAACCCAGTCGTCACCCTTGCGTAGCAATAAATGCAATGGTTCCAGCAAAATGCTCAACCCCGGTAGAAAGTTACCAAAATAGTTGAGGAGTCCCAGGAACGAACGCAGCTCCGTCACATTCTGTGGTCTGGGTGCATTCTTGATGGCCTCCGTCTTGGAGTCTGTGGGTCTGATGCCGTCCGCCGCAATCTTTCTCCCCAGAAATTTGACCTCTGGTGCCAGGAAAACACACCTGGAGCATTTCAACCTGAGTCCCACTCTGTCCAGTCGCTTGAGAACCTCTTCCAGTTTGTGCAAGTGTTCGGTGGTGTTGCGGCCAGTGATCAAGACGTCGACTTGGAACACCACGGTGCACGGAACAGATTTCAGCAGACTCTCCATGTTCTTCTGGAAGATGGCCGCCACCGAACGAATCCCAAAGGGGCATCTGTGGTATATGAACATTCCTCTGTGCGTGTTGATGCACGTCAATGTTTTCGAAGGTTCAGCCAGCTCCTGTGTCATGTAAGCAGAGGTTAGATCCAGCAGGGTGAACGACTTCCCCCCCTGCTAGCGTTGCAAAAAGGTCATCTGCTTTGGGTAATGGGTACTGGTCCTGTAACGAGACTCGGTTGATCGTTATCTTGTAGTCCCCGTAGATTCTGACCATTCGTCGCTCTTCAACACCGGAACAATTGGACTGGCCCACTCGTTGAACTCGACTGGCAATATGATCCCCTCTCATTGAAATCTGTCCAGCTCGATCTCGACTTTCTCTCGCATCATGTATGGAACCGCTCGGGCCTTGTGATGAACGAGTCGTGCATCAGGGACTAGATGGATCTGCACTTTGGCGCCTGTGAAGTTGCCGATGCCTGGCTCGAA
Source organism: Pristiophorus japonicus (assembly GCF_044704955.1). NCBI lineage: Eukaryota > Metazoa > Chordata > Chondrichthyes > Pristiophoridae > Pristiophorus > Pristiophorus japonicus. Next base: position 18,511,407 of record NC_091991.1, read on the forward strand.
TAACGACGGGAATTGTTTAGCACTTGGGCGCATGAGGCATCATCCTCTGAAGACAGTGCTTTGATGTCATCCCAGTTCCATCGGATCTTTCCTAGCCAGCTTCTGCCGGACAACGTTGGGCCATCACCTGGTACGATCATAGTGGTAAATCATGCACAGCTCCATCGTACGATACCTTCACTGCCACACTGCCAATGACTGGTACGAGATCTTTGGTGTAAGTGCGCAGCTTGGTGTGGATCAGACTTAGTTTTGGCCTTTGTGCCTTGTTGCCTCACACACAGTTTCTCAAAAGCCTTCTGGCTCATAATTGATTGACTCGCCCCCGTGTCCAATTCCATGGAAATTCCAATTTGACTCTTAACATTATCGGAGGGCTTTTGGTGGTGAAGGAGTGTACCCCATACACTTCCTCTTCAACCTCGGGTTGAGTTGCCTCACTTACTCGTTCAGCGTGATCCGCACCGGATCGGTCATCTACTGCCAACTCTGCCACGTGGTGAGTTGCAGCATGTCTGCACATTCGCTGGAAGTGCCCCATTGTTCCACAGCCCTTGCACACGTAGTGCTTGAATCGACATTGATGGGCTCGATGATTACCCCCGCAGCGCCAACACGGTGCTAATGGATTCGCATTCACGCCCCACGGCGGACTCTGAGTCATCCTAGGTCTGGCCTCTGCAGGCATGTATGCCCTGCCATGTATAGTTCTGCCTGCTGAAGGCGTTATTTTATGCACAGTAATTGCCGGTGAGTTCCGATGCTGCAATGATATCTGTTTAGTGTTATCGTTAGTGGACATAAAAGCCTGAGCTATCGTGATGGCCTTGCTCAAATATAGGGATTCGGCAGACAGCATTTTGCAAAGAATGACCTCGTGGCCGATTCCAAGCAGGAAAAAGTCCAGCAACACTACCCCCAAAAATTCAGCAAATACGCACGATCCCGCAAGGCGTCTTAGGTCGGCGACATAGCTCACCACGTCCTGTCCCTCAGAGCGGTGGTGTGTATAAAAGCAATACCTGGCCATCAAGATGCTGTCCTTCGGCTTGAGGTGTTCCCGAACCAGTGTGCACAACTCTTCATATGTCTTGTCCGTTGGTTTCGTCAGTGCTAGCAGATTTGAGGCCATATATCGTGGACCCGCAAACAGTGAGGAGAATCGCCCTGCACTTGATCGCAGTTTCTGCCTTTTCCAGCTCGTTGGCCATGAAGTACAGATCAACGCGCTCAACGAACACTTCCCAATCATCACCCTCAACAAATCTCTCAAGAATACCAACGGCAGCCATAACTGCATGAAAGTTCGTGATCTGTTACTCGTCGCCAATTGTTACGTTTAGAATAACTCCACAAGACTGTATATCTTAAGCTCAAACTATTGTGACCTTGGTCTCTTTATTGTACCTCCAGAGTGAGGAGGCAGCATGGTAGACTGTCTTTTATACCTGCTTGTCCAGGGTGTGCAGGTGACCCTTGAGTCTCCCACAGGTGCCCCCCCTGGTGGCAAGTCTTACACATTAATAATGCTTACATACATAACAAAAATGTCATAACGTTTTTTTACTGGCTGTCATGAAACAAATTATAAAGAAAGCATCTATATTGTTTGGGCTATAGACATGGCAATAGGTATAAGTTTAGTGAAGGATAATTTAACAGGAATTAACAGATAAAAAACCATTCCATCAGCAGCAATGATACAAAGGGTGAAGGTGAGAAACGCTTTTCGTATTTTCAATTTTTATTCATCCAATAATTGATTTTGGGTATTCAATAAAGTGACAACAGAGATTAATCCAGTCAACATATATATAATTTATGTAATGTCTATAGTGTACTTATGAATGACTCCACAAGACAATGTGTTGTACTTGAACTGTAGTGACCTCGGTCCTTTATTCCAAACTCCAGAGTGCGGTGCAAGCATGGTGTGCAGCCTTTTAGACAGGGCCCTGCACCAGGGCTCCACCAGCTGCACCCTCTAGTGGTGCCAGCATGTATGTACACAGTGTGAACCTTATCAAAAATACATCAGGTAAACAAACTAGTCTCCATCTTACACAATCTCACAGTGACTACACATAGAGTACATCCATAGTCAGTATATACAACAATTTCCACGGGATATTTTTACATAATTATAAATAGAAGAAATAAATGTGTAACTAACTAGACGCTAACATTTTCCCCTATGCTTTGTATGGATGGTGGTGGTAGTTGTGGCACTCCCAAAGGCGTTTTAACTCATCACTGAACAAATATAGGCTTGAACTCTCGCCCACATTATCATTAAGAGTTTTATTGGTTTTCCGCTGATTATTAGACATAAGTCCCCCTGCTTGATAAAGAAGACAAGCCCTGATACTTTTGACTTACGCCACAAATTTGCTGCTATCTGTTCTACAGAGTTGCATAAACATTGGTCATTACAGAGATGGTAGCGTGCTTGTTTTGTCACAATAACAGGATTGGGCAGCGCGAGTTACAAATGGAATTCGCAGTAAGTTGGTGCAAAATTTTGCAATTTATTAAATGAATAAATCAGCTTTTTGAAAATATTTCTTAGACTTTCTTTGCTTTTCAACAAGATCTTTATAAGTAATCCATTTAATACTCATATGGATTAAATATGCTGAAGTCTCCTGGACATGAGAAATTGTATGAATGTAAAAGGTACGGTTAAGAGTCTAACTTTAACAATATGGGACAATGTGGCTGCAAGGCATCGCCTTCATCACTTGTATGAAAAATTAACTGGGAGGTGAGGGCTTGGGTTGTGGTTTCCTTCAGCAGAAGTCTCCTGCTTCTGCATGTCGTCATAAAATTCCAGTCTAGTATCAGAATGTCACTTTCAAGTTCTGCTGGAGCACTATGAACACCTCCAGCTGCAAGCAGCACTCAGGCTTTGCCAACTTTCAGCCAATCCTTCTTCCTGAAAATGTGATGATGTGAAGAGAGACAGGCATAAGAGGGAGAATCAAAAGGAATCTCAATCACTCCATTACTAAACTGCTCCCCATTACTGCAGGAAGTGTATGTGTACCAGGCAGAGTTCAAAGCCCGTCTGCTATGCTGAAAAGGACCCATGGAGTCAAAATGAACAGAAACACACGTGGGGAAAAATCCATGTTAGATTATTTCTGAGAGCTGTTTCAGGATCACAGATGACTGTTTATCATATACGCCATATTTGATTATTAGTCTTTGAAGAAACATGGTGGCTCATTTACATTAAATCATAAAAAAATATGTTTTTAATGGAATAGTACTAAAATAAACCTATTTTCTACTATAAGCATTACTAATGTATAAAATAGTATACCTGCAGATGTTGTGTGGCTAAATTTAAGTATGCAGCTGGGAAAGTTGAAAAGAAATGCAGAACTCTACAGACTCCAGCTTAAATGCAAAATGTGGGAATTATTGCAGCTTTAGTCAGATTCAGTTTCAAGGCAACCTAAAGTATATCAGGAATTCTGGATCCAGTCTGGCAAGAAACCGTAGGAGTGCGGTTATTCATAGCACACACTGTTCCATCACACATTTCATCACTAATGTTCCTTTTAACAACTTACTATTATAGTATTGTGAAGCCTAATAACAGAGCGCCTACAGTTTGATGCTCAATTACTTATTAATAAGCAAGGATTTCTACTGCTTTGAATGTCTCATTATGTCGAAAAACAGAAATGTTGATTTGTCTCTGCCAAACTACCAGTTGAAGTGAGCTGCGTTATCCACTCCATTGCCTATCAGCTAGTTAGCAAAGATTGACAGGACATTAGAGGAACACAGCAGGACTGTTCAAACTTTAGCCAGCCTTATCAGGAAACTGGAGACAAGCTGTGGAGCAGGCAGACGGGTGTTTACTAAAGGCCTGTGTAAACAGGAGAAACAGTAGCACATGTCTCAATTTTGGTAGTGGTTTTTCACACTCTTAAGCTGCTAAGATTCACACAGCCCAGTGTGAATTGCTGCACTGTACCTGCTTCTCATTAAAATGTTTTGGAAGAGGAGTATGGATGGCTCCCACACCCTCTCAGGACTCTTTTAACATCAGCCTTTTAATCTGAGGAAAAATGTTCGGAGTTCTTATTGTAGATTCCATTTAACAATGCGCAAAGTTGTTCCCACAAAGCTGGGTTTTTAAATTCTTATCAATGACACTTGTTACCTTGTGTAAATATATCTATTTTAGATTTTGAATCTCTATTTGGTGTTCGACTTTAGTATTTAGGAAACGGAATTGCAATTCCAATTTGACCAGCTTAAGCCTCAACCAATGGCTAGAGAACCCAATCGCATCCCAACACTGCAAGCAATAAGGACATATATTCACCTCCGCATCAGTAGGCATCATTCTCAAGTCCCACCACATTACGAGAAATATAATGCAGACTGCCCAGCCTAACAGCATTGCAAGAGAAAATAAGTATTTCCCATCCAGGACCAATTAATTTGGCAGCTTTGTGGTAAACACAGATACAGACCCACCGCAAGACCAGTGGGGATCAAATTCAGCAGTACTAATCCTCTTGTACTGATAAGATCACGCGAGCATGCATATAGATGCATACCAACCACTAGATCACTAGATAATTGGATACAGACGACCACATGACTGCAATGCAACTGGGGGTTCCTTACTCGACTGTCAAGCATTTAAAAGTAACAAAAATTCACTTAATTTTGCAGTAATTGATTCAGTCACAGACAGCAGACATGGCTGGCACCTGTCATAATAGTATGCAAACCAATGATACAGGTCAGAAAATGGCTACAATGGACTAGATTATTATCTCCACTGCATGGCCATTAAGCGTTGGCCTGGGCAGAGTGGAAAATCGAGTGGGCAAGATCGCTCGCTCGCTACAGAGCCTGTTCAACTTTCCTCCATTCATTTAATTCAGATGGGCTATGTCACCAACATGTGATTGTCCCTGTCTGATTTTTCTCTCTGCACTCTGCCTAGGCGATGCTTAATTCACAAGCAGTCAAGACCAAAACCTACTCATTTTATCTGTCTGTGCATTCATAAAGGGTCAGCCTTAACCCGTGCTTGACATGCTCCGAAGTGGACAAATGGTTTGCCTCATGAGCTATTTTGAAAATTCTAGGGCATGCAATAATGTTAGTAAATGTACTCTTGACACTGATATCAGGTTTCACAGAGGAGTCAAATGGCCAAAGATAAAATAGGGACAATAACTGTTAGTTGAGGCGAGGTTCTTAAGGACAAGAGCCAGCATACAAAAGTGTGAATGCAAATTCAGACAAAAACATAAAGGCAGGGCTTTCTACATTGCTACCTTCGGTCAGGGTCCATCTTCCTGGTGTCTGTTGTCAATTCGGCAGAGCATTGTATTCAGAGAAGAAGCATGGAGTTCTGCCACAAAAAAAGACTTGCATTTATATAGTGCCTTTCATGAACACCAGACATCTCAAAGCACTTTACAGCCAATTAAGTACTTTTGGAGTGCAGTCACTGTTGTAATATGGGAAACGCAGCAGCCAATTTGTGCACAGCAAACTCCCACAAACAGCATTATGATAATGATCAGATAATCACTTTTTTTGTTATGTTAATTGAGGCATAAATATTGGCCAGGACACCAGGAATAACTCCCCTGCTCTTCTTCGAATTAGTTCCATGCGATCTTTTACGTCCACTTGTGAGAGCATACGGGGCCTCGGTTTAACGTCTCATCCGAAAGACGGCACCTTTGACAGTGCAGCACTCCCTCAGCACTGCACTGGAGTGTCAGCCTAGATTTCTTTGTGCTCAAGCCCCTGGAGTGGGACTATGCACCCACAAACTTCTGACTCAGAGGCTAGAGTGCTACCCACTGAGCCACAGCTGACACTGTGAAGTAGTGCAACAATTGGACTGTTGTGTAAAGTATATTCTGTAGGTAAAATTGAAATGTTGAAAACTTTTATTGGCATAATACTTGCTACATTTATGCACAATGTTTTTTTTAATCACTTGTATTGCATTGGGAGGTTTCAATGGAAAGAGAAAATGCAATCTGAGACTTCAGCTAATTAAGTCTGAGTATGACAAAGGCTGCAGTTCAACTACTTTATTAGTTTTAAGAGAACACAGGTCGTAGGATCGTAACATTAAAAAGACAGTGCCCAGGAAATCCAATGGATTGTCGGAAAACTTTTAAACCTCACTGGGATTATATTCCACCTGCAGTGAATCTTGAGCAATGGGACTTTATCACTTGGAGGGATGTGGAAGGAGTTCTCAAGCTGTTTATCTTTAGTGTGCTTGGGGAGTTAGGTTAGGGCCTTAACTGAAAGCCTTAGAAATGCAGATAGTTACACGGCACAACTGACTGTACAAAATAAATTGAATTCATCCCAGTAAGTAGCTTAAAAGCTGTTTTTAATCCACCAAAGTTAAAATTTTGTTGGCATGTTGAAGCTATATTGTGAAATATGAACTGGAATTACTTTTGCGCTTTTAGACCGAGCTGAAAGTTGTTAACATGCTGTTTAGTGGGTCTTAAAATTGCTGCTCGCTGGGCTCTGCCAAATATTTAGCCATCACCATCATGATCAGTGTTAGCTGCTGAAGTGACTGTTGAGATAGAAAAATAAAGGCCTACATATTCGATTAAACCCGAAAATGGGCGGTGCCACCACGGGCCAAGGTTAACGGCCGCCTGTTAAAAGGAGCGCAGGCAACACGGGTAATTTGGTGCTGCCTGGTGATTTAAGTGAGCGCAGCACAGAAGCTCCCCTGCAACATGCTCTTTACGGTGGTAAAATCAGCAGGAGGCTGAAGGTCGTGTCTGAAGATTCGGTGTGGTGTTCTTAGGAGATCGTGATTTCTTAAAGTGAACGCTGTGTTTCTGGTTATGTTACTCGGTTGACAGAGAGGATATGCAAGATAAATGAAAGCATCAAAATACACTAATCTGTCGCCTTATTAATAGTTACACAGCCCTGCCCCGCCTCCTCCCAATTCCCTAGACAATATAAATTGCTACTTCCCAACTTTATGAGATATGGGGCTAGTTGAGAAGTTAAGATTTTCAATAAGAACAAAAAAAACCCCTCCATAAATTTTAATATTTTTTTGTTTAGTGGGTTCAACAGCATTTTCTTGATGTAAACTGGATCTTGATGAATAGATCAAAAAAATAAATTAGATTAAGCAGCAACGAGAAAAGCCAGCTCGATCTGGATCATATTAAAGAATTCTTGCAATAAACAGAAAGACAATTGAAGTCAGCTATTTGGGTGTAACTTATTTTAAAGTAGCATGGTACAAGTGAATTGTATAGAATGCTTACTCCACCACTACCGCTTTCTCCACACTGTGAACGGCTGCATGCATGGCTGTGCTTTGGAAAGGGTGGGGAAGGGGAGAGGCGATGTCCAAAATCGCTGCGCATGCGTAAATTCGGTGTTGCACGCTTCTGGTAATTAAAATATTCGTGGGGAGCTCGGGCAACGGCAGCGCTGCCAACCTGCCCAATATGGCGGTCACCATGTTCCACACCGGAAGTGGGCGGAAACGGGGCAGCCGCCATTTTTTCTTCAAAACCGGCCTCAATGGCCGGCACTAAAGGTCCCAATTTCTAGACTAAAGTGGGCTTTTTTCATAATAGTTTAGTGAGTATGCATCTGCTCTTCCTGGTGGGCTCGGGCAGTTTAAGTAGACCTGAGTTTCCGTTGGTCTCGTATGGAGGTATGCATTCCACGTTTAGAGGGCAATATATATTATCGGCCATACTCTTCCTGTAGGAGCAGGGTGTGTTGAATTTAATGGCAAATTTAGCAGTCAAGAAGAAAGCATGTGTGTGTGATCCCTGCCAATGCAATCTAGTTACAGATCTAACTTGAGTCACTGTTGGTTTAGTGCATGTGTTCCGAATAGAACGCTTGCTTTGGGAGTTTCGTGTCGGGCATGTGGACGATGTGGCCTGCCCAGCGGAGCTGGTCGAGTGTGGTCAGTACTTCGATGCTGGGGATGTTGGCCTGATCGAGAATATTAACATTGGTGCGTCTGTCCTCCCAGGGGATTTGCAGGAGTTTGCGGAGGCAGCTTTGGTGCTCCAGCGCTTTCAGGTGTCTACAGTATATGGTCCATGTCTCAGCCATATAGGAGGGTAGGTATCACTACAGCCCTATAGACCATAAGCTTGGTGCCAGATTTGAGGTCCTGGTCTTCGAACATTCTCTTCCACATGCCCGACACGAGACTCTTAAAGCAAGTGCTCTATTCGGAACTCCTACATGCCAAGCGAGCCCCAGGTGGGCAGAGGAAACGTTTCAAGGACACCCTCAAAGCCTCCTTTATAAAGTGCAACATCCCCACCATCACCTGGGAATTCCTGGCCCAAGACTGCCCTAAGTGGAGAAAGAGCATCCGGGAGGACACTGAGCACCTCGAGTCTCGTCGCTGAGAGCATGTGGAAGGAGCATGCGGCAAACCAGACACCTCAACCACCCTTTCCTTCAACCACTGTCTGTCCCATCTGTGACAGAGACTGTAATTCCCGTATTGGACTGTACAGTCACGTGAGAACTCACTTTTGGAGTGGAAGCAAGTCTTCCTCGATTTCGAGGGACAGTCTATGATGATGAGTGCATGTGTGTGTGAAAGGGAAGCGAGATATATCCAATCCTCAGCAGACAAGTGGCCTGTATGAATTGGCTAGGCTGCAGTTGGAATACTGTCTCCGATTTTGGGTGTTTTACTGGGTTGATGCCAGGGATGATTTTGGTAATGAGGAGACACTGGAGAAACTGGGACTTTTTTTCACTTGCACAAGGTTAAGAGGAGATCTGGTAGTACTGTTCAAAATTGTAAGAAATTATGCCGAGACAAATAAGGAAAAGTTATGTCCACTGGTCGGTGAGTTGGTAACTAATAAATTTAACATCATCACCAAATGAACAAGGGCAGAAATTAGGAGAATTTGTTTTGACTCTGAGCTTTGTTAGGACAGACGTAATGCCCTATCAGAAACAGCGATGGAAGCAGAAATTCAGAATTGTTTTCAAAAAGAAAGTGGATAAAGATTTGGAAAAGAAAAATATATATAAGGGAATAGGGGAAGGGCAGAGTAATGGCACTAAATGCTGTTGTTTCGGAGATCCAATTGGTCTCCTTCTGTGTTATACAATTCTATAATTCTATACAATAGTCCAGTTTTGTGTGCCAAGCATACATTCAACTTGATCCTAGTGGTCAAGTTATGGCATGGGTCCTGGTGTTAGTATGTTTAATGGAGGTCCTTCCAGACTCAGCAAATTCCAACCATTTGAATTCAGAAATCTAAATTCATCTGAATGCTCATTGCTAACTGTGGCATCCATGTTAGCAGGAAAAATAACGAAATAACTACTACGAGTTAGTAATGCCATGGAAATAGCCTCCTGTCTGGGACCATACACTACCTCTTCATTCTTTATGCTTTCATGTTATGTAACATTCCTCAGTCTTCTTTTCCTTTTCTGATAAAGTGAGTCTAAGAAATGCTTTTCTCAGAAAGTTTAAGTCCATCAGTCTACAAAGGAAAATCAGTCATGACCTTCCTTAAAAGCTTTTTTGTGTCAAGTAGATGTATTTCAGAAATGAATTCTGGTACATATTGACCTCAATTGCCTGTCATCGTAAATGCAGTATTTAGATAAGAGCACTGCAGAAAATCTACCCTGCTGTATGAAACTGAAGTCGATATGCACTTTAATCTGTCTGGAAACTCACATATTTCTGTGACAAGTGCCGTTCCCTCCATTGAACTGTTATCATGTTCAAATTGTAAATCTTACAGCAACGAATGGAATGCCGACAATAAATGTTGTTGTACCAGAGGTTTGTTCTTTAGTTGAAAACTACCTCCAGAACATTCAGATAGCCAGACATGCATAACTTAAGTTCTGCTATTTGGATAGTTGTAAATTCAATGGAAAATGAACTAATACAGCAGACTGTAGAGAAAGCCATAAAATGCCATTGATGCTATCGGTAGATTTAGGGCTGCAGAACTTTCATTTTCTCTGTGATCTCAAATAAAGTAAGAATTGATCTGAGGTGGAAGTTTGGGAAAGAAAAAAATGCAAATAACAAGAAAATGCCTTTTTCTTATGGAACTAAAGGAAATATTATTCCATGCTTTTTAATTTGCAGCCCTTTTAAAGATTTTTTTTATTTTCCATTGTATCCACCGAGTAATTTTCTTTAATAAATAAATAGAAAATGCTGGAAATACTCAGCAGGCCAGGCAGCATCTGCGGAGAGAGAAACAGAGTTAATGTTTCAGGTCGATGACCTCTCGTCAGTCTTTCTGCACAAATGCTGTCTGACCTGCTGCGTATTTCCAGCATTTTCTGTTTTCATTTCAGATTTCCAGCATCCGCAGTCTTTTGCTTTTGTATTAGTTATTTTCTTTTATCGCTCGTTACTAACAAAAATGTTCTGAACTTGCCGAATGCCATGGCTATGTATTAATTATTGAACATCAGATATTCTCAGGTTGGTATTTTTCTTCAACGAATGCTAACTGCATTGGACTAAAACTGGATGTTGTGTGTATCTATCTATTTCAGCCAGCTGAGTCTCGTCAGTTCCTGGCCAAATTTCCAGATAGAGAAATGTATAGAAATTGTGACTTTTTGGGCCAAGTTTTCTCATTTTCTTTGGCACAATAACTCTGCATTTGTGGCGAATGGGGGTGGAAATTGGGATGAGACCTAATCATGCTGGGTTCCCACCCCTTTCAAATCGTCAGGTCCTGAAGGGGATATGCCAATGTGGGACTAATGCCAAATGGTGTCACTCCTTTATTTTACATCTTTAATAAAGTTAGTTCCTAGTGATGTCTGTGCTTCCCTGAGGTCCTATATTACTGAAGTTGTCAGAGGCATTTACATTGTAAAAGGCCATGCTCTCCACACAGAAACTGTCTGATTCAACAAAAGCAACTATTTTTCCTAAAATGGCTTTGGGCCCGCCCACTAACACCGTGGTCCGTCTTCACTCCGCATGATATGAGGCAGGTGCCACAGTTAGGCTTTGAATGGAGTAGGTGGCCATCCATTATATTCAAATATACCTGTACCCTGGCATTCAGAATAGTGCCAACTGAAAATAGTAGTAGATGGAAGTTCTTCCCCTTCCAGATCTGCATCTCCAATGGCTTCCCGAGGAAACTGGAGGCAACCATTCAATTGGGAAAAGTAGATTTGGTTGCCTTGGCTGGGATCCTGCACATCTAAGGGGGTGAAAGTCAACTTTTGTGGTGGCTGTAACAGTTCGGCTGCCTATTATAAAGCCCGCCAGACTTTCCTTTCCAGTGACGTCAATAATTATTGGCAAAGATATATTGAAATTATAAACAATTATTTTATTAACGTGCTGTGGGTGAGTGGGATCACCTGTGTCACACAACAGTGAGAGGTTTTCTCAGGACACTAGAGTATAATTTATCTTTGTTGTACAGTATTTTATCATTCCAACTTAGTTTGCAAGGTTATACACAGTTTCAGGCCTCTAATTGTTCTGCTGGTAATTCAGGTTTCAAGTACACAGATTGTACAGTCTGATCGGGCCCAGTTATCAGCCTCTTCAAACTTGGTATGTTCTGACAGGGCTGTTCAGACTGGTTTCCTCTGTCTCACTGCAGCTCTCGACCTCACTGTTTCTGCTACTGGGCTGCTCTTAGAACTTTCTCTGTTGCTCATTTTTCTCTTGCACTCCGTGGACTTCAATTCACTGGCTCACACTCGTGGCTGTCACGCTCTCCTGGAATTGGGATTCTCTGGCAAATGTGAGCATCACTCAATACAGACAAATGCAGCATGTTGAGACTGGGCAATAAACAGTTGGAAAACAGATGGGTAATAGACTTTCGGATATAATACAGGACAGGGATGTGGGGTGCCAGTGGAATACTAAGCCAAAACATCAGCATAGTGTGTGATAACAGTAAAACAAAAAGGCAAACTAAATCTACAGGGGATACAGTCAGGGAGATCAAATGTAAGTCCGAGGGGTAACAGAGAGTGTGTATACAGCACAAATTGTACCCTGCAGTGCATAATTCTGGTCACTGTTCCACTGTGGGACATCCTGGCTTTGGAGCGGTTACAGAGGAAGACAATAAACTGCTTTGGAGGCACCTGACCTACAAGGAAATAACAAGGAAACTGTGACTGTATATACTAAAGCAAAGAAGGTTCATGTGAGACCTCAAGATTCGAAGTAACATAAATAAACTGAACACTAATAAGTTGTTCGATATTATCACTAGCTTTTCAACTGGAAGAGGGAAAGCAAATGCACACTTCACACAAAGGGTGGAACTGACTCCACAGGAACACCATGGAGACAGATATGTCAACGAATGAAAATGCAGCAAGATTGTTCTTCTGTAAAAGAAATTGAAGGGTTATAACAGTTAAATTACAGTGAGCTTTTTAAAATGGTCTTTTTCAGTCCTATACATTCCTATGTATTTGGCTTTTCAGAAGCATCTTCGATAAGGTTTCACAGGAAATAGTCTAATGGAGCTGAAAGCCATGGGAATCCAGAGTAGAATAAAAGAATGTATATGTTGGCCAAAGGGTAGAAAACAAAGAGCAATGGTGAAAATGTTTTGCCACACAGGAGCAGGGTTGGATTATTAGTGGAATATTGCATTTCATTGTTTTCATTAAGTACTTGGAGGATTCTCATTACATTGTAGTTTGCAAGATTGTAAATTACAAATTGGATTTATATAGCGCTTTTAACATAGAAAAGTGTCCCATAGCGTTTCACAGAAGCATAATCAGAAAATATTGACACCAAGCCTAAGAAGGAAATATTAGGAGATGTGACTAAAAGCTTGGTAAAAGAGGTATGTTTTAATGAGGGTCTTGAAGGAGGAGAGGCTAGAAGTGGTGGGTCAAAGGGAGTGGGGATGCTTAAGAGGCCAGAGATGGATGAATGCAGAGCTTTCAATGATTCTAAGGCGGAAACAGATTACAGAGATATGGAGGGATGAGGCCATGAAGATATTTGACTATGTTAAGAATTTTTAATTGGAGATGTTGGAGGACCAGAAGCCAATGTAGGACAGCGAGCACAGGAGTAATGTGGGAATAGGACTTGGTGCAGGTTACGATACAGGCAATAGAGTTTTAGATCAGCTGAAGTTTATGGAGGATGGGAGATTGGCCACGAGACCTATGGAATAGTCGGGTCTGATGATACAAAGGCATGGATGAGGGTTTCGGAAACAGATGAGCTGAGGCAGGAGTGGAGAAGGGCAATGTTACAGAAATGAAAGTAGGTGGTCTTTGTAATAGATTGATATGGGGTTGGAAGATCAACTTGATGTCAAATAAGATGCGATATTGCAAACAGTTAGCTTCATTCTGAAACAATGGTTGGGGAGGGGAATGTATTTAGAGACGAGTGTACCGAGTTTGTGGCCGGGGCTGAAGACGATGGATTTGGTCTTTCTAATGTTTGATTGGAGGGAAATGCTGTTGGTCAAGGATAGTATGTCGGACAAGCAGGCTGACAACACAGGCAATGGAGGGGTCGAGAGAGGTGATCAGAGTTGAGCTGGGTGTCAACATACTGATGTCATGTATTCGGATGATGTCGCTGAGGTGCGGCACGTTGATGAGGAAGAGAAGAGGGGCCAAGGATAGATCCTCAGTGTGGGGGTTGGAAGAGAAGCCTTTGCCGGAAATGCTCGGGCCACAGTGGATTGGTAAGAGTGGAACCAAGCCTGGTTCTATGAGGAGTGGGAACGCAATTGGGAGGGAAGAGGGTGATTGGGAAGGAGGGAGGGGAGCCGATCAGATAGGGGCTTAACGGGGGCCGCCAATGGTCTTTGGGACTGCAGTGGCACTGGAAGGACCAATTCTGTGTTTCCCGACTCCACATTAAAAATTTTAATTGACCTTTTTGGTGGTGACCTCTGGCAGTCTCTTTAAGGACAGCTGGTTAGGCTACATGTAGAAGTGGTTGTACTGAACGGACGTGGTCCAGTGCCAGCTACTTTAAGGGCAGCCCAATTACCATTCTATACCCAATGGCCACCATTTTAACTGCTCACTACAGTTAGGTGGCTGAGGTGTCCGCCGAATGAATACGGAAACCTCATTAACAAATGAGCAGTTAAAATGGTGGCCTGTGGGGATAGAGTGGTAAGGCAGACGCTTCATTTTAGAGGACCTCCCCATATTCGTCCAGGCGTAAAATGGGCAGCTAAGTGTCCAATATGGCAAGCGACGTGCACGTACAAATTCCGCGTTCAGGGCCCACACCTGAAACAGGCGTTCGGGTCTTTGCCTATGCAAATAGGGGTCCTAATGTTTGTCTGAGGTCCACTTCATGAAATTGGGCTGCCCTTAAAGTAGCTGGAGCTGGGCCACATCCGTTCAGTGCAACTACTTCGACATGTAGCCCAACCAGCTGTCCTTAAATGGACCACCAGAGATTGCCAACAAAAAGGTAAATTTAAGGATCTTTTTAAAACTGAATGTGGAGTCGGAAAGACCACGGCAGTCCCGAAGACCATTGGCGGCCCCCGCTAGGCCTGAGTGAGGAAGCAAGGCAGGTCGTCAGCTATTGGGAAGGATGAAGAAGCCTGCCAAGCGAAAATCGTTCTTTTGTGTGGCCAGGGGGAGCAGGAATATTCCTCTGGGTCCCACAAGGAAAGTCCCAGTCTCCCATGCCCCAGAGGACCATCCCCCTCCCCATTCCCTTCCACGAGACTCTCCCTAAACCCCCTGCTTGCGAGTTACCTGCTGGCTTCGGTCTCCGTCACCCAAAGTTCTACTCTCGCCTGCTGGCCTGCTGCCACTTTGGACTCATTTCCGGAGGGCAACTGACTGGCAGCAAGCCGATGAGGCCCAGGACTTAGAATACCCAGGGCCTTCAAACATAGACCTGCAAGTGCGTTTTTGCATTTGTAACAATAAAGCCCCCCCGCTTCCCTCCCGCCCACCCCCCCTCCCAAAAAAAAACTACTGGCACTTAAAATTAACCCCGTGGATTTGGCTCAGTTTAATCATTGCAAGGATGTACAAATTCATATTCATATTTATAACTTTTATTTCAATAGCAAAATCAAAACTTGTAACTGAAAACAAGCTTTCACTTTGACACAGAGCCAGCACATAAAATGGCAAACTTAGCAGTTTTGGTTTGAAAGACTTGGCTCAGAACCACTCTGAGTCACTGATCCAAGTCTATTTACAGATCCTGAGCAGCGCAGCTCACTAAATTATGTGAAAAAAACTGAGGCATGGCAAAGAAAAATGAACTTCACTCCAACATAACTGTAAACCATCAACACATCGCACTCTGAGGTGAAGGGGTTCATTTATTAGTCCTTCAATTTGATTTTTTTCAGCAAATATTTTGACATGTAAGATACCCAGTTTAAATGTAATGCTTTGCTGATAATGACCTGATACCCCAGTGACTCACGAGCTCAATGCGAGAGGAGCATCAGGAGTAACTTCCCTAGACGTCAAGGCAGCATTCAACTCAGTGTAGCACCAAGGAGCCCTAACAAAACTGAGGCTAATGAGGGACAAAGGGAAAATCCACCAGTGGCTGGATTTATCCTCAACATACAAGAAGATTGTCATTGCTTTAGGAGCATTGTTACCAAGTCCTGTATCAACAGCATCTTTGGGTAGTCATCTTTGACTAGACATTGAACTGGGCCATCCATAGCAACACCTTGGCTACAACAGAAAACCAAAGGCTGAGGACCCGGCGATGAGTGACTCACTTTGTCATGTATGCACCTGTGAGGATGCTCACAGGTTTGTAGAGCTGTTGAGTTGGGAGTGGCTTAGCCAGTCAAGTGCTGTTCACAGACTCAATAAAACCCCAGCCAGTTGGGTTCAGGGTATCCACGATGAGGCAGGTGGTTGTGAGCCTGGTGGATGAACTGGTAATGTGTAGTGCAATTGTTAAACCTTTGCTAATAAACCAGCTGGTTCTTAATAACAATGTGTTGCTATGAATTCTTAAGCAAAGAACCCATGAAATAAATACATTACACACTTCTTGACTCCTCAAAGCCTGTCTACCTTCTACAAGGCTCACGTTGGAAGTGTGATGGAATATTCACAACTTGGTTGGATGGGTGCAGCAGCAACAACACTCAAGAAGCTTGACACCATCCGCAATAGTCTCTATGATCGACAACCCTTCCACTGGATTCAAAAGTCACCCCCTTAACCATCAGCATACTGTGACTGCTGTACGTACATCTACATAATGCATTGTAGCAACTCGCCAAGGTTCTTTCAACAATACCTCCTAGTCCTAAGACTATTATCACTGCGAAGGACAAAAGCAGCAACATTAAGGGAGCACCACCAACTCCAAGTTCCCCTCCAAGAGACACATACTCATGAATCACAATTCCTTCATCATCACAGGGCCAAAATCCTGACATTCCCTATCCAACCCTCTCGTTGGCGCACCATCACCACAAGGAATGGAGCAGTTCAAAAAGGAGGCACAGCTCCAAGTTCTCAGAGCAACTATTGGGCAATAAATGAGGCCTTGTCGACATCACTCACATAATGAGAACATGATGTTAGAACGATCAGAAAAGACTGAACAGGCTGGGGCTCTTTTCTTTAGAAAAGAGCAGGCTGAGGGTGACCGAATATAGGTCTTTGAAATTATGAAGCGGTTTGATAGGGTAGATGTAGAGAAGATGTTTCCAGTTGTGGGGAGTCCAAAACTAGAGGACACAAATATAAGATAGTCACGAACAAATCCGATAAGGAATTTAGGAGAAACTTCTTTACCCAGAGAGTGGTTAGAATGTGGAACTCGCTACCACAGGGAGTAGTTGAGGCAAATAGCATACATGCATTTAAGGGGCAGCTAAGTGTTTGCAAGAGAAAGGAATAGATGTATATGTTGATAGGGTTAGATTAAGTAGGGTGGGAGGAGACTTATTTGGAGCATAAACACCAGGGTTGACTAATTGGGCCGAATGGCCTGTGTCTGTGCTGTAGATTCTTTGTAATTCGATGTAATAATAAAAAAATGGGTATAGGCCATTGTCGTTGCATTTGGAGTTTCCAGTCAGAGTCAGTTCTTGGAATGGAACCCTTCAAAAACTCCTTGAAAGCACCCTCATGCTGTCCACGTAATTTAAGGTTGCACTTCAGCAGATAACATAACACAAGAACATAAGAAATAGGAACAGGAGTAGGCCATACGGCCCCACGAGCCTGCTCCACCATTCAATAAGATCATGGCTGATCTGATCATGGACTCAGCTCCACTTCCCCGCCCGCTCTCCATAACCCCTAATTCCCTTATCGATTAAGAAACTGTCTATTTCTGTCTTAAATTTATTCAATGTCCCAGCTTCCACAGTTCTCTGAGGCAGCGAATTCCACAGATTTACAACCCTCGGAGAGAAGAAATTTCTCCTCATCTCTGTTTTAAATGGGCGGCCCCTTATTCTAAGATAGTGCCCTCTAGTTCTAGTCTCCCCCATCAGTGGAAACATCCTCTCTCCATCCACCTTGTCAAGCCCCCTCATAATCTTATATGTTTCGATAAAATCACCTCTCATTCTTCTGAATTCCAATGAGTAGAGGCCCAACCTACTCAACCTTTCCTCATAAGTCAACCCCCTCATCCCCGGAATCAACCGAGTGAACCTTCTCTGAACTGCCTCCAAAGCAAGTATATCCTTTCGTAAATATGGAAACCAACACTGCACGCAGTATTCCAGGTGTATCCTCACCAATACCTTATATAGCTGTAGCAAGACTTCCCTGCTTTTACATGATATTGATAGAAAGCTCTTGTAGGTAAATTTTGAATCACTTTTCAGGGGGAAAAAAATCTATTTGCTGTTCTCCATCATGTTGACAGTAAAAAGCCCACAGCTGGAAAAATAAGACATCAAAAGGGAATTCATCGATTAACAATTAAAAATAACTACCAAAGTACCAGAAGTAAGACACTGGAATGATGAAGATTAATGGTTTTTTTAGTTCACACAAGCAGGAAGCAGCAGAGAATGGCAACAACTGCAGACAACTGGCAAAACCCATGAACTTGCACAGTGTGCACCATACTACTCTGAGGGACAAAAGTGCCTCCAAGTGACAGCCTTTGACATTTACCAGAATGGTCCATGGTTCTAAAGTTAAGAAGGACCTTCTAAAGTATAATGCACACATTTTCAACTTCAATATTGCTCCTCCTACAAAATAAAAGTTTAGCACTTAACATAACGCTGCATCATTCATCCATTTCTTGTGGATAAACAGGTATGTTTTACAGCTATCAGCTATGCACCATTTAATAGTGATTGCATTGCAAGTCCAATGTCTTTCTGCCCACCAGAACAGTTTTCTTTATTGTTTGAAACAAATGTTTTGCAGTGATCATTTTTGTTTTCTTGCCTATGAGAGCTTTTCCTTTCCATTTTCGTTAAAAGTTGCACATGAGCCCTAACTTGGCAGTGTGACTCGAGGTGTGGTTGTTCAATAGATCATTTGTCCCATGTGGCTCTTTATTTATTCTATGCCTTCATTTGCATCTTAATGTAACATGTGGTTTGAATTATACGACTTCCACAAATACATGCATATTATTTATCATGACCATAAATTTTCAGAAGCACATTGTGCAGAGATACCCTTTTCACATAATGCAGTGATATACAATAAAGCTGACAACTAATGTGGTTTGCATTATAAAACCTTAGCACTCAGCATATCAGAGTCATAGGAATTACCACTACACTTAGTTTTAATGGAAAAATAAAGTTGTTTCATGCGCTATATTTTGAATGTAACATCATGGGCCATAATTTGCTGCAGGAGTGACTCTAATGGCGTCTGCCGTTAGTTAGACTTACTCTTGCACGTTTAAGTTTTTAAATGTGTTGCGAGCCAAGTTTCGAGCTGATAACGTTGCAGTGATGGAAACAGGGTACCTGGGACCTGCATAAACAGAGCAAACAACTTTGTGTCCATGCAAGCAATCAGATAGAAGGATTGTGAAATTAACAGTGCAAGGAGTGAGGAGGAAGTGTAATTAGGGTCGGTTAATTCAATGCCAAATCAGGTACAGAAAGAGAAATAAAGGGGGAATTGTAACCCCCAAAATGGGCATGATTGGTTCGGGCGGGAGGTTAGAAACATAGAAACATAGAAATTTACAGCGCAGAAGGAGGCCATTTTGGCCCATCGTGTCCACGTCAGCCAAAGAGCCGCACAGTCCTCGGTCAGCAGCCCTGAAGGTTACATGTAAACCTATGAACAATGAACAATGAACAATGGCGGAAAGACAAAGAGCACCCAGCCCAACCAGTCCGCCTCACACAACTATGACACCCCTCATACTGAAAGTGTTAAAAATCTGGATCACGACCCCAACCCGCCACTTCCGGTTTTAAAAGAAGCAAGACAGGGGCCGACTGCCAACCCGCTCCCAGGAGGCGGGTTGGCACTTTAAATATGATAATGAGACTGGAAGCCTCTGAATTAACTGGCTTTGCACATTTAACTGTGGCCGGCCAGGATTCCCAGGTCTCGGGAATCCCGGCAGTCACAGCGAGGCGAAGACAGTCTTGCGGAACACTCCTTGTGGGCTGGGAGGAGCAGGAGTGCTCCCCCCCGCCCACAAAGCTCCCCACCATTGTTCTCCCCACTGGGGTCAGGGATCACACCTACCTGGGGTTGTAGCTTCTTCTCCAGCGCTCCCCGCCCAAATAAAATCCCTGTCAATCAGGCTGACATCCTTGTGGGAAACCTTGTCAGTGACTTCTCCACAGTGTGCGGGGTCCATGCACCCCCCCCCACTCCCCCCCTACCCCAACCCCCCGCTCCCCCACCACCTCCCATGCACCCCGTTGCCCTCGTTAATGAGCAGTGCAGAGTCTGAAATAGGAAGTGCAAGTTAGACTATTTAATTCAGTGTCAAATCAGGTACAGAAAGTGAAATAAAGAGAAGGAAAGAAAGATTGGATTAAGAGAGAGAGTTAAAAGAAACAAAAAAAAGTTTAAAAAAATGTTATTTACTTCTTTTTATATCTCCAACAATAATTAAAGTTTGAAGAATGAAACTCCACACTTGTTAAAGAAAATTTTCAGAGCCAGAGAGGTTGTTTGGCAGTAATTAAGACTTACCACACCGTTAAAATGCTACTTAGATTGGAATGACGACAACTTTTTTTGGCGAGTTTAGTCCGTATCTGCGATGTCAGTGCAGGAACTTCTCGTCGTTTAATACATTGGAATGGGGAGGCAGACGGCGAGATGCTGTTTTCACGCAGCATACGGAGCAACATCTCAGACAGCAACCTCCGGATTTTCATGTTTAACTGCGCACGTGCATTCGCCAAAAGTTGCTGTCCGATTCGCGCATAAATAATGGTCAGCCCAGTGCAAAATAATGGCAAAATATCAAGCACAAAATTTAACCTGATTAGGACAGTGACCCCAATACAACAGCCATCACTCACTTGTTCCCGCCAATTCCATTTGAACTCTAGGCCCATTAAAATAGGTTCAACCCTTAATTGAGCATCAATTCTCATGTATGCACAGCCATGCCAAGAAGCCTAGGGAGTGACCTTAGACTTGGGCTGTAGCGCAAACCTGGTGATAGCGAATTGGCCTCCTGTTTCACACCTCACCAGATTTTCTTTTCCATTGTTCAATTGAGCAATTAAGAAGTAATGAAAGGTGATTCACCTATATGTTCACAAACAGATTTCCCGAGGTATGCAACGCAGGCAATAAAATCACCAGTGGAACAACCATGCCAAAAGCCATACAAGCATAAGAACATAAGAACATAAGAAATAGGAGCAGGAGCAGGCCATTTGGCCCCTCGAGCCTGCTCCGCCATTCAATAAGATCATGGCTGATCTGATCATGGACTCAGCTCCACTTCCCCGCTCGCTCCCCATAACCCTTTATTCCCTTATCGCTCAAAAATCAGTCTATCGCCACCTTAAATACATTCAATGACCCAGCCTCCACAGCTCTCTGGGGCAGAGAATTCCATAGATTTGCAACCCTCTGAAAGAAGAAATTCCTCCTCATCTCTTTAATTGGGCTAAAATTTTCAAGATGATAATCAGCTATCAACAGCTTTCATATTTTTGGAAAGTACCAATGTATCTTTTCTTGGGGTTAAGGTAAGCAGGGCCAATTTCTGAGGAGAAGGAAAGGTAAACTGAGTGTAACAGAGAGGTTGAAGAGTTGGCACAGCAGAAGCTAAGTATAGAGGTACCCTTCTTGAGAAATATGGGAGAGATAATATCAGGCCCGGAGGACTTGTAAACTCATTTGTAATTATATGTTAGAGATCTGGTTTGGAGGTTAGATTCTAATTCCTGTTCGTAAGCCATTTTAAAATTGTGTGTCTGCAGTTAATTAGGCAGTTAAAATCTGAAACCACATTCTTGAAAGTGGTGCAGGTCATTTTGATTGCGAATGCAATTGTATAATAGCAGTCACTTTGAGCCAGACTCGAAAGCCCTGATTATAACTCCTTGCCAGGAGGCGTGCGTATGGGGGTTGAGTCAGACGGCAAACAGTCCAGGTGTCTGCAGTGTGAGGCCCTGGAGCTTTCAACACCCATTCTCACCGACATAGGCCCCAGAAATATATAAAATTCTGACGGGACTGGGCAGGTTAGATGCAGGAAGAATGTTCCCGATGTTGGGGAAGTCCAGAACCAGGGGACATAATCTAAGGATAAGGGGTAAGCCAACTGAGATGAGGAGAAGCTTCTTCACTCAGAGAGTTGTTAACCTGTGGAATTCCCTACCGCAGAGAGTTGTTGATGTCAGTTCATTGGATATATTCAAGAAGGAGTTAGATATGGCCCTTACGGCTAAAGGGATCAAGGGGTATGGAGAGAAAGCGGGAAAGGGGTACTGAGGTGAATGATCAGCCATGATCTTATTGAATGGTGGTGCAGACTCGAAGAGCCGAATGGCCTACTCCTGCACCTATTTTCTATGTTTCTATGTTTCTATCAGTGGGAAGCAGTAGCTGGCCGGCAGGTGGGAGCGGGACCCCCGGGGAGTAAGAGGCCACTGATGGGGACACAAAGGCATGGTCCCCAACATTCGGACAAGTTGCTAGGAGAGGGATCGGGAGAACTTGGCGGTGGTGGGTAGAAGGAAGCCCGGGGCAGGGGAGGCTCAAAGTTTTCTTTTGGGCTTCGGAGAAGCGCTTCTGGGCCACAAGCAAACTAAAAATAAAAACCAGGTACTCTTCCGGTACCTTGTCTGGCACCGGCTCCTCTTGCCACCAGGTTGGCCTGGGGTGGAAGCCACAAAGGCTTCTCTGCGCAGGTCTCCGGTCAAAATTGCAGTTTGGCCCCGATGACAATAGCAGAGCCCAATCTTCATATTCAAAGAAGGACCCCTCTGCCTCACAGCGGCTGTTCCTTTTGCCTGCTGAGAATAGTAGGTTAAGATCGTAACCCACAGAGGGCTTGGTGTGGCTAGGTTGCACCTGCGATTTTAATGGCCTGTCCAGGTGTGTAGGGTTAAAATCGATGGTTAATTATTTGTAATTTCATTTTAAACACATTGGTTGGAACACATTTTTCCTTCATCTGTCTGTTAAATGGCACAACAATGGTCTGGAGCCAGAACCATTGATCAGAATTCACTGGATGTCCTGTAGAACTGTGGAATGAAAAGTTATTGGGTGTATCCATATTTAAAATCACACCATCCACTCTGCTCTCCAAGCACTGCATACAGGTGCAACAAAAATATCTTTGTGGATCAGGTCATCCCACGGAGAGGATAAAATATTACCATGAATATAAGCAATTCTACAGTACCACAGAATTCAGCCTAGTGGCTGCAGCCTAAAATGGTCCTAGCCAAAGTATGAACAACACTCTCTGTGTCTGTGACCATGGTGCATCTTCCCTCCTTGTCCTGCTCAACCTCCTGTACTCCTTGACATGGTTAACCATACCATCGCCTGCCAACATTTTTCCTGCATTATTCAGCTCAGTGGGACTGCCCTCACTTGGTTCCAGTCTTACCCATCTGGGCATAGTCAGACCATTACCATCAATGGCTCATCTTCCCACCCTAGCACCATCGACCTCTATCCTTGGGCCCATCCTCTTCCTCATCTACATGTTGCCCAATGCAACATCATCCGCAGACATGAGGTCAGCTTCCACATGCACGCTGATGGCACCTCAATCTACCTTTCCATTGCATCTCTCAAAATCTCCACTGCTTCGGTGCTATCAGAGTGCTTGTTGGACATGAGTGATCTTCAATTTCTTTCAGCTAAACATTGAGAAGAGTGACCCTATCACCTTTTCTTCTACCATAACTCTTTACCCTCAATACTGACTCCATCCCACTTCCCCGGCCACTGTGTCAAACTAAATCAAACTATTCGTAACCCGTGTCTTATTCAACCCTCCTCAAGCTCAGCTTCCAAGCCCATGTGCTTTCTATTACAAAGACTGCCTACCTTAGTAATATCGTCTGCTTCCACACCAACTCAATTATAAGCTGCTAAAACCATCTGTGGCCTTTTCACTGCACGACTTGACTGTTCCAATGCTCTATTGGTTGATCTCGCATGTTTCATCCTCTGTAAACTTTAGCTCATCCAAAACTCTTTTACTCTATCCGATCCCACACTAAGGCTGGAAACTTACCAGCCCTGCAAGTCATGGCTGTGATTGACAGCGGGGCGGGAGTCTGCTCTGAACCCGCCTCCTTGTGAATTTCCAAAGTGCCCACTCTGCCTGCGGTTAGCAGACCCAGCATGAAGAGACATGTCAGGCATTTGTGCCAGTTAAGAAGCTGCTTACAGCTGTTTAAACAGTATTTTACCAGGTCCAAAGGATTATTCCAAGTTTTTTTATAAGATTCACGTCTTTCAGGTACCATGTCAGGTAAGTGTGTCGGGTTCTCTACAACTCTGGATTGGTATGATTAGTTGACAGCTGCGGAAGTGGTATAAAAGCTACCATTCCCCAGCTGTTCACTTTCCAATATTGGAAGTTGGAGCCTTCAGGATTTGGAATACACTTTTCATCTTTAGAGCGGTTTGAAGTGTTTGCAGTGAACTCGCTATCCAGTGTTATCTCCTTGGAGCAACCTCTCTCACCATTGACAGATCGCTTCTGTCACCTCAACTTCAGCTGCCAGCTATTCCAGCAGCATCGATGCCCTTGAAAAAATCTCACCTTGGTCCTCAGAATCCCACCACGATCAACCCCAGCACCAACATCACTATGTACACCAGCATCACCAACAACAACACCAACCTTCTCTGCAATCACCTGAAGCTGTACAGGACACAGGGCATCAGCACCTGAGCATAGTGCTCCCTGGGAGGCTAGGAATGGCCTCACCATGGCCACATTTGTTTCATTTGACTCTGTACACCCTGGCTGCCACATGATGTGCCAGGTTGGCACTACCCCACACCAACACCATACAATGCCCAAGCCATTCCTTTCACACTAATCACCACTGAGGGTGGGGGGGGGGGGGGCGGGGGGGAATACCGTTATGTCTCACCGTTCACTGCAACTTACAAAGCCACTTCCAAAGGTGCACACAGATCTGTCAAGAAGGCAAAGTGTTGAAAATAAATATTTCAATGTTTGACAACACATTAGCAGAAACTTTACATCAGCATTGATGATAACACCCAAGTGCGTACCCTTGTGTGTTGTTAGTTGATATGATTGGACAAGGATGAGGGTGAGTGTGATGGGTGGCTAGTGAGATGGGGATGTGATAATGTAGATAGAGAGAGAGAGAAAGGGATGGGTGGAGGTGCAAGGTAAGTTGGTGTGAGTAAGGATGTGCAGGAGTAGGGTAGGGAAGGCAGAGTGATGGGAATGTGATGAGTGGCACAGCAGGATGAGGTTGAGTATGGCTTTGCAGTAACGTTTTGTGATCCACTGAGATCATTGAAAGGTTTGTGCCACTGCAGCCAGCTCCTCCTGATGACATTCCTGCTTGTGCCCTCTTATGCAATGTAATCAACCAGGCTGCGTTGGTGTCCTGGGGAGGCCTCTTCAGCCCTGTGTGCTGTGACTCCCTCCATAAGCATCTGGAGGGAATGATGGGAGAGCTTGGGTGCAGCCGAGCACCTTTGTGCAGTGCTTGTCAGTGTTTGCAGCAGCTCAATGCTGTAGAACACATCCAACACATCCTAAGCTCCTCTCACCCATCAGCCCTGTCCTCACTGCCTTACATTGGATTCCGAACCTCCAACGCCTCAAATTTAAAATTCTCATCCTTGTGTTTAAGTCCCTCTATGGTCTCGCCCCCCACCTCCCTATCACCGTACCTTCCTCAAGCCCTACAAGATCCCCTCACATTCTTTGTTCCTGACTCTGGCCTCTTTTGCATCTCTTTACTTTGCCCCACCACTGGTGACCGTGCCTCAACTGCTTAGGCTCCACACTGAAATTTCCTCCCTGATCCTCTCTGCCTCTCCACTTCTCTCTCCTCCTTTAAGACCCTTCTTGAAATTCACCTCTTTGACCAAGCTTTTAGACAGCACTCCTAATACACTCTTTTTCTGGCACGGCAGCCATTTTTCTCCTTACACTTCTGTGAAGCGCTTTGGGACATTATTCTACCTTGACGGTACTATATAAATACAAGCTGTTGTTATTATTGGAACTCCAAGAAATAAATTGTACTGGAGTACTGACTGAAAGTTCTTTTGTCCTAGCCTCATACATCCTCCAGCAATTTTGCTTCAGAAAGTGGTTTGTTTTACAGTTGGACAAGGAACAGCATTCCAATTAGGGACAATACATAGAATGCCACAAGCAAAAGTTGTGGAAAATGTTACACTGTTATATTGTTTAGACTTTTTGGAATTATCCAGAATGTCCAGATCCAGCTGTAAAGCGCTTTTCCAGCTCTGATCTAGCTTAAGCAATTGAAAGTCTTGCTGTATGATTTAGTTATAATATTATACCAAAAGATATGGTGTATCTGTCCTGAAAGTATCAGTAATAAGCTTATGTGAATTTTCTGACTAAAGTTCATTGAATTGCTGTAGTTTTAATCCAGTAATCCAGCAGTTTGCAAAGCAATGGACGGAATTTTACCCTAAAAAAGCAGCTGTGTTTGGAGTATGGGCACAGCTAAATTGTTAAAAATGGGATTCTCCACCTGATCCTGCCTCGAACGCGCCACTTTTGGTTTTAATGGAGGCGGGACGGGGAGAGACCAACCTGCTCCCAGTGTGCGGCAAGTCAGTTTAAATATTATTATGATGCTGGAAGCCTTTTTTTCTCCCTCCATTTTGAATTTAACAGCATGTGAATGGGTTTTACACCATTCGTGAAACCTGGCAGTTAAACCGAGGCAGGGACTGCTACATCCAGGAGGTAAGTGGCTTTAGACCAGCCTCCTGGATCCAGGGTCCCTGCCTAGCCCAACGCCCGCGATCCGAGACCTCCCCACCCCCGCCACCGGCCTCCGATCCCCACCATGAGGCCCCCTCCCCCCCAACCCCATGATGATGCTGAGGCCGGCCACAATCCTCTCTCCCCGCGCCCCCTTGGCATGTTCTGCCTGACCCTTTGCACCCGCCAATCCTCCAGCTGACCAGCCCGCAACCCCCCACAACCCCACCCCTGCTGATCCTCTGGCCGAACCCCCCACTGCCGATCATCCGGCCTACTCCCCTCCTCTGACCCCCGCCCTAACTAATTCCCGATCCTCCAGCAGACCCGCCCTCCCCCTGCCAATCCCCCACCATCCGCCCCCTTCCGATCATCGGTTGACCTACCCCCTCCCCCGCCGATCCTCTGACCCCTCTGCCCTCACATTTCTCCGACATCCCCCACCCCGATCACCCCCCCCCGATCACCGATTCTCTCGAGCTCCTGCCAATCCCCGATTCCTCATCACCCCCCACCCCACCGCGATTCCTCCCCGAGTCCGACCCCTTGCTCCCTCTCTGCATCTGCAGGCCTACCCACCCGCACTCAGCTAGCCTTCCAGTGTGTGGGAAACCGAAGCCTCACATTCAAATCAGACCCTGCCGTTAGATCGGTAGAGCCTGCGGGAAACCTGGCCGATTGTCTCGGAGGCCTCCCCCTGCTCCCCTCCACCAACCTGCCTACATGACTTATGCAGACAGACCAAACAGGAAAGGGGAACTTTTTTTCTGCAAATACAAGTATTAACAGCTCTATGAATGCTTGCGTCACCTTTCAAATATACAATAGGATTGTGACAGAAATACACTGGGCTTCTGCGACCCATTACATTGCTGCAGAAGTAAATATTATTGCAAACTCAAATACTCAATTCCTCATTTACCTGATATAATCAGACCCCTCATATCGTTCACATTGCCGTCAGAGGTCCCACTCTGGAGGAACGTCTGGATGGCAATTACAGGGGCATGCCCTCAAAAACCATACTTAGGAATCGCAAAAGCCACAATGATTATTGTCATCAAAATAGAAATTGCCCAAATAAAGTCATTGAATTCAATCCCTTCTAAATGGCACTGTTAGTGACTAGAAAATTCCTGACAGATTCTCAGAATATACCCCTTAAATGATAAGGTGGCGGGTGTATAGGTAGGTAAAAGTTACAACACGGAAACAGAACATTCGACTCAACCAGTCCTTGTCCATCTTTACTTTCCATGCAAGCAAGTAGTTTTAATCACATTTATTCACCCTGTTCCTATGTCCCTTCAACCGCTATTCCTTCATCCATTTATCCAATCCAGTTTTGAATATTGACATAGTTTCCACCTCAACCACTAATCCTGGAAGTGAATTCCACAACCTCACAACTCTGTGTGAAGAAGGATCACTTACTCTCTGTTCTAAACCTCTTACATTCATTCTTGCATTTTTGGCCCCTCATTCTTGACCCTTCAGTGACTAGAAACAGTCTGCTTCTATCTACCCTGTCGCCCCCTTTCATAATTTTTAATCACTTCTATCATATCATAGAATCATAGAATGAGGCCATTCGGCCCAACATGCCTGTGTCGGCTCTTAGGTAGAGCTATCCAATTAGTCCCACTGCGCTGCTCTTTCCCCATAGTCCTGTAAAAATTTCCCTTCAAATAGTTATCCAATTCTCTTTTGAATGTTACTCTTGAATCTGCTTCCATCACCCTATCAGGCAGCGCAGTGCATTCCAGACAACAACAACTCGCCCTGTAATCTGCATTTTTCTAACAAAGACACACCAAATTTACAAGACTTTCTTCGTATTTGCATTTCCTTATACTAGGCAGCATCCTAGTGAATCTACACTACCCTCACTAAAGCCAAAGGGCTAGAATTTCCACTCCATTTCTGGCGGGTTTTTTCGGCGGTTTTCTGCTCGTTTTTGGCGGAAAACCACCCGGCAAAAATTTCCACACCATTTCACAAAGAGTTCCGCCGGCGGTTTCGAAAAACCGCTGGGGAGCAGACCGCCGGCGCGCACCGTAAAAAAAAACGCTATTGCCCAAGTTTGGGTTCAGCGGTGACCCGTCGGTAAGCTCGAAAAAAGCGCCCACAAAAAGTAGCCAGAGCTGGGCGACCCTGCAAAGAAAGGTAAGTTAAAGGTTTTATAATAATTCTTTAAAAATTATTTTACAGTGATTAAGTTAAAAAGGGCCTTGAGAATTTTTTCTGATTTTTTTATTTTTTGTTTCTTGGAAAAAATATTTTTTGTGTTTTCCCCCCTCTCTAGGCCCAACCGCAGCCTCGGTCTAAATTTGAGTAATTACTGCCCATTTTGATTAAGAACCGCCCAATTTGCCCAGGATTTCGTTTAAGCACCGAGAAACTGCGTATAAGATCCATTTTCTTGCCGGGCGGTATTTTTTACTTTTTTTATGCAAATTTTCGCCGGTGTTAATTTAAGAATCTTATCAATCTTTTTGGGCGGCAATCCAGTGGTAGCGGGTTTTATTGAAATTCTAGCCTTCAATATCCTTCCTGTAGTGTGGAGTTCAATACTGCACACAGTACTCTAACTGAGGTCTTATTAAGATTTTATATAGATGCAGCAGTACCTGTTGGCCTTTACATTCTATTTATCTCAAGATAAAACCTAAAATTCTATTTGCTTTTTTTACAGGCTTATCAACCTGGCGTGCTGTCTTTAATGTCCTGTGAACCGGTACCCTCCAAATCACTTTGCTGGTCTCGAGCACCAAACCTATTTCCATTCAGAGTACAATTACTGCTGTTAATTGTTTGTACCAAAATGTATCACCTCCCACTTACTGACGTTGAATTAATTCTATTTGCCACTTTTTAGTTCATTCCCCCATCTTTTCACCATCCCTTTGCAGCTTCCTTTGGGCTTCTAAAGTATTACCTGTACCTCCTAATTTGGTACCATCTGCAAATTTCAATACCACTCCCTCGAAGCATATATCCAAATCATTCATATTCATAAAGTTACCAGAAGTGGCCCCAGAATTGAGACCTGTGGGACACCACCGTCCACATCCAACCATTCTGAAAAACTGCCTTTAACTCCTACTCTCTGTTTTCGCCCTTGTAACCACGTTTAATCCAGTTTTCTATCCTCCCCTAATTCCATACCCTTTAATTTTCTTTATTAATCTCCTATGTATAGTTTGTGAAAGGCTTTCCCAAAGTCCACGTGTACTACAATCACTGCATTTCTCCCATCTACAGTGTCGGCTACTTCCTCAAAGAATTTTATGAGGTTTGTCAAGCACGATCGTCCCCTTTGAAATCTGCTGATGAATTAATGCAGATATAATCTAGTTCTTGATGCCTTGTAACATATTTGCTGCTTCCTTGGTTCTGTTATTATAGCTGATAAACTAGGTTTAATTTGACATGTGTATCCATGCGCTTCAATTAAACTCACATTAAAAAAGGTTACATTCTATTCATAGTAAATAGGGCTGAATAATTATTGTAATAAATAAAATAATACAGAGCAAGAGTAGAATAAATATGCCTGCTCTAGACAATAAGTATTGTCTTGAATTGGAGTTTTGGAAATACTCTACCATAAAGACACTGAACGTAGGCTGTGAGATACATACATACATATTATTCAATACATCCCTGAAATTTCTCTATGCATTTTAGCGGTGTAGTTATTTTAACCAGGCTCTCCGGTGAAAGAGAGGAGAGAATAATTTCATAACAAAGTGCTACGTGTTTGCACTCTACAATTCCACTGTACAAGTTCAAGGTCTGAATATTTTATATATGTTAAGTTTTCCAATTATCTGCAGTTGAGGAACTAAAATGGTAAGCTATATCAAGATTATTGCTGCAGCAAGAGAATAAAATCTTTGCTACACTGCCCTTTGCCTATTGATGACTGTAAGTACAGCGCCCCTTGCTGGTAATGATTTAACTGCGTGAGCTGAAACTAGTTTGCTCGGCTTATTACTGTCATTCCAGTAATACGTGGCAAAATAGCTTCTCAACACACACAGAGAGCCTAATTTTAAACATTAATGATACTTGAGGCAGCCCTATGATGCAGTGTTTTTTTTTACGAAGGAGGGTTTAGGCACTGGTTAACTCCATCTGCTGTACACGTGGTGGCCTTGTAGATCTCCAAGCCCTGGTTCTGCAGCGGCAGCAACATATATTTGCAAAAAAGGAAACAATCCAGCTGCTTTGACAGGTGAAAATGGTACTTGACAACAGATGAATATAAACATGAGAGAAAAATAATATAAAACATCTGCAATTCTATCTGATTTTTTTCTCTCCAAAATGGGTTTCTCAGGAGCTCTTGCAATTGCGCAACATTATAAATATGTGATGGTGGAAGGCACTTGTCAAGGCCCTTTGAGAATAAAGCGACATGTGAAAAATCATGTTTTGCAAACAGTCGTGACCCCACAGCCATTATATTTGTGGCTGTTTCCTCACTGTAGCTTTTAACTGCCCATTGCAATGGTTGCCCAGCTTTACATAGATGAATATAAAAGTATCATTGATTTGTGTGGTTACCTGTTAAAGGCAATTTGGCAAAGGTATGGCCATTGTTTGCACCTTCCTTAGTGATATAAATGGCACATGGCCAAATCATGTCATAATTCAAAGACAGAGCATTATACCCAGTTGTATTGTAGCTTTTGCAAGATCCTACAAATCCCCTGGGAGGACAGATGCACCAACGTTAGCGTCCTCGACCAGGCCAACATCCCCAGCATTGAAGCACTGACCACACTTGATCAGTTCCGTTGGGCAGGCCACATTGTTCGCATGCCAGACACGAGACTCCCAAAGCAAGCGCTTTACTCGGAACTCCTTCATGGCAAACAAGCCAAAGGTGGGCAGAGGAAACTTTACAAGGACACCCTCAAAGCCTCCCTGATAAAGTGCAACATCCCCACTGACACCTGGGAGTCCCTGGCCAAAGACTGCCCTAAGTGAAGGAAGTGCATTCGGGAGGGCGCTGAGCACCTCGAGTCTCATCGCCGAGAGCATGCAGAAATCAAGCGCAGGCAGCAGAAAGAGCGTGCGGCAAACCAGTCCCACCCTCCCTTTCCCTCAACGACTATCTGTCTCACCTGCGACAGGGACTATGATTCTCGTATTGGATTATTCAGCCACCTAAGGACTCATTTTTAAAGTGGAAGCAAGTCTTCCTCGATTCCGAGGGACTGCCTATGATAACGGTGATATGGTTTTCACATTGTATTACTGCATAAATTCCAGTATAACTGAGGAACAAGGGGCTAGAACCTTCACCTTTTTTTGCATGCTTAACGTCCACTTAACGCCCATTTTACTGCTGAAATGACGTATAATGTCCATATATCGCCCATTTTGACACTTACGGCTAAAGGGATCAAGGGGTATGGAGAGAAAGCAGGAAAGGGGTATTGAGGGAATGATCAGCCATGATCTTATTGAATGGTGGTGCAGGCTCGAAGGGCCGAATGGCCTACTCCTGCACCTATTTTCTATGTTTCTATGTTTCTAAAATGGAAACTGATGGGCATTTTTAGGAAACTTATTGCTGAGCGTTACTTTCCCCATGTGCTTAACGCCGGGAAAAATATTACGGCCCGCCCACTTTTTTTGGGTGGAATCATCAGAATGGGCAAAAACAATGCCCACAACATCGCCCAGCATTACTTTTCGCATGAAATTAATGCTGAGATTCAATAATACCGCCCGCCCACTTTTTTTTGTCATAAAGAGCAAATGTGGCGAAACTAGCGGCCATGAGATCCCACCGTCACTTTCACCATCTCCCACACATATCACCCACAATATCGCTCACCCAAAAAAACGCCCACAAAAAGTGGAACTGTTCTGAACGAACGCCAGCGGTGTGGCTGGCATTTTTAAAATCGCAGGTCGCTTCATTCAAAAGGCTGCCTCAACTTCGGGGGAGTTTGCATTGACTCTGGAGTTCTTCTCAGGTGAAGTGAACATCTCAACAGATATATTTTCAGACTCTGGACTATTGGGGGTTTATTCCAGGTGTATTTTAGTGAGGAAATCATTGCTTCTGATCAATCGCTATTATACTTTCAATGCAATGGGGCCACCAAACAATAACTGTGCTTAAGCAGCGCTTTAGATGTCTTGACCACTCAGGAGGGGATCTACAATACAACCCTGAGCAAGTAGGTAAACTCGTGGTCGTGTGCTCAATGCTGCACAACCTGGCTATCAGGAGGGGCCAAGAATTGCCAGAAGGCACTGATGCTCCACCTCAGGAGAGAGAGGAAGAGGACGACTAGGGGCTGGACACTGGACCTAGTGCCAGACAATCAGGCTGGCTATGCAACTATACCCACGACCCCCTCCAGACTGCACATCTGATGATAGTCACTCATGACTGTTACAAATCAAATGATATAAATAAATAAGTACATGTAAATCAATGTAATACTTACTCTTGCGGATCCCACAAGGTCGTTCCATCGTTTGCGGCATTGGTTGCCCTCACGAACCTCGTTGATCGCCGATGAGACCACCTCTGCTATCTCAGCCCATATCTTCTGGTAGGCCTTTGGGGTGGGCTTCCCATGCCCTCCCTGTGTCAAATCACCCCAGTGTGACTCGACCTCCTGCAGGAGGGAGCATTTGCCTCATCCGACAACCTCCTGGCTCTGTTGCAGCCTCCACTGTGCTCCTCTCCCACCTCACTGCCCTCTCCAGCGTTAGTCTCCACAGCGTGCTGAGATGCCTCTTCCTCTCTCTCCATTATAGGTCACATTCGGGCAAATATGTGGCTGGTAACAGCTAATTTTTGTTTGCCTACTTGCTGTGAAGCTCTAAAGTCTCCCTCCTTCCTCCCAAAGCAGCTACACCACACCCAGACACGCCTTCAGTCCCTCTGAGCTCCCTCTCTCTCTGTCTCCTCTTCTGCGCATGTCATGATGACCCTTGGCCTCCTGAATCGCGGGAATCGAGCGTTGCCATGACATTGCTAAGGACAGCCACACTTTACGGCAGAAGGTCAAAAAAACTTAACGCTACCGCCCATCTGATATCGCTTGCCGGAAATAACGCCCATTTTTGGGCGATAAGCACAAAAGTGGAGGTTCTAGCCCGAAGTCTCCAATTTAATGGGGCATCACATTCTGACAATCACACCTTAAAGAATTAGGGGGAGCAATTCGGGAGCTGTCCGTGTCGGGCGCTAACTTTTAAAAGTTGAAAAAAATTAGTCCCAGACGCTAATGGTTTTCAATTTTTAAAAAATTCGGTGTTTGCGCTCCGGAGCTGGAGCGCTAAATCAAGTGCTCTATTTGCTTCCTGGAGCGCAATAGGCCACAGGCAGTGGTACAGTGCTACACAATGGGCCGTGCAGTACTGCTGCGTTCCGAGGCTCCTTCCTCCCTTAAAGGGACCAGTGAGCTGGTCCCCGACCATTGCCACGATCCGGCCCGATGAGCCCGCTGCTCTGTAGCAGAGTGCCGGGTCTGATCGATCGCGGCCGAAGAGGAAGCTTAAAAAAAAAAACGAGGAAGACCATTTTGAAATGTTTTATTTACCTCGGCCTTTAATCATCGCCTCTGAAGCTCCCGGCCTCCTGATCAACGCCTCGAGCAGCTGTCGGTGTTTGCGCCCGACGACGCTGCAGGGGGCGGGACTGAAGTTCGGGTCCAGGGCGCTACCGGGACGACGCGCGCAGCGATGCTGTCACGACCTCTGGGAGAAGGAGATCGGGGCGCAACGATCTACCGCCGCCGCAAACCTCCCGCCGAATTTAACGGGAGTCATTCATCTCGTCGCACCCGGTCGACCCGTGGTTAGCGCCCCATTATCGTCCCCTGGAGGCAAGAATGGGCAGCACTAAGAGGCCAATTTCTAGGCTTTAATCTTGTCTCCACACTGGCTGCCCGAGACCTGTAGCCAGTGCAAAGCAAATGTAAAGAATGAACCAATGCACTGCTGGGAAGTTTCTAATGTTAGCAAAAGGCTGACTGTGGCATCATCTTTTTACTTGTGAGTGTGAAAGTGTAAGCATGTATGGAGCGAGCTTCATTTTGCTGGGCCAGGGGGCAATGGAAAGTCAGCAGTATAACTGTTAGCTCACATTGCTCTAAGCCTGGAACCATTTTCAAACCAGTGCTTACTGCATAATAGGGTGATTCTGCGTACAAAGAATTACAATGGCCTTTAATATCCTTTTTGCTTACTCCCATCTATTTCCATTGATTTATGGAGATATATTTGTTTAAATAAGTGAATGGTATTGGCATTCTTAGCTGAACTGTCTAGGAGGAAGTACTGTACACAACGGGTGTGAGGGAGGGTGGAATTTAACATCCTGACAGCCGGCCGGCAGAGCGGGCAGGTCAGTCACC
Source organism: Pristiophorus japonicus (assembly GCF_044704955.1). Lineage (NCBI taxonomy): Eukaryota > Metazoa > Chordata > Chondrichthyes > Pristiophoridae > Pristiophorus > Pristiophorus japonicus. The sequence continues at coordinate 18,546,216 of NC_091991.1, forward strand.
CAAGAATTTGAGTTGCAGTGGGAGGCCACTGTACTTCAAGAGGCAAAATAGCTTCTTTGTTCCTGGGACCTGAAGGGAAAGATGGGCAGTGTAGTCTGTGAGGGTAAGGTTGTGTAAGGACAGTTGTAAGGACGGATCAATATTCTGTAATCTGCCTGATAAATCTGTGTGGACCATGGTCTTTTTGGAGGACTTTCCCTCAGGTGATTACACTGGTAGGACACAGTTCATGAGGGGGTCCTTTGTGCACAGCCTGGGGAAAGAATGGGGTTCAGGGGCTGATTGGCCTTTTTTAATTCCATACTTTGTGTTCGTATAGTTTTTAGTTGTCAAGATCAACTTTTGTACTTTGTGACATTACTTGAGCCAGAAGGTATTGGAATGTGTAGTAAACGGGGTGTACTTCAGGACAGATATATTGGTCTTGGAGGGTGTACAGCACAGATTCACCGGAATGATATCAGGGCTTAAAGGGTTAAATTATGAGGACAGGTTGTGTAAACTTTGGTTGGATGCCCTTGAGTTTAGAAGGTTGAGGGGTGATCTGGTTGAGGTGTTTGAAGTGATAAAGGGATTCAATAGGGTAGATACAGAGGAACTATTTCCTCAGGTGGGGGAATCCAGAACAAGGCTACATGGACTAGAAATTCGGGTCATTTATGGCTCCTGTTAACACCCCCAGGGAGGCGTTAAAGGGACGCAAATGACTTTTCGCCCGGGCACCGTGTCGCTAAATTCCGCGGGAGTTTAGCGGCGGTGGTAACCGGTAGTGCCCAGTTCCACTGCGCCAGCAATGACGATGTCATCAGCGTGCGCATCACCCGATTTCTGCCCTGGAACAAAAATTGGCGAGCGCCCCCTGAAGCTGCACCAGGTGATGCCAGCGACAGCTGCAGGGGACATGAACCGGGTGGCAGGCTGCTCATGGGGTGCTCATTAAAGGGGCGCTGGTGGCCATGTTAAAAATAACATTGCTGTTTTTCTTCAGGATCCGTGCTGCGATCGTTCAGCTCAGAACTCTGCTCGAGTGCCGGGCTGTTGGCACGGCAACCCCGCTCCCCGGTGGCCCATGGAGGCCCAGCTCTTACCTATAGAGTTTGCAGCTTGGGCCCTCCCCTTCAATGAAGGGAAGAGCCCCTCCCACGCAGCAGCGCTACACGGCCCAGTGTGTCACGCTGCATCCCGCTCCTGACCCGTCCGTTGCACTACCGCCCCAGAAAGGAAGTGGACCTTTGTGGGATGTTGGGGGGTTAACCCGAATTTTTCGAGCAGGGCATGACTTCTGCGGCTGGAGCTGAATGTCCTGCCTCCTGGATGTTACCGCCAGAGCGCAACTGAATTTCTACCCGATAATCATAATATTAGAGCTAGGCTATTTAGGAGTGAAGTTAGGAAGCAGGGTCATCATCATCGTCATCATAGGCAGTCCCTCGAAATCGAGAAAGACTTGCTTCCGCTCTAAAAGTGAGTTCTCAGGTGACTGTACATTCCAATACGGGAATTACAGTCCCTGTCACAGGTAGGACAGACAGTGGAAAGGGTGGGTGGGCACTCTGGTTTGCCGCATGCTCCTTCCGCTGTCTGCGCTTGTCTTCTACATGCTCTCGGCGACGAGACTCGAGGTGTTCAGCGCCCTCCCAGATGCTCTTCCTCCACTTAGGGCAGTCTTTGGCCAGGGTCTCCCAGGTGTCGGTGAGGATATTGCACTTTATCAAGGAGGCTTTGATGGTGTCCTTGAAACATTTCCTCTGCCCACCTCGGGCTTGCCTGCCGTGTAGGAGTTCCGAGTAGAGCGCTTGCTTTGGGAGTCTCGTGTCTGGCATGCAAACAATGTGGCCCGCCCAACCGAGCTGGTCGAGTGTGGTCAGTGCTTCGATGCTGGGGATGTTGGCCTGATGAAGAACACTGATGTTGGTGCGTCTATCCTCCCAGGGGATTTGCAGGATCTTGCGGAGACATCGTTGGTGGTATTTCTCCAACAATTTGAGGTGGAGGTACTTCGAAGCAGGGTAGTATAAATCTGGAACTCTGTCATACCCAAAAGACTGTGGATGTTGAATCAATTAAAATTTTCAAGACTAAGGTCAATACAGTTTTGTTCGGTAACGGTATCAAGGGACATGGAGAAAAAGCGGTCAAATGGGGTTGGGGAATAGCTCAGCCGTACTGTACTAGAATGGTGGAACAAGTTCGAGGGCCTAAATCGTCTACTCCTGTTCTTATGATCTGCAAGTACATCAAGGCTGCCTGTATGTTGACTGAGTGATGTGGTTGAAAGGTTAATGATGGGCTGAAATAGTCAACGTTTGATAAACTGCTTTTAGAAAAGTTTCAATTGAAATGTTATCAGACCTGCTATTTATGAAGTCTGTGAAGAGAGAAAAAGGAAAAATACAGATTGAGGCATGAGCTAGACTTTAAATAACTATTAAGGGATAGTGTAGTTTATCCATTCATAAATAAAAAGTTGTCTAGAAAAAACATATTCGGTTTATGCAATTCACAATAAAAGCATTGGGTTTGAACATTAATCATATGCCATGTGCTAAAAAACGTATAAGTGATCAGGGGTTAGAAAAATACCAGAAACAACCCAAGCTCCAGATATGCTTCATAAATAAATCAATTCATTTCATCTATTTAAGAATATACACCCAAGTAAACAAATATTTTTCCTTATCATGTCATTTAACACTAGCTCCAGTACATCCTTGCAATTTGAATGTGAAATTACAGAATTTTGAGGACAGCTACGCCCTTATTTAAAAAAGGAGGCAGACAAAAAGCAGGAAACTGTAGACCAGTTAGCCTAACATCTGTGGTTGGGAAAATGTTGGAGTCCATTATTATAGAAGCAGTAGCAGGACATTTGGAAAAGCAAAATTCGGTCAGGCAGAGTCAGATTGGATTTATGAAGTCATGGTTGACAAATTTGCTGGAGTTCTTGAGGATGTAATGAACAGGGTGGATAAAGGGGAACCAGTGGATGTGGTATATTTGGACTTCCAGAAGGCATTTGACAAGGTGCTAAATAAAAGGTTAATACACAAGATAAAAGTTCATGGGGTTGGGGGTAATATATTAGCATGGATAGAGGACTGGCTAACTAACAGAGAACAGAGAGTCGGGCTAAATGGTTCATTCTCTGGTTGGCAACCAGTAACTAGTAGGGAGCCGCAGGGATCAGTGCTGGGACCCCAACTATTTACAATCTACATTAATGACTTGGAAGAAGGGACTGAGTGTAACGTAGCCAAGTTTGCTGATGATACAATGAGGGGAGGAAAAGCAATGTGTGAGGAGGACACAAAAAATCTGCAATAGGACATACACAGGCTAAGTAAGTGGGCAAAAATTTGGCAGATGGAGTATAATGTCAGGAAGTGTGAGGTCATGCACTTTGGCAAAAAAAAAATCAAAGAGTAAGTTATTATTTAAATGGAGAAAGATTGCAAAGTGTCGCAGTACAGCGGCACCTGGGGGTACTTGTGCAAGAAACACAAAAGGATAGTATGCAAGTGATCAGGAAGGCCAATGGTATCTTGGCCTTTATTGCAAAGGGGATGGAGTATAAAAGCAGTGAAGTCTTGCAACAGCTATATAAGATATTGGTGAGGCCACACCTGATACTGCGTGCAGTGTTGCTTTTCATATTTACGAAAGGATATACTTGCTTTGGAGGCAGTTCAGAGAAGGTTCACTAGGTTGATTCCGGGAATGAGGGGGTTGACTTATGAGGAAAGGTTGAATAGATTGGGCCTCTATTCATTGGAATTCAGAAGAATGAGAGATAATCTTATTGAAGCGTATAAGATTATGAGGGGGTTTGACAAGGTGGATGCGGAGAGGATGTTTCCACTGATGGGGGAGACTAGAACTAGAGGGCATGATCTTATAATAAGGGGCCGCCCATTTAAAACAGAGCTGAGGAGAAATTTCTTCTCTCAGAAGGTTGTAAATCTGTGGAATTCGCTGCCTCAGAGAGCTGTGGAAGCTGGGACACTGAATAAATTTAAGACAGAAATAGACAGTTTCTTAAATAATAAGGGGATAAGGGGAGCGGACGGGGAAGTGGAGTTGAGTCCATGATCAGATCAGCCATGATCTTGTTGAATGGCGGAGCAGGCTCGAGGGGTCGTATGGCCTACTCCTGTTCGTATTCTTATGATCTTATGTTCTAAATCATCTTATCAGCATGCTACATAAATACAAGTTGTTGTTGTTTTGTCTAACTTTCTAAACTGGGTTTGGAAAGGTTAATGTGCTCCAACTGTTGCAGCCTTACTATATGTAAACCCCAAAAGGTTATCAGTTCTGAATCCTCAAGTAAAATGCCACATGGGTCAACATCCAAAATGAAATTAGCAACTTAAGTGCTTAAACTGGAATTCTGGTAAAGAAAAATTGTCAGTTATAATTATTTTTGCTCAAGATTTTATGAGAAATTATAAATGTAACAATCTCAATGGGAAATTTGTACTCAGAGCAGAAACATCTATTAAAATGGAATTGTGACCATTTTACTAGGTCAGTGTTGTTATAAACTTTAAGTCAAGGATCTCGATACTGAGATCTTGCTTGCAGGAACATGCCAAGATGGCTCATTGCAGAACAATGGGATCTTTTACATCCACCTGAGAGAGCAGACAGGGCCTCGGTTTAGCATCTCATTCGAAAGACAAGCACCTACGACAGTGCAGTACCCCCTCAGCATTGCACTGGAGTACCAGCCTAGATGTATGGGCTCAAGTCCCTGGAGCAGGACTTGAACCCACAACCTTCTGACTCAGAGGTGAGTGTGCTACCCACTGAGCCACAGCTGACACTTTAGCTCTAATGGAATCCTTTGGACTCTATTGTTGCTGGGAAAGGCCTGCTTTTTATTAGTTTCACGACAGGAGAAGGGAAGGGAACACCACAAAATCCCAGGTTTGGAAGCATCGTCTAGGCAAATGGTCCCTGAATGAAAGTCTAGAGACATAGAGGGTGAATTTCTGCAGGCACTGTCCCATTCTCTGTCATAACTTCGGCGGAAGAGCTGAAGAAACGGCATTTTGTCATTTTTCCAGGGTTTTCACAGCTCCTTTGTCAAAGTTACAGCAGGCGAGTGAGAGAACCCTATAAAAATTCACCCTCTTAAGGAGCAGAAACTTTGTTGAGTGTGACAGGGGAAGGGGCAACAAATAGCATTTGGGCATCATCATGCATTCTGCGAAACTAGATTCAAAACCAACAAAAAAAATAGCGCAGTTCAAACTTAGACAAACTAAGATTCAAAAATGTGGCAGCCCCCTTGCCAGCACTCTCTGACACGTCATACCTTTGATATGAAAGGCATTGTTCGCAGTTGCTTCATGAATAGAAAAGTTATATAAAACCCCTCTTGTTTTTTTCTTCTATGGCTCCTACGGTCTTACAGGAAGTTCGCTGACATACTCCCTCTGTTTCCTACCCTGCTGCTGCAGAAAGGGCCTCAAGCTTCATGCAACCTCAAGCAATGGGTGGACTTTGTGCCAAGTTTTTATTAACCGTTGACGGTATAAGAAAATTCCTGGGCACAGCTTCGAAGCATAGGACATAGTTCTACGGAAAAGCAGGTGAGTGCCATACAATTTCAGACATCAGCTGCTTTGATTAGCTTAATACTGAGAGAAACTCCCTATAATCAGGAGTGGCCTTTCTGTTTCGCAACAATTATAATTAAACGAGAGCTCTGTTGAGGATAATGTTTTATAATAACAGGGTACTCAAAAGTAGAATTTTGCCTAATGATTGTAATTACACACATTGCTCTTTCATTAGGAGTATCTTGCATGTTTGATTGAAATCATTGCTCTTATTTCTACTAAAGTTATTTAAAAGCTATTTAGTGAAAGTATTCAAACTAAATTTCCTGTAAATTGAAATCAGCAATGTAAATTGGTTTAATCTATCGTTCTAACCTTTTCTGCTTAATTAGACCATTTGATTATTCATATTCTCTCCTTCAGATTAATTAATTAAGAACAGGGTGGAGAGGCACAATACAAAAAGAGAACTCTCTCATAAGTCATCAGTTCTTTACCTTGATAGAGTTTATTCTAAAAGCAAGGCAAAACATTATTATTTTTATCTCCAGTCCACAGAAGTGATTTTTCTTTGATCACCTGCATTAACAGACTGGCTATATCAGTAAGTGCCAATGTTTTCTCTGAATGTTTCCCTCTATGTTACTCAACTGTGACAACCTGTTGAAATACAGTCTACTCCATTAATTCAAAGCACTTCATTCGAATTATCTCGAGTAAAAGTTAAATTTAGGGCTAATGCCAGGAAATCCTCCTTCACACAATATATGATCGGCATAGGGAATAGACTTCCAGGAATAGTAACGGAGGTGAAAATCCTGGAATCTTTTAAGAAACAATTGAGCGCTGAAATGGGGGGACTTTAGGGTCTTGCTGGATCAATGAATTAAGATTGGCTGAATGGCCTTCCTTAACTGTAACCAACTTGTTATCTTATGATAATTCATTTTTTTAGTGTTAATTTACTACGTTGCTGTGTTATTCATATTGTTTAATTCAAATTTTTGAATAATTAATTTATTTAGCACTAAAAAAGACTTTGAAATATCAGGAGTAGACTGTGTACAACTTGCATTGCAAGGTTGATTTTAATACAATGGATCTATGGTCCTGTAATAATACGGCAACCACAAGTTGGTTGACATCATGGCATGGAGAAATGAGATTCATCCCACTTATGTCGACCAATTTGTGTTCCTTTCCTATCTTTGGTGAAGCAAGTGTATTTTGGACAGGAATGCTCTGTTCTTCTGAATGGAGCTCTGTGTGGGTCTATCTTCAAACATAAGGCCTCAGCAAGATCGCTACTGTTCAGCAGCAATAAAAAAGGAATTGCTTGTTGTTTCCTTTCTATTTAATCCACATAGATGTGCAATAGTTGCAAGATGACAAGATTGGGAGCAATGGCCCAGAAATTGCAGACGGAGGCTTCCTGTGGGCGAATACATCCGATTGAATTTATTTTTCTGAAACTACCTGGTAGTCCCGGAGGAATGTAGACTTATGGTCCGAGGCCTCCTTTCACAGTCCAGCGTAGGGGCCCACGTATTCCAACAGCGTATGTGCAGCCAGGCATCACGTGGGCCGGACCAACCACTGAAAATGGCGTATCCCCATTGACAGTAATGCTGTTCTCCGTTTGTACGGATATCACCATTTCTGTGAATGGCGATACCCCCAAAAACACAAACATTTAAAATAAATAAAATAAACACATCACATATTTCAAATTAATTGAAATTGAATTTAATTGGCCTGGGTTTTAATCTGGTTTTTGCCTCTCCCAGGAGATGACAAGGCTCCAGTTGGGGTGGAATGCAGAACGTTTTAGTGCAAGGGGTGTCACAGTTGTGTGGGGCAGACTGGTTGGGCTGGGTGCTCTTTGCCTTTCCACCATTGTTCATTGTTCATAAGTTTATATGTAACCTTCAGGGCTGCTGACCGAGGGCCGTGCGGCTCTTTGTCGGCCGGTGTGGACACGATGGGCCGAAATGGCCTCCTTCTACGCTATAAGTTTCTATGTTTTTATATTCTATGTTTCTAATTAAATGTTTTAGTCAATTTTTTTTAATGGAGAGAAAATTGCGGTCGGAGGCTTCCTTTGGGCGAACACTTCCGACCGGAATCTTGATAATGAAAATTCCTGGTGGTCCTGGAGAAACGTAGGATTGCAGTCAGAGGCCTAGTTTCGCAGTCCAGCATACGGGAACATATCTTCCAGGTAGAGATCATGTGGGCCTGGACCACCAATCACTCCGTTTGTAAGAGCTCTCATTACAATCAGTGGGAATACCCCCAAAAAACAAGAAACACAACACAATAAATTAAAATAACACATCACATATTTAAAATTAATTGAAAATGAATGCAATTAAATGTTTTAGAAAAAAATTAAACATTTTTTTTAATGTGTTTTAATAGGGTTAAAAATAAACTTACCTTAATGAGCAGGGTTTTTAATGTAGAAATTAGTGATTAAATTAAATTTTTCTATGTTTTAAAATTCTTACGTTGGTAAAAGTAGGCTATACACCTGCTTTTACCAGGTGTAAGAGTTTGAAGGACATTCACTGGGCAAGAGTTGGGCAAATAGCCCAACCTCTGCCCTGCGGATGTACTTCCTGCATTTTCGCAAAAGAAATTTTGACAGATCGCAAAAGCCGGTCCTTGGCGCATTCACATTGCACGTTGAGAACCGACTTTTACGAGGCCTCTTTGGTGCATGCTGTGGAAATGTATTTTTATCTAAGCTGATACCACACAGTATTTTTGTGCCCTTTTTAATATATAACAAAATGGAGTCCTGGTCCTTCCAGAAATTTCTGCATAAAGCAGTCGGCTTGTGTAAACAGCTAAACCTGGCTTGAAAGGGCTGATAGCCACCAGACAGTTAGGAGGCAAGTCCTGCTGAGACAAGTACCCCCCCCCCCTCCCCATGGTGCTCTCCTATTGTCTATACGACACCAGTTCCACGCCACCACACCCTTTTCGAAGTACTCAAACCATCAGCCATTATCTCTTGTAGAGACCTCATCCATTTGATGCAAAAAGATAACTGGCTAGGAAACTGGACAACCCTGACACAATGCAAGGCAGGTAATAGCTCATTACCACACTCTCATCGAGTAATGGCCGGCCGGCCAACTAATAACCCTGACAAAAGGAAATATCTGGAAACCACGTCAGGACAAGGATGTAATAATTAACTCTTTATCTGTATTCACTGACTGCGAGACAGAGCCAATACACAGGGAGAGGCCATAACTTGGGTTTTACTGTATAAATATCTCGTGAAACTACCATTTCAGAGGTGTTCACTTAGCCATTGACTGAGTGTGACCTTTCCCTTGCTACCAAGTAAATTAAAGAAACTTCTGCCGGAGCTGAAGGTGTCTGAGTCGTTTATCGGAGGTCGAGATTTTGACAATGCACACATTGTGCGCACCCAGAGAGGCCACAATTTACGACACTATAATTTAGACACATATTAAAAGAGTGTTGTCAGAGGAGCTATCCTTCAGGTCAGCTGTTAATCTGATGCCCTCTGCCATTTTCAGTGATTCCAGTGGATGTTAAAGATCCTGCAGCACTGTTCCAAGAGGAACAGGCTGGCTTCCCAACATCCTGGCCAACATTCATCCCTCACCTGCCATCACTATAAAGTCATTGCTGGGGCCTTACTGCACATAAAATGGCTGCCAGGTTTGCTGATGAAACAAGCTAGGCTGAACTTCCAAATTGGCCATTGAATGTGAAGCACTTTGGTGCATCTCTGAGAGATGTAATAAGCTGATATATAAATGAAATGTATTTTTTTGCTTTTCTTCTTTCACAATTCATACTGACACTCTGCTCCCTTCATCCTCCTCAGTTCATCCTTATACTCATCAAGCAACAGTCAAACAACAGCCTGCCATAGTCATACCCACAGAATCATACCTGTCAGCCAATGTCCCAGACATAGTCATACCCACAGAATCATACCTGTCAGCCAATGTCCCAGACTCCTCCATCACCATCCCTGGGTATGTCCTGTCCCACTTGAAAAACTGCCCAGATATGTCCTGTCCACAAAAAGCAGGACAAATCCAATCCGGCCAATTACTGCCCCATCAGTCTACTCTCAATCATCAGCAAAGTGATGGTAGGTGTTATTGACAGAGCTATCAAGCGGCACTTACCAATAACCGGCTCACCGATGCTCAGTTTGCGTTCCGCCAGGACCACTTGGCTCCAGACCTCATTACAGCCTTGGTCCAAACAATAATAAAAGAGCTGAATTGCAGAGATGAGGTGAGAGTGATTGCCCTTCACATCAAGGCAGTATTTGACTGAGTGTGCCGTCAAGGAACCCCAGTTAAATTGAAGTCAATGGGAATCAGTGGAAAAACTCTGCACTGGCTGGGGTCATACCTAGCACAAAGGAAGATGGTTGTGGTTATTGGAGGCCAATCATCTCAGCCCCAGGACATCACTGCAGGAGTTCCTCAGGGCAGTGTCCTAGGCTCAACTATCTTCATCTGCCTCATCAATGACCTGCCCTCCATCATAATGTCAGAAATGGGGATGTTCGCTGATGATTGCACAGTGTTCAGTTCCATTCGCCACTCCTCAGATAATGAAGCAGTCTATGCCCGCATGCAGCAAGACCTGGATGAGATTGAGGCTTGGGCTGATAAGTGGCAAGTAACATTCGCGCCACACAAGTGGCAGGCACTGACTATCTCCAACAAGAGAGCATCTAACCACCGATCCTTGACATTCAACGGCATTATCATCGCTGAACCCCCAACATAACATTCTGGGGGTCACCATTGGCCAGATACTTAACTGGGCCAGCCACATAAATACTATGGCAATATGAGCAGGTCAGAGACGGCGTATTCTGCAGCTAGTGTCTCACCTCCTGACTCCCCAAAGTCTTGCCACCATCTACAAGGCACAAGTCAGGAGTTTGAGGAAATACTCTCCACTTGCCTGGTAGAGTGCAGCTCCAACAACACTTAAGAAGCTCAACACCATCCAGGGCAAAGCAGCCCACTTGATTGGCACCCCATCCACCACCTTATACGTTCACTCCCTCCATTACCGGTGCAGCGTGGCTGCAGTGTGTACCTTCTACAAGATGCATTGCAGCAACTCACCAAGGCTTCTTCGACAGCACCTCCAAAACCAGCGACCTCTACTGTGGTATATTCTCTATGACATCACAAACACATAGACTACAAGATAACGCCATTCCTTTTATTACTGTAAACAGCAATAACTGCATTACCACAGTAGTCCACTAGGTGGAGCATGATGTGTTCTTTGGCTTGACAGGAAAAAACACATTTTTCAGGGTTTCATACACCTCGGGGCCTGCTTCAGTCAAGAAAATAGCCCGTTTCCTTTCTAACACCACCCGGTTATGGTTTTCATCATCGGGGACTTCGATGATAATATTCGTGGTGAAAAACATTTCTAGCCGCTCCACATACGCTCCAAAAGTCTCACGGTCGCGTTGAAACTCACCCAAGCACTCTATTATTTCCATAGGCGTGGTCATCTGGACTCTGGCAGTTTAGCCAAGTGTGCTTGTAATTTACTTTTAGATTTTTAGCTGTTCTCCAACACAAAGGACTTCTCTAGTCTCTCTGTTGTTTGGCTGGAATCATCCACCAACAAAAATTTCAGCTAGAGAATCCAGGAATCCGATCCTGCATCACCAAATGTGGCATATTCTCTACGACATCACAAACTCACAGACTTTACAAGATGGCTCCATTCCTTTTATTATTGTAAACAGCAATGGCTGCATTACCACAGTAGTCCACTTGGTGGAGCAGTAGTCCACTAGATGAAGCTATATATTACATCTGCCACCGAGAAGGACAAGGTGAGCAGGCCCATATGGACCACCTGCAAGTTTCGCTCCAAGGCACACATCAACCTGACTTGGAAATATTCCGCTGTTCTTTCATAGTCGCTGGGTCAAAGTCCTGGAGCTATCTCCCTAGCAGCACTGTGGGAGTACCTTCACCAAATGGACTGCAGCGGTTCAAGGCGGCGGCTCACCACCACCTTCTCGAGGGCAATTGGGGACGGGCAATAAATGCTGGCCTTGCCAGCAAAGCCCACATCTGTTCCCTACAAGCTCCATTCCCAGCTCTTAATCACCCGCTGCCCCTCCAGCAGACTGAATACTGTTGCATGCTGTGGGCGGGAATTCTTGATCTCATGACAATTCCCGCCAATAATATGTTCAATTCCCTGGAGCATCAATCGGAGGTGAGGGGAGGGGGCTGCAGCAACACCCATTTCAGCTGGGCACATAAGAAACTAGATGCTGTCCTAAAAACAGTGACAGTTCGCATCAAACACACACTGGAATGTATGTGGGTAAGAGTAAGTCAGTGGGGCGGGGGGGGGCGGCGGGGTTACATATATCTCTGAAGCGATTTTGGGCCAGTATATTTCTGAGTGGGGACATCCTTTATACCTTAACAATGCTTTTCATTTCTAGATTTTCTGCTTTGAAAAAAAATATTGTTCTGTTTGAGCAATGGGGGCGATTTTAATTCTCTGCCGGCCAGCCTGCAGACTGACCGATCTCAGCGGCAGGAGGCCCGGTCCATTTTGAGGGCCAGGCCTCTTTAACATGGAGGAACGGCGAGCTGCATCCCCAAGTGGGTGTCGTGCTGCTGCTCGCTGGATCCGGGCTGGTGCAACATCAACCGGCCTGGTGGCCGACTGCGCAGGTGGGGTAACCTGGGGTGGGCTTGGCCTCACGTTATCCTTGTGTCGCCCAGAGGAGCACACCTGCTCACCCTGGCCCACAAACATAACTTTAGACCTCTTCCTATTGAGCGGAGTGTCCATGATGCTCACTCCACCCGTTATATTTCATTGGGGGTCTTAGGCAGCGTTCCCACGAAGCTGCACGGCTACGCAGCGTTCTGGAGGTCCCGCGCAGGCTGCTCACCGGCTTTTATATGGAAGAAACCGTGCATCCGTGAATATTTGAATGGGCCGCGCAGCCAGTTAAAGGGAGCATGCACGGAAACTATATTAGAGTTAACATTGGTCTTATGTAAGTCCTAGTGCCTGGATTTGCATAGATTAATGAAGCCACCGCCTGATTCAGGCAGATATTTAGGCTGCCCAATGGAAAGCCAGAGTTACAATGGAGCCAAATGGCCTATTCCTGCTTCTTATGTTCTTATAATCAGGGGATTGGATTGAACATAAGAACATAAGAAATAGGAGCCGGAGAAGGCCATACGACCCTCGAGTCTGCTCCGCCATTTAATACGATCATGGCTGATCCGATCATGGATTCAGGTCCACTTCCCTGCCCATTCTTCATAACCCCTTATTTCCTTGTCGTTTAAGAAACTATCTATTTCTGTCTTAAATTTATTCAGTGTCCCAGCTTCCACAACTCTCTGAGGCAGCAAATTCCACAGATCCACAACCCTCTGAGAGAAGAAATTTCTCCTCAGCTCTGTTTTAAATGGGCAGCCCCTTATTCTAAGATCATGCCCTCTAGTTCTAGTCTCCCCCATCAGTGGAAACATCCTCTCTGCATCCATCTTGTCAAGCCCCCTCATAATCGTATACGTTTCGATAAAATCACCTCTCATTCTTCTGAATTCCAATGAGTAGAGGCCCAACCTGCTAAATCTTTCCTCATAAGTCAACCCCCTCATCTCTGGAATCAACCTAGTGAACCTTCTCTGAACTGCCTCCAAAGCAAGTATATCCTTTTGTAAATATGGAAACCAAAACTGCACGCAGTATTCCAGGTGTGGCCTTACCAATACCCTATACAACTGTAGCAAGATTTCCCGCTTTTATACTCCATCCCCTTTGCAATAAAGGCCAAGATTCCATTGGTCTTCTTGAACACTTGCTGTACCTGCATACTAACTGTCATGTATGTATGCTTGGGGTTACTAGCCACAAGGGGGCGCCACTGTTTGAGGTCATTGGGCTGTACGTACGTGTGCAGCTGGCCAGGTATATAAAGCAAGCCACCATGTAATGTGGGCACTTTGGGCCCAAATAAAGTTGAGCCAGGTTTGCACCTGAGTGAGTTTACAGTATTCAGTCTATCGAGTTATTGCATACATAACACTAACCGTTTGTGTTTCACGCACAAGTACCCCCAGGTCCCGCTGTACTGCAGCACTTTGCAATCTTTCTCCTTTTAAATAATAACTTACTCTTTGACTTTTTTCTGCCAAAGTGCATGACCTCACACTTTCCAACATTATACTCCATCTGCCAAATGTTTGCCCACTCACTTAGCCTGTCTATGTCCTTTTGCAGATTTTGTGTGTCCTCCTCACACATTGCTTTTCCTCCCATCTTTGTATCATCAGCAAACTTGGCTACGTTACACTCAGTCCCTTCCTCCAAATTGTTAATATAGATTGTAAATAGTTGGGTTCCCAGCACTGATCCCTGCGCTACCCCACTGGTTACTGATTGCCAACCCGAGAATGAAACATTTATCCCGACTCTCTGTTTTGTGTTCGTTAGCCAATCCTCTATCCATGCTAATATATTACCCCCAACCCCGTGAACTTTTATCTTGTACAGTAACCTTTTATGTGGCACCTTGTCAAATGCCTTCTGGAAGTCCAAATACACCACATCAACTGGTTCCCCTGTATCCACCCTGTTCGTTCCATCCTCAAAGAATTCTAGCAAATTTGTCAAACATGACTTTCCCTTCATAAATCCATGCTGACTCTGCCTGACTGAATTATGCTTTTCCAAATGTCCCGCTACTGCTTCTTTAATAATGGATTCCAACATCTTTCCAACCACAGATGTTAGGCTAACTGGTCTATAGTTTCCTGCTTTTTGTCTGCCTCCTTTTTAAATAGGGGCGTTACATTTGGAGTTTTTCAATCTGCTGGGACCGCCCCAGAGTCCAGGAAATTCTGGTAAATTACAACCAATACATCCACTATCTCTGCCGTTACTTCTCTTAAGACCCTAGGATGCAAGCTATCAGGTCCAGTGGATTTATCCGCCTTTAGTCCTTGGATTGGAGGAGTTACTGAGCCCGGCAGTATGAGGGAGTTGATTTGTGTCAGAAGATGCTACCATTCACCCAGGGTATTGCCACAATCTTTTCCTTTCAGCTGGGTGTTCATTCGGTTCCCTCACACTCCTGAAATCAGAATTGCTATATGTTTTGCCAATACAATCCTAATCCATACTCAAAATTTACACAGGAGGATTCCAAAAGTTAATGAACGTATATAAACTGACAGGACATTTAAAGGCATTCATAAATGAAATCTTGATGGTGAAACTACCTTTCTAAAGCTCCAGTCACTGTGGGTATGTGTGTTTAATTGTTGCCTTGCTGATTTTTCAGCAATTGATGAGGCAACATATTTCAATTTGCCAGTAGATGGCAGCAAGGGAGAACTTTTTTGAAAAAGTAGTGCTGTAATGTCATAATCCTGAACCCCATGTGTGCAAAATTGAAATGCTGATGAGGCTGGGATAAGTTTGAATGGAACAAATATCAGAAAGCCTCTGTGTTTAAGTAGTGGCTATATTTCCCTGCTGACAGTAACTGTGCCTATTCAGCTCGTGTAATCAGTAAGAGTTGCGATCAATCAGTAGGATTTGAGGAAGTGTGGGGAAAACAATCCATTGGAAAGGGGAGTGGATCAAAGGTAATTTCAAACTAACAACCTGAGCTTTTCTGTGGTTGTTGCCATTGACAGGAACAAGATGGTCTTATTTTTGCCATTGCAACCAAATCACTTCCTCCTTTTAACAGCAAGAAGGCTGTGAAGTCCTATCATCAACACGCACATATTAAAAGCTGCACAGTAGGCAGTGTAGCATTGTGGCAGTGGTTGGTGAAGAGGACTATTACAATATTTAAAATTTAGCAGACAGTTATTTACTGATTAAAGATCGTGAGAAACCATGAAATTAGACAGTGAGACCTGGACATCAAATGGTAAACACACTACTGCCCACTAAGAAAAATCTAAGCTTGTGACCATTTTTTGCTGCCTAGAAATGCTTGTAGTTATTACAGACACAGTCTGTGTTACAAAACATCCTGCAAGATGGAGAGTTTGCACGCAAGTAACCAATGACACCTGAACTGCCTGCCTCTGGTTGATGCCATGTATCGATAGAATCGTAGCACCATAGGAACAGGAGTAGGTCTTTCAGCCCTACAAGTCTGATTCGCCGTTCAATTGGATCATAGCTGATCCATACCTCAACCCCATTTTCCCGCCTTAGCTCCATATCCCCTGATACCAGTACCTAACAAAAATCGATCGATCGCAATCTTGAAAGTTCTAATTGTCCCAGCAGCCACAGCCTTTTGGGGGAGAAAAATCCAGATTTCTGCTTCCTATTGTGTGCAAAAGTGTTTCCTGATTTCACTCCGAGTTCTAATTTTAAGTTTATGTTTTCTTGTTCTTGCTTGATTCCTCCATCAGAGGAAATAATTTCTCTGTATCTAACCTATCGACTCCTTTTAACGTTTTAAACTTCAATTTTGCTTAAGAAAAGCTGATCTGAAGAGGCTAGTGATTTCACCTCAAGTACACCTCAAGTATAAGAACATAAGAAATAGGAGAGGAGTCGGCAATAGATCATGGCTGAACTTATAAAGCTACTCCACCTTCCCACCCTATCCCCTTAGCCCTTGATTGCTAGTGTCCAAAAATTCCCTTAGTGCCCAGAAATATTGAGGTATTTAAGGGGGATGTGATCTCATCAGAGCTGAATTTGTACAAGAGCTGTTGTGACAATAGCTATCAACCATGAAAAGATATTTTCCCCCAAGATAATTAGTTGTTCTATGTTCGCAGATTGAAGTTCTCGGTACATCTCATATATCTAGGCTCTTCTCTATTTCTTCTTATCCCATTCCAGTTTTCTCTGCTTTCACCCAGCAGGTGTTGACACCTGCTGGGTACAGAAGCATGGGCACTGGCTGCTCTTGGGTGCCTCCTTGCCTTAGTAACGATTCTGCATATGTGAGTACAGACACTGAGTATCAGCAAACTATTCAACCCAGATGGTGGTCCAGTCGATCCCGATCACATCCTCACCTCACTTCCACTCATGTAGACTTTCAGATGCTAGTAAATAATGACCAGGAGTGGGAATCTGAGATAACTTTTTCTCCTTCACACAGGGGCATTGAAGCTAATTCTAGCACCTCTCACTTTAACAAAAGCTTGCATTTATATAGTGCGGTTAACGTATAAAGCATCATAAAGTGCTTCATAGGAGACTTTATCAAACAAGATTTGACTGCGAGCCACTTGAGGAGATATTAGAACAGGTGGTCAAAGAGGTCGGTTTTAAGGAGCATCCTAAAGGAGGAAAGAGAGGTAGCGAGGCCTAGGGAGGGAATTCCAGAGGTTAGGGCCTAGATAGCTGAAGGCACGCCCACCACTGGTGGAATGATAAAATCAGGGATGTGCAAGAGGTCAGAATTGGAGGAGTGCAGAGATCTTGGAGGCAACTATCACCCAGGCTGAGCTTCGCTAACTGAACGTAGGACAAGGATTGAACTTGGGATTGTCCTGCTCTGTGTGACTCAGTTTTACACAAGGCAGTACATGTGTGGTGGGGCAGGTGTACATATTTTTCATGAATGAGATATTAAATTGCATGTTGCAAATGAGTCAGAAAGCCTTTGCAGTAAATGTAAAAGATCAAACAGAAAATATAAAAGGTATAAAAGCTACAAATAAGGGCTGATGATATGAGTTCCTTGTATGGAAGCTTGTCCACTGGTAATACATAAAACGTAATCGTGGGTGATTTTAACAGCATGGCTGCAATATCCCAGCACGAGCAGCCAATGGATGAGGCTCCCTGATATCAGTGTAAACTTGAAAAACTGTCCCATACTGTATAATGATATGCAATGATTCCCAATAATAATTATAATATCTTTTCCTCCCCGATATTGTTATATATGCAGACTATAGATATACTCTCTGTGTAGTTACTGTATAGTTGCATTAGATGGAGACTTTTTACCTGATGTACTATCAATAAGGTTTACACTGTATGTATACCTATGCTGGCACCACTAGAGGGTGCAACTGGTGGAGACCGGGGTTTCCTGCCCCTGTGGCAGAGGCTATCCACCAGAGGGCACTGCGGTGGGAGACCTGAGGCTCACCTGCATAGGTGTGCAGGGCCCAGTATAAAAGGCTGCCCACCATGCTTGTGCCTCACTCTGGAGTTACGAATAAAGGACCAAGGTCACTACAGTTTGAGTACAACATATTGCCTCGTGGAGTCATTCATAAATACATTACAGACATAACAACTGGCGATGAGAATACGGACTTTCACGCGATTATGGCTACCTTTGGCACACTAAAAGACTTCGCAGAGGGTGATGATTGGGATGCCTTCATGAAAAGGCTCAAGCAATATTCTGTGGCAAACGACCTGGCAGGGGAGATGAACACTTTGGCGGAGAAGCGCAAGGCTATACTGCTGACTAGTTGTGGGCCTGAGGTCTACCGCCTCGTCAGGGACTTGCTGGCACCCACGAAGGCCAAGGATAAGACATACAATGAGCTGACTGAACTAATTCGCGACCAGCCAGAACCAAAACAGAGCATTCTCACAGCCAGGCACAGATTCTACACTCACCGCAGACCTGAGGGCCAGGAGATTGCAAATATGCTGCCGACCTCAGATTTGCGGCACCTTGTGATTTCGGCATGCACCTCAACGAAGCATTGCAAGACATTTTCGTTATGGGATTTGGCCAAGAGGGCCTCCTTCACAAGTTATTATCTGCTGACACCACAGTCAACCTGCAGAAGGCCATTAGCATCAGTCAGGCGTTCATGACCTCGATGTGCAGCACCAAGCAAATTATTCATCCTGTGGACTCAAACCCGGCAAGTACTGTACACAGAATGGTGCCTTTCACAGGTAAGACTGTAGAAAGTGGCTCTGCCCAGGGCAGAGAGCACAGATCTCAGGGTTCCAGAACTCAGAGTCCACCGAGGGGTGCTAATCGAGTAACACCATGCTGGAGTTGCGGTGGAAACCATAGGGCTCACCAGTGTCGGTTTGCTGAGTACGTATGCAAAACCTGTAACATGAAGGGCCACCTCCAGCGTATGTGTAAAAGAAATACAACTCACCGTCTAGCAGAGGAGTCGGTAGATGACTTTGAATCCAACGGGGAATATGATGACTTGGCCAGAGAGAAGGCTCAGCCCCAAGAAGAAGTGTATGGAGTGTACACCTGCACCACCGATTGTCCTCCAGTGAAGATGGAAGTTGAGATAAACGGCGTTCCAGTCTTCATGGAAGTGGACACGGGAGCGAGCCAGTCAATGATGAACCAGAATGCCTTTGAGAGGCTGTGGAACGAAAAACGACCCGAGTTGGTTCCAGTACAGGAAAAGTTGCGCTCCTACACAAAGGAGCTGATCCCAGTCCTTGGTAGTGCGAATGTAAGTGTAATCCATAATGGTGTGGGGCACAAGTTACCTCTTTGGATTGTTGCAGGTGATGGTCCAATGCTACTCGGAAGAAGGTGGATGGGGAAGATCCAGTGGAAATGGGAAGACTTCTTCACTCCAGCAATCGATATCCCCCATGCTCAGAAGCAGAGCAAAACCTCACCTTTGTTTGGGCTAGGCACAAGAGAACAGACCAGCGCAGCACCTAAGGCACAGACCATCCATCACGACTGCGTGGCAATGATCCGACCAGAATGACCTAAAAGTACCTTCCCGGCTCCAGTGGCAGGACTCCTGGGGAGGAAGATCGAATTCACAGGCACAGCTTTTGTGGCAGAATCGTGGGAGAGAAGGATCAAGCCAGTCGACATCGAGGACAGAGGCAAGATGGCATCTCTGCTGCAGCGAGGTGCAGCATGGCTGAAAAAAAAGATGGCCACCGCCATATCACGAGGTGCAACGCTGAGGGACCAACACGTGGTGCCGAACAAAGGATTTGATTGGGGTAAAGCCAGCAGGGTTCTCTTAAAGGAGACCTGCAACCAACTGAACTTAAAGAGACATTGTATGCATGGCAATCAATGTAACAAACTGATTAAGATTGTTAACAAAATGTTGTTGTGAGATGTCGGAAATAGAGTGTCCCGAAAAGTAGCAATTGAACGAATTCAGGAGGGTAAAGGCGCTGATCCTGATGCCCTGCCCCAGGTGTCCCCACAAGTTATAGGCCAGCAACCTCAGGAGGGTAAAGGCACTGATCCTGATACCCTGCCCCAGGTCTATCCCACACTGCAGGTACCCGATGGCACTATTCGCCACGCACCTGGAAATGAAAACGGCGCCAATACGCGCCGTCTGCCGCCGTTACCCACCACCCGGGTGGAGACGGCGCAGCCCCAGACCCAGTCGCTACCTCAGCCATGTCCAGGAGCGAAAGGTCAGAACCAACGAGTTCCCCAAAATGGGACGTGGAACAGCCAGGTTCCCAACACCGTTAGAGAGCAGGCAGAAGAATCTGCAGCTCTCAAAGGAGGACAGGGAGGCCACACACATCTGTGGCTCTGCCCACCACTAGGCAACGGCAAAGGCCCTGAGTCCTGGCAAAGTGAGTGAACCAAGCCCACCCCACTAGCAGGGGGTGCAGCGCCGCTATCAGATGACTAGGACCCCGTCCGGTTGCTTTGGAACCAGCGTCCTCGCATACCTGTACTGCTATCTCAGTACTGACCATGACTGAACCATGAATGCAATCTACCCAATCCTGGCGCACGACCGCAAAACGTAATGAATATAAGTCACTGAACCAAGGTTTCACGATACAAACTGTAACTTTCTTTCTTTGTACTTGCACTGTGTCTGATCCTATATGGTAATGTAATGGGCCTGCTGCATGATCTCACTGTGGGGGTGCGGGGGGAATGGATGTATGTAGCCATGGACACACACATGGATCACACTCAGAACCCACTGAAACCTCCACTGCATCATCGAACCATCAAAACTGGTAACCACTACACACTGTTGTGGTAAAAGGACTTGGGAGTTAACAGGGAGAGAGCCAAACCAAAGCACAGCCAAGGTGCAAGGGCTATTGGCACGTAAGTCTGGAGAGTGCTCAGCCAGAGCACATAGTGCAAAGGTAATCGACACAAAGGACTTGGGGGAAAGTGATGTTATATATGCAGACTATAGATATACTCTCTGTGTAGTCACTGTATAGTTGCATAAGATGGGGACTTGTTACCTGATGTATTATCAATGAGGTTTACACTGTGTATACACTATGCTGGCACCACTAAAGGGTGCAACTGGTGGAGACCGGGGTTTCCTGCCCCTGTGGCAGAGGCTGTCCACCAGAGGGCACTGCGGTGAGAGACCTGAGGGTCACCTGCATAGGTGTGCAGGGCCCAGTATAAAAGGCTGCCCACCATGCTTGTGCCTCACTCTGGAGTTACGAATAAGGGACCAAGGTCACTACAGTTTGAGTACAACACATTGCCTCATGGAGCCATTCATAAATACGTTACAGACGTAACAGATATGTTGTTAAAAGAAAAGAAAGACTTTCATTTATATAGTGCCTTTCATGACCTCAGAACACCCCAAAGCACTTTACAGACAATGAAGTACTTTTGAAGTGTAGTCACTGTTGTAATGTAGGATACACAGTTGTCAATTTGCACACTGCAAGCTCCCACAAACAGCAATGTGATAATGAACAGATAATCTGTTTTACTGCTGTTGATTGAGTGATAAATATTGGCCAGGATACCAGGGAGAACTCCCCTACTCTTCTTCAAAATAGTGCCACGGAATCTTTTACATCCACCTGAGAGGGCAGAGGGGGCCTCGGTTTAACATCTCATCCAAAAGATGTCACCTTTGACAGTGCAGCACTATTTCCATACCTCGGGAGCCTCTTATCAACAAGAGCAGACATTGAAGACGAGATTCAACGCCGCCTCCAGTGCGCCAGTGCAGCCTTCGGCTGCCTGAGGAAAAAAGTGTTTGAAGACCAGGCCCTCAAATCTGCCACTAAGCTCATGGTCTACAGGGCTGTAGTAATACCCGTCCTCCTGTATGGGACAAGGACCATGTACAGTAGACACCTCAAGTCGCTGGAGAAATACCACCAACGATGTCTCCGCAAGATCCTACAAATCCCCTGGGAAGACAGATGCACCAACATTAGCGTCCTCGACCAGGCCAACATCCCCAGCATTGAAACACTGACCACACTTAATTCGCTCCCCTGGGCAAGCCGCATTGTTCGCATGCCAGATACGAGACTCCCAAAGCAAGTGCTCTACTCGGAATTCCTTCACGTCAAACGAGCCAAAGGTGGGCAGAGGAAATGTTACAAGGACACCTTCAAAGCCTCCCTGATAAAGTACAACATCCCCACCGACACCTGGGAGTCCCTGGCCCTAAGTGGAGGAAGTGCATCCGGGAGGGCGCTGAGCACCTCGAGTCTCATCGCCGAGAGCATGCAGAAATCAAGCACAGGCAGCGGAAAGAGCGTGCGGCAAACCCTGTCTCATCCACCCTTTCCCTCAACGACTATCTGTCCCACCTGTGACAGGGACTGTGGTTCTCGTATTGGACTGTTCATCCACCTAAGAACTCATTTTTAGAGTGGAAGCAAGTCTTCCTCGATTCCGAGGGATTGCCTATGATGACTCCCTCAGCACTGCGCTGGAGTGTCAGCCTGGATTATGCGCACAAATCCTTGAAGTGGGACTTGAACCCACAACCTTCTGACTCAGAGGCGAAGGTTCTATCCTGAGCGAAGGCTGACACGTCTTGATAAATTAGTATCAGTTGCTTCTTTCATTTGGCCTCATAACATCTGTATTTTAGTCGTTTCCTTCTTTCGTTAAATCTTTCTACTTCCCTTTCCTTTATTATTTAATTCTTCCCATTACTTTAGTGATGATAATTCCTGCTTATGTTCTTTCACGTTAATATTCCCTTAATTTTACAGAGTGATTTCACCCGTGGTGAGGAACATGGATCATCTTGGACTTGGACAAGGCTCCTGTCAAAAATGTAGACCTTTTCTTTCTTGACATTTTTGTATCACTTTAATATGTATGCTATTTATGTGTTGATATATAGTTCACAAAACAATTGTCCTGGAACCATTATAAGAAGTAGGAATTGCAAATAAATAATTGGTGGGACAAGAGTGACTGTTTCAAATCTAACCCTTCCTCCAAGTTGTGAGTGGATACACTCAAACCCATAGGGTGAGGGATTCTTCTTTTATTCATTCATGGGATGTAGGCGTCGCTGCAAGGCCAGTATTTATTGCCCATCCTTAATTGCTCTTAAGAAGGTGGTGGTGAGCCGCCTTATACAACTGAGAGGCTTGTTGGGCCATTTAAGAGTTAAACACATTGCTGTGGGTCTTGATTCACATATGGGGCATTAGTGAACCAGATGGGTTTTTACAACAATCCGGTAATTTCATGGTCACCATTACTGATACTAGTTTTTTATTTCATTAATTGAATTTAAATTCTCCAGCTGCCATGGTGGGATTTGAACATTAGTCCTGGATTACTAGGCCAGTAACATTACCATTATGGTACCGTTATGTTTTCCTGCGATCAATGTTGACAACTGAGAAGTGATTGCCCTTGGGCAGGTGAGTAGAATGTCTGAAATTTGTTCTTTAATGTTTTACCCTAATGGTGACATTGTGTGCTGTATTGTAGCTTTTTATTCTGCATTGATAAAATGCAATAAAAAAAAAGTTAAAAGATTCACCTAATTTACAGCACAAGTTTTTGTGTGGTTTAAAGAGGGCTAATGTAAAACTTTTGTAATCCTTATGGTTTGGGTGACTCCGAGGCCCGGTTTGCCCTCTCAGGTGGACATAAAAGATCCCATGGCACTACTTTGAAGAAGGGCAGGGGAGTTCTTCCTGGTATCCTGGCCAATATTTATCTCTCAACCAACACCTAAAAAACTCAGTTTATCTGGTCATTATCACATTGCTGTGCCCAAATTTGCTGCCACGTTTCCTACATTACAACAGTAACTACACTTCAAAAGTACTTAATTTGGCTGTGAAGCTCTTTGGAATGTCCTGAGGTTGTGAAAGACTCTAAATAAATCCAACTGATTTCTTTCCGTCTTTGACCTGAGCCCATGTAACATTATAGCAGTTAACGGGTGAGTGAAAATCACCCATATAAGGCTCAAGTTTTGGCTCGAGTTGCTCCTATTTTTTTGGAGCAACTAGTTTAGTATGGAGCACTTTAGAAATTGCAATTCTCGGCATTTAGTTTGCTCCAATTCTAGTGAGTTAGAATAGTTTTGTTTTAGAACTGTTTTTTTTTTCAAAAGTGGGCATTCCCAGCCACTTACGCCTGTTTCGCAAGTTTAGGCAGCGAAAACTTACTCCAAACTAACTTAGAATGGAGTAAGTGTAGATTTTTGTACGCTCAGAAAAACCTTGCCTACATTTTAGGAATTAGGTGCAGGGTGCAAGAGATGAGGAGGGGGAAGAGAGTTTAGAGGGAAGTTAAGCGATTTTACAATCATTACACACTTCACTTTTACCAATAAAGAGCCATCATCAACAATAAATGATAAATAAATCAATAAATCAACCAAAAAATCAATCAATCAAACAAAATTAAAAAATTAAAAATAAAAAAAATAATAAAACATCAATCAATAAATAAAAAATTAAAAGTTTCTACTCACCTACTGCAGCACCGGGAGCCCTCCAACAGCCTGCTGAAGAGCTGCTCGGGCGGGGCCCGCCCGCGAGGAAATGCCAGTCGGGCGGACCCCGCCGCCGACAAGGACTTCGGTCAGGGCCTGCCCCCAGGAGATGCCGGGCGGGCCGGCCGCGGAAGAGGTAAGGGCAGTCAGGCCACTTGGCCTGGGATAGGAGCAACGTCCCTTCGGCCAGGGATAGGGTCGTCGCCCGGAGACAGGACGCGCTGGGAGGGCCAGGACCTACTGCGCACGTGCGTAGTCTCCACTGCGCACGCGCGCAGCTGCCGGCACTCTTTTTGGCGCAGTGCTGTAGCTCCGCCCCCAGCAGCTCCTGCTGCACCGCGCCGACCTGGAAACGGCCCTACAGATATCGGAGAATCACGAGGTAAGTATTCGGCGCAATTTCTGTTCCACAAATTAGGCGGGCCTCTCCGATGTGCGGGGGTCTGAAATTGAGCCGATAATTACCAGGCCCTCACAAGGTTACTATATCACTCAAATTGGCAGATAATGGACAGGTCCTAGTACATTCTCAATCGACAATTCTGCTCGACTGTCTAATAAAGGAAGAAGAGCTACCCTTAAATCTAGCAAACAAGATGTTATGACAGTGAAACACTGCTCCTATGAAGTGATATGTAATTTATGGTAAGCTCTTGCAAATAAAAATCAGTGTTTGATTATAATTGTTTCCTTCAGCTAATTTATATTATCCTGTTATGCGAAGAAAGGTGGAATTAGGCCCACTGACAGGAAATCAATTTTAAATCAACCTTTCAAGATGGTCTCTCTTCAGTGAATTGAAATGCAATGATGCAGGTAACCAAGAATATTAGTGAGCTAAAATATTTGATCTCTTCAGAACTAGAAAATGGCTTGTGGCTTTGAAAGACTTCAGCAATGAAATGCTGACTTGCAGTATTGTGACCCATTCTGCTTTAATGATTGATTTATCCGTCTAATTTTCTGTGCAGATATAATGAAGAACATTAAAAAGATCCTGCTTTAAATCTAATTCTTTCAAAATGTTCAAACGTAGCAATAATAAGTAGGTCCCCTTATACAAAGCAGCTGTTTTTCTATTTTGTTAATGCTACTATTATCTGAATTTATGGAGAGAATTGTTCGCAGGCAGGAATACTGAAATGATGGGCATTATTCTTGCATTGATTTTAAACAATTTCATTCCAACTGTAGTTATAAAGCTAGGATTTTTGAAACTTTGAATTAATTTTATGAGATTGTGACAATCCAGTCAAGTTTTGTCTTTTCAATGGAAGTGCAGCAAAGGTCCTAAATCTTAAAGGATTGGACTGGCCCAGGGAAATTGATTCAAAAACAACAGAGATATTTTCCCCAAGACCATCACACCCTAAGGAAATGAATGCTCAGAATGCAGCTCAGGTACAATACAAAGAGGGGCAAGTTCCTACAGACTTATTCCTATTTGTTTTTAGCCATGTTCTTACTAGTATGGGCCCAAGTTTCCCCAGGAATTGCTCCTATTTTTTTGGAGCAACTTGATTTTTCTGGACTATCTTTTTAGTTGCAATTCTGGCCATTTAATTTGCGCCAGTGTAAGTGAATTAGTTAGGTTCTTTTTAGTTCCGTTTTTTTTTTCAAAAGGGGGTTATCCCAGCCACTTACCCCTGTTTTAGGCGTTTGGCCAGCAAATAGTTGCTCCAAACTAATTTAGGCCAGCGTATCTGTCCGCACAGAAAAACCTTACGTAGAGTTAAGGAACTGGTGCAAGTAACTATATTTAAAGCACCACCAAGCACCAAACAAAGCACAAAAAGTAATAAGCAATTAATTAACAAATAAAATAGAAGGAACCCTGCACTTAAAGCATCAAGAGCAAAGTAATAAGCAATCAATAAATAACAAATAAAAATATAGAAGGAACCCTGCACCTAAAGCACCAAAATCAATCAGTAAATAACATTTAAAAAATAGAAGTCCTACCTTAGGGAACGCAGCGGGCCACCGATGAGGGAGCCCATTCGGCCAGGGCTAGGGATGGCGTGCTTCAGGCCCCTCCCACATAGCATGCAGCGCGCGTTTGCAGAAACGGCCTGCCAGGAGCTACTGCACATGTGCGCAAACTCTCGCGCGCATGTGCAGAGGTCCCGGCACTGTTTCAAGCGCTGGGACCTGGCTCTGCCCCCAATCAATTGGGCCACGCTGCGCCAGGACGGAGGAGAGGCTGGGGAGTGGCCAGAATATGGACGTCTTTTTTCGGCGCGCTTGGAGGCGGAAAAAAGCAGCGCACCTCGAGTGAGGGCGCCAGAAAAACAGGTTAGGGAAACTCTAGCCCATACTATGTAAAGTTGCGACTTGAATACACAAACATCATGAACTAAGTAGAGCTCAAATAGCTTTCAAGGCACTGGCTGCAGATTATCTGCTGTGACAGGTAGGGTTCGATGTTAGCAGGGCATGCTCGACATGGATGGGCTGTGGGGCGAGAATAGAACTTGCGGTCTGGGCCATTTTATGTCTTGCTGCCTATTAGCATTTGGCAGAGGTGTCTCCCACCTGGAATCAGTTGGGATGATGTCAGGGCCGGCGGGCGGGAGCGGGAATTCGGTCAGGAGCCTGAGGCTGCTGGGGACATAAGAACATAAGAAATAGAAGCAGGAGTAGGCCATTTGGCCCCTCGAACCTGCTCCGCCAGTCAATAAAATCATGGCTGATCTAATCATGGACTCAGCTCCACTTCCCTGCCCGTTCCCCATAACCCTTTACTCCCTTATCGCTCAAAAATCTGTCTGTCTCCGACTTAAATATATTCAATGACCCAACCTCCACAGCTCTCTGGGGCAGAGAATGCCATAGATTTACAACCCTCTGAGAGAAGGTCCCTTATTCTAAGACGATGTCCCCTAGTTTTAGTTTCCCCTATGAGTGGAAACATCCTCTTTGCATCCACCTTGTCGAGCCCCCTGATTATCTTATATGTTTGATAAGATCACCTCTCATTCTTCTGAATTCCAATGTGTATCGCCCCAACCTACTCAACCTATCTTCATAAGTCAACCCCCTCATCTCCAGAATCAACCTAGTGAACCTTCTCTGAACAGCCTCCAATGCAAGTATATCCTTCCTTAAATACGGAAACCAAAACTGTACGCAGTATTCTAGGCATGGCCTCACCAATACCCTGTACAGTTGTAGCAGGACTTCTCTGCTTTTATACTCTATCCCCCTTGCAATAAAGGCCAACATTCCATTTGCCTTCCTGATTACTTGCTGTACATGCATATTAACTTTTTGTGTTTCAGGCACCTCTGTACTGCAACACTTTGCAATTTTTCTCCATTTAAATTGTAATTTGCTTTTCTACTTTTTCTGCCAAAGTGGATAACCTCACATTTTCCCACATTATACTCCATCTGCCATATTTTTGCCCACTCACTTAGCCTGTCTATATCCCTCTGCAGATTTTTTTGTGCCCTCCTCACAATTTGCTTTCCCACCCATCTTTGTATCATCAGCAAACTTGGCTACATTACACTTGGTCCCTTCATCCAAGTCATAAAAAAAGATTGTAAATAGTTGAGGACCCAGCATCGATCCCTGCGGCACCCCACTAGTCACTGTTTGCCAATTGGAAAATGACCCATTTATCCTGACTCCATTTTCTGTTAGTTAGCCAATCCTCAATCCATGCTAATATATTACCTCCAACCCCGTGAACTTTTATCTTGTAGGTCATTCCATTTTTGCCTGTATTTATTGTTTAAATGAACACATCACGTTATGAATTGCTTCCTAACAATCCTAGCCTGAATGGTGACAGAGTCATTGAAAACATTCATATCTGGATAGTTTTCAATGTTATTAGTAATGCTTCAGTTGAAAATGAGGCTCCAGTCTATAAATGACCAAAATATTCCTTTGGTTCTTTCTCAATCCTTAAATCTCATTGGTTAAGAAGATACGTTGTTGGTCCCACTAAGATCCCAAATACCCTGTTGCTAGCAGTGTACCATTATCAGCCTGCAACAAGATAAGACGCAAATTTTTCTTTGAGCTGATTGGTGCAGGTGAAAGTCTAACTGACCCTCGACCCCACGAGATGCCCTGCTCCAACAAGATCGGGCTCATAGTGATTACATGCCAGTGTTAGTGATTAAGGTGTATTTTGGTAGGATTATTGCAGGTGCATTCTGATTGACTCCTCAATTACAGATTACACATCTGATTATGAAAGTACACTGACTGAAATTGAGTTAGTCCATGAGGGCACGAAAAATGGGGAGAATTCTTTTCTTGAAATTAACTCTCATTTAACGCACTTTCAACACTACTAACCTGATCAACTGAGTTGTTTTAAACAGTTTCAAAGCACTCTATTGTGAACAATCGTTGGGAGAATCTTCGCTAACCTCCATCTCTGGCCAACTAACCAGCAGAGGGCAATGCAACACAATTCTCTATTTGTTTCTTGAACAAGTACAAAAGATTTTCAACAAATATCCCACCCTACCTTCTGCTGCTTAGTCATCAGGTGTATAGAAAAATAAACAGTAAAATAATTAGCATAGGCAAAATGGAACTCATGCTAGATGGTAGATTTAAAAAAAAATCAAATTCTTAAACCTCTATCGTGGGATTTGAACTCACAGAGCGAGAAATTAGCATTGTTTGCATCGACCACAAAATTCCGCGGGAGTTAGCGGAGGCACAAACCGGCAGCGGCTACTCCTGCCAGTATAGCTCCAAACCGGTGCGCCGGCGATGACGTCATCTCTGTGCTCAGCGACCCGTTTTTGCCCTGGTGCAGAACTTCGATAGCACCCTGTGAGCCGCTGTCCGCGTCAGCCTCACGGGTCGCAAACCTCACGGGGCAGCACTCCGCACGCGGTGCGAGAATTAAAGGGAAGATGTGTCGTGCCATTTTTTTTTTTTCCCAGGGCCGACTTACCAGTCGCAGCCTTGACTTGTGAAATTCGTGGGGTCCGTGGCACCATGTTGCAGCCCGCCACTCCGCTTCCGTGCCGGGCTGCTGCCACAGCACCGTGCTCACCGGTGGAGAGGTGGTGGACCCTCTCCCCATTGCAGAGTTCGCAGCGTGCTCTCCCCTTTAACGGAAGGGGAGGGCGCTCCGCCTAGCGCTGGTAAATTCCCACGGTTAGCGCCCCAGTCCTGCTCCCGAGAGAAAGTGGAGTGCACAAAACCCACACAGGAAGTCCCGCCTCGCCTCGGTTACCGCCCCCGAATAGGGCGCTCCCGAATTTCGGCCCCACACTCTCTGGATTACTAGCCCAATGCCTTTGGATTACTAGTCTAGTGATATGACCCGCTACATCATTGTACCCTGCATGAATGTATCCACACTTCGAGACCCCGATGCTCTGAAATCGCCCCCAATTTAGGAGTCAGAATATAGTGCTGCAGCTGAGTTAGAAATTCTGTGGGTTGGGTTGAGAAACATAGGTGGAAAGAAACTAACTGCAGTGTGTCTGCTTTAGATCACCAAGCCAGGGGAAGAGTTGAATCAACAACTCTGCAGTCAAATAAGGGGAATTTGCACAAGGACAAATGCAGTTGTGAAAGGTGACTTTAATGCTGATAAATTTAGATTATTCTGATTGATTTAGATGAGGAAAGATGGGAGGAGTATCGAACGAAGCATAAATGCCAGCAAGGAGCTGAAAGGCCTGTTTCTGTGTCATATATACTATGGAATTAATAGTGCAGTTGTGAAGGATGACTTTAACCAGGCATCAATTGAGAAATGTATACGGGATGCAATTAGAAGTATAAACATGAGCACTGATTCCGCCATTGGGCAGTCCCAGAGAAGAATGGGATGCACAGGGAGTGCCGGTCAGGAAATCACAAGCTTGCAGTGCTTGATATTCCAACATTTTAAATTAATGGATAGAAAATCAGACATTGCAGGCCTGTGGTTCCTGATCAGCATTCACTGTGTGCACCTCTCCTTGCCGGGAAATCAGGACTGCGTTACAGAGATGCCTTCCCTCCCGATTTTTTTACATGCATTCCACCCACCCAAGCACCATATGGGAAAATCTGTCCCTCTTCATCTAAATTTCAGCAAGGTTTTTTGTTGCAATGCCACATAGAAGATTGCATAGAATTACATAGGATATACGCCACAGAAACAGGCCATTCGGCCCAACCAGTTTATGCTTCACTCGAGCCTCCTCTTGTATTTCCTCATCTAAATCTATCAGCATAACCCTCGTTTCCCTTCTCCCTCATATGCTTGTCTAGCCTCCCCTTAAATACATCTATACTATTGGCTTCAACCACTCCCTGTGGTAGTGAGCTCCACATTCTCACCACTATTTGGATAAAGAAGTTTCTTCTGAATTCCCTATTGGATTTCTTGGTGACTATCTTATATTGATGGCCTCTAGTTATGCTCTTCCCCACAAGTGGAAACATTCTCTCTGTATCCACTCTATCAAAACCTTTCATAATTTTTAAAGACCTCTATTAGTTCACCCTTCAGCGTTCTTTTTTCAAGAGAAAAGAGACCCAGCCTGTTCATCCTTTCCTGATATGTATACCCTCGCATTTTTGGTATCATTCTTGTAAATCTTCTCTGCACCCTCTCCAGTGCCTCTATATCCTTTTTATAGTATGGCGACCAGAACTGTACGCAGTACCCTAAGTGTGGTTTAACCAAGGTTCGATACAGGTTTAGCATAACTTCCATACTTTTCACTTCTATCCGTCTAGAAATAAACCTAGTGCTTGGTTTGCTGTTTTTACGGCCTTGCTAACCTGTGTTGCAACTTCTAGTGATTAGTGTATTTGTACTCCGAGATCCCTTTGTTCCTCGACCCCACCCAGACTCACACCCTCCAAGTCATAAGTGGCCTTCCTATTCTTCCTACCAAAATGTAATACCTCACATTTTTCTGTGTTGAACTTCATTTGCCAATGATATGCCCATTCTGCAAGTTTATTAATGTCCTCCTGTAATTTGTCGCAGTCCTCCTCAGTATTGACTCAGTATTTGGTGTCATCTGCAAAGTTAGAAATTGTGTTTTTGATTCCAAAGTCTAAATCGTTAACATAAATTGTGAACAGCAGTGGTCCCAGCACTGATCCTTGTGGAACACCACTACCCACCGCCTGCCACTGTGAATAGCTTCCTTTTTCCCTACTCCCTGCTTTCTGTCTTGAAGCCAGCTAGCTATCCATTCTGCTACTTGTCCCTTGACTCCACATTATCTGACCTTGTTCATCAGTCTATTATGGGTACCTTATCAAAGGCCTTTTTAAAATCTAGATAAATTACATCTACTGCTTTACCATTGTCTACTCTCTCTGTTACCTCTTCAAAAATTTCAATGAGGTTGGTGAAGCAAGACTTCCCTTTTAAAATCCATGTTGACTATTTACTATTATATTGGTTTCTAGATGATCTATTCTTTCCTTTATTTTTCCTACCATCGATGTTAAGCTGACTGGTCTATAATTCCCTGGACATGTTCTATCCCCCCTTCTTAAATATAATTATTACATTAGCCATCTGCCAGTCCTCTGGCACTACACTGTTTTCTAAATAATTATTAAATATGTAGTAATGTAGTAATGCCTCTGCTATCTCTTCCCTAGATTCTTTTAAAATGCGTGGATGCATTCCATCTGGACCAGGGGTTTTATCCTCTTTGAGTTTGATTAGTTTATTTAATATATCTCCTCTTTTTATTTTAAATGTACTTATCTCATTACTCATCTCATTATCCAATATCATGTCCACCTTTCAGTAAATACTGAAGCAAACTCATTATTTAATATTTCTTGCCATCTCTCTGTCGTTACCTGTGGTATTATTCTGTCTGTTCCCATCCCAACCTTTTTTAATTGATGTGGCTGTAAAATATTTTACTAGTTTGTTTTATATTCCTTGAAAATGTAATGTCATAGTTCTTCTTGCCTTCCTAATTGTTTGTTTTTTTGACTTGCTTCAGAAGGTAGAAAAGCGTAGAATAGCTTGGGCAGATACTGCAGTGAGTTGGCAATTGGTTGCATCAAAGGGTGTTCGAGCATGGAGCCGGGATGGAATGGTGGGAATAGATCAGCAGGCAGCACCAAGGATCAGGGCTTGGATCTTTGCTGGTCACAATGTATATTCTCCAGCAACCAGTCTGATTCTGCCTTCAAATAATGGTGCCACTTCCTGCGATGATATCACCTAGAGGCATGACAGAATGGTGATGCCCAAATAAAGATGGCATGGCATGGCATACATAGCAAACATAATATATTATAGGCACAGCTATGTGAAAAGGCAAAAAAAAAAGAAGAGAACTCTAATTTGAATACTAAATTGTCAAACACACCTTTAATTAAGTATTTGTTGGAGTGATTTTCACTTTGGGCTTGGATAGAAAATTTGTGGTTGTGGATCAGCTGGCCATTACACACCTCGCCCAATTTTACTTTACTTGACTTCAATGAAAAAAAAATCCATCAGGGTGTATAGCCGGCGGCCAATTCACAACTGCCAGTTTTCCACCAAAGTGCAAATGTCCCAAAGTACTCTGAAGACCAGAGCAGTAAATCTGAACTGGGTGAGTGGCATCGATATTCATATTGGCTTTCTTATGCAAATAACTTTGCTTTTCTTTGAGTATTGAAAGAAGCGACCCATATGTGTAAAAAAATACGTTCTCGTTCTTTGATGTGCTTTGCAGGTTTGATTGCAACTCCTTTGAAGAAATGAATAAAGAAGAGCCAAGGACTCACTATGTGACTAATACCATGATTTATTTTGAACCAGTTTGATGCAGGTCTACAAACCGTAAAGTAATGTGCATGACATCAAAAGATATGATTTTAGCAAATACAAATATAAGTATCAAATGTTTAAATTAAGAATGTGCAATTTTACAAGATTTCATCTGGGACCTAGTCATAAACCCATGAATAAGGAACTGGTGTATGATTTCACCGCAGAAACACACAAGGGAAATCTTGGCCTATTGAATCATGGAAATCAAACAAACAATATGTCTTTAAAATTTCTGCGCTCCAGCAAAAAATATGGAGCAAGAGAAATGTTTTCCTTTTGATATATTATAACAAAATCGGAGGCAGCCATGTACAGTCAGCCATGATCTTATTGAATGGCAGAGCAGGCTCGAGGGGCCGTATGGCCTACGCTTGTTCCTATTTCTTATGTTCATATGTACAACTTGGGTCGTTTGCAGCCTTCCCATTGGGTGTAACAGGAAAAATAAATGCGCTAATTACAAGGCTGATGCCATAGTTGTGCATTCAGGGACTTGCCCTTTTGCCAGCAGCATGTGTAGCCCAGAGAATTGGGTGGGTAGGCTTCAGCAATTCAATGCTGAACTCCCGAGTCCGTGTTAGCAGAAGTTTATTAAGATCTTAAGCTGGCATTAGGTGTGCGCACTTGCTTCACTAACTCCTACGAAGTGATGTAAATTGTTGCAAAGTGATCCCGCTCCACATGCCCTGCGCTGTTTTGAAGCATGGTTCTCAATTCACTCAGTGCCTCTCTGAAATGAGTATTGGGAGGCCTGCAAGCCTCTTCTTGAAAGAAAGAAAGAACTAGCATTCATATCATGTCTCTCGAGACCTCAGGATGTCCAAAAGTGTTTTGCAGCCAGTGAAGTACTTTTGAAGTGTAGTCACTGTTGTAATGTGGAAGACCTCCACCACTTTAGATGGTGTTTCATAAGGTGTCTCGCAGAGGCTTGTTGAAAAAATTCATGTGCATCGTGTAAGAAAAATTGTAGTAGTGTGGAAAGAAAGTGGGTAGACAGACGGGGTGAAATTGATTTCGGCGGTAGCGCAAAATGGGTGACAATGGTAATTTGTGGCCCCTACGGGCGCGTACCAAGTGTGTACTCACCCACAACAGCCGCAGAAGTTCCGGGATTTTGGCTCGACGCACATGCGCGAAAACCCAGAACTTGCGCTCTGTCAGGAATCTTCTTGATAGAGGTAAAGCATCAACAGCATCTGTGGGAGGAGAGTTGGGCTATTTGCTATTTGCCCAACTTCTGCCCAGCGAAGCGTCGTGAAAGTCTTACATCTGGTAAGGCCCTGCTTTTATCAGCATAAGAGTTTAAAAAACATAAAAATAATTTTTTTCAACCATTTAAACATTAAAAAAAAAACCTGTACAATAAGGTAAAGTTACTTTTAGCCACTTTAAAACATTTTAATTTATTTTTCAAAAATGTAATTTTGGTTTAAATGTTTCATTGAATGGCATTTTAATTAATTTTAATTAATTTAAACCGCCTACCCCCTGAGATACGTGGGCCTCTACCCGCGGGTAACCAGAGAGGCCACAGGACCATGAATCTCCGTACTTCCCGGACCACCGGGTACACGGGCATTTTATTTACGGATCGGAGGCCTTTCCCCGCGGGAAGCCTCCAACCGCAAATTCAAGGCCAATGAATCGTTGGCCCGTTTTACAGCTCGCCCAATTTCCTTTCCTATTGATTGCGTCACCAGTATGTACATGAGATGGATGGTGCAAGGTGTTAGATTTCCAATTATTTCCACCTCCACGAGACATCAAGGCCTAGAAAGTGGATTGTGCCTGAATCGGGGCACGAACCCTGTGCAGCGCTTGCTGCATACACCTAACGAGGCTAGCGGCAGTACCATGCGAATAGGTCATAGGTTGGTGTCAGTGAGCTGAGGGAGCCAGTCGTGGTCCCAGAGACTAATTTGCCAGACACAGGGCAGTGAGCAAGGGTGTCGGGTGCATCCGCGGGGGGAGGCAATCAAGAAGGGAGTAGCGGTTTTACTGTGGAGCTGGGAGGAGTACACTTCTGTCAGAGTACACTGCCTCACCAACGTTAGCGTCCTCGACCAGGCCAACATCCCCAACATCGAAGCACTGACTATACTCGACCAGCTCTGCTGGGTGGGCCACTTTGTTCGCATGCCTGACACAAGACTCCCATAGCAAGCGCTCTACTCGGAACTCCTACACGGCAAACGAGCCCAAGGTGGGTAGAGGAAATGTTTCAAGGACACCCTCAAAGCCTCCCTGATGAAATGCAACATCCCCACCGACACCTGGGAGTCCCTGGCCAAAGACCACCCTAAGTGGAGGGAGTGCATCCGGGAAGACGCTTAGCCCCTCGAGTCTCATCGCCGAGAGCATGCAGAAACCAAGCGCAGGCAGCGGAAGGAGTGTGCGGCAAACCAGTCCCATCACCCTTTCCTTCAACGACTGTCTGTCCCACCTGTGATAGAGACTGTAATTCCCGTATTGGACTGTTCAGTCACCTAAGAACTCATTTTTAGAGTGAAAGCAAGTCTTCCTTGATTTCGAGGGACTGCCTATGATGATTACCAATACAAAGTGGAACAAAGTCTACATGCGCACCCCAGGGTATAGTGCAGATTAGGTCATTGGGTGGTATCCCTTTGACCCAGGTAAATGCTTGTTATGTGAATTCATCAATCCTGTATGTTATAAGAACATAAGATTTAGGAGCAGGAGATCCCCTTGAGCCCATTCAATAAGATCGTGGCTGATCCTTTATCTCAACTCCACTTTACTGCCCAATCACCATATCCCGTGATTCCCTTAGTGTCCAAAAATCTATCGATTATTGAGACCCCCTCTGCCAGACACAGATACTACCAGATGCAATGGTGAGTGTTTTGCAAATACAACTGTACTTGCAAGCATAAATTCCACACTCCAAATGCTTGGAACTAAACGGCAACCTTTGAATGACTGGGAATAGAAACATAGAAACATAGAAAATAGGTGCAGGAGTAAGCCATTCGGCCCTTCAAGCCTGCACCACCATTCAATATGATCATGGCTGATCATGCAACTTCAGTTCCCCATTCCTGCTTTCTCTCCATACCCCTTGATCCCTTTAGCTGTAAGGGCCACATCTAACTCCCTTTCGAATATATCTTACGAACTGGCCTCAAACAACTCTCTGCGGTAGAGAATTCCACAGGTTCACAACTCTCTGAGTGAAGAAGTTTCTCCTCATCTCGGTCCTAAATGGCTTATCCCTTATCCTTAGACTGTGACCCCTGGTTCTGGACTTCCCCGACATCGGGAACATTCTTCCTGCATCTAACCTGTCCAATCCGGTCCGAATTTTATATGCCTATCTTGAATGTTATGCTTTTGGCCAAACGGTTTTAGATTTTCCAGTTTAATATAAAGCATCAAAGAGATGCTAGGAAGTGAGGCAGCGGCTGCACTAAGTAACATAAATTATCACGTATATTAAAAAAAATAATGGCCCTGAATTTGCGGTTGGAGGCTTCCGGTCGACTGGTGCCACCGACCGGCAAAAAATCTACAGACTTACCTTCTGCCTCAGGATCCACGGAGACTTGCGTTTCTAGGCATCTACATGTAGGCCTGCGTAGAGGCCCATGTATCCCAGGGCAGCATACAGTTTGCAAGCGTCACTGCGATCATGTGGGCCGGTCCAACCAATTAATGGCCCCAAGTTTCCACATGATTTGCTCCTGATTTTTAGGACCAACTGGTGTAGAACGGAATATCTTAGAAATGGGAATTCTCGTCATTTAGTTTGCTCCAGTTCGAGTCAGTTAGAACAGTTTCACTTTGGAACAGAATTTTTTTTTCAAAAGGGGGCGTGTCCGGCCACTTACGCCTGTTTTCAAAGTTTCGTCAGTGAAAACTTACTCCAAACTAACTTAGAATGGAGTAAGTGAAGATTTTTGTACGCTCGAGAAAACCTTGTCTACACTTAAGAAAATCAGGCGTAGGTTACAAATCAGGCATAGGGAATGGGGAGGGGGGGGTTTAAAGGGAAGTTTACAAACATTAAACACTTCAGTTTTACAAATAAAGAGCCATCATCAATAATAAATGATAAATACATCAATAAATCAACCAATAAATCAATCAAAAAAAGTTAAGAAGAAATAATTTAAAACAAAATCAATAAATAAAAGATTTTCTACTTACCGACTGCAGCACCGAGAGCCCTCCAACAGCGTGCTGGGATGCCCCCCCCCAGTGTGTCTCTGTCAGTGTCTCTATCTCTCTGTCTGTCTGTGTGTGTCTCTCATTCTCTGTCTGTCAGTGTCTGTGTTTCTGACAGCGAGGGGAGGGGGAGGAGGGGGTTGAGGGAGAGAGGGGGGAGCAGAGGGAGGGAAGGGGGAGGGATGGAGGGATGGGGGAGGGATGGGGGAGAAGGGGGAGGGGGGAGAAGGGGGGGAGGAGGGAGAAGGGGGGAGGGGGCGGAGGGGGGGAAAAGGGGATAAAGGGGAGATGGGGGCAAGGAGATGGGGGGGGAGGAGATTGGGGGGGGAAGGAGATTTGGGGGGAGAAAGGAGAAGGGGGAGGGAGGCTGAACAGGCCGGCCCGAAACTTCGGGCAGGGCCCGTCCCCAGCACCAGATTTACAGGTAGGTGGCGTTGGGTCGGGTCGGGGGGGAGCGCGGGTCGGGGGGGGGTGGTGGTGGGAGGGAGGGAGGTCGGTTCGGTTCGGGTCAGGGGGAGGGAGGGAGAGGGAGGTCAGGTCGGGAGGAGGGAGGTCAGGTCGGATCCAGTCCGGGGGTGGTGGGGGGGGGGAGCGGGAGGAGGGTCGGGGTCGGATTCGGGTCCGGAAGCGGAGGCGGAGGTGGGGCGGGTGGGGGGGGGGGGCGGGGGTCGGGTCCGGGGGGAAGCGGGAGTCGGGTCCGGAAGCGGGGGCGGGGTCGGGGGGGGGGGGGAGGTGGATGCGGGAAGCGGGAGTCGGGTCGGGTCCAGTCCGGGGGCGGGGGGTAGCGGGAGTCAGGTTGGTGTCGGATCCGGACCGGAGGCGGGGGGGCGGGAAGCGGGAGTCGAGTCGAGTCGGGAGGAAGCAGGAGCTGGCCGTGGGAGGAGCCTTATGCACGCAGCCCCAGTGAGGCCATTCGGTTAGGGCTAGGGGCTGCGTGCTTCGGGCCCCTCCCACACAGTTTCGGGCGCCTGGAGCTACTGCACTTGCGCGCCCACTGTAGGCCATGTGCAGAGCTCCCGGCACTGTTTTCAGCGCAGGGACCTGGCTCCGCCCCCTACAGCTCCTGCTGCGCTGCGCCGAGGGCCAGAGGACCTGAAGGGAGGTGGAGAATCTGGAGGTTTTTTTAGGCACACTTTGTGGCGCGAAAAACGGGCGTCCAGGTCGGTACTGCGCCGTTCTAGATGCGGCTCGAAACTTGGGCCCAAAGAAGGGAATCCCCATTTGTGTTTTCCACTCAAACCCCAAAGCATGAATGGGGATCACATCCAAAACACGTTTAACATAACAAATACATTAAAAAAAATTACATAGTTTAAATTAATTAAAATACAATAGAATTAAACATTTACAAAAATTAAATTTTTTGAAAAAGAAATTTAAATGTTTTAAAGGGGCTAAAAATAACCTTACCTTATTTTACATGTGTTTTAATGTTTAAATGAATGAAAAAAATATATTTTTATGTTTAAAAAAAATTTTACGCTGGTAAAAGTAGGCCTTACAACAACAACAACAACTTGTATTTATATAGCGCCTTTAACATAGTAAAACGTCCCAAGGCGTTTCACAGCAGTGTTAGAAGACAAAACAATAAATTTGACACCGAGCCACATAAGAAATTACGGCTGATGACCAGAAGCTTGGTCAAAGAGGTAGGTTTTATCATCGTTATCATCATAGGCAGTCCCTCGAAATCGAGGAAGACTTGCTTCCACTCTAAAAGTGAGTTCTCAGGTGGATGTACAGTCCCATGTGGGAATTACAGTCTCTGTCACAGGTGGGGCAGACAGTGGTTGAAGAAAAGGGTGGGTGGGGAGTATGGTTTGCCGCACGCTCCTTCCGTTGTCTGCGCTTGATTTCTACATGCGCTCGACGACGAGACTCAATGTGCTCAGTGCTCTTCCTCCACTTAGGGCGGTCTTGGGCCAGGGATTCCCAGGTGCCGGTGGTGATGTTGCACTTCATCAAGGAGGCTTTGAGGGTGTCCTTGAAACGTTTCCTCTGCCCACCTGGGGCTCACTTGCAGGAGTTCCAAATAGAACACTTGTATTGGGAGTCTCGGGTCGGGCATGCAGACGATGTGGCCCACCCAACGGAGTTGGTCGAGCGTGGTCAGTGCTTCAATGCTGGGGATGTTGGCCTGAGCGAGAACACTGACGTTGGTGCATCTATCCTCCTAGTGGATTTGCAGGATCTTGCGGAGGCAGCGCTGCTGGGACTTCTCCAGTGCTTTGAGGTGCCTGCTGTATATGGTCCACGTCTCTGAGCCACATAGGAGGGCAGGTTTCATTACAGCCCTGTAGACCATAAGCTTGGTGCCAGATTTGAGGTCCTGATCTTCAAACACTCTCTTCCTCAGGCAACCGAAGGTTGCACTGGCACACTGGAAGCAGTGTTGGACCTCGTCATCGATGTCTGCTCTTGCTGATAGTAGGCTCCCGAGGTATGGAAAATGGTCCACGTTGTCCATGACCGCGCCGAGGATTTTGATGACTGGGCAGCAGTGCTGTGTGGTGGGGTCAGGTTGGTGGAGGACCTTTGTCTTAAAGATGTTTAGTTTAAGGACTATACTTTTGTATGCTTCGGTGAAAGTGTTAACGATGGCTTGGAATTCGGCCTCTGAATATGCGCAGACGCAAGCGTCGTCCGTGTACTGTAGTTCAATGACACAGAATAGGATCACCTTGGATCTAGCCTGAGGCGACGACAGTTGAACAGGTTCCCATTGATTCTATATTTTAGTTCCACTTCAGCGGGGAGCTTGTTGCGAGTGAGATGGAGCATTGCAGCAAGGAAGATCGTGAAGAGCATTGGTGCGATGACGCAGCCCTTCTTGACCCCGGTCCGGACATGGATTGGCTCTGTGGTGGATCCCTTGGTCAAGATCACGGCTTGCATGTCGTCATGGAGCAGGTGGAGGATGATGACAAACTTTTGGGAGCAGCCG
This sequence comes from Pristiophorus japonicus, assembly GCF_044704955.1. NCBI lineage: Eukaryota > Metazoa > Chordata > Chondrichthyes > Pristiophoridae > Pristiophorus > Pristiophorus japonicus. Next base: position 18,586,422 of record NC_091991.1, read on the forward strand.
AAACAGAGGAGGACGCTTTGTGAGGTCAAAGAAGGCCATGTACAAGGGTTGGTGCTGTTCTCTGCATTTCTCTTGTAGTTGTCACGCGGTGAAGGTCATGTCCGTTGTACCCCTTTGTGAACGGAATCCGCATTGTGACTCTGGGAGGAACTCTTCAGCCACAGGGAGAAGACGGTCAAGGAGGATTCTTGCGATGACTTTCCCCGCGGCCGACAGCAGGGAGATTCCTCTGTAGTTGCCGCAGTCAGACTTGACCCATTTTTTGAAGATGGTCATGATTACGGCATCTCTGAGATCTCCCGGCATGCTCCCCCCTTTCCAGATAAGAGAGATGAGGCCATGCATTCGTGTCAATAGTGCTTCTCCGCCATACTTTAATGCCTCAGTGGGGATTCCATCTGCTCCTGTTGCCTTGTTGTTCTTGAACTGACGGATGGCCTTTTCTACCTTGTGCAGGGCTGGGGTTTTGCTGAGATGGTGGCGGGTAGCATGCTGCAGGACTCGAGGACACTCATGTCGAAGGCAGAATCTCGGTTAAGGAGATCTTCAAAACGCTCCTTCCAGTGGGCCCTCACTGCCTCGGTGTCCTTAATGAGTGCCTCTCCGTTCTTGGCCAGCAGTGGGGTGGGGCCTTGGGTGCTTGGGCCGCAGGTGGACTTAACTGCGGTGAAGAATCCTCGTACGTCATGGCTGTCGGCCAGCGGCTGGATCTCCTGTGCTTTCTCCATCCATTATCTATTATTTTGGCCGCGGGTTTTTTGTTGGACCTTGGCCATCCTCCTTCCGCCTGTTGAGCTGCTTTGTCTCTCCCGAATTGGGTTGATGCTTTCAGTTCAGAAATGCCTTGCGCTTGCGGCTTATTAGCCTCTAGATGTCCTGGTCGTTCTCGTCAAACCAGTCTTGGTGTTTCCTGGTTGAGTGACCGAGAGTTTCTTCGCAGGCGCTGGCTAGGGTGGCTTTGAGGGCAGACCAGGCATTGTGGGAACTCTGCGTTTGGGGGTCATCGAGGGTCTCCAGGGTGGCAGTGAGGCGCTGTACAGGGCTTTCTTAATTGGGTCTGTCATGTATTCAACTGTCATTGTCACCCATGTATAAACTGACCTAAGTTGTACACCGTGGGAACACTGACCACTAGGTGGTGAACTTATGGGAATCACTCCTAACCTGGTCTTTCAGGTATAAAAGAGAAAGCTCTACCCACCTTCTTCACTTCAGTGCTGGAATAAAGGTTACTGGTCGCAGAGTGACCTTCTCTCTAGAATGGACCTTGTGTGCATTTGTACTGTATAGTAAGGACATATTATTGGCGACGAGAAACTGGGATTTAAACCACGCGAGCATGCCCACTAGCAGCACAGATGAGAGGTACTGTGTTGGTGATGATTGGGACGATTTTATTGAGAGACTACTGCAAAGTTTCGTCACTAAGGAATGGCTGGGACAGGAATCGGCCGACAAACGCAGGGCTCATCTCCTGATGGTTTGTGGATCCAGGACGTACTCCCTGATGAAGGACCTTCTAGCGCCAGAGAAGCCGGCGGACAAGACTTTTGAAGAGCTCAGTAAGTTGATCGGGGAACACTTTAAACCGGCGAGCAGCATGCACATGGTGAGACACCGGTTTTACACGCACCGGCGGCGAGAAGGGCAAAGCGTTCCAGACTTCGTGGCAGACCTCCGGCGACTGGCGAGCCTATGTAAGTTCACAGATGCATGCAGAGCGGAAATGCTGCAAGACTTTTTTATTGAGGGCATCGGGCATGCTGGGGTTTTCAGGAAACTGATTGAGGCCAAAGACTTGACCCTGGAAACGGCGGCTTTGATGGTCCAGACATTTATCTCAGGGGAGGAAGAGACCAGAATAATGTTTGACAAAAATTGTGGTTTAAATGCAGCAAATGAACAGGGAGTCAACATTGTTAACGTGGCACACAGTTCTCCAGGCAGACAAGGGCAATCGGACATGCCCGAGCATGTAGTCGAACCCAAAGGGGGAATTCAACAGAGACAATGGCTAGCTGAACGATGATTCATGCCATCGCAAGGGACAATGCGGCCAATGATGGGGCCATCAATACCTGTCAATGGTGCATTTAAGGACAGTTACAGAGACAGTCAGAGACGATTGACTGGTAATGGACCCTTTGTTTCCAACAACGGCTCATATTGGAGGTGTGGAGGCAAACACACAGCTAGAGCTTGCAGGTAGCAGCAATATACCTGCAGAAATTGCAACGTCAGCGGTCACTTGGCGCATATGTGCAGGAAGCCTGCAGCCAGGTTGATGTACGAGGAGGACGGGCCTGATGTAAGCCCTACGAGGCCAAATGGACACTGGGGGAAAATCACTGGAAGCTGAAGTTCAGCGAGTTCATGTGGAGCACATATACAGTTCATACACCAGGACGCCACCGATAATGATGTAAGTGCTGCTCAATGGCATCCCAATATCAATGGAGCTAGACACGGGGGCCAGCCAGTCCCTGATGAGTATCAAACAGTTCGACAAGTTGTGGGCGTCCAAGGCCAGTAGGCCAAAATTATTACCGATTGACGCACAGCTACGGACATATACAAAGGAGATCATTCCAGTGCTAGGCAGCGCCACTTCGTGACTCACAAAGATTCGGAGAACAGATTGCCACCCTGGATTGTCCCGGGGGACGGTCCCGCACTGCTGGGGAGGAGTTGGCTTGCTGCCATGAACTGGAAATGGGGCGATGTCAATGCAATTTCTTCTGTGGAGCGAATATCATGCTCACAGGTCCTGGACAAATTTGACTCACTATTTCAACCCGGCATTGACACTTTCATGGGGACCAAGGTAGTGATTCACAGAAACCCGGATGCCAGGCCAGTACACCACAAGGCCAGAGCGGTGCCGTACGTGATGCGGGAAAAGATAGAATGTGAATTGGACCGCCTGCTGAGGGAAGGCATCGTCTCGCCAGTCGAATTCAGTGACTAGGCGAGCCCGATTGTGCCGGTGCTCAAGGCGGATGGGTTGGTCAGAATATGTGGTGATTACAAGGCCACCATCAATCGGATGTCACTCCAAGACCAGTACCCGCTACCGAAAGCGGAGGACCTCTTTGCGACGCTATCCGCTGGCAAACTTTTTTCAAAATTGGACCTGACCTCAGCTTACATGACCCAGGAGCTGGCGAGTGAGTCAAAGAAGCTGACCACCATCACGACACACAAGGGGTTGTTCGAGTATAACAGATGTCCGTTCGGGATTCGTTCGGCCGCCGCGATCTTTCAACAAAACATGGAAAGTTTCCTCAAGTCGATTCTAAGGACGGTGGTTTTTAAAGACGACATTCTTATCACGGGTTGCGATACTGAAGAACACTTCCACAACCTGGAGGAGGTGCTACGCAGACTGGACTGGGTAGCTCTGTTACTAAAAAAGGCGAAGTGCTTCTTCCTAGCTCCAGAGATAGAATTCCTGGGGATGAGGGTAGCAGCAGACGGGATCAGATCGACTGCGTCCAAAAAGGAAGCGATCCAGAGAGCACCCAGACCCCGTAACACGATGGAGCTGTATTTGTTCCTGGGGCTCCTGAACTATTTTGGTAACTTTCTTCCCAAATTGAGCACGCTGCTAGAGCCGCTACACATGCTCCAACACAAAGATCGCGAACGGGTCTGGGGGGACAGCCAGGAAAGGGCTTTTGATAGAGCACACAATTTGTTATGCTCCAACAATCTGTTAACGCTATATGACCCTTATTAGAAACTTGTTTTAACGTGCAATGCGTCGTCCTATGGGGTCGGGTGTGTGTTGCAGCATGTTAATGCCAAGGGTCAGTTACAGCCGGTAGCTTATGCCTCCAGAAGTTTGTCCCAGGCAGGAAGGGGCTATGGGATGGTAGAAAAGGAAGCGCTTGCATGTCTATATGCAGTAAAAAAATGCAGGAAATTTGAGCTGGAGACAGATCACAAACCCCTAACGTCCCTTTTGGCCGACAACTAGGCCATAAATGCAAATGCGTCGGCCCACATACAGAGGTGGGCATTTACGTTCGTTGCCTATGACTATACTATTCGGCACAGACCGGGCACTGAAAACTGCACCGATGCACTCAGCAGGCTTCCACTAGCCACCAGCGAGGGGGCAACCAAGCATGCTGCTGAGATGGTCATGGCTGTTGAAGCTTTCGAAAGCGAAGGCTCACCCGTGACAGCCCATCAGATCAAAGTCTGTATAAATAGAGATCCGCTACTGTCTTTAGTCAAGAAATGTGTCCTGAATGGGGACTGGGCAGCCACGTTCGGGGCATGCCCTGAGGAATTTAAACCATTTCACAGGCGCAAGGATGAACTCTCGATTCAGGCCGATTGCTTACTATGAGGAAACTGAATAGTCATGCCCCAGATGGGCAGAGAGGCGTTCATCCGAGAACTCCACAATGAGCACCTGGGCATTGTCATGATGAAGGCAATTGCCAGGTCACACATTTGGTGGCCAGGGATAGATGCAGACCTGGAACTTTATGTTCGCAGGTGCAACACGTGTGCCCAGCTGGGCAATGCGCCCAGGGAAGCCTCCCTTAGTCCCTGGTCCTGGCCCGCCAAGCCATGGTCACGCATCCATGTGGACTACGCAGGTCCTTTCATGGGAATAATGTTTTTGGTTGTAGTAGACGCCTACTCCAAATGGATCGAGTGTGACATTCTCAATTCAAGCACATCCTCTGCCACGGTAGAAAGTCTACGGGCATTGTTCGCCGCCCATGGTCTACCGGATGTCTTGGTCAGCGACAATGGCCCGTGCTTCACAAGCATTGAGTTCCAGGACTTCATGGCAGGAAATGGTATCAACCATGTCAGAACGGCACCGTTCAAGCCGGCCTCAAACGGCCAGGCGGAACGAGCAGTGCAGATAATCAAACAGGGGATGCTCAGAATCCAAGGGGGTTCCCAACAAAGCCGCTTATCACGCCTCCTGTTGGCCAATAGATCCCGACCACACTCACTCACAGGGGTTCCACCCGCAGAACTGCTAATGAAAAGGATGCTCAAAACCAGGTTATCCTTCATACACCCCACCTTGAAAGAAATTGTTGAGAGCTGGCGCCAGTCACAATGTGACTACCATGACGGGAATGCGAGGGCGCGATGTATTGATGTCAATGACCCTGTCTTTGTCCTCAACTACGCTGCAGGGCCCAAATGGCTCGCAGGCACTGTGATTGCCAAAGAGGGGAATAGGATTCTGGTAGTTAAACTTACCAATGGACAAATCTACCGCAAACACGTGGATCAAACAAAAAGGAGGTTCAGCAACCCCATAGAAGAAGCAGAGGAAGAACACGATGTCGAGTTCACTCCACCACAGGTGACCGAACACCGGAACCAAGTGGAGAAGAGCCCAATCACTGTGGGCAGTCCGGACAGGCCTGAGGCACCACAAACAGCAGACACTCAGGCCAGCGCCCAACAACCGGAGCCCCAACTCAGGCGCTCTACAAGGGAGCGTAAACCACCAGAGAGACTCAACCTGTGATCCCAATCAGACTTTGGGGGGGAGGTGACGTCATGTATTCAACTGTCATTGTAATAACCCATGTATAAACTGACCTAAGTTGTAGACCATGAAAACATTGACCACTAGGTGATGAACTTGTGGGAGACACTCCTAACCTGGTCTTTCAGATGTAAAAGGGGAAGCTGCACCCACCTTCATCACTTCACTGCTGGAATAAAGGTTACTGGTCACAGAGTGACCTTCTCTCTAGTATGGACCTCGTGTGCATTTGTCCTGTATAGTTAGGACATATTAGGGTCTTGAATGCCCCGGCATTGATTTTTCTGCAGCATTGTTTCTATTGTCGTCACTGCTTTGGGGCTACATTGATGTTAATAATGGAATGGATTCGGCGGTGATCCGTCCAGCAGTTATTGGCTCCTGTCATAGCGGAATTGTATTTGAAGAACACTCATCAGGTTTAAGGAGCATCTTAAAGGAGGAAAGAAAGGTAGAGAAGCAGAGAGATTTAGGGAGGGAGTTCCAGAGCTTAGGGCCCAGGCAGCTGAAGGCACGGCCTCCAATGGTTGAGCAGTTATAATCAGGGATGCTCAAGAGGGCAGAATTTGAGGAGCGCAGACATCTCGTGGGGTTGTGTGGCTGAAGGAGATTACAGAGATAGGGATGGGCGAGACCATGGAGGGATTTGTAAACAAGGATGCGAATTTTGAACCGGGAGCCAAGGATAGGTCAGCGAGCACAGGGGTGTTTGGTAAGCTGGACTTGGTGCGAGTTAGGACACGGGCTGCCGAGTTTTGGATGACCTCAAGTTTACGTAGGGTAGAATGTGGGAGGCCAGCCAGGAGTGCGTTGGAGTAGTCGAGTCTAGTGGTAACAAAGACATGGATGAGGGTTTCAGCAGCAGATGAGCTGAGGCAGGGGCGGAGATGGGCAATATTACGGAGGTGGAAATAGGCGGTCTTAGTTATGCCGCGGATATGTGGCCAGAAGTTCATTTCAGGTTCAAATATGACGCCTAGTATGCGAACAGTCTGGTTCAGCCTCAAACAGATGCTCGGGAGAGGGTTGGAGTCGGTGGCTAGGGAACGCCGTTCGTGGTGAGGAACAAAGACAACGGCTTCGGAATTGTATTTGAAGAATTGTATTCAACCAGCATTGTAACCCATGTATAAACTGACCTAAGTTGTACACCGTGAGAACACTGACCACTAGGTGGGAGACACTCCTAACCTGGACCTTCAGGTATAAAAGGGGAAGCTCCACCCACCTTCATCACTTGAGTGCTAAGGAATAAAGGACAGGTCACAGACTGACCTTCTCTCAAGCATGGGCCTCTTGTGCATTTATACTGTGTAGTAAGGACGTATCAAAGAACACTCACCAGGTGTAAGAATTTCACGGGCATTCACTGGGCAGAAGGCAGGCAAATAGCAAAGCTCTCTGTTCACGGATGCCCTTTTGACAGATCGCAAGTTCTGGGTTTTAGATCATGCCTAAATCCGGAACCTGTGCCGCCCCTACGGGTGCGTGTGCACCTCGTACTTGCCCGTAGGGGATGCAAATTATGGCCCATTATCATAAGTTTTTTTAGAGGATGATAATATTGCATTTGCATAAGTAGGCGACATATTTTGTAACTTGTACAAAAGCATAATTAAGATGAATGTGGAAATATCTGCTGATACTTTATCATTAACATCTGCAATCCTTTTATCCTCATGAGGAAGCATTTATCATTTTCACTCAGGGCTTCTATCAAGGGACAATATCCCTGGAGAGCATTGCTTTTTCCATTTTAGAGTGTGGCTTCAAACTCTGTTTAATAGCTCCCTCATGGCACTGGTTGTCCCAGGTGAGTGTAAAAACATGTTTAATGGAAGAGGCATACAATAGAGCCCCAGCCATATTCTCTCTCAAAATTTTTTTTGAGCAGAGCAGTTATTTTGCTTGCCTAAACGTTTGTTGTGCTGCAGTTAATTATGCGATCTACACTATTAAATTATCAAATTTTCTTGTCTGAACTCATATACTAATCATTCTGTTGCTATTTCAGCATTTAGATCCCTGGGTAAAATTTCAATCAGTTATGTGGTGATATAACTGAATATAAAACCAGTTTTGTCCGAAATAATTTTATTTGATGATAATGATTAAAATCTTTTAAAAGAAAATAATTACATTGCCAATTGCATTCTGGTCATCAAAAGATATTCAAATATCTGGATCAAAACATATGGTTTTAGCCAATAGAAAATAGGTTTAAATCAAAGGTTTAAATTAAGAATGAGCAATTTTACAAGATTTCAACTGGTCACAAACCCATTATTAAGAAACTGGTTTATGATTTCACTGCAGAAACACACAAGGGAAATCTTCGCCTATTGAATCATGGAAATCAAACAATACATAGAAACATAGAAACATAGAAAATAGGTGCAGGAGTAGGCCATTCAGCCCTTCGAGCCTGCACTGCTATTCAATAAGATCATGGCTGATCATTCCTTCAGTACCCCTTTCCTGCTTTCTCTCCATACCCCTTGATCCCCTCAGCCGTAAGGGCCATATCTAACTCCCTCTTGAATATATCCAATGAACTGGCATCAACAACTCTCTGCGGCAGGGAATTCCATAGGTTAACAACTCTCTGAGTGAACAAGTTTCTCCTCATCTCAGTCCTAAATGGCCTACCCCTTATCCTAAGACTATGTCCCCTCGTTCTGGACTTCCCCAACATCAGGAACATTCTTCCCGCACCTAGTCCCGTCAGAATCTTACACGTTTCAAAGAGATCCCCTCTCATCCTTCTAAACTCCAGTGAATAAAGGTCCAGTAGATCCAGTCTCTCCTCATATGACAGTCCCGCCATCCCTGGAATCAGTGTGGTGAACTTTCGCTGCACTCCTTCAATAGCAAGAACGTCCTTCCTCAGATTAGGAGACCAAAACTGAACACAATATTCCAGGTGAGGCCTCACTAAGGCCCTGTACAACTGCAGTAAGACCTCCCTGCTCCTATACTCAAATCCCCTTGCTATGAAGGCCAACATACCATTTGCCTTCTTAACTGCCTGCTGTACCTGCATGCCTACCTTAAATGACTGATATACCATGACACCCAGGTCTCGTTGTACCTCCCCTTTTCCTAATCTGCCGCCATTCAGATAATATTCTGCCTTCCTGTTTTGCCCCCAAAATGGATAACCACATTTATCCACATTATACTGCATCTGCCATGCATTTGCCCACTCACCTAACCTGTCCAAGTCACCCTGCAGCCTCTTACCGTCCTCCTCACAGCTCACACCGCCACCCAGTTTAGTGTCATCTGCAAACTTGGAGATATTACACTCAATTCCTTCATCTAAATCGTTAATGTATATTGTAAAGAGCTGGGGTCCCAGCACTGAGCCCTGCGGCACTCCACTAGTCACTGCCTGCCATTCTGAAAAGGACCCATTTATCTCGACTCTCTGCATCCTGTCTGCCAATCAGTTCTCTATCCACGTCAGTACATTACCCGCAATACCATGCACTTTGATTTTGCACACCAATCTCTTGTGTGGGACCTTGTCAAAAGCCTTTTGAAAGTCCAAATTCACCACATCCACTGGTTCTCCCTTGTCCACTCTGCTAGTTACATCCTCAAAAAATTCTAGAAGATTTGTCAAGCATGATTTCCCTTTCATAAATCCATGCTGACTTGATCCGATCCTGTCACTGCTTTCCAAATGCGCTGCAATTTCATCCTTAATGATTGATTCCAACATTTTCCCCACTACTGATGTCAGGCTAACCGGTCTATAATTACCCGCTTTCTCTTTCCCTCCTTTTTTAAACAGTGGTGTTACATTAGCTACCCTCCAGTCCATAGGAACTGATCCAGAGTCGATAGACTGTTGGAAAATGATCACCAATGCATCCACTATTTCTAGGGTCACTTCCTTAAGTACTCTGGGATGCAGACTATCAGGCTCCGGGGATTTATCGGCCTTCAATCCCATCAATTTCTCGAATACAATTTCCCACCTAATAAGGATATCCTTCAGTTCCTCCTTCTCACCAGACCCACTGTCCCCTAGTACATTCGGAAGGTTATTTGTGACAGAACTGAAGTATTTGTTCAATTGGTCTGCCATTTCTTTGTTTCCCATTATACATTCACCTGAATCCGACTGCAGGGGACCTACGTTTGTCTTCACTAATCTTTTTCTCTTCACATATTTACAGAAGCTTTTGCAGTCAGTTTTTATGTTCCCTGCAAGCTTCCTCTCGTATTCTATTTTCCCCCTCTTAATTAAACCCTTAGTCCTCCTCTGTTGAATTCTAAATTTCTCCCAGTTCTCAGGTTTGTTGCTTTTTCTAGCCAAATCATATGCCTCTTCATTGGCTTTAACACTATCCTTAATTTCCCTTGTTAGCCACCTTCCCCGTTTATTTTTACTCCAGACAGGGATGTACAATTGCTGAAGTTCATCCATGTGATCTTTAAATGTTTGCCATTGCTTATCCACCGTCAACCCTTTTAGTATCCTTTGCCAGTCTATTCTAGCCAATTCCAGTCTATTCTACGGAATTAGATATGGCCCTTACGAAGGTTATTTGTGTCTTCCTTCATGAAGACAGAACCAAAGTATTTGTTCAATTGGTCTGCCATTTCTTTGTTCCCCATTATAAAGATTTGTGCATTCCAGCACAAAATACAGAGCAACAGAAATGTTTAACAATTCACTCAATCATTTAGGTGTAATATGTTGATCTGTAACTAATTCTTTGGATTGGAGGCAAGATAGGCTAGTGTTAATTTTCTGTGAGAAAACATAGAAACATAGAAAATAGGTGCAGGAGTAAGCCATTTGGCTCTTCGAGCCTGCACCACCATTCAATAAGATCATGGCTGAACATAAACCTAAGTACCCCTTTCCTGCTTTCTCTCCATAACCCTTGATCCCTTTAGCCGTAAGGGCCATATCTAATTCCCTCTTGAATATATCCAACGAACTGGCATCAACAAGTCTCTGCAGTAGGGAATTCCACAGGGGTTAACAACTCTCTGAGTGAAGAAGTTTCTCCTCATCTCAGTCCTAAATAGCTTACCCCTTATCCTTAGGCTGTGTCCCCTGGTTCTGGACTTTCCCAACATCGGAAACATTCTTCCTGCATCTAATCTGTCCAGTCCCGTCAGAATTTTATATGTTTCTATGAGATCCCCTCTCATCCTTCGAAACTCTAGTGAATAAAGGCTCAGTCGATCCAGTCTTTCCTCATATGTCAGTCCTGCCATCCCGAGAATCAGTCTGGTGAACCTTTGCTGCACTCCCTCAATAGCAAGAACGTCTTTCCTCAGATTAGGAGACCAAAACTGAACACAATACTCCAGGTGAGGCCTCACCAAGGCCCTGTATAACTGCAGTAAGACCTCCCTGCTCCTGTACTCAAATCCCCTAGCTATGTAGGCCAACATGCCATTTGCCTTCTTCACCGCCTGCTGTACCTGCATGCCAACTTTCAATGACTGACGTACCATGACACCCAGGTCTCGTTACACCTCCCCTTTTCCTAATCTGCCATCATTCAGATAATATTCTGCCTTCGTGGAAGATAGCGGGAGGTCTTGATTTTCAGCAGACGTTCAGATTTTAGGATTTCATCTTACAAAACTCAACAATTAGAAAAAAAGTATATATTTATATAACACTTCATCATATTGCCCAAACATCTCAAATGGCTTCACACAATCAATTACCTTTGAAATGGAGCGATTTTAACCCTTCTCGCTCAGCGGAAACCTGGCAGGTGCGTAGTCCAAATTGCCATGGCTCTGACTTGTCTGAATAGCTGCCATGATGATAACATCTGTAATTTTAACCTGCTCTCCTGAGCAGGTAGCAAGGTCATGTGCCCGGAGCCAACGGGGTCCTTCTCTACAAATGCATGTTGCGGTCCAAAGACATCATTGAGACCCGACTGTAATGAACGGGGAATCTACTTGGAGTTAAAATCAAAGTTACTGCCATGTAGAATGCAGGAACAATATTGCACCAGTAACATACCACTAATAGCGATGAGATGACGGGTAAAGTAGTGTAGTGGGTATGTTACTGGGCTAGTAATCCAGAGAAAGAAAAGAAAACTTGGATTTATATAGCGCCTTTCATGACCACCGGACGTCTCAAAGCACTTTACAGCCAATGAAGTACTTTTGGAGTGTAGTCACTGTTGTAATGTAGGAAACGCAGCAGCCAATTTGCACACAAGCAAGCTTCTAGAAACAGCAATGTGATAATGACCAGACAATCTGTTTTTTCACAAAAACGAAATACTGCGGATGCTGGAATCTGGAATAAGAACAGAAAATGCTAGCAATCTCAACGGGTCAGGCAGCATCTGTGAAGAAAAAGCAGATTAATGTTTCAGGTTGATGACCTCTCGTCATTTGTTATATTGATTGAGGGATAGATATTGACTAGGACACCAGGGATAACTTACCTGCTCTTCTTAGAAATAGTGCCATGGGATCTTTTATGTCCACTTGAGAGAGCAGACAGGGCCTCGGTTTAACTTCTCATCCCAAAGACAGCACCTCCCACAGTGCAGTGCTCCCTCAGTACTGCACTGGAATGTCAGCCTCGATTGCTTTGAGTGGGATTTAAACCCACAACCTTCTGACTCAGAGGCACAGCTGACACTAGACTAATAATCCAATTGGATGAGGGTAACTTGAGAATTTGAATTAATTTTTAAAAAAATCTTAAAAGCTGGTATCAGTGAAAGTGACCATGAAGCTGTCAGATTGTTTTAAATACCCAACTGGTTCACTAATGTCCTTTAGGGAAAGCAACCTGCCATTTGTAGCAGACTTTACATGCAACTCTGTGCCACACCAAAGTGATTGGCCAGGATTTTACTAACCTCATTGGGGCCTTGGCGGGTGATGTTTGTGGCAGGTCCCGACCCCGCTGCTGGCTCCATCCCGCTCTGTGAAATGATTTTCCCTTGATGGGGCTTGTTAAGCCCAGCCAGCGCGGTTCCTGGCCAATTAGAGAAAGTGGGTCTGGTGACGCCTTTTGATGACTAGCCCTCAACTTATAGAGCTTATAGAGGGATTTGCAGCATGCAGGAATGTCCTCTTCCCTTCCCATGGGTAGAAGAGACCTCCTCAGGAGATCAACACCACCTGGTTGGAAGATGACCCAAATAACATCCCAGAAATGCTAGGGAACCAAGGGTCTAGTGAGCAAGAGGAATGAAAGGAAATGATTATTAGTAAGAAAATAGTGCTGGAGAAACTAATGGGAATGAAGGCAGATAAATCCCCAGGGCCTGATGATCTGCATCCCAGAGTACTAAAAGATGTAGCCATGGAAATAGTAGATGCATTGGTTGTCATTTTCCAAAATTCTACAGATTATGGAACCGTTCCTGCAGATTAGAGGGTGACAAATGTAACCCTGCTATTTAAAAAGGGAGGGAGAGAGAAAACGGGCAATGACAGACTGGTTAGCCTGACATCAGTAATAGGGAAAATGCTGGAGTCTATTATAAAGGATGTGATAATGGCACATTTAGATATCAACAGGATTAAACAAAGCCAACATGGATTTATGAAAGGAAAATCACGTTTGACAAACCTACTGGAGTTTTTTGAGGATATCACTGATAGAATAGATAAGGGAGAACCAGTGGATGTTGTGTATTTGGATTTTCAGAAGGCCTTTGATAAAGTCCCACATAAGAGGCTAGTGTGCAAAATTAAAGCACATAGGATTGAGGGTAATATATTGGCATGGATTGAAAATTAGTTAACTGACAGGAAACAGAGTGTAGGAATAAACGGGTCATTTTCGGGGTGGCGGGCAGTGACTAGTGGGGTATCACAGGGATCAGTGCTTGGGCCCCAGCTATTCACAATATATATATAAATGATTTGGATGAGGGAACCAAATGTAATATTTCCAAGTTTGCTGATGACACAAAAACTAGGTGGGATTGTGAGTTGTGAGGAGGATGCAAAGACGCTGCAAGGTGATTTAGATAGGTTGAGTGAGTGGACAAACACATGGCAGATGCAGTATAATGTGGATAAATGTGAAGTTATCCACTTTGGTAGGAAAAACATAAGGACAAAGTATTATTTAAATGGTGATGGCTTGGAAGTGTCGATGTGCAGAAGGACCTGGGTGTTCTTGTACACCAGTCATTGAAAGCAAACATGCCGGTGCAGCAAGCAGTTCGGAAGGCAAATGGTATGTTGGCCTTCATTGCAAGAGGATTTGAGTACAGGAGCAAGGATGTCTTACTACAGTTATACAGGGCCTTGGTGAGACCCACCTAGAGTATTGTCTGCAGTTTTAGTCTCCTTACCTAAGAAAGGATACACTTGCCATAGAGGGAGTGTAATGAAGGTTCACCAGACTGATTCCTGGGATGGCAGGACTGTCGTATGAGGAGAGATTGGGTCGACTAGACCTGTATTCACTAGAGTTTAAAAGAATGAGAGGGGATCTCATTGAAAAGTATAAAATTCTGACGGGGTTGGACAGACTAGTTGCGGGGAGGATATTTCCCCTGGCTGGGAAGTCTAGAACAAGGGGTCACAGTCTCAGGATATGGGGTAGGAAATTTAGGACCGAGATGAGGAGAATTTTTTTCACTCAGAGGGTGGTGAACCTGTGGAATTCTCTACCACAGAAAGCTGTGGAGGCCAAGTCATTGAATATATTTAAGAGGGAGATAGATAGATTTCTAGAAATAAAAGGCTTCAAGGGGTATGGGGAAAAAGCGGGAATATGGTGTTGAGATAGAGGATCAGCCATGATCATATTGAATGGCAGTGCAGACTCGAAGTGCTGAATGGCCTTCCAATGCTCCTATTTTCTATGTTTCTATGTGGACAGGAGGATCTGGATGCAGTGCCGCAAATGTTTCAATGAAATCAGTAGATCACAAAACGTTAGTACAAAGCCACACTCAGCCTCATCCTGCTGTGCCTCTCATCGCATCCCCATCATTCTGTCTTCTCTACCCTACTGCTGCACATCCTTACTCACATCAATTTACCTTGCACCTCGATCCACCCATTCCTCTCTATCTACAGTATCACATCCCCATCTCACTAGCCATCCCGCACACTCACCCTCATCCTAGTGCAATCATACGAACTAAGAACATACAAAGATAGATACTTGGGTGTTTTATGTAATGATCATTTAAAGTTTCTGTTAATGTGGTGTCAAATATTGAATCCTTTATTTTCAAAACTTTGCGTTCTTGGACAGATGTATGTGCAGCTTTGGAAGTGGCTTAGTCAGATACAGTGAATGGTGAGACGTAACAGTACACACCCACCCCCCTCCCCCCCCCCCCCCGCCGACCCCCCGCAATGGTCATGAGTGTGAAAGGAATGGCTTGGACATTGTGGGGATGCTTTATGTGTGGGGTGCTACCAACCTGGCACATCATGTGGCAGCCAGGGTGTAGTGTCAAGTGAAGTAAATCTGGCCATGGTGAGGTCATACCTGCCCTGTGCAGCATAAGTTGACTGCGGAGAAGGTTGGTGTTGTTGTTGGTGCTGCTGGTGTGCCTAGTGCTGCTGGTGTTGGGGCTGATCATGGTGAGATTCTGAGGGCCAAGGTGTGAGAGTATAATGGGAACCCATGCTGATGGCATAGATGGCAGGTGAAGTAGAGATGACAGAAGTCAACAGTAAGAAAGATAGAGAGGTCAGACTGGATGGAGACTTGTGTAAAGACTTGCAGCATTGTGAATCTGTTGGGGAAATGCTGTGAAGAAGAGCTTGTGGCTGAGAGAAGATATTTCTGTAAGGTGCGAGCTTTTACTTTGCATTTGAAGCTGTCAACAAAACAGCTGATTCAATGACCACTGAACTCCCGCCTCAGCTTGACAGACCAGTGTGAACCCCGTGGGCGAGCTGTCAAATACAAAAGGCAAGCTGAAAATCATTCTTAAGAGTTAAAAACAAGCCACTAATTACTTGAATTGGATCCCATGCCACTGCGTGTCGGGACTGCTCAGCTCTGATAGATCCAACATTGTGAAAGGCGTGTGGCGGTGGGTTCACAGCGGGGTCCTGACCCCCTGTGAAAAAATAACACTTTCCCACCACCGATCGCGCATGCTGACCCCCCCCCTCCACAAGCAGAATTTCAGTCATTGACTCTGAAATAACCTAGCAAGCCATTCCAAGATCACCCCAACCTCTGTCATCAAGCTACAGTATGCGGACAATGCCTGCATCTGCGCACATCCAGAGGCTGAACTCCAGGACATAGTCGACATATTTACTGAGGTGTACGAAAGCATGGGCCTTACGCTAAACATCCGTAAGACAAAGGTCCTCAACCAGCCTGTCCTCTCCGCACAACACTGCCCCCCAATCATCAAGATCCACAGCGCGGCCCTCGACAACGTGGACCATTTCCCATATCTCGGGAGCCTCTTATCCACAAGAGCAGACATTGACAATGAGATTCAACCCCACCTCCAGTGCGCCAGTGCAGCCTTCGGCCACTTGAGGAAAGGAGTGTTTGAAGACCAAGCCCTCAAAACTGCCACTAAGCTCATAGTCTACAGGGCTATAGTGATACCCGCCCTCCTGTATGGCTCAGAGACATGGACCATGTACATTAGACACCTCAAGTCGCTGGAGAAATACCACCAATGATGTCTCCGCAAGATCCTACAAATCCCCTGCGAGGACAGGTGCACCAACATTAGCGTCTTCGACCAGGCCAACATCCCCAGCACTGAAGCACTGACCACACTTGATCAGCTCCGCTGGGCAGGTTACATTGTTTGCATGACAGATACGAGACTCCCAAAGCAAGCGCTCTACTTGGAACTCCTTCATGGCAAATGAGCCAAAGATGGATAGAGGAAACGTTATAAGGACACCCTCAAAGTCTCCCTGATGAAGTGCAACATCCCCACTGACACCTGGGAGTCCCTGGCCAAAGATCGCCCTAAGTGGAGGAAGTGCATCCGGGAGGGCGCTGAGCGCCTCGAGTCTCATCGCCGAGAGCATGCAGAAATCAAGCACAGGCAGCGGAAAGAGCGTGCGGCAAACCAGTCCCACCCACCCTTACCCTCAACGACTGTCTGTCGCACCTGTGACAGGGACTGTGATTCTCGTATTGGACTGTTCAGCCACCTAAGGACTCATTTTAAGAGTGGAAGCAAGTCTTCCTCGATTCCGAAGGACTGCCTCTGATGATGATGATGATGAACACCGTCTTCTCAGGGCAACTAGGGATAGGCAGTAAATGCCAGCCTTGCTAATGATGCCCACATCCCAAGAATTAATTTTTGCAAAGTGAATCTGTTTTTTGGTGGTATTGTTTTGTATTATTCGATCCCCAGTTACTTTTGATAAGGTGTTGGTCGGTCTTCTCCAATCGCTGCAGTCCCTATGGTGAAAATTTAGTGAGGAACTCCCTGGTTTTTGGATAATGCCTTTTAATTAATGTCCACAAGCAGATGGGACCTTGGTTAATAGTTGAGAAATTAGATATTATTGCACCATTCGATGGATGAACAATTAAGGTCGGGGAGACCAATTTCAGGTGGCGATCCCTTGCGACCGGTCTCTCCAGAAGTGGATTGGCTGCCAAATTGCCGCAACTTCCAAGTGCTAAGGGCGCCTGCCTGAAACAGGCAGTAAGCAGCTTGAATGTGAAAATCTGGGCCCCAAAGGGCAAAATTGCTCATCAACTGGGAGGAGCAGGAGCCCTGCACGCTCAATTCAATTGTTCGAGGTCTTCATCGGTCTAACCAGTGGGTTTTAAAGTGACCGCTGCTCACAGCCACCAAAAAGATAAATAATTACTTTTCATTCTGTGGATGCTGTGGGCCGCTGCCAGCTCGGTGTTGCCCCCTTCTGGTTTACCTCTCATTCGAGGACCTACCTGGCATCGGAACCTGAGGCCCTGCATCGGGAGGCCTGATTGGTGTCCGCAGCTTGCTGGTTTCGTGCAGGTGAGGCTCGGGGCCTAGTTTCTTTCAGGCCTTGGGCCGATATCTTTGGGTGCATGGCCCAATTGCCCAAATCAATCCTACTCCAATTCCACCCCCCGACCCCACCCCCGTCACCACACTTCAATGACTGAAGAAAAAATGGTCATGGTATTGCTCTGTTGCTGAACAATGCCAGTGCAAGTTTGAACTTACAGCTTTGCCCAGTTGGAAATTTAAAAAAGAACACAGCAATGGCTAATGCAATAGTTATCCATAATTTCTCGATCAGCTTCATTAGGCAGGCCACATTGTTCGTAAGACTGACACAAGACTCCCAAAGCAAGCGTCCTACTCGGAACTCCTTCACGGCAGACGAGCCAAAGGTGGGCAGAGGAAATGTTTCAAGGACACCCTCAAAGCCTCCCTGATAAAGTGCAACATCCCCACCGGCACCTGGGAGTCCCTGGCCAAAGACCGCCCTAAGTGGAGGAAGTGCATCCAGGAGGGCGCTGAGTACCTCGAGTCTCATCGCCGAGAGCGTGCAGAAACCAAGCGCAGGCAGCGGAAAGAGCGTGCAGCAAACCAGTCCCACCCTCCCTTTCCCTCAACGACTATCTGTCCCACCTGTGACAGGGACTGTGATTCTTGTATTGGACTGTTTAGTGACCTGAGAACTCATTTTCATAATGGAAGCAAGTCTTCCTCGATTCCGAGGGACTGCCTATGATGATAATATCCATAAGTAAGATTAGAGCTGAATTGATACTTGCAAAGCAGTAATTCTGGAGTAAAGATTTTGATTTTCATGAATATTATGTTGTTTCTAAAATTGTTCAAATGCTTGCTTTGTTTCCCTTAAACCTAGAAGCGCTGTAATTATCAACGTTGACAGGATTGTCAATGATGAAGTTAATTGACTTATGCTATGGTGCATTGCATTTAGGTCAATGGTGCTGTTTATTGTCAGCTGGGTCATCTTAATAATTGGCTCCTGATGACATTGAGAAAAAAATAGGGCAAAGAGCTGTTAAATAATGGAGTTTGAATTAAATCATTTAATCATTGATGGGTTTCCCCCCAAAGTCACGATGCTGTTTTTTTAAAAATAGG
Organism: Pristiophorus japonicus; assembly: GCF_044704955.1. Classification (NCBI taxonomy): domain Eukaryota; kingdom Metazoa; phylum Chordata; class Chondrichthyes; family Pristiophoridae; genus Pristiophorus; species Pristiophorus japonicus. Next base: position 18,604,995 of record NC_091991.1, read on the forward strand.
GTAATCTGTATCAGTCCTGAGGTACTGCAATGTAAAAGTAATTGTAAAATGCATTTCAAACTTTAAAAAGCTGACTGACCCAGTTGTACTTTGCAACAGCTGAAGACTGTTATAGTGTCTCCAACATATTTCAGGGAAAGGTTACATTTAAATTGCTAATGCAATTCTTTCCAGAGGCTTTATATCATTTAAGTAAAGTTTAACGTGCGGCATGAGGAGACTTTCAAGGTTCGATCTGAGTTTCGTAATGCTGCATTCTTGGAATCTGATTGAAATACATCCATTAAATGAGTGCAGTTTTAAAGTTTGCTGTTTATGTTGGACATCCTTCTCCTTACTGGTGTTGTCACATCACGTACACCAGATAAACAGAAAGCCTTGTTGGTAAAGCAGATTGGGGATTATGGAATAAGTACGAAGATTTCTGTCAGGTCACATTTATTTTTTCCAATTTCCCACTGAATTATGAGTATGTGAATGTGGCGCTCATAAAGTTGACCAATTCTACAATCTTCCTAGAACTTTGATAGAAACATAGAAACATAGAAAAATAGGTGCAGAAGTAGACCATTCGGCCCTTCGAGCCTGCACCACCATTCAATAAGATCACGGTTGATCATTCACCTCAGTACCCCTTTCCTGCTGTCTCTCCATACCCCTTGATCCCTTTAGCTGTAAGGGCCATATCTAACTTCCCCTTGAATATATCTAATGAACTGGCATCAACAACTCTCTGTGTTAGAGAATTCCACAGGTTAAAAACTCTCTGAGTGAAGAAGTTTCTCCTCATCTCAGTCCTAAATGGCTTACCCCTTATCCTTAGACTGTCCCCCTAGTTCTAGACTTCGCCAACATCGGGACCATTCTTCTTGCAGCTAACCTGTCCAGTCCCGTCAGAATTTTGTATGTTTCCCCTCAGTGTGAATATAACACATCCAGACCCACAGTGTAACCCTCCCCCTTCCCTTGTCTTGCGCGCGCCCAGACACACAACACGCACGCGCAAACGCGCAAGGCGCGCGCGCGCAGCAGCTGACACGCACGCGCACAGACACGACACGCACGCGCACAGACACGACACACACGCACGTACAGACATAACACACACACAGACAACACACAAACACACACATACAGACATAACACACATAGACAACATACACACGTACAGACAGACACACACATGTACAGTCAGACAACACACACACCCGTACAGACATGAACAGACAGACACAACACATGTACAGACAGACAGACACACAGACTGAGCAGCAGCGAGAGGGTTAAGGTTTTAGGTGGGTTGAAATCAGTAACAGAGATTGGGGTTTTAAACAGGCTTTTAAAAGCACTTGTTCGGCACGCAACATTCAATCTGCAGATTTCGGTCTAATCTGACCTCTCACCAAGGACTGTATTTGATCTCCTCACATTCACTTTACAAATTCTTCAGATCGCTGGGGGTGAAAGGTCAGAGTTTACCCCCTCTGACACCCAGCCCATTGCTGAAGATTGTTTCGAGTGATGTACCGTGTCTATGCAGAATTTACCGTAGAATTACACAGTGTTTACAGCACAGAAACAGGCCATTGGGCCCAACAGGTACATGTCGAAGTTTATGGTCCACACAAGCCTCCACCCTTTATCCAATCATATCCTGCTATTCCTTTCTCCCCCATGTACTTATCTGGTTTCCCTTACAGACACTATACTATTCACCATAACTATTCCATGTGCTAGCAAGCTCTACATTCTAACCAGTCTCTGGTCATAGCTGCGAGGAGGATGCTATGAGGCTGCAGAGTGACTTGGATAGGTTAGGTGAGTGGGCAAATGCATGGCAGATGAAGAATAATGTGGATAAATGTGAGGTTATCCACTTTGGTGGTAAAAACAGAGAGACAGACTATTATCTGAATGGTGACAGATTAGGAAAAGGGGAGGTGCAATGAGACCTTGGTGTCAAGGTACATCAGTCATTGAAGGTTGGCATGCAGGTACAGCAGGCGGTTAAGAAAGCAAATGGCATGTTGGCCTTCATAGCGAGGGGATTTGAGTACAGGGGCAGGGAGGTGTTGCTACAGTTATACAGGGTCTTGGTGAGGCCACACCTGGAGTATTGTGTACAGTTTTGGTCTCCTAACTTGAGGAAGGACATTCTTGCTATTGAGGGAGTGCAGCGAAGGTTCACCAGACTGATTCCCGGGATGGCAGGACTGACCTATCAAGAAAGACTGGATCAACTGGGCTTGTATTCACTGAAGTTCAGAAGAATGAGAGGGGATCTCATAGAAACGTTTAAAATTCTGACGGGTTTAGACAGGTTAGATGCAGGAAGAATGTTCCCAATGTTGGGGAAGTCCAGAACCAGGGGTCACAGTCTAAGGATAAGGGGTAAGCCATTTAGGACCGAGATGAGGAGAAACTTCTTCACCCAGAGAGTGGTGAACCTGTGGAATTCTCTACCAGGCTCGAAGGGCCGAATGGCCTACTCCTGCACCTATTTTCTATGTTTCTATGTTTCTAAAAAGGTGTCTCCTGAAGTCCTCATTGGATTTATTAATGAGTAGCTTATATTTATGGCCCCTAGAGTTGGACTCCCAACACATGGTAACATCTTCTATACATCTACCCTAACAAACCCCTTCATAATGTTAAAGATCTCTATTTGATCATCCCTCAGCTTTCTCTACATCTACCCTAACAAACCCCGTCATAATGTTAAAGATCTCTATTTGATCATCCCTCAGCTTTCTCTTGTCTAGAGAAAGAGCCCCAGCATGTTCAGTCATTATGGATACATATAACCTCTCCATTCGGGCATAATGCTTGTAAATATTTATTGCAGCATCAACAATGCCTCAATGTCCTTTTTGTAATATGGAGACCAGAATGGTACACAGTGCTCCAAGTTTGGTATAACCAGTTCTGACGAAGGGAGATCGACCTGCAACATTAACTCTGTTTTTCTCTCCACAGATGTTTCCTGACCCGCTGAGATTTCCATCATTCACAGATTTTTGCTTTTGTATTGGTATAACCAAGGTGCTAGCTACCTTTAACATAACTTCTCTGCTTTGTAATTCTCTTACTCTAGAAATGAGCCCCAGTGCTTTGTTTGCATTTTCATTGCCTTGTTAACCTACTTTTAATGATTTGTACATCTGTCCCGCTAGATCCCTTTGCTCCTCTACCCGAGTTAGACACTTACTTTCCAAAGAGAATGTGGCCTTCTTATTCCTCCTACCAAAATGTTCCACCTCACACCTATCTATATTGGAATTAATTTACCATTTACACACCCATCATACAAGTTTATTAACACCTTGTATTTTGTTACAGTCCTCCTCAGTATTAACTATATCCTGAATTTGGTGCCATCTGCAAAGTTTGAAATTGTACTAACTATTCGTGAGTATATAATAATACCTCTGCTCTGTCTTCCCTTGATTCTTTTAGTATGTGCGAATGTAAACATCCAGACCTGCGGTTTTATCATCTCCAACTTTCACTCGTTCATCAATTATTTGATCTTCAGTGACTTGAGCACATAAATCTAGGCTGGCACTCCAGTGCAGTGCTGAGGGAGTGGTGCACTGTTGGAGGTGCCGTCTTTCGGATGAGATGTTAAACTGCTCTCTCAGGTGGACGTAAAAGATCCCATTATTTTGAGGAAGAGCAGTTATCCCCGGTGTCCTGGCCAATATTTATCCCTCAATCAACATAACAAAAACAGCTTATCTGGTCATTATCACATTGCTGTTTGTGGGAACTTGCTGTTTGCAGATTGGCTGCCGCATTTCCCAAATTACAACAGTGACTACACTCTAAAAGTACTTCATTGGCTGTAAAGTGCTTTGAAACATCCAGTGGTCATGAAGGGTGCTATATAAATGCAAGTCTTTTTTTTAACCAATGAATTTAGTGAACTTGTGCAAAACTGTAGTAGTCTGGAGAAGGCATGTCATGGGAAATAAGCCTGTAACTGCATTTAATACAATGGATGGCCATATTAAAGCAAGGACTTTTAAAAGACGTTAGCCCAAACAACTTGTGCTGTTTAAGGTTAATTTACAATTCTCACATAATATATGTTGGAAGATAATCACAAATTTAAACTTTCTTTTGGATTAAATGAGGTCCAATTTCATTCTTCAATAAAACAACTTGTCAAATTTTCAGTAAGATGTAACAAAATTAAAACTATACTATAACATAATCACTCGATGCAGGGTTTTTAATACATCAATCAGATGTTTGAAGTGCACGGATATGAAACTGGCTAGAATTTTGCAGCTCATGGTAGCGCTGAATGGTGTCGTCTAAGAAAGAAAGACTTGCATTTATATAGCGCCTTTCATGACCTCAAGGTGTCTCAAAGCATTTTACAGCCAATGAAGTAATTTTGAAGTGTAGTCACTGTCGTAATGTAGGAAATGCAGCAGCCAATCTGTATACAGAGGGCCCCACAAACAGCAATGAAATAGTTGACCAGATCATCTGTTTTTAGGTGTTGTTTGAGGGACAAATGCTGGCCAGGTCACCAGGAGATCACCAGTGCACTTTTTCGAATTCTGCTGCGGAATATTTCATATCCACCTAAGAGTGAAGACAGGGCCTCAGATTAATGTCTCATCCAATGACAACATCTCTGACAGTACAGCACTCCCTCAGTACTGCACTGAAGTGCCAGCCTAGATTACATGCTCTGAAGTGGGGCTTGAAGCCACAATCGTCTGACTCAGAGGCGAGAACTAAGCTATAATGCTCAGCATATTTAGCCTTAGTTATTAAAATTGTGCTTTCTGTTTCATACAATATCAAGCAAACAAAACTATGATCTGTGTGGGACACCACTTTAAAGAATACTCTCGTCATTTCTAATTCAAAAATTTCACATTCTGAAGTTTAAAAACATATGCCGAGAAATTTGTCTCGGGCGGTGATGCTAAACGGACAGTATCTAATCAGCCGCCCGTTATACGGACCGCCCGATAGGCAGTACCATTGATTGCAATGAAGCTGAATATCATGCGAAGAATAGGAGGCCAATCGGACACAGCCCCTTTTTGCACTACCCGAGATAAATTTCGAGTCCAAATTGTTTTGTTTAATCTTGTTGAGCAGGAGGTTTAACAAAATGAGAAAGATCACTGAACATTTTTCTCACTTTGGTCACCCAGTATCTGTTTCAAGGCTCACAACCAGATGCATTCTCCACTCTGCCTTAATCCCAACCTGAGAAGAGCACCTCTTCCTATCAAGTGTGAGATTTTGATTTCAATCATGTGCCATCATTATAATGAGTGCCGAACTTGCCACATTTCATGCCAATTATAGCCAGTTTTATGCTCTAGACTTGTGTTAATACGGAATTGGACAGCAAACATATTTTATTTATAGTCAGCAGAAAAAGACCTTTAACCAATGTGTCTAGGTCAGATTGAAATCTAGCTCCAAGTGACAAAGGAGCTGTGGCTCAGTGGGTAGCACTCTCACCTCTGAGTCAGGAACTTGAGCAGAAAAAAATCAAGGCTGACACTCCAGTGCAGTGCTGAGGGTGCCACTGGGGATGCGGGTGGCGAGGCCACTGCCCAGCACCGAAACGGAGTGCTGCGCTGCACGATCCCAGCACGGACCCTGCAAAATTGGAATAGCAAGGCCCGACTAGTAAGTCGGCCAAAAAAACTGTGGCGCGCGCCTCTCCTTTTACTTTTCACCCTGTGAGGGAAGTGCGGCCCAGTTCACGACCCGCGAGGCTAGTGCCGACATCGCCCACGGCAACCTCACGGGGCGGCGCACAATTTCTGCCACGGGGCTAAAAAGGGGTCGCCGCGCATGGCAATGATGTCATCGTCGGAAGCGCAGCGGCCCAGGGTGCTACCGGGGGGGGGGGGCAGGGCGTAACCGGTTTCACACCCCCGCTAACTCACACACAATTGCGTGGGAGCAGGTAGCACCATAATTATAGAAGTAGCTCAGCATCAAGACATTTCAGGCCCAGAGCGTTTTGGAGGAGTTCATTCACTGGTATAACATTTTGGTAGCAGGAGCACCTTCCAAACTGTAGGCAAGGAAATAGTCCTGCTCTTTTTACAACTTGAGCACATAAATCGAGGCTGACATGCCAGTGCAGTGCTGAGGGAGTGCTGTACTGTCGGAGGTGCCGTCTTTCAGATGAGACGTTAAACCGAGGCCCCGTCTGCTCCCTCAGGTGCACGTAACTTATCCCATGGCACTATTTTGAAGAAGATCAGGGGCGCTATCCCCGGTGCTTTGGTTCGGTATTCACTAAGGAGGACACAAACAACCTTCCAGATATAAAAGGGGTTGGAGGGTCTAGTAAGGAGGAGGAACTGAGGGAAATCCTTATTAGTCAGGAAATTGTGTTGGGGAAATTGATGGGATTGAAGGCCGATAAATCCCCAGGACCTGATGGACTGCATCCCAGAGTACTTAAGGAGGTGGCCTTGGAAATAGCGCATGCATTGACCGTCATTTTCCAACATTCCATTGACTCTGGATCAGTTCCTATGGAGTGGAGGGTAGCCAATGTAACCCCACTTTTTAAAAAAGGAGGGAGAGAGAAAACAGGGAATTATAGACCGGTCAGCCTGACATCGGTAGTGGGTAAAATGATGGAATCAATTATTAAGAATGTCATAGCAGTGCATTTGGAAAAAGGTGACATGAGAGGTCCAAGTCAGCATGGATTTGTGAAAGGGAAATCATGCTTGACAAATCTTCTGGAATTTTTTGAGGATGTTTCCAGTAGAATGGACAAGGGAGAACCAGTTGATGTGGTATATTTGGACTTTCAGAAGGGTTAGGGTTAGGGACAAGGTCCCACACAAGAGATTAATGTGCAAAGTTAAAGCACATGGGATTGGGGGTAGTGTGCTGACATGGATTGAGAACTGGTTGTCAGACAGGAAGCAAAGAGTAGGAGTAAATGGGGACTTTTCAGAATGGCAGGCAGTGACTAGTGGATTACCGCAAGGTTCTGTGCTGGGGCCCCAGCTGTTTACACTGTACATTAATGATTTAGACGAGGGGATTAAATGTAGTATCTCCAAATTTGCGGATGACACTAAGATGGGTGGCAGTGTGAGCTGCGAGGAGGATGCTATGAGGCTGGTGACTTGGATAGGTTAGGTGAGTGGGCAAATGCATGGCAGTTGAAGTATAATGTGGATAAATGTGAGTTTATCCACTTTGGTGGTAAAAACAGAGAGACAGACTATTATCTGAATGGTGACAGATTAGGAAAAGGGGAGGTGCAACGAGACCTGGGTGTCATGGTACATCAGTCATTTGAAGGTTGGCATGCAGGTACAGCAGGCGGTTAAGAAAGCAAATGGCATGTTGGCCTTCATAGCGAGGGGATTTGAGTACAGGGGCAGGGAGGTGTTGCTACAGTTGTTCAGGGCCTTGGTGAGGCCACACCTGGAGTACTGTGTACAGTTTTGGTCTCCTAACTTGAGGAAGGACATTCTTGCTATTGAGGGAGTGCAGCGAAGGTTCACTCGACTGATTCCCGGGATGGCGGGACTGACCTATCAAGAAAGACTAGATCAACTGGGCTTGTATTCACTGGAGTTCAGAAGAATGAGAGGGGACCTCATAGAAACCTTTAAAATTCTGATGGGGTTAGACAGATTAGATGCAGGAAGAATGTTCCCAATGTTGGGGAAGTCCAGAACCAGGGGTCACAGTCTAAGGATAAGGGGTAAGCCATTTAGGATCGAGATGAGGAGGAACTTCTTCACCCAGAGAGTGGTGAACCTATGGAATTCTCTACCACAGGAAGTTGTTGAGGCCAATTCATTAAATATATTCAAAATGGAGTTCGATGAAGTCCTTATTACTAGGGGGATCAAGGGGTATGGCGAAAAAGCAGGAATGGGGTACTGAAGTTGCATGTTCAGCCATGAACTCATTGAATGGCGGTGCAGGCTAGAAGGGCCGAATGGCCTACTCCTGCACCTATTTTCTATGTTTCTATGTTTCTATGTGCCCTGGCCAATATTTATCCCTCAATCAACATAACAGAAACCGATTATCTGGTCATTATCATATTACTGTTTCTGGGAGATTGCTGTGCACAAATTGGCTGCCGCGTTTCCTACATTACAACAGTGACTACACTCCAAATGTACTTAATTGGCTGTAAGGCGCTTTGAGATGTCCAGTGATCATGAGTACATACATGTGGGTATGGGGGGAGTGATTTGTACAGCAAAAAACATCCTCTATAAAAAATACTATATTTTCTGTTCCCTTTCTCCTTTAACTTACTAGTAATCAATAGATTGAGACAGAAGTGTTGAATTTCCATGGAGCTTTACATAATTTCTGCAGCTTTTTCATAGATCTTCTGCTGAAGTTGATAATCCAGGACCGAGTACAGATAAATGCGCAGTCTCAAACTACCTGGAATTCAGTATCAACACTTAGCTCCCCACAAATAGATTTTGACTCCATTCCAGTGCACTCATATGCTTTGATATTAAGTATCATGATCTGAATGAGGAAATCAGGTTTCCTTGGATCTTCTGTCAAAATTATAGCAAATGATCAGGAGAAATTCAGTCTCACCCTTCACAGCTAAGGTAGGGCTTTATGCAAATAAAGTGACAGTCCTGCTATCCTTTCACAGGGCGTCGTCTTAAAGAACTGGTAAAACATTAATGCATTCAGCCCATGATACCTAAGCTGAAAACCTGAGCGGGAACTTGAATACAGAGTAGAAATTTATTTGTGGAACTAAATTCTAATAATAATGATCGTGGATACTCAGTCGTTGAGTATATTCAAGACCGATATCGATAGATTTTTGGATATTAAGAGAATCAAGGGATATGGGGATAGTGCGGGAAGGTGGAGTTGAGATAGAAGATCAGCCATGATCTTGTTGAATGGCAGAGCAGGCTCAAAGGGCCGAATGACCTACCCCAGCTCCTATTTCTTATATTCTTATGTAATGTTAATTGAGACTGGCTCCTATCTTGATCTGAGGCGAGCTTTAGATGCCACTAAACAGGCACATGGGCGCCACACCTGAATTTCAGGACCCAGAGACTCATTCCTGCCCTCCCGTTGCCAGTTGGCACTCTCACACAGCAATAATTTTCGCTAGCTGCCTTGGCTGTTGCGAAGTCCACTTGGAGCAAAGTGGAATAAAAAAAAATCACTACACATACTATGCCTAAATACTTATTCATTAAGAGATATCTTGCAGTGTGATAAAATGGACAGCTTTGACTCACTCCTGTCAGTAGGACCATGACTGGTGAAGCAATGAACAAAAACTTCTGTCTACTTTCATATAAGTGACAGTGCAGCAAAATATTTTTGGCCTTGCAGTAATTTGATTATCAGTTGGACAACTACTTCTGATTAGGCCACAGGACATTCATTGGCGACTGAGTTACTCTACCAAGTACAATCCGAATTGCCGCTAAGATTCTTTACTGCTTTCTCTGGGAGTGCTCGCTTTCTCAAAACATTGAACAAGATTCAGCAGCCCATACGAGCACTTTTAAAATCAGGCCTCGTACTGTACTGGAACTATACTCCACACAGAGTCAAGACCAAGCTTGTGCGGTGGCCTCCTGGAAGGGATCTTACACTGCTTGACTTCAGTGCATTCTGGTGTCAGATTGTAGCCCAGGTTATACTGCTGCTTTTGTGTTGATACACGCTGAAATGCTTTGCCTCAATGAAAAAGTGGAGGCATAACTTGAGCCTTAAGCAGATCTCATCAGCTCAATAGCTGGGAACACCCTGCTCTGAAAACGCACCTGCATACCATTCATGGAGGAAAGCTTACATTCCAACAGGTGTTCTACTTGTACGAGGCTGAATTTGATCAAGGCCTCTGCCCGCCCAAGTGCCGCCCAACATGCCGCCGATGGCCGCCGAGCTCCCGGACGGTATTGTCAGCGGGATTTTCATCAACAAGGTCCCTCGAAAGTCGACGGGTGGCAAATGAGGGACTTATGCCACCAATCTGGGCGGCAGTCGGCGGGAGCTCCCATTCTCGCCGGCAAAGGCGCTTGCCGCCCAAGTGCCACCGAGGATGGAGTCGGGCCCACGGAGGGACGAACAGCTGAAAATAAAAATCATCAGGAAAAAATTAAAAAACTATCGGAAGACCTTCAGGGGACCCCACGCAGGCAAGGCGCTGTGGAAAAAAAAATATATAAAATGTTCACAAACCTTTTTTTCCAGGATCTTCAGACTTACCGTCGGGGTCAGACCAGCCTCCAGCCAGCGGCCCACCCCCCCGTACTGGTGCCGACTCCCGCCCGCATGAATCTGGGAGCTCGGCGGATGGGAGGTCAGCAGGCGGTTCCCGGCGGCTCTTCCCTCCCGCTCGCTGCAGGCCACATCGAAAGTGGCACTGGGGGGACCTTGCAGAGGAATGTCGGTGGCAGTGGGCGGTAAGTTGACCAATTTCGGCCCCGTAGTTTTACTGTAGTTATAAGGCCAGGTCTACCTGGGAATGAGGATCAGGGTTGCGGGGGACTGAAGTGGGTGGTGAACCCTCCCATACTGGTGTTTCCCCCCCCCCCCACCCCACTGGAGTTTGAGTCCCAGGAAATTTCAAATCACGGGCCTTATTTACACTGACTCACACATAGCTGGCAGGAATGACATCACCCGTTGGCAGGTGGGAGTCAAAATTGGTGGGGGTGGTGGGTTGGACTATCACCAGGAATCTATTGAAATGGTCTATGGCAAGGTAAGTTAGAATTGATGGTGGGGGGGGGGTGGCTGAGGGGGGAGACTTTGGGGTTGGGGAGTTCCCGATTTGAAGAAGGTGGAAGCCCAGGGAAGGGCAGAAGCACTCCTAGCGCACAAGGGACCAGGATCCTTGCTGCCGTGGGTTGGAGCCTATGCGGGCTGTAATCGGGCCCGTGGTTATAATGGCATGCACCTCCCGACGACATCATTGGCATGCGACACCACCATTTCAAATGTTATTTTGCGCTGCACTTGCTCTCGGGGGCGGTAACCCGCATTTAGATCGCGGGGCGGGATATCCGCGCCTGCCGCAGGAAATAACTCCTCACGTTACCGCCCCCAAACATGGCACAGCACAATTCCCCACCCCCCACCTTGCAATATACTTTATTAACTGTTTTGTTAACCTTTGAAGGTCCTGCTACCTTCAAAGTTTTGAGCACAAATGCCCACAGGTCTCTGTTCTTGCACCCCCTTTAAAATGGTACCACGTAATCTGTATGGTCTTTCCACAGTATCATGTGGGCTGTCTGCCATCTCTCTGCAGATTTGACAGCCTCCATCTTGAATTCCCTCGAAGCGGGGATTACACAATAATTGCCTGGGCTGGCTAACGCCCAAGTATAACTTGATATATCAGAAAATCGAAAAGCATGTTTCAATGTTTCTTGTAACTGCGTGAAACCATGCAAGGAATATCAATCTCCTAAAAATTAGTTTTGAGAAACTCCCAGGCAGAGGCTGCACTGGATAAACCGCACACTTTACGGCTTTGATTCCAGTCAGCAGGCTATAAATCAGATCACACTAGGGGATCGCGAGCTGTAATTTCCTGTTTCTTTTTTTATTGTTTTGTACAAGAGCCAAGTTGTTGCTGACATAAAAGGAAATGGATTGTTACCACACTGAGAGGGAAAGGATTTGTGAGGCGCATATGCAACACAAAGCTGACTTCTTTGCACATGGTTTGGTGCGTTTAAAGATCGCTCTTTAAGTTTTTGCACCAGTGCAGAAATAGAACAAACCAAAACATGCATGCAAGCGATCAAATATTAAAAACATTTGAAGTTATGTAATGGAATAGTTCAGGAGTGGTCTCACAATAATCTTATCCTGTAGAAAAAAATGTCATATGTTTAATTTTTTTTCAAAAAGCATTTTTTAATACACTCACTGCGGGCTAAATTCGAGTTGTATTTTTCAAATGAATACTTAAAGTAAGAGAGTATTATCCTGAGTATTTCTTTAAAGAGGAGTCACACCCTCTGGAGTTTTTTTTAAATGCTGGAGTGTTACACAGATTTAAAGATTTAACCTGCGTTGGTTTGCTCGGTCTATTTCTAATCCTTTTCTATTATCTTATTGCTTAAACTGTGGGTGATGACAACATTGCCGAGAGATCTGCTTTGCAAGAGTGACTGAGCCCAGCAGTGTGTGGGGGCTGAATTGACTGATTCATTTGAAATAATAAGCTTGTTGGCATACTTGGCTTAACCCCTCCATGCCCAGCATCCTGTTATTAGAAATACACTAATCCCGAAGCTCTAAATATCATGTTAAAATTTTTTTTTTTTTTTATGTCATAAAAAATTCCAAAAGAAAGCTGACATTGTGGATAATCAACTTCGGATGTGACTGTGCTGACATTCCGTGTACAGCCAAGTCAGGCCTTCCTTGGATTTACTGTAATTGTCCACAGTCGTTCGCTTTTGCCCATAACTGCTTCGAACAGACTTTTTTTGCACACGATATGGTGGCTGTAATGTAGTTGCTTCATGGGTTCTTTGCTTAAGAATTCATAGTAACACATTGCTATTAAGAACGAGTTGGTTTATTAACAAAGGTTTAACAATCACGCTACACATTACCAGTTCAACTATTTTAGTTGTGCAATTTAAACAAATGCCCCCTACAAGAGGGGTCACACACTAAAATACATTTTTTTCCAGTGCCCTTTTTTTGGGTTTTTTTTTTGAGGTCACCAACACACAAATTATACAAGTGCCCCCTGGCCAAAAGCGGGGTGGGGGCACTAAAACCGGTAAATTAAACAAATGGAACTTTAAACTTAAATGATCAAATTAAAATTTGGTTGCCGAGGGTGATGATGCACTCCAGTCCCTCCGGCGCCCACCTCTCGCAGAAGATCGCAAGCGTACCGGTGGATGCCGCGTGCTCCATCTTCAGGGACACCCTGGCTCGGATGTAACCGCGGAAGAGAGGCAGGCAGTCCGCTCAGGGTGCTCAAAGATCAGGAGTGTGGGACTGAAGTGCAACCAGAATTTGAGGAGCAGCCCCTGACATTACCAGTTCAACCACCAGGCTCAGAACCACCTGCCTCATCGTGGACCCCCTGAACCCAACTGGCTGGGGTTTTATTGAGTCTTATGAACATCATGTGACTGGCTAAACCACTTGCAACTCAACAGCTGCAGAAACCTGTGAGCATATTACAGAATCAACTCGCAAGGTGCACAGATCAAATCCCCATGTTACACCACCCACAACCTGCACCATTTTCCACTTTGACAAGGGGAATAAACATGTTTTAGCCTTTTTACGTCCTGGCTAGTCTTTTTAATGATGTTTGGAGGATCTATATACACCCCATGACCTTGAATTGCTTACACACATGCATAAGTCATTCCCCAGCATTTAGCACTTTAATATTTATAGACTACGGGCATCGGTGGCTATATGTTGCACATTTAAATTAACCACAGGTAAGTTTAAAAAGTGTAGAGGAGAACCAGGGGATCCCCTGAATAATTTCTGAACTTGTTTTAATTCTACACTGGGGCTACACGCCATGTGATGCCATGGGCCCTCATCCCGTGTTTCTCTGGGGTCAATGCGGGCCCTGAATCAAGGATTGTTTGAAAACTTTGGCATCGGTGTAAAGTAGGAACCACAGGGTATTTACAACTGATGACCAACTTATTTCTCACCTGAAAGACGGGCGACTGGAAGTCGAAAATCTAACGGGGACCTTGGACACCCATTTGCCTGCCTGATTCAGTTTTCAGGCAGGCTTTAAAGTGGCCACCAAGCGCCCCTGCTCAAACAGGTGGGAGGCTCTTTAAATATGCAAATGGGGTCCCTCTGTCGGACACAGGACCCCGATTGCAATTTTCATGGAGAAATGGGAGGAACATACAACATGGATATTGGTCCCATCTTTTCCAGGCGTTAAGCATTTAGCCTTGGGCAGCCACTGTAGGTGTCTCATCAATATTGCTTAGGTCTTGGGCCCAAAAGCCAAAATCTCTCCTCCCTCCGCCCCCCAGTCACCCACATCACAGGAACCCTAAATTTGCAATGTAAAAAGAATCCTAAGATTTTCAGAAAATCAAATGATTTTTACCAATTCTACAGAAATATATAGTGGTCCCAATATCTCTTAGAAATGTTTAGGATGATTGACATAATTCTCAACTTTTCTGTTACCTCCTTCCTCTAGCCAAATGAAAACTTGAAACATGCTTGTGTCCCTCCATGGCCTTGCCACTCCCTATCTCTATAAGTTCCTTCAGCCCTACAGCCCCCCGAGATATCTGCGCTCCTCTTAGCATCCCTGATGATAATCGCTCAACCATTGGTGGCCATGTCTTCTGTTGCCTGGGCCCTAAGCCCTGGCATTCCCTGCCTTAACCGCTCCACCTCTCTACCTCTCTTTCTTCCTTTAAGACGCCCTTTGAAACTTACCTCTTTGACCAAGTTTTTGGTCACCTGCTCTATATTTCTCCTTATTGAATATTGGGAAGACCAAAGCCATTGTTTTCGGTCCCCACTACAAACTCCGTTCCCTGGAAACTGACTCCATCCCTCTCCCCAACTCCTGTCTGAGGCTGAACCAGACTGTTCGATTTCTTGGTGTCATATTTGACCCTGAATTTAGCTTTTAACAATATATCCGAGGCATAACTAAGACCACCTATTTCCACCTCCGTAACATCATCCATCTCCACCCTTGCCACAGCTCATCCACTGCTGAAGCCCTCATCCATGCCTTTGTTAGCTCTAGACTTGACTATTCCAACTCACTCCTGGCTGGCCTAGCACATTCTACCTTATGTAAACTAGAGGTGAACCAAAATTCAGCTGCCCGTGTCCTAACTCGCACCAAGTCCTGCTCACTCATCACCCCTGTGCTCGCTGGCCTACATTGGCTTCCGGTTAAGCAATGACTTGGTTTCAAATTTCTCATCCTTATTTTCAAATCCCTCCATGGCCTCCCCCTCCCTATCTCTGTAATCTCCTCCAGCCCCACAACCCCCCAAGATTTCTGCGCTCCTTTAATTCTGCCCTCCTGAGCATCCTTGATTGTAATCGCTCAACCATTGGTGGCCGTGCCTTCTGTTGCCGAGGCCCCAAGCTCTGGAACTCCCTCCCTAAACCTCTCTGCCTCTCTACCTCTCTTTCCTGCTTCAAGACCCTCCTTAAAACTTATCTTTTTACATAAGAACATAAGAACATAAGAATTAGGAACAGGAGTAGGCCATCTAGCCCCTCGAGCCTGCTCCGCCATTCAACAAGATCATGGCTGATCTGGCCGTGGACTCAGCTCCACTTCCCCGCCCGCTCCCCATAACCCTTAATTCCCTTATTGGTTAAAAATCTATCTATCTGTGATTTGAATACATTCAATGAGCTAGCCTCAACTGCTTCCTTGGGCAGAGAATTCCACAGATTCACAACCCTCTGGGAGAAGAAATTCCTTCTCGACTCGGTTTTAAATTGGCTCCCCTGTATTTTGAGGCTGTGCCCCCTAGTTCTAGTCCCCCGACCAGTGGAAACAACCTCTCTGCCTCTATCTTGTCTATCCTTTTCATTATTTTAAATGTTTCTATAAGATCATCCTTCTGAACTTCTACTCAATCTATCATCATAAGGTAACCCCCTCATCTCCGGAATCAGACGAGTGAATCGTCTCTGTACCCCCTCCAAAGCTAGTATATCCTTCCTTAAGTAAGGTGACCAAAACTGCACGCAGTACTCCAGGTGCAGCCTCACCAATACCCTGTACAGTTGCAGCAGGACCTCCCTGCTTTTGTACTCCATCCCTCTCGCAATGAAGGCCAACATTCCATTCGCCTTCCTGATTACCTGCTGCACCTGCAAACTAACTTTTTGGGATTCATGCACAAGGACCCCCAGGTCCCTCTGCACCGCAGCATGTTGTAATTTCTCCCCATTCAAATAATATTCCCTTTTACTGTTTTTTTTCCCAAGGTGGATGACCTCACATTTTCCGACATTGTATTCCATCTGCCAAACCTTAGCCCATTCGCTTAACCTATCTAAATCTCTTTGCAGCCTCTCTGTGTCCTCTACACAACCCGCTTTCCCACTAATCTTTGTGTCATCTGCAAATTTTGTTACACTACACTCTATCCCCTCTTCCAGGTCATCTATGTATATTGTAAACAGTTGTGGTCCCAGCACCGATCCCTGTGACACACCACTAACCACCGATTTCCAACCCGAAAAGGACCCATTTATCCCGACTCTCTGCTTTCTGTTAGCCAGCCAATTCTCTATCCATGCTAATACATTTCCTCTGACTCTGCGTACCTTTATCTTCTGCAGTAACCTTTTCTGTGGCATCTTATCGAATGCCTTTTGGAAATCTAAATACATCCATCGGTATACCTCTATCCACCATGCTTGCTATATCCTCAAAGAATTCCAGTAAATTAGTTAAACATGATTTCCCCTTCCTGAATCCATGTTGCGTATGCTTGATTGCACTATTCCTATCTAGATGTCCCGCTATTTCTTCCTTAATGATAGCCTCAAGCATTTTCCCCACTACAGATGTTAAACTAACCGGCCTATAGTTACCTGCCTTTTGTCTGCCCCCTTTTTTAAAAAGAGGTGTTACAGTAGCTGCTTTCCAATCCGCTGGTACCTCCCCAGAATCCAGAGAATTTTAGTAGATTATAACGAATGCATCTGCTATAACTTCCGCCATCTCTTTTAATACCCTGGGATGCATTTCATCAGGACCAGAGGACTTGTCTACCTTGAGTCCCATTAGCCTGTCCAGCACTACCCCGTTAGTGATAGTGATTATCTCAAGGTCCTCCCTTCCCACATTCCTGTGACCAGCAATTTTTGGCATGGTTTCTGTGTCTTCCACTGTGAAGACCGAAGCAAAATAATTGTTTAAGGTCTCAGCCATTTCCACATTTCCCATTATTGAATCCCCCTTCTCATCTTCTAAGGGACCAACATTTATTTTAGTCACTCTTTTCCGTTTTATATATCGGTAAAAGCTTTTACTATCTGTTTTTATGTTTTGCGCAAGTTTAGTTTCGTAATCTATCTTTCCTTTCTTTATTGCTTTCTTAGTCATTCTTTGCCGTCGTTTAAAATTTTCCCAATCTTCTATTTTCCCACTAACCTTGGCTACCTTATATGCATTGGTTTTTAATTTGATACTCTCCTTTATTTCCTTGGTTATCCACGGCTGGTTATCCCTTCTCTTACCGCCCTTCTTTTTCACTGGAATATATTTTTATTGAGCACTATGAAAGAGCTCCTCAAAAGTCCTCCACTGTTCCTCAATTGTGCCACCATTTAGTCTGTGTTTCCAGTCTACTTTAGCCAACTCTGCCCGCATCCCACTGTAGTCCCCTTTGTTTAAGCATAGTACGCTCGTTTGAGACACTACTTCCTCACCCTCAATCTGTATTACAAATTCAACCATACTGTGATCACTCATTCCGAGAGGATCTTTTACTAGGAGATCGCTTATTATTCCTGTCTCATTACACAGGACCAGATCTAAGATAGCTTGCTCCCTTGTAAGTTCTGTAACATACTGTTCTAAGAAACAATCCCGTATGCATTCTATGAATTCCTCCTCAAGGCTACTCCGTGCGATTTGATTTGACCAATCAATGTGTAGGTTAAAATCCCCCATGATTAGTGCCATTCCTTTTTTCACATGCCTCCATTATTCCCTTGATTATTGTCCGCCCCACCGTGAAGTTATTATTTGGGGGCCTATAAACTATGCCCACCAGTGACTTTTTCCCCTTACTATCTCTAATCTCCACCCACAATGATTCAACATTTTGTTCATTTGAGCTAATATCGTCTCTCACAACTGCCCTGATATCATCCTTTATTAACAGAGCTACCCCACCTTCTTTCCCTTCTTGTCTATCTTTCCGAATTGTCAGATACCCCTGTATGTTTAATTCCCAGTCTTGGCCACCCTGCAACCACGTTTCTGTAATGGCCACCAAATCATACCCATTTGTAATGATTTGTGCCGTCAACTCATTTACTTTGTTTCGAATGCTGCGTGCGTTTAGGTAAAGTGTTTTAATACTAGTTTTAAAACCATGATTTTTATTTTTGACCCCTCCTGCAGCCCCTTTATATTCATACATATTGTCCCTTCCTATCACCTTGTGGTAGGAAGGGACCAAGTTTTTGATCACCTGTGCTAACTTCTACTTAAGCGGTGTCAATTTTTATCGCATTATATTCCTGTGAAGCGCCTTGAGACATTTCACGACGTTAAAAGCACTATATAAATACAAGTTGTTGCATTGTTGTTATGTGGTTCGGTGTCAAATTTTTTGTCTCATAATAATCCTGTGAAGCGCCTTGGGTAGTTTCACTCCGTTAAATGCACTATATATAAACAAGTTGCTGTTGTTGGGTGAAATAGCAGTACATAAATGGTGCAGGATTATATTTTCTAGCCGGAAATTCAGACAGAAGCCATTTCCACTTTATTCCCACCATTGAAACATTTCCCCTGAGTTTCCATGCACATTTCGGCCCCGCCCGTGATCGACCCTCGTCCCGCCTGACAGAAGCGCATTAACACGTGGGCCTACAGACTCCAGCCGCACATGGGGCTGCCGCCAGGGTGGAGAGCCATGCTCAACAGGCAGCTGGCCTGTTAGAAGAGAGCACACATAAATTCCGGGTCCCCCTTTTCCTCGGCCTCGCCTGGGAGGGTGGTATTTCCTCGTCTGCTCTCCACTCCTCGGCTTCCCTTGTTCTTTGCGAATTACCCGTTGCCACATCCTCACGAACACTATCTAATTGCTCCCAGGTGAGCGAATCCTGAGCTGGTGTTTGTAAGTTGAGAAAACAAGTCTCACAGCGGATGAGATGGAAGTGCGCTAATTTATGATAGAAGATGACAGAATTAATGAGGGGAAGGCTAGCAGTTGAGGAATGGCATGCAAGAGCTGAAGTATGACCTGGAGTATTGTCTGCAGTTTTGGTCTCCTTACCTAAGAAAGGATATACTTGCCATAGAGGGAGTGCAGCGAAGGTTCACCAGACTGATTCCTGGGATGGCAGGACTGTCGTGTGAGGAGAGATTGGGTTGACTAGACCTGTATTCACTAGAGTTTAGAAGAATGAGAGGGGATCTCATTGCAATATATAAAATTCTGACTTGGTTGGATAGACTGGATGCGGGGAAGTCTAGAACAAGGGGTCACAGTCTCAGGATACGGGGTAGGAAATTTAGGACCGAGATGAGGAGAAATGTTTTCACTCAGAGGGTGGTGAACCTATGGAATTCTCTACCACAGAAGGCTGTGGAGGCCAAGTCACTGAATATATTTAAGAGGAAGAAAGATAGATTTCCAGAAATAAAAGGCAGCAAGGGGTATGGGGAAAAAGCGGGAATATGTTGTTGAGATCGAGGATCAGCCATGATCATATTGAATGGTGCTGTAGACTCGAAGGGCCGAATGGCCTACTACTGCTCTTATTTTCTATGTTTCAATGTTTCTGCAAGAGGATATGAGGCTATCAAAGTGGAGGATGGGATTTTAGGGTTGTGCATGTACTGAATTGCTCTGAGGGGAGCTGCATTAAGTGTGTTACGTTGCCTGCCCTGGTGAAGAAATTAAACTTGTTCCAGTACTTCTCTGCAGTCCTGGGGCATAAGCAGTTGGCATTGAATGCCAGTAGAACATCTCTCCAGATGGCATGGATGATATTTCTGGAAGACTTGCTGGTAGCCACCAGGCACACCCAAAGGCTAGAAATTCATTATAGCCCAGGAATGGGCGGTATCTTTTGAAAATTTTGAGTATTAGCAGCAAGCGCAAATGCTTTAGACTGCATGCAAAGGTTTTCTCACTGCTCAAAGAATTGATTGGGGTGCTGAATCAAGTCTTAAAGGCCTAGCTCAATGCCTTTACACTCAAAGGGTGAACCAATATCGGGTGCAGTCTAATCTCAATTCATCATTGCCACAGGCTTTCCACAGTACTTAAAGGGGAAGTTCATTGATACCGCAGCACCTCATTCTCAGCATTGCTGGCTGTTCAGTTGCCTCAGCAAGGAGAAGCACAACAAGGAGAAGGAGCCGGAGGAATGAAGCCGGTGTGCTCAGGGCAGATCCACCTCAGTCGGGTGGTCAGGGTGATTGAATGCTTCAACAAATGCTACATACCACCATCTGTACCACAAGCTTCACACACTGCCCAAAGCACCAGACTCCCCTAGCACTCACCCACCAACAATCTCTACCAACCAACACACATCTCACGCCTGGCATACAATGACAGCTATTCAACTATGGCAGGCACAACGGTCATCAGTTATTAGAATGAATGTGATACGTGTGATATGTTTATGCATACATTTATTAATGGAGTTTTAAAAATATTTTGTAGTCTCTCTCATTTCACCTTTGCGCTCAGGAGGATGCTGTGATATGGTGTGACACAGGGATGGTATGATGGGCATGTGGTGAGTAAGGGGATCTGGGATTTAAATCATCCTGGTGTGAGGCTGGAGGTCTGTTTGAGGAGGTGGCAGAGTTCTGTGACCACCACCTTGGTGATGTGGAGCTGCCTAATGCAATGTTCTTCATTAAATTGAAGGCTCTCGGAATACCCTCGGAGGGTAAGCCCTCCTGGTGAGAGTCTTGCTGTCTCTCCTCATCCCTCTGAGCATATGTTCCTGCATTTCTGGCTGTCTATGCTTCCTCTGCCATAGATCCTGGAGGGCGAGGTGCCATGGTGGTACTGCCCCCATTAATGTTTGAAGTTTGAATCTTTGAACAATAAATATAGCCACTTTGCACTTGCCAGCTGATAAAAAAGAACCTTGAAATTACTCATACAAACTGATCCACTGGCTGAAACTGACAACAAACAAGTGAAACTAACCAGTCCTGACAGCTGTGAGTGATTAATGTGGATACGTTTAAATAACGTCGCTGGAGCTGGCTTCCTGCAGCTGTGCGTCTGCTTTCCCTGTTGCTGTCTGGTCGAGGTGCAAAGGTAAGTGGTCAGAATGATTTTTGCAGATTGAGACCATTCATTCGGCCCCCTCTGCCTCTTCCCTTCCTACCCCTAGCCCATCAGGGCAAACTTCCTCTAAGGAAGCCCCCCTGCCCTAGCCCTGACTGCACATCTTTCTCCAGATCTCCCCTCATGACCTTTCCGAGCTCATCCTGTCCATGAGATCCACTTCCTGCTCCCTTGACCCTATTCCCACCAAACTGCTGACCACCCAACTTCCTTTTCTGGCTCCCACGTCAGCTGACATTGTTAACGGTTCTCTCTCCTCAGGTACTGTGCCCCTCTCCCTCAAATCGACTGCCTTCACCCCTCTCCTCACAAAAACAACCCTCGACCCCTCCCTCTTTGAAAACTACCGCCCCATCTCCAACCTGCCTTTCCTCTCCAAAGTCCTTGAATGTGTTGTCGCCTCCAAAATCCGTGCCCATCTTTTCTGCAATTCCATGTTTGAGTCCCTTCAATCCGGTTTCCGCGCCAGCCACAGTACTGAAACAGCTCTCATCAAAGTCACAAATCACATCCTTTGTGACTGTAGCAAAGGCAAACTATCCCTCCTCGTCCTTCTGGACCTGTCTGCAGCCTTTAGCACAGTTGACCATCCTCCTCCAACCCCTCTCCACTCGCCTGGTTCCATTCTTGTCTATCTAATCATAGCCAGAGATTCACCTGTACTGGCTTCTCTTCCTGCCCCTGCATCGTTACCTCTGGTGTCCCCCATGGATCTATCCCTGGCCCCCTCCTACTTCTCATCTACATGCTGCCCCTTGGCGGCATCATCTGAAAACACAGCATCAGTTTCCACATGTACGCTGATGACACCCAGTTCTACCTCAGTACCACTTCTCTCGATTCCTCCACGTGTCTAAATTGTCAGAATGCATGTCTAACATCCAGTTCTGGATAAGCAGAAATTTTCTCCAATTGAATATTGGGAATATTCTGTCCCCGCCACAAACTCTGTTTCCTAGCCACTGACTCCATCCTTCTCTCCAACTTCTGTCTGAGGCTGAACCAGACTGTTCACAACCTTGGTGTCATATTTGACCCTGAAATGAGCTTTCAATCACATATCTGCAGAATTACTAAGACTATTTCCACCTCTGTAACATCACCCGTCTCCATCCTTGCCTCAGCTCATTCGCTGCCGAAGCCCACATCCACGCCTTTGTTACCTCTGAACTTGACTATTCCAATGCACTCCTGGCTGGCCTCCCACATTCCACCTTACGTAAACTAGAGGTAATCCAAAACTTGGCTGCCCGTGTCCTAACTCGCACCAAGACCTGCTCACCCATCACCCCTGTGCTTGCTGACACACATTGGCTTTCAGTTAAGCAATGCCTCGATTTCCAAATTCTCATCTCTATTTTCAAATCCCTCCATGGCTTCGCCCATCCCTATCTCTGTAATCTCCTCCAGCCCCACAACCCCCATAGATGTCTGCGCTCCTCTAATTCTGCCCTCT
This sequence comes from Pristiophorus japonicus, assembly GCF_044704955.1. Lineage (NCBI taxonomy): Eukaryota > Metazoa > Chordata > Chondrichthyes > Pristiophoridae > Pristiophorus > Pristiophorus japonicus. The sequence goes on from NC_091991.1 coordinate 18,627,504, forward strand.
TGAGCATCCCTGATTATAAGCGCTCCACCATCGGTGGCCGTGCCTTCTATTGCCTCGGCCCCAAGCTCTGGAATTCCCTGCCTAAACCTCTCTACTTCCCTTTCCTTCTTTAAGACGCTCCTTAAAACCTACCTCGTTGACCAAGCTTTTGGTCCCCTGCGCTAATTTCTACTTATGCGGCTGAGTATCAAATTTAAGAAAAATCTCATAATACTTCTGTGAAGCACCTTGAGACATTTCACTTTGTTGAAGGTTTAACTACAAGTTATTGTTGTGAAAGGGCAGGAGTGCGAAAGGCCTAGTTTGGCAGGTTGTTGGCCTACCCTTTCTGCCAAAGAATGATGTATGTTGCAAGGAAACTTCAGACAGAAGAGCAAAACATATAAAATTACATCTACAAGAAGGTGGTACAGTAAAGCATCAGAAACTATGTTTAGTTTTTACTTCAGATTATTAGCTGATTATTTGACTAAGAGACCACAAAATGGGAGGGAAAATGAGGTTGATTTCTTGCACAATCTTTTATTCCAACAATCAGATGTTTGAAAGCATTTATTGCTACATTTTTGTTTGATTTCTTTTTTAAAATTAAGGCCAGTAAAAGCTGCAACTCTGCTGCTCTAACATTGGTCTCAAATGACATTTTCGCCGATGAAGAAGTCCCTGAAAACAATAATAATCAGCATTAGGTTTTCAGAAAGTCATGACTTGGATGAAATCTTTGCCAAGGGTTTATATTGGTACTCAGCCAATTATGCTTCAGGTGCACAATCATTGTGAAAATAAAATGGAAGCCTTTCTGTCATCAATTTCAATGTATGATCTGTTGTGAAAGCATATATTATATTTTACGCTGAAAGTTGGCCAGACAGTTTGTTTTGTCTCGTTATGGCTTTGGGCAGGTTTGGTTTGGTGCTTGCCGGAAGTAGTTACCACCTCCATTATCGTGATTCTGGCTTCAGGCAGCAGGCTCATTATTTTGCTTTGCGTGCTTTTTTTTTTGCTGGCAATATTTGGTCATTTATCACCTGAAAAGGTGAATAACAACAGTTTAAAGGGAAGACAAGAACATCCGGCCCGGTGCCAAAGTGCGAATCAGCTGAAAAACAAACTTTGAAATCCAAATTACCATAACAAGACAGAGGCGGTATTGGGCTCTGTACTGCCCGTTTTTTTAGGTGCTTCGTGGCCACCTGGCGCTCGAAAATAGGGTCCGAGACGCACGTGGTAAGGGGGGTCAGCGCGCACGCATCATCATCGTCATCATAGGCAGTCCCTCGGAATTGAGGAAGACTTGTTTCCACTTTAAAATGAGTGCTTAGGTGGCTGAACAGTCCAATGCAAGAACCACAGTCCCTGTCACAGGTGGGATAGATAGTCGTTGAAGGAAAGGGAGGGTGGGACTGGTTTGCCTCAAGCTCTTTCCGCTGCCTGCGCTTGATTTCTGCACGCTCTCGGAGATGCATCTAACAACCGCTGGCAGCATGCAGAGCAGGCAGATTATGATGTCAATCAGTGTGCAATGCTGATTTGATGCCGGCGCTGCCCTTTTCCAACTGCACACCCCAGACAACCTCGCGCAGCTGAACACCACGTGAAATGGAATGAAGGACCCCCCACCAGCGCTCTTTAAAGGGATCAAGAACTACTTATAGGTTAGTTGCTGGATTATTTCTTCTGGCTGCTGATGCAATAACATGGGTTTTTGGAGCTTTCCGACAGTTGGCTAACATCTCAGTAGTCGACAGGGAGTGGTCTGACTGGTGCTGAAGTATTTTTCTGTTCATTTAAAAGCTTTTGCTGAAACAAGTGCTTCTAAACATGGGTGGCCTACTAGGGCTTCCTCTAGGAATTGAGCCTGACTGGGAGAATGAAGAGCCAGAGCAGGATAGGCTGAGAGAAGAGGAAGGAGGAGGAGGAGGACAAGGGCTTTCAGCAGGAGGCCATTGCTGCTGAGGGTCTTTATGGAGCAATTCTGTTATCTCAGCTTCAGCACGAACCAATGCACAAGTTGTCTTTGCTTCACCAAAGAGGCCCAGATTAAAATCTGCCAACTGTTGTAGCCACAACTGCAACCTCAAAAGCAGGGCAAGGACAGCATTGCTATCAAAGTGGCCATGGCTCTTAACTTTTGTATGTCTGGCTCCTTCCAGGCCACTGTTGGAGATATCAGCAACATCTTGCAGATTGCAGTGCACTGCTGCATGAGGGACATCACTGAGGCTCGCCATACACAGAGAGGCAGCTGAAGAACATAAGAAATAGGAGCAGGAGTAGGCCATTTTGCCCCTCGAGCCTGCTCCACCATTCAATAAGATCATGGCTGATCTGATCTGATCTTGGGCTCAGCTCCACTTCCCTGCCTGTTCCCCGTAACCTTTCACTCCCTTATTGTTCAAAAATCTGTCCATCTCCATCTTAAATGTATTCAATGACTCAGCTTCCACAACTCTCTGGGGCAGAGAATTCCACAAATTTACGACCCTCTGAGAGAAGAAATTTCTCCTCATCTCAGTTCTAAATGGGCAACACCTTATTCTTAAACTATGCCCCCTAGTTCTAGATTCCGCCATGAGTGGAAACATCCCCTTTGCATCTACCTTATCGAGCCCTCTCATTATCTTATATGTCTCAATAAGATCCGCTCTCATTCTTCTGAACTCCAATGAGTACAGGCCCAACCTGCTCAACCTTTCTTCATAAGTCAACCCTTTCATCTCAGGAATCAACCGAGTGAACCTTCTCTGAACTTCCTCCAATGCAAGTATATCCCTCCTTAAATAAGGAGACCAAAACTGTATGCAGTACTCCAGGTGTGGTCTCACCAATACCCTGCACAGTTGTTGAAGGACTTATCTGCTTTTATGTTCCATCCCCCTTGCAATAAAGGCCAACATTCCATTTGCCTTCCTGATTACTTCCTGTACCTGCATACTTACTTTTAGTGTTTCATGCACAAGGACTTCCAGGTCCCTCTGTACTGCAGTATTTTGTAATTTTTCTCCACTTAAATAGTAATTTGCTTTTTTATTTTTTCTGTCAAAGTGGATAACCTCACACTTTCCCACATTCCCACATTATACTCTATCTGCCAAATTTTTGCCCAATCACTTAGCCTATTTATATCCCTTTGCAGGTTTTTTGTGTCCTCACAACTTGCTTTCCCGCCCACCTTTGTATTGCTACCAGTACCACGTGCTAGTCAGAGTAGGAATCGCAGGATAGCGCAGATGAATACGTGGCTTGAGCAGTGGTGCAGCAGGGAGGGATTCAAATTCCTGGGGCATTGGAACCGGTTCTGGGGGAGGTGGGACCAGTACAAACCGGACGGTCTGCACCTGGGCAGGACCGGAACCAATGTCCTAGGGGGAGTGTTTGCTAGTGCTGTTGGGGAGGAAATAAACTAATATGGCAGGAGGATGGGAACCAATGCAGGGAGACAGAGGGAAACAAAAAGGAGACAAAAGCAAAAGACAGAAAGGAGATGAGGAAAAGTGGAGGACAGAGAAATCCAAGGCAAAGAACAAAAAGGGCCACTGTACAGCAAAATTCTAAAAGGACAAAGGATGTTAAAAAAACAAGCTTGAAGGCTTTGTGTCTTAATGCAAGGAGTATCCGTAATAAGGTGGATGAATTAACTGTGCAAATAGATGTTAACAAATATGATGTGATTGAGATTACAGAGACGTGGCTCCAGGATGATCAAGGCTCGGAACTGAACATCCAGGGGTATTCAACATTCAGGAAGGATAGAATAAAAGGAAAAGGAGGTGGGGTAGCATTGCTGGTTAAGGAGGAGATTAATGCAATAGTTACGAAGGACATTAGCTTGAATGATGTGGAATCTATATGGGTAGAGCTACAGAACACCAAAGGGCAAAAAACATTAGTGGGAATTGTGTACAGACCTCCAAACAGTAGTAGTATGTTGGTGAGGGCATCAAGCAAGAAATTAGGGGTGCATGCAATAAAGGTACAGCAGTTATAATGGCTGACTTTAATATGCACATAGATTGGGCTAACCAAACTGGAAGCAATACGGTGGAGGAGGATTTCCTGGAGTGCATAAGGGATGGTTTTCTGGACCAATATGTCGAGGAACCAACTTGGGGGGAGGCCATCTTAGACTGGGTGTTGTGTAATGAGAGAGGATTAATTAGCAATCTCATTGTGCGAGGCCCCTTGGGGAAGAGTGACCATAATATGGTGGAATTCTGCATTAGGATGGAGAATGAAACAGTTAATTCAGAGACCATGGTCCAGAACTTAAAGAAGGCTAACTTTGAAGATATGAGGCGTGAATTGGCCCGGATAGATTGGCGAATGATACTTAAGGGGTTGACTGTGGATGGGCAATGGCAGACATTTAGAGACCGCATGGATGAACTACAACAATTGTACATTCCTGTCTGGCGTAAAAATAAAAAAGGGAAGGTGGCTCAACCGTGGCTATCAAGGAAAATCAGGGATAGTATTAAAGTCAAGGAAGTGGCATACAAATTGGCCAGAAATAGCAGCGAACCCGGGGACTGGAAGAAATTTAGAACTCAGCAGAGGAGGACAAAGGGTTTTATTAGGGCAGGGAAAATAAAGTACGAGAAGAAGCTTGCAGGGAACATTAAGACGGATTGCAAAAGTTTCTATAGATATGTAAAGAGAAAAAGATTAGTAAAGACAAACGTAGGTCCCCTGCAGTCAGAATCAGGGGAAGTCATAACGGGGAACAAAGAAATGGCGGACCAATTGAACAAGTACTTTGGTTCGGTATTCACTAAGGAGGACACAAACAACCTTCCGGATATAAAAGGGGTCAGAGGGTCTAGTAAGGAGGAGGAACTGAGGGAAATCCTTATTAGTCGGGAAATTGTGTTGGGGAAATTGATGGGATTGAAAACCGATAAGTCCCCAGGGCCTGATGGACTGCATCCCAGAGTACTTAAGGAGGTGGCCTTGGAAATGGCGGATGCATTGACAGTCATTTTCCAACATTCCATTGACTCTGGATCAGTTCCTATCGAGTGGAGGGAAATAATGTAACCCCACTTTTTAAAAAAGGAGGGTGAGAGAAAACAGGGAATTATAGACCGGTCAGCCTGACATCGGTAGTGGGTAAAATGATGGAATCAATTATTAAGGATGTCATAGCAGCGCATTTGGAAAGAGGTGACATGATAGGTCCAAGTCAGCATGAATTTGTGAAAGGGAAATCATGCTTGACAAATCTTCTGGAATTTTTTGAGGATGTTTCCAGTAGAGTGGACAAGGGAGAACCAGTTGATGTGGTATATTTGGACTTTCAGAAGGCTTTTGACAAGGTCCCACACAAGAGATTAATGTGCAAAATTAAAGCACATGGGATTGGGGGTAGTGTGCTGACATGGATTGAGAACTGGTTGTCAGACAGGAAGCAAAGAGTAGGAGTAAATGGGGACTTTTCAGAATGGCAGGCAGTGACTAGTGGGGTACCGCAAGGTTCTGTGCTGGGGCCCCAGCTGTTTACATTGTACATTAATGATTTAGACGAGGGGATTAAATGTAGTATCTCCAAATTTGCAGATGACACTATGTTGGGTGGCAGTGTGAGCTGCGAGGAGGATGCTATGAGGCTGCAGAGTGACTTGGATAGGTTAGGTGAGTGGGCAAATGCATGGCAGATGAAGTATAATGTGGATAAATGTGAGGTTATCCACTTTGGTGGTAAAAACAGAGAGACAGACTATTATCTGAATGGTGACAGATTAGGAAAAGGGGAGGTGCAACGAGACCTGGGTGTCATGGTACATCAGTCATTGAAGGTTGGCATGCAGGTACAGCAGGCGGTTAAGAAAGCAAATGGCATGTTGGCCTTCATAGCGAGGGGATTTGAGTACAGGGGCAGGGAGGTGTTGCTACAGTTGTACAAGGCCTTGGTGAGGCCACACCTGGAGTATTGTGTACACTTTTGGTCTCCTACCCTGAGGAAGGACATTCTTGCTATTGAGGGAGTGCAGCGAAGGTTCACCAGACTGATTCTCGGGATGGCGGGACTGACCTATCAAGAAAGACTGGATCAATTGGGCTTGTATTCACTGGAGTTCAGAAGAATGAGAGGGGACCTCATAGAAACGTTTAAAATTCTGATGGGTTTAGACAGGTTAGATGCAGGAAGAATGTTCCCAATGTTGGGGAAGTCCAGAGCCAGGGGTCACAGTCTAAGGATAAGGGGTAAGCCATTTAGGACCGAGATGAGGAGAAACTTCTTCACCCAGAGAGTGGTGAACCTGTGGAATTCTCTACCACAGAAAGTTGTTGAGGCCAATTCATTAAATATATTCAAAAAGGAGTTAGATGAAGTCCTTATTACTAGGGGGATCAAGGGGTATGGCGAGAAAGCAGGAATGGGGTACTGAAGTTGCATGTTCAGCCATGAACTCATTGAATGGCGGTGCAGGCTAGAAGGGCCGAATGGCCTACTCCTGCACCTATTTTCTATGTTTCTATGTTTCTAACCCCCTGCATGTCTGAAGTTCTGCTGCACAGAAGATGTAAGGAAAAATAATTTAATAAAATTAACAGCACTGTATGTTGATGGTATACTGCTGCACTACCAGTTTAACTATTACGATTAACATATTCTACCAATATGGTAAGTAAATTATCACTCCACTGTGGAAGGCAAGTTCAAAACAGGCTAGTAACATTAGTATCCAGTGAAAAATGGAGGCTCAAATCTTTAATAGGTTTGCAATGATTAGAGTAGAGCATTTCTTTCTTATGTTCACAAGACACCTAAGCATGTCAACAGCTTCAACATTATAGTAAGGCCAATTGTGCTATTCAGTTGCTTCAACAGCCCAAACTCTGACTGTTTGATGATGAAAGGCCATATTAACTGGCCTATAAATTCAGCCTCGCAGCCTCCTTAGCCCCCAGAAGTGCGAGCACATTACAAGCCGGAAGCAGGCTGCTTAATATCAGGTGCATTTAATATCCGCCTAATATCGGACAACCTCAGGCATCACCATTCAGGCACAGGACAGGGATATTTTCCAGTGTCCCCCGTTTGCCCAAAAATGGGCGCGTCCGAATTTTGATGCCATGATATGCAAATAAGCCATTCAGGCAATGATAATAATAAATTGCCAATGAATATTTTCAAGGATCGGCTAAAGCTGTGTAACATTTTGCATTGTATCATTGCTTTTTACTTGATGATAACAATGTTATTAATTTGTCATTTTTGCCTGCACTTACTCCAGAATACTATAATGGTCAGACTGCAAACGTATCTCGACATGTCATAGTGCATTGTCCTTGTGGTGAAGGAGCGACTACCTCAATAATAGATGAATGTGTCTCCTGGTGGGAAAAGGAGTTATAGCAGAAGTCTAGGAGAAAGAGAAAACAAAATAATAGTCATCTGGAAGGGATTATAAAACAGTAAGCTGATTAAATGCTTCAAATGATGATGTAAGCTGGAAAACCAAAGCTTGAGAGCTTTACAGCTGTCAACAGAGGTACAAGATGAGATTCAAGTCCTGGAATCACTGGCTGATTTCCTAAAGAACTGCTCGTGTAAGGTCAGATGCTATATGCAGCAACATTATACCATCAAACGCATATTGTATTGGGCAGAAGTTTGTAGAATCAAATTCCATTCCAGGACATGAGCGCATAATCTAAGAACACATTTCAATATAGCATTGAGGCAGTGCTGCATTGTCAGAGGACTATATTTTGGACAAGACATTAAACTGACATGCCATCTAAGCATATAGGTTGGACTTAACAGATTCCATAATGTATTTGAAGAAGAGTAAGGAGTTCAAACCTCGACTACCACAACCGAAAAAAAGATTATCTGGGACTTGGTTGTGTGCAAATGGACTGCAGCATTTGCCTAAAAAAACAGGATATAATCATCTAAAGTTGGTTGTGAAATACTTTGGGCCATCCGAAGGACGTCTTAAATGATTTCTTTATCACCAGCTTATGTTTTCTTAAGACAACTTTCTGGTTAGTTTGGGAAGAGTAATAAATCCTGTTTCTTTCATTTTGACAACTTGCAGTTTGCTACTTTCGAGTAACTCTTGGAATTGCATTATGCCTTATAACAGGGCCTTTTAGTCTTGTGTAGGAATGATTAGAAAGAAAATGATGCCTGTCACTGTTTCATTCTAGTTAACATTAAAAAAAAAATTAAAAATGTATTTCTCCTATTTACTTCTCCATGGACTTATTATGTGTGGTTGTTGAGCGTTTTTTGTGTGAAATGCAACTTGATTTTGCATATCACAGTGCAACAAAGATTAGGGAGCAGGAGTAGGCCATACGGCCCCTCGAGCCTGCTCCGCCATTCAATACGATCATGGCTGATCTTCAACCTCAACTCCACTTTCCCGCCCAATTCCCATAGCCCCTGCTAAGATGTTAGCAGATTATGGGCTGGAATTTGATCAAAAACTGCCATCACTGGTTTACCGCCCAAAAAAACACTATCGGCTAGACTTTCCACTTCACATCGCCCATATATTGCCCAAAATGGACCTCTGTCTCTCATTTTGGCCAAAAAGTGGAAACTAGGCCAGAAACATCTCCGGAAAATTAAGCCCCCAAGTTTCAGCTCACATCGCCCAACTGATTCTGCTATTAAAAACGGCGGAAAATTAATCAAAAAATGGAAAAAAAATCCGCCTGGTGGGAAAAATCGGTGTTGGACATGGATTCTCGGATGAAAACGCGATCCTCATCAAATTTAGCCCGAGGCTACAAGTTGGACTGAAGGAGGGCGGAAAACACAAAAAATATTTTTGCAAAAAAGCAAAAAATAAAAAAATTGCTAAACATTCACAAGACCCTTTTCCAGTGAATTGTTGCAAAAGAATTAAAAAAATCTTTAACTTAGCTTTTTTTGCTGAATTTTATACCTACTGCCGATCAAAAGGCTGCACCGACTGTTTTCTCCTCGGCAGTTTTTTTTCCCCCAACTACGGATCACCGCTACCACCAAACGCGGGCGGAAGCGCTTTTTCCAGTGTTGCACGGCGGCGGTCCACTCCACAGCGGTATTTCAAAACCGCTGGCGGAACACTTCGATGAAATTGAAAATGAGGAAATGCCGGCGAAATACTTGGCAGAAGGCTGATGAAACTCCAACCCAAATGGGCCCAAGTTTCGGGCCGCGCCTAGAACGGCGCAGCCCCAACCTGGACGCCCGTTTTTCACGCCACAAAGTGCGCCTAAAAGAAACTTACAGATTCTCCGGCTCCCTGCTGGTCCTCTGGAGCCGGGCGCGGCGCAGTACGAGCTGTAGGGGGCGGAGCCAGGTCCCTGCGCTGAAAACAGTCCCGGGACCTCTGCACATGCGCGCTACAGTGGGTGCACATGTGCAGTAGCTCCAGGCGCCCAAAACTGTGTGGGAGGGGCCCGAACCACGCAGACCCTAGCCCTGGCCGAATGGCCTCACTGGGGCTGCGTGCATAAGGCTCCTCCCACGCCCAGCTCCTGCTTCCTCCCGACACCGACCCGACTCCCGCTTCCCTCCCCCCTCCGCCCCCGGACCCGACCCGACCCCGACCCGACTCCCGCCCCCGGACCGGATCCGACCCGACCCGCGCTCCCCCCACCCCACCCGACCTGACCTCCCTCTCCCTCTCCCTCCCTCCACCCCACTCCCCCGACCCGACCTGAACCGAACCGACCTCCCTCCCACCACCCCCGTGACCCGACCCGCGCTCCCAACAGCCTCCCCCCCCCCCCCCACCCGGACCGGACCCGACCCAACCTGACCTCCCTCCCCCCGCCCCCGACACGAATCGACCCAACCCGCGCTCTCTCCCAAACCGAACCGACCCGCGCTCCCTCCCTCCCTCTCCCCCTACCTGACCTCCCTCCTCCCCCCCCACCGACCCGACCCATGCTCCCGACCGCCCCTTCTCCTTTCCACCCCCTTCTTCTTTCCCCCACTTCTCCTTCCCCTCCTTCTCCTTTCTCACTCCCATCTCCTTTCCCTCACCCCCTTCTCCTTTCCTCCTCTTCTCCTTTCACCCCCTTCTCCTTTCCCCCCCTTCTCCTTTCCCCCTTCTTCTCCCCCCTTTTCCTTTCCCCCTTCTCCTTTCCTTTCCCCCCCTCTCCTTCACCTTCTCCCCCCGCTTCTCTTTCCCCTTCTCCTCCCCCCTTCCCCTTCTCCTCACCCCCTTCCCCTTCTCCTCCCCCCTTCTCTCCCCTTTCTCCCCCATCCCTCCCCCTTCCCTCCCTCCCCTCCCCTCCCCGCCTCCCTCCCCTTCCCCTGCCCCCCCCTCCTCCCCCTCCCCTCGCTGTCAGAAACACAGACACTGACAGACAGAGAGTGAGAGACTCACACAGACAGAGAGACAGAGACGCTGACAGAGACACACTGGGGGGGGGGGGGAGGTGGGGGGGATCCCAGCACGCTGTTGGAGGGCTCCCGGTGCTGCAGTCAGTAAGTAGAAAATGTATTATTTAATGATTTAAAAACATTTTTATTTCTTATTAATTTTTTTTGATTGATTTATTGGTTGATTTATTGATGTTTTTTTCATTTAATATTGATGATGGCTCTTTATTTGTAAAACTGAAGTGTTTAATGTTTGTAAACTTCCCTTTAAGCCCCCCCCCCCCCATTCCCTACACCTGATTTGTAACCTACGCCTGATTTTCTAAAGTGTAGACAAGGTTTTTTCGAACGTACAAAAATCTTCACTTACTCCATTCTAAGTTAGTTTGGAGTAAGTTTTCACTGCCGAAACTTTGAAAACAGGCGTAAGTGGCCGGACACGCCCCCTTTTGAAAAAAAAAATTCTGTTGCAAAGTGAAACTGTTCTAACTGACTAGAACTGGAGCAAACTAAATGCCGAGAATTTGAATTTCTAAGATACTCCGTTCTACACAAGTTGCTCCAAAAAATCAGGAGCAACTGAGGCCGAAACTTGGGCCCATTATGTGGTACTGTTAGCTTGGATTGGTTTATTAGCTGCCTTGTGTGTTGTAGAGTAAAAAGAATTTTTCGTGATTCTGACTGACATCAAGAGTGAGCTGAATTGAAGCTTGTTTAGAAAAATGTATAAATGTGGCTAATGTAGCCTGTCTGTTTTCTGAGCTTGCGAGTTAAATTTTCTTATGTATTTTGTTAGGAACAGAAGATAAAATGTTCAAAAGCTTAATGTTGAGGAGCCAGTGTCGGAAAGAGCGATTGTGATTTGCAGCAACCACCGGCTCTGGTATCTGGGAGCTCTGGTTGGAATATTCCAGTCCAATGCAGTTTGAGGGCAGGGATGGGTGGCAGCAGGGGGAAAGGGTACCATCATCTGGCAGTTTTGGAGAGGCAGCCCAGGGTCTAAAAGCATTGGAATAAATACAGAAAATTCCGAAATACTCAGCTGGTCAGGCAACATTTGCAGAGAGAGAAACAGAGTTAAGGTTTCAGGTCAATGAACTTTTGCGACAATTGTAGCATTAAGGAAAACCGCTGTGGACGTGATAGGGCAAGTAGAGTGGTTGCAATTGCTATGGCAGCAGGAGTGCGGTCATGGCTGCCATGGTGAGTGGATGATTGCTGTCGCTGGGAGACAATTGGCTGGAATGGCAATGAAAAAGAACAGTTGTGGCTGAAATGTGAGTAGAGGTCTTCAGATCCAGGGATAGGCTTCACTAAGAAAATATTTCCCCGGGATTTACAATGCAATCTAGGCAACTCGTTGAGTAAAAATAAATATGTTATTCAATTTTTTACAGGTTACTTATATTATGAATGTGAATTTCATCTGTAAATTGTCAGCGAGAGTAAAATTTGAGAAGATGGTTTGAACCAACTTTACAACATTTTTCAACTATTTTGTTCGAGATGTTTGTTTCGAATAAATTAACTTAAATTTGCCAATTTGGCAGAGAAATATGACAGAAAATGTAAGTAAAGAAAGAATAGCGTCTTTCATGACCTTAGGCAACCGAAAGTGCTTTACAGCCAATTAAGTACATTTGAAGTATAGTCACTTGTAACTGTTGTAACGTAGGAAATGTGGCAGACAATTTGCACACTGCAAGGTCCCACAAACAGCAGAAAGACAGATTCCTTAAATAGAATCCCTTTCATTTAAAAATTCTGTTTACACTTGTGTGACTGTGCTTGGGTTGTTCCTGTGAGACATTACTTAATTATTACACAAAAGAAAGACTTACATTTATACCGCGCCTTTCATGACCACCGAATGTTTCAAAGCACTTTTCAGCCAATGAAGTACTTTTGGAGTGTAGTCACTGTTGTAATGTGGAAATCAGCGGCAGCCAACTTGCGCACAGCAAGCTCCCACAAACAGCAATGTGATAATGACCAGATAATCTGTATTTTTTGTTATGTTAATTGAGGGACTCCCATGCTCTTCTTCGAAATAGTGCCATGGGATCTTTTAGGTCCACTTGAGAGGGCAGAAGGGGCCTCGGTTTAACATCTCATGGCACCTCCAACAGCGCAGCACTCCCTCAGTACTGCACTGCACTGTCAGCCTAGATTACATGCTCAAGTCTCTGCATTGGAACCCACAACCTTCTGACTCCAAGGCCACTCAGACTGAGCAAGGTGCGATACTTGTAGTGTGATGGACAGAAAAAGCACATACAGCTCCCATTTTTAGCATATTGTACAATATAGATATATCTGCTTCTTCTTCTTAGGCAGTCCCCTAGAGTCGAGGATGACTTGCTTCCGCATTAAAATGAGTTCTAAGGTGACTGATGAGACCAATACGGGACCTACAGTCTCTGTCACCGGTGGGGCAGATGGTGGTTAGAGGGACGGCTGGGTGGGGTGCTTGATTTGTCGTACGCTCCTTCCGCTGTTTGTACTTGGCTTCCACGTGCTCCCGGTGAAGAAGCTCGAAGTGTTTGGTGCCTTCTCGGATGCTCCTCCTTTACTTTGAGCCGTCTTGGGCCAAGGATTCCCAAGAACCGGTAGGGGTGTTGCATTTTTTCCGTGAGGCTTTGAGGGCGCCCTTGAAGCATTTTCTCTGCCCTCCTGGGGCTCGCCTGTCGTAACGTAGCTCGGAGTAGGGCTATTGTTTCGGGAGTCTAGCATCGGGCATGTGGACAATGTGACCCGTCCACCGGAGCTGGTCGAGCGTGGTCAGTGCCTCGATGCTGGGGTATATAAATACTTGCAGAACTTCCGTTAACTTGCTCATGGTGAGTCAGAGGGCAACAGGGGAAGTGCCTATCTGCACTGAAGAAACATGGAAAGAAGTTTGTAAAACATCTGTCCAGAGGCAGTGAAGTAAATATGTTGTTATATTACCTTCTTTACCCTCTTAAGTTGATATATAAACAAATATGCTTCCGTCACAAAGCACAGCTACATAAATAGTAAAGCAATCTGTGCATGACTCAAAATGGAAAGGAGGCCTTTAAGCTTTTCACTATGAAACTGGTGTCTACTCTTCCACTTGGGTAGTCTGAATTATGCTTCCATATGCTCTTTGATTTTGTTTCAAATACACCAGAATGTTTATCGTTCTCTCTCTTCCACAATTAGGCACCAGAACAGCTGGGCGTGATTAAAACAACCTCTTTTATACAGCCACTGATGTGGCCTCAACAAGACCAAACCATCACATGGCAGCTGTAATATTAGATCAGCAAAAAGTCTTAATTATAATTTATATCTATCTATACAGACATGCTGGTGAAAGCGATAGAAAGCAAAAACACATAACCACACACACACACACAAATGGTAACATCGTGGTAATATTACTAGTAATCCTAAGGTCTGGACTAATGATCTGGAGACATGAGTTCAAATCCCACCACGGCAGCTGGGGAATTTAAATTCAGTGAAATAAATCTGGAATAAAAAGCTAGTATCAGTAATGGTGACCATGCAACTACCGGATTGTTGTAAAAACCTATCTGATTCACTAATGTCCTTTAGGGAAGGAAATGTGCCGTCCTTACCCGGTCTGGTTTATATCTGACTCCAGACCCACAGCAATATCCTTGACTCTTACCTACCCTCTGAAATGTCCTAGCAAGCCACTCAGTTATCAAGAAAGCACCTTCTCAAGGGCAGTTAGGGATGGGCAATAAATGCTGGCCTTGCCAGCGACGCCCACATCCTGAGAATGAATAAAAGAAACAATCACTCACGCAGAAAGGGTGAGGCAAGAAGAGAGACTGAGAGAGTGGATGAGCCAGAGAAGCAGAGAGTTAAATCTTTATATCTTGTAATCCATATTCGAATGGATTATGTGGTCCCATCGCATGCATGAGCTTAAGTTTGCGAGATCAGCTCATTTAAATAAATCAAATATGCTCCCTGCGCACATTGTCACAGACACAGGGATTACAATTGATGCATTTGAAAAATATCCTATTGACCCAGCATCCCTTTAAGGGCCTGAAAGGATGTAGCCACTTAAAGATAAGTGGCCACATTAAGGGAAAGTCAAAGTGAGAAATTCATGATCATCCCATTTGGGGACAGTAACTTTTGAAACTTAGCGGCAGGTGCTAATGTTTCCCTGTTCTCACAAAATTGGCTTTAGCGCTCCAGGAAGGAAGTGGAGTATTCTTTCTTGGAGCGCTAAAGGACGCAGACATGGTGGAGACCTCAGTAGGACTGCACACTGGGCCGTGCAGCGCTGTCGCGTTCAAAGGGCCCTTCGCTTTCATTGCTGCCGGCTCTGCAAATAAAAACGGATCTACCTGGACCACCGAGGGTGTGGCGAACACACGCAATCATCCTGGCACTCAAGCAGTGCGCCAGGCTGAACGATCACGGGCAGCAACCCGCGAAGAAACCGGCATTGGCAAAGGTAAGTTTTTTTTTTACTTACCTCAGATACCTCGCCTTTAATCATTGTCCCAGTAGCAGCCGGCCGCTTGATACATGCCTCTTGCAGCTGCCGGTGTTTTCACCCAGCGCTGCTGCAGGGGCCGCAAGGGAATTTAGGGCCCAGGGCGATGACGTCACAATCTCCGGGGGGCGCAAGTGGTCGGGGCGCAACGCTGCAGCGTCGCCGCTAAACACGCGCCCAATCTGGCAGGAGTCGATGTCAGCGCCGCGCCCGGTTGCAAAGGCATTTGCGCTTCGTTAGCATCCTCCCCGGGGCACTAACGGGAGGCACAAATACACTCAATTTCGAGCCCAAACGTTCTCAGGGCTTTTAGAACAGCTCAAACCTGTCAGCCTTTCCAAAGTGTGTATACGAGGGAAGAAATAAAAATCTAAAAGGGAAGGCAAAACCAAAATGAGGACACAAAATGGAGTGTGTGTGTGATCAGCAGGTCGGGACAGCACCTGAACCCCCAGTTTGATAGCTGGGAAATTGGATGTGCTGGGTGTAAGGAGCGTTCCCAAGTTTGGATCTCCAGGGCACCCTCTGCACAAGACAACATTGCACCATGTTTGGGATGCTATGGTACCCTGGCCTTACACAATGTACAGTGCCATTAGGACCTGGGAACAGATGTGAGAGAAGAAGGCATAAATTAGGGAACCCGGTGAAGTAAGCTGACTCAAAAATATCAGTTACCAGACCCGAGATTGCATGTCACAAAATGTTGCCTGTAAAGCTGTTTAATTGGGATTACAGAGACGTGGCTCCAGGATGATCAGGGCTGGGAACTCAACATCCATGGGTATTCAACATTCAGGAAGGATAGAATAAAAGGAAAAGGAGGTGGGGTAGCATTGCTGGTTAAAGAGGAGATTAATGCAATAGTTAGGAAGGACATTAGCTTGGATGATGTGGAATCTATATGGGTAGAGCTGCAGAACACCAAAGGGCAAACAACGTTAGTGGGAGTTATGTACAGACCTCCAAACAGTAGTAGTGATGTTGGTGAGGGCATCAAACAGGAAATTAGGGGTGCATGCAATAAAGGTGCAGCAGTTATAATGGCTGACTTTAATATGCACATAGATTGGGCGAACCAAACTGGAAGCAATACGGTGGAGGAGGATTTCCTGGAATGCATAAGGGATGGTTTTCAAGGCCAATATGTCGAGGAACCAACTAGGGGGGAGGCCATCTTAGACTGGGTGTTGTGAAATGAGAGAGGATTAATTAGCAATCTCGTTGTTCGAGGCCCCTTGGGAAAGAGTGACCATAATCTGGTGGAATTCTACATTAGGATGGAGAATGAAACAGTTAATTCAGAGACCATGGTCCAGAACTTAAAGAAGGGTAACTTTGAAGGTATGAGGTGTGAATTGGCTAGGATAGATTGACGAATGATACTTAAGGGGTTGACTGTGGATGGGCAATGGCAGACATTTAGAGATCGCATGGATGAACTACAACAATTGTACATCCCTGTGTGGCGTAAAAATAAAAAAGGGAAGGGGGCTCAACCGTGGCTATCAAGGGAAAACAGGGATAGTATTAAAGCCAAGGAAGTGGCATACAAACTGGCCAGAAATAGCAGTGAACCCGGGGACTGGGAGAAATTTAGAACTCAGCAGAGGAGGACAAAGAGTTTGATTAGGGCAGGGAAAATAAAATACGAGAGGAAGCTTGCAGGGAACATTAAGACGGACTGCAAAAATTTCTATAGATATGTAAAGAGAAAAAGGTTAGTAAAGACAAACGGAGGTCCTCTGCAGTCAGAATCAGGGGAAGTTATAATGGGGAACAAAGAAATGGCAGACCAATTGAACAAGTACTTTGGTTCGGTATTCACTAAGGAGGACACAAACAACCTTCCGGATATAAAAGGGGTCAGAGGGTCTAGCAAGAAGGAGGAACTGAGGGAAATCCTTATTAATCGGGAAATTGTGTTGGGGAAATTGATGGGATTGAAGGCCGATAAATCCCCAGGGCCTGATGGACTGCATCCCAGAGTACTTAAGGAGGTGGCCTTGGAAATGGCGGATGCATTGACAGTCATTTTCCAACATTCCATAAACTCTGGATCAGTTCCAATGGAGTGGAGGGTAGCCAATGTAACCCCACTTTTTAAAAAAGGAGGGAGAGAGAAAACAGGGAATTATAGACCGGTCAGCCTGACATCGGTAGTGGGTAAAATAATGGAATCAATTATTAAGGATGTCATAGCAGCGCATTTGGAAAGAGGTGACATGATAGGTCCAAGTCAGCATGGATTTGTGAAAGGGAAATCATGCTTGGCAAATCTTCTGGAATTCTTTGAGGATGTTTCCAGTAGAGTGGACAAGGGAGAACCAGTTGATGTGGTGTATTTGGACTTTCGGAAGGCTTTCGACAAGGTCCCACACAAGAGATTAATGTACAAAGTTAAAGCACATGGGATTGGGGGTAGTGTGCTGACGTGGATTGAGAACTGGTTGGCAGACAGGAAGCCAAGAGTCGGAGTAAATGGGTACTTTTCAGAATGGCAGGCAGTGACTAGTGGGGTACCGCAAGGTTCTGTGCTGGGGCCCCAGCTGTTTACACTGTACATTAATGATTTAGACGAGGGGATTAAATGTAGTATCTCCAAATTTGCGGATGACACTAAGTTGGGTGGAAGTGTGAGCTGCGAGGAGGATGCTATGAGGCTGCAGAGTGACTTGGATAGGTTAGGTGAGTGGGCAAATGCATGGCAGATGAAGTATAATGTGGATAAATGTGAGGTTATCCACTTTGGTGGTAAAAACAGAGAGACAGACTATTATCTGAATGGTGACAGATTAGGAAAAGGGGAGGTGCAACGAGACCTGAGTGTCATGGTACATCAGTCATTGAAGTTTGGCATGCAGGTACAGCAGGTGATTAAGAAAGCAAATGGCATGTTGGCCTTCATAGCGAAGGGATTTGAGTACAGGGGCAGGGAGGTGTTACTATAGTTGTACAGGGCCTTGGTGAAGCCACACCTGGAGTATTGTGTACAGTTTTGGTTTCCTAACTTGAGGAAGGACATTCTTGCTATTGAGGGAGTGCAGCAAAGGTTCACCAGACTGATTCCCGGGTTGTCGGGGCTGACATATCAAGAAAGACTGGATCAACTAGCCTTGTATTCACTGGAGTTCAGAAGAATGAGAGGGGACCTCATAGAAACATTTCAAATTCTGATGGGTTTAGACAGGTTAGATGCAGGAAGAATGTTCCCAATGTTGGGGAAGTCCACAACCAAGGGTCACAGTCGAAGGATGGGGTAAGCCATTTAGGACCGAGATGAGGATAAACTTCTTCACCCAGAGAGTGGTGAACCTGTGGAATTCTCTACCACAGAAAGTTGTTGAGGCCAATTCACTAAATATATTCAAAAAGGAGTTAGAAGTAGTCCTTACTACTAGAGGAATCAAGGGGTATGGTGGGAAAGCAGGAATGGGGCACTGAAGTTGCATGTTCAGCCATGAACTCATTGAATGGCGGTGCAGGCTCGAAGGGCCGAATGGCCTCCTCCTGCACCTATTTTCTATGTTTCTATGTTTCTATATTTACCGCTTGCCCACGCCAGGCCCTCACAGAACTTTACAGTGCTTTCATAGAATCTCATGCATATCCAAACTTCAGTATGGCACACATTCCAGCTGCAAATTGCAGTTGAAAGCTTAACATCTTTCAAGGACTTCACACATCAAATCATTATCACACAAACTTGAAGTATGATGCAGATTCACTAACTGAGACCCAGGATGGGCAGCAGGCTGGGAATACATCGCACACGATAAGTGTTGGTCCTACAATTTACAACAACTGAAGATGTGGTATTTATTTTCAGCCTGGGTGTATAATCTACAGAATATTTTCCATGAATCTTAACATACACATATCTTTACAATGTAATTTTATTTCCTGTGAGTTGTGTCACCATTCTGATTTGACAGTCAGCCACTTTGAACCATTGCTCTACTATCAGTTGTCAATTATAATTTGTCCAATCCACCATATTATGGGAATTATTACTAAACTTAGAATCTGAATTGTCTTTGAACTTTATAAAGCCAAAGGTAAACTTTAATGTTGTAAAATTATTCCGTTTTTTAAATTGCTTTTTGCTAAATCAAGCAAACCTCTTGACCTTCCTTGCTCCTTTAAGTAAACCAACCATTGCTCAAGTATGAGTCCAGGATTATTATTCAACCTCCAGAATACCCATGGTAGGGTGACACAGCCAATTGTTCCACTCCATCATAACATTTTCAACCACTGCAGACACTGTTGTGAATAATCACCAGACCAGTGGCATGTTAAAATGTCTCTGACAAGCAGAGGCAGTCAAAATAGGAGGAAAGGATGGCAGCTATAATTGCAAACAGTGGAATTTTTTGTCAGAGAATTCCTTTTATAAGAAGCTATCAGTGTGCTGGAGGTCGTTGTTATGTTTGAATTCATTTTAAAGCCTGGTAGCGATGCCGGCAGTTTCACACAAATACTGGTCAACGTGGTTGACCAAGGTGATTTGAAGGTGGTATTTGTTCTTATTGTGTGGGAAATTTCAGTGGGAGCGAACACTCTTTGGAAACCTATGTTTGCCCAGGTGGGGTAACACCACTGGAGCACAATGCTGTGCCTTATGCTAATGCCAGACCTGGCATTATCTGTTGGTGTTGTAAATGAATAATCTAGTTACAAACACATTTTATGGAAATAAGGACACACCTAATCTCAGAAATTGACAAAGATGCAACAGTAAAAAAAAATTAATTACAACTTATTTAACAGTCCATTGAGGTTATAAAAACTCTTTTTGGAAGATTAACAAAATAATTATATTGATCCCAGCCTATGCTGTTCCAAGCTATAATCCCATCCAAGCAACAGTCTTCCCAAGCTCTAAGAGTGTGCATTAGACTTAAGACTTGAATGTGCACACCCACATTCCAGAGACAAATACACAATATGGATAAAAGCCATTGCAATTATAATTACAATCTCAGTGGGCTAGTAACCATCAACTTTTTATCATTTTGTGGGTCGTTCAAAGCTATTGAGGTCGATATTAAACCCTCCCCCCTCACCATGACGGGCGGGAAGGTGTCGGGGATGGGGTTAACAATAAATAAAATCACCATTTTTACGGCGGGTGCTGTGTAGTGTGTCAGAGGTGCGATACCTCATTATAATGTGAAAATCAGGCGCCTGATTTAAATTTAACGCTTGCCGGCCAAATTTCCCAGAGTTCGGGAAACCTGGCAGCTAAATGGAGACGGGAGAAGTCGGATCAAACCAGCAAGTGCTTTTTATAGCACTGCTTGTGAGCCAGGAGGAGCAAGAGTTCTCCCCCCCCCCCACCCCTCCCCCTGGCCTCCCAAGCAAACCACCTGCCAATTGCGGCCTCTCCTCACTGCCACGCTCCAACCCTCGATCGTTGCCTCCCTCCCAATTGCCATGCTCTGACCTCCCCTCACTATTCCCTGATCTTTGCCTCCCTCCCCGCTGCTGCGCTCAGAGACCCCCCACTCGCCATGACCTGATCCTTTCTAATTGCCGGGGACCGTTACCTAACGTTCCCCGGCTGTGGCCTTCTACTGCAGGCTTTCCCGCTGGACAGCCGGCCCGCCTGTCAAGCTAACCAACTGCCAGCTGGCAAACAGAATAAAATAATGATAATGAGATTCTGACGTTAAATTTGGCAGGACCTCCGTGTCCCCAGGATTTCTAAGCTTGCCTCCTTGCAACCGTACTCCCCCGCTCTCTCCCCGCCTACCCGTAAATATCAGGGCCATTGTTTCACTATTGTATCCGAGTACATTTCCCATCTTCCACATGGCCTTAGTAACAGAGGTGTTCAGGTACAGGTCAGGAAAAGACCTTCTCAGCTCACCTGTACTGGCTGCAAAGTTCAGAAACAGATGACCTGCCCTGTCTGGATTGCAATCTTTCTGTGTATTCAGTAACCATGATCATCACTGAAGACAACGCTTTACTAGAAAATGGCCACCTTCGTCCAGACATTGCCAAGGACTTGAGCTTCTGTTCGTCCAATAATGCTCAGCGCGATATGTCATTATCATCATGCAGTTCATACCTACTGACCTATCTGAGCAACAGTCTTCAAAACTAGCAGAAACACATGACTCTTTTCACTGAGGGAATTTCTAATAGTTTGAGAAAGGTGACATCATGAACGTTCATTTTACTAAATGTGTGTCATTCTGCGTTGTCACATCTATATTTTTCAGATGATTAAGATTTGGAGAATCTGAATTCGAGGATGCATATCAAAAGAAACTGAATTTATCCCAACAAATTCACCAACATGCTTTAGAATGTCAGTTCTCATTTTTTGGTAGCCATAGACTTTTGTGGTTTTAAAAGCGGAAAAGATTACATTCCGTAGTTGGTTAATCAGTCTGGAATATTATTGCAACAGAGCCTTCAGATAAATGATTTACTAAGAGTTTGAGGGAATTATATATTTAAGAAGATAGGGAACTTCAGTATGAATGGAAACCAATACAGTACAGTATGAAAGGTTTGTGGTTGAAGAAAGGAAACGAGACTTGTTGTCACCTGTATAATTTGCAAGATGATGGCAGCCATGAGGTGTGCTTCCCCAAGAGCTACAATCACAACAAACATGAGGCCGGATGAAGTAATTTGATTAACAGTTACAAAATAATTAGGAATTGCCAAACCAATGAACAAGAACCAAGCTCTTGTGAACATAATCTTAACATAATCTTAGCAGAAACAAGATAATCAGGTAAATCAGGATATTCATTTGAAAATAAGGAGTGAGCATTAGGAAAGAAAACAGAAAAAAGACAGTGACCAAACAAAAATACATGAAAAGAAGTCACAATTGGAGAGGAGTAGCAGGCTGTCGTTACGTAACAGTGGTTCTGATTAATGTACCGTTGGTTAATGGCCCCTTTAAAGGGCTGCGCGGCCCATTCAACATTCCACGTATGTGGGGTTTTCCAATTTAAAAGCCAGTGAGCGGAACCTTCAGACCGCTGTGCGGCTGCATGGCTGTGCAGCTTATTGGGAACATTGGTCCTAATAGGCAAGGGTAAACCCTGACCATGTATTCTTACCAAATTTAAATGTAGTATCAGAGACAACTGGATCAAAACAAAGTAGACTATTGAGCTTTCTTGGAGCAGGTGCGGAAGAGATTTGCCAGAAAGATACCAGAGAGGCAGGACTTCCGTTATGTGCTGAGACACTTTTTTCCCCTCCTCGACTCCCCTCTAATCCTATCCACTCTATCTAGGCACCTCATCATTTTATACACCTCAATCAAGTCTCTCTTCAGCCTCCTCTGTTTCAAAGAAAACAACCCCAGCCTAACCAATCTTTCCTCATAGCTGAGATTCTCCAGGCCTGACAACATCCTCGTAAATCTCCTCTTTACCCTCTCTAGTGCTATTGTGTTCCTAACACAGATGAGGATGCATACAGGGAGGTTAAAGTAACAATGACCTCAGTCTTTATTAAGACACTCCAGAGTGAGGAACAGGCCTTTGGGGCCAGATTATATACAGTGCTCCCAAGGGATGCTTGGATCCCTTGGGATTTCAGGGGATGAGCTCCCTGGTGGCGGAACATGGGAGTGCATGCTTCACAGATACACAACATCACTCCCCCCCACAAAGTCAAAGTGAAAACTATTTACAAGGTGAGGCGGTCGGGAGCCTTTCTTTCCCTGGTGGACCGCCTCGGTACAAATGTCTGTTCTGGTGTGTTGGCTGTGCCCTCGCTGGGTTGGCGTGTTGTTGGCCCTGCAGGGCTGCTAGGTGAGCCTGGCCTTGCTGAGCTGTTGGGCATGATGGGTTCGATTTTTTGGTCCGGCGTGGTGTCGTTGATCGTTTGGGTGTGTGTTGTGGGCTCGAAAAAGATGGTGTCTGCTGTGGGTTGTTCAGGGCAGTCAGTAAACCACAGCCTCGTTTGGTCCAGGTGCTTTCTGCAAATTTGTCCTTTGTCTAGTTTGACTACAAACACCGTATTCCCTTCTTTAGCTATCACCGTGCCCGCGATCCACTTGGGACCATGTCCATAGTTTAGGGTCATTCAGATCAATTTCCCGTGACACAGTGGCGCAACCATTGTTTACATTTTGTTGCTGCCGCCTGCTCTCTACCTGATCATGCAGGTTGGGATGAACCAGCTTGTCATGTATTCAACCAGCATTGTAACCCATGTATAATCTGACCTAAGTTGTACACCGTGAGAACACTGACCACTAGGTGGGAGACACTCCTAACCTGGACCTTCAGGTATAAAAGGGGAAGCTCCACCCACCTTCATCACTTGAGTGCTAAGGAATAAAGGACAGGTCACAGACTGACCTCTCAAGCATGGGCCTCTTGTGCATTTATACTGTGTAGTAAGGACGTATCAATGGCGACAAGAAACTGGGATTTAAACCACGCGAGTATGGCCACTAGCAGAACAGATGAGAGGTACTGTGTTAAGGAATGGTTGGGACAGAGATTCAACATTGTTAAAGCAGCACACAGTTCTCCAGGCAGACAAGGGCAGTCAGGCATGCCCCAACATGTAGTCGAACCCAGAGGGGGAGTTCGACAGAGACAATGGCAAGCTGAACAGCGATTCACGCCATTGCAAGGGACAATGCGGCCAGTTATGGGGCCATCAACACCTGTTAATGGTGCACTCAAGGACAATAACAGGGGCAGTCAGGGACGATCGACTGGCAAGGGACCTTTTGTTTCAAACCGCAACTCATGCTGGAGGCGTGGAGGCATACATTCAGCCGGAGTTTGCAGAGATGATCAAAATACCTGCAGAAATTGCAGAAATGGACACTGGGGGAAATCGCTGGAAGCTAAAGTTCAGCGAGTTCATGTGGAGCACATATACAGTTCATACACCAGGACGCCACCGATAATGATGAAAGTGCTCCTCAATGGCATCCCAGTATCAATGGAGTTAGACACGGGTACCAGCCAGTCCTTGATGGGTATCAAACAGTTCGAAAAGTTGTGGGCATCCAAGGCTAGGAGGCCAGAATTATCGCCGATTGACGCACAGCTACGGACTTACACAAAGCAGATCATTCCGGTGCTAGGCAGCGCCACGGTAGTCGTGACCCACAAAGATTCGGAGAACAGGTTGCCACTCTGGATTGTCCCAGGGGACGGTCCCGCACTACTGGGGAGGAGTTGGCTTGCTGTCATGAACTGGAAACGGGGCGATGTCAATGCAATTTCCTCTGTGGAGCGAGTATCATGCTCACAGGTCCTGGACAAATTTGACTCATTATTTCAACCCGGCATTGGCACTTTCATGGGGGCCAAGGTAGTGATTCACATAAACCCGGACGCCAGACCAGTACACCACAAGGCCAAAGTGGTGCCGTACGTGATGCGGGAAAAGATAGAAGGCGAATTGGACCGCCTGCTGAGGGAAGGCATCATCTCGTCAGTCGAATTCAGTGACTGGGCGAGCCCGATTGTGCCAGTGCTCAAGGCGGATGGGACGGTCAGGATATGTGGCGATTACAAGGCCACCATCAATCGGGTGTCACTCCAAGACCAGTACCCGCTACCGAGAGCGGAGGACCTCTTTGCGACGCTATCCGGTGGCAAACCTTTTTCAAAATTGGACCTGACCTCAACTTACATGACCCAGGAGCTGGCGAGTGAGTCGAAGAAGCTGACCACCACCACGACACACAAGGGGTTGTTTGAGTCCAACAGATGTCCGTTTGGGATTCGCTCAGCCGCCGCGATCTTCCAACGAAATATGGAAAGCCTCCTCAAGTCGATTTCAGGGACGGTGGTTTTTCAGGACGACATCCTCATTACGGGTTACGATACTGAAGAACACCTCCACAACCTGGAGGAGGTGCAACGCAGACTGGACTGGGTAGGTCTGCGACTGAAAAAGGCGAAGTGCATCTTCCTAGCTCCAGAGGTAGAATTCCTGGGGATGAGGGTAGCAGCAGACGGGATCAGCCCTACTGCATCCAAGACGGAAGCGATCCAGAGAGCACCCAGACCCCGTAACACGACGGAGCTGCGTTTGTTCCTGGGGCTCCTGAACTATTTTGGGAACTTTCTTCCCAAATTGAGCACGCTGCTAGAGCCGCTACACGTGCTCCTACGCAAAGGTCGCGAATGGGTCTGGGGGGACAGCCAGGAAAGGGCTTTTAACAGAGCACGCAATTTGTTATGTTCCAACAATCTGTTAACGCTATATGACCCATGTAAGAAACTTGTGTTAACGTGCGATGCGTCGTCCTATGGTGTCGGGTGTGTGTTGCAGCATGTCAATGCCAAGGGTCAGTTACAGCCGGTAGCTTATGTCTCCAGGAGTCTGTCCCAGGCAGAAAGGGGCTACGGGATGGTAGAAAAGGAGGCGCTCGCATGTGTATATGCGGTAAAGAAAATGCACCAGTACCTGTTTGGCAGGAAATTTGAGCTGGAGACAGATCACAAACCCCTAACGTCCTTTTTGGCCGACAACAAGGCCATAAATGCAAACGCATCGGCCCGCATACAGAGGTGGGCACTCACGTTAGCTGCCTATGACTACACAATTCGGCACAGACCGGGCACCGAAAACTGCGCCGATGCACTCAGCAGGCTCCCACTAGCCACCACTGAGGGGGCTACCGAGCATGGTGCTGAGATGGTCATGGCTTTTGAAGCTTTCGGAAGCGAAGGCTCACCCGTCACAGTCCGTCAGATTAAAGTCTGGACAAATAGAGACCCGCTATTGTCTCTAGTCAAGAAAAGTGTCCTGAATGGGGACTGGGAAGCCACTTACAGGGCATGCCCTGAGAAATTTAAACCATTTCACAGGCGCAAGGATGAACTCTCGATTCAGGCCGATTGCCTACTGTGGGGAAACCGCACAGTCATGCCCCGGATGGGCAGAGAGGTGTTCATCAGAGAACTCCACAATGGGCACCCGGGCATTGTCACGATGAAGGCAATTGCCAGGTCACACGTTTGGTGGCCAGGGATAGACGCAGATCTGGAACTTTGTGTTCGCAGGTGCAACACGTGTGCCCAGCTGGGCCATGCGCCCAGGGAAGGCCCCCTTAGCCCCTGGCCATGGCCCGCCAAGCCTTGGTCACGCATCCATGTGGACTATGCAGGTCCTTTCATGGGGGAAATGTTTTTGGTTGTAGTAGACGCCTACTCCAAATGGATCGAGTGTGACATTTTAAATTCAAGCACATCCTCTGCCACGGTAGAAAGTCTACGGGCAATGTTCACCGCCCACGGTCTACCGGACATCTTGGTCAGCGACAATGGCCCGTGCTTCACAAGCACTGAATTCCAGGACTTCATGGCAGGCAATGGAATTAACCATGTTAGAACAGCACCGTTCAAGCCGGCCTCAAACGGCCAGGCAGAACGAGCAGTGCAGATAATCAAACAGGGGATGCTCAGATTCCAAGGGGGTTCCCTACAAACCCACTTATCACGCCTCCTGTTGGCCTATAGATCCCGACCACACTCGCTCACAGGGGTTCCACCCGCAGAGCTACTAATGAAAAGGACGCTCAAAACCCGATTATCCCTTATACACCCCACCATGAAAGAAATTGTCGAGAGCAGGCGCCAGTCACAATATCACTACCATGACAGGAATGCGAGGGCGCGATGTATTGATGTAAATGATCCTGTTTTTGTCCTCAACTACGCTGCAGGGCCCAAATGGCTCGCAGGCACTGTGGTTGCCAAAGAGGGAAATAGGATCTGGTAGTTAAACTTACCAATGGACAAATCTGCTGCAAACATGTGGATCAAACAAAAAGGAGGTTCAGCAACCCCATAGAAGAAGCAGAGGAAGAACACGATATAGAGTTCACTCCACCACAGGTGACTGAACACCGGAAACAAAGGGAGGAGAGCCCAGTCACTGTGAGCAGTCCGGACAGGCCTGAGGCACTGCAAACAGCAGACACTCAGGCCAGCGCCCAACAACCGGAGCCCCAACTCAGCCGCTCTACAAGGGAGCGTAAACCACCAGAGAGACTCAACCTGTGATCCCAATAAGACTTTGGGGGGGGAGGTGATGTCATGTATTCAACCAGCATTGTAACCCATGTATAAACTGACCTAAGTTGTACACTGTGAGAACAATGACCACTAGGTGGGAGACACTCCTTCAGGTATACCCACCTTCATCACTTGAGTGCTAAGGAATAAAGGACAGGTCACAGACTGACCTTCTCTCAAGCATGGGCCTCTTGTGCATTTATACTGTGTAGTAAGGACGTATCACAGCTAGAGTCTGGTTTTAAGTGTCCTTTTCATGAGTAGCTCAGCCGGGGGCACCCCTGTGAGCGAGTGGGGTCTCGTGCGCTAGCTGAGCAGTACTCGGGACAGGCGGGTTTGGAGTGAGCCTTCTGTGACTTGTTTAAGGCTCTGTTTGATGGTTTGTACTGCCCGTTCTTCCTGTCCATTGGAGGCTGGTTTAAACGGGGCCGAGGTGACATGTTTGATCCTATTGTGGGTCATCAATTCTTTAAATTCGGCACCAGTGAAACATGGCCCGTTGTCACTGACCAGTATGTCAAGCAGGCCGTGGGTGGCAAACATGGCCCTCAGGCTTTCAATGGTGGCGGTGGCGGTGCTTCCCGACATTATTTCATATTCAATCCATTTGGAAAAGCATCCACCACCACCAGGAACATTTTACCGAGAAACGGGCCCGCATAGTTGACATGGATCCTCGACCATGGTCTGGAGGGCCAGGATCACAAACTTAGTGGTGCCTCTCTGGGCGCGTTGCTCAACTGAGCACATACGCTGCATTGCCGTACACAGTGGCTCGAAGTCAGAGTCGATACTGGGCCACCACACGTGGGATCTGGCTATCGCTTTCATCATTACTATACCTGGGTGTGTGCTGTGAAGATCCGAGATGAACATCTCCCTGCCCTTTTTTGGTAGCAATACGCGGTTACTGCACAACAGGCAGTCTGCCTGAATGGACAGCTCGTCCTTTCACCGCTGGAACAGCTTGATTAGCTCTTGCATTTCAACGGGGATGCTGGCCCAGTTCCCATGCAATACACAGTTTTTTAGTAGGGACAGCAGAGGACCTTGGCTGGTCCAAGTCCTAATCTGGCGGGAAGTGACAGGTGATTTATCATTTTCAAACGCTTTCATGACCATCAACAAGTCTGCGGGCTGCGCCACCATCAACAAGTTTGCAGGCTGTGCCATTTCCACCCCTGTGGTGGGCAATGGTAGCCGACTGAGAGCATCCACACAGTTCTCGGTGCCTGGGTTGTGGCAGATGGTATAGTTAAACGCTGATAGCATGAGTGCCCACCTTTGTCTGCAGGCTGAGGCATTAGTATTTATCCCCTTGTTTTCAGCGAACAGGGATATGAGGGGCTTGTAATTGGTTTCCAGCTCAAATTTGAGGCCAAACAGGTACTGATGCATTTTCTTTACCCTGAAAACACACGCTGATGCCTCGTTCTCAATCATGCTGTCAGCCCTCTCGGCCTTAGACAAGCTTTTGGAAGCATAGGCGACAGGTTGCAACTTCCCTGCAACGTTAGCTTGTTGTAATACACACCCGACTCCGTACGACGACGCGTCACATGCTAGCACAAGTCTTTTACACGGGTTTTTCAATACAAGCAGCTTGTTGGAGCATAAAATGTTTCTGGCTTTCTCAAAAGCAATTACTTAGTTTTTTCCCCATACCCTGTTCTCACCTTTGCGCGATAACACATGTAGGGTCTCTAAAAGGGTGCTTAATCCCGGTAGGAAGTTACCAAAATAGTTGAGGAGTCCCAGGAACGACCGCAGCTCCGTGACGTTCTGTGGCCTGGGCGCGTTCCTGATAGCCTCTGTCTTGGCGTCTGTGGGCCGAATGCCATCTGTTGCGATCTTTCTCCCCAAAAACTCCACCTCTGTTGCCATGAAGACGCATTTCGACCTCTTCAGCCGCAGCCCTACGCGATCCAGTCGCTGGAGGACCTCCTCCAGGTTTTGTAGGTGTTCGGCGGTGTCCTGACCCGTGATCAATATGTCGTCCTGAAAAACCACCGTGCGTGGTACCGACTTGAGTCGGCTCTCCATGTTTCTCTGGAAGATCGCTGCAGCCGACCGAATTCAAACGGGTATCTGTTGTAGATGAACAGTCCCTTGTACGTGTTGATGCGGGTGAGGCCCTTCGAAGACTCCTCCAGCTCCTGCGTCATGTAGGCCGAAGTCAGGTCGAGCTTGGTGAACGTCTTGGCTCCTGCCAGCGTCGCAAATAGATCATCTGCCTCAGGTAGCGGGTATTGGTCCTGGAACGAGAAATGATTAATAGTTACTTTATAATCACTGCAAATCCTGACCGTGCCATCACTTTTGAGTACTGGAACAATCGGGCTGGCCCACTCGCTGAATTCCACTATGGAGATGATGCCCTCGCGTTGCAGCCTGTCCAGCTCGATTTCCACTCTCTCCCCCATTATCTGAGGTACCGCTCGCGCCTTGTGTTGAATGGATCGTGCCTCTGGGACCAAGTGGATCTGCACCTTTGCCACGCAAAAGTTTCCAATGCCTGGCTCAAAAAGGGAAGGAAATTTGTTAAGAACATGGGTACATGAGGCCTCATCGACATGTGATAGCACTCAGATGTCATCCCAGTTCCAATGAATTTTGCCCAGCCAGCTCCTTCCAAGCAGTGTGGGGCCATCGCCCGGGACAATCCAGAGTGGCAGTTCATGCACCGTGCCCTCATAGGTGACCTTGACCATGACGCTGCTCAGGACAGTGATAAGCTCTTTGGTGTACGTTCTCAGTTTCGTGTGGATGGGGCTCAGAGCTGGCCTGAATGCCTCGTTGCACCACAGACTCTCAAACATCTTTTTACTCATGATGGACTGGCTAGCGCCAGTGCCCAGTTCCATGGCTACGGGTAAGCCATTCAATTTCACGTTTAGCATCATAGGTGGACATTTCGTCGAAAATGTGTGCACCCCGTGTATTTCAGCATCTGCCTCCTCTCTCTGCGGCTCGAAATTGCTTTGCTCCACCATGGACCGATCTTCTTCTGCCACGTGGTGGTTAGTAGGTTTTGCAGAGCTTGCAGCTCGTTTGCAAGCTCACTGGAGGTGCCCCATTGTTCCACAGCTCTTGCAAACATACCCTTTGAAGCGTCATGAATAGGCTGAATGGAAGCCTCCACAACGCCAACAAGGTGTGAATTGCCTTGCATTCATCCTTTGTTGGGGACTCTGAGTCATCTGGGCCACCTGAGGCCTGCTGGCAGTTGCAGACTTGTGGGTTCTGTCCTGTACATTTCTGCTCGCAAGCACAGTTCCAGTTAATTTATGAACATTGCTAGCACTTGTGTGCTGAGAGATGTGTTTGGTGTTATCACTGGTGGACATAAACGCCTGTGCTATCGCAATGGCCTTACTGAGGGTCGGTGTCTCTACAGTCAAAAGGTCTCGTGGCCAATGCCCAGTTCAAAAAAGTCTCTGAGCATTTGCTCCAGGTAGCCATCAAACTCACATTGTCTTGCAAGTAGCCTTATCTCGGCGACGTAGCTCGCCACTTCCTGACCTGCAGATCGCTGGCACGTAGAACCGATACCTCGCCATCAGCACATTCTCCCTCGGGTTAAGGTGCTCCCGAACTGTGTACACAGCTCCTCATATGACTTATCTGTGGGTTTCACTGGATCCAGAAGATTCTTCATGAGGCTGTAGGTCGGTGCCCTGCAGACCGTGAGGAGGACCGCTCTCCTTTTTGCAGCGCTTCCTTCTCCATCCAGCTCGTTGGCTACAAAGTACTGGTCTAGCCGTTCGACATAGGCTTCCCAATCCTCACCTTCTGAGAACTTCTCCAGGACGCCCACAGTTTGCTGTATCTTTGTATTGGATTCGTATTCTCGTCGCCAGTTGTTGTGTTCCTAGGACAGATGAGGCTGCACACAGGGAGGTTAAAGTAACAGTGACCTCAGTCTTTAATAAGACATTCTAGAATGAGGAACAGGCCTTAGGGGCTGGCTTATATACAGTGCTCGCAAGGGATGCTGGGATCCCTTGGGACTTCAGGGGATGAGCTCCCTGGTGGCGGAAGATGGGAGTGCATGCTTTACAGATACACAACAAGTGCAATCACATATTTTCTTTTGATGTGAACAGATTGCAGAAGGATGTGATTGGGGCCCAGGAGAGGTGAGGGCCCAGGGGCAGCACGGGCCAGCCCACATTGCGATATGTGTGCACACTAAGTCCGTGCAGCAGAGCTGGTCTCCAGTCGTCTGGGTTAATCCTTGCCACTGGAACAAGACCTAGCTCTGTCAAGCCCGTGTGGTGACTGGTGTGCAACGGCCACCACACGTTAAAAAAATCCACGCACAGGCATCTTCCACCCTTCAACATGTAGTTCGGGATCTGAAATATTAGATCCTTAATTGAAACACCTGTGAATTCATTCCTTTTTGGCGTGGAAGCAAGTCATCCTCGATATGAGGGTGAGATGTATTGTAATTTTCAGCTCGAGTAAAATTTGACAAGAAGGTTTGAACCAACTTTGCAACATTTTGCACTATTTGGTTTGAGATGTTTGCTCAGAATGAATTCGCTTAAATTTGCCAATTTGACAGAGAAATATGACAGAAAATGTAAACTAAGAAAGAGTTTGCACTTATACTGAGCCTTTCATGACTTCAGGCAACCCACAGCGCGTTACAGCCAATTCAGTACTTTTGAAACATAGTCACTGTTGTAGCATAGGAAATTATGAGGGGCCTTGATAGAGTAAATAAGGAGAAACTGTTTCCTCTTACAGGAGGGTCGGTAACCAGAGGACACTGATTTAGGATAATTGGCAAAGCGACCAGAGGGGAGAATAGGAGAAATGTTTTTACGCAGCGAGTTGTTATGATCTGGAATGCACTGCAGGAAAGGGTGGAGGAAACAGATTCAATGGTAACTTTCAAAAGGGAGTTGGATATACACGTGAAAAGGAAACATTTGCAGGACGATGGGGAAAGGGCCCATAGTGGAGTGGAACTAATTAGATGGCTATTTTAAAGCGATGGCACAGACACAATGAGCCAAATGGTCTCCTTCTGTGCTGTACGATTCTATGGGCTAGACTTTCCACTTCACATCGCCCATCTATGACCCACCTATCACCCAAAATGGACTTCTATCGCCCATTTTGAGCAAAAAGTGGAAACTAGGCCCGAAATAGCGCCGGAAAAACAGGTGCCTAAGTTTCCACTTTGATCGCCGAGATGATCGTCCAAATGATCGCCCACACGAGGTCCATCCCAAGTTTCAGCACCTAGCATGCACTTCTCTGGGCCGATGCAAGGCCCAAAAGAGTGCTGAAAAATAGTTGCTTTTTCTGGGCCTAAGAGAAGGAACTGGGCACTGTGGATGTCATTTTGAACTTCGGAGGAAGGGTGGGGAATTAGTCGTGAGTTATTTAGAGTTAAATGGAAGATAATTATAATATTGGGACAGGGAATTATAAATAGGTATTATCAACTTATTTTTGGTAAATAGTTTTCATATATTGAAATTATTTTGTAAATAGCTTTTGCTTGGGTAAGTTATG
The DNA here is from genome assembly GCF_044704955.1 of Pristiophorus japonicus. Classification (NCBI taxonomy): domain Eukaryota; kingdom Metazoa; phylum Chordata; class Chondrichthyes; family Pristiophoridae; genus Pristiophorus; species Pristiophorus japonicus. The sequence goes on from NC_091991.1 coordinate 18,659,917, forward strand.
TAATAGTATTGTTGGGGCCTATGAAACTGACTGGTATACAGCGTAGAGAGTACAGTGCAGAGTGCAGTGATTCGAAAGTATAGAGTAGAGAAATTATTAAAATTAGTGAAAGTAATTATCGATAGTGATGGGGCCTATGCTTTCCCTGTCTTTAATTGCAACTGCTCACACACTGGTTACTGAAAGGATCAATCGAAGAGGTGGCAGAGAAATGCGTTGACGGAGACGAAGACAGAGGAGGAGACCGTACGGCCAACTAAGGTACTTGGAAAAGCAATCTTACCTGAACTTGTCTGAACATGCTTGTCTTAGGAGGCTGCGATTCCGGAAGGAGGTCATCGATGAGATATGTCAACTCGTCAAGGATGATCTGCAGCCTTCCAGCACCATCAGAACCGCACTGTTGAGGTGAAGGTTACTGCTGCCCTAGCCTTTTACGCATCGGGATCTTTTCAGGCTTCAGCTGGCGACATCTGCCATATCTCTCAGCACGCTGCACACTGCCGCATTCGACAGGTGACTGAAGCCCTTTACGCTCGCAAGATGGACTTCATAAGCTTCCCAATGACCAGGGAGGCACAGACCGAGAGGGCTTTGGGTTTCTCGAGAATAGCAGACTTCCCCAAGGCGCAGGGAGCAATAGACTGCACGCACATTGCCCTGAAAGCACCATTAAAGAACGCAGAGGTGTTTTGTAACAGAAAGGGGTTCCACTCACTAAATGTGCAACTTGTTGTCGACTACAATCAAATAATCGTGACAGCAAATGCTACATTTCCTGGCAGCATCCATGATGTGCACATCTTACGTGAAAGTGCTAACCCCGATCTGTTTGTCAATCAGCCAGAAGGTCAGGGTTGGATGCTGGGGGATAAAGGATATGGCTTGCCAGTAGGCTCATGACCCCTCTGCGTAATCCTGTCACTGAAGCACAGAAACGGTGCAATGAAAGTCACATAGCGACTCGCAACATCGTTGAAAAGACAATTGGAGTCCTAAAACAGCGCTTCAGATGCCTGGATCATTCCGGAGGCAGCCTGCAGTACCACCCTGATCACGTAGCAGAGTTTATTGTGGTGTGTTGCATGCTCATAACCTAGCTATAAAGAGAGGACAAATAATGCCAGATCATGCTTGTTGGAGCGGATTTTTGGACATATACTGGACTAGTATACGGGACCAAAGATTTGTTTTATTTTCCCCTTTAATGAATTTTGTAAGGGACAATACTGATGCATTATGCTCGATATAAAAAAACCAGTTAGACTTTAAGGTATGCTGGCCTTGAGTTATGGAGATAGGAAAGTGAGATAATGAACACTGGAGAGTTAAGTGCTGGGTATGTTTGTTTATACCAGTGCCAAAAGACCTGCACTTGTTTATACTGCCCTGTCACAATGCAGGATGGTTAATATCAAAAGCTTAGCCTTTGATAGTAACAGCTTTGTTGTGCTAAAGCATGTGTTGTAAAGTGACGTAATTTGTAAGATAAAAGAACTTCACTGCAGATACCAATTTGAGAAGATGGTTCAAAGACAGGGGTCTTTAACACTTCTCCCAAAGCTTTGTCTCCGATTTAATAAACCTCTCTTTATATATTATACAGTCTCGGAAATATTTTTCCACAACAATGCTGCAGGTCCACCTCCAGAAGGAGATGAGACAGAAGAGGCAGCCGGCGAGGATGACGAGGAGGAACAGGCGGGCGAGGACGTGGGCGAGGACATAGGGGAGCTTAATTAGCATGGCGATCCAGCACCGGTACCATCACACCTTTCCCGAAGACCAGTAGCCAGTGGCAGTTACACAGCCGCTAAGCTTTTGCGTCAGCAGCTCATTAATGAACGCTTTGCATGAACTATTATTGGGGAAATTCAAATGTTCAATTACAGTTAGGGTTAATCAAAAGTTTCCTTTCCATGGGGTTGCCTTGTTGTCTTTCCTGCACTGGCCTATCATCTGAATTAGTTTAAGTAAAGTTTAAAGTACTGGCAAGGTAAAAGTACTGGCATAATAACAGAATAAACAAAAAAATATGCATGAAAAACTGTACGTTTGAAAACTAATGTAACTAAGAGGGAAGGCACAAAAGTTGTTGAAAATCTTTTTTTTTATTAACAAACATAATTTTTTTTATGAACGAATGAACAACACCCTCCCTCCAACCCCCCCACCCTGCACCAACCCACCCTTCCCTCAAATCCCAAAACCTGAGAAGAAGAAGAAATTGAACAATTAAGTATTAATAAGAAGTGACCATTTAAGTGATGATAAGAAGTGACCATTTAAGTAATGATAACAAGTGACCATTTTAATAAGAATAACAAGAAAATAGTAAAGTGATAATAACAAGTGAACAGTTAAGACACAAGTGAACGATTGAAAAACACTCCCCCTGTCATGTATGTAACCTCTATGTAACACCACTGCAACACTGTATATACTTAAGCAATGCACACCTTGACCACAGGGGGTGAACTTGTGGGAGACACTCCTTCCCTGGTCGTCCAGGTATATAAAGGGAGGTCCCACGCAGGGTCATCACTCCTTGGTCCTGTGAATAATGGTTCAGGTCATAGAGTGACCTTGTCCATAGAAGGTGCCTCGTGTAGGTTTTGTGCCATTGAGTAAGAACATAATATTAGCGACGAGAAACGGGAATCAACGACCCACGAGAATGACCACCGGTAGCACAGAGGAACGGTACTGTGTTGGTGAGGGCTGGGACGATTTCATTGAGAGGCTCCAGCAAAGCTTTGTCACGAAAGAATAGCTGGGAGATGCAGCGGCCGACAAGCGAAGGGTCCATCTGCTGACCAGCTGCGGACCTAAGACTTACGCGCTCATGAAGGATCTACTAGCACCCGAAAAGCCGGCGGACAAAATCTTTGAAGAGCTCAGCAAGCTAATTGGTGAGCATCTCAAATTGGCGAGCAGCATACACATGGCCCGACACAGATTCTATACCCACCGACGTCGTGAAGGACAGAGCATACCGGACTCCCTTGCGGATTTCCGACATTTGGCCAGCCTCTATAAGTTCACAGACGCCTGCAGGGGGGAGATGTTAAGGGACTTCTTTATTGAGGGCATCGGTCATGCGGGGATTTCCCAAAAGTTAATTGAGACCAAGGACTTGACTTTGGAAGCGGCGGCGTTGATGGCTCAGACTTTCATGGCAGGGGAGGAGGAAACCAAAATAATATACATGCGCAATTCTGCCTCCAACGCGGTGGGGGATCAGGGAGTCAATATCATAAATGCGACTCAGAGCCCCGCAGGCAGGCAAGGGCAGTTCAACACACCCCAGGCAGCAATAGATCCCAGAGTAGGTTTTCAACAGAGAGAATGGCAGGCTGAACGGACATTTATGCCATCACAGTGGACAATGCGGTCCGGGATGGGGCCATTGACACCCACTAACAGGGTACTCAAGGGCAGTCAAGGCAGCGAAGAATGCCGGGTCATAGCTCCTTTTTTCACAACAATGGGAATCTCAGCTCATGCTGGAGATGTAGGGGCAAACACTCTGCCAGGACTTGCAGGTTTCAACAATTTGTCTGCAGAAATTACAACCTCAGTGGCCATTTAGCTCGAATGTGCAGGAAGCCTGTAACCAGGCTAATTTACGAGGTGGATGGACCAGAAGAGGGGTCTGTGAGGCAGGATGACTCTTGGGGCAAATCAATGGACGCTGAAGTTCAGCGGGTTCATGTGGCAAACATTCACAGCTCATATACCAATGATGGTGAAGGTTTTATTAAACGGCATCCCTATATGCATGGAGCTGGACACGGGGGCCAGCCAGTCACTCATGAGTGTTCAACAATTCGAAAAGCTCGGGCCACTCAAAGCCAGTAGACCCAAACTAGAATGCATTGAGACACAACTACGGACGTATACCAAAGAAATCATTCCAGTACTAGGCAGTGCAATGTTGGCGGTCACACACAATGGATCAGTGAACCGGCTGCCGCTCTGGATTGTCCCGGGCAATGGTCTCGCACTGTTGGGAAGGAGCTGGTTAGCTGAGATGAACTGGAAATGGGGGGATGTGCACGCAATGTCATCTGTGGAGCGAAGTTCGTGCTCACAAGTCCTACAACAATTTGAGTCACTAGTCCAACCTGGCGTCGGGACGTTCAAAGGTACCAAAGTAGTGATACGCATCACCCCGGACGCCAGACCAGTGCACCACAAAGCCAGAGCGGTGCCGTATGTGATGCGGGAGAAAATTGAGTGAATTGGACCATTTGCTGAGAGAGGGCATCATCTCACCTGTTGAATTCAGCGACTGGACAAGCCCCATCGTTTCTGTCCTAAAAGCGGATGGTTCTGTCAGAATCTGTGGCGACTACAAGGCCACTATCAATCAGATGTCCCTACAAGACCAATACCCACTCCCAAGAGCGGGGGATCTTTTTGCCACGCTGGCAGGTGGCAGGCTGTTTTCCAAGTTGGATCTCACGTCAGCCTATATGACCCAAGAACTGGCCGACGAATCTAAACTACAGACCACCATCACTACGCACAAGGGACTGTTCGTTTACAACAGGCGCCCATTTGGCATTTGATCAGCGGCAGCGATTTTTCAAAGAAACATGGAAAGCCTGCTTAAATCCATTCCTGGAGCAATATTATTTCAGGACGACATCCTCATCACGGGTCGTGACACCGAGGAACACCTCCACAATCTGGAGGAGGTGCTACGTCAACTGGACCGGTAGGCCTGCGACTCAAGAAGTCTAAATGTGTGTTTTTGGCTCCTGTGGTTGAGTTCCTGGGCAGGAGGGTTGCTGCAGATGGGATTCGGCCCACCTAATTCAAAACAGAGGCGATTCGACGAGCGCCCAGGCCCGGCAACACACCGGAGTTGCGTTCATTTCTGGGACTCTTGAACTATTTCGGGAACTTTCTGCCGAACTTAAGCACGTTGTTAGAGCCGCTTCACATGCTCCTGCGTAAGGGTTGTGATTGGTTTTGGGGGGACTGTCAAGAACGGGCTTTCGATCGGACGCGGAACCTACTTTGTTCAAATAAGTTATTGAACCTGTTCGACCCCTGTAAGAAATTGGTTCTGACACGTGATGCATCGTCCTATGGGGTTGGGTGCGTGTTGCAGCAGAGTAGTGCTGAGGGCCAACTACAACCTGTGGCTTATGCTTCCAGGTCGCTCTCTCAAGCAGAACGGGGATATGGGATGGTTGAGAAGGAGGCACTCGCATGTGTCTATGGTGTAAAAAAAATGCATCAGTACCTTTTTGGCAGGAGGTTCGAATTAGAAATGGAGCACAAGCCGTTAACATCCCTGTTGTCCGACAGCAAGGCTGTCAATGCCAACGCGTCAGCCCGCATACAGCGATGGGCTCTCACGATGGCTGTTTATGACTACTCCATCCGGCACTGGCCTGGCACTGAAAATTGCGCTGACGCACTCAGCAGGCTTCCACTGGCCACCACTGAGGGGTCAGCGGAACAAAGCGCTGAGATGGTCATGGCCATTGAGGCCTTTGACAGCGCAGGCTCCCCCATCACAGCCCGCCAGGTCAAAATCTGGACAAACAGAGATCCCCTCCTATCTCTGATTAAGAAATGTGTCCTCACTGGGGATTGGGTGCCCGCACACGGAGCATGCCCTGAGGAGGTCAGACCGTTCCACAGGTGGATGGATGAGCTCTCCATCCAAGCTGACTGCCTACTATGGGGCAGCTTGGTAGTCATGCCCCAGACGGGCAGGGAGGCATTCATCAGTGAACTCCACAGCGAGCATCCAGGCACCGTTCTGATGAAGGTCATTGCCCGGTCACATGTTTGGTGGCCGGGAATTGATTCAGACTTGGAACACTGTATTCGCAGGTGCACAATGAGTGCCCAGCTGGGTAATGCCCCAAGGGAGGCCCCGCTCAGCCCGTGGCCCTGGCCCACCAGGCCATGGTCACGTATTCATGAAGACTACGCGGGCCCGTTCATGGGAAAAATGTTTCTCATTGTGGTAGATGTGTACTCGAAATGGATCAAGTACATCCTTTTGAATTCATGCACGACATCCATCACTGTGGAGAGTCTACGTGCGATCTTTGCAACCCACGGCTTGCCGGACATCCTTGTTAGCGATAATGGCCCATGTTTCACGAGTTACGAATTCCGGGAGTTCATGTCAGGCAATGGCATCAACCGTGTCAGGACAGCACCGTTCAAGCCAACCTCCAATGGCCAGGCGGAACGTGCGGTCCAAATCATTAAACAAGGCATGCTC